>NC_073313.1:149807327-151109827 GCF_027595985.1 Sorex araneus | reverse complement strand
GGCACCAAGCAGACATGGGCAGTGGCTGACAGGCTGGGGTCCCATCCAAGCTCTGAAGGTCTCCGAGCTTTGTCCATCCGAGGGCTGGCGGACAGCTCAGTGAGAGTCGTCGGCCTGAGCTGAGCTCTCCACGCTGGAGCCACGGCTGGCGGATCAACCTGGAAGACTCCCCGGGGCCTGTGCTGGAGCTGGTCAGTGCCCTGCGAGTGTCCCAGGGCCTGTCCTGGAGCATATCAGTGCCTTGAGAGTGACCCCTTGCGTGTCCTGGAGCATATCAGTGCCATGTGAGTGTCCCCTGGCCTGTTCTGGAGCTGTCGAGTGCCCTGGGCTTGTCCTGCCCTCAGAGCATTCGTGAGCCATCCTGGGATTTGTTGGTGTCCTGTGAGTGTCCCCAGGGTACTTATCCTGGCCTGGCCCGCAGGACCTCACAGTGCCCAGGTGGAGGAACTGTGGTAACAGGCCACTGGCTGGAATTGGCAGCCTCCCATCGAGACCAAGACCCCCAAACCTGTGTCTCTCTGTGTCACCAGCGTCCCCTCAGGATTCCTCGGGACCCCACCTGGCATCTGCATCTGCGTTGTGGGGGTGGGGGGGAAGCCAGGCAGGTGTGGCCCAGCCTTGGCGCATTTCCCAGTCATGATCGCCCACCCCCAGGTTGGCCCTGGGAGACAGGCCACAAGACCCCCACACTGTCCATGACACAGCTGGGACCACTGGAGTCTGAGGTCAGGGCAGGGGTTGAGCAGACATGCACGTGACTGTCCATTGGAGACAGGTGAAGCCTATTGCAGGAGACTGGCATGACCTGTCCCCCTGGCCCACCCCTGGCTTGTCCTGTACCATCAAGGCTGAGATTGGCTTCTGCAGCCTGTAGCCTGTAATGCTGGCTCGGGCCACACGGGGGCAGCAGAGACCATGGAAAGTGTGTGTGTGTAATGCCGGCTCAGGCCACACGGGGGCAGCAGAGACCATGGAAAGTGTGAGTGCGTGAGAGTGTGTGTGTGTGTGTGTGTGTGTGTGTGTGTGTGTGTGTGTGTGTGTGTGTGTGTGTGTGTGTGTGTACTGAGGTTCTTGCTCAGTGTCTGGGATGTGGACCTGGCCCAGGATGAGTCACCCGGGGACCACCACACTGTCACTTCATTCCATCAGCACAGGTCACTATCTAAACAGGAGCAACTGTGCCTGCCTCATGCTTGTCCCTGTCCCACTATTTGCCCGTCACACCCAGTCCCTCTCCCCTCTGAGCCACCCACATGCCCGCTGCCCAGCTGTGCCCCCTTTCTCCTTGTGTCAGGCCCCTCTTAGCCCGACCCCAGGCTGGAAACAGGCTCCTGCAGCCCAGTAACTGCAATGCCGCTTCAGCCACATGGGGGCAGCAGAGACCACCCTCTGTGTTTGTGTGTGTGCACCCGCGCTTGTGTGTGTGTTGTGCTTGTATGTGAATCTGTATGTGTGTGTGTATGTTTCTGTGTGTTATTGTGAGTGTATGTGAGTGTTGCATCATTCACCGTGTGTGTGTGTGTGTGTGTGTGTGTGTGTGTGTGTGTGTGTGTGTGTGTGTGGTGTAGCGACTGTTGGGCTATGGAACTGCACAGTGGGTGTCTGATGGCGCCACTCAGACTGTCAGCCCTGGTCACCCACCAGATCCCCAGGTCCAATTGCAGGGGCTGCAGGGCCGGCCTGTGCCTGGCCCTGACCCCACTCTGGCCCCACATTCCTACCACTCTCCCCTATGTCCTTCACCTGTGCCAGGGACCGTCCCTCTGCCCCGCCATCCCTCTGGCCTCTGTCCACTCCTGCTGGGACCCTGGACAGAGGTGCAGACATCAGCCCCTGCAGCCCGCACCTGTGATAAAGCCGTGGGCCACATGGGGGCAGCAGACTCCACCAGGTGCATTTGCTGAGTGACGGAGTGTTTCTGCTTTTGTCTCTCTGTGTGTATGTATGTGTGAAGGGATGGGTGTTCGAGCATTGTGTAACTGGGACTTAAACCTGAAAGCTTTGTAACTTTCCACATGGTGATTCAATAAAAGAATAAATTTTAAAAAAAAGGTGTGAGTGAGTGTACGTAAGTGATCAAATGTTATGATTGTGTGTGAGATTTTGTGAATGAGTGTGAGTGAATGTGTGTAAATGAGTGTACTTTGGAGATCCTTCAAGTTTGAGTCTCTGAGTGAGTATGAGAGTGTCTACATGTGTGTGAGTCTGTGTGTAGGACAATGTGAATCTGTCCGTGGAAGTCTGTATGTTTGTGTGTGTGAGTCTGTGTGTGAGTGCTCAGGGGGCTGTGCTGAGGCTGCCCTCTGTCCCATCCCCTCTGCTCTCTCACCTTCTCCTGCTCTCTGACTCCCCCTGTCACTTCCCGGCGCCCCTGAGCATCCTGTGTGGTGTCACTGGAGTCCCTGAGCGTGGGCAGGGCCGCTCTAGGAGCAGAGCCTTCGCGCTGTCATTGTCACTGCCGAGTTTGCGGGGGGCCCTGAGTGTCCCCCTCAGGCACTGTCCCGCGGGACTGGGGTGACTCTTTC
The DNA here is from genome assembly GCF_027595985.1 of Sorex araneus. Lineage (NCBI taxonomy): Eukaryota > Metazoa > Chordata > Mammalia > Eulipotyphla > Soricidae > Sorex > Sorex araneus. The sequence continues at coordinate 151,107,302 of NC_073313.1, read as the reverse complement.
TAGTGCTCCCCTTCGGGTGCCCTTGAGGAGCTGCCCTGTCCCTTCTCGGTGATCACAGGGAGTGACTGAGCTGTATGCGGGCCGATGATGCCCTGGTGTCCCCAAGGCCTGAGGAAGGAGATGCAATGGCCGGTGGTTTTTGCGTCCACTCTTCTCTCGGAGGAGTGGCCGAGGGCAGAGGTGTGGCCACTGTGGGCTGGTACCCTTTGGGAACTGGGCACTGGCCCTTTCTGGCCCTTTTGGGGACTGGATACTGACCCTTTGGGGACTGGACACTGGTTTTCTGGGCACTGGGCACTGACCTTTGGAGACTGGATACTGACCCTTTGGGGACTGGGCACTGACCTTTGGGGACTGGGCACTGGCCCTTTCTGGCCCTTTGGGTACTGGACACTGGAACATGGGGACTGGGTACTGACCCTCGGTTACTGGCACTGTTTTATTTGGGGACTGGACACTGACCTTTGGAGACTGGGTACTGACCCTTTAGGGACTGGCCACTGACCTTTGGGGACTGGGCACTGGCCCTTTGGAGACTGAGTATTGATCCTTTGGGGACTGGGTACTGCTCTTTGAGACTGAGTTTTGATCCTTTGGAGACTGGGTACTGACCCTGTTGAGACTGGGCACTGAACCTTTGGATACTGGGTACTGACCCTTTTAGGACTGAGCACTCACCCCTAGGGGACTGGGCACTGGCACTATGGAGACTGGGTACTGACACTTTGGGACTGGGCACTGGCCCTTTGGGGATTAGACATGTGTCCTGGCAGGCTTGGCACCAGGAGTAGAGGCGGGAGGGGGGCAGGCCCGTGTGGAGCCGCCTAGGAGGGGTCGGCGAGAGACAGGAGTGCAAGCTGTGGGTGCTGGGGGCGAGGCGGGGGCGGCGGGCGGGGCTTTGGCTCCTCTTGTGATGCTGGCAGGAGCTGGGCGCCTGAGGTAGGGGACAGCCCTCTGCCTGCCGGAAATGGTGACTGCTGCTTCATCTTTGACGGGGACAGAGTTCTGTTCCATGGGAGGATTTCACTGCACTGATTCCCGCAGTTCACAGCCCGGCTCACTGAGCTGTTTGGGATCTGGACCACACCTGGCAGGGCTCAGGGCCCTTGCGTGGTGCTGGGGTTTGAACCCGAGTCGTGGCCCTGGCTGCATGCAGCATCCAGCTCTGTCTCGCCTTCAACACTCCCGCTGGACTCCTGAGGGGGCTGGGATGGACTGTGGGCTTCGGCCCTCGAGAGTCCATTCCCCTTGGCCCATCGAAGTCGGGGTCTGCCTGGCCCAGCCTGCGGGGCCCCTCTCCTGGACGAGCCCTGCAGATCTCCAGTGGCCCCTCAGACACTGAGACACTTGCCTGCCTTGGAGAGACCTGGCGACTGCCCCAGGCTCTGCGCTGGCCATTGCCCTTGCTGCTGTGGGCTTTGGGGGTGACGTGCCCTGGCCGCCCCGTGTGGGGGACTCTCTGGGCTTCTGTGTGGAGGTGCCCTCAGGGTCTGGACCTTCTGAAGCTGACAGCAAACCGCTCCCAACCCACTCGACCCCATAGAACGTTCTGGGTAAAGGGTTGGAGACAGTGCTCAGAGCACAACCCTTGGGGCCCAGGGATGGGCAGGTCTCGGCCGTTGCCCAGGGCTGTCCTGAATGTGGCCTGTCCCTGTCACATCAGGCCGCAGGGCTCGCCTCTCGGTCCCTCCTCTTCATCTTCCCCCTCCCCAATCCTTGTCTTCCTCTTCATCCGTTCTCCCTCTTCTTCCCCTCCACCTCCTCTTCTTCCTCTTTCCTCCTTCCTCTTACACCTTCTTCCTCCTTTTCCTCCTCCTCGTCTTCCCTTGTACCGCCCCCCTCCTTCTCTCTCCCACCCAGTCATGCTCAGGGCGCGGGAACCCGACAAGGTGCTACAGATGGACTTGGCATTGACGATGTGTGAGGCCAGGCCTCTCCCCTGTGCTCTCTCCAGCCTCGCCCCTCCTTCCTGGGCTCTCAGCTAACCCCAGCCCTGAGGCCCACAGGCCACTGCTGCCCTGGGGCTTCAGGAGCGGCAGGAGGGCTCGGCCTTAGGGAGCTGAGGGTTCCGGCCGTGCAGACACTCGGGCAGGCCGAGATGGCACCAAGCAGACATGGGCAGTGGCTGACAGGCTGGGGTCCCATCCAAGCTCTGAAGGTCTCCGAGCTTTGTCCATCCGAGGGCTGGCGGACAGCTCAGTGAGAGTCGTCGGCCTGAGCTGAGCTCTCCACGCTGGAGCCACGGCTGGCGGATCAACCTGGAAGACTCCCCGGGGCCTGTGCTGGAGCTGGTCAGTGCCCTGCGAGTGTCCCAGGGCCTGTCCTGGAGCATATCAGTGCCTTGAGAGTGACCCCTTGCGTGTCCTGGAGCATATCAGTGCCATGTGAGTGTCCCCTGGCCTGTTCTGGAGCTGTCGAGTGCCCTGGGCTTGTCCTGCCCTCAGAGCATTCGTGAGCCATCCTGGGATTTGTTGGTGTCCTGTGAGTGTCCCCAGGGTACTTATCCTGGCCTGGCCCGCAGGACCTCACAGTGCCCAGGTGGAGGAACTGTGGTAACAGGCCACTGGCTGGAATTGGCAGCCTCCCATCGAGACCAAGACCCCCAAACCTGTGTCTCTCTGTGTCACCAGCGTCCCCTCAGGATTCCTCGGGACCCCACCTGGCATCTGCATCTGCGTTGTGGGGGTGGGGGGGAAGCCAGGCAGGTGTGGCCCAGCCTTGGCGCATTTCCCAGTCATGATCGCCCACCCCCAGGTTGGCCCTGGGAGACAGGCCACAAGACCCCCACACTGTCCATGACACAGCTGGGACCACTGGAGTCTGAGGTCAGGGCAGGGGTTGAGCAGACATGCACGTGACTGTCCATTGGAGACAGGTGAAGCCTATTGCAGGAGACTGGCATGACCTGTCCCCCTGGCCCACCCCTGGCTTGTCCTGTACCATCAAGGCTGAGATTGGCTTCTGCAGCCTGTAGCCTGTAATGCTGGCTCGGGCCACACGGGGGCAGCAGAGACCATGGAAAGTGTGTGTGTGTAATGCCGGCTCAGGCCACACGGGGGCAGCAGAGACCATGGAAAGTGTGAGTGCGTGAGAGTGTGTGTGTGTGTGTGTGTGTGTGTGTGTGTGTGTGTGTGTGTGTGTGTGTGTGTGTGTGTGTGTGTACTGAGGTTCTTGCTCAGTGTCTGGGATGTGGACCTGGCCCAGGATGAGTCACCCGGGGACCACCACACTGTCACTTCATTCCATCAGCACAGGTCACTATCTAAACAGGAGCAACTGTGCCTGCCTCATGCTTGTCCCTGTCCCACTATTTGCCCGTCACACCCAGTCCCTCTCCCCTCTGAGCCACCCACATGCCCGCTGCCCAGCTGTGCCCCCTTTCTCCTTGTGTCAGGCCCCTCTTAGCCCGACCCCAGGCTGGAAACAGGCTCCTGCAGCCCAGTAACTGCAATGCCGCTTCAGCCACATGGGGGCAGCAGAGACCACCCTCTGTGTTTGTGTGTGTGCACCCGCGCTTGTGTGTGTGTTGTGCTTGTATGTGAATCTGTATGTGTGTGTGTATGTTTCTGTGTGTTATTGTGAGTGTATGTGAGTGTTGCATCATTCACCGTGTGTGTGTGTGTGTGTGTGTGTGTGTGTGTGTGTGTGTGTGTGTGTGTGTGTGGTGTAGCGACTGTTGGGCTATGGAACTGCACAGTGGGTGTCTGATGGCGCCACTCAGACTGTCAGCCCTGGTCACCCACCAGATCCCCAGGTCCAATTGCAGGGGCTGCAGGGCCGGCCTGTGCCTGGCCCTGACCCCACTCTGGCCCCACATTCCTACCACTCTCCCCTATGTCCTTCACCTGTGCCAGGGACCGTCCCTCTGCCCCGCCATCCCTCTGGCCTCTGTCCACTCCTGCTGGGACCCTGGACAGAGGTGCAGACATCAGCCCCTGCAGCCCGCACCTGTGATAAAGCCGTGGGCCACATGGGGGCAGCAGACTCCACCAGGTGCATTTGCTGAGTGACGGAGTGTTTCTGCTTTTGTCTCTCTGTGTGTATGTATGTGTGAAGGGATGGGTGTTCGAGCATTGTGTAACTGGGACTTAAACCTGAAAGCTTTGTAACTTTCCACATGGTGATTCAATAAAAGAATAAATTTTAAAAAAAAGGTGTGAGTGAGTGTACGTAAGTGATCAAATGTTATGATTGTGTGTGAGATTTTGTGAATGAGTGTGAGTGAATGTGTGTAAATGAGTGTACTTTGGAGATCCTTCAAGTTTGAGTCTCTGAGTGAGTATGAGAGTGTCTACATGTGTGTGAGTCTGTGTGTAGGACAATGTGAATCTGTCCGTGGAAGTCTGTATGTTTGTGTGTGTGAGTCTGTGTGTGAGTGCTCAGGGGGCTGTGCTGAGGCTGCCCTCTGTCCCATCCCCTCTGCTCTCTCACCTTCTCCTGCTCTCTGACTCCCCCTGTCACTTCCCGGCGCCCCTGAGCATCCTGTGTGGTGTCACTGGAGTCCCTGAGCGTGGGCAGGGCCGCTCTAGGAGCAGAGCCTTCGCGCTGTCATTGTCACTGCCGAGTTTGCGGGGGGCCCTGAGTGTCCCCCTCAGGCACTGTCCCGCGGGACTGGGGTGACTCTTTCTAGTGCTCCCCTTCGGGTGCCCTTGAGGAGCTGCCCTGTCCCTTCTCGGTGATCACAGGGAGTGACTGAGCTGTATGCGGGCCGATGATGCCCTGGTGTCCCCAAGGCCTGAGGAAGGAGATGCAATGGCCGGTGGTTTTTGCGTCCACTCTTCTCTCGGAGGAGTGGCCGAGGGCAGAGGTGTGGCCACTGTGGGCTGGTACCCTTTGGGAACTGGGCACTGGCCCTTTCTGGCCCTTTTGGGGACTGGATACTGACCCTTTGGGGACTGGACACTGGTTTTCTGGGCACTGGGCACTGACCTTTGGAGACTGGATACTGACCCTTTGGGGACTGGGCACTGACCTTTGGGGACTGGGCACTGGCCCTTTCTGGCCCTTTGGGTACTGGACACTGGAACATGGGGACTGGGTACTGACCCTCGGTTACTGGCACTGTTTTATTTGGGGACTGGACACTGACCTTTGGAGACTGGGTACTGACCCTTTAGGGACTGGCCACTGACCTTTGGGGACTGGGCACTGGCCCTTTGGAGACTGAGTATTGATCCTTTGGGGACTGGGTACTGCTCTTTGAGACTGAGTTTTGATCCTTTGGAGACTGGGTACTGACCCTGTTGAGACTGGGCACTGAACCTTTGGATACTGGGTACTGACCCTTTTAGGACTGAGCACTCACCCCTAGGGGACTGGGCACTGGCACTATGGAGACTGGGTACTGACACTTTGGGACTGGGCACTGGCCCTTTGGGGATTAGACATGTGTCCTGGCAGGCTTGGCACCAGGAGTAGAGGCGGGAGGGGGGCAGGCCCGTGTGGAGCCGCCTAGGAGGGGTCGGCGAGAGACAGGAGTGCAAGCTGTGGGTGCTGGGGGCGAGGCGGGGGCGGCGGGCGGGGCTTTGGCTCCTCTTGTGATGCTGGCAGGAGCTGGGCGCCTGAGGTAGGGGACAGCCCTCTGCCTGCCGGAAATGGTGACTGCTGCTTCATCTTTGACGGGGACAGAGTTCTGTTCCATGGGAGGATTTCACTGCACTGATTCCCGCAGTTCACAGCCCGGCTCACTGAGCTGTTTGGGATCTGGACCACACCTGGCAGGGCTCAGGGCCCTTGCGTGGTGCTGGGGTTTGAACCCGAGTCGTGGCCCTGGCTGCATGCAGCATCCAGCTCTGTCTCGCCTTCAACACTCCCGCTGGACTCCTGAGGGGGCTGGGATGGACTGTGGGCTTCGGCCCTCGAGAGTCCATTCCCCTTGGCCCATCGAAGTCGGGGTCTGCCTGGCCCAGCCTGCGGGGCCCCTCTCCTGGACGAGCCCTGCAGATCTCCAGTGGCCCCTCAGACACTGAGACACTTGCCTGCCTTGGAGAGACCTGGCGACTGCCCCAGGCTCTGCGCTGGCCATTGCCCTTGCTGCTGTGGGCTTTGGGGGTGACGTGCCCTGGCCGCCCCGTGTGGGGGACTCTCTGGGCTTCTGTGTGGAGGTGCCCTCAGGGTCTGGACCTTCTGAAGCTGACAGCAAACCGCTCCCAACCCACTCGACCCCATAGAACGTTCTGGGTAAAGGGTTGGAGACAGTGCTCAGAGCACAACCCTTGGGGCCCAGGGATGGGCAGGTCTCGGCCGTTGCCCAGGGCTGTCCTGAATGTGGCCTGTCCCTGTCACATCAGGCCGCAGGGCTCGCCTCTCGGTCCCTCCTCTTCATCTTCCCCCTCCCCAATCCTTGTCTTCCTCTTCATCCGTTCTCCCTCTTCTTCCCCTCCACCTCCTCTTCTTCCTCTTTCCTCCTTCCTCTTACACCTTCTTCCTCCTTTTCCTCCTCCTCGTCTTCCCTTGTACCGCCCCCCTCCTTCTCTCTCCCACCCAGTCATGCTCAGGGCGCGGGAACCCGACAAGGTGCTACAGATGGACTTGGCATTGACGATGTGTGAGGCCAGGCCTCTCCCCTGTGCTCTCTCCAGCCTCGCCCCTCCTTCCTGGGCTCTCAGCTAACCCCAGCCCTGAGGCCCACAGGCCACTGCTGCCCTGGGGCTTCAGGAGCGGCAGGAGGGCTCGGCCTTAGGGAGCTGAGGGTTCCGGCCGTGCAGACACTCGGGCAGGCCGAGATGGCACCAAGCAGACATGGGCAGTGGCTGACAGGCTGGGGTCCCATCCAAGCTCTGAAGGTCTCCGAGCTTTGTCCATCCGAGGGCTGGCGGACAGCTCAGTGAGAGTCGTCGGCCTGAGCTGAGCTCTCCACGCTGGAGCCACGGCTGGCGGATCAACCTGGAAGACTCCCCGGGGCCTGTGCTGGAGCTGGTCAGTGTCCTGCGAGTGTCCCTGGGGCCTGTCCTGGACCTTATCAGTGCCCTGCGAGTGTCCCTGGCTTGTCCTAGAGCTGGTCAGTGACCTGCTCTAGGGCAGAGAGATGGCCCTGCTAGTGTCCCCTGGGTTGTCCTGCCTTCGAACATTCCCTGAGCCAACCTGGGACTGTTTGTGACCTGTCAGTGTCCCCAGGGTACTTAACCTGGCCTGGCCTGTAGGACCTCACAGTGCCCAGGTGGAGGAACTGTGGTGACAGGCCACTGGCTGGCATCGGCAGCCTCCCATCGAGGCCAAGACCACCAAACCTGTGTCTCTCTGTGTCAGCAGCGTCTCCTCTGGATTCCTTGGGACCCCAACTGGCAATTGCATCTGCGTTGTGGGGGGGGGGGAAGCCAGGCAGGTGTGGCCCAGCCTTGGTGCATTTCGCAGACCCATGATATACCACCCACCCCCAGGTTGGCCCTGGGGAACAGGCCACAAGATCCCCACCCTGTCCATGACACAGGTAGGACGATGGAGTCTGAAGTCAGGTCAGGGGCTGAGAGCAGACATGCACGTGACTGTCCATCGGAGACAGGTGAAGCCCATTGCAGGAGGCTGGGTGTGTGTGTGTGTGTGTGTGTGTGAGGGAGAGAGAGAGAGAGAGAGAGAGAGAGAGAGAGAGAGAGAGAGAGAGAGAGAGAGAGAGAGGACTTTAACGTTTTCGGTGTGGAATTGACCCTGGGGTGGCTGTGTGCATGACTGGCACCTCCAGAAACCTTCTAGTATAACATCCTCAGATTTTATAGATCTGACTGCCTTGGAGTGATGTCTAGAGTGATATGTCCAGGTCAGCCAGGAGGGTGCATGGAGAGAAATCGAGGCTGGTTCCTCCTGAGGGAAAGTACCTGAGCTCTGAGGGGTCCCATCCTCACAGCCTGGGAATGGGGAGGAGATGGGCCCTGACTCCCGCTCCCCTGTGTGTTGGCTCAGGGTGCAGTTTCCTTCCCCGACGTTGCCGTGAGATTCTCCCTGGAGGAGTGGACATGCCTGGACGCTGATCAGAGAAAGCTCTACAGGGACGTGATGCTGGAGACCTACCAGCACCTGCAGGCTGTGGTGAGAGCAGTGTGGGGCTGACTGGGCCTGGCCAGACCCGCATGGGCACCCAGCAACCATGCTGGGCTGTGTATTCTACAGACTTGGTGACTCTGACAGGTCAGGATCATTGACAGCAATGCGAATCACAGTTTCTCAGGTTTTTTCTTTTTTCTGTTTTTGTTGATTGGCCACACTTGGCAATTGTCAGGCCTTACTCTGAGATGCAGGGGATCTTCAGGTCAGCCATGTGCATGGTAAAGTGCCTACATACTGGACTGCTTTCAGGTTCCTCTAAATAATTCCTTCCATCGTTAAATCAGTTTACTTCTTGTACTACCCTTCACTTCAGTATGTTTGTTTTGGTTTTCCTTTGGTTGTTTTAACATCTTATTTATTTAGCTTTTGGGGCCACACCCAGCAATGTTCAGGGGTTGCTTCTCGCTCAGCACTCAAGAATTACTCCTGGCAGTGCATGGGGGAACAATATAGGATGCCGGGGATCGAACCCAGATTGGCTGTGTGCAAAGAAAATACCCTACCCACTTTCTATCACTTCAGCCTTTCTTTGGGTTTTGATTCGGAGCCATAGTCATTTCTTTATTGAAATTAAAGTTGAGAAGCATCTCTCAATCAGCTCCCTGACCCTGACCAGGCGACCCTGGCTGTTGGGGTGAATTTTGCTTGTAAAGGGGTTATTTTTAAAGCAAGGGGTTATTTTTTATTTTATAATGTAGTTTACTATATTTGATTAAATTTAATATTCAAACACCAATCCCAGGTAGTTGGGTTTTGCTTTGAGGAGGAGATAGTTGTTTAGGGATCACTCTTGCTGTGTTGGAAAGAAATTTATTTTGAAAGGGACGGAGTGGTAGTACAGTGGGGAGGACTCTTACCTTGCACGAGGCCAACCCAGGTTCAATCCCTGGAATTCCAAACGGTCCCTCAAGCCACAACAGGAGTCATCCTTGAGTGCCAAGTTCAAATAAGCCCTGAGCACTGCCTGTTGTGACCCAAACATCGAAACACACTCATACACAGACATACACACTCATGAGAATTTTGTGAGCAGAACGAGGATAAAGTTTTGTTCATGCTGAGTCCCTGTGGCTGCCCCCACGCAGAGCCTCTTTGGGGGCTGTGGTTGCTGTGGGCAGCCCTGAAGCTCAGGGGTGCTTAATCAAAGGGGTCCTGGCCTAGGAGGCAGCCCCTGGATGGGCCCATAAGGACCTTCCTTGGGACCCAAGGAGGAGTCCCGGATCTCAGGGCTGCAATATCCTCCCCTGTCCACCGAGCCCATCACTCCTCTCCTGACAGACAGCCCAAATTCCAGCCTACTTTGCATCCCCAGGAGAGGAAGGAGCTTCTGGCAGTGTCTCCCCGAGGTGGGGCTTGACCTGGTACCTCAGAGTGCCTGCCATCAGGACATCTCCGGGTCCAAGCAGGAACTTTCCAGGTCAGGGCTAGAGGTCTGTCCTCTCTGCCCACCGCTCTGATTTCTCCTCCAGGTCTCTGTTTTGGAGCCTAATGCTGATCCTTGGGAATAACAGGCAGGATAAGATCATGCTGAGGCATGGTCCAGGAGGTGGTTTGCATGGAATCTTAGTGAATTTTATTCTTTTCACTGTCACTGTCATCCTGTTGTCCATCGATTTGCTCGAGCAGGCACCAGTAACGTCTCCGTTGTCAGACTTGTTACTGTTTTTGGCATATCAATTATGCCACCGGGTAGCTTGCCAGGCTCTGCCATGTGGGTGAGATACTCTTGGTAGCTTGCGGGGCTCTCTGAGAGGGTTGGAGGAATCGAACTCAGGTTGGTCGAGTGCTAGGCAAATGCACTACCCGCTGCACTATCACTCCAGCCCTTATTCTTTTTATGAAAACATAAAGACTTTGCGGCATATGCCATCTGTTCAGTCCCTCACTCTCCATTTATTCTGGACCTGGTGACCCCCAGATATCCTGGTCACCTGACTGAAGGCATGAAACAAGAAAAAATTCCATTCCTTGCCAGAAACTAGGTGGTCAGGAATCTTTGGAGCCTGGCCCTTTAAGGCCATGAGCGGAGATGCAGTGACGTCACAGAACCCAGGAGGCTTCGCTTCCCGGAAGTTCCAGTCCCGCCATTGTTGCCAGCTGTGGAGCTAGGAAGGCGCTGCCATTGGGGTGGGGGGGAGGAGGCAGGGGGCGTCCCAAGGGCCTTTTGGCTCGCCAGAGTGTAGCAGACTGGGCGGTGGGTCGGTCCGTGGCAGGCGAACTATGGCCCCTCACCCGGCAGCGCGCCCCTGGGGGAGTTTATCCCCTTTATTCACTGACTTCAGGGAGCAGCGGGAGTTTTCGTGAGGAGACTCTCTGGAGAGACGTGGAGAGGGCGCTGGCCCAATCCCCGCCACCATACAGGGTCCCCCGAGCCCAGCCAGGAGTGATCACCCCGAAATCTCCAGAGGAAACCGAGGTGTGAGAAGCGACGGGGCCAGGGAGGAACATGAGCTGGGGAGTGAGGTCGCTCGGAAAGTTCCAGAACACGGAAAATAACGGAACAGACAAGAGAGTAATTTCTTTTTAAATTATTCTTTGTGTTTCGGGCCACACCCACGTGCTAGGGGCGACTCCTGGCTCTGTGCTCAGAGATCCCTCCTGGGGGGACCCCATGGGGTGTCAGGACGCCAGGCCCGCGCCCTCCCCGCTGACCTGTCGCTCAGGCCCCATCCAAAGAGAGAGTGTCAGTGCCAGAAGGAGCCTCGGTTTCCCCGGGGCGTGTGCGGCTGCCTTAGGCGTGTGTTAGCTCCTTTGCCAGGATGGTCACAGGGTGGGGGCAGGGGTCATGTGGGGAGTGTCCCAGGACCGCCTGTTGCTGGCCGCCTTTCATTCCTGAGACTGAATCCAGAGTCATCCTAAGGGTCACAGACACCCTTTGCAAAGGTATCTGTGGAGGCGTTTTTTTTTTCTCTTTTCCTTTAAAAAAAAATTGTTCAGAGCAGACTCCTGGCTCTGCACTCAGGGATCTGTCCTAGGAGTGCTCAGGGGATCCCAGGGGCTGCTGGCCGCAGTCACAGCAGCATACAAGGCAGATGTCCTCTCTGTACTAGCCTCCTGCCCTGTGGGGGTAGGGGTACAATTCCTCACTTGCTTGGGGCTCAATAGTATCTGGTGTAACTCTTTGACTTTCACATGCTCCCCACTCATTGGTAGGTTTTGGGGGTCCCACAGGAAGCTGTAAGAGGATGCAGAGCCTGGTGGCAGATGGTGCTCAGGGAAACATATTAGATGCCAATAGTCAAATCTGGTTTTTCTGCTTGCAAGACAAGCACTTCTCCCGCTGTACTATGTCTCCAGCCCTTTCGCACAGAAAAAAAAAAAATTGATTTATTATTATTTTTTTTTTGAATTGTAGATTTTGCTTCACAGCACCTAGTGCTTAGTGCTTAATCTAGGATCTGGGCTCAACATTGTTCCTGGCACTGCTCGGGGACCCTATCTTCTTTGGAGAATTGAATGTAGTTTCGCAGCTAGAAAGAAAAACAACTTATCAGTTGCACTGCCTCCGCTAACCCTATGTAATTTTTTTCTACAGAAAAAAAGATTTTTGCTTCATCTGTCAAGTGTCTCAGCACAGCCCTCCCCACTGTCCATCTCTCCCAGACCAGGCGCACCAGGCGATGGTACAGCTACTATGGCACTTGCCTTGCACGCAGCTTGCCTGAATTCAGTCCTCATCATTTCATAGGGTCCAATGAACACTGCCAGGTGTGGTTCAAAACTCCCCCAGAAAAAAGTCTCACTCCAGAATTTGTCATGACAATGAGCGTTCTTTGAACATTTTTTTTTTTTTGGCTTTTTGGGTCACACCCGGCTATGCTCAGGGCTGAATCCTGTCTCTGCACTTAGGAATCACTCCTGGCGGTGCTAGGGGGATCATATGGAATGCTGGGAATCGAACCCGTGTCAGCCACGTGCAAGGCAAAAACCCTACCCGCTGTGCTATCACTCCAGCCCCTCTTTGAATATCTTTTTTGGGCTTTGTGAATATCTCTCCTACCTGTTCTTTTCTTTGCTTTTATTTTATTTTGGATCAGAACTGGCGATGCACAGGGGTTACTCCTGGCTCTGCACTCAGGAATTGCTCCTGCTGGTGCTTGGGGACCATATGGGGGGATGCTGGGAATTGAACCCGGGTTGGCCACGTGCAAGGCAAACACTCTACCTGCTGTACTATCGCTCTACCACCCTGCCTGTTCTTTTCTGGTTTTCCTTTTTGCTACAGACTTGGAGATGGTCAGGGACTCTGCCCCTCTATCCAGGTGTCTCTGAAGTTCCATGTCCCCCACCTTCAAGCACGTGCTCTGCTTGAGCTCTTCTCCCTGGTTCTGTCTCACTACTAGGGGAGCTGATTAGGTGGGCTTTGGGGCCACAGCTGCCAGGGCTTGAGGGCTGCTCCCTGCTCTCTGCTCATAGTACCTGTGGAGAGTGGGTACCAGGGAAGGCCCCGGCCCCAGTTTTCAGCTGGCCAGCATCAGTTCCAGCCTGCTGTGCTCTCTCCAGCCCTCTGTTGATCTGTTGATACATTCGTTGTAAGTTCTTGGATGTGAACATTTTGGAATCTTTCAACTATTAAGCCAGAACTATGGGTTCCCAAGCAGCGAGAAGGACAGACACTAACTTTTTTTTTTTTTTTTGCTTTTTGGGTCACACCTGGCGATGCACAGGGGTTACTCCTGGCTCTGCAATCAGGAATCACTCCTGGTGGTGCCCAGGGGACCCTATGGGATGCTGGGAATCGAACCCGGGTCGGCCGAGTGCAAGGCAAACGCCCTACCTGCTGTGCTATCACTCCAGCCCCTGACAGACACTAACTTGATAATGCAAAAGCAGTAGGAGTTGTATTCCAGTATACTGGTGTCCACAATCTCACCCACAGAGTGCTTTCTTAACAACGACCCCGACTTCAGGCAGCAAGCAGTTTATGTAGGGTTTGATTACATAAGCAGTACATGTCTTATTGTTTCAGAAAAAAAACTTAGCTAGTTATCAAACAAAGGTGTTTTGGCAAGTGTATAGTGTAACAGTGGTTAGGCAATAGTTAGACATAGGTTTCCAGTAATAGTTCTGGTTACATATGCGACTCATTCTTTTAGGGTTAACAAAAGACAATTTCTGGGGCTTTTTTGACTAGGGGCATAGTGATTGTGTGAGCCCACTTGCTGGGCCTAAGAGCTTTCCCAGGTGGGTTCAGGTTGGCTAATTTCATTGCTGGGAAACCGAGACTGATTTTGATGATTTCTGCCACATTAACAGGCGTCAGTTTTGCCCTTCCAGAACAAAACGCTGTCAGGAGGAAAAGAAGGAGTTGGAGGCTTTGAGAAAAATTACAGACTTTGACCATTAAGATTTCTTTTGAACTAAGTGTAATCTTTCTCCTCCATTTCTTACACAAAATTATGTATCAAGGGAGTAAAACCATATAGTCTGTTAAAGCCTGGCCTGTAAGCTCTGAGTCCTGTCAGGTGTGGCCCCCAAACAAAGACAAAGTAAAGAACTGACTCTTGAGAATGTACGGCTGGATTCCAAACCTTTGCAGTTGGCAGACAACTTCCTCTTTGGTTTTATTTATATGTGTAGGTGGGGAGGGGATTTGGGATTGCTGCCAGACCCAGCAGTGCTCCGGGATCACTCCTTGGGGATTCAGCTGTGATGTTAAGTCAGCCACATGCATGACAAGTGCCCTGCCCACTGTTTTTTCTTTCTGACGCCTGCAAACCTTTGAAACTGCAGTCTGTGCTGCATACTGGAATCATGCTGGGAGCCCCAGGTACCAGCAGCCCTGCCATGGCCTCTAACAGCTGAACCTCATCTCTGTGCACCCCCACCCCCATAGTGCTAGTCTGTGTTCCACTCACAAGGCTCTTAGGATTTACACAGAATTTGAATTCCTGGGGCCAGAGATAGACCAGGAGTGCAGTCCCTGGCCTTGCAAGCAGCCTGCCATGGGGCAATCTCTGGCACAATGCACGGTCTCCCAAGCACTGTCATGAGTAATCTCAAAGTTCTGCCACTTGTGGCCCTAAAACCCAAAACTTTTACCATAAAACTGGCTGGAGGGGGTTGTTGACACAATACAATTTTTTTTCCATTTGCTTATTATGTTTGATGCTTAAGGTACTCATTGGGGTTCTGAGGACTCATCCCAGGTCAGCTGTATGCAAGGCCAACAACCTAGCAGACTGTAGCTCCAGGCCGTAAATTTATTTATTTTTGGTTGGAGGCTAAGCCGGACATTGCTTAGAAATTACTCCTGGCTCTGTGCTCATTGATCCCCTCATGCACAGCCTGGGAACCTGTGGGTGATGGGGAATGTAACTGGGTCAGCTGTGTGCCAGGCAAGCACCCCATGCTCTGTGCCGTCTCTGTGACCATCATAAAAATGCCTTTACTCTGGGTAAAGTCAAGAAAGTTGTGAAATTAGATGTTCTTTTTTCTCATAAAAATAAAACTCTCTAGGGGGCTGGAGCAATAGTACAGTGGGTAGGGTGTTTGCATTGCATGAGGCCGACCCAGGTTCGATTCTCAGCATCCCATATGGTCCCCAAGCACCGCCAGGAGTAACCCCTGTGCATTGCCTGGTGTGACCGAAAAAACAAACAAACAAAAAAAACCTCTTTGATTTGTGTGTTTTTGTTTTGGGGCCAGTCAGCAGTGCTGTGGGCTCACTCCTGAATGTGAGATCAGGAATCACTCCTGTCACTAGGAGACCTAATGAGATGCAGGGGATCCAACCAGAGTCAGCTACATGCATGACAGATGCCCTCGCTGATGTGCTGTCACTCTGCTCCCAGACCTAATTTTCATCTGTAGCCCTGGATTCCTGTTTCGATTTCATAGTATTTTCAGTTAGAATGGACCTAAGTCGCCTGAGACCTAGGACAGCATCTCAGCTGCTTGCCATATTTTTCACCATGGGTAGCCCGGATGCCAACCCAATTCTGCATCCCTCGGAGAGAAAGGAGCATACGAAAGTGTATTTCCTGGGTTGGTTTGGTAGCATGTGCCAAAGGGTGAGGCCAGTCAGGACATTCCTGGTGCCAGAGCAGGGACTTCCTGTTAGGGCCTGTGGCGGTTCTCCTCTCTGATGCTCACAGCTCGGATTTGTCCTCCAGGTCTTTGGGCAGAGCTTTTAGAAGCGGGATACAATGGTAATGAGCCACCCTGCAGGCCATTCCCAGGTAGGGGGAGAGTGATAAGATGAGAAGATGACAGAATGCAGTGACGAGAGCACACAGGCTTCCAGGGCCCTCTCTGCGTTGATTCTGGAAGGAGCCCTGTGATGTGGCTGCTCGTCGGAGTGCCCAATGCTCTGCTGTTTGACGACATTTTTCTCCCTGTTTGTTTTGTTGAATTTGGGTTTAGGAGCCATACCCATGGATAACCAAGGAGTACTCACAGCTCAATGCTCAAGGATCCCTTATGCCAGGTCTTGGGAACCCTTTGATGTGCCGGAATAAGAGGCTGATTTATTCAGGTTTGTTTTGTTTGGTGAGGTGAGGTGAGGTGCTGGGAGGGTCACACCCAGTGATTCTCAGGGGTCATTTCTGCTCTGTACTTGACATTGCACCTGGCAGTGCTTGGGGACCAGAGGGGATGGTGGGGATCGCCCGACCTACCCACTGTCCGCAGACCCTCTATCCTGTTACTCCATCCTGCTGCTATGCTGCGTTTCTTATTTGTTTTCTTCCCACAGGGGAGGTGATCACAACTTCCTCTTGGCTCCGTGCTCCCGATTCACCGTGACCAGCCTGAGGGGCCTCCGGGATGTGCTGACTCCATATCTACCCTGGAAACTACAGTGACTCGGGTCCCAGTACATGTGTTTCCCCTATTCTGTCCTTCCCACCCTGGAGAGGCTCTCCTGCTCAGTCACACAGTCTCACCTTCACTTGCTGCTGTGTGCGCAGTTCTGGGCATGCGCTGGTCCCAGGGAGCAAAGGATCTCTGGGGCCGGCAGAGGCCTTCCAGATTAATCCACTTCCCTGCTTTGAGAGGGATTGAGAGCGGCCCTGAACCCTTAGTTCAGAGTCCTGTGGCACTCATGTCCTCGCCCAGCTTTGAGTCGATCACTGAGGATGAGTGTCCTGTTCCTGTCCATAGTGATCATGGGCTGTGGCGTGCAGGGCATGTGTGTTTAGTATTTTGGCCTCACCCAGCATCACTTTTTGGGTCCTGATGGGTCTGTGCTCAGGTGTTCCTCTCTGCAGTGCTCACTGGAACACTGGTGCTGGGACAGACCCGGGGTGTTTGTGTGCAAGACTCACGCTCCCAGGAACCTTCTAGTATAGCATCCTCACATTTTACCAGTCCAACCGCTTAGAGTGATCTCTGGGCCTATCTACTGGAGTTTCACATGTAACGTGGTTTCTCCCAAGGCTATTGGCTCTGAACCCCTCTGTGGCCCAGGGGGGCAAGGCAACGGGTCCTTAATAATGTCCCCCTGTGTAACTGACTCAGAGCGTTCCCTGATGTGGCCGTAAGCTTCACCCCCAAAGAGTGGACATGCCTGCACGGACGCCTCTCAGAGGAATCTCTATTCCCCCTCCCCCGCCAAACCCCTTAGTGTCACCTTCTGCAGCCTCTCCTCAGTCACGCGAGGGCTCACCCTCTCACCCCCACCCCTGGACACCTTCCCTCCAGCTGGCCCTGACTCTTCCCCCACTGATGGTTTCCCCCTGGGGCATCACTGACCTCCTGCTCTCAGAAAGACCCTGTCATTTTCCAGTTCTGCCCTGCTCGTCTCCTCCTGCCTGGGCACACAGTCACTCGGCCCCCTGCCTTCTCTGAGGGTCCCAAGCCCCCTGAATCCTGCACACGGTACCCAGTCTGTCATCCCCACTTGCATCCAGTTCACCGCAGGACCTTTACACCTGCTGCCTCTCCCTTGCAGTACACTCTGACTTCAGGAACATTTATTCCTTGACTCCAACCCTCACCCGCCCTTCTCCCCTTCTCACCCAGAACCTTTCCACTCTATATCAGGGGTGACCTGGGGCTTCCCTAGCTTTTTCCATCAACTTAGCTTCTCAGGTGCCCCGAGGTACATCTGAGCGAGCCCCTGCCTAGAGTCTTGGTTCTGGGTACCCCGGTCATATTTATTTGTTGGAAGGAACGTTGAGATTGACAGAGAAGCGCTGAGTCTGCAGAACCGGCTTCCCCAGCCACCATGCGGCTCCGGCAGCCGCCCCCTCCCACGCTGCCCCTTATTCCCGTTATTGGTGGCTGTGGGTCTGGGGCCCACGCCAGGGTCCTTTTCCTGGCTCTCAGCTCACGAGTGCCGCCTAGCGGTGGGATGGACTCCGCATGGCACTTCCCCTCCTGTGTTCTTCCGTCCCTGGTGGTGCTGTAGACCCTGGGAGGTGCCCAAGAATAGAACCCGGGTCGGCCGCGTGCAAGACAAGCACCCTCCCTGCTGTACTCTTGCTTGGGTCCCCTTTTTTTTCTTAAACAGCCTTTATCATCATCATCGTGTAACATTCTGTTGTGTTTCATTTGTTCCCACTAGGACTATTTTTTTGGGGGGGTCACACTCGGCAATGCTCAGGGGTTACACCTGTCGGTACTTGGGGGACCCTATGGCATGCCGGGAATTGAACCCAGGTGGCCGCGTGCAAGGCCAGTACCCTACCCACTGTACTGTCACTCCGGCCCCTCCCTTTCCTGCCCTTAGGCCCTCCTCCTGCACCCACTACCCGTAATTCTGAGGGCCCCTCTGGACTCCTAGCTCCAGTCTTAGGGATTCAGCTCTTGCATTCTTTGTGTGTTTGTACAGAGTTTGAACTCCTTAAAGAATGCTATAATTTGGGGAGATTTGTTGGTTTGCTTTTGGGGTCCACTCAGCACTGCTCAGGTTTGACTCCTGGCTCTGTGCCAGGGAACTCTAGGGGGTGCTGGGGATTGAACCCGATCCACACACGTGCAAGGCACACACCCTGCCCTCTATGCTGTTTCTGCCTCCAGTGATGGCCATTTCCACATACAAGTCTCTGTCTCCCCTGATGAATACATTTCTGGTTACTTCTTGTTTACAATCGAGAGGAGGCGAGCAGAACCACAGTAGAGTGGGGAGGGTGCTTGCCTGGCGTGCTTCTGGCCTGGGTGTGATCCCTGGCATCCCCTAGAGTCCCCAGAGTGTGGCCAAACGTGATCTCTGAGCGTAGAGCTAGGAGCCATCCTTGAACACCGCGGGGGTGGCCCAACTGAAAATTTTAAAATAACTTAGGTAATTCAGTGGGGATGGGTCCCCCCAACTGTCGATTAAGGCTGCTGGGGTGGCCTTTCGGGGATTCTCAGTCATCAGTTGAGTACACTGTGAATTCAGTGTGTACACCGAGACTGTGGGGGTCCTGCCGGTTGGGGTCACCCTGCCAGTTTTTGGGGGCTTCCCAGGGCAGCATCCAAATCTTTCTTTTGCTTTTTTGGGGTGGGTTCACACCAAGAGATGCTCAGGGTTTACTCCTGGCTCTGCGCTCAGGAATCACTCCTGGCAATGTTTGGGGGACCATATGGATGCTGGGGATTGAACACAGGTTGGCCTCGAACAAGGCAAACGCCCTCCCCGATGTACTATTACTCTGGCCCCTGCGGCACCTCTGTGCTCCGTGGTCAGGCTTAGGGAACCCTGCGCATGTGCAGGGCAGTGGTTACGTGCAAGGCAAATAGCCACCCACCCCAGGCTGTGCCAACCAGGTCCATAACATATTTTTGTCTATTGATTTGGCAACCAGCTGCCCACTACCAGCTGCCCACTGTGCTTAGTGGTTCCACTGATTCTCCACAAATTTCCCTCCATGGATTAGCAAGTGGGAAGGTAAATCGGTGTAGTCTCGGGGGAACCAGTGTGAAGCTGTCTCGGAGAATTAAAAGTAGAACCACCAGATGATCTTGCCCACTCCACTCCCGGCATCCATCTGAAGAGCCCCAAACCGCATCTGAAAGGCCAGCTGTGTGCCTGTCTTCTGGCCGCAGCGCCTCCCACAGCCAAGGTTTGGAACCCAGAGGGCTGGAGCGATCGTCCAGTGGGGAGGGCCTTGCACGTGGCTTACCCAGGTTTGGATCCCTGGCATCCTGTAGGTTTCCCCTGAGCAGCGCAGGGGTGATCCCAGAGCTCAGAGCCAGGAGTAGCCCCTGAGTATTGCCAGGCATCCCCCCTCCAGAAAAAAAAGGAGATTGGAATCCTTCCAAGTTCCCACTGATAGCTGAGGGGTGTGTCCAGGACATAATGAGATTCAGCTGTGGGAAAAGAGGAAGTCTGGCTTTTGCACTGGCACGCATGGAGCCAGGGTTTGTGTTGAGTGAAATAAGTCAGAAGGGGCTGGCTGGAGTGATAGCACAGTGGGGAGGGCATTTGCCTTACACGCAGCCAACCTGGGTTCAATCCCCAGCATCCCATCGGGTCCCCTGAGCACCGTCAGCAGTAATTCCTGAATGCAGAGCCAGGAGTGATTCCTGCGCATTTACCAGGTGTGGCCCCAAAACTAACCCAAACATAAGTCAGAAGAGGTCCCGAGTGACCACAGCTGGTAAGGACCTGGGTTCAATCCCCAGCACCCCCTGTGGTTCCCTTAGGCCCATCAAGAGTGACCCCTGAGCACCACCAGGTGTGGCCCCAAACCAAGCACAAACGTTAGAAGGAGCAAGATAAAGGATGATCTCACTTGGTTGTGGGAGACAGAAAAGCGGAGGGTGGGCATTGGGAGACAGCGCAGGGATACACCCTGTATGCACCCCCCAGGCATACAGCAGAAACCGGTTCAATCCCCGGCTCCCCATATTTCTTAGAGCCTCACCAGAAGTGGCCCCAGAACACAGCCAAGAGTAGTCCCTGAGTGCTGGTGGTTGTGGTGGAATAAAAACTTAATAAAAATGAAAATAAGGGCTGAAGAGATAGTACAGCGGGTAATTTGTGTCGCTTATGAGGGCAATCAGAGTTCAGCCTCCAGCACTCCCTAGCATCCCCCAAGCAATGCCAGTGATCCCTGAGCACAGAACCAGGAGTCAGCCCTGAGCCCCATCACGGGTGCAGAAAATCATTGAGCCAGAGATAGGACAGCAGGTACAGCACTTGCCTTGCACACAGCTGGCCCAGGTTCAATTCTTGGCACCCCATAGGGTCTCCTCCCTGAGCTCCACCAGGAGTGATCCCTGGGCACAATCAGGAATTAAGTGCTGAGCGCCGCAAGGTGTGACTCGGAAACAAACCTAACACACTCATATTCTCTCTCTCTCCTCTCTCTCCTCTCTCTCTCTCCTCTCTCTCTCTCTCTCTCTCTCTCTCTCTCTCTCTCTCTCTCTCTCTCTCTCTCTCTCTCTCTCTCTCTCTCTCTCTCTCTCTCTCTCTCTCTCCTCTCTCTCCTCTCTCCTCTCTCCTCTCTCTCTCCTCTCTCTCTCCCCCAACCTCTTTTCACCACCAGGTGTCGCCGCAGCTCCACTTGGGCTCAGCAAGTTACAAAAACAGCCAATTCTTGTGCTCTGAAAATCTTCACGATTTCCGATTTCCTTCTACTTCTCGCCATTTGAGACATTCCAAAGGGGCCTGGGAGGACAGAGTTTTACCCCAGCAGCAGTGCCCTGGAAGGATAGAATTTTAGTCATGGGGCCCAGAGCCAGAGTAACGCGGGGAGGGCACTTGCCTGGCACACGGTGAACCCGGTTTCTGTATCTAGCACCTCACAGGGTCCCCCGGGCACTGCCAGCAGTGATCCCTGAGTACAGAGCCAGGAGTCATCTGGAGCACTGTTGGGTCTACCCTAAAACAAAAAATAATATTTATTATTTCAGGCATGGAAGAAGGTGTTTTTCCTAATGTGTCGGGGCCAGGAGTTGTCACTGACGTGAGGTGGGGATGTTACGGGTCGGGTGGGGTGACTCTTCCCCCCAGTTCTCCCTTGGCAGGGTGGGCCACGGTGTGAGATGGAACAAGCCCCGTGCTCCCATCCATCCATTCCTGCATCTGACCTTGCTGCACACCTGCCATGTCTCAGACACTGCTGGGGACGGTGGAAACCCAAGGAAGCCCTGCTCAGTGGCGGGGGAGTCAGAGGGAGGGCATATGACAGCCAGGAAAAAGAAAACCTAGGGCTTTTGGAGTTCAGTGTGGGAGGTGGGGAGTTTATTTGAGATAGCTAATCAGGGAGGGCTTCTTGGAGGAGGTAACCTTTTGGGGCACTGGGCATTTTTGTTTTGTGTGGTTTTATGTTTGTTTCATTTTTGCGTGTGTGCTTGTGGTGCCTGCTGTCTGCAATCCAGAACTTTTTCCATGTAGGGCATGTGCTGTGCCTCAGGGTCACATCTGCAGAGGAGGTGACATTTAAGCTGATGAAAAGAGTCAGGCAGCTGTAGAAGGGAGGGGCCGTGGCCCCACAAAGGGGGGAGGTGATGCTGATTCGGGTGGTGCCAAAGATGTGGCTAGATTTGAGGGGGGTTTCCCAGCATTATGAAGAAGCACATCTCCCCTAGGGAAGCTGGCTGGCCCCCCGTGATACCCCACCTCTCCAGCCTCACCGCCCCCTGGGGACCCTTTTACCCACCCTGGTGGGCTCCGCTTCTGGGTAGTGGGCCTGCTGAATACCCCCCACCATCCAGTCACCACCCATCGCCCCTGTTATTCTTCATTCTCCGCACCACCAGTCCCCGATTAGTGTGGATTGACGTGCTGACAGTGACACATCACCAGTTCTTGGCATTGGTCGTTGTCCCAGGTGGGCACCGTCGCGGGGGCAGGGGGTGGAGCGGGAACTACCTGGCTGGGTTTAACAGCGGATCTCCATGCTAAATCATGGCAGAATGAATGAGGAGAATGAGAAAGGGGGCAGGGAGAGGGGGTGGAGGGTGGAGCGGAGAAGGGACAGAGCGTCCATTCTCCAGATACCCCCTTGACAGGGGGCTGGGCTGGGTGGGTATCAGTGGCGGCCACCAGGAGGCACTGCAGCCAGCGGCAGGGCCCCAGCAGCCACGCCCTCCAAGGAATGGCCTTGATTGGCCCAGACACGCCCTTTGGGCGGGGCGGAACATGTCTCAGCTGCTCCTCCTCTCCTGCACTGTTGCCAGTCTGAGGTCTTAGATGCTTGCCAGGACCAGAGCACCCCAGGTAGAGGGGTCTCCCAAGGCTATTCTTAGAAGCCAAGCCCCACTCCTAAACCCCACCCCACCCTTGTGCTCCCCGTTCCCCTCTCCCTGCAGCTTCTCAGAATCTCATCTGTTTCTTTCCTGGTTCCAGGGGCTCGTGCATGCATTAGGCACCTACTGCATGCAGCCTGGTGCTATCGGGCGCGCACAGCTCCCATGCTGCCACTGTGGAGCGGGCCAGAGGCCTAAAATGTGTCCCATCTGCAGTCCGGACTCGATCCCTCCCAGGAGGGAGATACAAAGGTGTCTTTGTTCTCAATACCACACCACCACCAAACCCCCACCCCCACCCCCAGTCACGGGGGTACCCAATGAGTGGATTCCTTGTGTGTGTGTGTGTGTGTGTGTGTGCATGTGTTTGCACAGGTGCGTGCAAGGAGGGGTAGGGGCAAACCTGGCGGTGTTCAGGGCTTCCTCCTTGACTCTGCCCAGGGATCATTCCTGGCAGGATTGGGGCACTCCGGTGGGTGCTGAGACTGGGATCTGGGTCAGGCGGATTGCCGGGCAAGTGCCTCAAACCCTAGAGCGTCCCTCCAGACCCCCAGGGGTGACTCTTGGACACGAAGGTGAAACTGTGGCCAAGGATACCCCCTCCTCCTGCTGCCAGAGCTGGCTGCCCACTGCCACTCAACTTCTTGCCAGTGGAAAAGGGGGAGCAAGAGTGCCCCTGGCTAGCAACAGCCCCCTTGCACAACAGCTGCAGGGTGCGTAGACTCGAACCCACGCCCCAGATATGAGCAGCCTCGCCAAGGTCCCAGTAATCTTCAATCCCAGTGTCCCCGTTAGCGAGTGCCCACACATCTGAGAATTCAAGGGGACTCTTACACACCCCCACACAAATGGAGGAAGAAACAGGTTTTACCCAGAGCAGAAGAGAGCTGGTGCCCCTACCCGAAAAAACGGAAAAACACTAAGACGTGGGGTGCCCTGGAGAGCAAGGTGTGTCTGGAAAAGTAATGGATGTGCAAGACACGTGGACGAGGCATACGTGTCTACACACCTTTTTCCTTTTTTTTTTTTATTAAGGATTGATCCTGTGACACATTATGGCATTCAGTCACCCAAAGATTACACACCAGGTCACGCACAGGGTGCACCACCTTTCTCCAGGGACAGGTGGGTGATGGCCTGCACATATAGCGGGAATGAACTGACATGGGCATCACACACATGTCCCAGGCTCATATGACCTGCACGGTCACACACAGACTCTCCCCCTGGCACCCTGACTCCTGCATAGTAGGGGATCCCTCATGGCCACAACACAGTGTCATACCCAGCTTGACAGGAAGACTTTACCCAGAGCCCCCTCCACACAGGAGTCCCATCAGTCACACGAGTCGCGCCCCATCCCGCACAGTGGGGGTGCGGGCAAGGCAGGAGGCCTCCTCCGGGTGTCGACAACCCCTGGCAGGATGAGGGAGAGCAAAGGGTCAGAGAAAATCCACAAGGAGCTTCAGAGTCCCCTCTCCCACCCCACTCAGCTCTGGCCAGACGGAGGGTCAGATTGTCACCCTAAGCCACGTGTGCCTGAGGCCGGGTTCGGAGCCACACACACCTCCCCCGAGCCAGGGTGGTCACCTCTGCCCAGGAACCCTTACCCACACACACCCTGTCTGTAGGGGAGCCTGCGGGATGCCCCCTCCACGCTTGCGAGTCTCCCATCCCCCTGCATCCGCGGGCCCCCACCTGTCCCACAGCCGTTCGCCCCGCCCACCATCACAGCTAGATCTCCGCCCACCTTCCCTGTCCCTTAGAGGCTCCGCCCACCGCCCCGCCCAGAGCTGCTGTTGCCTGGGGCTGGGGGCCGCCCAGCTAGGGTCCAGCTCTGTTGGGTCCTAAACATGTGCAGCTCCAACCCAGATAGGGGCAGTTGACGGGCTGTGGGGAGGGGTCGAGCTTTCAGCAAACAGTAGAATCAATCCCTCTAAACCCCCTTTCGCAAACAGTTCCTGTCCAGGTCATCCCCACACCTTGGCGCTTTTCCGTGGAGGAAGGTGGTGGAAGCAAGACTCAGCTCGGCCCCCCCAAGTTTGGCGTGAAGGAATCCTCTATGAAAGGCTTTTTGTGTTTCGGGAACCACACCCGGCGATCTTCGGAGGTTGCCTCTTCCCCTGCATTCAGGAATCACTCCTGACAGTGCTCGGGGAACCTATAGGTTCAGGGATAGAACCCGGATCGCCCCATACAAGGAAAGTGCCCTCCCGGCTCAGTTTTTAATCCATGGCCCTGCACTGTGTGCTTAATCATTAAGCATACTCAGCATACTCAACCCAGAGTCAACAGTGACGCAAAGAAAAGGGCTGGAAATCTTAAGCCTGGGAAAGTCGGGCCGCGGCAGTTCTGCCGAAACGCCACGAGATGGCGCTGTGGGGAGTCTCCGTCTCTTCCCAGGACCGTTTCTCTAAGAATTTTCCACTCTTAGAAACTTTGGGTTGCCCATTATAGGAAACATTCAAAGGGCTCCATCACAGACATCGCAAGAGGGCTTCAGAACTTGCTCAGAGTTCTGGAAAACAAAAGTTGTAAGAAGATAACCTTGCCTTGCTTGTTCCAGGCCAGGTTCAATCTTCTGCACCCCTTGAGGTCCAGAGGCAAAGGTGGGGCAACCCACTCGACCCCCCCAAGGAGATTCAGCTATGTACCCCACAAAGACCTGAAGGCTGGAATCGAACCTAGCTTACTCAAGTGAAACACAAGTACCCACAGGCTCTCCTATTGCTGCACCTGTGGAAACGGCTTGCTTGATCCTTAATTACCCCATACTTAACTGTCATCCCTGTTGTCATCCCCTTGTTCATCGATTTGCTCGAGTGGGCACCAGTAACGTCTCCATTGTGAGACCTGTTGTTACTGATTTTGACATATCGAATATGCCATGGGTATCTTGCCGGGCTATTGACCATACTTAACACTGAAGCAAAACCAAGGGTGGAAAATTCTTACAGAAACGGGCCTGGGCAGGGATGGAAACAGCCATCTCATGGCGTTTCGGCGGAACTACCGTGGCCCGACTTTTCCCACGCTTAAGATTTCCAACCCTTTGCTTCTATTTTGTTTTGCAGTCACACTGATCATGCTCGGGGCTTACTCCTGGCTCTGTTCTCAGGGATCACCCTGGTGGTGCTCAGGGGACCCTCTGCGGTGCTGGAGATCAAACCTGAGTCATCGGTGTGCATGACAAGCACCCTCCCCTGTCTCTCCAGCCCCAGTTTCCTGGAAATTTCAAACTGGAGCTCAGTTTTTTCAGCTCTTCAGATGGACAACATCAAGGCATGGCTCTAAGGGCTGAAGCACATGCTTTATATTTGGGATGCCTGGGCTTGATCCCCGGCACCTCAAGGTCCCCTGAGCACCTCCAGCAGCAATTCCTGACACTGAGTAGCGCCGAGCACTGTTGGGCGTGGTCCTTTTTTTTTTATTTTTGCTTTTTGGGTCACACCCAGCGATGCTCAGGGGTTACTCCTGGCGGTGCTTGGGGGACCATATGAGTTGCCGGGGATCAAACCCGGGTCGGCCGCGTGCAAGGCAAACGCCCTACCCGCTGTGCTATCGCTCCGGCCCCTGGGCGTGGTCCTTTTTAAAAAGGGAACAATATCATTGTGTGTGGGCTGAAGTGATAGCACAGTGGGTAGGGCGTTTGCCTTACTTGTGGTTGACCTGGGTTCGATTCCTCCGTCCAACTCAGAGAGCCCAGCAAGCTACTGAGAGTATCCTGCCCACACGGCAGAGCCTGGCAAGCTACCAGTGGCATATTCAGTATGCCAAAAATAGTAACATCAAGTCTCACAATGGAGATGTTACTGGTGCCCGCTCAAGAAAATCGATGAACAATGGGAGGACAGTGCTACAGTGCTTCTTTGCTTCAATGTTAGGTATAGGGTCATTAAGGATCAAGCAAGCAGTTCGGGCCACTGCAATGTGAGCAGAGCGGTTAGTGCTCTTGGCTTGCTGTCACAGCCCCTGGTTCTTTCTGTGGCTCTCCATACAGCCCCACCATCATGCCGGAGTGCTTTCTGAGTACAGAGCCAGGAGAACCCCTGAGCGTTGCTGGGTTTGTGGCCCCCAAACCATGAACAAACAAAATAAAACCAAAACAGCCTCAGTCCCTTGATGGCAGATTCCCTCCCCACAACTTAGTGGGTTCTGAGCTGTATCTTGCTGTATTCCTGTATCTTTGTAGAAAAGGGTTGGGGCGCCCTCAGAACGTGGGGTGATGGCACATGGGGCCGACTATAACTGGAAACCTTTCCAAAGAGCTGGGTCACAGACAGAGCAAAGTGGGTTCAGAATTTTTCTTTTCAAACTGAACAGAACAACAAAATAATCGCACCCTGCTTGTAGCCGACCAGGTTCAATCCAGGTACTCAATGGTCCCCAGAACCCTGTGGGCCCACACTAAAGCACCCCCTCAAAAAATCCTCGGAGCCAGAGCTATAGTACAGCGGGTAGGGCGTTTGCCTTGCATGCGGCCAACCCCAGTCCGATCCCCAGCATCCCATATGGTCCCCCAAGTACCATCTCCTGAGTAATTCCTGAGTGCAGCACCTGGAGTAACCCCAGAGCATCACTGGGTGTGGCCCAAAAAGCAAAAAAAAAAGCAAAAAAGGAATTCCTCGGCAGAAGTAATGTATTTATAATATCCATGGGGGAGATTACCAGGTCTTAGGCTCATTATTCCTGTGTTAATAAAAATTCTTCTTAACCCAACCCCAGTTCCTCTGATGGCTGTTACCTTCACCCCAGACATCTGGAGATGCTATAGTTGAATCTGGCCTCTGCCACTCTCCTCCACGCAGAACAGAAGACATGGGACTTCTTGTGTGTATAGGGACCCCAAAACTCTCCCAGGATGGAAGATGGCACCCTCAGCAATGTGGGGTGCTGTGGTGTGGGGACGTGGGGTCTGGAGACCTTTAGAACTGAGTTGGTTGGAGACATCGTACTTCGGGGAGGCACAGCCTCTCCTGTGTCACCCTGTTTGCTCTCGGGCAGCTGGCTCTGGAGCACTGTGCACTGGGTGTCCCTCCGCACAGAGGGTGAGTGGGGCGAGCTCCAGGTAGCACGGACACCTGGACACAGGTCACCAGTTTATTCTCTGACCCGAGGCCCAGCAGGTCGCAGGCAGGGCTGGAAGATGCTGGACTCTCTCATCCCCTCCAGCCCTTGGCGGGTGTAAGCGAGTCAAATCCACCAGAGGTGGCCTCCTCTTGGCACATGGACGCCTGGAGAATGAAGGCAGCACCATTGGGATCCGGGGTCACCCCAACCCCCACTCCACCCCACCCTGTCCCCACCTTCTGATCTAGCCCGGTGATTCGAGGGAGGGGGTTGGAGGCAGGGGTGGTGAGCATCAGGAGTTGGGTTGAGGGTGGGCCACAGAGCTCCGCCAGGGGGTCCCAGTTCCTTTTGGAGTCCAACTTTAGTTCCCACACTTGGGGACTCCACCCCGCCCTGCTCCCCCAAATGTCAGGAGAAGACAACCAGCAGTCTCCGTTGAACAGGAGGGAATCCAGTGGCCAACAAGGAGGTCCGGAAGCACCAGAGTTTTGGGGGGGACAGGGCGGGAGGATATTTGGGGGGCTGCATCAGCTCTGAGCTGGAAGTCCTTTGTATGGGGTGCAGGGGTGCTAAACTTCCAACTGAACTTCCACTGCACCCCCCAAGAGAGGAGGGGAGCAGTTTGGGGTACCCCAGGGGCTGAAGAAGGAAGGAGATTCCTCTTGTCTGACCATGAGGCAGTTGCAGGGGAGGATAAATAGGGTGGCTGAGGCCTCAGCACCACTAGTGCCCCCGTGGGGGGTCCCGACTGTCCCCCTCGCGAGACCCCAGAGACTCTCAGCTACTGAAGCAGACGGGCCCCAGCTGGAAGCTGGACTTCTGGTTGGGGTGTCCGGAGCCGGCGGCCCCACGTCGAGCAGTGGCAGGACCGTCCCTGGCAGCGCTGAGTTCTAGCAGGTCTCGGCCTGACCCTTCCGGAGCTGTGGGTGCGGGCAGGGGTTCAGGGGCGCGCACGGGGACCCCCTTGCGCGCTCCCACCGCCCACTCGGGACCCGGCAGCCGTCCCAGGGGTCCAGGAGCGCGGCCACAGCTGTCTGGCCGGGGCCCAGCGTGACCCGCGGACCCCCCACCCCCCGCAAGCGCAGCGCAGCCCTGACCTCCGCGGCCGCGTTCAGCTGGTGGCCGATTTGGGCACAGGCCAGTGGCCGGGTACAGGTCTGCCAGGCGCTGGTCTGCCCGTGGACTCACAAATTACTGTCTGAGTTGCAAATGGATCAATTTAGAAAAGTTTTTAATGAAAATCCCCCTCAGGTGTTAACTTCTGAAACATTCCCATTTCAGCAGCCTGAGTCCGCAGTTCTGTAGGAGCAGAGCAGGAAACAGATTGGGGGAAAACTGGCTACTCCAGGAGAAATCCAAAGATCTCATAGCTGATCAAATATCTCTGACAACTTTTGGAGAGTAATTGCTTTCCTCCAAGGCTTCTCTCAATTTGGGATTTATTGTGGAACAACCAAGTCTGAATTGACTTAGGAAAAGAAGAATTATAAATGATAATTCTTTTATAAAATTTAATTTTTTAAATAAGTCACCTTGAGATACAGTTACAGACTTACAAAGCTTTCCTATCTGAGTTTCAGTCATATGATCAAGTACCTATCCCTCCAACACAATGTTCTCAGAACCCCACCCCTTTCACACACTCCCCCCCCCCCCCGCCACCCCCACCCTATCTCCCTGCCCCCTGCCTCTGTGGCAGGCACAGGCCCTTTCACTCTCACTTTTTAGGTGTTATTGTAGTAAGTGGCCATCATGTTTAGTCTATAGTCTACTTTCAGTACGCATAAATGATAATTCTTAAGGATAAAAACTATCAGCCTGAGTTTAATGGGATCAGTAGATCATATTGAGTTTTGCGTTTTGATTTTTATATCTTTTGAGGTGAATAGAAAGTGGTTTGTAGGAAGCTCATAGCTCTGGGTATGATGTATGGTAATACCCTCAATGTAATACTCACGAAGATTAAGGTGTTTTACTGGAGCAACAAAGAAG
Organism: Sorex araneus; assembly: GCF_027595985.1. NCBI lineage: Eukaryota > Metazoa > Chordata > Mammalia > Eulipotyphla > Soricidae > Sorex > Sorex araneus. The sequence goes on along the minus strand of NC_073313.1, from coordinate 151,078,079 downwards.
TTATGTGTTTCTCAATGTATATTGTATAATATTTATAACACTTGGGTTATTACACATAGTGTAATATTTATAATATAGCACTCAAATTAATTTTTTTATTTTTTGGCTATTTGGGGGTTACATCTGACAATGCTCAGGGGGTTCTTCTGGCTCTGCACTCAGGAATGGCGGTGCTCAGGGGACCAAATGGGATGCCATGGATCGAACCTGTCTCAGCCTCCTGCAAGGTGTGAATATCCTACCCTCTGTACTGTCGCTCATGCTCCTAAGGCCAGACCTTACTAAGGATCAAAAGAAACATCCATTGAAAATGAAAACAATTGAATCTCTGCCTTCTATCTTTGGGAACTTAGTGCAATGGACAAGTGATTCTATTTTATCGTGAATGAAGCGGTGAAATGCATGTAGAATAGGGGCCGGAGCGATAGCACAGCGGGTAGGGCGTTTGCCTTGCACGCAGCCGACCCGGGTTCGATCCCCGGCATCCCATATGGTCCCCCAAGCACCGCCAGGAGTAATTCCTGAGTGCAAAGCCAGGAGTAACCCCTGAGCATCGCTGGGTGTGACCCAAAAAAAAAGCAAAAAAAAAAAAAAGAAATGCATGTAGAATAAAGCTTGAGATAATTACTGGATTCATACTTACAAAATTTTCTTTCAGCCCTATCTATTTTATTTTGAGGCAAATTTTATGTCTAATACTGTGACTTCTTAGGGGTATAGCAGACTCTTTCCTGTTTATCCGTTCTTTAAACAGTTTTTTGTTTGTTTTGCCTTATTTTATTTCAGGGCCACACCTGGTTGTGCTCAGGGCTTACTCCTGACTCTGCACTCATGGATCACTCCTGGCAGGCTTGGGGGACCAGATAGGATGCTGGTGTTTGAACCCAGGTTGGTGACACGCAAGACAAGTGCCCTTCCAGATGTACTATCGCTCCTGCCCTCTTTACAAATTTGGATCAGGAGATACTTAACCATTTGACAAAATATTTGTGAACGTTTTTTAATGTGCAACTGTCAGAAGTTACTGATAATCCATAGGCTAAATACTATTGATGATCTGTCAGTGTTATTAATTTACCATGTAGGGGCTGGAGAGATATAGTACAGTGGGTAAGGTGCTTGCTTTGCACGCGGTCGACCCAGATTCTATTCCTGGCATTCCGTATTGTCCCCCAAGCATCACCAGGAGTAATTCCTGAGTGCAGAGCCAGTAGTAAGCCCTGATCATTCTTTTTTTTTTTTTTTTTTTTGCTTTTTGGGTCACACCCGGCGATGCTCAGGGGTTACTCCTGGATCTGCACTCAGGAATTACCTCTGACGGTGCTCTGGGGACCATATGGGATGCTGGAAATCAAACCCAGGTTGGCCGAGTACAAGGCAAATGCCCTACCCGCTGTGCTATCGCTCCATCCCCCCTGATCATTCTTGAGTGTGGTCCCTACAAAAAAATTTGGCCATGCATATGTGTGCAAAAGAGATTAATAAAACCTTTAAGTTCACATTTTAAGTGAAAAGGCTATGTATGTAGCATTTTAGAAATTTAAGTGCACTGTCAAGAGGTTTGTGACCTAGTAACAGAATATTTATTTTAAATAGGAAATTGGAGGTGTCATGTTCCAAAGGTGAGATTTGGGGGATCCTATGGGAGCAATAGTACTATGGGTAGGGCACTTGGTAGCTGACCTGGGTTTGATCCCTGGCACCCCATGAGGTCCCCTGAGCACTACCAGGAGCAAGCATAGGACCAGTAATAAGCCCTGAGCACTGCTGGTTTTTGATCCCCCAACCCTAAAAATAAATAAATAAAAGCTGAGGTTTGAACAAAGGCTCGAAGGGGATGAGAGTATAAAGTAAGCACGTTCGGAGAGTGACCTTCCAGCAGGGGAGGGATGTTTGTTGGTGTGTCCGTCTGAATGGCTTCTTTATTCCAGTTCATTCCAGATAAAAACCAGCCTTACAGGGGCTGGAGAGAGTGCAGTAAGTAAGGCACTACTTGCCTGGCCTGTGTTTGATCCTCGAAATCCCAAGAAATGCCAGGAGGAATTCCTGAGTGCAGAGCCAGGAGTGAGCCCTGAGCATCACTGGATGTGACTCCCCAACTAAACACAAAACTATAATAAAATGGGCTTCAGATAGAGAAGGGAACACCAAGTAAAATGTGATTGGAAATCCCGAGCGGAGAGGGAGATGCGCGCTGAAAGTAGACTAGAGACTGTACATGATGGCCACTCAATACCCCTATTGCAAACCACGACACCCAAAAGGAGAGAGAGAGAGAGAGAGAGAGAGAGAGAGAGAGAGAGAGAGAGAGAGAGAAGAAATTGGAATGCTCTGCCACAGAGGCGGAGTGGGGTGGGGGGATGGGATAGGGGGGTGGGAGGGATACTGGGTTCATGGGTGGTGGAGAATGGACACTGGTGGAGGGATGGGCTCTCAAATATTGCATGAGGGAAAAACAAGCATGAAAATGTGTGAATCTGTAACTGTATCCTCACTGTGACTCACTAATTAAAAAATCAATAAATTATTAAAAAAATAAAATAAGTCATTTAAAAAATAATAAAATGAAATAAAATGGGCTGAACCTTGCTCAAGGAAAATGAGATTCAAGAAAAAAAAATCCCAGCACCCCATCCCTGTACTTACACTCCTGCAGTTCTCGATTGGTGGCGAGAGGCTACCCTGAGGAGAGCAGAACCTCTGATGAGCTGCTCCTCAGGGACGTCATGCAAGCTTGAAGGAAGGCACCAACTCTCATCAGTCTTTAAGCAAGGAAAGAGGAGACGTGAAAAGGGGAAGGTGTGTTGGGTTTTATTTATTTTATCATTATTATTCTTAATTGAAATCACCATGAGCTCCAGTTACAAAGCTTTCATGTTTTAGTTTCAGTCATACAATGATGGAACACCCATGCCTCCACTGGTGCACATTTTCTACCACCAATGTCCCCAGCTACCCCCCTCACCTCATCCCACCCTACCTCTGCTCTATGGCAGATCATTTCCCCCATACTCTCTCTACTTTTGGGCATTATGGTTTGCACTATAGATACTCAGAGGCTATCACGTTTGGTCACAAATCTACTTTCAGCACACATCTCCCATCCCGAAGAATCCCCCCAACCCTCATTGACTTAGTGATCCCTTCTCTATTCCAGCTGCCTTCTCCCCCAGCTCATGAGGCAGATTTCCAACAATGAAACAACCTTCCTGGCCCTTGTCTTTGCTGTCCGTGGGTGTCAGTCTCATATTCTGTTATTTTATATTCCACAAATGAGTGCAGACATTCTATTCTGTCCCTCTCTTTCTGACTTGTTTCACTTAGCATGATGCTCTCCATGACTATCCACTTAGAAGCAAATTTCATGACTTCATCTTTCCAAAGAGCTGCATAGTATTCCACTGTGTAGATGTTATATTGTTTTTCTTTTTTAATTTTTTAAATTTTGTTTTCTTTTGTTCTGTTTCATTTTGTTTTCTGGGCCACACTTGGCTATGTTCAGAGATATCTCCTGGCAGACTGAGGGGTCAAAGTTCAGTGATGTTTGCCTGCCCTAGGCTAAGCAAAGCTGATTGGATACATCTGCCTGTGGGACAACATCAAAAAAACAGGAGATCCAGGAAAATGGAATGGTAAAAAGGGGAAGATATGTTTTTGTTGGTTTTTTTTTGGGGGGGGGTCATTTGGCTCTGCTCAAGGATCACTCCAAAGAGACTCAGAGGTCCTGAAACCATCAATTAAAGTTATGTGGACAGGGGCTGGATTACTTAGACGGTGGGAAGGGAGATTGCTTTGCACACTGCAGACGCTGGCTTGGGTTTGATCTCCTGCACCACTTATGGTCCCCGAAGCCCACCATGAGTGATCCCTGAAGACAGAGCTAGGAGTAAATTCTGAGCGTATTATTTTGTTGCTAAGTTTTGCAAGAGACTCTCTGGCAGCGCACCTCAGAGGGGGTGGGCTCCAGCTCCCCTCACCGCCCTGAGCAGAGCTCCAGCAGCTGAAGACCTCCGGAGCCTAAGCCACAGCCATGCTCAAGGCCCCTCTCCACATGTTCGGACGAGCCTCACGCATGAAGGTACCGGCAGAGGAACCCAGGTGTGTGGGACCCGGGGCTGAGACCTCCAATCCTGCTCGGATGGGGACTGTGCCTCCTCCACCCAGATTTCCCATTTCCCAGTAGCTAGGTGGTCACACCCAAGGACTGCCCCCAGCGCCGTGTAATCCCATCCACGGCCAGCATCAAGAGACCTAAAAGCTAGCTCCTGGAAGCTTATAGCCTACTTCTCCTCTGGGAGAACCTGACAAACTACTGGGAGTTTCCTGCCCACATGGGAGAGTGTCGCAAGGTCCCCATGGTGTATTAATATGCCAAAACCAGTAACAAGCTAGGTCTCATTCTCCTGACCCTGAAAGAGCCTCCAATGCAGCATTGTTAGGAAAGGACGAGTAAAGAGAGGCTTCTAAAATCTCAGGGCTGGGGCTGGAGCCATAGCACAGTGGGTAGGGCGTTTGCCTTGCACGCGGCAACCCGGGTTCTAATCCCAGCATCCCATATGGTCCCCTGAACACCGCCAAGGGTAATTCCTGAGTGCAGAGCCAGGAGTAATCCCTGTGCATCGACGGGTGTGACCCAAAAAGCCAATAAATAAATAAATTAATTAATAAATAAAATCTCAGGGCTAGGACGAATGGAGACGTTACTGAGACCGCTCGAGAAATTCAACGATCAACGGGATAATGATGATGATGAAGTTTTTCAAATGTTCTCACATCTTGGATATTTGTGTTTTTGTCACATGAATGCTGTGCAGATACTTACTCCCGTTCAGTGAGGGAGTGTTTTAATTTTGGCCGCTGTTTCTTTGGCAGTGCAGAAGTGTTTAAGTTTGATGTACTCCCTTCGCTTCGACTTTCTTTTCCATGAAATATAATCATCAAAGACATTTCTTTTTCTTTTCTTTTTAAAAGTTATTTTGAAATCAACACATTAAAAAAAACTGAAGCACCATGATTTCCTAAGTTATTCATAGTTGAGCTTTAGCCACCACTAGTGCCAAGGTCCCCCACCAACGTTCACAGGTTCCTGCCCATATCCCCTCCCCACCTCCAGCCCTGCCCTCTGGACAAGCAGCTTTCTAAGTTTGGCTGTTAAAGTTTGGGCCTCTTGATTTTAGCGTTGTTGACACTGTGGTTTGGATATTTTGCTCTGTCTCTCCTTAACAACACATTTGTACCTGAATCCCCGGACCTGGCCCCCATTCCTTCTCATCTGTCTTTTCTCTCCCTTCCCTCCACTCTTTCTTTCCTTCTCCTCCCTCTACCCTGGGGCTAAGGTTGATTAGAGCATCCTCCTCTTTAAAACATTGCATTTCCTCATCCAGTTATTCTAAATGCCACGTACAAGTGATATCATCCTGTTTTTATGACTTGCATCATTTGATATTCATCAAATACATTTCTAAAGTTAATCAAAACGCAATCATGAAAGTTTGTAAGTCTGTAACTGTATCTCATGGTGGTTCATTAAAATAAACAAAATTTTTTAAAGATTTCAAGATCAAAGTAAACAAAGATGGAGGCGTTATGTGTACTAGTTTGAATGTAAAATTCCGGTAACTGTCAGTCATCTTTTGTTAGCCTGCACCCGTGAACCAGAAATGCTAAGGAAAAGCAGGGTTGTCTGAGATTATCTGAGCCACAGTCACTGGGTTTGGAGAGCCACGTCTGTAATGGGTACATCAACACTCACTGTGTCCGATGCCTACTTCAAAGTCCTGGGCTGGCCACATGCACGGCAAGTTTTGTAGAAAGTTCCTCAATTAGGAAGTGGTAAATCCCCCAAATACAAATGTGACAGGTGGATCTTATGGAACCTTGGACAGATCTTTGTTGGCTTAACTTAAACTTCAAATGTCTTGAGATTGATCTTAATTCCTAAACACTGATATATAGGTACCACTGAGGCCTTCTAATGAGAGCCAAGGTCTGTGTATTTGTTCTGGGTTTTGCAAGACATGCGGAAAAGCTTATAAACAGACATTGGAGGACTAGCTCCAGTGATGAAGCACAGGGGCTGTAGCCTAACAGTCAGCTTCTAAGGATAGAGAAGAGACGCTGGTGGCTGGAGCCAGCCTCAGTGACAGTTGGTGGTGGGAGCAGAAAGGTTTCCTAGGTAAGGAGCACGCATCTTTGAGCCCGCCCCTAGAAACCGGTCAGCGCAGCACTGGGCCTTAGCAACAGCCAATGAGAGAGTAGTGGGGCACAACGTGGACCAATAGAAGGCGTGTCCGTGGGTATTTGCAGGTCCTGGGCGGGGTTTGGTTCATTGCCTGTCTGACCATCCGTGGACTCTGATCAGCGAAGATGAGTTCTAGGCAATTGCGCAGTGAATCCCGAGCATCCTGAGCATCCCAAGAATCCCAAGAACCCCCAGATGACAGGTCAGCAGGATGGGGGCTGCTCTCGCCTGGAGCGGGCCAGGGAGGAGGGGACCGCAAGGAGGGAGGGGCCTCACCGGAACTCAGAGGGTCCGGCTGGCAGGTGATGGGTTAAGTCCTGGGGGATGAGTCGGATTTGGTGGTTGGTGACCAGCCCGGTGCGGACCCGGTTGGTAGAGGCGTCTATACCGCCGGCATCAGGGATTGGCTTCGGATCTTCCTTGAGAAACTTTCGGGGATTTTCCTTCTGACAGCTCCTCACCCAGCTCCCCACGTCCTGGTAGAGCCATCCTTGGGTCAGGGTCAGTCTCCCCGGGGAGGGGTGTGTGTATCTGAAATGCTTTTGCTGTGGGGAGCGGGTGCCAGATTCGGAACTGATAACCCAGAGTGAAACGCCCGTTTCTCGCCTGTACAGTAATAATCTTTAAAAATATATATTTTTAAATTAATTTTTGGGGGTTAATCTTTCTTGTCATGCTATGCCAACGGTGTCCCCCCCATTTAACAAAGCCAAAACCTGAGAAATAACCGGATCAGAGATGTCTTTTGTCAATTTCTTGTTTATGACGACTTCAATGGGGGGTAGGGGTGGGGTATTGAGTGACATCATATTAAAACGTTGTCAGTTTCTGAGAATGTAAGTTGGGTTATTTTAAACAATGATTTAACTTGGCCGTGATTCTGGAGCCCAGAGCCCAGCCTACTTCCCCACTCTAGAGCGTTGATCATAACTTTTTATATGTTAATTGGGATGTCTCGATTTAAGGGAAACGGTGTGTCTTGTTTGTATCTCCGCTTGACTCAAGTGGAGAAGCTTCAAGTTATGCTATTTCAACTGTAGCAAATACATTCTTCACGCCTAAAATGAACCCCGATAACTTGGTGAATGTTTGAATTCAAGATGGGTTCGAAACGTCGCCATGCGCCAGGGCAACGGCTCAAAGGGCTGGGGCGCATACCAGGCTGGCAAAAGACCCCAAGTTCGAACGCGGGCTCCCTCTGTCCCCCCCTCCCCGCGTCAGCACCTCTGGGTGTGACGTCAGCAGCACCAACCCGGGTGGTTCCCAACACTGAAGCTGAACACTGAACTGCACTCCAAACCTTTAGATCCGCACCTAGGCAAGTTTTCCCGAGAGGGGGACCCTGCCTGGCACCGCTGAGGAGCTCCTTCCCTGTCTCCAGGAATGGATCAAAGTGAAATATGCTTACAGAACGGCCAGGCTACAGAATCCTTACGTGTTTCAAGTATTTCTTGTTCCAACACCACCAGTGTGACTGTCCCTCCACCCAATCCCTCCCAATCCTGTTTCCCTCCCAATCCCAATCTACCCTCTTTGGCACATAACAAATTTACTTTAAATTGTTTATTCCAACAGAACTTTGAGAATGGCAGAAAGAAGGATCAGAAAACAAGCAAGGACCAATTAGTGCACATCTGATTATTTTTTAAAAATTTATTCATTTAAAATTTTATTTTTATAAAGTACTTGACATTATTTGACAATTGCTTTATATTTTACAATTACACTTAATATTTGAACACCAATGCACCACCATTAGACCTTCCCATCACCATATTTTGGATGTTTCCATTCTGAACCCCAACCCCTGCCCCAAAGCAGAATCAAAGTAATTTATTTTCTATTGTTTGTTATGAATAAATTACTGAAATGCTCCAAAAAACTTTCCTTAGGGGAGAGTGTGTGAAGATTATTATATTTCACCCAAGGGCCATTAAGCCCTTCTATTACTAATATGTTGTTAAATTAAACCCCATCTAATGTGGTGTGCTACATTTGCAATATGAGTGGTGTGAGGTATGTAATATTGTCTGGCTATGCTGTCCATGATTTCAGTGGCCAGGGCTGGGCCCTTTGGGGCAGGGAGAGGCTTCACCTGCCCCCTTCCCGGGTACCCTGAGTGAAACAGCCTGGCTCGGGCTCCAGCAGCATGGCTATGACGTATGTTGTTTTGATTGTTTGATGAGATTATCTGGTCCACATCTTATTCTTGAGCACTTCTAAGCACCAAGTCAGGAATAGCCTGAGCACTGCCAGATGTGTTCCGACATCCCCCTGACTGCCTACTTTTCCCAAAGAGAAATGCTTGAGAATATTAGTTGCATGTCAGAACTTCACATTATTGAGGGCTATTTTTTTAATTTTTTAATTTTATAAAGTAGTTCACAATATTTGATTATATTTAATATTCTAACACTAATCCCACCACCTTTGCACCTTCCCACCAACATATTTTGGATGTTTCCATCCTGAACCCCAATCCCTGCCCCAAAGTAGAAACTCAATAATATATTTTGCATTGTTTGTTATAAAAAAACGCTGAAAATTCTACAAAAAAACTATCCTTATTGGAAAGAGTATGAAGATTGTTGTATTTCACCCAGGGACCATTAAGCCCTTATAACATGTTAAAGTTTTAGCCTTCTGTGTTTTTTATTTTTTATATATTTCTTAATTCATATAAGAAATATTTCCCTCTAAGATTGGTAGCCTCCTACTTTGAACCCCATCAAATGTGGTTCGGTATTCTTGGAGTATGGGTAGGGTGTGTCCTGTAAAGCATTGCACAGCAGAAAATGTGGCCACACCATCCATGAATAGGTTCACTCATGGGTGAAGCTTGACCCAAGCATGTGGAGTCAAACAGCTCCATGCGGGGTCTGGCAACACGGTTATGGCGAGAGTAATGTTATGCTCCCTTCTGGGAGAGAAGGACATACGATCTGGATGATGGCCCATGATGAGATTATCTGGCACTAACCAGAGGTGGCTTATGGGTGTGACTGCTGAGTTGCTAGAGACAGGGAGATATGGGCAGAGGATCTATTGAGGAGATTTTGATAGTTTGGTTGGGTGAGGCTATGGCAGGATTCATTTTCCATGTCCAATTCTCATTGAATGATGAGGACATAATGAGTGGAGGAAAAGCAGATTCATTGTAGTAGCACTGTAGCACTGTCATCCCGTTGCTCATCCATTGCTTGAGTGGGCGCCAGCAATGTCTCCATTGTGAGATTTGTTGTTACTGTTTTTGGCATATCCGATACACCACGGGTAGCTTGCCAGGCTCTGCCATGCGGGCAAGATACTCTCGGTAGCTTGCCGGGCTCTCTGAGAGGGACGGAGGAATCAAACACGGGTCAGCCGTGTGCATGGCAAACGCCCTACACTGTGCTATCACTCCAGTCCCATTGAAGACATGAAAATACAAGGTTTTCACAAAAAGATACGAACACTGTAATTGTACGATATTCATGCTAGATACATTTGGGGGACATGACCAGAACTTCAAAGTGTCTTACTTTTCAAATCATAAATTTCACATACATCTTTTTCTTTTTTTGCGTTTTGGGTCACACCCGGTGATGCTCAGGGGTTCCTCCTGGCTCTGCACTCAGGAACTACTTACTCCTCACAGTGCTTGGGGACCATATGGGATGCTGGGAATCGAACCTGGGTCAGCCGGGTGCAAGGCAAACACCCTACCCGCTGTGCTATCGCTCCAGCCCTTATATCTTTATTTCTATATTATCCTAATCTGAAGACTTGCACTGCTGGTTGGGCTGTCAGGCAGTCAAGCAACTTAGCAGCAAAGAACAATCTGGCTCCTCTCAGTCGATGATCCCTCCTTTATGAGATGCCCCCTCCAAAGGCTCTTTCTACAGCTATCATTCCCATCAATCCTATTACCCCCAACTTTCCTGAAAGAAAGGAAACATATGTAAGAGGAAACAGATGAAACCTGTCCTACAGTTATCCAAGAAAGGGTGCTATTAGGATCATGGTACCTAGGTGAAAAAGGACATGATAAGATGTTCTGCATCATTAATCAGGGAAATGCAAATCCAAACAAGGTATCATCTCACAACAGAGACTGTAATCAGTGTTGGAACAGATGTGAGGTAAAGGAAACTTTATTCACTGCTGGTGGGAATGTCAACTGGTTGAGTGTTTTTGGAAAACAGTACAGACATTCCCCATAAAACTTGTAAAATTAGAAATTGAGCTTCCACACAACACAACAATTCCACTACTTGGAATAAACTTCATGGGCCCCAAACCAGTGCAGAAAAGGCAGTTGCACCCCATTCTTTATTGCAGCACTATTCATAAGAGCCAAAATCTAGAAACAACCCTAGAACCCAAGAACAGATGACTGGATAAAGAAGCTATGATACAAACACACAATTGAATGAAAAGTGCTCTCAGCCTTAAGAAAAGATGAAGTCATTAAATTTGCTACGATATGAATCTGGAAAATATCATGTTGAGTGAATTAGTGAGAAAAACAGATACTGAATGATATCACAAATACGTGGCATATAAAGAAACCCAGGAGGGGAATAACCTGACCTAAAGCAACATAGGAAAAAGGTTCATTCTGACACTGGTGAAAACAGTGCTGAGAGGAGGTGTAAAGTGCCAACAAAAGAGGCGGGGCAGGATTCATTTTGATCTGTTTAAAATGATTCATTGTAGTATCTGTGGAAAATATCAATCCATGACCATGCATGTTTTAATTTATTATTCAAAATACGGGGGTGGTAAGGTGGAATGGTGGTGGGCTTGGTGTTGGAATATTCAATGTATTAAGTTATTGTGAACAGCTTTCACTGTCACTGTCACCCCGTTGTTCATTGATTTCCTCCAGCAGGTGCCAGTAACATCTCCATTCGTCCCAGCCCTGAGATTTTAGCAGCCTCTCCTTATTAATCTTTCCCAACAATTGGAGGCTCTTTTCAGGGTCAGGGGAATGAGACTGTTTTTATTACTGTATTTGGCATATCGAGTACACCACGGGGAGCTTGCCAGGCTCTACTGTGCAGGCGGGATACTCTCGGTAGCTTGCCAGGCTCTCTGAGAAGTGTGTGTGTGTGTGTGTGTGTGTGTGTGTATATATATATATATATATATATATATATATTTTCCTTTATGATATGCACGGCCACAAATCACAAATATCTAGACATATACTATATATATATATATATAGAGAGAGAACTATTACATAATGATAGCAGATTTAAGCAAGAAGTTTGTGGGGGATGGGGAGATAGTACAGTGAGCAAGGTGCTTCCCTCGCATGCATCTGAGCAGGGTTCAATCCCCGGGCACAGAGCCAGGACTAAGCCCTGAGCACTGCTGGGTTCTGACCACTCCCTACGCCCCCAAAAGGTGTATGTGTTGTAAACATCTTAAAGATTAAAATGAAAGTAGTAAAGCAGTAACAATTAAAACAGCATGGTACTGGAACAAAGGCAGAGCCGTAGACCAATGGAACAGGGTGGAATACCCTTACACACAACCCCAAATGTATGATCATCTAATCTTTGATAAGGGAGCAAGAGATGTGAAGTGGAGCAAGGAAAGCCTCTTTAACAAATGGTGCTGGCACAACTGGACAACCACATGCAAAAAAATGGGCTTAGACCTTGACCTGACACCATGCACAAAAGTCAGATCAAAATGGATTAAAGACCTCAACATTAGACCACAAACCATAAGGTACATTGAAGACAAGGTCGGCAAAACCCTCCACGATATTGAAGATAAACGTATCTTCAAAGGTGACACAGAACTAAGCAATCTAGTAAAAACCGAGATCAACAAATGGGACTACATTAAACTAAAAAGCTTTTGCACCGCAAAAGATACAGTGACCAGAACCCAAAGACTATCTACAGAATGGGAAAGGATATTTACACAATACCCATCAGATAAGGGGTTGATATCAATGGTATATAAAGCACTGGTTGAACTCTACAAGAAGAAAACATCCAACCCCATCAAAAAATGGGGCGAAGAAATGAACAGAAACTTTACTAAAGAAGAAATACGAATGGCCAAAAGGCACATGAAAAAGTGCTCTACATCACTAATCATCAGAGAGATGCAGATCAAAACAACCACAAGATACCACCTCACATCACAGAGACTAGCGCACATCCAAAAGAACAAAAGCAACCGCTGTTGGAGAGGATGTGGCGAGAAAGGGACCCTTCTACACTGCTGGTGGGAATGCCCACTGGTTCAGCCCTTCTGGAAAACAATATGGACGATTCTCAAAAAATTAGAAATTGAGCTCCCATTTGACCCAGCAATACCACTGCTGGGAATATATCCCAGAGAGGCAAAAAAGTATAATCGAAATGGCATCTGCACATGTATGTTCATCGCAGCACTGTTTACAATAGCCAGAATCTGGAAAAAACCCGAATGCCCTAGAACGGATGGCTGGTTGAGGAAACTTTGGTACATCTATACAATGGAATACTATGCAGCTGTTAGAAAAAAGGAGGTCACAAATTTTTTATTTAAGTGGATCGGCATGAAAAGTTTCATGCTAAGTGAAATGAGTCAGAAAGAGAGAGACAGACATAGAAAGATTGCACTCATCTATGACATATAGAATAACAGAGTGGGAGACTAACACCCAAGAATTGTAGAAACAACTACCAGGAGGTTGACTCCATGGCTAGGAGGCTGGCCTCACATTCTGGGGAAAAGGCAACTCAGAGAAGGGATCACCAACTATAATGCAGTCGAAGGCCATGTGGGAGAAGGGAGTTGCGGGCTGAATGAGGGCTAGAGACTGAGCACAGTGGCCACTCAACACCTTTATTGCAAACCACAATAGCTAATTAGAGGGAGAGAACAGAAGGGAATGCCCTGCCACAGTGACAGGGTGGGGTGGGGGGGGAGATGGGATTAGGGAGGATGGGAGGGATGCTGAGTTTACTGGTGGTGGAATATGGGCACTGGTGAAGGGATGGGTTCCCGAACTTTGTATGGGGGAAGCATAAGCACAGATGTGTATAAATCCGTAACTGTACCCTCATGGTGATTCATTATTTAAAAATAAATAAATTTATTTAAAAAAATAAAATAAAATGACAGTAGTATTTATGACATTCATTCTGAAATCCGATAAGATAATTACATAACTGGGGCTAGAGAAAAAGTATAGCAGGTAAGGCAGCTGCTTTGCATGCAGCCAACCTGGGTTTGACCCCTAAGCACACACACACAGGAGTGATCCATGAGCAATGAGACAGAAGTAAGTCCTGAGCACATCTGTGTATGGCCCCCAAACAAAACAAAAATAAAGAGATAATTGCATAACTTTGCTTGTTATCCTCTTACTAGTATAAGTTTTCATTATTTATATGAAATGTTAGTTACAAAAATGTTCTATATAATATACAGCCTATTCAAGTATTTTGGCGTACCTGAAGCAGAAGTTTACAAATTTTGTATTTTCTTTTTGCCGCAGCTTCATGTAAAGGTGTCAATTTCCACAAATCTGCTACATTAACTACTGCTCCATGCTTAACTAGAAGTTCTACAACTTCATAATGTCCATAAGAACATGCATTATACAAAGATACAAGGCCTCTGAAATGAAGAGTTAAATGAGTAACACAACACAAAGACCTAATAATATAAATAATTATATATTGCTCAAAAATTGGAGTTACTATCACTTCTTCAGAGATGTCTCCTGGAAGCAAGCAAGCGTTGCTTCTCTGATCACCGCTGAGAGTTGACCTTGCTGCCCTCTCCCCCACCATGCCCCAGGAGTGGCCCACTTCATTAGAAAGAAGTTGGAGGGGCAAGGTTGAGCCACACTCTGGGAGGCTCAGGGCTTATTCCTACATCTATGTTCATGAGAGACCTTAGGTAACTAAGCTCAAGTAACTTATGTGGTACAAGGTTTCGAATCCGGACCAGTTGCATATCTTATCAGGTGGCTCCCATCCCCAAGATTTTTTTAATTTTATATTTAGAAAGTTGTTCACTATCATTTATGGCACTCTATTCCAACACCAATTCCACCACCATTCCCCCTTCCCACCACCATTATTTCGAATCTTCATCTTCCCAACACCACACAAGCCTGCCCCAAAGGCAGATCCTATATCATTTATTTTGTATTGCTTGTTATGAATACTCTGCTAATAATGATCCCTAAAGTTTTCCTTAGAGGAAAGGGGGTGGAGATTGTTGTAGCTTACCCTGGAGACATTAAGGCCTCATAGAAGAGATCACTGACATGTGACAGATTGAGCCTCGGGTTGCTACCCTCCCTCCACAATGTAAATCCGTAACGTCAATGGAGATAATGTATTCTGATCTCATAAACTTCTTATACTTTCTAGCTGCAAGGACAAACATCTGGAAAAAGAAGAAAGCCCTGGTCAACAATGAAATGTGCCACCATGATCCACATTTCAAACGGCTAGTTCCAAGTATGCCTTTATCTTTCTTACCTATATAAGGAAAACAGCCAGAGAGGCCACAGTAACCCTCCACCCACCCAAATCCGGGAAAATGATTTCTTTAAATATTCCTTCCCACTGTATTACTGTTGGGGTCTCAGCAGCCAGCCTGAGACCCTGGCCAAATCCCATGCCCTTAGAAGCAGGAGCAGGCTCTCTTCAAACAGGGCCCTAAGGCCCTGTGCCAGCACTCCACCCAGAAGGGTGCCCTGGTTGAGAAGATAATGGGATGAAACCTGAAAGTCACCACTTGTCTGAGCTAACATACCCAGCCTTGAGAAGCCGGAAACATAAATCTTTTGGCTAACATCTGTAAAGGGCCCAGCAAAGTGTACATGACAAGCATTGATAAGTATCCAAGCCACCCTGACATTTGCTTATAAATATCTTGTGTGCGAACTAACAAAATGAGAGTTGCTTGACCTCCAACTCTCCCCCCTCTGCATGGTTCTTTCTCGGTGGTGGTGGGGGGTGGCTGTGGTGCACAGAGGGGCAGGGCAGGGGCTTCTACCCTTCCCACGCCCTCTCCTATAGGGAGTAAGTCCAATGGCTGAGGGATCATACTCCAGTTTTCCGGGGTCTACTGGCCAGGACGCTGACATCTGGCGCCTGAACAGGGACATGTGGACGTGGACAGCACAGACATCGTTGGAGCTAGGTATGATCCCCTGACTGCCCCGAATCCATGCAGTAAAATAGGCGACTGCATGGAGACACCACGTTATGGAGACACCACGTTGGTAATTCAAGAAGGGGAATGAACTGGAGTTAGAGCTCTGCCCCGGTAGTAAGGCAGGCTATCAGAAGTGTCCTCCTTTGGGACAGGACTGTTTCAGTCAATTCCCACTTTGTTTTCGCTTCTCCCCCCACCACACACACACCCTGCCTATGGGGTGCCTAGTATCTGTTCCTTATATCTGTGTTTCGCCTCAGGACGCTGGCATCCTTATCATCTTTTTTTTGGTGTATTGTCTCATTTTTGCTGTGTGTATTTTCAAAAGGCCATAGGATGAGGGGGGTCACAGCCATGAGTCCCAGATAAACTCATGTCCCCTGCAGAAGAAAAACTGTGCAACTGGCAGGAACTTGTTAACAAGCATTCCATCTGTCACCATTTATTGTGGGCGCTGCTGAGCCTCTCCTCTGTATTCTTTCCTTTGCCTCGGTGGTCTCCAAGTGGGACCACCATCTATCCTGACCTTTTTGACACTACTAGATTCCCTAATATCATGGGCAACTCCATTCAGAAGGTGCATCACCCAGCTCTGAAAGCTCTACGTTATCTGCTAAAGAGCCAGGGGCTAGAATTCTCTGAAGATAGAGCAGCTAAGATCTGGGGTGCTATCCTTGAGGTGGCTCCATGGGTTTCCACTGGGTGTCCTCCTGGGACACCTGGGATCAGGTAGAAAAGCTTGTTAGGGGACAGACAAAAAAACAGGCAAAAGTCCCCCACTAGGTTTGCATGCAACAATAGCAGCTCTAAAAGCATGCTTCGGGGAGGAAAGAGAGTGGGCCTCTCCAGATACTAAACAAGCAGCTATCTCAGGGCCGCCCCTTACTGATCAGGACATAGTAGATGAGATAACTGAAGAAATTATTGGGGGGAGATAGACCTGAACCTGTTCGCCCCACTGCCCCTCCTGCCCCTCCAGAAGGACCCTCTACTACCTTCCTGCCCCTCCAGAAGGACCCTCTACTACCTTTTTTTTTGCTTTTTGGGTCACACCCAACAGTGGACAGGGGTTACTCCTGGCTCTGCACTCAGGAATTATTCCTGGAGGTGCTGGGGGACCATATGGGATGCTGGGAATTTAACCTGGGTTGGCCGCTTACAAGGCAAACGCCCTACCCGCTGTGCTATCGCTCCAGCCCCTCTACTACCTTTTTCAACCCAAGACTGGAGAGGGACTATTGGAAACCCCTCTGTGCCTTCCGGGTTAATCTCAACTCCGGGGGAGCCCGGCCAGCAACTTGCTATCCATGGGATCCTGGGGACTTGAAGGAGCTAAAAAAGGCAGTGGCTGAGGATGGGCCCAACTCCCTGTGCACTGACAGCATCCTTCAGGGGCTAGCCCTTCATCCCTGCACTACTGCCAACTAGAGAGCTCTGTGTCGGGCAGTACTCCCCAATTCATAATGTAGGAAGCTTTCTTTAAGGAACAATGCCACATACAGGCAGACCGAAATGCTGCTGCCCAACACCCCCCCCACCCCCATAACATACGGGCAGCTGTCAGGGACAGCAGATCAGTGGAGCACAGGCCCCCAGCAGGCAGCCATCCCGGACCCTTATCAAGATCAGGTTTGTGTCTTGGCGTTATCAGCCTGGAGGCGGCTTGACGGAGGCCCCTCTGAGGCTCCCCAGGGTGGAATGCAACAAACTACAGAGCATAGGGCCGCTTACGCTGGCATGAAAACCAATCCCATAGATAATTGGATATGTGCTACCCAAGATTCAGGGTCCCCTACGCAGACCTAGGTTCTAGCCACAGCCTTACAGAATCAGAATAAACTACAGAAGGGGCAACCTCCAGGTTTGTCAATAAAAGGGAGAAAAGAGACCAATGTGCATTGGAGCATCCCCATTGTCAGCGGGGCATTACCAAAGATAGCCGTACTTCTGGACGGGAAGGAGTTCAAAGGACAGCTAGACTCAGCCGCAGATAGAACTATGATTAGGATTGAGGAGCGCCTCCCAGAATGGAAAGAAGTGTGTCACTAAGGCAGCCTATCCCCATGTCTGATAAGAAGATACTAGTTCTCTGCCTCAGAACTAGCCTTGACCAAGAAAGAAAAATGCTAGCATCTGACCACCTTAGATTGTGAATTTACTTCTAATATTTCTAGCAATGTCATTCTGTATGAGCACAGTAAAAGATACATCAGACTTAAAGTGTGGTTCTTCCTGAGGACATTCACTATATATTCCAGACCACAGTCCTCAGGCCAGGTTAGTCTTCCTAACCCCAGCAGGGTCCTAGTCTCGTCGTTACTTTTGGATCATGACAGCATTGGTCTATGACCATGCTCTCAACTTATAGTTGAGTATTGTGGCGCTTTGGCCTGGCCCATTTCGATGCCAGGGTAGCTCACAGCTTGCCCTGGGTCCATTCCATCCCTCGTTGAGACCCTGCTTTTGGGGTGCTAGGAACCAAGGGCAACTGAGTTGAGAAAGAAGATGCCCAGGAGTAAATATTATTGGAGTCAATCAGCTCCCAAGTTATAAAGCATAATATTAACTGTCTTCTGTTGGGGACTGCTCAGGACCCTGAACAAAAGAGGACCCCGAAACCTTTACTCTGGACAAACCGGAAAATTCCATTACCAGCTTTGCTTGACCTGAGGCAAAGGTGCCCTTGTGACAAAGGAAATAGCCAAACTCAAAAGGTAAAAGTAGCCCAGGGCAGTTAACTAAGAGCCGCCATAAAGTCCTAAAGTAGAATACCTTCCTCTACCTTGTGCATTCCTCCTGCCAGATGCTCCTGCCAGATGAACCCTTGCCTTCCCCTCCCCACTATTTCTCAATCTACTCTTGAAGAATGTTGTAAGCCCACCTAATACACCCCGAACCTTTCCTTATTTGGTCTGAGAAGACACTTCCCTGATGATTGACAACTTATGTACCAACCCCCTGCTAAGAAAAGTATAAAACCAGCGTGGCAGTTAATAAAGTTGCCCTTGATCGGCATGTGTCGTCTTGGGCCCCCTATTTATTATCCTCACTAGTTTTATTTCAGGTCGGAACCGCTCACAGAACCCACCCAATTAGGAGCGCTTTCCACTGTTGTCTCTCCGCGGGCCGGAGAGATCTCCGGGGGAAAGCGCAGTCTTCCTGTGTCCATAAAGAAAGGCCATTGCTCTAAGGTAAACTAAGTTCCCTGCAGCAAGGCTAAAAGGACAAACTCCATGTTATCCTACAAAAGTTGACAAAAGACACAGAGTAAAATGAGAAGAGAAATAAAGGCCTACCGTTTGTTCTTACTGACAACTAATACTCTTGAACACTAATTGATTAAGTGCCTATCTTACAGAATGTCATGAATACACGTTCTCAGGGATCAATAAATGCCCTGAAAACTTGGGCCTCCCATGTCCCCCAGTTCATCAGACTTCTTTCCTGGCCCAGGAAAACGGAGAAAACTTGCAAAGCCACACACTGAGAGAAACCAGTCCATAAGAATGAATCATCTTTCAGGATGAATGCAGTAGCAGACAATCCAAAACAGTGGCACTGCCTTAGTCTCAGTAGAGCGTAAAAGTGCTCTTTGATAATACATGGAAGCAAAGCATAGCATGCCACTGTGTATAAGCAAGGGTGGCAAATCCATACATGAATGCAAATAGTCTGGACAGCCCAAAAGGAACTTGAGAACTCACTTTGCATCTATGTGAAAGTGGAAATACTGCATCTAAGCAATGCATGTTGAAACTATGAAAATGTGGACAGTGGTCTATCAAAGCATGCTTTCTCATGGAGTTGTTTACCTAAGCTCCTCAGGACACATTGTCATAAAATACAGATAGTACTTCCCAGGAAGCTCCTTATGGAAAAAGATGACCAATTTTCCTTGACAGATTGAAAAGTGCAGGTACAGTTGTGTGTGTGTCACACCCAGAAAACAGCACGCTATCCCTAAAATGTCTTATACCCAAATCAAGGAAGTTCTCTACATACTGCACTATCACTCCATGCCACAAAGTAAGAAATATAAATAAAAATAACTGAATTCTGAGGAGAACAATGGCACACTGCATTAATATGAGTAGGAGACAGTAGTATTAGTGCCACCATCTTCCAGGGTAAGATGTGCATGTGTGTTTGAGAGCAGAAAGGGAGGGAAGGTTAGGGAGCAAGAAACACTGTGTGACTAAAGTACAAATACTTTACTCGAAGAAAGACCAGGCTGAAGCACACCCTTTTCTCCCAAGCTGCTCAGAACTCCCTGTTAAGAAACATACTGTGAAATAGAAAAGACTGGGCACATATTTGCCAACATATCCTACTGTTAACCCAGAGGAAAATTGCAGTGCTTACTAGCTGAATAATGGAATAAGCCTAATTCTGTGCATGTGTGTGTCTATGAGTATGTGTACAAACTCACAATCCAGGATGTTGGAACAAGTGAAATGTACACTGAAGCAAGACCTGTTTGTGAAAGCGCAAGCTGTCAGTGCACCCCCAAAATAAACAGTACCGAGACTCAAATGCAAACATGTGACAATCTTAAGGGTAAAGAAAATCTGCACACACCAAGAGGAGTAAAGGAAGCAAACAAGTACATATCTGTTAGTATGCCCACGCATTACTAGCTGAGCAATAAAGACTGTTTAAGGAGACTGTGCCTGTGTGCATGTATAGGTTCATGCACATACACACCTGGTGCAAGGCAGATGTGTGTGTGTGTGTGTGTGTGTACATGCAAGAGACAGAAGATTTGAGTGACTAGCATTTCCGCATCTGCCCTTGATCTCAAAGCATGCATGATTAAAGAGAATAACAATGAATGTGCACACACATGGATGTGATTACACGGGCATGTGAGTGAACACGCATGCCTGACTCTGTTGTGAAGACAAAAGAATGCACATACGGGAACACAGCACTGGAGAAAGTATGAAGTAATGGTGCCTGAGACAAGGATGCAGTCACGTTTCAGATCTGACAGTATGATAGATTTGGGATGTGTAGAATTGGGAAAAGCACTGCCACTCCTACGGCATATGAGCAGTAATGCTCTGTGTGCATCTGTCAGAAATCACGATCATGATCACGAAATCCCGTTGGTCATCGAGTCGCTCAAGCAGTCTCAGTAACCTCTACATTCGTCCTATCCCTGAGATTTTAGAAGCCTCTAAAGGCTTCAGGGTCAGGGGAATGAGATTCAGCTGGTTACTGGTTTTGGCATATAGATACACCATGGGAAGCTTGAGAGGCTGTCCCATGTGGGCAGGAAGCTATCAGTAGCTTTCGAGTTTCTCCCGGAGGGAAAAGTAGGTTATAAGATATCTTCTGGGAGCTTGCTTTTAAGTCTCTGGATGTTGGCCATTGATGGGATTACACACACCTGGGTTCCTCTGCCGGTACCTTCATGCATGAGGCCTGTCCGAACGTGTGGAGAGGGGCCTTGAGCTTGGCTGTGGCTAGGTTCCGGTGGTCTTTGGCTCTGCTCTGGGCAGGGAGAGAAGCTGAAGCCCATCCCATTCTGGGGAAGATAGCCAGGTGTGTGGGCAAGAGACTCTCTGCTGTGAGAGACTTGTCAGAAATCAAGTCATTAAAATATAAATGCGAGCCACAAAATCTAAATGGCACAGACTACAAAACAAATTCTGGACAACAATAACAAGACATGCCATTGCAGAGTGTCTGATGTGACGTCCAACCAAGAGAGAGCCACCATAGAGACACAGAGCCATGAATATGCAAAGTAAGTGCTGCAGAAGTGCTGCAGATGAGGAGTCACCTTTGGATTCAATGTCCTTAATTCCCTCACAGGACTAAAATGAAGCGTTGAGAACAGAAAAAAAAAACAATGGGCAAGTGGAGAAAGTGGTATCTACAAAATCTGAACTAGCACTCAGCAACATTAGAAATCAACTGAAATACTGAAGTACTGGGGGAAAAACTTTTCATAAAATTAAAAGGAAAAGACATCCATTTACTCTAGCTTGTTTTTGCACTGAAAGTACACAAATACACCTACCAGCCCTTAGGGCTAACACCTGGATCTGGGCTTGGCATCATCAAGTTAGTGGCAGAGGGTGAAATCTGGACCTACTGCAAGCTGCAGTGCATGCTGGCTGGACCCTAACCCGTTTAAAATCAAGGGTAAAAATATAAAAAAAAAACAATTGAGCAAGCACAGCCCTTGCACATACAAGATCCAGAGCTAAGTAACTGGCAATTAGGTCCCAACCACAGCAACATAATGTGCAAGCCCGGGGGTCTCTGACCTGCCTGCCCTGCCTGCCATGGGCCCATTGCAGCCCCTGGAGAGAAGCAGAAATCCCATAACTGTGCTTTAGGAGGCATTTCTGGGCTATACCCCAGTACTTAATGCCTGATCCTGTGCATATGCTCAGAAATTAACCCCAGTGCTATTCAGAGGACATATATAAAGGATGAAACTGAGTGATCTGGTGGCCTAAGAGATAAACAGCACCCCTAATGTGAAGGTCTTGTCCCATAGTACCAGGACTTTAAGAAAAAAATAGGCAATTGTTATGCCTTAATGATGCAAATGGTGGATTTCTTAAAATCTAATCTCTTATCATGTTCTATAGTGATGTCAATGAACACACTCAGGAAATAGCTGCATGATGTAAATGAACACGCACAGAAAACATGCAGCAAGGTTCTGTACATTACACATGTTTTACTGTATAAAGAGAAACTTCACTCCTGAATCATAGTTAGCCACTGTAAAAATTGGAAAAGATTAACCATCGTTGAATGTAACAAAACTTTTCCCCGTGATGTGAAAATGAGTATGTGACACACCTGCATTGTGTGTGATCGGCAATGACTCACTTGCACAACAACTCCATCTCAGGCGCTCTGGAGCTGGAAGCTAACAGTGTTTTGGCCCAAGCAGGAGCAGTCACATGGATCTCTGGTGGAACATGATGAACATCAATGCATGCATGCATGTCGGGATTCTGGAGGCTGACAGTAAAACCTAGGAAACAGGCATGTAATGGTTGCTGAACACCCATGAATGGATATGGTGAGGGACACACGTGTGTGGTAGAGCTAGAGTGATATCTGTAAGTGGTCACTGGCAAGATGCCCAGCACTAGACCGTTCTGGGGGTGCCTCACACATGCTAAGCTTGTTGCTTTCTCACTGACCCTCATTGCAATGCCTTCTATTTATTACAACTGTGAATTAACTCACTCAAAATGAATGCAGTCTGTGAAGGAGTGCTCCCTTCAATACTCCATGATCTTTTAGAGCTGCTCCCTTGAGACACGTATGCTAAGAAAGGGCAATAATGATCTTCTTATAGAAACATTGGTTACTATGCTAAAGGGGAGGAATAGCACGAGTCCTACCTCTGAAGCTCAGACCCTCTAACCTCATCTTCTGGTGCCCATCCACAGCTTCCAATGGAACCTAGTGACAGAAGAACACAGAGTCAGGTAAGGCACATTTCTGTTGCACACAAGGGTACCGGGCCCTGCGGAGGGAAACCGGACACTGAGGGTGAAAAGCCTACAGTGGGAGTAGGTGGGTGGGGGAACATTAGGACTTCATGACTGAAATCCAACTAGTAACAACTTCTTAACGTAAGTGATTCAATTTAAAGAAGCAATATTCGGAAAACAAAAATAAAAGCTTTCTTTAAAAAAACAAGAAAGTGGGGGACAGTTCCCCCAACTGTGAGCACGGCTTGGCATCACTGCCAGTGCTGAAACGGGAATAGATGTTGACAGAGAAATCTGTCTCCACCCCCTGAAGTGCCGCGCCCTACCCAGCAGTCAAACGGGTGCAACCCCAGGACTCCAAGTTTCAGGGGACCTGAACGCCATCAGGCTGCTGTCCCGAGCAGGCGCCACAGCGAGCACCGCCCCTTCATCCAGTCAGGTGCAGCGGCTCCGCGTCCCCAAAGGTCACTCAGAACAGTCCAACCAAAGGCCTGGAGCTCGGCACCGAGTGTCAGACAATCTCCACACACACTGACCCGCCTGGGGTCGCACCCACACGCCGCACGGTGGGCGCCTTCCTGGCGGGGCCACACAGCGAGGTGCCGAGGCGAGAGCAGCCCCAGAGGGCGAATCCGCACACCTGCTGCTGTTCGCGCGGCCGCTCCCGCGGCACCCACTCCTCTCCCTCCTCCTCCCCGCTCGCCCCTCTCTGAACCTTCCTCAGGAAACACCGTATCACCCCAGTCAGGGGGACGGGCTCGGCCTTAGCGAGGAAAATGTCCTTTGTCTCAGGGAGGCAAAGTTGAAGAAAAGAAAACCCGCTTGGCTCTGGCCACAGCAACTCCGCTCTCTGGGCCCGACGGCACGTGAGGGAAAAGCCTGACGCCCTCACGCGGCCTCACTCGGGAAAAGTCGGCAGCGAAGGGGCCGCTGAGGCGGGATGCGGAGAAAACGCCCCGCGGCCGCGCTGACCCGAGTCTGCGACCCTCCCAGAGGAACAGCCGGAGCCAGACGACGAGGACGGGTTTGGGCGCAGACAGACCCTCAGTCACAGCCGCTCCATCCACACCCTCCAGTCCCACGCCGGCAGGAGCGAGTCTCCAGCCACAGACAGAGCCCGGAAAGGCCCCTCAGCTGCGAGGGAAACAGGAGTGAACCAAGCGGAAAACAGGGATGCGAGGCCACGCCCCCAGCGGCTCACAGGCGAGGCCACACCCCACTCCCAGGCGGGGCACAGGTGAGGCCACACCCCCGGGAGGGGCACCGGCTAGGCCACACCCAGGCGGCTCACAGGCGAGGCCACGCCCCCAGAGGGACACAGGTGAGGCCACATCCTACCCCCAGGAGGGGCACAGGCGAGGCCACACCCCCAGGAGAGGCACCGGCCAGGCCACACCCAGGCAGCTCACAGGTGAGGCCACGCCCTAAGGAGGGGCACAAGCCAGGCCACACCCCCAGGCGGCTCATAGGTGAGGTCACGCCTCGAGGAGGGGCACAGGCCTGGCCACACCCCCAGGCGGCTCACAGGCAAGGCCACGCCCCTTGGAGGCACAGGCGAGGCCACACCCCCACGCCCTCAGTCTCAGGTGAGGCCACGCCCCGAGGAGGGGCACATCGAGGCCACACTCCCAGACCCTCAGGTGGCTGGCAAGGGGACACACCCCCAGGAGGTACACTAGACTACCCCCTCTGGCCTGTGCAAGCGAGACCCCACCCCCAGCTGGCCTGAAAAGCAGCGGCCAACGCCCTACCCGCCCTACCCGCCATGCCATCGCTCCAGCCCCCACAGCATGAACACAGAGAAGCAGAGGAAATCAACTTCTTAGAAACTAGAAAAGCAGGGGAGATGTTCCAACGGGCAGGGCGTTTGCTTGCACGTGGGTGACTCAAAGCACCGCCAGGAGTGAGTCCTGAGTGCAGAGCAGACCTAACCCAGAGCTGATTGCAGAATAAAGTAGGTGGGTCTGGGTGGCTCCCCAGGCCTCTCTCTGCTCGTGATATAACCAGGTCACGTGAGACCCCTGTGCTCTGGGCCTGTCGCGGGGCCTCCCAACTGTACCAGGAGTTTCCTAGTCTCCAGCCGCGGCCACGTGCACCCCCTGCGTCCACCTCCTTATCGCTGCCTGGGCATCGAGTCCAGCCTGACCTGAACCTCATCTAGCCCTGCCTGTACCGGGCCCTAGCTGGGCCTAAGCAGCCTGCCCTACTGGGCCGTGGGGATGCAGAACCCGACCTGACCCTGGAGACTCAAGGGGAGGAGAAAGTCTACAGAGAGGGGGAAAAAAAGAGCTGGGTCTGGGGACTTTATCTGCTCCTGTAGCACTCCTTCAGCCATCCCGTTGGCTACCTGTTAAAAGTGACATGCCTAAGTACTCCTGGAGCCCCCCTACCCATCCATTCCTGTTGTATCAGTGAGACCTTACTCCTCCCACCCCTTGGCAGCAAACCTAGCAGTGGACTTTGATGGGCAAACCATGAGAAACCCTCTAAAAGCCAACTTGACCGCATAGGCTGCTCTGCTTATGTGGTGCCTGAGCATGTGTGTTATCCACATCTCCCCTCTTGGGATGTGGGCTTTCATACTTTCATATGCAATGCGGCCCCCTCTCTACTGTGGTTACTGTGTTACTGTGTTAGTTACTGTGAGCAGGTTACTGCAGTGAGGCTGTGTAGGGAAGTGAGGCCAAACCCCCAGGCGGCCCTCCAACCTGGCCACACCTCCAGGAGAGAGTACAGTGGGGAGGGGGTTTGCCTTTCACATGGCCAAGCCAGGTTCTATTCCTAGCACCCCATGGGGGTCCATGGGGGTTTCTCCCTTGTGACATCATTTATTGGTGCGTAGGCACACAAGGTTCCCCACACTGCCAGGAGTGATTCCTGAGTGCAGAGCCAGGAGTAACCCTGGAGCGCTGCTGGGTGTGTCTTTAATGCTGAATTTGGTTCCCCAGGACTGATCTCCCTGCTTGAGGATTTGCGTCCGAAGCCTCTGATGAAGTTCCAGAGGTGGCACTGGCCTCTACAGGAAACACAGGAATTTAGGTGCCACTGAGGCCTCTGATGTTGATCCAGAGGCAGCACTGTTTTCTAGGGTTTGTGCACCATTTTTTCTGCACTACTGGTTTTCTGGGTTTTTGTGAGTTAGGTCAGGAATTGGGAATGTCTTCTAGACTCTGGTTTGTGTGTGGAATGCCTGGGTGAGTGACTGATTTGGTCCCACAGCATCCACAGGATCTGAGTGGGCTCTAACATGCAGTTCTGTGGATGGCCATTTCAGCCGAATGGAGATGTCCGTCTCAGACAATGGTCCTTTGAGGTCTGATCCAAATGGGGGGCTCACACCAGCACTCTTAAGCTAAGATCCTGCGAGGGGTCTGGCCAAGCGAGCACCTGAGAGTCGCCTGTGACTTGTCCATGGGGTCCCTTCCCTTGTGACATTGGCCATTGGGGGTAGGCACATATAAAATTCTCAGTATCCCCCTTCTCATGGACCAAGAAAGTCTGCTAGAATGGAATGATCTTGTAAGAGAGATGAAGGACCATAAGTCCAAAATTTGATGTTATTCCACAGCACCATAACATGGGCTGCTTGCAGGAGGGTTCCACTGAGTGAACAGAAGGAAGTGGCATCACTCCTGCTCCAGAAGCAAAATCTGGAGACAAAGGTTCTGAAAATAACGGAGATACCCTTGTGCTTTTGCTACCCATGCTGCCACTTCAGCAGCTGCAATGCTGCCTCTCCCATCCCTCTAACTGGCTGCACCCGGCGCCCTGCAGCTGAAGACAGCCAGCAGTCGCCATCTCCGTCCCTGCATTTCCTTTGGTATGAATTTTTCCCTAGAATATTATTTTTTTCTGTTTGGGTCACACCTGGCAATGCACAGGAGTTACTCCTGGCTCTGCACTGAGGAATTACCCCCAGTGGAGCTCAGGGGGCCATATGGGATGCTGGGAATCAAACTAGGGTCTGCCACGTGCAAGGCAAATGTCCTACTCGCTGTGCTATTGCTCCAGCCCTCTAAAATATTCTTATTGATATCTATTAATTCCTCATTTTAAAAAGGAGCACATAACTGTACTTCTGGGTCACTGATAGATTAACATTTGACTCCGAAAAGATCTGATAAAGTACTCAGAATCCACTGTAATTATTTTTTTACTTAAAAAAAAATTCATGCTTGGGGCTGGAGTGATAGCACAGTGGGTAGGGTGTTTGTCTTGCACTCGGCAGACCCGAGTTCAATTCCCAGCATCCCATATGGTCCCCTGAGCACTGCCAGGAGTAATTTCTGAGTGCATGACCCAGGAGTAACCCCTGTGCATCACCGGGTGTGACCCAAAAAGCAAAAAAAAAAATTCATGCCCCTACCCCCCAAAAAGAGGGCCAGGGACATAGTACAGGGGTTTAGATCTTGCCTTCCATTCAATGACTGGCACTACATACGGTTCACAGAGCACCCACGGGTCTGGCACAAAAGCTCCCCTTGAACAAAAGAAATCAGGGGTCTGGGAGATAGTAAAGGAGTTAAGGCAAAGATGGAGAATGGGCCGAGCCCTAATTCAGTTCAATCCCTGGCACTACAAGGCTGGGTGTGGACCTGTAGGTCCCTGAACACTGCTAGGTGTGGCAAAATCTCTCCACAAAATTTAAATCCCCCAATAGGTATGTTATTTCCATAAAAATAGAAGGCTTATATGATAGGTGCCCAGAGTTAATATTATTTGGATTCAATGAACTCTCAATTTACTCTCCAGTAACAAAAGCATAGCATCAACTGTCTTCTTGTGTCCATACAAAAGGGACATAAAGGAGAGAGGAAATTAGTACTTCACTTGCAAACACAAAGTCCAGAGATCTCTGAAGACAATGACTTTACAAGTCACAGGGTTTGATTAGGAGAAATGAGCGATTAACAGACAGGGGAAGCAGAGCATAAAGGAGAAGTTAAAGATGAATGGGAGCACTCATTTCAGGAGCTTTGTGATGGGTGTTACTCAGTAAACCTAAGCTCCTCGTGGTGGAGGAGAAAGGACTGATCAATATTATCCAGCCAGTGATAATAAATCTACATGCACATTGTTAACCAGGGTGTCCCTATATATTTATTTGTTTGTTTCTTTGTTTGTTTGTTTTTTGGTGTCCCTATATTTTAATTTTAGTACTTGGGCTCTCAGGGAGTTTAAAAGTCTGTTTCAAGAGGAAATGGATCAGGTTAATTTTCACTAGAAAGATGCCCCTCACAGACAAGCACTGTGATTCCTTGAAAATCAAACACTACAGATCAACAGTAAGATCAGGTTTGATCGGGGTCCTGAATTAAAAGAAAGCCCGAGGAATCCCATCCCAGCCACAATGGGAACATAGATGGTGGAGTACTCTGCAGAGCTGAGGCAGCTGTGGGCTGGGCAGTTAGCTCAAAGGACTGCAGTGTGTGCTTCATGTGTGGAATCTCCCGGCTACTTACCCAGTACCTCACAGAGTAGATGTCTGCCAAGTATGAAGAGATCACGAGCCCTGTGCTGTTCCTTCCCAGGATTCCATTTCACAGAAGGAAAGTTGCCACCACACTAAGATAATCAAATATTTGCAATGTCAAATGGTTGAGGGACCCATAGCCCAAGAGAAACTCTGGGTGACCGAGTACCTGGGGGTCACGTCTCTGCCGGCCCTGGCCTGACTTACCAAGCTCTCGGCCACTTGGACCCAATACAGTAGCAATACCTCATTCCAAATTCCCCACAAAAAGAAATTCTTAAAGGTAAGTACTTTGTAGATGAGTATTTGAGTTTTTACAGGGGATAGAGTTGGCAATGCTCAGGTAACCATGCAACACTGCAGAACACATCAGATCACATCCAGTTTCCAGAATGCAAAGCATATATTATAGCCCACTGGGCTCTCCCCCAAGAAACCCAAATAATATTTTAAAGGAAATAATCAAAACTTTTTCTATAGCAAACTCAAGATAGTAACTACACGTAGACCCAGAAGGCAAAGCAGACCCAGAAGATAGAACCTCCTTCACTCCAGTCCCACCAGGACTTGGGTTTTAGTGACTGCCACCAAGGTACATGAGGAAACCCACACTGGACCTTCTGCCACCCTCCATTAAGCCCAAATCAGCACATCCAAGACTGGCCGTAACACCACCAACCAAAAAAGAGCTGCTCTCAATGCTGAAGTAGGAATTGGTGAATCCTACGTAGTCGTAGCCAGCCATGCAGCCTCGGCCCTGAGGGTTCCACATGCTGCTACATGTGCAAAGCACAGAACGCCACCTGCTCAGGAGTCAGAGCCTGAAACCAAAAGAGAAAGCACAGTCACTGGGACCAAGGGCCACATTTCCACACACCCTGAACTTGAGGAGCAAGAAGTTTCGAGAAGAAGCCAACCCTGTCCCTATAGCACTTTCTCATCACCTAAGTTTTAGCAGATGAGACTAAGAGACACACTCGTACTTCCTTGTGAATCCTAAACACACAGGATCAGAAATAGCCTTCAAGGGGGCTGGAGCGATAGCACAGCAGGTAGGGCAATTCCCTTGCACGCAGCCGACCCGGGTTCAATTCCCAGCATCCCATATGGTCCCCTGAGCACTGCCAGGAGTGATTCCTGAGTGCAGAGCCAGGAGTAACCCCTGTGCATCGCCAGGTCTGATCCAAAAAGCAAAAAAAAAAAAAAAAAGAAATAGCCTTCAAGCTGAGTGCAAATTTGGATTTGAATCCAGGACTTCAGGTCTGAGGGGCTGGAGTGATAACACAGCGGGAAGGGCACTAATCTGGCACGTGGCCAACCTGCCTCCAATCTCTGGCACCCACCTGGTCTCCCCTATGCACTGCCAGGAATAATTCCTGAATGCAGAGCCAGGAGTAACCCCTGAGCAAAACCAGTTTAGCACAACAAGTTAAAAAAATCAAACATGTCTTCGGATTGTGCCTGCTCAGTCAAATCAAAGTGTTGAGCATAGCAAATAGGCCACCACACCAGCCTGGGTAATCTGAAAGCGGGACACAGTGGACAGCCCTGGGGTTAGGAGACCAGGGTGGGCAGCGGGGTACATGAGGAGGGAGAGGAGGCAGTCCTGGAGTGAGGAGACTGGGGTGAGCAGACAGAGGGTAGGTGTGGGGGTAGGGGGGCAGCCCTGGGGTGAGGAGACTGGGGTGAGCAGACAGAGGGTAGGTGTGGGGGTAGGGGGGCAGCCCTGGGGTGAGGAGACTGGGGTGAGCAGACAGAGGGTAGGTGTGGGGGTAGGGGGCACCCCTGGGGTGAGGAGACTGGGGTGGCGACTGGAATGCACATCAGCACGGGCACATGGACCCCCGCCTGCTCCATGTCTTCCTCAGGGATGTGGGCTTTGCCCTCTGCCCAGGTTTTGAACCCACTCTCGATCTCATCGCTGGACTTGATGTTTTCTGACTCCTTGTCGATCAGGGAGGAGGTGTAGTCCTCCAGCGAGACACAGCCCTTCCTGTGCACAGTGGGTCAGGCACCCTCAGCTCCCCAGACAGAGTCTCAGGCTGCTCCCATCCCCACCTCCTGCCCCATACCTCAGCCCCACTCTCAGAGATTCCTGGCCCTGTGGTCTCTCTCCCATGGCCCATTCCTGCGTCCCCACTGCAGGGCAAGGCCCTCCTACCTTCCTGGGTCCACAGCATCCAGGAACTTCTCAAACCTGGGCTCGGGCTCACCCTCCTCCAGCATGGGCAGGTAGTAGCTGAGGCCTCTTGGGCAGGAGCGGAAATCCTTGTGAGTCAGACGCCCCGTCAGGTTGCCGTCCAAGTGTTTGAGGGAGAAGCACGGCCCTTAGGATTGATACACAGCTTCATCGGGATGGGGAGGAGAGTCACATGGGGAAGGGGAGAGCAGCCCCTTGTGGGGGAGCCCAGGGGCTTCATGGCTCAGCAGAGCAGAGCTACAGCTTCTCCGGAGATGCAAATGCCGGGACCCAGGCCTCGAAAGCCAGAGCTGCAGCTCTTTTGTGTCTTCACTTTCATGACCAAAAAGGAAGGTGCCAAGGGCTAGCCACAGAAGGCCCTGGCACCAGAAGCCCATTTGCTGCACCAGCTGCAGCCAGTGTGTGCCCAAGGACAGGGCTTTTCGCTTTGCTGCAGCTGTGAGGGGCATTTCTGAAGCAAGCATTTCTGAGGCTGGGAGGTTTCCCAAACTGTATGTGCAGCTACACTATGGTGTGTGCTGTGCCATTCACAGGAAGGCACTAAGGAGTCATTCTCAGGAAGCCCACAAGGACCAAACGCCCTCTTCCAGTTGAGATCCACAGATGCTCCCTCAAGACCTCCGCCACAACACATGGAAAGCATCTGAAGACTTAAGGGACTGAAGACAAACAAAATAGAAATTATACTCCAAAGCAACCCTCGCAAATTCATGGTTGCGACCACCCTGTCCAGACCCTGGTATAAGGTCCCACTGAGCCCTGTGATTCAGAGATCTATGAGAAAGACCTAGAAAGGACAGAGCAGCCATGGAAGCCATACTCACTTGTAGGTTGCACTCAGAAGTTACTCCTGGTGGTGCTCGGGACCATATGGGATGCTGGGAATCGAACCCGGCTTGGCTGCATGCCAGGCAAACGCCCTACCCACTGTGCTATCACTCCAGCCCCTTCTTGAATTCCTTGTATAATCTCATCTCTAGAATACACACCATTCACCTCATTGGCTTCCGAGTGAGCTTCCAGAGTCCCTGTTTCTTTGGGCAAAGACCTAGTTAAGAAGAGAGAAAAACATGACTCTCGGAGGCCAGCGTTTTGGACAGAGATACAGGTGCCCTGAGAGGAAACAGCTCCCAGTCCTCACCGACCCCTGCCCTAGCATAGCCCCACTTGCCAAGACTCCTCTGGGAGCCAGCCCAGCCTCTGCCCACACGCACTCCCAGAGACAGCTCAGCTCTGCGAAGGGGCCTCTGCTCTGCCTGGCAGGAAACAGCCACCAGCAGGCCCCCACCTGGCGGGGGGCAGGGTCTGGGTGAGAGTCTGGCTCATGGTCTCAGCCCAATTTTGCTCCTGAGCTGATTCGGTCTAGGTGGCCTCAGCATGAGGTTCCCGGATAAGACAGCACAGCAGACACAAGAGCAGAATACTGACCCGTCCAGGAAGTAGGCATGGTGGGCATGGTGGTCCCAGCAGGAGTCCGAGGAGACAAAAGAGAAATGTGAGTTAGCAAGGACGCACAACACTGCTTGTCCAGGTGTACGAGACACGTGGATGCTCTGTCAGTAAACACCTTGCTCTGCCCAGGGTCCCCCTGAGAAGCTCAGTGACCCTCAGCCCCTGCTCTGGGACAAATAAATCAGGGACGGGGTTTGGGGCACAGGCTGGGAACGGGAATCTAGACTAGCAGTATCTCTAAGCTGTGCCCCCCTGGCCTCTGCCTCCCAGGATTTCTGGGCTCATGAATGGCTTACCCTTGTCTGGGACAAGCCCACTGCTCCATCACAGATGGTCACACCCCACCTGAACTCTCAAAACTGCACTTCCGGAATCTACAGGACAACTGACCAGCTTAGTTTCTTCTAAGCCATGACACCGTCCACATTTCCAGGTCCCATGACATCTGACATGTAGAATGTTTTGCATTTAATTAAAGCAACAGCCACAGACTATCTCCTTGGTTCCCGTCAGTCTCAGTGACTGACACCTTCTTACTGGGTGTTCACACCAGGTTTGTCTCGCATTTGCAGGGAAACACATCTCCTGAGCCTGAGCATACTTGGTGACAGTCACAGGCAGTCAGAGCTGCTTTGGATGGAGAATCTTATACACTTATTTCTTTGGCTTTGCATGCAGTGCTTGAGGGCTACTCGCAGTTCCGCCTAACTGCCACGAGATGGCGCTGTTTCCTAAGAAATTTCCCCCCTTGGGTGTGCTTCAGGGGTAGGTACCGGGTACTTACTTCAGGGTCTAGCATGCATCCTGGGGCGTGCAGCAGGAGCAGAGCCCCTAGGGGGCTTGCCTTGCGTTCTGCAGACTTGGGTACCTTCGCCGGTATCCCATATGGTCCCCCAATCATGCCAAGAGTGATTCCTGAGTACAGAGCCAGTAGTCACCCCCGAGCATCGTTGATTGTGACCCCAAAACAAAAAAAATCAGAGCAGCCTCAAGCCGATGGCGGCAAATTCCTTGGCACGCAACCTAAGTGGGGTGACGAATCTTGTTTCCACGCCCCTCATTCTCACAGATGGGAGGAGAACACCCTCAGAAATATGGGGTGTACAATACCAGGAAATTTTGATGAAGCAGTTCAGCCAGGGAATTAGCAGAGCGGGTTTAGAACTTGCTGAGAGAGAGAACCTAACTTTTTTTTAAAAATTTTTTTTAAAATGAAAGCTTGCCTTCCTTGTGGTAAACAAGGTTCAATCCCAGGCATTTCTAATGGTCCCCAGAAGTGCGTGGGCCCACACCAAACCCCCAAATAAAATTAAATTCTCAGCAGAATGGGTGTATGTAGAATTTCCAGGGAAGGAGATTGGCTGCCCAGGCTCTTTATTACCATGTTAAACAAAGTTCTTTGCAACCCACCCCAGTTCCTCTGACGGCAAGTACCTTCACCCCAAACTTCTGGAGACGTTGAGGTTGAATCTGGCCTCTTCCATCCTCCTCACGGAGAGCAGAGGACTTGGGACTTTTCCTTTGTATGGGAACCCCGAAGTTATCCCAGGGAGGGAGGAAGATACAAGGTCAGAAATGTGGGGTGCTGGGGGTGGGGTGGCGGGCTGGAGACCTGTAAGAACAGGCCGGTTTGAAGAGATCGCACTGCGGGGAGGCACAACCCTCTTCTGTGCTCTCCCTGGGTTCCAGCTCAGGCACCATGGGGGGTCACCTGGGCCGCCCTAAGAAGCGCTGCGGCCACCCACAGCCCAAGCCAGAGAAGCCAGAGCCACTTGCTTGGCCGGCCAGCGCCGTGGGCTGTGCAGCGGGTTGGGGATCCGGCTCCTTTGGACAGAAATTCTTTTCTTTTCCTGCAGAAATTCGGAGGGTCCCGGGAGCTGTGGTTCCTTAGAGGTCGGACCTGGGTGGGCGTTTCTTAGAGGAGCGTCCCCGAGAGGGGCGGGAACGCCCACAGCGCCAGCCCTGGGGTTGCTGCTGTGCTCGTCTGCGGGTCCCCAGGCTCACGCGGGCCGTGCAGTGGGAGCCGCGCTGGGCGACCCGGGCTTCAGGGCTGAGCCTGGCAGCGCGGCCCGTGCTGGGCCCGCAGGAGCCTCTCTCCCTCCGAGCCCCGCTCGCCAGCGGCGCCTGTCCCGGCCACCCCGCACTCTGCGGTGTGACGTGCAGCAGGCTGGGGAGGCCAGGCGCAGCGCGGCCCCAGCTGGGTGGGAGGAGCCTCCGGAACCGCGTGTGTTTGTGTTTCCGGGCCACCCCTGCCCCTGCACCCAGGACTCACTCCTGACGGTGCTCGGGGAACCCACGGTGCAGGGATAGAACCCGGGTCGCCCCGGACAAGGCAAGCGCCCTCCTGGCCCAGTGTTCGATCCACGCCCTAGGCCGCGTGCTTGACCCTTCATGACCCCAGACCTAACACTGAGGCAAAGAGACTTTGGGGAAGTCGGGCCGCGGCAGTTCCGCCAATTAGCCACTAGATGGCGCTGTGGGCCGTTTCTGTGCTCCCCCCCCCCCCCCCCCCCCCCCCCCCCGCCTGGGCACTGGTACATTGGGGAGGGAGCTGGCCTTGCACAGGGCCCACCCGGGTTCGACTCCCAGCATCCCGTAGCGTTCCCCTGAGCACAGCCAGGAGTAATTCCAGGATGCAGAGAGAGAAGTCAGACTTGAGCAACGCTGGGAGTAGCCCAAAAAGGCAAAGAAAAAAACAACTTGCTTACACACACACACACACACACACACACACACACACACACACACACACACATTTTTAAAAATCCAGCTGAGCCTCTCTCAACTCAGCTTCTGCAGAGTCTGTTCCTGCCCTGGCACACTTGTCCCTGTTCTCCCCGTCACTGACCACAGTCACTGCTCAGGGCCTCAGTCAGGCTGCACCTTGTCCCCGGGAGGCCCGTGGGTCCTTCCAGCTCACACGGGCCCCAAACTCCACCATGCCTGTGGGTCCCCTGGTCTCTCCCTCGAGTCAGCCTCTCTCCTCCCAGAATGCCTGCATCCCAACGCCGTGACTGCCCTTCTTCCCTTGCCGGAAGGAGCCCTACCAGCTTCCTGGCTTCTCCCTGGACCATGAGGCCAGTTTCACTTGGGGTCAGTGGATCCCAGGCTCTGGGTGCCTCCCACAAGCGCTGTTTGTCTTGGTAGGGGATCAACTTACTAAGCAGTGCTCAGAGGTTTGGGGGCCCCTCCTAGTGGGAGTTGGTTGCTCGGGCCTTGAGGTGCTGAGGGACACCAAGGCCATAACTGTGTGTGGGGAACCTATTGTGCCATGGATCAAAATTGGGTCTTTGAACATGCAAGACATGTCCCCTGCCTACTGAGCTACCTCCCCAGTCCCTGGCCTGGCCCTTGTGGCCTTGTCATCCCAGACTGAAAACTGGAGGCGTCTGGGTCTCCCAGAGTGCTTGTGGGCTTCAGGAAAGGTTCAATCCAGCACACACTCTTCAAGCAATGATGGAGAGATGTAGTTGGTGGGCAAATGCCCCTGATTCTTGGCTCCCTCTCAGCCTGTGTGGGGCAATTCCCAAGTGCTGCCTGCCTCCCATTCTCCCAGATGTCCCCAGTGAAGCCGAGTACACCCAATGATGACAATGTAACCAAACTCCTTGGGGACACTTCTCCCAGCTTGTCACCACCTGCCATTCCCCTCTTGCCCTCGGGGTGGCTAGATAATACTGGAGGCTCCTGCCTTGCCCTCCAATGTTTCATCCCTGGTATCTCAGAGGGTCTCCAGAGCCCTTCCAGGAATGATCCCCGAGCAATGCTACGAGTGGCCCGAAGACAAACAATGATTATTACTAATTTTGTTTGCGGGCCATACCTGGCAGTGCTCAGGGCTCACTCCTGGCAGGTCTGAGGGACCGACCCTACAGGCTACTGGGGATCAAACCTGTGAACTAGAGGGAAAAGAGGAGAGGAGAGAGAGAAGAGAGAGGAGAGAGAAAGAGAGAGAGGGAGAGAGGGGGGGAGAGAGGAGAGAGTTTTTGTAAGCATGTTCAGCAGCTCTTCATAACAGACAATACAAAATATATTCTTTTGGTTGTGTTGAAACAGGGCTTGGGGCTTGTGATGGAAGCCTCTCGAATTTGGTGTTGGGATGGTGGTGGGATTGGTGTTTGAATATCAAGTGTAATCAAATATTGTGAACTAACTTATAAAATAAAAAAGTTAAATAAATAAATAAAACCCTGGCGTCACCCAAACAGCTATAAAACAAAGGAGAAATGCCTGCTTCCCAGAATTCCAGAGACTGACTGAAACAACATTAGCAAGTGTTGGGCTTTCTGACCATTGTTGTTCTGCCTTGGGTGTGAGGTGAGAGACCAGTTGCCAACAGAGGTTTTTGGTCCCCTCTTTCTTCCCATCTTGAATTCCCAGCACAGGGCGCTTCATCAAACAGCCGCTGTGGGCACAGAAAGGCACTGATTAGTCTGCACGCCCAGTGAACACATGAATTCACTAAATGCGAGGCATCATTTCTGCTGCTAACCCTATTCTGTTGTTTTTATTTGTTCGTTTCCCCAGAGAAAAAGCGAGATCTCAGTTTCAGGCAGTTGGATCTTTGAATAAAGAAAATTAGCCCTTGTTTACCATGGTGCTCACCCATATTAGCATTGGACTTTCTGAAGCACAGAACAGAAAAGCTAGATTAAAACCGACTAGTACAACATGTAGAAACAATGCTGGCACTCACCCTGCAGGGACGATCCTCTTCTATTTCTAGCTCATTCCTGGATATGGGAACCACCTCCCTGCCTTCAGTCCAGTACACCCCTTGCCATCTGTCTGACACCATACAAGTTTTACTT
The DNA here is from genome assembly GCF_027595985.1 of Sorex araneus. Lineage (NCBI taxonomy): Eukaryota > Metazoa > Chordata > Mammalia > Eulipotyphla > Soricidae > Sorex > Sorex araneus. The sequence continues at coordinate 151,041,259 of NC_073313.1, read as the reverse complement.
TGTCCTGGCCCCTGCTGCCTCCATCTCACAATGGATGTGACATCAACAGGTGTGTTGTAGGAGGGAATTTTCTGCTCCCATTCCAAAACAGAGAAAGCTACATAAATGCTGTTTTGCAAGAGTTAGAGCGCCTATGTGGCTGTGGCTGGCTCATGAGCTGCTGCCATTCGGAATTTGAGCAATATAGTTACTAGAAAGCTAAAAAATTGAAAAGAAACAAATGAGCAAGACTGAACACTGAAACAGTTACTTTTCTATAAGCTTAGCACACAAAGAAACACTATTTGTACTAATGATACTACATTAAGAATCTGTACTACTCCCTGATGAACACGGATGTGAAGATTCTCAACAAAATATTAGCAAATAGAATTCAACAACTCATCAAATAGATCATACACCACGGCCAAGTGGAATTCATCTTGGGGATGCAAGGATGGTTTAACATTAGGAAATCAATCTACATAATCCATCATATCAACAAAAATAAAAGATACAAACCATATTTGATCATATCAATAGATGCAGAGGAAAGCATTTGACAGGATCAGGCACCCGTTTATGATGAAAACTCTCGCCAAAATGGGTATAGAAGTGACTTTCTTCAATACAGTCAAAGCCATCCACTACAAGCCTATTGCAAGCATCATCCTCAATGGGGAAAAAATAAAAGCCTTCCGTCTAAGATCAGGGATGAGACAAGGATGCCCACTCTCTCCACTTCTGTTCAATATAGTACTGGAAGTACTTGCAATAGCGGTTAGGCAAGAAAAAGATATTAAGGACATTCAGGTAGGAAAGGAAGAAATCAAGCTCTCACTATTCGCAGATGATATGATACTAAGAGAACCCTAAAGCCTCTACGAAGAAACTCCTAGAATCAATAGACTTGTTTAGTAAAGTTGCAGGCTATAAAATCAATACCCAAAAGTCCATGGCTTTCCTATAAGCAAATAATGAGAGAAAAGAAAGTGACATGAAAAAAGCAATCCCGGGGGCTGGAGTGATAGCACAGCGGGTTGGGCATTTGCCTTGCACACGGCCGACCTGGGTTTGATTCCCAGCATCCCATATGGTCCCCCGAGCACTGCCAGGGGTAATTCCTGAGTGTAGAGCCAGGAGTGACCCCTGAGCATTGCTGGGTGTGACCCAAAAGGAAAAAAAAAGAAGAAAAAAGCAATCCTGTACACAATAGTGCCTCAGAAAATCAAGTGTTGGATATCAACCCTAAGTGCTTTAGGCTTTATCAGTGAATTGCCTTTTTCCTCCTCCAAGAGAAGCTTACCATGCCCTTGCTAACATCCTTAATTTAGCCAAAGTCTATCTTCAACCTCCCCTTTGTGTTGCATATTAACCCTAAGTGATTAAGCAATCAGTGAATTATCCCCTTCCTCCTCTGAGAGGAATTTATATCACCCTTGCTAGCATCCCTAACTGAGTTAAAGCTTATTTGTAATCTTTCCCTTGTATTTTACCTCTCATTGTCACAGTCCCCCATGTTAATGAGCAAGACTGAACACTGAAACAGTTACTTTTCTATAAGCTTAGCACACAAAGAAACACACAAAGAAAAACTGCTGGTAAAACAAAACTTTCTGGTTATTCTGAACTTGTATCGACACTGCTTTGTATTTAAAGTGCTGTATATTTGTACTTGCTTTTCTGTTTCCCCTATAGCCTTTTATATGTTACCATAGAGCAATGTTCTTTGGTTAAACACAGAAAGACCATGAATGCCATGCTCCTAATATCTGAGAGTTGATTGACTCTGAAATATATCTGCTCCTGGGCATAATTATTTGATCATAACTACTTGACTCAGGCTTCAGTTTCTGTAGTTCCTGACACCCCAAAGGGGAGGTCCTGCCGTGGGACTGGGATGGACCCGGGGCGAGTGGCAAAACTACCCGGCAGCGAAATGGGACATTCTAGAAAGCATAAACGCATGGTTTTCATGCAAACTGTTACAACTTTAGAGACAGGACCCCCATGGGGAAGGACTAGCTGAACTGGCCTGAGGACTTAGTCTGGGATTTACGGTAAAAGCCTTGCTTGCACTCAGAGCCCAGACAACCAAGTGTTTAAAACCCTGTTTGCTCTCAGCCCAGAGAACTAAGTGTTGGGATCTTTGCCTCTTGCTGTGTTTATCCAAACAACTGCTAGTCTTGATAACTTAATACAATTAGAGGGAAACATAAAAGCCCCTGGGAGACAGTGTGTCTCCTTGAGTTGATCTCCCTGAAAGAATTTCCTCTGCCAAATGTTTATCTATGTAAATGACCATCACACCTGTGCTTACCTCAATTCCCCTTCAGATGTTCTATAAGTATGCTAGCAACCCTGCATTAAACGGGCCATTTTCACCATCTGACTGTGGTCCCCAGCCTCCCCGTCTCCCATCTCTCTGTGTCTCTGTTGGGGGGCCCTGGGGAGGCGGCTCAGGGCTACAGAATGCACACAGGTGTCCAGAAGCAGCAGCAGCCACCAGAGGATCATCATCTTTTCTTTTTTGTGATTACACAATCAAGTACCTCAGAATCAGCTTAACTAAGGAGGTAAAGGACTTGTATAAAGAAAACTACAAAACGCCACTACAAGAAATAAAAGAGGACACGAGGAAATGGGAAGATATCCCCTGCTCATGGATTGGGAGAATTAACGTTGTCAAAATGGCAATACTCCCCAAAGCATTGTACAGATTCAATGCAACCCCTATAAGGATACCCATGACATTCTTCAAAGAAATGGAGCAAACACTCCTGAAATTCATATGGAACAATAAGCCCCCACGAATAGCTAGAGCAATTCTTGGGAAAAAGAAGATGGGAGCAATCACCCTCCCAACCTCAGTCTCTACTACAAAGCTCCATGGTACTGGAACAAAGGCAGAGCCGCAGACCAATGGAACAGGGTTGAAAATCCTGACATACACCCTCAAATATGATAATCTAATCTTTGATAAGGGAACAAGAAATGTGAAGTGAAGCAAGGAAAGCCTCTGTAACAAATGGTGCTGGGAAAACTCTGGACAGCTACATGCAAAAAAATGGACTCAGATCTCTACCTAAAACCATGTACAAAAGTCAGGTCAAAGTGGATTAAAGATCTCAACATCAGACCAGAATCCATAAGGTACACGGAAGACAAGGTTGACAAAGCCCTCCATGACACTGAAGCTAAAAGTATTTTCAAAGATGACACACCACTGGCCAAGCAAGAGAAAAAAGAGATAAAACAAATGGGACTATCTCAAACTAAGAAGCTTCTGCACCTCAAAAGAAACCGTGACCAAAATACAAAGACAGTCTACAGAATGGGAAAGGATATTCACCCAATACTCATCTGGTAAGGGGTTGATATCAAGGATATACAAGGCACTGGTTGAACTCTACAAGAAGAAAACATTCAACCCCATCAGAAAATGGGGGGTGGAAATGAACAGAAATTTTCTCAAAGAAGAAATCCGAATGGCTAAAAGACACATGAAAAAATGCTCTACATCACTAATCATCGGCAAGTTGCAGATTAAAACAACAATGAAATATCATTTCACACCACAGAGACGGGCCCACATCCAAAAGAACAAAAGCAACTGGTGATGGCGCGGATGTGGGGAGGAAGGGACTCTCCTTCACTGCTGGTGGGAATGCTGACTCGTTCAGCCCTTTTGAAAAACAATATGGACAACTCAAAAAATTAGAAATTGAGCTCCCATTAAACCCAGCAATACCACTCCTGGGAATATTTCCTGAAGAGACAAAAATGTATAGTATAAATGACATCTGCATTTGTATGTTCATTGCAGCACTATTTACAATAGCCAAAATCTGGAAAAAATCCAAGTGCCCGAGAAGAGGTGACTGGTTAAAGAAACTTTGGTACATCTACATAATGGAATACTATGCAGCTGTTAGAAAAGATGAAGTCATGAAATTTGCATATAAGTGGATCAACATGAAAAGTATCATGTTAAGTGAAATGAGTCAGAAAGAGACAGTCAGACATAGAAAGATCACACTTATCTGTGAAATATAAAGTAACAGAATGGGAGACTAACACCCAAGAGTAGTAGAGAGAAGGACTGGGAGGTCTGCCCCACAGCATGGAAACTGGCCTCACTGACCAGTTGGGTCAGTGCACTGCTGGATGGGGGGAAAGGCAGCAGAGATAGAGAAAGGAACGAAAGGAATACCAAGTAGAGGATGCTGGGAGGACCTATTCGTGTTGAAAGATGAATGCCGAAAGTAGACTATAGACTGAACATGATGGCCACTCGATACCTCTATTGAACACCCAAAAGGAGAGAGAACAAAAGGGAATGCCCTGCCTGCCGCAGAGACAGGGTGGGGTGGTGGGGGATGGGTGGGGTGGTGGGAGGAGAATGGGCACTGGTGGAGGGATGGGTAACTGATCACTGTATGACTCAAATGCAAACATGAAAGTTCATAAGTTTGTAACTGTACCTCATGGTGATTCACTAATAAGAACATTAACTCAAGGAGACACTGTCTCCCAGGGATATCTGCATTGCTTTTGTTTCCCTTCTAGTTGTATATATTAACTAATTAAGTTTACTTATTACCAATACTTGCAGTTGTTTGGATAAACACACTAAGAGACAAAGATCCCATAACTTCGTTCTCTGGGCTCTGAGAGCAAGCAAGGCTTTTACCGTAAATCCCAGACTAAGTCCCCTCAGGCCAGTTCAGCTTGTCCTTCCCCATGGAGGTCCTGCCTCTTAAGTGTAAACAGCTTGCATCGAGACCATGCATTTATGCTTTCTAGACTGTTCTATTTTGATGCCGGAGTAGTGTCACCACTCACCCCGGGTCCATCCCAGTCCCATGGCAGGACCTCCCTTTTGGGGTGTTAGGAACTAGAGCAACTGAAGTATCAGTCAAGTATGACCAATTCCTAGAAGTAGATATATATTTCAAAGTTGATCAACTCCCAAATATTGGGAGCATAGCATTAATGGTCTTTCTGTGTTTAACCAAAGAACACTACTCTATAGCAAAATATAAAAAGGCTATAGGAAAAATAGAAAAGCAAGTATAAACATACAGCACTTCAAATACAAATCACTACAAATAGGAAGTCCAGAACTACCAGAAAGCTTTGGCTTATATGCAATCAAGACTGACTTGAGGAACTGAGACAATGAGAGGTAAAACACAAAGGAAAAGTTAAAGATAAACTTTTAACTAAATTAGGGATGCTAGCAAGAGCATAGTAAATTTCTCTGGGAGGAACAAAGGGGCAATTCACTGATGAGGCCTAAAACACTTAGGGTTAATATCCAACAAGCTTTGAAAGAACCATAGAGAGCTTAATGGACAGGCAACAGTTTAGAGGATTAACAGCATAAAGATCAGTTTTGCAAAAAGCATTAAAGAGCCCTTTTAAAGCACAGGAGGGGGGGCTGGAGAGATAGCACAGCGGGTAGGGCGTTTGCCTTGCACGCAGCCGACCCGACCCGGGTTCGATTCCCCATATGGTCCCCTGAGCACGGCCAGGGGTAATTCCTGAGTGCAGAGGCAGGAGTGGCCCCTGTGAATTGCCAGGTGTGACCCCCCGAAAAAAAAAGCCATAAAGCACAGGACAAACTTCCCAACATGTGGCCCTGAGTATGGTACTAGAAAATGGTGGATATGATTGTCTTCTACTAGACTAAAAAAGGTTGAAAACATAGCAATCTTGGGGCTGGAGCAATAGCACAGCGGATAGGGCATTTGCCTTGCACACAGCCGACCCAGGTTCAATTCCCAGCATCCCATATGGTCTCCTGAGCACCACCGGGAGTGATCTAAAAAGCAAAAAACAAGAAAAAACCAAAAAAATAGCAATCATAACATATGAACTTTTTATTTTCTGATCATTCTATTTTTTATTTATCTATTCTATTGAAGCAAGTAATGTGAAATAAATTTGTCATATACCTATAAAAGGCGCAGGTATATAGGAGGATTAAAAGGAACCTAGGGACATTTCTGGGGAGAAAAGGGCACTGGTGGTGGGACTAATGCAAACAGTATGTATTTCAAACACTATGGACAACTTTGAAATAATGAGTTGAATTTACTCTCAATTTTTTTTTTTGCTTTTTGGGTCACACCCAGCGATGCTCAGGGGTCACTCCTGGCTCTGCACTCAGGAATTACCCCTGGCAGTGCTCCGGGGACCATATGGGATGCTGGGAATCGAACCCGGGTAGGCCGCGTGCAAGGCAAATGTCCTACTCGCTGTGCTATCACTCCAGCCCCTCTCAAATTTTTTTTATTATACAAAAAATTAACAAGTTATTGCTTGCCTTCTTAGTTCCACGTATTTGATTCTTTCTCAGGACCTCCATACAAGTCCTCAGTGTCATCAATGACCAATTAACGTAACCTGACAGAAAAATAGATACAGGAGACGGCATTTTAACCTCTATACTATCTATTTCTCTCATTCCCCTGACCCTGAAAGAGCCTCCAATCATTGGGAAAGACGAATAAGGAGAGGCTGCTAAAATCTCAGGGCTGAGTGTAATAGAGACATTCCTGGTGCCCGCTCGAGTAAATCGACAAAGGGATGACAGTGATACAATGATACTATCTATTTCATCAAAAGAAACCACACATTTTTGCAAGCCCAGAGCCCTACCCACCTAAAATATGATTTTTAAAATGTGATATTTTTGGAGGGGTTCAGAGAGACAGTACAGTGGGTAGCGTGACTGCCTGGCATGCAGCTGACTGGGGTTCAATTCCCAGCACTACCTGTGGTCCCGAGCCTTGCCATGAGAAATCCCTAACTGGAGAACCAAGAGGAAGCCCTGAGTACTGCTGGGTATAGCCCAAAAGACAAACAGAAATTTAAACAGTAAAAACAAATAACAAATTGAATAAATAATAATAATAATTTAAAATATGTTTTATAGTGTATTGCTGACCAAGATATTTATGTCTATACTACTTGACATCTTTATTAGTCCTGGCAGACATTTATGTAAGGCCTTACTTCACTGTCACTGTGACTGTCATCCTGTTGCTCATCGATTTGTTCAAGCGGGCACCAGCAACGTCTCTCATTGAGAGACTTATTGTTACTGTTTTTGGCATATCCAATGCGCACGGGTAGCTTGCCAGGCTCTGCCGCTCGGGCTCCATACTCTCGGTAGCTTGCCAGGCTCTCCGAGAGGGGCGGAGGAATCGAACACAGGTCAGCCGCGTGAAAGGCGAACGCCCAACCGCTGTGCTATCGCTCCAGCCCAAGGCCTTAATTAAGAAAATAAAATAAAAAGTCCTACTCACCCGCTTCCCGCCACCTGGACTGCCCGAGACCTTCCAGCCGCCCCAGCCCGTGTCCTCTGCGTCCCGGCTCCTCCCCGGGCCCCCTAACTGCGGCCCGCCCTCGCAGGTACCATCCCAGACCCTCGGCCACGCCCTCCCGTGCCCCGCTTCCCGCCGCCTGGACTCCCCGAGACCTTCCAGCCGCCCCAGCCCGTGTCCTCTGCGCCCCGGCTCCTCCCCAGGCCCCCTAACTGCGGCCCACCCTCGCAGGAAGACACTGGGGGCGTGTCCCGTATGTTAGTGGGCGTGGTCTAAAAGTGGGCGTGGCCTCCTCTCAGAGCGGCCAAAGCTAACGCGGCCGCAGTTATTCATTGTTACCTCAGCTCACTCGGTACTTGTATTTTTTTGAAAATTCACTTTTGCGATCTCAAACACGCAAAATAGCCATTAGCTTAGTCTGACACTATAAAAGCTGTCAGTTAATAAGGGAAGTTTAGCACGATCAGAAAACCTTCTTTCCACAAGAAGAAAAAGGAATAAATAACTACAAAGCTCCAACTCTATACTTCCGTAACAATATGAAGAAGCAGCGAAAATCCCCTCCGAGAAGAGAGGGGGAAGAAAAGATACCAGAAACCTCAACAGGGGCTTCTCACATCTACGACCTCTCAGATAAACAATTCAGAGAGGAAATCTGGAGGAGAGTCGACCTACTCCAAGCAAATATGGAACAGACATCCAATAAATTAAGGGAGGAGATGAATGAAGCGCTGGAACGGTCTACCAAGAAAATACACGAAGAAATGAGAGCAGAAATGAGAGCAGAAATTTCAAACCTTCGAACGGAAGTCTCACAAATAAAGCAATCGGTAGATGAAATAAAAATATCACTAGATGCCCTCAACAGTAGAATGACTACAGCCGAAGACAGAATCAGTGATCTGGAAGATGAGCTTCAGAAAGCTTATAGACAACAACAAATCATGGCCAAAGACCTCAAAATGGCTATAGAGCGAATCAGAGCCCTGGGAGATGACTTCAAGAGGAACAACATAAGAATCATTGGAGTACCAGAACCGCAGGGAAGCAACCCCAATGAAAAAAACACAGTCAAAGATATCATTGCTAAGAAATTCCCAGAGCTGGACAAGGCAGGCATCCAGATACAAGGAGTCCGAAGAGTACCAGCAAAAAGAGACCCGAATAAAAAGACCCCAAGGCATATCATAGTCAGAATGACGGATACCATGGATAGAGACACAATTCTGCAAGCAGCAAGGTTAAGGAAGGAAATCACATACAAAGGAGCACCCCTCAGATTTACGGCCGATCTGTCAGAAGAAACCCTCCGAGCCCGAAGACAATGGTGGGACATAGTGAAAAAACTCAACGAAATGAATGCCTCACCAAGAATACTTTATCCGGCTAAACTCTCACTCAAATTCGAAGGAACCATACACTACTTCTCCGATAAACAACAGCTCAGGTCCTTCATAGACTCAAAACCAATCTTGAAAGAAGGTCTAAAGGGGCTACTGTAAGACAAGGAGGAGCCCCATAAGAACAACAAATCCCATAGAAAGATGACACAAAACCACATCACAATAATCTCTCTCAATGTCAATGGCCTAAATGCACCTATCAAGAGACACAGAGTGGCTAAATGGATCCGGAAATTAAACCCAACATTCTGTTGCCTGCAAGAAACACACCTGAACAAACAGAGTAAACATAGACTCAAAGTCAAAGGATGGAAAACAATCCTCCAAGCAAACAACCCCCTTAAAAAAGCTGGAGTGGCCATCCGGGTATCCGACAACATAGATTTCAGGATGAAAAAGATCAAAAGGGACAGCGAAGGTCATTTTCTGTTTATCAAGGGATATGTACAACAGGAAGAAATCACACTCTTAAACGTATATGCTCCTAACGAACGACCGGCTAAATATTTAAAACAACTCCTAACAGACTTCAAAGAGGACATCACTAACAGCACAATTGTAGTCGGAGACTTCAATACGGCCTTATCGCTTCTAGATAGATCCACAAGAACAAAACTCAACAAGGAAACACTGACTCTGAAAGAAGAAATTGAAGAGAGAGGCCTAATAGACCTATACAGGGCCTTACACCCCAAAAAGAAAGAATACACATTCTTTTCCAGTGCACATGGAACATTTTCAAAAATAGACCATGTACTGGGCCCCAGAACATACCTCAATAGAATCGGAAAAATAGAAATTGTATCAACCATCTTTTCAGACCACGATGCGCTGAAGATAGCAGCTAACCACTCACAAATACGGAAAATCAAATCAAACACCTGGAAATTAAACAATTCAATGTTGAACAATGAGTGGGTCAGGAAGGAAATCAAGGAAGAAATCAAAAGATACTTAGAAACAAATGAGAATGAAGACACGAGCTACCAAAACCTATGGGACGCAGCTAAAGCCGTGTTAAGGGGAAAATTTATAGCTCTCCAAGCATTCCTCAGGAAGGAAGAAAGGACCCACATAGAGAGCTTGACTTCACGACTCAAGACCTTAGAAAAGGACCAGAAAAAGGACCCCAAACCAGACCGAAGGAAAGAAATAATAAAAATTAGAGCAGAAATTAATGACATCGAAACCAAAAAAACAATCCGAAAGATCAATGAAACAAAGAGTTGGTTCTTTGAGAAAATAAATAAGATTGATAAACCGCTAGCAAGACTCACAAAGAAAGAAAGAGAGAAAACTCTAATAAATCGAATCAGAAATGAAAAGGGGGACATCATAACAGAAACCAGTGAGATTCAAAAGATCATTAGAGACTACTTTGAAGGTCTCTACGCCACAAAAAAGGAGAACCTAAAAGAAATGGATGGATTCCTTGATTCCTACAATCTCCCAACACTGAAGAAAGAAGACCTGGAATACCTGAATAGACCCATCAATGTTAAGGAAATTGAAACGGTAATCAAAAACCTCCCCAAAAACAAAAGCCCAGGCCCAGATGGTTTCACTGGCGAATTCTTCCAAACATTTAAAGAAGACCTATTGCCTGTTTTCCTCAAACTTTTCCAGGAAATTGAAAAAACAGGAACTCTCCCAAACAGTTTCTATGAAGCACATATCTCCCTAATACCAAAAGCAAACAAAGATACCACTAAGAAAGAAAATTACAGACCAATTTCCCTGATGAACACCGATGCGAAGATCCTCAACAAAATACTAGCAAATAGGATCCAACAACTCATCAAAAAGATCATACATCACGACCAAGTGGGATTCATCCCAGGGATGCAAGGATGGTTTAACATTCGGAAATCAATCAACATAATCCAGCATATCAACAAAAGTAAAGACAAAAACCATATGATCATATCAATAGATGCAGAGAAAGCATTTGACAAGATCCAACATCCTTTCATGATGAAAACCCTCGCCAAAATGGGGTTTGGAGGAACTTTCCTTAAGATAGTCGAAGCCATCTATCACAAGCCTACGGCAAGCATTATCCTCAACGGGGAAAAACTAAGGGCCTTTCCTCTGAGATCGGGCACAAGACAAGGATGCCCACTCTCACCACTCCTCTTCAATATAGTACTGGAAGTACTTGCGATAGCTATTAGACAAGAAAAAGAGATTAAGGGCATCCAGATAGGAAAGGAAGAAATCAAACTCTCACTATTTGCAGACGACATGATACTATATCTAGAGAAGCCTAAAACCTTTACTAAGAAACTCTTAGAAACAATAGACTTATACAGTAAAGTTGCAGGCTACAAAATCAATACCCAAAAATCCATGGCCTTCATATATGCAAACAATGAGGCAGAGGAAAGGGACATGAAAAAAGCAATCCCATTCACAATCGTGCCCCAGAAAATCAAGTACCTCGGAATCAGCTTAACCAAGGAAGTAAAAGACCTTTACAAAGAAAACTACAAAACGCTACTCCATGAAATCAAAGAGGACATGAGGAAATGGAAACATATACCCTGCTCGTGGATAGGGAGAATCAATGTTGTCAAAATGGCAATACTCCCTAAAGCATTATACAGATTCAATGCGATCCCTATAAGTATACCCGTGACATTCTTCAAAGAAATGTATCAAGCAATCCTAAATTTCATATGGAATAACAAACGTCCAAGGATAGCTAAAACAATTCTTGGGAAAAAGATGATGGAAGGCATCACCCTCCCCAACCTCAATCTTTACTACAAAGCAGTAACAATTAAAACAGCATGGTACTGGAACAAAGGCAGAGCCGTAGACCAATGGAACAGGGTGGAATATCCCTACACACAACCCCAAATGTATGATCATCTAATCTTTGATAAGGGAGCAAGAGATGTGAAGTGGAGCAAAGAAAGCCTCTTTAACAAATGGTGCTGGCACAACTGGACAACCACATGCAAAAAAATGGGTTTAGACCTTGACCTGACACCATGCACAAAAGTCAGATCAAAATGGATTAAAGACCTCAACATTCGACCACAAACCATAAGGTACATTGAAGACAAGGTCGGCAAAACCCTCCACGATATTGAAGATAAACGTATCTTCAAAGGTGACACGGAACTAAGCAATCTAGTAAAAACAGAGATCAACAAATGGGACTACATTAAACTAAAAAGCTTCTGCACCGCAAGAGATACAGTGACCAGAATACAAAGACTATCCACAGAATGGGAAAGGATATTTACACAATACCCATCAGATAAGGGGTTGATATCAATGGTATATAAAGCACTGGTTGAACTTTACAAGGAGAAAACATCCAACCCCATCAAAAAATGGGGCGAAGAAATGAACAGAAACTTTACCAAGGAAGAAATACGAATGGCCAAAAGGCAGATGAAAAAGTGCTCTGCATCACTAATCATCAGAGAGATGCAGATCAAAACAACCATGAGATACCACCTCACACCACAGAGATTAGCACACATCCAAAAGAACAAAAGCAACCGCTGTTGGAGAGGATGTGGGGAGAAAGGGACCCTTCTTCACTGCTGGTGGGAATGCCGACTGGTTCAGCCCTTCTGGAAAACAATTTGGACAATTCTCAAAAAATTAGATATTGAATTCCCATTTGACCCAGCAATACCACTGCTGGGAATATATCCCAGAGAGGCAAAAAAGTACAATCGAAACAACATCTGCACATGTATTCTCATTGCAGCACTGTTTACAATAGCCAGAATCTGGAAAAAACCCGAATGCCCCAAAACGGATGACTGGTTGATGAAACTTTGGTACATCTATACAATGGAATACTATGCAGCTGTTAGAAAAAAGGAAGTCAAGAATTTTGTAGTTAAGTGGATGGGCATGAAAAGTTTCATGCTGAGTGAAATGAGTCAGAAAGAGAGAGACAGACATAGAAAGACTGCACTCATCTATGGTATATAGAATATCAGAGTGGGAGACTAATACCCAAGAACTGTAGAAATAAGTACCAGGAGGTTGACCCCATGGCTTCGAGGCTGGCCTCACGTTCCGGGGAAAGGGCAACTCAGAGAAGCGATCACCAACTACATTGTAGTCGAAGGCCATGTGGGGGAAGGGAGTTGCGGGCTGAATGAGGGCTAGAGACTGAGCACAGCGGCCACTCAACACCTTTATTGCAAACCACAACAGCTAATTAGAGAGAGAGAACAGAAGGGAATGCCCTGCCACAGTGGCAGGGTGGGTTGGGGGGGAGATGGGATTGGGGAGGGTGGGAGGGACGCTGGGTTTACGGGTGGTGGAGAATGGGCACTGGTGAAGGAATGGGTTCCCGAACTTTGTATGAGGGAAGTATAAGCACAAAAGTGTATAAATCTGTAACTGTACCCTCACAGTGATTCTCTAATTAAAAATAAATAAATTATTAAAAAAAAAGTCCTACTCACTGTACCATCTCTCTGGCCACATACATAACCTTTTCTCCCACATTGCTTCAACCATTTCTGTACTGGCAAAACCTGAGCCTATAATCCTCAACTCAGATCTCTCTTCTTCCAAGTCTATGTACCTCTGCACCCAATTATTAAAATTATTATATTATTATAAATCTTAGATCCAGAAAGTGAAACAAGACAGCAGCTTTCTTATTCCCCAGACCAGATTTTTTATCCACCTTCCCCGTATTAGTCTCCTTCCTCCTTAGCACCCTCAGACCAGAGTTCTGTGGACTGCAGCCTCCGTGTGTCTTCACTAGGAATTGTTTAATGTCTGTTACTTTCAATTACTAGGGTATTGCTACTTGGTTAAAATTAATTCAGCACAAACTATGAATTGCCCCCACCTATACCGTAAAATGCTCTTTTCCTTACTGAGATCTTGATCTGTCCTTTTCTTTACTTTCAACATCCAGGTGGCACTGTCTCCTAACTAGTGTTCTGTGAAGCTTGACTTCTGCCTCCAGGCCATAAAACCGCTTATTATCTCAATTAACTGCTTTCCATATCCTAGACTTGCCCCAGGTATGATGGAGAGAAGATCTGTGTAAATTGCATTTAATGTAATTACACATTAAACCTGCATTAACTTTGAGGACAAGTTGATGTCTTCATTTAAGTGTCATTCTCACGAATTCTTCCACAAAGCCCTCTACATGCACACACCCTCATCAGATTCGCCCCAGGAACTTGGGTGGCTCCCAGGCCCTCTCCTGAAGCAGCCTGTCACCTGCCTATCTCTCGCACTGGACGCAAGGAAAGGGCGCCCTCCTCCTATGTTCTATTACACACACACACACACACACACCACGTTTTATTACACATACACGAAAGTCCACAAGTGTTATTAATCTTAGATTAACAAAAACACATGGATTACTTCCCTTCAATCCTCTTTTTTCCATTGTTTTTCCACTACTATGCATATTGAGTGATCTGCTAAGTCATTTGGTTTTAAGGACCTAGTATTGACCATACCAGTAATGGCTGGTTCTAATGGACTCTTTCAAAATAAATATAACTTTCTGGGGTGAGAAAAGACCTCCACAGTGGTGCTGGGGCCATCAGGAGGGTTCAGAAGGCTAAGTGTGATCAAAATGAAACCTGGGCCTTGTATCATCAGGATATGAGATGGCAGTCTGAGCTATTTCCCTAGCCTTATGAATATCACTGTATCACTGTCATCCCGTTGCTCATCGATTTGCTCGAGTGGGCACCAGTAAGGTCTCTGTTGTGAGACTTGTTACTGTTTTTGGCACACTGAACATGCCACAGGTAGCTTGCCAGGCTCTGCCCCATGGGCAGGATACTCTCAGTAGCTTGCCAGGCTCTCCGAGAGGGGCAGGCGGAGGAATCGAACCTGGGTCAGCCGCGTGCAAGGCAAACGCCCTACCCGCTGTGCTCCAGACCCCAGATTTCTTTCCATTGTTTTGTTTGGGGCCAAACCCCACAATGGTCAGGTGTTACTCCTGGCTCTGCACTCTCGCTCCCATGTGCCCGAGGAAACGGACAGGCCTTTAGGAGCGTGGCCTGAACAGGCCGGCAGGAACCAGGCCGCTGAGCTGCTTGGCCCTGCTGGCCTGTCCGCTGGCACGCGAGAGGGGTGTCCATTAAGGACCCCCTCGGGGCATCCCTGGGGCCCACTCACCCCCGCCACACTCGGGAACCGGAGCCGTGGGGACGGAGCTCAGTTCCGATTCCAGTGCGGGCAGCAGCTCTCGCTGACTCCCCTGCCGTCCCAGGGGGCAAGCTGGCAACCTGCCCTGCAGCACGCCCGCCTTCACATGCCAGAGGCGCTTCCCGAACCCGCTTCACCGGCAGCCAAACCCCAGTCCCCAACCCCGCGGGCACAGTTCAGCCTCCCTGTGGCCGGGCTGGGAGCGGGCGTCCCGCCCACCGTTCCCATCGAGGGAACCAAGGTAGCCCACCCGGCCAGCGGCAGGACCGGGTCTGCTGAAGCCGAGTCAGTGCTGGGATTTGGGCAGATGCTGCCGGGCGCGCCCTGACGGGCTTCCTGTGTCCTCTCCAGCCCCACAGGCGGAGTAGAGCTGAAGCAGTGCCTTCCCCAGAGCCGCGGGAGTGTGCAGGGGCCTCCGGAGGCGCCTCCTTGGAACCCCGTTTCCTGTGTGGAGGCGTCCCTAGTCCTCCCTCAGGATGCACGCGAGGGGTCCAGACTGTCCCGCCGACCTACCGGGCATTCAGGGAGGCCCTGACCCCCCTAGGGAGTCACCGGGGCTCTGGGTCCCCAAAGCTCCCTGCTGGGGCGCGCTCGTGCCTTATGAGTATTACTTGTTTTTTTCTCATTCTTAAAAGAAATCAATTGTACCAAATCATAAAATAAAAAAAAAATTGCACTGGCCCCCAAACCAAGCTTCCAAATTACCAAATTGAAGATAGTTATACTTATCACTTCCAAAAAGCAAGTGAGAAATTGCGCTACAAGTGTTCAGAAAGTTTTGGGGGGAGGGGTCACACCCGGCGACGCACAGGGGTAACTCCTGGCTCTGCACTCAGGAATCACTCCTGGGAGTGCTCAGGGGCCCATATGGGAGGCTGGGAATCGAACCCGGGTTGGCTGCATGCAAGGCAAAAGCTCTACCCGCTGTCCTATGGCTCTAGTCCTGTGTTGCAAAAAGTTTTAACAATGAGTAAGAACTATGCTTAGCTCACCTGCTTCATGTAATCTAGTTCCTTCTGTTTTTGTCCAGTTAGTTCTTTCACTTCCAGCGACATCTACCAAGGACACTGGCTTTATAGAAATTTGTTCGTTTTTCTAAAAGGAAGATCACAAAGATCATAAAGCAGGATGTAAATGGTTTGTAACATTGAGTTCTTATGGTCCCTGAAGCCCCACCAGAAGCGACTTGAATATCTAAAGTACACTCAAACCAACAAATTGTCTTATGAATATAGTATTTGCACAGTGAAATCTTAAAGTATGGCCAAAAGATACATGCTCTCAGGGAGAGTTTGCTAAAAGAAGGTAAATATACTCATGGTACTAAAGAGTTTTTCCATTATCTGGTCTTTCTCATGATACCATAAGCTCTATAAGAGCAGGGGCTCTATCTTTAGCCACTTATTCCAGCACCTTGAACAGGACCCTAACAGTCAACAAATGTCTACAAAAATGTGTGTCTAGAGGGGCCAGAGAGATAGTACAGAGAGGAGAGCACTTGCCTTGAATGCAGCAGATGCAGGTCCAGATCCCCAGCACCCCACAAGGTCCCCAAACTCTGCCAGGAGTAGTCCCTTAGTGCAGTCGGGAGTAAGATCTGAGCACTGCCAGGTGTGACTCCAAAACAAAAAAGAGGCAGGTGTGATAGTACAGTGATAGTACAGCAATAGTACAGCAGGTAGGATCTTGCCTTGCTTGTGTCCTACCTGGGTTCAATCCCCAGTACTCCATATAGTTCCCCGAGACCTGTGCTTCAGGAATAATACCTGAGCACTACTAGATATGGCCCCAAAACATAGACAAAAAACAGCACACACATACAAAAAAACCCCACAAGTCTAAAAAAGTGAGTCTAGAACAAATTTCTTATAATACTTTGTGACTTTGTAGCCAAATAATTTATTATTAATAATTAATAACAAAGGTCAAAGATATGAACTCATATCACAGTTATATGATTATATGATTCAAAGAACTGAGAAATTGTATAGCAGCTAAGGCAATTGTCTTGCATGAGCTTGACCTGGGTTCAATCCCCAGCACCACTTATGGTCCCCCCAAGCACTGCCAGGAATGATCACTAAGCACTGCCATGTGTAGCCCAAAACCAAAACCAAATCCAGAGTCCATGTGGTTTGATTTAGAAGCACTTTCTAGCGACCTTCTATGGGATGTTACTATAGCCAAGCAGTGGGCTAAACACTTGACGTTTACATGCACTACCTCCCTTAATCCTCACTACACCATGAGGAATTAAGACCAGAGAGCTAGTAACCCTTGTGGTCCTCAGTACCCTGTCTTACCATCTCCTCCTGCCACCTGGAAATCTTTATGGTGGCATAATTTAAAGACACATTTTGACCATTCATCTCGATAAAGTGATGAATATTCACAGTCCAGATCAAACACTTGCACAAATTGGTAAAGAAAGGTTTATCGCACAATGGATTCAGCAGTAAATAGTGATTCAGCAGACAGAAGGGCCCTATTTGGCCTGGGCCAAAGAAGGACCATTCAGAACAGGCCACTTCCTGAACAGTCTCATCGCTGAAAAGTTACTTTCTGACATCTTACAGTCATGAGCAAAATCTCCATATATAAAATGAGTCTCCTACAGTGAAACAAATCAGACATTCTAATTTCATCTCCTCTAGTAAAAAGACACTGATAGCCCAAGCAATGGTGCAGCAGGGAGGATGTTTGCACCTAGCCAACTTGGGTTAGATCTCTGGTCCCCCAAGCCTGCCAGGAGTAGATCTGAGCTTCGCCAACTATGGCCCCAAATCAAAAAATCCCTTCCAGAATGCCCTGCCACAGTGGCAGGGTGGGGTGGGGGGGAGATGGGAGTGGGGAGGGTAGGAGGGACGCCGGGTTTACGGGTGGTGGAGAATGGGCACTGGTGAAGGGATGGGTTCCCGAACTTTGCATGAGGGAAGTATAAGCACAAAAGTGTATAAATCTGTAACTGTACCCTCACGGTGATTCTCTAATTAAAAATAAATAAATTATAAAAAAAATAAAGAATTACTGACATTTAAAAAAAATGATAATGTCACGTGCATAGTACAGTATGCTTCAAAATTTATAATTTTGGTGGCATGCAAAACATTTCTCTGAGGACTTGAAATAATGCATCATCTGAGATGCTTGAAATAACTTGTTGAATCTGTTTTCATTTTCCACTTTTGCATATGGAAGGATTTCAGAAAATTTTCTTTCCTTGGACTTCGACTATTTTTTTTCAAATAAACTGAGCACTCTTTCACCCCCCAAAAAAAAAAATCCCTTCCATATAAATTAATTTGAGCCATCTTCACTGCAATAAAGATCTAACTCTAAGTCCAGAAATTCAGGATTCAATTAGAGGAAGAGAATCCTCACGCTCCATCTTTACCTGCGGGACACTGTCTCCATCCGCATCCAAGGGCGGCTGAACCAATTGAATGCTGAACACACAATGAGAACGGCTGGACTCACGATTCAAGTGTGTGTTCTCAAAACGCCTTTTCTTCTGGCCTACAAGGACAGAAAAATCATTGATCAGCCTCAGCTCAGTCATTACACTAAATCACAAAGTACTACTGTCAAATTATTCGAGAAAGTCTCAGGACTACAGTTAGGATTTTTTATATTTTATAATTTTATATATTTCTCAGGGCTGGAGAAAATGTGCAGCAGGTAGGGCGTTCGCCTTGCATGTGGCCAACCCAGATTCGATTCCTCCACCCCTCTCAGAGAGCCTGGCAAGCTACCAAGATATCCCGCCTGCACGGCAGAGCCTGGCAAGCTACCCGTGGCATATTCAATATGCCAAAAACAGTAACAAGTCTCACAATGGAGATGTTACTGGTGCCCGCTCAAACAAATCGATGAGCAACAGGATGACAGTGACAGTGACAGTGATATATTTGTCATTCTAAGCTCTGTCTCTAACCTCTCCAGAAAACTTCAAAGGCCTCCTCTGATGATTTCACTTTTACTTCCGTGCGTCCTGCAACATACATGTTACAGTTCTCATCTTCAAGCAGCACTTTAGGTAGAGGAATTCTATGGAAAAGAAGAAAACATTAGTTTCCTAAAAGATGAGAAACCAATGTCAACTTAAGATGGAAAAGGTCAGGTGAGCCAACAACTATCCTTTCTACATGGAAAAGCCTAAGCAAGACTCCAGGAAAATACTCGACCTGGGTAAGTATAAAGCTCGATAGTCAAGATTACTTACATGAGGGCTGGAGCAATAGCGCAGTGGGTAGGGCGTTTGCCTTGCACAAGGCCAACCCAGGTTCAATTCCCGGCATCACATATGGTCCCCCGAGCACCGCCAGGAGAAATGCCTGAGTGCAGAGCCAGGAGTAACCCCTGTGTATCGCCAGGTATGAACAAAACAAGAAAAAAAAAGATTAGTTCCATAACACGACGATAGGAGCTATTTATTCTACAGACACTGCTCTAAATTGTTCCAACAAAGCACATGAAACAACACTCCCTAAGCAATTAGAGATCACAGCAATGGTTCAGCAACAACACAAGCACAGGGGGGCATTAAAATCTAGCATTTCCTGATTTTCACTGATCAACAGATCCGACTGGTTCTTTCCTCAATGCCAGCCAGCATAGAACAAACTCAGACAGTTCGGGATATGCCAGGAGTGGTAATCCTTTCACATGGTTTGGCTGGTTGACTTTCAGTCTCTGTGATAGGAAAGGATGGGAACAGGAGCTGCCTGTTGGCCTCAGTTTTGTGCATGGTGGGAAGAGAAACATCTACTCGCCATCATCACTCAGTAAATGGTAGTTTTCAGGAAGCAGAAAGGGGCACAGAAACAGCAGCCAGCCCAGCGCCCAGGATAAACCTTCACGCAAACATGACACAGATGCCCACCACTGGTATACCACTAGTATTACTGCACCCTCGAAAGAAAAGTCAATTGCTTCACACACACAAACTCTGTGTTCCTCATGGGTGTGCTGCAACGGTTTTACCTACCAAAGGAATAAGGAATAGCAACACGTACAGGTTAGAATCCCAACAGAGGCTCCTTAAAAATCCTCCACTTGAGGTGATAAGTACCAGGAGGATTACTCCACAGCTTGGAAGCTGGCCTCACATACTAGGTGAAGAAGCAGCTCTGATAGAGAAGGGATCACCAAGTAAAGGGTGCTAGGTGGACCCACTAGCGATGGGAGATACAGGGTGAAAAAAGACTATAGACTAACATGACCCTACTTAATACCTCTATAGCAAACCACAACACCCAAAAAGAGAGAGAGAGAGCAAGAGGGAATGCCCTGCCATAGAGGCGGGGACAGGGCGGGGGTGGTAGGAGGGATGCTGGGACCATTGGTTGTGGAAAATGGGCACTGGTGGAGGGATGGGTACTCGATCATTGTATGACTGAAACATAAGCATGAAAAGTCTGTAACTTTGTCTCACGGTGATTCACTAATAAAAAAAATTAAAAATCCTCCACTTGAGCCAGAGAGATAGGACGAGGGTTACACGGTCGCCTCAGGTCAGTTCCCCAGCTCCACATCTGATCCCCTGAGCACCACCAGGAATGATCTCTGAGTACCAATAAGGGATCCCTGAACACCATATAGTGTGGCCCAAAAGAAAACGGAAATACAAAACAAAAATCTACTTGCAAAATTTCTTCACAATATTAAAAATATAAGCTAACCACCAACCACCAACAAAGGCAAGTTAAACGTCAATCTAACGAATGAAATCTGAATTTGATGTCAAATAAGCAGCCTTCGAGTTTACTCCTGGAGTTACCAGAAAGACTAAAAATCATACATGCCACAGAACCATAAACCAGCAATGAACTCAAGCATAAAAATTCAGAAAAATGGGTACCCGTAACAGACACTTGGAAACACATGGGAAAGTGAGTCATCTATAAATATAAACAGGGGGGCAAGTACCTGTTCTCACTGTACATGTGGCTGTCTGTGTTGGGGTGGGGGTGCACTGAACCCAGCCCCCCCACCCTGCATGAAATGTTCCACCACTTACCACTGAGCCACACCTCTGCTTCTAACCTGTTCTCATTTCAATGGTTTTCTAATTCTAGTTATTCCTCCAATAATGTTCAGTTACACAAACAAAAGTTAATTGTACAAGTCTTTGCACTTTTTTTTGCTATCAGGGATCATAATAAAGACAACACTAAAGCCGAGCATTTAGCTAAAATGGCTCAGGAACCAGACCCTAACTTTAGATGGATTACTGAGTCCACTCTGGTACAAATGCAGATCTCTTGTCTGGATTCCAGGTTGTGATTGATCCTCAGTCTCAGCAAGGAAGGACTCACGGAGATCTGGGAGGAGTCCTTCTTTGGGTTGTGGGTTTTGGGGGGGTGGCCGCTGTGCTCAGGGCTTAACCCTGCCTTTGCACTCAGGGATCACTCCTGTCAGGGCTTGGGGGACCACGAAAAGAACAAACTCAGGTTGGCTGCATGTAAGGAAAAGTGCCTTACCCACGGTAATCTCTTTCTATCCCATTAATCTTTATTGGTGGTGGAGAATGGGCACTGGTGGAGGGAGGGGTACTCGATCATTGTGTGACTGGAACGCAAGCATGAAAGATTAAAACTCTGTAATTGTACCTCAGGGTGGTTCACTAACAAAAAATTTTAAGAAAAAGTAAGCAAAAGAGTTGTTTTGGGGCTGGAGCAATAGCACAGTGGGTAGGGTGTTTGCCTTGCATGGGGCTGACCTGGGTTCGATTCCCAGAATCCCATAGGGTCCCCTGAGCACCTCCAGGGGTGATTCTTGAGAGCAGAGCCAGGAGCAATCCCCGGTGCATCGCTGGGTGTGACCCCCAAAAAACAGAAAATAAATAAATAAAATAAAAATGATCCAAAGAAGTTGTTTTAGAGGAAAGTGTTTAAAGATTGTGGATTTTGCTTAAAGAACATCAATGCCATTTGGTACTCATGTGTATATGTACATGAGCACCAAATTATGTAATTCTATGTATTAGAATTTGTATTAGAATTACATAGAATATTACATAATAATTCTATTACGTAACAGAGAGTCTCTTGCCCGCACACTTGGCTGTCTTCCCCGGGGTCCCTCGGAGGGGATGGGCTCCAGCTTCCCTCCCCACCCCAAGCAGAGCTCCCGGTGACCGAAGACCACCGGAACCTAGCTACAGCCATGCTCGAGGCCCCTCTCCACACGTTCGGACAGGCTTCACGCATGAAGATACCAGCAGAGGAATCCAGGTGTGTGTAATCCCATCAACGATCAGCACCCAGAGACTGAAAAGCAAGCTCCCAGAAGCGGTATCTTGTAGCCTGCTTCTCCCTCTGGGAGAAACTAGCAAGCTTCTGAGAGTTTCCTGCCCACATGGGACAGCCTTGCAAGCTTCCCATGGTGTATTCATATGCTAAATCCAGTAACAAGCTGGATCCCATTCCCTTGACCCTGAAAGAGCCTCCAGTGTGACATCGTTGGGAGGGCGGAGTCGAGAGAAACTTCTAAGATCTCAGGGAAAGGACGAATGGAGAGGTTACTGAGCCCCCTTGAGAAATCGACAATTAACGGGGATTTTGTGATTCATGATCGCGATTCTATTAAAATTTATTATTTATTTATTTTTTTTGCTTTTCGGGTCACACTCAGCGATGCACAGGGGTTACTCCTGGCTCATGCACTCAGGAATTACTCCTGGCGGTGCTTGAGTGACCATATGGGATGCTGGGAATCGAACCCGGGTCGGCCGCGTGCAAGGCAAACGCCCTACCTGCTGTGCTATCTCTCCAGCCCCTATTAAAATTTATTATTAAAGCCTTTGTCAAATGGTCCCTCTTTCCTGTTTTATATTTTGTACCTTCAATATATCCTACAGTTCATCAGATTTCAATATAATGCCCTTATATTTTTATTAGTTTTACTTTTCTGGTCTTGGGGCCACACTAGCTGTGCCCAGAGTTTACTCCTGGCTGTTCTCAGGTTTGGGGGGCTTGGGAGACCATGTGGGGTACCAGGGATAGAGTCTGCATGGCAAGCACTTTACCCACTTTTCTTCCAGCCCCTCATGTTTTAAAACTTAACAGTTTGGGGCTTGCTCTCCAAGCCCGTATTCTCCCTTGAACACACACCTCGCTTGTCTCTGTGCTTTTTCCACTCTGAAGAAGCCTCTGCTGTCTCTTGAACATGTACTTCCTCTTTCCTCACATCTAAGTAAGTTTCAGGGTCAGAGAGATAGTAAAGCACTTGCAATGCATGCAAGGGACCTGAGTTCGATTCCTGGCATTCTATATGGTTCCCCAAGCACTGCCGGAAGTGACTCCTGAGGGCAAAGCCACGAGTAACCCCTGAGCATCACTGGGTGTGGACCAAAAATAAATCAACAGAAACTATCTTGCTTCACAAAAAAACAAAATTTAAACAAGTCTGTCCCTCCAAAATAGATACAGAGAGTTGTATTCAAACATACTACAGCTGGCACCTACCACTGACCATGTCTCAGTAGGCCTTAGGATGGTAGTGAAGGAGTTCATTTTTACAGCTTCTGATAGAGGCTAGTAGTGGAGTCAGACCCAGAGGGGCTCGAGGGCTACTCCTGGCTCTGATCTCCAGGAACCATGTGGCGCTGGGGAGCAAACCAGGCCCTCCCACGTGCAAAGATGCACTCTACCTATTATCTCTCTGGCCCACAATCTACTATTATGCTCACTGTATAACATTTTAAAGATCACTCACTTCAGCTAACTCACCTGAAAGTTTTTACTCCAGTCTGATAAAACAGTTTTGAAGTTCACTAAGAATAAGGAACCCTACCACTGAAAGTAGCAGTCAGTACAAGCTAAATTAAACAGTATGGTGAAATTTGTCAAATGACCTCCGAATCCCCATGAAAAAACTGTCCCTCTCCAGGTGAAAAATAAACATACCTGACGTCCGAAGGGAGAACTGACCCAAGCCCCTATTACTAATTAGCATCAAAGCCATTTCTAGTCTAGTGCTTCTTCTGTCATTCAATGATGTCACAAGGCAGGGAACATTTCATCCCTACCAACCCTCCGTACTATTTATACACACTCAACATTAACTCTAATAAGTGAAATTCAGTCCATCAGCTTTCAACACTGCTGTATCCTCAAATGTCTGCTCCTTCAGGAAGTTTTCCTAGGACCACTGCTGCTTAATATTTACTGAATATCAGAGAAACGGAACACAAAAGGCTTAGAGAGATTCTCCTTAAGATATTTCAGGGGTAAAAAGACAGTAAAGAAGGAATTAAATCTACAGACTGCTCTATGCCATCAAGGAAGCACAAGCAAAGAAGAAGAAAAAAACAAAAAACTAAAACACAAGCATGGCAACACAAGGAAGGTGGTGGGGCTGTCCCTCTCGGAGGAGATGCTATGAAGCTAAAACCTAACTAAAGATGAGATTTCAAAGAAAAGGTCAGGCAAAGTGAGTGGCACAGAAACAGGATTCTCGCCATCCAAGGAACTGAAGGAATTGAGTAGAAAGTAAGAAATAAGTGCCCAGAGATAAACAGGATGTAGATACAGGATTTTGCCCATGAAAAGAGCTTCCCTGAAACTCCCTGTAAGGTTTTGCACGTGAAAATGATTAAAAATCTAATTAAATGTCACTTGGCAGCTCTTTGGAATAGGATTAGAAAAAGTTCTGAGGCGGTCCAGTTGGGTGTCAGCACAGTCCTACCAAAGCTACTCAGAGAATGGTCAGCAAACCAGTACCCCAAACCAGAACTGCCTATTCAGTGCAGGAGGGAGGATTACAGAGTAAATGCTTACAGCACTTTTACATGCCAGAGTTGGAAAAAGATATTGCAAAGGGGGAGAATAATAGATGAGAGTTGAAAGGAAAGAGAAAAGACAGTGCCGCATAAAGGAACATGCTACTGAAAATAGACAAGAGACTACAACTTAGTGGCAGAGACCATGGCTCAGTGTAAGAAGTGGCACAGCAGGTTAACAGTAGCTTCAAAAAGAGGCAACAGTCTAAACTAGTCTCTCTTGAGCCCCCATTAATTCTTGTGTTTCACTAAGGGGCCACGCCCAGCAGTGCTCAGGGTTTACTCCTGTGCTCGGAGATCAATCCTGAAGGGCTGACCATGTGCAGCACTGAGGGTCAAACCCAAATCAGCTGCGTGCAAGGCAAGTACCTTGCCTCCTGTACTATCTCTGGGGCCCCTTATCCATCTTCCCTACCACACCTGTCTTTCTGCCTATCTATAGAGTGATTATTTGTTAACCATCTGTGTCCCCAACTAAGCTCATAAAGTCCACAGACCATTTTAGCCACCTTTTAAAAAAACAAAACAGCAAAACCTTCTGGGGCTGGAGCGATGGCACAGTGGGTAGGGCATTTGCCTTGCACACGGCCGACCTGGGTTCAAACTCCAGCGTTCCATATCCCCAATTATCCCAAGAATAATTCCTGAGTGTAGAGCCAGGAATAAGCCTTGAGCATTGCTGGGTGTGACCCAAAAAGAAAAAAAAATAATGAAAAAATGTTCAGACCTCTTAAACACTCCTCTCCTCATTCTCAATCCTGGGTTCCTCCCCAGCACAAGAAATTTTTAAAAGGAGGTGGGGGGAGCAGAGAGACAATACAGCCAGTCGGGGGTTTGTCTTGCACTCAGTTGGAGCCCCCAGGACTCCATGGAATCCCCTGCGCCCCGAGAGGACTGATCCCCAAGCAGAGCCAGGAGTAAGCCTTGAGCACCACCAGGTACATGGGGCCGAGTGATAGTACAGTGGATAGGGCACTTGCCTTGCATGCGGCTGATCTGGGTTTGATCCCTGGAATCCCAGATGGTCCCCCAAGCGATGCCAGGAGTAATTCCTGAGTGCAGAGCCAGGAGGAACCCGAGCATTGCAGGGTGTGACCCAAAACCAAAAAAACAAAAGAGAAAAAAACCTCCTTCTAGCCTCCATCTTGACTTTCAAAATGCCTGTACAGCAGACCATTTTGCTCCAAACCTCACAAAAACAAAAACCCTTCAAAAGAGATTGTTATAAGCAAATAATGCCTACTGTGATTTTAATTTTCACACCTGAAATTGTCTTTGTACAATGCCTAGTTTAATCAACTTACTCCACACTGAATGAAACCCTAACACGAGGTTTAACATCCAGCAAAAGAATTGTCCTCTAAAAGCAATCCCCTAATTCCAGTATGCCAAAGGCAGATTCCAGGAATTAAAGGCACTATAGATATGGGGGTTTCAGCAATGCAGAGAAGTCTCAGAAAGGTAGAACTGTGAATTCTCTTAAACTCAAAAGCCAGAAAACCCACTAAACAGCCTGGATGCAAGAGGAATGACCTCCTTATAGTCCTATTTCAGTCGAGTCTGTAAGCCTCAGGGGTGTGCAGCTGGATGGTCGTGTTACTGGTCACCTCTATGCCGCACTCCCGGTCAGGAAAGGCCCGGCAGTAGACCTGAGGACACAGAGAGGGACTTAGAGAAGAAGCTGACTCCTTTGCTGGCTTATTCTGCGTATATTGGCTTGTTACAAATACAAATATTTAATGTAGAAATAAGTAAGCACAAGATCTGGAATCCTGTTTTTTTGTGGGTTTTTTTTTTTTTTTCTTGATGCTGGGAATCAAGCATCAAGCAAAAAACCGGGTCTGCTGCGTGCGAGGCAAACGCCCGACCAGCTGTGCTACTGCTTCAGCCCCCATGGAATGCTGTTTTCTTAATTAATGAATGACATAGTTGAAGAAAATTGTATCTGCTGTTAGGATTGAGACCACCCCTCAGTGTCCAGCAGGATTGCTGGCAGGGTCCTGGTCAGTCGACCCCAGCAAACTGGAGTGTGATCCCCAGGCTGCTGCACTTAGTCCCTATGGGAGAGGGAGTGGGGAGGGCAGAAGCCCCTGCCCAGCCCCTCTGCGCACCGCAGCCACCCCACTGCCACTGAGAAAGAACCGTGCAGAGGGCGGAGGTGGAGGTCAAGCAACTTTCATTTTATTAGCTCCCACACAAGATATTCATACTCAATTTTGGCAGCTTAGGTATCTGTGAACACCTGGTTATCATGATCGTTATGTACACTCTGCTGGGCCCTTTGCAGATGTTAGCTAATGACTTATGTTTCCCGTTCTAAAGGCCAGGTATGCCAGCTCGAACAAGTGGTGACTGTCAGGTTTCATCCCATTACCACCAGAGCCTTTCTGGGTGGAGCGCTGGCTCAGGGCCTTAGGCCCCTGTGAAGAGAGCCTGCTCCTGCTTCTGAGGGCAGTGGGGTTGGCCAGCATCTCGGGCCAGCTGCTGAGACCCCAACAGATTGCAAAACACACACGAGACTTTATTACTCCAGCTAGCTGGGGCCGAGCTGTCCTGCCGAAGCAGGAGGTCAGAGCTGACCCCAAGGGCTTACAGCAGAGGGTTTATACGGCCATCCTGGGCATGCAGGCCTCAGGAGGAGGCACAGAGATAAACAATTCCAAAGGCAGAAATAACTTCAACCATTTCATAATGAACAAAAGCATACAGGAACAATATATCAAGAAAACATTCCCAATTAGGGAGTCATTCCCAATTCCCATACATCAAGAAAGCAAGGCATTCACATACAGAAGAAAGCATCTTATCAGGGATGGAGCGATAGCACAGGATAGCACAGTGGGGAGGGCGTTTGTCTTGCACGTGGCTGACCCGGCTTCAATTCCCAGCATCCCATAAGGTCCCCTGAGCACCACCAGGAGTAATTCCTGAGTGCAGAGCCAGGAGGAACCCCTGGGCACCACCAGGTGTGAACCAAAAAGCAAAAATAAATAAATAAATAAACAGATAGATAAATAAATAAATAAGGCATCTTATCAGTTAGACACAGGATACAAGACGTTGACTCCTGACTTTCCAGGTCCGTGTCTGTGTGAACACCAGGTAGTTCTTTCAGTCCGTTAACTCAGTCATATATCCTTCATGGACAGGGCTGCTTCCCAACCAAGTGGTACTGTGAATCAATTAGATCAGTTAAGTCATATATCCTTCCTGGCCAGAGCTGTCTCCTACAAACTATGTCCAGAGTGAAAGAGGCGAGTTCAGCTGCTTCTCAAGTCCCCACCTTTTCTATGATCATACTGAGGAATCTGTCTCTCACATCTGCAAAAAGTCTGGTGTAAAAAACTATCTGCGGGGGCTGTGGGGAGGGCCCCAGCAGCTCTACCCATTGGTCGTGCCTGGGTGTGTGTGGGGGGGTCGGTCCTGGGCTGCCCAGGCCATGGGGCAGAGGAAGAGGAAACGAGGGTCAAACCGGTTGGAATAAATGGAATAAAAGTCGCCCTTTATTCCATTCTCTCCACGGGCCTCTCTCTTCCAGTCTCTCTGAGCTCCCCATTTCTCCTCTCTCTCCCCAGCACTCTTCCTCCCTAGCTCCTCATTCCTCCATCCCAGCTCTTTGTTTCTTCCTTTCTTCACTAAGTCTCTCTCCTTACTTGTCTCTCTGGGCCCTAGTCACACCCAGCAAAATCAACATAAGAAAGCCCTTCCTGAGGGCCCACCAGGTTCAAAGAAATCACCACCTAGAGGCATTCCCCTTCTCTAGCATCTTAATTAACACCTCAATAGTAGTTAATTTTGGGCTGGAGAGATAGCACAGCGGGTAGGGCGTTTGCCTTGCACGGGGCCAACCAGGGTTCGATTCCCAGCATCCCATATGGTCCCCTGAGTAGCACCAGCGGTAATTCCTGAGTGCAGAGCCAGGAGTGACCCCTGTGCATCGCTGGGTGTGACCCAAAAATCAAAAAAAAAAAGTAGTTATTTTTGTATGGGCACAATAAGAGATACATTGAGGCTTGTAGGGCAGCTCTCAGGGAAATGTCTTGCCACAGACTCAGACTGCAGTGCTCAGGCCACATGAATCATTCCTAACCTTAGCAGGGTCCGAATCTAGTTATCACTATTTGGATCATGACAGTACTTGTCCATGATCAAGCTCTTAACTTATAGTTAAGCATTAGGCACTTTGGCCAGGCCCATCTCGATGCCAGGGTAGCACACAACTCACTGATTGCCCTGGGTCCATCCCGTCCCTCTTCGGGATCCTGCTTTTGGGGGTGCTAGGAAGTAAGGGCAGCTGAGGCTTAGGTCTGGAGAACAGATGCCCAGGAGGAAAATATCATGTAGAGTCAAATGACTCCCAGGTTACAAAAGCATAGCATTTACTAATATCTTCGTATATCCATACAAAAGGACATGGCTCTGAATAAACTATGCAAAGGACTCAAGGAGAAGAGAAAAACAATATTTACAAGTCAACAGAACACACAAAAAGAATTACAAATAAACACAGAGGAAAGGGAGCACTGCAATGGGAACAACCCAATCAACCAAAACTACCCAAGGCTATGTTATCCTACAGTCTGGTTTCCTCCATGCAGATCAAGAAATACAATGGGGGGCGGGGCTGGAGCAATAGCACAGCAGGGAGGGCGGCTGCCTTGCATGTGGCCCACTGAGCTTCGATTCCCAGAATCCCATATGGTCCCCGAGCACCGCCATGAGTAATTCCTGAGTGCATGAGCCAGGAGTAACCCAAAAACCAAAAAAATACATAAATAAATAAAAGAAATACAATCTGGTATCAATGCAGATTCAAAATATTCCAGAACAGAAAAAACTTGTTAGATATACCATTTAGCTTTTTGTTTTAAACAGTATACAACCCATTTTTAATTTTGTCCTTTTTGGCTTGGAGAAAACTATGATTTACAAGAGTTTAATACTGATGTTCTGGGGATACCATACTACCACACCCTAAGGGTTGGGGAAAGACAGGCTGTTTCATAAAGGAGGGGGCGACCCATCATCAACATATTATCTC
The DNA here is from genome assembly GCF_027595985.1 of Sorex araneus. Lineage (NCBI taxonomy): Eukaryota > Metazoa > Chordata > Mammalia > Eulipotyphla > Soricidae > Sorex > Sorex araneus. The sequence continues at coordinate 151,011,550 of NC_073313.1, read as the reverse complement.
TCCACCACTGTTCCTACGACCCTTCCAGTTTACTCCCCACAGCCTTCCTTAACCCTGGTTCTATGGCCTAGTCTGCAGGTTTGCTTTCTTTAGATATTGTCTATTTCCTGCCTTCCTTTTTCTGTACCAGTTACTTTTTGTGTGTTTGTTTTTGCTTCTGGGTCACACCCAGTGATGCACAGGGGTTACTCCTGGCTCCGCACTCAGGAATTACTCCTGGTGGTGCTCAGAGGACCATATGGGATTCTGGGAATCGAACCCGGGTCAGCCGCATGCAAGGCAAATGCCCTACCCACTGTGCTATCGCTCCAGCCCATGTAACCAGTTAACTTTTAAAAGTGAGTTCCCAAGCCTGAAGTGAGTGGAACAGATCAAATTACGATCAGTCACTAACTGAATTACACTGTCCCACAACAAGTCTTTACAAAACTTGGTCCCTAGCACATGGGGCTATTCTCATGAAGTCTGCCATCAGTTACTGTCCAGCAGTCCTGCCTGTGGGAAAGCTTACTGAATCCCACAAAAAGTTTCTCTGGCCCAGGGAATAGTAAGAATTCTCTGGTGTAGATGAAAAATACTTTGTTTGGAGGCCACACTGGACCTTGCTCAGGGGCTTACAGATCCCTGGCTCTGCTCAGGGATCACTTTTGGTGGTGATCGGGCACCATATGGGGGTGGCAGAGATTAAAGTGTGCTGGCACACTAAAGAAAGCGCCCTACCACCAAGTTCCCATTTTCTAACGTCTAAAATGATAACCCGTTACAGGAGGTATACAGTTGGCAACCCAAATTCTTTTCACTGTACTCAATGAGTCAAGGCCACCCATCCAGGAACAAAATTCCACAGCTTAATTCTTACACACTTAACTCAGTGTTCCTAGACCCCACCTTCCTATCTAGGTCCCTTCCAAGCACACACATAGGATAGAAAAGGACTGAGGAACAGATACACGCATCAATTTACAAGAGATCTTACCCCGACTGGGTCTTTTAGGTTTGTCTGGGATCCTGTTTTCACAAAGGTTGTGAGTGTCTTAGTTCTCCTAGTCACAGATTCTTCATCACTGTCACCCTGTTGTTCATCAATTTACTCAAGTAGGCACCAGTAACGTCTCTATTCCTCCCAGTCCTGAGAGTCTAGCAGCCTTTCCTTACTCGTCTTTCCCAACGATTGAAGGCTCTTTGAGTCGGGGGAATGAGACCTATCGTTACTGTTTTGGCATATTGAATACGCCACAGGGAGCTTGCCAGGCTCTGCTGTGCGGGCGGGATACTCTCGATAGGATTGCCAGGCTCTCCAAGAGGAATGTATTACACTCTGATTTGTTGCCTACTGTCTGAGCTGCATCAAATATGGTATGGTAATTATGGAAAATGGGTAGGAAGTGTCTTATAATGTGTCCAAAAAGGGTCCTGGAGCATGGCAGTGGTTGGGTAGTCTCGGTCAGCTGCCGGGTCTGGGTCCCCTGGGGAGGGTTCTCACCTGCCGCCCTCTGGGGCATCCCAAATGAAAACAGCCTGGCGTGGAGTCCCTGTCACAGATTAAAAAAAAACAAAAAAGGTTAGTTTCCCACTAAGATATAAAAGCCTATTATTCAGAAACAACCTTTATAGGGTTTATAAAATGATTCCTTACCAGATTTAAAAGACTACAGGACAAATGACATGAATGACAGTTATATTAGAATAGTGTTGGGGACACATGTAATCCGAAAGTATTCAGAATTAGGCTTGGCATGCATTTGGAAGTAGCAAATGTTACTCTTTTTTTTTTTTAAATTTTATCACCATGTGGAAAGTTACAAAGTTCTCAGGTTTATGTCTCAGTTATACCGTATTCAAACACCATCCCTTCACCAGTGCCCATATTCCACCACCAAAATCCCCGGTATACCCCCCGCCCCCCACCCCAACTGTATAACTGATGAATTTCACTTCATTTTCTCTTCACCTTGATTACGCTCCATATTTCAACACAAAACTCACTATTGTGGGAGTTATACCCCCAAACAAGATAACCCTACTAAGGAAGCATTTGATAATTAGTTTTCCATTAAAAGATTGTATGTTTTCAGGTTTTAGAAAAGGTCTAACACGGCCGCTCGGCTTGGATGTGTCCCAGTCCCGAATCCCGGAGCCGTGTTAGTTGCTGCTCAGTGTCACCAGGGCTCCATCTGGAGAAGGTGTCCTGGCTGCACCTCCTCTGTCCGGCTTCCTGGTGTTGTTGGCCCCAATTCGGGTCCGGGGCAGCAAATGTTACTCTTTGAATAGTTCTTTTTATTTAAAATAGCTTGCACATTGAGCAACAATTGCATGGAAAAACTACCAAAGTAAGGTAATCATGCCTTTCTTCAGGGGCACTTCCCTCTTCTATTACACACACAAATCTGCTCTTTTAGATAAGACATTGTCACTGTCACTGTCATCCCGTTGCTCATCGACTTGCTCGAGCGGGCACCAGTAACGTCTCCATTGTGAGACTTGTTACTGTTTTTGGCATATCAAATATGCCACAGGTAGCTTGCCAGGCTCTGCCATGCGGGCGAGATACTCTCGGTAGCTTTCCAGGCTATCTGAGAGAGGCGGAGGAATCGAACCCAGGTCAGCCGTGTGCAAGGCAAATGCCCTACCACTGTGCTATTGCTCCAGCCCAAGACATGACATCTATAAATTCAAGAACTGGTTTGCCTTGCACGCGGCCGACCTGTGTTCGATTCCTCCGCCCCTCTTGGAAAGCCTGGCAAGCTACCGAGAGTATCTTGCCTGCACGGCAGAGCCTGGCAAGCTACCCATGGCATACTTGATATGCCAAAAACAGTAACAAGTCTCACAATGAAACATTACTGGTACCCACTCAAGCAAATCAATGAGCAACGGGATGACTGTGACTGACTGTGTGTCCCCCAAACACCAATTTATTTATTTTCATTTTGTGGCAATCCCCAGCTGTGCTTCAGGCTCACTCCTGCTTCTGTTAAACCCAGGACTGTGTTTTCCCAAGCGGCAGGTCAGACAGAAACACTAACTCGATCACACAAAAGCAATAGGAGTTTTATTCCAGTATACTGGGGTCAACTATCTCACCCACAGAGTGGTCTCTCGATAGCGACCCTGACTTCAGGCAGCAAGCAGTTTATAAAGGTTTGATTACATAAGAGTACATGCCTTGGGGCTGGAGGAATAGCACAGCGGGTAGGGCATTTGCCTTCCACGCAGCCGACCCAGGTTCGAATCCCAGCATCCCATATGGTCCCCTGAGCACCGCCAGGGGTAATTCCTGAGTGCAGAGCCAGGAGTAACCCCTGTGCATCGCCGGGTGTGACCCAAAAAGCAAAAAAAAAAAAAAAAAAAAGAGTACATGCCTTATTGTTTCAGAAACAAACTTTACCTAGATCCCAAACAAAGGTGTTCTGGCAAGTGTAAATCTGGGCGGGGCTCAGGCCACCTTATGGGGTGCCAAACCCTGTTGGTTGCAGCACAGCAAAGGCCACCCCCTGTTCTGTCTCTCCAGCCCCCAGAAACCAAGTGATTGCACTGTGAAACAGAGACAAGAGGCAAAGTGTGCTGTTGGCTTCCTGGACCCAGTTAGACAAGGGGCATTCGGGACATCGGCAGGGTGTCAAAACAAAATCTATTTTCACGGAATTCCTGCAACTCTATTACGAATAATTTGTAAATCAGTACCTTAATTTTTAAAACAAACATAGTTTTCTTGTAAAATACGGTATCATAATGCTATCGCCACTTCTAAACACCCCATTTACCTCTAGACTGAGCACAACACGACAAAGCTGTGAAAACGATCATACTCTCCCAATATTTCCCCAGAGGAAACCCGCAAATTCACTGTTTTCCCCTGCCACGCAAATTCACTTCTTAAGTGCAAAACAAAGAGGAAGGTTTAATCTCCAATTGAACCTTTTTTTTTTTTGTTGTTGTTGTTGTTGTTTTGCACCTGGCGTGCTTGGGGACCCTGTGGGACGCTGGGAATCAAAGGCCAGGTCCGCAGTGTGCAAGGCACACACCCTGTCGTCCGCTGTGCTATTGTATCGTTCCAGGCCCAAACCGGTTTTTTTTTTTGTTTTTGTTTTTTAATAAATAAAAGGTTAAGAAGACTGTGCCGCTTAGCTACCCGCTTGCACCTGCAACTCACCCCTTTAGCTGCAGGGTGCTGAAAAGCATCAATCTGGCCAAACCCTTTTCCTCCCCGGGTGCGTCCACAGCTCGGCTGCGGCCACTGACCCACTCAGTGGAAAAGAGTCAGTGACCTCACGCGGAATGTGGGCCTGGGCGCCGGGGTAGGAGAGCCCCGGGCGAAATTAGAGCGAAAGTAACCGCCGCCCCGCAACCCCGAGGGGGGCCCTACGCAAGGGGCACCGACTCGCACCAAGAACTGGGGGCCTCCACCGCCACGGCGCGGGCCAGGAACTTGGGACTCAGGCCCCTTGCGACCCCCGCACCGCGGCAGCCTGGAAGGTGCAATGGGGCGACCCCCGGGACTGGACGCGGGGCAAGGCTAACGGGAACCCGGCCCCGGAGGGCACGGTGCACCCCCAGCCCACCCCACCCCTCACCGCACCCCCACACCCCGCACCGCGCACTCAGTCCTCACCTCTCATCCCTCACCAAACTCCCCGCACCGCGCACCCCCAACCCGCACCGTGCACCCCCACCTCGCACTCCGCACCCCCATCCCGCATCGCGCACCCCCACCCCGCACCGCGCACCCTCAGCCGCCTCACACTCACGCTGGCTCCGCGGCAGCAGTTCCTCAGCCTGGAGTCTGCGGGACTGGGAGAGACAGAGTCGCAGGGGCGGGAAGGGACGCGGCGGCGATCTGGACGCGGCGCTCCGGCCTGGCGGCGACAAGGCAAGCCCAGGTGAGGCGCTTTTCAAGCTGGAGAACCAGCGGCCGCGCGTGGGGAGGGGGCGGGGCCGGGCGCAGCTGCAGCTCTCCGGGATGCTGCCCGTCTCCTAGGCAACCGACGCAGGTGCGGGGGAAGGAACCGGCGCTCCGGGCTTCCCGCAGTAAGATACATGGTTCTATCTCCATCAACTTCTTGAAAAATCAAAGTTGTATGAACAGAACATGAGATTTCTAAGGGTTGGTAGAGAAGGAAATGGTGACTAAGATGTGGTCACAAGATCAAACTTTCAAAGTGATATAACTATTTTATATGGAGCTGGATAAGTGAATATGTAATGCTATGTATTTGTCAAAACTTATAGTACATTAAAATAATAAGCTTACTGCCTAAAACTTAAAATAAAGCAGAATGCTGGTAATTTCAAGCTGGAATTGGACTCTAACAAACAAATCTGACTGTACTGCAAATGTATCATTAGTGTTGTTGAAAGAGTGTAAAAAAGAAACACTTTTTACTGGCTAATGCTAAACATAAAAAATATATATTCAGTCATGATATGTTTTGTCAAAAGACATATTTGGCTTGTCAAAACTGTATTTGAAAATTTGAAAATAACACACTGCCTTTCCAAGAAATAACAAAAAGTCTGAAAATCAATGAAATGTTTTGTGTCATAGACGATTATATTTTGCATAAAGAATACATGTTTTTTAGGCATTCAATAAATTCTTCAAATGGTTAAAAAAAAAGAACACTGAGGGATCCGTTTCCTCCTGTGCGGCAAGACCAGGGGTGATTAGGAGATCTCAGTGCTCTGTCCTCCGATGAATGTGCCCTGAGCAGGCTTAGACTCACTCTCTGGCTGCCAGAATCACCACTAAATTTCATGACTTCCTTCAAAACAGTTTCTTGGGGCTGGAGTGATAGCACAATGGGTAGGGCGTTTGCTTTGCACACGCCTATCTGGGTTCGATTCCCAGCATCCCATATGGTCCGCTGAGCACCGCCAGGGCTAAGTCCTGAGCGCAGAGCCAAGAGTAACCCCTGTGCATCGCCGGGTGTGACCCAAAAAGCAAAAAAAAAGAATCTTATCAGTTAGACACAGGATACAGGACATTGACTCCCGACTTTCCAGCTCCGAGTCTGTGTAAACACCAGGTAGTTCTTTTTTTTTTGGATTTTATTTTATTTATTTATTTTTTTGCAGTTACAGATTTATACATTTTTTTATTAGTTTATTTTTTTTTTTTTTTTTTTTTTTGCTTTTTGGGTCACACCCAGCGATGCACAGGGGTTACTCCCGGCTCTGCACTCAGGAATCACCCCTGGCGTGACTCAGGGGACCATATGGGATGCTGGGATCTGAACCCGGGTAGGCCGCATGCAAGACAAACGCCCTCCCCGCTGTGCTATCACTCCAGCCCCTATTAGTTTATTTTTAATTAGAGAGTCATCGTTAGGGTAGTTACAGATCCATACATCATTGTGCTCATGTTTCCCCCATACAAAGTTCGATAACCCATCCCTTCACCAGTGCCCATTCTCCACCACCAGTAAACCCAACATCCCTCCCCCCCTCCCCAGTCCCGTCTCCCCCCACCCCACCCTGCCACTATGGCAGGGAATTCCCTTTTGTTCTCTCTCTCTGATTAGGTGTTGTGGTTTGCAATAAAGGTGTTGAGTGGCCATTGTGTTCAGTCTCTAGTCTGAGATTTATACATTTTTGTGCTCATGTTTCTCCCTTACAAAGTTTGATAACCCATCCCTTCACCAGTGCCCATTCTCCACCACCAGTAAACCCAACATCCCTCCCCCCTCCCCAGTCCCGTCTCCCCCCACCCCACACTGCCACTATGGCAGGGTATTCCTTTTTGTTCTCTCTCTCTGATTAGGTGTTGTGGTTTGCAATAAAGGTGTTGAGTGGCCATTGTGTTCAGTCTCTAGTCTATATTCGGCCCGCATCATCTTTCCCCCACATGACCTCCAACCAACACCAGGTAGTTCTTTCAGTCCGTTAACTCAGTCATATATCCTTCATGGCTGCTTGTTCATGTCTTGCATGTTCATGTCTTGAACATGTCTTGCATGTTCAAAGACCCAGTTTTTTTTATTCATTTTTTTATTCTTTTGGGTCAAACTCAGCAATGCACAGGGGTTACTCCTGGCTCTACACTCAGGAATTACCCCTGGCAGTGCTCAGGGGACCATATGGGATGCTGGGAATCGAACCCAGGTCGCCTGCATGCAAGGCAAATGCCCTACCTGCTGTGCTATCGCTCCAGCCCCCAAAGACCCTGTTTTGATCCATGGCACCACAGGTTCCCCACACACAGTTATGGCCTTGGCGTCCCTCAGCACCTCAAGGCCCGAGCAACCAACTCCCACTAGGAGGGGCCCCCAAACCTCTGAGCACTGCTTAGTAAGTTGATCCCCTACCAAGACAAACGGCGCTTGTGGGAGGCACCCAGAGCCTGGGATCCACTGACCCCAAGTGAAACTGGCCTCATGATCCAGGGAGAAGCCAGGAAGCTGGTAGGGCTCCTTCCGGCAAGGGAAGAAGGGCAGTCACGGCGTTGGGACGCAGGCATTCTGGGAGGAGAGAGGCTGACTCGAGGGAGAGAGCGGGGGACCCACAGGCATGGTGGGATTTTGGGGGCCGTGTGAGCTGGAAGGACCCACGGGCCTCCCGGGGACAAGGTGCAGCCTGACTGAGGCCCTGAGCAGTGACTGTGGTCAGTGACGGGGAGAACAGGGACAAGTGTGCCAGGGCAGGAACAGACTCTGCAGAAGCTGAGTTGAGAGAGGCTCAGCTGGATTTTTAAAAATTTGTGTGTGTGTGTGTGTGTGTGTGTGTGTGTGTGTGTGTGTGTGTGTGTGTGTAAGCAAGATGTTTTTCTCTTTGCCTTTTTGGGCTACTCCCAGCGTTGCCCAAGGCTGACTTCTCTCTCTGCATTCTGGAATTACTCCTGGTTGTGCTCAGGGGAACGCTACGGGATGCTGGGAGTCGAACCCGGGTGGGCCATGTGCAAGGCCAGCGCCCTCCCCAATGTACCAGTGCCCAGGCGGGGGAGCACGGAAACGGCCCACAGCGCCATCTAGTGGCTAATCGGCGGAACTGCCGCGGCCCGACTTCCCCAAGGTCAAGATCTCCAGCCTCTTTGCCTCAGTGTTAGGTCTGGGGTCATGAAGGGTCAAGCACGCGGCCTAGGGCGTGGATAGAACACTGGGCAGGGAGGCGCTTGCCTTTGTCTTTATTTTTGGGACAGGGACATTGGACGTGGGGGCTTCGGCCAAACTGTGAGTTCAGAGTCCTCCAGGCACATATGTCCACACACAGCTTTGGGTCACTCGCTGGACAATGAGTGTCCCCTTCTGTCCCTAGTGTCACGGGTTGTAGATTCCAGCGGAGGGTGGGGGAGTGTTTAGTGGTTTGTTTTTTTTTTTTCTTTTTGGGTCACACCCGGCGATGCTCAGGGGTTACTCCTGGCTTTGCACTCAGGAATTACTCCTGGCGGTGCTTGGGGGACCATATGGGATGCTGGGAATCGAACCCGGGTCGGCCGCATGCAAGGCAAACGCCCTACCCGCTGTGCTATCACTCCAGCCCCAAGAGTGTTTAGTGTTTTGCGCCGCACCCAACATTGCTCTTTTGTGTCCCATTGAGTCTGTGCTCAGGTGTTATTTTCTGCAGTGCTTGCTGGACTGGTGGTGCTGAGATTGGCCATGGGGTGAGTGTGTTGTACAAGGTCGGCACCTCCAGAAACGTCCTAATACAATGTCCTCACATTTCAGCAGAGCTGGCTGCCTTAGCCTGATTTCTGGAGCCCGTCAGCCAGGAGTGCTTGTGGAGCTGGTTCCACCTGAGAGAAGACGCCCTGAGCTCCTCTAGGGCCCTGGAAGGTCCTGTCCTTTTGGCCCCGAAAACAATTTGGGGTCAGGCTGTGACTCCTGCCCCCTGTGTGTTTCTACTCAGGACACAGTGATCTTCCCCGACCTGGCCGTCAACTTCATCCCAGAGGAGTGGACATGCCTACAAGCCTCTCAGAGAAATCTCTACAGGGACATGATGCTGGAGACCTACCAGCACCTGCGGGCCATCAGTGAGAGCCATATGGTATGGGGAACACCCTGCCGGCACAGACCTACATGAACTCCTGGGGTGCTCTCAGCGCGTGTGTTCAACAGGGGCCGTCATCTGAATAGTTCGTTTCATTTCTAAATCAATGTACTTCTTGTGCTATACACTTCACTGTATTTTTTTGGGATTTGCTTTTGCTTTTGTTTTGGGGTCCAGCCCACATTCCAGCTCGCTTGTGCTAATCGATTGCTCCTCGGACTGCTCAGGGACTTTGGGGCTACTGACTATTGAACCTGGTTGCCAGCTTCAGCGGTTGGTGCCTTACCCCCAGGCCGATTGCATTGTGCCATCAAGTTCAAGAATTTTCTTTTCTTTTCTTTTGATTTGGTTTTGGGATCACACACTGCAATGCTCAGGTTTTATTTCTGCCTATGTATTAGGAATTACTCCTGGCTGTGCTCTGGGACTGTCTGAGCTGCCTGGGATCAAAATTGTATGTGTGGGCTGCACATTTGCTTCCCCGCTGCAATATCTCTCCCACCACAGTTCATTTATTTCTTTGGGCTTGCCCCTTCAGACACTGCTCTATTTCAGTGCTCAGGGTCACTTGAATGATGCTTGGGAGAATTCATCGGGACTCAGAGTTTGCTCCTAGGTTCTGTACTCAGGGATTATTCCTGACTGGCTTGAGGGATCCTAGGATATGTTGAGAATCAAACCTGGATTAGCTGTGAGCAAGGCAAATGCTGCATTTCTGTGCTGTCTGTCTGGATACTTTTTTTTTTTTTTTATGTTTTTTTCCATTTTATTGAGATCTAAATGACATGTCGTGGTGTACAATGACTATGTTGCAATTCTTGCCATAATACAACCACCATCCCACATTACACATAATTACCATTTTGTTGTGGTGATGGTTATGGTGAAACCAGAAAGATGTGTACTGATAGGTACTTTTAATTATATAACAAATATATTATCTATTTGTTCTGCTTTAGACCCCCACTCCCAGAAGTCATTCATCTTATAACTAAAAGTTTGTGTATTTTGACCAGTATTTTTTTTATCCACCTTCCCTTAACCCCTTCCTGGTAAACATAAATCTGTCATTTTTGTGAGTTTGAGTGATTTTATTCCACCTGTGACATCATATAGTACGTTGCCTTCCACTGACATTTCACTTAGCATAATGCCCACAAGAACCATTCATATCAGTTCAGATGGCAGGCTCTTTGATCCATCACTTATTTTATAAACATAGGTGCCTATAGATATATAGGTATGTACTACGTTTATCCATTCGTCCATCTATGGAGACCCTTAAGTTGTTTCCATATATGTTCTTATAGTGGGGCTTGTACCACACCCAGTGGTGTTATGGACTATTCCTGGCTCTGTGGTTGGGAGTGACTCCTGGCAGTGCTCAGTGAAAATACAGTCAGCTGCATGCAAGGTAAGAGCTTGAACCCCTTGTTTCTAAGCCTTGGCTATTGAAACATGCTGCAGTAAATGATGTGAGTATGTCTTTGAGATACCGATTTAATTTTCTTTGGAAAGATGATGCTATTCTTTTGTTTTTCCATCCCAGGGTTCTTTTTTCTCCTCCTCCTAGCCAGCATTCCTTATCTTTCATATTTTTGTAATAGTCATTTTAGCAGGTGTAGGTGATTATCTTACTTGATTTGCATTTCCCAGGTGATTAGCAATGGCGAACATCTTTTCATTTGCTTCCTGCATTCTCTGTAGAAACATGCAGGCTCTTCACTGACAGTTTACTTGGATTATTTGGCTGGTGGCTGTGGAGTTTTATGAGTCCCCTATTTACTTGGGGACCATAACATCTTGTCAGATCGGTGTTTTACAACTATATTTTTCCAGTTCCGCTGACTGAATTTCCAATCCACTTGTTTCTTTTTCTGTTCTCAAGTGTTAAATAGAGTGTAATCACATTGGTTGATTTTTGCTTCAGTTTTTGTGCTTTTGTGCTTTTTAGTGTCTCCAAAATAAATCACTGGAGTTTTTCTCCCGATGTTTTCTTCTAGGAATTTTTGGCTTCAGGTCCTATGTTTAAGCCCTTCATCAATTTTGAACTAATTTTTGGAGTAGTATAAAAAAAGTAGGTATTGACTTTCTTCGAATTGCATGTGATTATCCAATTTTCCAAACTACATATTGAAGAGACATCTCTATTCTTATTGAATTTTTGTTTCCCTTTTCACTATATGTTTATATATATATATACATATATATACATAGTTTATGTTTCGCTGGCCTGTGTACATATCAGTGCCATACTGTTTCATTAGTTTAGCTTTGTAACAGTTTGAAATTAGTGTGATGCCTCCAACTTTGTTCTTTTCTCAGGACTGAGTTATTAACAAAAGATAGCATTTTATCATGTTAAATATACCAACAATTGTGATTGTTAATTATGCTTATGGTTAAATATATTTGTCAAATGCTTTTTCTTATCTATTCAAGTGATCCTGTGATTCTGTTACTTTTTTTTTAATTGGGATATCTTGCCATTTTGGGCCATTGTTGGATTTATTAAGCTCTTGTGTTTACAGCCCTTAGTGATAAGTTTGAGAGGGGCTCAAGAAAGTCCCTGTGGTGCTGGGCCTAAAGTGATAGTAGAGTGGGAAAGGTGATTGTCTTGTACGCAGTGGACATGGGCTCAATTCCAGGCATCCCATGGGGACCCTGTGGGTTTTTGGGTGGGGGTCCCCAGTGGAGGAACATAGAGACAAGGGACCACAGATTGATGATCAAAATGGCCCATTTTATGCAGAGCTGAAAGTATACTTACAGAACATCTGAGGAGAGTTGAGATACAGGACTGCATTTAGGTGTGAGGATCATTTACAGACATAAAGTGTTGCAATGGAGGCTATTCTCTTGGGGGGATTAACTCAAGAAGACATTCTGTCTGACATCCCTATGGCTTTTCTGTTTTTCTTTAGTTTTACATATTCAACAGTTAAGTTTACTTATTATTAATATTTGCAGTTATTTGGACTAAATATAAGTTGGGCCCTCAGGGCAAACAAGATTTTTACTGTAAATCCCAGACTAAGACTTCAGGCTGGTTCAGCTTTTCCTTCCCCTTGGGGGTCCTGTTCCTTAAGTCATAAGGCTTTCATCAAGACTGTGCTTTTATGCTTTCTAGACTGTCACTTGTTGATGCTGAGTAGCATTGCTGCTCTCCCCAGGTCCATCCAAGACCCACCTCGAACCCCCCTTTGTTGGGTGTTAGGAACTATGGCAACAGAAGCTTTGTCACTAATCTGTGATTCTATCTCTGTGGGGACAGGGCATTCCAGGGTGAAGCTTTCAGTGATCTCCTGGCTGGGAGGAGGAGCTCGGAGGCGTGTGTGCAGGTGAGTGTCTGAGGACACTCCCTGGCTTGGGCCCTGGGCGGTGTGGGGGTTCCCTGAGCGCATGTGAAATGTGCTGCTGACCCCAGGGGCCTCAGGCTCCTGGATCCAGGCCTTGTGCTGCTCTCACACTTCATTTTTTCTTTTTGGGTCACACCCAGTGATGCTCAGGGGTCACTCCTGGCTCTGCACTCAGGAATTACCCCTGGCTGTGTTCAGGGGACCCTATATGGGATGCTAGGAATCGAACTCAGGTCAGCTGCGTGCAAGGCAAACGCCCTACCCGCTGTGCTATCACTCCAGCCCCATTTTTTTCTCACACTTCTATTGCCTTATCTGGACTCTCCCTCAAGAGTGACCCTGCACTTTACTTACATTGTCTGTTTTCATCCTGATGTGTCAGTCCATAATATTCACAGCCCTTTGTCCCCCCATGTGCCTCACCAGCCTGGCTGTACTGCCTACAGTGTTGGGGTACCTGCAAAATATCTTCTGCCTTTTGCTGTAAATAGTGAATTGTGCATATTCAAAAAATAATATGTGAAAGGGGGGCCTTGGCGGCCGCTCTCCCTCTCACAGCCTGTGTTCAGTGGTCTCGTGCTGCTTCCCGCACCCTGAGGCCACAGATGGCGATAGTCAGGCAAAAGAGGGAACGAGGGCCAGCAGGGTGGTTGGTATCGATTGCAGTTTATTCCAATGTCATATTCATTCCCCTCTGATTCTCCTGCTTCTCTCTCTCTGCATCCCCCCTCCCACTTTTACACAGCCTACTTTATATAGAAATCATGTAGGGTGGGAAGATCAAGGTGGGGTTGAACATTAACCAATCAACAAAGAGATGTCAGGCCACTCCTCCAGGATATTAATTCAAGGACAAAATCTCATCTAAGGATATTACTCCAGATTACTAAGAGAGCCACTCAAGGGCGGGATTCCATCCAGGATGTGTTGGTTTTTCCTTTCCTCAGCTAGTAATCCACTTAAATAGTTGTAGTAAATTTACTTCTAATATTTCTAGCAATGATATTGTGTATGAGCAAGTAAGAGATATATTAAGTTTGGTTCTTCCTGAGGACATCTCACTATATATTCCAGACCACTGTCCTCAGGCCAGGTTAGTCTTCCTAACCCCAGCAGGTCCTTAATTCAGTTACCTCTTTTGGGTCATGGCAGAATTTGTCAATGACCATGCACTTAACTTATAGTTAAGTATTGTGGCACTTTGGCCTGCCCCATTATGATGCCAGGGTAGCTCATAGCTTGCCCTGGGTCCAGGCAGTCCCTCATCGGGACCCTGCTTTTGGGGTGCTAGGAACTAAGGGCAACTGAGCCTTAAGTCAATAAAGCAGATGTTCAGGAGTGAATATTATTGGGAGTTAATTGACTCTCAAATTACAAAAGCACCCTCAAGAGTGTCTTATTGTGTCTATACAAAAAGGACATTGCTTTAAAGTAAACTATGCAAAAACAATAAGAGAAGGATAAAAGCAATATTTAACTTACAATTTCAGTGTCCTTAGAAGTGTCTGGCCCTGGGGCTGGAGCGATAGCACAGCGGGTAGGGCGTTTGCCCTGCACGCGGCCGACCAGGGTTCGATTCCCAGCATCCCATATGGTCCCCTGAGCACCGCCAGGGATAATTCCTGAGTGCAGAGCCAGGAGTAACCCCTGTGCAGAGCCAGTTGTGACCCAAAAAAGCAAAAAAAAAAAAAGAAGTGTCTGGCCTTACAAGTTAACAGAATCCGATTAGGGGGAAAAGGTAGTTAACTGGTTGAGGAAGAGAGCGCAGAGAAGAGGTTACACATAATCAAGGGAAGGGGTGTGACTCCGGAGCACTGTGATGGGTGTAACCCAGTAAACCTAAGCTCTCTGTAGCAAGGGAGAAAGGACAAAGCAATGTCATCCCACAGTGAATGAGTGAACCACCATAACGAAGCTAGTTTGGGCCTGAGTATGGTACAGTGGGGACTGTGCTTACCGTGCACTCTGCTGACCCAGTTCAATAACCTGCATTCCATATGTGTCCCAAACATCACTGGGTCTGGTCAGAAAGCAAAGCCTATACATTTTGTGTGAACTGCCGTGCCGCTCACAGTGATCCTCTCATCAGATCTTCTATTTGCTGTGGGCCTGTTTGGATTGTGAGAACCATCGAGACGTTCTCCACCCACACTACCCCATTCAACTACATTTCTTTCGACAAATTCTTACATTGTGTATTGAACTTGATTTCAGAACTCAAACCGCAGATTCAGGATTCGCCACTGCAGCAATTTGATTTGGGAATGGGGTCACTGAGTATGAGTGAGCTGGTAAAATGTGCACATTTGGAACATATATTATGCTGGCAGCATACTCAGTGGACCAAGAATGTGATTTTTCAGGTGGAGGACTGGGCACTGCAGAGAGGAAACCTAGAGCCTCATGCTTGGGTTCTAGGCCCTTAGCTTCACTGGGTGCTGAAATCACTGCTCAAAACCTAAAGAAATTTCTATTCTTTTTCTGCATCAAAAACTTGATATTTCATTTGATTGCATCTGGTAATTGTTTCAAAATAACTAATTTGGGGTTGGAGCGATAGTACAGTGGGTACTGACTTTGCTTTGTATGAGGTCGACCCGAGTTCGATTCCCAGTGTCCCATATGGTCCGCTCAGCACCACCAGGTGTACTTTATGAGTGCAGAACCAGGAGTAACCCCTGTGCTCCACTGGGTGTGACCCAAAAAGCAAAATAACCCAAAAACCTAGTTTGAGGGCACTAGTGATACTGTAGTGAGAAGGACATTCATTGCTTTGCATGAGGATGGAGAGTCTGTCCCCAGTGCTCTATTTGGTCCCCGGGGACCCTCCAGGACTGATCCCTGAGCACTGCTTGTTCTGGCACTAAAAAATACGGACTACAAAAAAAAGAACCAAAAAGTGTATTGAGGGGTGGAGTGATAGCACAGCGGATAAGGCATTTTTGTCTTGCACGCGATCAACCCGGGTTCGATTCCCAGCATCCCATATGGTCCCCTGAGCACCACCAGGAATAATTCCTGAGTGCATGAGCCAGAAGTGACCCCTGAGCTTCTCTGGGTGTGACCCCCCCCCAAAAAAAAGCAAATATATTCCTGCCCAACAGGAGGGAGTGCTGGATGAGGCTCATGCAGATGTGCTGACTCAGGGTTGTTGTGATTCAGCACCCAGACCAATCTGGGTCCGGCGGGATGGAGCTGGCGGTTGTGTTTTTTGCTCAGCTGGGCCCAGGAGTGACCTTGATCCTCAGGAGAGAGTGCCCATGTCCCTGTCCACCCTGTGGGAGAGAGAATAAAGTTTTGTCCATGCTGAGTGCCTGTGGCTGCCCCGATGACAGTCACTTTCAGGGCTGTGGTCACCTTGAGGCCGGCAGGGGGTGCTGATACCCTGAGCAGCTGGGCTTAGAGTCAGCTACTGGCTGAGCCTGTGGGGACGTTCCTGTGGGGCAAAGCGAGGAGTCCCAGGGCTGAGGCATAGACTGAGCCCAGGGCTCCTGTCTTCACAGGCAGCCCGGATCTGAACTTGCTTTTGCAGAAGTAGGAGAGGAAGGAGTATCTGGCAGTGTCTTCCCCAGATGGGTAGAGCTGTGAGCTGGTTCCTGAGGGCACGGCTGGTCAGCATGTAACCAGCTCCAGTGCAGGGACTTCTGGTCAGGACCCTGGGGTTTGTGCTCCTCTCTGGTGCTCACAGCTCTGATTCTCTCCCAGGTCTTTGCAGTGAGCCCCCTGCTGATCCTCAGGAATAACAGATGCTGGAGATGATGGTGACACGCCGTCTAACACACTATCTGCAGGTGAGGGAGAATGACACAGTGACATGATACAGTGACAGCAGCACACAGGCTTCAGGGACAACTGAGTCTTTTTCAGGAGGGAGAATAGGCTACTGGCACATTCTCAAACTCTGTCCTATTTGAGGGCACGTTTGTGTCTGTTTTGTTGTATTTGTCTTTGGGGCCACACCCAGAGGTGCTCAATGTGTACCCCCAGCTCAGTGCTCAAGGATCACTCCTACCAGGTCTAGGGGATCTTATGAAGTGTCAGGGGTCCAAGACTGACGTTTTGGATCTGTTTTGTTTTGTTTTAGAAGGTGATGAGGGGCCACACCCAGCAATTCTCAGGATTCCTCCTGGCTCAGCACTTGGCATTGTACCTGGCAGTCTTGGGGGACCATATGGGACGGTGGGGATCACCTGCCCTACCCACTGTCTCCAGACCCTCTGTCCTGTTACTCCAGCCCGTTGCTTTGTTTTCTTTGTATTTATAATTGTGCCACAATGTAGGTGCTCAGGGCTTCCTCTTGGCTCTGTGATCCTGATTCACATCCCAGGACATATGTTTCCCCTATTTTGTCCTTCCTGCTCTGGAGAGCCTCACCTGCTCAGTCACACAGTCTCACACTGCCATGGCCACAGTTCTGGACATATGCCAGTTCCTGGGAGACGCAGCAAAGGATCTCTGGGGCTGACCCAGGTGTTTGAGGTCAAGACACTTTTACCTCTTGGACAGGTTTTGGGGTTCTGTGTTGAGTTCAGAGTCCTTCAGTGCACACACAGCTTTGAGTCCCTCTCTGGACATTGAGTGTCCCCTTATCATCCCTAAAACAGGGGATGTGGGGATGTAGCATGGGGGAGGGGGTGTAGAGGGGGTGTTTAGTATTTTGATCTGGCTCAGCTTTACTTTTCTTGAGTTCTTATGGGTCTATACTCTCTGCAGTGTTCACTGGACGAGTGTTCATGGGGTTTGTCTTTGAGGTGACTGCATACAAGACTGGCACCTCCAGGAAACTTCTATAGTGTCCTCGTTTCATTGTAGTAGATCTAGCTTCCTTAAAGTCATCACTGAGGCCTTCAGTCCAGAGTGTGGGGGTGTGGGTGGAGGCTGGTTCCTCCCGACGGGAGTGGGGAGGGGGGTCCATGAGATCCTCTAGGGCACTGGGGTGTCTCATCTTATGGTCCATGAATCGAGGTGGGATGCCTTCCTGCCCCCCTGTGTGTCCTGCCTCAGGATGTGGTGACCTCTCTCTACGCAGCCGTGAACTTCACCCCAGAGGAGAGGACGTGCCTGGACCCCTCTTAGAGGAAGCTCTACAGGGACATGATGCTGGAGACCTACTGGCACCTGTGAGAGCCGCCGGGGCTACTGCCAGTGCCCAGATGGACCTACATGGGCTTCCAGAGGTTGGGCCAGGCTTGTGTTTGACAGGGGCCATGACTCTGGTGGGTCAGGCAGTTTGACAGCCATGAGGATAGCCTTTTCTCTAGTTCCCTCTTTTTTTGGAACTAGCCTCCACTCACACTTTGCATGAGGGGCCTCAGTAATCACTTGCAGGAAACCAGATCTGCTACAATGAAATGAGGACTCTATGCTAGAAGGTCCCTGGAGGTGCCGGCATTGCATATGGTCACCTCAGGGACAAGCACTATTGATGCTCAGGGGTTACTCCTGACTCAGGAATCACTTTTGGTGGGCATGGGTCAGCCACATGCATGACAACTACCCTATGTGCTGTACTACCACTCAGGTTCCTCTAAGTAGTTCCTTCATTGACTAAATAAATGTATTTGCTTTGGGCCAGTGTAATAGTGCAGGTCGTATGCCATTGGCTTTGTGACAGCTGGCCCAGGTTCCATCCCCGGCACCCACCATGTCCCTGACCTCCAGCATGAGTATTTCCTCAGCCCAGACCCAGGAATAACCCCTTCTCATTGCTGGTCGTGACCCCCAAACAGAATTAATTTGCTTCTGTTACTACACTATTACTTCTATTGTTCAGTGTTTCAGTTTTGCTTTCGGTTTTGTTTGGGGTCATACTAAGTATTCTCTCTGGGTGAGTGTCGAAGGATCCCTGCTGCCAGTGCTCAGGGGACAATGGGGTGCTGGACATTGCACCCGGCCAGCAGCTTGTAAAGCACATGCCTTTGCCACTGTACTATCGCACCAGGCCTCAATGTCATGTATTTGTTGTTTGGTTTTTGATGCTGTGGTTCTGAAGTCACACTATGTGATGCTCAGGACTTACGCCCAGTTCTGCATTCAGGAATCCTCCTAGCAGTGCTTTGGAGACCATATGGGATGTGGGGGATCAAACCTGGATTGGCCATGTGCAAGGCAGCACTGTATCCACAAAGAGTCTCTGGCCCCTTTTTTATTTTTTCAAAAGTCATTTTATTTATTTGAGGGTGTTGATTGGGCCATACCTGACTGTGCTACAGGGTTTCTCCTAGCTCTACACTCAGGAATTAGTCCTGGTGCTTCTAAGGGGACCATATGGGACGCTGGTGATTGAACCCAGGTAGGTTAATAGAAGGCAAGCACCCACCCTGCTGTAATGTGTACCCACTCTGGCTTTGAAGCTTTGTTTTATAGCAAGGATGATAGGGTTAAATTGCCCTGACCCACAGTGCACATTTCTTTATTTCTGTTCAGGATAATGACATGATATACCACCTCTAGTTATCCAGGAGACCCGGTTTCACAGCCCCAAGTATAAGAGAAGTAACCCCCCTGGGCTTACTCCTGACTCTACTCAGGAATCACCCCTGGTGGCCTTGAGGGAGGGACCCTATGGGACACAGGGGATCAAACCAGGATCAGCTCCGTGCAAGGCAAGTGCCCTCCTGTGTGTTCTCTTGCTCTCTCCCAGGACCTAATATTCATTTGTTGTACTAGATTTCTGTTTAATATTATAACATTTTCGATTGGAGTGGACACTTGTCTTGCCTGAGAGCAATGGCTGCACAGATCCTAACCTGCTTCTGCATACATGGAGAGGAAGGAGCGTCTGGCAGTGTGTCTGCCTGTACCCGAGGGTGCAGCTGGTCAGGGCATTTCTTGCTCCAAAGCAGGGACTTGCAGTCAGGGCCCTGTGGGTGTGCTCCCATCTGTTGATCATGACTCTGACTTCTCAAGGTCTTTGCATGGAACTTCTTGTTGACCTTTGGGAATTACAGAGTCTGGAGATGTTGGTGATGCTCCGTCTGACACACTGTCCCCAGGTATAGGAGAGTGACATGATGATACCGTACAGGACTGGGCCATCTCTCTTTGGGAGTTTTAGGAAGGAGATGCTGGTCGGTGATAAGTTTGGGGGTATAGGACTGCATGTAGGTATTGATCATATACAGAGGTAGTGTTTTGTTTAGACGCAATTCTCTTGGGGGGATTAACTCAAGGAGATGCTCTCTCTCCCAGGTACATCTATAATGCTTTTCTCTTTCCCTTCTGTACATTGTGTAAAACACAAAAATAAAAAGAAAGGGGCGCCATACCAGGGAGGTTGAATGGCGATGACGAGGCAGGTGAAGGAAGGAACGGAGCCCAGATGGTTGGTCTCACTCGCAGTTTATTCTGATCTTCCCTCTATACTCTCCACCCCACCTCCTTCTCTCGGAACCCCTTTTATTGATCATGGCACTTCCAAAGGGCGCAATACATTGACTTCATCAAAGGCACCAAAAGATGTTACAGGAAGAACATTGAGGCAACATTATTCTCTTGTATCTGCAGGCCAGTAATCTAGGCCTCCGGAAAGAAGATACAAAACCAAAACTGAAGCCTTCCTTGGGCTGAAAGCACTCGGATTTACATCCCAAAGACTGGGCTGGGCTGCCACATGAAATCTACATGTCAATTACAAACTAGGCAGCACCTGAAATCTACATCCCAAAGACTAGGCTGGGCCAGAGCCTGGAATCTACAATGTCAAGTCAGGCCTGGCTAGCACCTAAGATCTGCATGTCAAAGACCAGCCAGGCTTCTGTGAGAAAAGGAAAACTGCCTCTGAAATTATTTCCAGAAGGCAGCTGAAAAAGGGAAAATATTCCTGTCTGCAGTACAGTGTCTCCAACATCTCCCCCCTTTTTGTTTAGGACAGATTTTAACCATCATAACAATTCAAGCTTAAAATAAAACGCTAGGCACAAAAATTTCAATAACAATAGCAGAACACCTATTCTCTAGGACAGATACTCTTTCAGCAGGACCCATCCAATGATGAAATCCCATGGTTGTGTTTCTCCTCTCCTTGTCCAACAAACATATAAGCATTCATAATATTAATCGTTTTGTATGGGCATAGCAAGAGATGCATTAAGCTTTTAGAATTGTTCTCCTGGGGCCACCTCGATCTCAGACTACAGCGCTCAGGCCAGATTAGTCTTTCCTAGCCCTAGCAGGGCCTAGTCTCGTCATTGCTTTTGGATCATGACATGACAAGCCCATGACCAAGCTCTTAACATATAGTTAAGCATTAGGCGCTTTGGCCAGGCCCATCTCGATGCCAAGGTAGCACATAACTCACCACTTGCCCTGGGTCCATCCCGTCCCTCGTTGGGACCCTGCTTTTGAGGGTGCTAGGAAGGAAGGCCAGCTGAGGCTTAAGTCAAGAATGCAGATGCCCAGGAATGAATAATATTTGAAGCCAATTAAATCCCATGTTACCAAAGCATATTAATAAATGTCTTTCTTTGTCCATACAAAAAGGATATTGTTTTAAGGTAAACTATTCAAAAGACATAAGAGAGGAGAAAGACAATATTAACTTATAAGTTCACTGTCTTGGCAAGGTCTGACCTTACAAATTAACAGAGTTTGATTAGAGGAAGAGCAGATAAACTGGTAGAAGTGGTTACAGATAAACAAAGGAATGGGAGTGAGTCGGGAGCACTTTGATGGGCGTGACTGATATACCTAAGCTCCTAGTGGCAAGGGGAGCAGGACAAACCAATGATATCCAACAGTACATAGTAAACAATTAAGTTTATTTCTTACTAATACTTGCATTTATTTGGATAAACACAGCGAAAGATATAGATTCCAAAACTTTGTTCCATAGGCTCTGAGGACAAGCCCGCTGGCCTTTACCATAAATCCCAGTCTGGGTTCTCAGGCCATTTCAGCTTGTCCTTCCCCACGGGATTCATCTCTTAAGTCATAACCGCTTGCATCAATACCATCCTTTTAATCTCTCTAGATTGCGCCATTTTGATGGCAGGGTAGCTTTGCCGCTCTCTCCAGGTCTATCCCAATCCCATGGCAGGATCTCCTTCTGTGGGGTGTTAGGAACTTTGGCAACCAAAGCCTGAGTAACGTAATTATGATGGACACCAAGGAGTAGATACAGTTCAGAGTCAATGAACTCCCAAATATTAGGAGCGTAGCACTACTGGCCTTTCTGTTTTTAAGCACAGAACATTGCTGTGTAGTATAATATGAAAAGACTATAGGGGAAATAGAAAAGCAAGTAATTCACTTCAAATACAAAGTTGAGAATCACCAGAAGTTTTGGCTGATACAAAACCAACTGACTTTGGGAATGTAACAATGAGAGGTAAAGCACAAAGGAAAGGTTAAAGATAAAGGCGGGATTAGGGGTGCTCACGAGAGCACTGTAAGTTTTTGGGAGGGGGAATTCATGCTAAACCCTAAAACACTAAATGTTAATATCCAGCAAAAACCTAAAGAAATTCTTTTTTTTTCCACACCAATGAAGTACTGTGATTTTTCCTTCTATAGATAGTAAGCACAGGTGGTAATTGTTTAAAAGAGCTGGTTTGTGGGTCCTAGTGACAATGCAGTGGGAAGGGCACTTGCTTTGAAGGGAACGGAAACCTTGGGCCATCCCCAACACCCCATACGATCCCCACAGCCCCACCTGGAGTCACCTCTGAACACTGCTTGGTGTGTCCTCTCCCCAGTGAGCACAAACAGGAACACACAGGGAAAAAGCTCGTGATCCTGAGAGCGATGTGCTCATACTGAGATGTGTCAGATGGCCCCCTTCTGGAGACCAAGCCCCCATAGAATCAGGACACGCCCCCTGTAGCCTCTAGGGACTCTGTGATGCGGAAAGCCGGTGGGGGGCTCCGGGGAAATTTGTGAATGTGGTCCAGCAGGAGACCACGCCCCTTTTGTGATCATGCCCCCAGAGAATCTGGCCACGCTCCCAGTAGCCTCTTGGGACCCTGGGATGCGGATAGCGGGATGGGGGGACTCCGGGGAAAGCCCAGCAGGAGGTCAGGCCCCCTTTTGGAGACCATGTCCGCAGAGAACCTGGAAACGCCCCCAGTAGCCTCTTGGGAATCTGGGATGAGGAAAGCAGGGTGCAGGGGCCCAGGAAAGCCGGGATGGTAGTCCAGCAGGAGGCCACGCCCATTTTTGAGACCACACCCCCAGAAAACGAGGCCAGGCCACCAGTAGCCTCTTGGGATTCTGGGATGCTGAAAGCGGGGCGGGGTGGGGGGGGTGCCTCCGGGGAAAGCAGGGATGGCAGTCCAGGAGGAGGCCACGCCTTCTTTTGGAAACCACTCCTCCAGAGAACCCGGCCTTGACTCCAGTAGCCTTTTGGAACGCTGAGATGCGGAAAGCGGGGTGCAGGGGCTCAGTGGAAAGCCGGGATGTCGGTCTAGCAGGATGCCACACCTCCATTTGGAGACCACGCCACAGAGAACCAGGCCATACCCCAGTAGCTTCTTTGACCACTGGGATGCAGAAAGCGAGGTGCAGGGACTCAGTGGAAAGCCGGGATGGCAGATCAGCAGGATGCCATGGCCACTTTTGGAGACCACGCTACCAGAGAACCAGGTCAGCCCCCAGTAGCCTCTTGGGACTCTGGGATGAGAAAAGTGAGGCAGGCTGAAGCCCGTGGAAAGCAGGGATAGCGGTCTAGCAGGAGGCCACGCCCCCTTTTGGAGACCACGTGCTCAGAGAACCAGGCCACGGCCCCAGTAGTCCCTTGGGACTAGGGGATGCGGAAAGCGGGATGGGGGTGGTCCGGGGAAAACCGGGATGGTGGGCCAGCTCGGGGCAAGACCCCCTTTTTGAGACCATGCCCCCAGAAAAGGATGCCAAGCCACCAGTTGGCTCTTGGGACTCTGGGATGTGGAAAGCGGAGTGGGGGGGCCCTCCGGGGAAAGAAGGGATGGCTGTCAAGCAGGAGGCCACACCCCCTTTTGGAGAACACGCCCGGAGAGAACAAGGCCAAGCTGCCAGTACCCTCTTGGGACTCTGGGATGTGAAAAGGGGCATGGCGGGGCTCCGGGGAAAGCCCAGCAGGAGGCCACGCCCCCTTTTGGAGACTATGCCCTCAGAGAACCAGGCCATGCCCCCAGAAACCTCTTTGGACTCTGGGATGCGGAAAGCGGGGCGGGGTGGGCCACCAGGGAAAGCCGGGATGGCGGTTTAGCAGGAGGCCATGTACCATTTTAAAGATCACGCCCCAGAGAATAAGACCACACAACCTGTAGCCTCTTGGGACTCTAGGATGCGGAAAGAGGGTGGGGGGGGGCTCCGGGGTTAAGCCCGGATGGCGGTCCAGCAGGAGGCCACGCCCCCTTTGGAGACCACGCCCCAAGAAAATCAGGCCACACCCCCAGTAGCCTCTTGGGACTCTGCGATGCGGAAAAAGGGGTGGGTGGTGGCTGCGGGGAATGACGGGATGGACGTCCATCAGGAGGCCATGCCGCTTTTAGAGACCACGCCCCAAGAGAAACAGGCCAGCCCCCAGTAGCATCTTGGGACTCTGGGTTGCGGAAAGCGG
Organism: Sorex araneus; assembly: GCF_027595985.1. Lineage (NCBI taxonomy): Eukaryota > Metazoa > Chordata > Mammalia > Eulipotyphla > Soricidae > Sorex > Sorex araneus. The sequence goes on along the minus strand of NC_073313.1, from coordinate 150,987,670 downwards.
GACAGGGGGAGGCCCTTGGGAAAGCCGGGATGGCGGTCTAGCAGGAGTCCATGCCCCCTTTTGGAGAACACGTCCCAGAGAACCAGGTCACACCCCCAGTAGCCTAACCTAACCCTAAGGACCCCCTGACCCTGACCCTGACCCTGACCCTAACCCTAAACCCTGACCCTAACCCTAACCCCAAACCCTAACCCTAAGCCCAACACTAACCCTAAAACCCTAACCCTCACCCTCACCCTAAACCCTCACCCCCACCCCTAGCCCCTAACCCTCACCCTCACCCCTCACCCTAACCCAACCCTCACCCTCACCCTAACTCTCACCCTACCCTCACCCTCACCCTAACCTCTAACCATAACCCTAACCCTAACCATAACCCAACCCTAACTCTAACTCAACCCAACCCTAACCCTAACCCTAACCCTAAGTGGTTAAGAGGACGAAGAACCCCTGGCTCCGGGCACATCTTTTCAACTCCTCTGTTCTTCCTGCACTAACATACGCTTCAGAGACCTGGGCCCTATGAAAACAGGTTGAGAACACTATTCAGGTATCCCAAAGAGGAATCAAAAGAGGTATGCTAGGAGTATCACGTTTCAATCAAGTGAGAGAAGGAATCCAGAGTTCTGACCTTCAGTCGTCGATCAAGAATCAGGGACACTGTCTTGTTTGCCAAGGTGTCGAAAATCAGATGGGCCAGACATATAATGTGATTCAAAGACAACCGCTGGACTAGAGCTGTTACCGACTGGATTCCACGGGACGTCAAAAGACTGTATGGCTGCCAACCAACGAGATGGTCAAACTTCTTCGTCAAAACCCTGAATGAATGATTTGAGGCTCTTTCTGTTACTGGAGCGAGCAGATACCGTTGGGCTACACTAGCATGCGACAGGGACAAATGGAAACGTTACTAGTGCCTGTTCGAGCAAATTGAGGATCAACAGGATGACAAGTGATACAAGTGATACAAGATCAAGATAGTTAGGCACCTGGCCAAAGAATGTTAATCTTCTCCTTTCAGTAATTACTTGTTCTAAGCAATAAATACCATACATGGAGAACAGACAGGGCCCTCATTCTACAAGGTTGTTAGCCCCCTGACCCCATGATTTTTCTCTTATGCCTGTGTCTTTTCTTAATCCTTGATGTGCCCTTGTTTCAGGCCTGTCCACCTGTGCTGGTTTTCGGCAATTGCCAGTAGCATCATATCAAAGAGAGTCAAGGCAGATACAAAAGCAATACTCAACAATTGGAATGTGTGAAAAACCTGCCAGGTCCAAAAACCGCAATAGGACTCAAGGGCAAAAAATATGAGTGCAGCAGACAAAAGCACACCAAGCATGCCCAAAATGTAAATATCAAAATAATGATTCAGATAACTCTATGACAGCCATAAAGACAACAAATAACTGAATTTAGAGAGCCTAACAGACACTTGTACACCCATCTTTCTATCAGCAGAACTGAGGTTATGAGAAACTCAAGGGTCACAGAGTAGATCAAAGGATGAAAGAATATGACTTTACAAAGTCAGGGATGCCTCAACTTGTATGATCCTTATAGCTGTCATATGAACAGATAGGAGAAAAAGAGTAAAACATAATCACTGAGGCATGTCCAGTAGACTAATCCAGAGTCAGGAAGGAACACAGGAAAATAAAATCATAGGTTGAGTCAATAAATACTATCTGAATTCAACAATAACAGTGAAATGGCCAAAAAGTGAAAGCACTTTGTCTTGGTGTGAACAAATATACCCACCAAGGCTCAGGAAAAGTACCCAAATATGTGTTCCACATCATGCATTAAGTGCTGTGGATGAATACTGGGCCTTCTAAACTGAAAGCATGTACTATGGACCATTTAGCTATCTCTCTGGACCTTAATTTATTTGAATTTAAAAAACTATCTAGGGGCCAGATGATAGCACAGCAGGTAGGGCACTTACCTTGCATGTGGCAAATTTGGTTCAATCCCATGCATCCTATATGGTTCCCCGAGCAACTTCAGGAGTGGTTCCTGAGTGTGGAGCCAGGAGTTAGCCCATCACAGCAAAGGAGGTCAGCCAGTCCTCAAAACAAATAGTAGGTGAGGTATGTAGAGTTGACTAATACTTATCCAGAAAGCATGACAATGAAATGCCATGGCAAGACATGGTGTGTTAAAAACTATCAGAGGACTTGGGGCTGGAGAGATAGCACAGCAGGTAGGGCATTTGCCTTGCACGCGGCCAACCCGGGTTCAAATCCCAGCATCCCATATGGTCCCCTGAGCACGGCCAGGGGTGATTCCTGAGTGCAAAGCCAGGAGTAAACCCTGTGCATCGCCAGGTGTGACCCAAAAAGCAAAAAACAAAAACAAAAAACAAAAAACAAAACCAAAAAAAACTATCAGAGGACTTAAATAATAGAGATTACAAGGCCAGAATTTAATTGTAGTAGTTTTGTTTGGGAACAAATACACCCAACCATCAGTATTCTGAGACAATACCTAGGTGGGTGCTCAGAAAGAGGCAGTGCATGGACCTCCTACAGACAAAGCATTCTGTCAAGTCACAGAGCTGTCTCTATGGAATGAGAATTTTTCAAAGTCAAAAACTTGAGACAAAGGGTGCACAGGGCTTTTACATGCAAGCTCCTTTTTGGTCTTGATCACTATCACGCGTGTACAAGGGACTGAAACACAGTTCTGGAGCAATCCTGGAAATCCCTGAAGAACACCTTGTGCATTTCCAATAGCCCACACTGAACTTAAATGGTGAGAGAACCTGACCTGAAGTAGATCCTAGTTACCTGATCACCACTTGGACGTAACCTAAATCTTATACTACAATGACAGGGTATATACCTATTTACAGGGTATATAGTAGGTAAGGACCATAAGCAGTACTGGGGATAAACTGAGTTGGGTTTGGCTACCTACCAAAAAATGCCATCACCTCCCTTTACTTTATATCTTTATATCTTGCCCTATTAGTCCTTGATTCTGAAGAAAATAAGGAGGAACCAGTGATTGTGGCTCTGCATAAATGTGCATGCCTTACAAATGTGAGGGAGAAAGGCCTTAGTTCAATTCCTTGTACCAACAAAGATCCAAAGAGGGAAAAATTTTACACTTAAAAGTCTACCCCTAGTCACTCAAATTTCTCAAAAGGTGATAGCATACAAACATATCATACTCATACACACATGAGTTTATAACTGAAGGAATGAGTATGTGTATGTGAGAGGGAGGGAAATCAGAAATTAATGAGGGGAAAGTTACATGCATAACAGAGACATACAAAACTTGAAATTCTATCATCAGAAAGATTGAAGTAGAGTAATCTTACTAAATAGTAAAAAAGGTTCCAAATTGTTGGGGACTACATAGACAAATAAGAGAGACTGGATGGGTATTTTATAGAATCTTTAAACACAGAATACTGGCTCCCAGAGGCGGAATGCTGTCTGGTATGGACCTCTAACTGCTCTATCTCTGCGTCCTCTCCTGAAAAAAAATCTCCCCTTGACAAAGCCCATTACAAAGCTGTTTGTCACAATATACTCAGGCACTCAGATGTGTAAGAGTCTAGCTTAGACATACTGAGAGAGGCAGATATCTGACCAAAGAATGTTGTTCTTCTCCATCTGATGAATATTGGTTCTAAACAATACATACTGTATGTAGGTATGGGTTCACAGTCTATGAGGGTGTTAGCCCCCTGGCCTCATGCTTTTTTTTTTAATATAAATTTTATTGAATCACCATGTGGAGGGTTACATAGTTCTCAGGATTATGTCAGTTATACAATACTCAAACACCCTTCCCTTCACCCGTGCCCATATTCCATCACCAACCACTCCATTATACCTCCCGCCCCCTCCCGCCCCCCCAGTCCTCGCCCTTGTAAGTGATAAGTTTCACTTCGTTTGCGCTTTATCTTGATTACAGTCCATGCTTCAACACATAACTCACTATTGTTGCTAGGGTTTCCCCCCAAAAAAGAGAAGACAGTCCCACTGTCAAGGAAGCATTTGATGGCTCTCCATTGCTGAGAATGTAGAGATATTAAGTCCCGCTGTTTGTTACATAACTTTTCTATTTTTTCCCCCCTTGTCCCGCGCCACCGAGATCACGCCTGTTTAGTAATCACCACGCTGCCTGACAAAGGGAAAACAAACCAAAAAAGATGGTTATTTCCCGTCATCAGCCGGCGTGGGGCTCTGGCTTAGTTGATAGTCTAGTAGGATGTCTGCAAGCAGTTTCTGGAACCAAAAGTGATACGCTGGTATTGGCCCCAGCTCGAGATTCCACCAGCGTCCCGCTGTTCCAAGTACATAATAATTTATTCCCTTGTATCCCATTTCCACGCCACCAGGTCCGTGTCAGCTTAATGGACATCATACTATGGTTAACGCCACGCCGCGTTTCTTCCCGAGAAAGAAGGATATTTCTTCTCAGCCGGCGTGGGGATATGGCTTAGTTCAGTCTATAGAGATGGCTACCACTTTGGCAGCCTTCAATATTTCAGCACAAGATTTACTATTCTTGTTAGGATTTCCCACCAAAGTCCGAACCGTTAAAAAGGAATGATTTCATATTGGTGATGATTAAATGACAATAGGTTGCGCGGCCATGGCAGCGGCCTCGCGGCTTTGAATTTCTGTATAAAGTCCAGGGAAAGTACAGCCAGAAATTACACGTCGCTACAAACTTTAACCCTATTATGGTCCCCCCAAAGTCCAACCCATTACAAAGGAACCATTTCATATTGCTGATGATTAGATGACATTAGGCTGCCATGGCCGCGCGGTTTTGGGTTTCTATATAAAGTCCAGGGAAAATTCTGCCTAAAATTCTATCGCTACAATCTTTTATCCTTCAACAAAGAACTCAGTACTATTGTTTGGAGTTTCCCCCCACGGTAAGCCCTGGCCAAAAGGAACATTTACACGTTGCTGACAATCAAGAGATATTAGGTCGCAGCCGCGCGGTTTTGGATTTCTATATGAAGTCCAGGGAAAATTCTTTTGGTAGTTGCATCACTCGCTGGCAGCGCCTGGGCCAGAAGCTCCGAGCACACAGTTTGGAGGCATTTTGGGGGCGCCGCTCGTGTCCAAAGTGGTTCAGTTGCCTCCGGGGTCGATCTCGCGCGGAGCCGGAAAGGCTGGCCTCATGCTTTTAATAAATGACTGTCTCTTTTCTTACTCCTACAGCATTCCTACATCAACCCTGCTCACTGGTAGTTAGTCCCCAGCACTAGCTGATTAAAATAATAACGTTTCCCAGTCACAGTGTGTGCTGTGTGTGAATGCAAAAGACTCACCTGTGCACAGAACCTCTGCATAGCACCTCTGCTGCAGACAGTCTATGAACTCACATAGGTCTCAGGTTACAGAAGGAGGAGGCAGGTAAGGGTACAAAGACATCATTATTGCCTGGATTATGGACGTTATCTGGAAAACCTAGGAAGAATGCAAGTAATATCTTCAAAAACCAGGATTAAGATAAACTGAATAGAGGCAAGGACATGACACAAAGTCTGCTGTGTGCAAATGGGTTTTCTGACACAATCCCCAGGATACACACTGACCCAAGAACATGAGTCTAGAAGCCTTAAATAAATTATATTCAGCAATAGTCAATGTATGGGATAGTCTAGTCCAAATAAGGAAGCACTTGTAAGAGCATGAAGGAAGTAGGAAGAAGGGAAAAACTGGTTCCAGCAATTCTCCTGGTCCCAGTGATTAACTGTTTTGATGACAGCTACAGCAGGGCCAATCCTGATACCACTGGTAAGACTAATATTAGGATCTTGTATTCTAAATTGCTTGACAACTGATATACCATTGTATATTTTTAAGTTTAAACATAAACATTTTAAGTTTAAGATGGGTTCATCCTTTCTCCTCTGTCCCTGCAGCAAAGAGTTTAGGTTTATTGGGTTTCACCCATCACAGTGCTTCTGAGATACTCCCATTCTTCTGTGTTTATCTATAACCTCTCCTTTGTGCTCTGCTTCTCCTATCTGTTAGTCACATGTCCCCAAATCGGACCCTGTGACTTGTAAGGTCAGATCCTTCTAAGGACTCTGGATTTTGTATTTGTAAGTGAAATATTGCTTTTTGCACATGGCAAGAGAGCCCACACACTTTTTTGAACACACAATATACAACAGAAGGTACAAGCAGTGAAGCTTTTAGTGTTAAGATCACACTACCAGCAATCCCAGGGGGGAGGGTCAGGGGGAGAAGAATCAATGATTTAATTATGAAGCTAAAACCAGTGTGGAGTATTAGATCGGGAAAAATACAAAAGGTAATTTACTGATCTCTGTTCTTGAAACAGGCTCAAAGGGAACTTACTCTACCTGTTCTCAAAATAGTGCTTGAGTAATTACACTATGGTTGAGATGCAGCTTAGGCCCAGATTCACTAACTGCTATACTGTCTTGCTTCTGTAATCTCCTTGCTTGCTTAGTGAAATTCCAGGATGTGATTTTTCCCTATAAAAACCCCTCACGTTTTGCTCTCAGGGCTGCCTTCCTCAACCAGGCTTGGCTTTAGAGAGAGCAGTTATTGGCAGCTATTAAATATTACTCAATATGAGATAAAACTCTGACTCTTTAATATTTTTGGAGTGCCGAGCTGATTGTTCACAAAACGTGTGTGGGTACACTTGTCATATGCATTCAGTGGCGATGAGCCATTTCCCCACCCCGTCCTGCTGCCACTGCAAACAGATGCATGAAGGAGGGAACAGGCTACTGGTTGGTGATCAATCACTGTTTATTACAATCTCGATCCTGCCATTTATTTTATTCTCCCGTGCCTTTTCAAGTCTCACTGCATGCCCCATTCCAGTTTTGCCCTGTCCCTCATTCCCATCTCCAACTGTTCTTCATGCTAGTCTCCTCATGCACTGTCTAGCTGCCTTAACCATCAATCCCGTCCCCCCAGAGTTCAGGGCACCAAATACACACCACACCCGTGAGATACAATCAACATATGTAAAGCCCTTCCTTCTGTGGAGGGGAAGTTTCTTCTAAGACAAAGATCTCATCCTGCTAGGAGATCAGCTCAAGGGCAGAATTTCACCTAAGGGGCTCAAGGGAAAATTTTCATCTAAGGGCATATTTCTCCTTTCCTTAGTTCATATTCATATAAGTAATCATCACAATTCTGTCAATGTCACTGTCATCCCGTTGCTCATCGATTTGCTCGAGTGGGCACCAGTAACGTCTCTTATTGTGAGACTTATTGTTACTGTTTTTGGCATATCCAATACGCCACGGGTAGCTTGCCAGGCTCTGCTGGGTGGGTGCGATACTCTCGGTAGTTTGCCGGGCTTTCTGAGAGGGGCGGAGGAATCGAACACTGGTTGACTGCGTGAAAGGTGAATGCCCTACCGCTGTGCTATCGCTCCAGCCCCATCAATTCTACTTAATGATATTTGTCATTTTGTAAGGACACAGTAAGAGATATATTAAGATTAAAGGGTGGCTCTCCTGGGTACATCTCACTATAGATCCCAGACTACAGCCCTCAGGCCAGATTAGTCCTTTCTAACTCCAGCAGGGTCCTTGTCTAGGTGTTTTCTCTTTGGGTCATGACAGAATTTGTCCATGACTGTGTTCTTAACTTATTATAAGTTTTATGGAACTTGGTATGTCATGTTTGGATGCGAGGATAGCTTACAGCTTACCCTGGGTCCATCCAAGTCCCTTCGTCAGGACCCTGATTTTGGGGTGCTAGGCACTAAGGGCATCTGAGGCTTAAGTCAAGTAAATGTAATAGATTCCCGGAAGTAAATATTATTTGGAGTCAATTAACTCTCAAGTTATAATAGCATATTATTAACTGCCTTTCTATACAAAAAGGACATTGCTCTAAAGTAAATTATGCAAAGGGAAAGAGAAAGGCAATATTTCACTGAGTCACCCAAGGCACCCAAAGTCACCATCTAGTTAAAATTTAATTCCAGCTGTATCACCCTGTTCAAAATCTTTGAATTCCTGGAGCAAACTCTAAGCCAAAGATAAACTAGGAGTAGCACACCACATTGGATTGGATGTAAAGTAGAAGGCAACCAATACAAACACAAGAAAATACAAACACATAAGACTTAACCTGTAACAGCATGTTAGTAATCTCTTCTACAAGGGATTAATGGCTCCATGGTGAGATACAATAATATTCACACACTTTATTCTGAGAAAATATTTTTGATCATTTCTAGTGAATTATAACAAGCAATATAAAATAAATTATTCAGGGCCTGCTATAGTGGCAGGCTTGAGGGGTGGTTGGGAGAATTGGAAATAATGGTGGTGAGAAGGTCCAATAGCGGTGGAATTGGTATTGGAATATTGAATGTAATAAATCATGAACAACTTTATAATAATAAATATTTTTAAAAGAAAACTTGAACAACTTTTAAAAAAGAAAGCTTTAGTGATATCATAACAGAAAATATGGTGAGAAGAGATGAACAAGAACTTCTTCAAAGGAGAACACACATGGCCAAAGAGCATTTGAAAAAAATGCACTATATCAATAATCATCAGGGAAATACAAATCAAAACAACAATTAAATATCATCTCACACCTCAGAGACTATCAATCATCAAAAACAACAACATAATCCAGTGTTGGGGAGGATGTGGGGGAAAAGGGGCATTCATTCACTGCTGAAGGTAATGTCGAATAGTCCAGATTTTTTGGAAGACAGTGTAAACATTCATCAAAAAAAAAAAAAACAAACAAACCAGGAATTGAGTTTCCATATAACCCAGGAATTCTACTGCTGGGAATATATCCAAGAGCCCCATAGCACATGCAGAGAAGACATCTGCACTCCTATGTTCATTGAAGCACTATACACAATAGCCGAAATATGAAAACAACCCAAAATCACAGATGACTGTATAAAGAAACTATGGTGCATATACACAAGTGAATACTCCTCAGCCATAAGAATACATAAAATCATGCAACTTGCTGCGACATAGACGGATCTGGAGAGTATCATGTTGAGTACAATCAGTCAGAGGGCAAGAATAAACAGAATGATCTCTTTTATAAGTGGGATGTAAAGAAACTTCATAGGGGAATATCAATGCCCAGTGGTAATAGAACTGGTCCTTAATAGGAAGCTTGAGAGTGGGTCAGGGGTGTGGAGGATAATTTAGAGAAGGGAGCATTCAGAAAATGGGAGAGGGAAATTACCCTATATTTAACACTTACTCAATACTTTACTTCTCTTTTTATCTTGGAACACAGCAATACTTGTTACCTAAACTCTACACATCCCTAACCCTAGCCTGAATTCTAACCCTAATCCATATGAAGCCTAATATCTACTCATATTTAAAACTAGCAAATTTCCTAAGTTTACTGTCTCTCTACTCTTAACTTCCGTTTTTAAGAAGTTATACAGAAAAAAGTTACCACGTGCAACCTCCAAACCCCTAACCCTAATCCTTGCCCTAGGCTAATTGTATCAGTATGATGTGCCTGAACCTAGCATAGGCATAATCCTACCAATTATGCCAAATTTATCAATCGTCAGATACTTTGCTTTCCTCTTTATATCTTGTACCAAAACAATACTTTCCACCTAAACCTTAAACAACCTTAACCCTAGCCCAAAATCTAACCCTAACTTTAACCCATAGAAAGCATGATCTATACTGATACCCAAAACTATCACTTGTATCACTTGTCATCCCACTGATTTTCGATTTTCTCAAGCGGGTGCCAGTAACGTCTCTATTCGTCCCTGTCGCATGCTAGTGTAGCCCAATGGTATCTGCTCGCTCATGGAACACAAAGAGCCTCAAACTGTTCATTCAGGGTTATGACAAAGAAGTCTGACCATCTCGTAGGTGGGTGGCTACGTGGTCTTTTTTTTTTCAATAGTTCTCCATTTTATTCAGGCTATTCAGCATGGTATTTATGTATCTAAACATTTACTGTACGTTTTCAGTGCTGTTTAGACCAAGTTACCTTTTCATAATTAGGTTAATTTAGGCACGTTGGTTTGCGCTTTGTAGCAAAAACAACTTCTCTTTAGGTCACAAATAAGACTGCGTGCGCTACAAAGATGGTTCCAGACCTCAGCCAACCTCCTCTCCAAACTCTCACACTCAAGTAGTCTTCAAAGAACAGAGACAAAGAACAATCGTGTAAACTTAAGAGCTGAGTGAGACTCTGGTGACAAACAAATCCCTGAAAGAACAGTAAGCTGGGATTACTGAAAAGCTCAAACGCTGGTAACACTTAATTGCAAAGTATTTAACAGAAGGCCACAGGTTCTGCTTTCCTAAAGGAGTGTGGAAGGACACTTGGTAGCTGTCACTGAGTAGCACTGAAGCGGAGCGCCGCTGTGAGTGCTGCTCCCAGCCTCCCGGTTCCCTCTTCTGGCACTTATTTTGGATAAGCTACCATTATTATGGCGTGTCCCTGTCCTCCAGCGGCACAGGCGTCCACCAAACCATACTGGCCTCCTTCCTTCCGTAATCTGTTGGCAGCTGCCATGATCAGTCAGCAACCTGTGGCTCCAGGTGTCCCAGGGACAGTGAGCCCTCCCAGTTGTTGAACTTGTCCAGTGGAGGCAGTCCAACCTTGGTTTTTCTTTCCATGTAGTTCTGTGCAAACCAATCAGAATCCATTGCTTTGAAATTAGCCAAAATCTGACCTGAGAAAGCTTCATGAAATTCTAAAGCATCAATATCTTTCATTGTTAATCCTGCCTTTTCTAAGACTTTTGGAGTAGCATATGTTGGTCCAAGCAAAAGTTGATCTTTCGGATCCTGAGACACATACATGAAATCCCTTAAATAGGCCTTGGGTTTGTAACCCATCGCCAGGGCCTTCTCCTCGGACATCATCAGCATTGCTGATGCACCGTCAGTCAGGAAAGAAGAGTTGGCAGCTGTCACAATGCCATAGGGCTTGATGAATGTAGGTTTGAGTTAGGGAGGAAGGGCGAATGACATTATCTTTGGTAACTGTGTCTTTGCCTGGCACTTTGAAGGGCACCACATCAGAAAAGAGCCCCTCGTCCTGCGCCTTCTTGGCCAGGCTGTGTGAGCGCAGCGCATACTCGTCCTGCTCCGTTCGCGTGATGGAAAAGGCAGCAGCCAGGCGGTCTGCAGAGTGGCCCATGGTCTCACTGGTGGAGAACTCGGCTACTGCAGGGAGCTCAGGTGACAGGAAATTCAATCTGAACTTTGAGAGCAAAGACAATTGCTGACCCAGAGTTTTGGCTTTATTGAGATCAAGCATCATTTTCCTCATTTTCCCTGAATGACGACAGATAGGGACATCAGACATCAACTCTACACCACCTGCCACAATCACGTCACACTGTCCAGAAGCAATCAACCCCACACCTGTTGTCATGGCTTGGTTGGCAGAGATGCAAGCCATGGTGATAGTGTGGGCAGGGGTTTTGTCCGAGAAGCCAGCTACAAGGGTAGCCTCTCTAGCCACATTGCTTGTTTTCACTTCCTGTATAACAGTGCCAAAAATAATATAATCCACAACTTCCTTTGGGATCTTGGTTCGATGTAACAACCCTATAAGTGCCGCTTTAGCCAGATCATGGGGCATCAGGTCCTTATATGAAGTGCGGACAGCAAAAATGGCGTGCGAACACCTTCTACCACCACGATATTCCTTACATTGGGTTTGGCTAAGGTCTTCTTTGACTTGGTCTCGACAGCTGGTGCAGCTCGCAGCTGAGAGGAACAACTTAGTGTTCTTATTGAGAATCTCAGGGCCCATTCTGATGTTCTGGGAAGGCTTTTAGAGTTGTAAGTCAAGATGGAAATCATTTTGAAATCTCAGATCGCGGCCGGGGGACTCCGGCTGTGTGCAAGCTGTGGACCCGAGTCACTGGACTCGTGGGGACACAGGGGCGGCTCCAGCCATCAAAGGACCCCCCTGGTCCCCACCCTCCACGTGGTCTTTTGACATCCCATGGAATCCACTTGGTAACAGCTCTACTCCAGCAGTTGTCTCTATATCACATTACGTGTCCGGCCCATCTGATTTTCAACGCCTTGGCAAATGAGACAGCGTCCCTGATTCTTGATCGATGATGGAGCTTGGAACTCCGGATTCCTTCTCTCACGTGAGTGAAACGTGATACTTCAAGCATACCTCTTTAGATTCCTCTTTGGGATGCCCAAATAGCTTTCTCAACCTGTTTTTGTAGGGCCCAGGTCTCTGAGGCATATGTTAAGGCAGGAAGAACAGTGGAGTAGAAAAGATGTGCCAACTGTCTATCTTCACTCCCATTCCTTTCCATTCCAGTCATCGTATGATGTTCTTTAGGGTGGCACTGAAGAGTTTCGGTGAAATGATATCACCTTGCCGAACCCCTCTCTCTCTCTCTTTTTTCTTAATTTTGAATCACCATGTGGAAAGTTACAAAGTTCTCAGGTTTATGTCTCAGTTATACAATATTCAAACACCCATCCCTTCACCAGTGCCCATATTCCATCACCAAAAACCCCAGTATACCCCCCGCCCCCGCCCCCCCCACCCCCAACTGTATAACTGATAAATTTCACTTCATTTTCTCTTTACCTTGATTACGTTCCATATTTCAACACAAAACTCACTATTGTTGGAGTTTCCCCCCAAGAAAGACAGCCCTACTACCAAGGAAGCATTTGATAATTAGTTTTCCATTGCTGAGAATGAAGAGATATGTAGCTCCACTGCTCCAAGTATATAACTCGTTTTTTTTTTTCCTTTTTCCTTTTTCCTTTTTTTCCCCCCCTCATCCCCCTTCCCATGCCTCATGGTATGGTGGACGCCACGCCGCGTTTCTCCCTGAAAATGAGAAACAACCGGGAAAGAGGGATATTTCCTCTTCTCGGCCGGCGTGGGGCTGTTGCTTAGTTCACAGACCAGAGAAATGGCTGCTACTTTAATAACCTTCAATATTTCAACAAAAACTCACTGTTATTATTTGGAGTTCCCCCCCCCCCCAAGTCAGACCTGTTAAAAAGGAACCGTTTCACATTGCTGACAATTTGGATTTCTGTATAAAGTCCAGGGAAAATTCTGCGAAAAATTGCATAGCCCAGTTCACAGTCCCAGTGCATTGCTGTAAGAAGTCGTATACCTCTGGATTAGGAGTCTTAGAAGATGGCTCCTGCCATGTGGATGTTGCTGCCATTGCCATTTTCCATGCAGGAAGACAGGGTGGGGAGGAAAGATCCACCCCCGGGCAGCACGGAGTTGTAGCCCAGTTCACAGTCCCAGTGCATTGCTATAAGAAGCTGTGCTGGATGCCCGAATGTGTTAGTCTCTGGAATCAAAGTCTTTAGGCGCAGAGGGTCTGTTTCACTCTCAGCAGCTCCGAATTTATCTGGGCCGAGGGCGTGCCAGTTACACCCACTTCCCATGATTCCCTAGGAGCCCCAAGTGTAAAACTCATATACCTCTGGGTTAGGAGTCTTAGAAGATGGCTCCTGCCATGTGGATGTTGCTGCTGCCGCCATTTTCCGTGCAGGAAGACAGGGTGGGGAGGAAAGATCCACCCCCGGGCAGCACGGAGTTGTAGCCCAGTTCACAGTCCCAGTGCATTGATATAAGAAGCTGCGCTGGATACCCGAATGTGTTAGGTCTCTGGAATCAAAGTCTTTAGGCGCAGGAGGTCCTGAAGCCCTCTCTTTATGTCAATGATCACTTCCTTGTAGAATGCTGAGATCCTGGTGGTGAATCCATAATACAGCTTGTATAGGATCTGATGTACTGAGTTTGAATGCCTATCTGGCTAGGGCTTCGATGACTGCTTTAGTCTCAACAGAGTCAAAGGCCTTCTTTAAATTGATGAATGTTAGACAGAGCCGCATTTTGAACTATCGCAAAACTTCAATGAGCTCCATCACCATGTGGATATGGTCGATCGTGCTGAATCCTTTTTGGAACCTGGCTTGCCCACATGGTTGTCCTTCATCTACTGTTCTGCCTATTCTATTCAGGATGACTCGAGTGAACAACTTGTAGATGACTGATAACAGGCAGATTAGGTGATAGTTGCTGGTGTCATGGATGTCTCACTTCTTATACAACAGAACAGTCCTGCTGGTTTTCCATTGGGACAGAACCTTGCATTCAGACAGGTAGCATGTGAAGAGCAAAGCCAGTGTATTGACGAGTACTGGTGGCAGATTCTTCAGGTGTTTGGGTCTGACCTTGTCTAGACTGGGTGCTGTATGCATCTTTACTAATGAAATGGCGTGTTGAATTTCGAAAGGGAAGACTTTGGGAATGACATATCCATCTTTAGGAATTTGGTATGTGGGCAGGTGGACGTGGCTGTCAAAGAGATCCGAGTAGAACTCGTGAATAATCCTATCCATTGCCCTTCTGGAAGATGTGATAGATCCATCAGGATGTCAGAGGGCAGTATTCTTGTTCTTGTAGTTGGTGAAGGACAGGTGAGCGCTGCAAATACTTTTCCCAGCTTTTGCCACATTGGCCAACACTGCTGCTCCTCTCTCTTTGAGGTCTTCCTTTATCGCTTCTCTGCACAGCTTTGCGAGCTTGGACGTTAGCTTGTGGTTGCCTGAGGCTCATGCCAAACCACGTTGGTGAATGAGCTCGAGATTTTTCCCAAGACAGGCGTCTGTTTGTGGCTTTTTCACTCTCGCGTTCTTGGTGCAGTCATGGAGGTGCTGATTGTATTCCTTGTTGATGTTGTCAATGATGGCATCTTCCCACATTGCTGCAATAGTTGTCAAAAAGCTCCCAGTTGGTGGTCATTCTGGGAGTTCTCTTCTTAAACTTAAACTCTGCAGTCCTTTCTCCTTGCTCTGTGAAGTAGAATTTTGCAGAAGGAGACGGTGGTCCGATCCCGTTTGGAATGTTGGGACAACAGTGACATCGGTCAGGCAAAACCTTCGATTGAATATGATGTGGTCAATTTCATTGTGGAACTGTCCACCGGGAGATTCTCACATCCAACGTTTAGATTTGGCCTTCTAGAACTGTGAGTTACCATGGATGGTCTTGGTTGACATGATGAACTCAGACAGTCTCTCACCCTGTTCATTCTATTCTAGGCCATGCGTCCCAATGTGGAGTTCTTCGGGCGACCTTCTAGGTCCTATCTTGGCGTTAAAATCGCCGACAATAAACTTGTAGAAGATATGGTCTTCTTTATAGAATTTCTCTGGCTCCATTTAGAACTTCTCAATTTCTTCCTCATCGTAGTTGGATGTTGGTGCATAGACGATGAAGATAGAAACTGCTGGCAGTGAGCCACATCTATTCAAGTTTAATCATCCCATTTGTGTTGTTAGGTTTTTGAATGAATCAATGCTCATGGCCAAGTTCGTGTTGACAAGGACATCGATGCCACTAATGCCTCTGTTGTCGCATGTTCTGAGGAACTGTTCTTCTCCAGTTTCGAAAATGGTGTGATGTGATTGATGCCTTCTCATTTCGGTCAGACAAATGATGTCATACTTGATCTTCTGCGCTTGTAATATCAGATCCTCCACGGATGCTTCTGATGCCAGCATACATGCGTTGAAAATACAGACAGTCATTTTAGTTCTTCATTTTGGCAGTCTAGTTCATCCCTGAGATTTTATCAGCCTCTCCTTGCTTATCCTTCTTAACGCTGACATATTTGGGGCTCTTTCGGTGTCAGGCGAATGAGGCCCATTGTTGTTACTGGAATATGCCCTGGGTAGCTTGCCAGGCTCTGCTCTGTGGGCAGGGTTCTCTTGGTAGCTTGCTGGGCTCTCCGAGAGGGATGGAGGCTTTAGGGAGGCCTCCAGTTGCCCTTACATGTGTTCCCATGGTTCACACTATATTTGAACTCCATCAAATATGGTGCAGAAATTATGGAAAATGGGTATTAAGTGTCTTATGGTGTGTCCAGAAAGTGGCCTGGAGCATGGATGTGGCTGGGTAATAGATGTAGTGGAGGTCGACCTCAAACTATCAAATTTCATAAATGATCTTTCTACATTTATCTTTCATTTTGAAGAATTTTCACTGAAAAACTAACACGTACAACCTCCAGAAACCTAACCCTACACTTGCCCAACACTAAGCCTAATCTCTACTGATGGAAGAACCTAGCAAATTTTCTAAACTTAATGTATCTCTATACTTCCACTTAAAAAATATACACAGAAAAAGCTAACACCTACAATCTCCAAAATTCTAAGCCTAAACCTCGCCTGAGGTTAATCTATCATTATAATAAGCTTGACTCTAGCTTAGCATAAACCTACTAATTAGTCCAAACTTAATAATCACCCAGTATTTCACTTTCCTTTTTACCTTCAAACATAGCAATACTTACTTCCTAGCAATACTTTCTACCCTAACCCTATACCATCCATACCCTAGGTGAGACCTAAATTTAACAAGCAGCTTAAACTAAAACTGTAACACTCCTCCAACTTTAACCCTAAAACTAATCCTAAAGCTAAGTAAACTAATCTTACCCAAGATAGGCTTGTACCTATCAATTAGCCTAAATTGAACAAACTCCCTACATCTAACTTTACCTCTCAACTTTATTTTATTTTATTTTTATTTTTGGGTCACACCCGGCGATGCACAGGGGTGGTGATTCCTGGCTCTGAACCCAGGAATCAGCCCTGGCGGTGCTCAGGGGACCATATAGGATGCTGGGAATTGAACCTGGGTCAGCTGCGTGCAAGGCAAACGCCCTATCCGCTGTGCTATCGCTCCAGACCCTCAACTTTAAATATAACCAAACATACATCCTAAATCTTACATGTACCCTAACCTGCACCACAACCCTAACAGTACAGCAACCTTACTCCAGCCTTGACCTGTTGGGGACTGTTTAGGACCCTGAACAAAAGGGAGCCCCCTCAACCTTTACTCTGTACAAACCGGAAAATTCCATTACTTATGTTCGCATAACCTGAGGCACAGGTGCCCTTGTGACAAAGGAAATAGCTAACCTCAAGAAGTAAAAGTAGCCCAGGACAATTAACCACGAGACCCTAAGGGCCCAATACCTTCCTTCACAGTAAAAGCCATACCCTAGCTTACGAAACCTTGTACGATGTTCCTGCCAGATAAACCCTTGTCTCCTTCCCCTTCCCACTATTTCTCAACCGACTCTTAGAGAATATTGTAGCCCACCAAAGAACACCCCGAACCTTTCCTTATTTGGTCTGAGAAGACACTTCCCTGATGATTGACAACTCATGTACCAACCCCCTGCTAAGAAAGGTATAAAAGCAGCATGGCTGGTAATAAAGATGCTCTTGATCAGCATGTGTTGTCTTGAGCCTCCTTCTTCCTAACCTCACCAGTTTTATTCTCAGGTCGGGCCCGCTCACGGAACCCACTCAATTAGGAGCGCTTTCCACTGTTGTCTCTCCGCGGGCCGGAGAGATTCCCAGGAACGCGCATTGACCTAAATTAAGAAAAGCCTAAATCTAACAATACCCCTAAAATTAACTTTCAAATTAGACTTTGAAAACAGCCAAACCTGAACTATAATATTCCTCCAAACTCAATCCAAATGCTAATCCTAACACTAACCTAAGACTAACTTTACCTGAGCTAGGCATAAAGCTAAAAATTATAATCAGCCTATATGTAACATTCACTCTCAATTTTATTTTATTTATTTTTATTTTTATTTTTTTCTTTTTCTTTATTTTTTAATAAGTGAGTCACCGTGAGGGTACAGTTACAAATTTACCCATCTTCATGCTTGTGTTTCCCTCATACATGTTCGAGAACCCTTCTCCCCTTCCCTCCACCAGTGTCCATTCTCCACCACCAATGAACCCAGTATCCCTCCCACCCTCCAATCCCGTCCCCCACCCCTACCCTGCCTCTGTGGCAGGGTATTCCATTTTGTTCTCTCTCCTTTTGGGTGTTGTGGTTTGCGATAGGGATATTGAGTGGCCATCGTGTTCAGACTCTAGTCTACTTTCAGAACGCTTCTCTCTTCTCGAGCGGGGTCCCCAACCACATTCTACTTGGTGTTCCCTTCTCTATCCGGGCTGCCTTTCCCCCAGCATGTGAGGCCAGCTTCCAAGCCATGGAGCCAACCTCCTGGTATTATATATTGCTATTCTTGGGTGTTAGTCTCCTACTATGTTATTTTATATTCCACAGATGAGTGCAATCTTTCTATGTCTGTCCCTCTCTTTCTTGCTCATTTCACTTAGCATGATACTTTCCATGTTGATCCACTTATATGCAAAGTTCATGACTTCATCTTTTCTAACAGCTGCAACACTCTCTCAATCTCAATTTTAAACGTAGCAAAAAGTTTACCCTAACTCTCAAAAAACCCTAAACCTAACCACAATCCTAACTCTAATGCTATACCAATCTTACCCTAGCTAGACCCTACTTTATATAATAACACTAAATTTAACAATATCAATATAATTAAATTTAATTTTCAACTTCAAAAATAGCCAGAACTTGTACATAATCCTCACCAACCCTATCTCTAATGGTAATCCAAAACTGAACCCAAGACTAATCTTACCCCATTTAAATATAAATCTACCAACTAGCCTAAATTGAATCATTGCCCTATATCTAACTTACACTCTCAATTTTATACATAGCCAACACATATCTTCTTACACAAACCCTAACCCTATCCCAACACTAATTCTATAACAAGCTAACCCTAGCTGAGGCCTAAACTTAACAATTTGCCTAAATTTAACAATAGTCCTATAATTTTCATTTTAAACTTTGAAAATGGGGAAACCTGAAACTTAATCTTCCTCCAACCCTAACCCTAATGCTAATGCTAACCCTAACTCAAGATTAACTTTACATGAGGTAGGCCTAAGCCTAGCAATTATCTTAAGTAGAACAACTGCCAGTACTTTGGCAGCCACATCCACAAACTGCCCCTGGAACTGTGTAATCCCATCAACAGCTGAGATCCAGAGACTATAATACAACGCTCCCGGAAGACCTCTTATAGCCTAGTTCTCCCTCTCAGAGAAACTGGCAAGGTATCGAGATCATTATGCCCACACGGCAGAGCCTGGCAAGCTCTCCATGACGTATTTGATATGCCAAATACAGTAACAACGATGGGTCTCATTCCCCTTACCCTGAAAGAGCTTCCAATGCTACACTACTAGAAAGAATGAGTAAAGAGAGGTTGCTAAAATCTCAGGGCTAGGATGAATGGAGATGTTACTGGTGCCCACTCGAGAAAATTGATGATCAACGGGATGACAGTGACAGTGATAGAACAATTGCCGTATACAGAACTTTCCCTTTCAACTTTAAATATAGTCAAATGTAAACCCTAATTCTCATACAAACCCTAACCCTATACAACCTCTCACTAGTATAGGCCTAAACAATTAGCCTAAATTTAACAATCACCCTATTATTAACTTTCATTTTCAACTTTCAAAACTGCAAAACCTAAATCATATTCCTCTTTAAACCCTAATCTTAATCCTAACGTTAATCCTAACTCTAACCCTAGACTAACCCTAGACAACCCAAGCTTGGCCTAAACATAATAAGCCTAAATTGAACAACTGCCTACACCTTATGTTCACACTCAACTTTAAACACAAACTAAATTATACCATCACGTGGGGATCATGAGACATAAAGAGAAAGGTGAAATCTATGGTTACATGGGCTAGATGTAATAGAGTGTTACAAGGAGTCATGGGATTTCTATGAGCTAATGAAGAGGTGAAACAATAAGCTTACAAACACTATAAGTGTCAGTATTCTCTGTTCTCAAACCCCGGCCATAGGCAGTTGCAATGCCATTGAGGTGGGAAATGCTGGTTCCACTGGCAACAGGTCACCCTCCTCAAGGTGGGGACATGAGTTTCCTGCACTAGCCCAGCAGTCATAATGGCCAGAAAGCTGCACCAGGAAGAACTCCAACATGTGCCTATAGGGATCTAAAACACAAACTCACCTGTGCTAAACTTTTTATCTAACCACAAATTGAAAAATTTTTACTGCACAATAGAGTATTAAAGTTCATTTTCAAGAGAAATAGGAAATCCATTGGAAATGTCATTGTCCACATAGGAAATGAAAATTTAAAGCATACACAGATGGAAAGGCTATGATAAACACAATGCAAAGCAAATATGGCAAGGCTGCTTGAGTAAATATAGTGACCCTATGTTTGAAATTATTTGTCATGACCTCAAAACATTCACTAGAAGTCTCAACATCTCTGCACCACAGTTTAACAGTGTCCAAAGAACTGTAGGTGGCTATGTCAGCAGCAATGTTCAAAGCAAAGGAAAGGAAGAACAGAGCCAATGTCCACCAATGGGCATGTAGAGAAAATATGATAAGTTTAAAAACTCTAAGATGATTCAGCAACCTAAGAAGTTAAAAGAGGTCAATTTCTGGGAGAGAAAAACTATGTAATCCCCTCAAACAACTAAAACATCAAAATTACAAGACACAGCAATATGTCTTGATAGGCATACATGTAAATCCATGACAAACACAAATGCCACAGAAAACTGAAATCAGAGTCCCTAACAGAAATCTGTACACGCATCCTGGCACTAGCCTGACTCACAACAGTCAAGATGGAGCAATAGCACAGAGGGTAGGGCGTTTGCCTTGCACGCAGCCGACCCAGATTTGATTCCTCCATCACTCTCAGAGGGCCTGGCAAGCTACCGAGAGTATCCCACCTGCAAGGCAAAGCAGGGCAAGCTACCCATGGCGTATTCGATATGCCAAAAACAGTAAGAACAAGTCTCACAATGGAGACATTACTGGTGCCCGATTGAGCAAATCAATGAACAATGGGAAGACAGTGCTACAGTGTTACTTTGGTAGATAAATTTCAAAAATAAGAGAATATTACAATGGATTTTTACCCCATTTTAAAATGAAATGATGGCATCTTATCAACGTGTGTGAACCTAGAAAGTGTCATGTTCTCAACCCAAATCCAAAGCCCAGAGTAGGTGGGCTATCTGGAGCAGTCTAATACGGAGTCTTAATGGAGCCCTCACCCTGAACGTGTGAGGCTCTGGTTTGAGGAGCCACCAGCTGGGGCAGGAGACAGCACAGGGCCACGCCGTCCACTTTGCAAGGGATGCACAGTGAGGGGCATGGGGAAGGTCCAGGTGCCAGGGCAGAGGAGAGCAACTGGCTTCCTCACCACCTCCAGGTGAGGAAGCTGGTCAGCCACCTGAGGCTGAAGAGATGCAGATGGAGTTCTCCAAGGAAAGACTCCAGAGCCTGGCAGAGGCGCTGAACAGCCCAGACCACACAGACACGCAGGTATGGGGTGGGATGTGGTGGACTCTGGGGAGCCCTGAGAGGAACCCCCCCCCACACACACACATTGACCAACCAGACACGAAGGGATGGGCTGGGGCATGACGGACCTTGCCTGAAAGGAACAGCTTCACCACACGCTGACCAACCAGACGCACAGGGATGGGGTGGGGCATGGCAGACTCTGGGGAGCCCTGAGAGGAACACACCCCCACACGCGCTGACTAACCCGACAAGGGACACACGAGACCCAACCTCGCAGCCTGAATCAACAGACCGGGGGTGCCAGGGCAGAGGTAACACCTTATGGGAGCACGTGGGAGGTGGGCCGTGGGCCATTCCCCCACCCCCACACGTGAGGTGGCCACAGCCCGTGACCACCTTCCCCTCCCCCCTGCCCCCCTCCCCGCTCTCCCTCACCCCCAGATCCCGCTCCCACCAGAACTCCGAGGGCCCGTGTTTGGGCACATCCCCCCACTGCCTCAGCTGTCTCCTGCGTGTGAGCGAGGGGCCAGGCCTGTGGCTCACCAAGCCTTCACACTGCGCATGTGCGCTGGTCGCCTGTGGAGATTGGCCCGCTTGTGAGAGTGGAGCCTGCAGTGGGCCTGCCCACTCCAGACTGCCCCACCCAACCGTGTGACCTCTCAGAACCACCTAGAGGAGTGTGGTCGCCAGGGTATGCGGGAAGGGGGAGGGGTGTTTAATAGAAACGGAGTCTCGGTGGAGAGAAACTAAAACAGCCCGGAGATGGATGGTGCAAATTTCATGCTGCAATGAGAGTGTGATTATTGTGACAGAAACATCTAAAGAGCCTGGAAAAGAGTGTAGGAGCTGGAGTGCATGCATTTTGTTCGGAAACATTTCACTTTTCATTATTTTTGTTTTATTTTCACCTTATGTATTTAAATGCTTATCTTTTATACCTTTTATTTTTTTGTTTTTTGTATTTGATATTCATCTAACAATATTCTAAACTTTTAGAAAATGTTCTTAAATTTCTTTTAAAATATTTTATTGTAACTACATTTTATTTTAATTAATGCTGTTGCTCTTTAGTCTATTTAAAAAATTTAAAATTTTATCTTCAACAATTTATTTCTCTGTGTTATTTTCTATTGTTCATTTTATTTCATTTTGAGGGCCTAGGCTGTTTGGGCTACTCCTGTGGAGCTCAGTAGCTACTCCTCTGTGCTCAGGGGTTCCTCCAGGGGGTGCTGAGGAGCCCAATGCAGTGCCAGTGATCAAATTGGAGTTCTTCACATGCAAGACAAGTGCCTTAACCTCTGCACTAGCTCACTAGGCCTATCTTATCAACATTTATTTTCTTGTTTATTTAATTTTTCTATATTTGATTTTTTAAATTTCACTGTAGTTATTTTATATTTCTATATTTGTCAATTTTATTTAGTAACAATGGACACGGGGTGTACCAGAGACTCAGAAGCTTGAGGACACTATGTCATGACTGAGGGAGGCGGGAAGCTCAGAGTGAGGAGCACCTGAGAGTAGCAGGAGATACCTGAGTGTAGCAGGTCGTTCGAGCCCAAACCCAGGGACATCAGCTGTGTAAATCCCCCATGTGTAGCTGTGCAAACTCCTCCACTTGGGTATTACACATGAAAGGATGTTTGTGGGCTCTCTAGGCGACTCTCTCTCGCTGCCCGTGTTCGGTGCTCTCGAGCCGCTTCTCCACCTGGGATGGCTATTGCCTTGGATGGACGAAGGAAGAACAAGGGCCAACCTGGTTGCTGATTAGTTGCCATTTATTCAATCTCTCATCTCTCCCAGCTCTCTCCAACCCTCTCTCTGTGCTTCTATCTCTCTCTAACCTCGAAATTCTTTCTTCCCACTGTATGTCTCCTCTCTCTCTCTCTCTCTCTGCTGTCTCCATAACTGGCTCTTCTTCAATCCCCTCTCCTTTAATCAATTCATCCCTTTCTCCCCACAGCAGCTCTTTTTTTTTAAATTTAAAATTAAATTTAATTTTTTCCATATATATTTTTTTTATTTTTTTAAAATTTTTTTAAATAATTTATTTATTTTTAATTAGAGAATCACTGTGAGGGTACAGTTACAGATTTATACACTTTTGTGCTTATACTTCCCTCATACAAAGTTCGGGAACCCATTCCTTCACCAGTGCCCATTCTCCACCACCCGTAAACCCAGCGTCCCTCCCACCCTCCCCAATCCCATCTCCCCCCCAACCCACCCTGCCACTGTGGCAGGGCATTCCCTTCTGTTCTCTCTCTCTAATTAGCTGTTGTGGTTTGCAATAAAGGTGTTGAGTGGCCGCTGTGCTCAGTCTCTAGCCCTCATTCAGCCCGCAACTCCCTTCCCCCACATGGCCTTCGACTACAATGTAGTTGGTGATCGCTTCTCACAGCAGCTCTTTTTTATCCTCTCACCACGAATCCTCAAACACGGCTCCCCAGGGGAAGTGGGATCAGAAATGTTTTTCCAGTCTTCCTGACCACTGCAACCCACTAGGGCAAAACAGCCCTTAAGGTGTGTTTCTCCTCTACTTAGACCTGAAACTTAATTAACATCTTTAATTCTGCTTACTAATATTTACCATTCTGTATGGACACAATAATAGACACTTTTAGGTTTGTAGGGTGACTCTCCTGGGGACATCTCACCACAGTCTCAGACTACAGTGCTCAGGTTGGATCAATCATTCCTAACCCCAGCAGAGTCCAAATCTAGTTATTACTTTTGGATCATGAAAGAATTTGTCCATGATCAAGCTCTTAACTTATAGTTAAGCATTATGGCACTTTGGCCAGGCCCATTTCGATGCCAGGGTAGCTCATAGCTCACCACTTGCCCTAGGTCCATCCAGTCCCTTTTCGGGACCCTGCTTTGGGGGATCTAGGAAGTAAGGGCAACTGAGGCTTAAGTTGAGAGAGCAAATGTTCAGGAGGTAATATTATCTGGAGTCAATCAACTCCCAAGCCACAGACTTGCCTTTTTAACTGTCTTCTTGTATCCATACAAAAAGCAGTTGCTCTGAAATAACTAGCCATGCAAAGAACATTAAGGAGAAGAGAAAGACAATATTTAAAAATCAGAATATGATCAGGAGACAAAGATAATTGATAGGTTGGGGAGCAGTCAACAAACACAAGCTCCCAGCGGCTAGGGAGGAAGGGCAAACCAATGTTATCCTACGGGGCGGGGGAGGCGTCTATACACAGGAGAAGAACGCACAGCTAACAAGGTAAAGAGGGTACTGATACACACTGAACTCCAGCCTGTACACACCTGACCCAAGACTGGGTAGATATGAGTGCCTGGTCCTTCCCAAAATTCCCTCCTGAGGGTCTCAGAGTCACACCTGCATGCAGATAGTGGGTCCTTTGCCCCATCACAGTCCACTCAGATGGGCTTCAGGCTTTGCTGGTACATGAGGGGTGGGTTCACAAACAGAGCAGGAGTGCCCACTATTCTTGTACATGTGTCCCAATCTGCAGAGACCAGGGCTGGACCCCTCCCACCTGATGTCTTGCACCTTCTCTGGGTATCCTGTAGGAGCTTTGTCCAAGTGCCAGGAGGGTATGTGCAAGTGTCAGAAGGATGGTGACACAGGGCAGCCACCAGGCTGTTGGGCTATTCAGCTGAGCTCCAGGACTGAAACATGAAGACAGTTGTGTACATATCACTTCCTGGTGGTGAAGGAGGACTATGTTGTGCGCTTGAATGCAAAGCATGTGCTCCAGCCCTTTGAGCTATCTTTTCAACCCTAATAATTTGTTTTGCTTCACTCTTCTCCTGAAATCCCTTTCTTCAAGAATATATGGTGAAAAAGGAAAAAGAAAGAGAAGAAAAGTTCTTGCCATAGAGGCAGGTGCAGGGGCTGGGTGGGGGGAGGGAAGGTGGAGCGGTTGTAGCAGGGAAACTGTGGACAATGATGGTGGGAAAAGTGCACTGGTGAAGGAATGGGTATTGGAACATTGTATGACTGAAACCCAATCATGAACAACTTTGTAACTGTTATCTCACCATGATTCAGGAAGGAATGAAGGGAGGGAGGGAGGGATGGAGGAAGGAAGGAAGGAAGGAAGGAAGGAAGGAAGGAAGGAAGGAAGGAAGGAAGGAAGGAAGGAAGGAAGGAAGGATGGAAGGATGGAGATATGATGAACCTACAGCCTGTTTGGAGGTCAGGACTAAATTTTTCCTTTGGTCATGAATTCCCAGGGCATCTCAGAAGAAGGTTCTGGTAGACCTCACAGGAGAATGTGGAACTCTAAAGTGTGGGGTTATTATACAGCAAAAAAATGAAGTAGCCAGTGAGAGAACATAATCTAACTTTCATCAGAAATTATCTTACAAGACCAAAAGAACTTCTGTGGGGGCCGGAGCAATAGTACAGCAGGGAGGGCACTTGCCCTGTATAGAGCTGACCTAGTTTGATCCCCAGCATCCCATACGGTCCCTCAAGACCACCAGGAGTGATTCATGAGTGCAGAACCAGGAGGGTTTTTTAGGGGTATTGGGAGGACAAAAAAAATACTAATAAAGACTTCTGGGTAAAAATATAAAACTGCCCTTGTCTTACAAGTGATAAATAGCTGAAAACACCCCCAAAATACCTGCTTTTGCTAACCAAGCCTCCTGATTCCAATAGCTAACACTCTGAAGGAAACATCTGGTGGTAGTTACACTGAGGTTGTTCCCTTTTCATAGCTCATCTGCCTTTTCCTACATCTATATGCATTTTAACCCTTTATTGGGGACCCAACTTTCTCTGATCTATGGTCCTCTTCTCTTCTCAAAGAGATAGTTTCTGCTTCACAACTATTTCCACATCATTTATAATTTATCCACCCAATGGCAATATTTGTTCTAACAGCTAGCACTTATCCCAGTACCAATTTTAAGTCATCTGACCTTGAAACCAAATCAAAAGAAATTGAGAGCTTAATTAAAATTGGAAAGCCCAGCAGCTCAGAAAGGCAAGAAGCCTAAGAGGGCAACCTGAAAATTAAATCTGAAGCTTATTTGACTCTGGAAATTTTGAGCAGTTTCTTCAGGAGAAGGGCAAAGTCAGTGGGAAACTGGAAATCTTGGGAATATTATTCACAGTGAGCATTTAAAAATGGAATCCCAATTGTTTATGAAAAACAGGTTTTTAAACAGCATTTGAAATATAACCTTGATAAGAACAAGTTTTGTAATTGTCTTCATGTAGTTACATCTGACAAGGAGACTTGGGATCTTTGCTCCTTCCAGATCTTTCAGGATAAAGATGGGTCTGGGTCTGAGGATGAAGAAATACCTAGAAGTAGACTTGTAGCTTATTTGATGAACACACAAAGGGGAAAAATCCTAATGTAAGGACAAATTGAACCACCCTCACTTGGAAACATCTGTTTAGGTCTGTAGTTCAACTGTGTGTGTCTGGGGATAAGCGCATGAGAGAATTTACACATAACTCTGGCGTTCAATTGTCTGCAGCTGACCTTCCTAAAATATACTTCCCTGTTCTCTTTCATTATAACTACCACTTCTGTGGCCACGAAAGCAAGGTGGTCACTCTGAGGACATGAGTGTCCATCTCCATCTTCTGCCTTTTGACTTATTGTCAATAAAGTTCTCTCTTAGCCTGTCACCAATGATGGATCTACAAGTGGCTGTAAAATTTAACTTTCACGGTTATATCTCTATTCCTGTTTCACTTTTATAGTGTCTGGAACTGTTTCTGGGGTTGGATGTGGTCACCCCATAGGTTTGGAATCCTGTCTCACATCCTACTCCATGTATCTTCAGAACTTAACAGTGACTGTGTGTGTTTGCAGTGAGGCCTTGTGAAATCAGGGCTCGAGTGACCAAAAAGTGTGGCATCACTCCCAATCACAGTCAGAGTGTTGGGTCTTCTGAAAATGGTCCTGTTTATCTGGAACCCTTATGGTACCCCTAGGGATATTTTCAGAATTTTGTTCATACATTTCCTAATAAACCGTTTTTTTTCCCTCACAGTTAAGCAATTTTTCAAAGGTTGTGTTCATCCTGAGGCGAAGCTGAGGGAGACTGAGGAGGTTCTGATCAACCTCTCCATATAGAACACTTGAGGGCAGCAGAGGACACCACTGAGCTCTCAATGCCAAGAAGAGGCAGCTGTGCCTTAGTTCTTTTCCTTTGCTGAGGTCTGCTGCTTCCTTCTGCTGTGAGTTTCCTTAGGGCAAGTTTTTGATCTCAATACCCAGATTTGATGAGGTGCTCTGAGTCTGAAACTAGAAGTGGCTTTTTGTTTTGAGGTCATACTCAGTGGTGCTCAGGTGGGCCTGGGATAAGGGTTGGGATGAGGGTGTTCAGATAAGGCTGGGATGGCGTGGTGCTGGGGGACTATACCAAACAGTTGGGATGCTAAACACCTGGGGCCAGTCAGTACCTCAGGACCACGTAAGCATGAAGTCGTGAAATTTGCATATAAGTGGATCAACATGGAAAGTATCATGTTGAGTGAAATGAGTCAGAAAGAAAGAGACAGACATAGAAAGACTGCACACATATGTGGAATATAATGTAGCAGAGAGGTACGAGCTAGCAATGATGCAACTTCTGGCAGAAATTCTCTAGACTTAGTTACTAAAATACTTAAATACAGAAATCCAAAACCTCGTGGCCGCTATTGTGGCCACCCGACCTCATATCTCTTCATTCTCAGCAATGGAAAACAAATTATCAAATGCTTCCTTTCCAGCAGGTCTGACTTTGGGGGGGGGGAACTCCAAACAATAATAGTGAGTTTTTTGTTGAAATATTGAATGTAACCAAAGTAAAGAGAAAGTAAAATGAAGTTTATCATCTACACAGGCGGGGTGGGGGCTGGGGGTGGGGGTGGGGGGAGTTTTACTGTGGTTCTTGGTGGTGGAATATGTGCACTGGTGAAGGGATGGGTGTTTGAGCATTGTGTAACTGAGACTTAAGACTGAAAGCTTTGTAACTTTACACATGGTGATTCAATAAAAATAAATAAATTTTAAAAAAGACCCAGATGAAGGACTTTGTGCTACTTGAATAATGTTCTGCCCCTCTCTCACTATCCCAGTGGTACAGCTGACAAGGAAAACCCCTTCCCATTGGAGAAGTGACTGTTCTGAGGAACTCTTTCCCAGATGGGTGCTACTAGTGCTAGCCTATTGCAGCACTGCGCAAACTCTCAGGCAGAAGGGTCACAGAGTTCCTGCTAAGGTTTGTTAAGACAAACCCTGGACCCTTAAGTGGGCATCTTTATGGCAGAAGAGAGGTTTGAATGGAAGAAATGAGTCTTGGGAAAGGAAATAGGGCTTCACCAACTAAAGTCTGGCTCCCAAGGAAGCAGTTCAGTGTCCTGTGCTCCTAGTCAGAAGTAGAGCAGGATGGGGCTAAGTAAAACCAACCCAGAAGAAATTAAGCGTGGAATTCAAAATTAAGGAAAGACCAGCAAGTGATTTTATTGAGGGAAAGTTGTTCTGGTTTTTGCCCTTCCCCCAAAGTCTAGGATAAGGACAGGTTGAACCCTCCTCTGGAAACTTGTATTAAGGTTTGTAGATAAGAAAGAGTGTGTTTGGGCTAGGAAGCAAGAGCACACCTTTGCATGTGGGAGGCCTGAGTTCCATTGCTGGCACCATTTGGCTCTCCAGTGTTACAGGTGAGGCACTGTGGTAAATAACTATAAAAACAGAAAGGCCCATCTCAAATGTCTAAATAACAAAGGGGCATGGAGATTTCCATACAGAAAACTGAGTGGTCACCAACTTCCTGATAGAGCACTTTGGAAAGGCAGTTACAGACAGCTGCTGGAGCAAGCCCAGTGGTTATAATCTGATACTTTTTATTTGTAACATACACCCCTGACTATATAATTAGATGCTTGTGATACAGGTCATTTAGGAGAAAGTGTGTAGTCCTTTTATACATGTGTATTCTTGACACCCACTATGCCCAGCCCTGATGCATATACCTCTCCATAGCTCACTCCTTCAGAAGTCCCCACTGCAAAATCCATCTCTCTCTCTCACACACACACACCTCTTTTATGTGTGTACTATCTCTTTAATAAATATTTCTTCTGTTAACTACATTGTCTTGTCTTTGAAATTTTTCTCCAACAAAGATAAAGAACTGAGGAAACATCTAGCCCTGCATCTCTACATCCCTTTGATGCTAACACATCCAGCCCCATACTGGCACACTCTGAGGATGTACCAACAAACAAAACAAGTGAAAGAAACAAGGAAAAAACCCTAACTCATATAAAAATATGGTGGTGAATGCTCTAGGGACTACTATCCCAGTAGGAAATTTATTGATCATTCAAATGCCCACATTATGCAAATCGCCCTTCCCAAAGATATGCTTCCCTCTTCTTTTTTCCTACAAATAAGAGTTTCTAAATTAAAAAACATCTTCTTATAAAAAAATCAACAAAACTTCTTGGGACTGGAGAGAGAGCTCAAAGTTCTGAGCATTTGCTTTGCCTGCAGGAGGCCCAGGTTCAATCCCTAGCACTACACGATCCCCTCATCCCCACAGGAGTAGCAGTTTGACCTGTGCATGAATTCACAGGTAAGTCATGAGACTGGAACAGGTACAGGAGAAAGACTGGAACCTTTTACCAATTCAGGAGTTCTGACATTAACTGAATCTCCTGATACAAACCCCTTATGATTGCATTTTCATATATGATTATGATGTTATGATTCTTTATTTTCCTCATGAGAAGCACTTTGCTGCTTCCTTGCAGACATCCTTTCCTCACAAAGCAAACCCCTTTAGACACTGATGATTCAGCCTGCCGAATCTCCCTAATTGAGAACTGTTTCAAAACTTCCCTCTGGAAACAGCTACATCACCTGCCTGATTCAGAAAACAGCTTCTCAACATCTCAAGCAGGCCTGACCAAGACTAAAAGTCTTCCCTTGATTGCAGTTTCAGCCTCTCACAAAGGTGGAGATTTATTTTTACTTATTTTGTTTAGGTATCACTCCTGGTGGTGCTTGGTGGACCATATGCAATGTCAGCCATGGAACCTGGGTTGGCCATGTGCAAGGCAAGCACTCTACTCACTGCGTTATCACTCTAGCCCCTAAAGTGGACATTTAAAATCAATCTGTAGTTTCCTGGTCAGTGCTGGAGAGGTCAGTTGCATAATGAGACCCACTTATTCCCCTGTATGTCAATGCCTTTACCTAAAACCTTCTTTTTTTTCTATTTTTTTCTATTTCCTATAGCATCGCCCCACCCTCTCTCTAGTGGTAAAAAGTGAACAAACAAAACTTTTGTCTTGCACAATTTCTTACTCCTGACTCTGTGCTCAGGCATCATTCCTAGTGGGGCTTGGATGACTATATGGGATGCCTGAGATGGAACCTGGGTTGGACATGTGCAAGGTAAGTGTTGTACTATCTCTCCAGCCCTAATCCCCCACTAGGTCTTTTAAAAAGCAGTTTATTCTGCTATTTATACTCTAGATAACAACCTAGTAATGGCTTATTTTCTTCTCTCTAAGAGAGATCTATGTGCAGACAGGGTCAGGAGACGGCTCATAAGTCTAGAGAGGAGCAGGCTGGAGACTCAGTAAGAGAGAGGGCTTCCAACAATGGTGAAGAACAGTTTCAAGGTGTTTTATCCACACCAGTAATCCTGTATTTAGAGTGAGTCCCGGAAGGCAGCCACCTGTCGGAGATCTCTCCGGACCCCATATGGAACCAATTCCACCAGGGCACCTCAGATGGAGCAGGTGTTCCCTCTCCATCCACTTCAGATGAACTCCCACATGCTGGCCACATGCAGAAGAAAAACCCAGGTACGCAGGATCTGAGACTAAGACTCCAGGCCACATGGTGGCAGCAGATAAAGCATCCCTTCCCATCTCCCTGTCCACTTGGGGTCCTGGCTGTCTGAAGATAGATTAGTCTACTCTGTCCTGAGGATAGACTGACTGCGACTAAATCCTTGATGCAAATTGACAGAAGAGAAAACCCGTTATAATGGAAGTTAAGTGAAGAGTCAACCTCCAAGAACTTCCAGTTCAATCTCAGAGTATCTTCAATGAACACGATTTCCTGTTTTTCAGGTCTCTGATGCCCTCAGGTGTTCAGAAGCAGTCAATGCTGAGATATCAATCACTTAGTAAATACCTAATTCTCCATCTCAAATTTTCATGATCATTAGAAGAGGACATTCTGAATTCTTAACCATGGAAGACTAGCTGAAAAAATGAGAATGCCAGTTTGTAAAATCACAGTCAGATATTAGAATTGATTCAGTCTAGTTTATGAACAAAAAACTAAAAATATCCAAAAATAATTGAGGGCTAGAATCCACACCAAAATTCATGTTACTACAACATATTTTTTCTCTCTACCTTCACCCCCAATCTACCAAATACTTAGAGTGAAAATTATGTTTACTTCTTTTAGTTTTTGAGTCATACCTGGCGGTGCTCAGTTAACTCCTGGCTCTGCACTCAGGAAACACTCTTGGAGGGGCTTGGGGGACTGTAAGGCATGCTGGGGATTGAATTCAGGTCAGTCATATGCCAGACAAGCAGCCAACTCTCTGTGCTCTCACAACAGCCCCTAAAATTAAGTTTACTTCTAATAAAAGTTATTTTCCATAAGCACACTAAGCATAAGGATCTTAAGTAAATTTTATCTTGGTACTCTATTAACTCCATTATTTTTATGAGAGACATCCTGAGGATCGACTAAGTTCAGAGTAAGTAGCTCCTGTATCGAATAAGAAAAATACCTTAAGGTGCAAAGGTGGTGTTAAGAAATGAGAGAGCCAAATATCCAAGCCACAGAGTCAACAACACTGAAATCAAGAGACCCCAACCTTAACAACCAAACTTAGAAAGGCGCCTGTGAAGAGGGCAGGCTGAGGGGGGATGGGGGCATGGGAGGGATTCTATGAATACTGGTGGAAGTTGACACAGGTGGTGGGATTAGTGCTGCAATACTGTATGTTTAAAACTCAATTATCAATAACTTTGTAAATCATGGTACTTTAATAAAAAGTAAAAATAATGACAAAAAATTGATATTCCTATCTGCCACATTAAGAGTTACCCAAGATGGGTGGGGGGGGAGGTATACTGTGATTCTTGGTGGTGGAATATGTGCACTGGTGAAGGGATGGGTGTTAAAGCATTGTATAACTGAGACTTAAACCTGAAAGCTTTGTAACTTTCCACATGGTGATTCAATAAAAGAATAAATTAATAAAAAAAAAAGGTTACCCAAGATCTGGCCCAATGTGAGGATCAAGTAAATATGGTAAGCTGCTGGTAATCTCAGATTTTTTCAGTCTTCTTGTAAGATGTTTTGGTTGTATAGAAATCCGTCTCATCTCCTAAGGGCTAGAATTGACCAAGATTGATTTTGGGTACCCCATCATCTCTAGACAGGACTTTGAAAGAAGTGCCTGGCATTTCATTGTTCTGAAATGCTACTCTGGATATACTTTATGTTAGCCAAAAGAAGCCTCAGTTTCTGCTAGTGTCTCAATCAATATTTTTGACCCTATGTGAGAACAGGAAGCTGCTTTCATCTTTTGGGTTGGTTCCTTCCCTGTCACTAATTTTCTACATTTCTAGAATTCTCTCCTTAGCTCTTTCATGGCCTCCCTGGCAATCTGTTATGTGTCAACCCAGAGGATATGCTGGTGTCTCCTTATTCATCTTCTGCATGGTGTGGAGATACTCTCAATAAAACAAGCTGGGGTGATAGTTCACTTCTTTGAAGTATCAATGTTCTTAATTACCTGTTGTCCAACATCTTCAAAACGGAAGGGTGAATGCTTCACATATACAAGGTCATAGGTTCAATATCTATAGCAATTCCCCAAGACCTGTTTCATATATATATATATATATACATATATATACACACACATATATATATATCATTTATATCACTTGTCATCCCGTTCCTCATCGATTTGCTCAAGCGGGTGCCAGTAACATCTCAATTTGTCCCTGTTGTGTGCTAGTGTAGCCCAATGGCATCTTCTCGCTCCAGGAACACAAAGAGCCTCAAATTGTTCATTCAGGGATTTGACGAAGAAGTCTGACCATCTTGTAGGTGGGCGGCCATGTGTTCTGTGTCCCGTAGAATCCAGTAAGTAACAGCTCTGGTCCAGTGATCATCTCCAAATCGCATTACATGTCAGGCCTATCTGATTTTTGACGCGTTGGCAAACGAGACAGCGTCCCTGATTCTTTTTTTTGGGGGGGCGGGTCCACACCTGGAAATACACAGGGGCTACTCCTGGCTCTGCACTCAGGCACGCCTGGCGGTGCTCAGAGGACTATATGGGATGCTGGGAATAGAACCCGGGTTGGCGCGTGCAAGGCAAAAACGCTCTACTTGCTGTACTATTGCTCCAGCCCCCGCGTCCCTGATTTTGACCGTCAGTGGAGGTCGGAACTCCGGATTCCTTCTCTCACTTCAGTTAAATGTGATATTCTGAGCATAGCTCTTTTGATTCCTCTTTGGGAACCCCAAATAGTGTTCTTATCCTGTTTTTGAGACCTCCAAGGCTGCTCGGATCAGGACTGGGCCTCTTCTTCCCAGACTTCCCATTTTCCAGTAGCTAGGCAGTCACACCCAGAGACTGCCTCTGGCACCATGTAGTCCCACCAATGTCCCACACCCAGAGACTTAAAAGCAAGCTCCTGGAAGAGAGTGACGCAGAGTCTCTTGCTCACACACCTGGCTGTCTTCCCCGGGGCCCCTCGGAGGGGATGGGCTCCAGCTTCCCTCCCTGCCCGGAGCAGAGTTCCCAGTGGCCGAAGACCTCCAGAGCCTAGCTACAGCCATGCTCAAGGCCCCTCTCCACACGTTCGGACGAGCCTCATGCATGAAGGTACCGGCAGAGAAACCCAGGTGTGTGCCGGGGCTGAGACCCCCAAGCCTGCTCATATCAGGACTGGGCCTCTTCTGCCCAGATTCCCCATTTTCCAGTAGCTAGGCGGTCATACCCAGGGACTGCCCCTGGCGCCGTGTAATCCCACCAATGGCCCACACCCAGAGACTTAAAACCAAGCTCCCGGAAGTGACATCTTATAGCCTAGTTCTCCCTCTGGGAGAACCTGGCT
Organism: Sorex araneus; assembly: GCF_027595985.1. Classification (NCBI taxonomy): domain Eukaryota; kingdom Metazoa; phylum Chordata; class Mammalia; order Eulipotyphla; family Soricidae; genus Sorex; species Sorex araneus. The sequence continues at coordinate 150,953,302 of NC_073313.1, read as the reverse complement.
AGCTACCGAGACTTTCCTGCTCTCATGGGAGAGCATCGCAAACTCCACATGGTGTATTCATATGCCAAAACCAGTAACAATTCTGGGTCTCATTCCGCTGACCCTGAAAGTGCCTCCAACGTGGCATCCTTGAGAAGGATGAGTAAAGAGAGGCTTCTAGAATCTCAGGGCTGGGATGAATGGAGATGTTACTGAGACTGCTTGAGAAAGTTGACAATCAACGGGATGATGATGATGATGATGATGATGATGATGATGATGATCCTGTTTTTGTGAGCCCAGGTCTTTGAGGTGTATGTTAGCGCAGGAAGAATGGTGGAGTTGAAAAGATGTGCCCGGAGCCGAAGTTCTTCGTCTACTTAACAACTTTTTCGACACTGTTGAAGGCGTTCCATGCTGCTTTCTTCCTCCTGCTCAGTTATGGTGCAGGTCATTTGTCATGTTGAGTTCTCAACCTAGGTACACATAACTGCTGCAATCAGAGATATTCGTTCTGTTGAGAGCAAATGGAACATCAGGAACTAGTCTTTTTCTCATGAACATTGTCTTCATAAGATTCAGCTGTTGTCCGACCTTTCCACACTCACGAACGAAGTCAGCCAGCATTCGTGCCGCTTGACTAATGTTTGGTGTTATTAGAACGAATGTCATCAGTGAAGCGGAGGTGGTGTATTGCTGACCGTCTATCTTCACTCCCATTCCTTCCCATTCCAGTCGTTGCATGACGTTCTCGAGGGTGGGTGGCACTGAAGAGTTTCAGTGAAATGGTGTTGCCCTGCCAAACCCCTCTCTTTACACGGTCACTGTACACTGTCATTTCATTGTTCATTGATTTGCTCGAGCAGGCACCAGTAACGTCTCCATTCATCCCAACCCTGAGATTTTAGCAGCCTCTCCTTACTCATCTTTCCCTATGATTGGAGGCTCTTTAAGGGTCAAGCGAATGAGACCTGTGATTGTTACTGTATTTGGCAAATTGAATATGCCATGGGGAGCTTGCCAGGCTCTTCCGTGTGGGCGGGATACTCTTGGTAGCTTGCCAGGCTCTCCGGTAGTGACAGAAAATGAATATCAGAGAATACAAACAAGCATGTTAAAACCAAACACACACATACACACACACATATATATATACATATATATATATTCATCATTTTGGAGTTTTTACATGCACAAGGGTAAATATAATCCCCATTACTCTGCCCTGGCCAGAAGCAAAGATCCCAGGGACTACTTAACATTCTCTCTGTGAATGAGACTTCACATTTTATTTTTTCATTTTTGGTTTGGGGCCACACCCAACAGTGCTCAGATTATTCCTGGCTCTGTGCTCAGGGATGATTCCTGGCAGAACTAAGGGACCATTTGGATTCTGGGGATCGAACCCAAGTTGGCCACATGCAAAGCAAGAAACCTAACAGCTGTCTTATCTCTCTCTAGTCCTGGGGCTTAATATTTTGTGTTGTTTCAAACTTTGAATTGGAATTTAAAAAGGAAAATTTAAATTAGGATATCAGTCTCTATATCTAAAACCTCAGAGTAAGGCCATGATTTTTCTTCTCCTTGGAAAGAGGGGGTACAGAAAACCCATTTTTCTGGATTCAGATGTATTTTAGCTTAACTGCATCAATACAAAACTATTTTGCACAATAAACCATGGAAATACTCAAATTGTTTATTCTGTGAATACACTTAAATTGTGTGTATTGTTAGCCACTGCTCTTCCCAGAAGCTGGGAATTTCTTTTCTTTTCTTTTTTTAATGTAGGAGTACTGCTATTTATTCAGCCATTGATTAAGTTGACTGAAGTGAGTATGAACGCCACATTACTTTTGAAAAATTTTTTAATTGAAAAAGCTGTTCATAATTGGGTTTCAGTCATACAATGATCCAGCACCCATCCCTCCACTGCTGTACATTTCCCACCACCAATGTCCCCTGTTTTCTTCTCACCAACCCCCAACCCTCCACCCCCACCCCCAGCCTCCGTCTATGAGGAGGCACTTTCCTTTTTGCTCTCTTTCTCCTTTTCCTTTTGTGCATTATGGTTTGCAATACAGGTATAAGAGGTCATGGTGTTTGTTCAGGGCATTCAGTATTTTTTATCAGGATGGTAGGGCTGGAGTAGCTTTTTAACTGGGTGATGAGGCTGGGAATTTCTTAGAAACACCTTTCCCTGTGTAGTGTTAGGGCTGCATTTCCAGTGAAATGAAATCATGTAAGATATGGAAAGCCAAAGAGGAGTGGAGAGCAATCCAAAGGTTAGGGCAGTGGGAAACAAAAATGCTAACAGACCTGGTTTACCCCATCTTTTCTTTAAGCTCCACTCCATATCTGCCTCCTCCTGACACCTGGTCCCACTGACCATTTGGAGGCGTGAGTATTTTGGCAACAGCCTACCAAGGCTACAGCTCCCACAAATCTGTCCACGTTATTCTTTTTATACCCACTTTGGCCATAAGAATTATGAAGATGATAAGTCTTCCAGCAAGTTTCAAACTTCTCATCAATTCCAGTGCTTCTGTGGAAATTGCTTAGGGCTGTTACTCTGATTCTCTAGCACAACCCTTCCATATTAAATCCTTTATTTGCAAAATATGTGTTTTGGTTCTAATTCATCACTGAATTCAAATGGATATCTTGGTCAACCACTGGGTTTGGTGCTGGATACCACCATCACTCTGCCACATAAGCATTTTTAAAAAAATATATTGTGGAACCCATATCCAGCAATGCTCTATGGATAGGAGTCATATATGGCAGTGTTTGAGGGGCCATGAGGTGATCAGAATCAAACCCAAAGTCTTACACATTTATCCAGAGGGTCATTGGCAGGAAGCGACAAAGCTGGTGCCACGTTTCTCTAACCAAATAAAAAAAAACTCTGTAAATGCAAGCTTCAGTTGAAACCTAGAAGATCCCTGGGGAGAAGTCAAATGGGTTGTTGAGTTACTTCAGCCTTTATAAAACTTGTATAACCTCACTTGTATCACTTTGTCATCCCGTTGATCTTCAATTTGCTCGAGCAGGCGCCAATACCATCTCCATTCGTGCCTGTTGCATGCTAGTGTAGCCCAATGGTATCTGCTTGCTCCAGGAGCATGAAGAGCCTCAAACTGTTCATTCAGGGTTTTGATGAGGAAGTCTGATTATCTCATTGGTGGGTGGCCATGCGGTCTTTTGATGTCCCGTGGAATCCAGTCGGTAACAGCTCTAGAGCAGCGGTCGTCTCTAAATCACATTACGTGTCTGGCCCATCTGATTCTCAACGCCTTGGCAAATGAGACAGCGCCCCTGATTCTTGATCAACGATGGAGGCCAGAGCTCCGGATTCCTCCTTTTCTCATTTGAGTGAAATGTGATACTCCAAGAATCACTTGTATCACTTGTCATCCCGTTGATCCTTGATTTGCTCAAGCGGGCGCCAGTAACGTTTCCATTTGTCCCGGTTGTATGCAATGTAGCCCAATGATATCTACTCACTCCAAAAACAGGAAGAGCCTTAAATCGTTCACTCAGGGTTTTACTCCACACATAGCTCTTTCAATTCCTCTTTGGGATACCCAATAATGTTCTCATCTTGTTTTCATAGGACCCAGGTCTCTGAGGCATATGTTAGTGCAGGAAGAAGATGGATAAGATGTGCCCAGAGCCAGAGGTTCTTCATCCTCTTAACTACTTCTTTGACACTCTTAAAGGTGTTCCATGCTGCTCTATTCCTCCTGCACAGCAGTTTAGGTGCCAGGTCATTTGACATGTTGAGTTCTCGACCAAGGTACACATAACTGCTGCATTCGGAGATGTTTGTTCCATTGAGAGCAAATGGAACATCAGGAACTTGTCTGTTTCTCATGAACATTGTCTTCGGGAGATTCAGCTGCAGTCCGACCTTTCCACACTTGTGGTCAAAGTCAGCCAGCATTCGTGCCGCTTGGCTGATATTTGGAGTTATGAGAACGATGTCATCAGTGAAGCGGAGGTGGTGTAGTTGCCGACGGTCTCTATTCACTATCATTCCTTCCCATTCCAGTCATTGCATGATGTTCTCAAAACTCACTGAAGAGTTTTGGTGAAATGGTGTCACCCTGCCTAACCCCTCTCTTTACATCGATGATCGCTTCTTTGTAGAATGGTGAGATCCTGGTGGTGAATCCATAATACAGCTCACAGAAGATCCTGATGTACTGAGTTTGAACGCCCTGTTTGGCTAGGGCTTTGATGCTCGCTTCAATCTCAACAGAATCAAAGGCCTTCTTTATAAATTGATGAACATTAGACAGTACAGCATCTTGAACTCTCGCGAAACCTCAATGAGCTTGTTCACCGTGTGGATATGGTCAATTGTGCTGAATTGACCATATATAACAATAACTATATATATTTATATGTATAGTTGTTGTTCCTTATACGCCCTTATCTAATCGACCATATATAACTATATATATAGTTTTGGACAAGTTTTTTATACATTTGATCTTGAACCCTTTTTATCCTTTTCCTGTTTTCACTAATTTGTTTTCTTAAAAAAATTATTTAGACACTTGGCCAGAACAACAACAAAACCAGTCAATTGAGGTATTTTAATCAATATAATTGAGACAAAGAATTGTAGACAATGTTTTGTAAAGCCTCCATCCCTCTTGGAGTATCCTGCCCGCACGGCAGAGCCTGGCAAAATACCTGTGGCATACTAGATATGCCAAAACCAGTAACAACAATGGGCCTCATTCGCCTGACCCTGGAATAGCCCCCAATACGGCAGCATTAAGAAGGACAAACAAGGAGAGACTGATAAAATCTCAGGGCCAAACTAGCCTGCCCAAATAAAGAAGGACTAAAATAACTGTTTGCACTTTTAACGCACATATGCTGGCATCAGAAGCATCCATCGAGAACCTGATGGTGTATGCGTGGAAGATCAAATACGACATCATTGGATTGACCGAGATGAGAAGGCATCAAACACATAACGCCGTTTTCGACACTTGGAGAACTGTTCCTCAAAACATGTGAGAGTAGAGGCGTCGGTGGTGTTGGTGTCCTTGTCAACATGAACTTAGCCATGAGCATTGATTAGTTCCATTGCCTAACACCCCAAATCAGACACTTATAGCTGAATAGATGCGGCTCATTGCCAGCAGTTTCTATCTTCGTCGTCTACACACCAACATCCAACTACGACAAAGAAACTGAGAAGTTCTACATGGAACAGATGTTCTATAAAGAAGATCACACCTTTTACAAGGTCATTGTTGGTGATCTTAACACCAAGATAGGACCAGAAGGTTACCCGAAGAACTCCACATTGGGACCCATGGCCTAGAATGGAACCAACAGGATGAAAGGCTGTCTGAGTTCATCATGTTGACCAAGACCATCCATGGTAACTCGCAGTTCCAGAAGGCCGAATCTAAACGCTGGACATGGGAGTTCCCTGGTGGACAGTTCCACAATGAAATTGACCACATCATACTGAATCAACGGTTTTGCCTGACCAATGTCGCTGTTGTCCCAAAATTCCAAACGGGATCAGACCACCGTCCCCTTCATGCGAAATTCTACTTCATGGAGCTGGGAGAAAGGGCTCCAAAGTTTAAGAAGAGAACTCCCAGAATGACCACCAACTGTGAGCTCTTTGGCACTACTGCAGCAATATGGGAAGATGTCATCGTTGACAACATCGACGAGGAATATGATCAACTGGTTCAGCACCTCCATGATCGTGCGAGGAATGCAGAGAGAGAGAAAGCCACAAGAACTTGCCTGTCTTTAGAAACTCTCGAGCTCATTCGCCGTTGTCTGGCACAAGCCTCAGGCAATCACAAGCTAACTTACAAGCTCACAAAGCTGTGCAGAGAAGCGATAAAGTAAGACCTCAAAGAGAGAAGAGCAGCAGTGTTGGTCGATGCAGCAGAAGCTGGGAAAAGTATTCACAAAGCCCGCCTGTCCTTCGCCAACTATAAGACCAAGATGACTGCCCTCCGACGTCCTGATGGATCTATCACATCTTCCAGAAGGGCAATGGAAAAGGTTATCCAGGACTTCTACTCGAATCTCTTTGATAGCCACGTCCACCTGACCACATACCAATTCCGCAGGATGGATATGTCGTTCCCAGCGTTCTCCCTTCCAAAATGTGACATGCCATTTCGTCGGTAAAGAAGCGTACATCACCTGGTTCAGACAAGGTTAGACCCGAATACCTGAAGAATCTGTCGCCAGTACTTGTCATTACACTGACTCGGCTCTTCACATTCTACCTGTCTGAATGCATGCTTCTGTCCCAATGGAAAACCAGCAGGACTGTCCTGTTGTACAAGAAGGGAGACATCCACGACATCAGCAACTATTACCCGATCTGCCTGTTGTCCATCGTCTACAATTTGTTCACTCGAGTCATCTGAATAGGATTGGAAGAACACTAGATGAAGGACAACCATGCGAGCAATCTGGGTTCCAAAAAGGATTCAGCAAAATCGAACATATCCACATGGTGACCAAGCTCATTGAGGTTTCGCGAGATTTCAAGATGCCGCTCTGTCTAACATTCATTGATTTAATGAAGGCCTTTGATTCTGTTGAGACTGAAGTGGTCATTGAAGCCCTAGCCAAACAGGGTGTTCAAAGAAGTTGTTAAGGGGACAAAGAACATCTGCTTCGGGCACATCTTTTTGACTCCACCGTTCTTCCTGCACTAACATATGCCTCTGAGACCTGGGCCCTACAAAAACAGGATGAGAACGGTATTCAGGTATCCCAAAGAGGAATCAAAAGAGCTATGCTTGGAGTATCACATTTCACTCAAGTGAGAGAAGGAACCCAGAGTTCCGACCTCAGTTGACAGTCAAGAATCAGAAACACTGTCTCCTTTGCCAAGGTACCGAAAATCAGATGGGCCAGACACATAATGCGATTTAGAGACAACTGCTGGACTAGAGCTGTTACCGACTGGATTCCATGGGATGTCAAAAGACCAAGTGGCTGCCCACCTACAAAATGGTCAGACTTCTTCGTCAAGACCTAAATGAACGGTTTGAGGCTCTTCATGTTCCTGGAGTGAGCAGACGCCATTGGGTTACACTAGTACGTGACAGGGATGTATGGAGACATTATTGGCGCCCTCTGGAGCAAATCAATGAACAATGGGATGACAAGTGACAAGTGATACAAGTGATACTTGTTTACAATTGGTTTTCATGCAAACAATATTTCTACCTCCAATCCCATTATATGCCCCATCTCTCACCACTTTCCACAGATTACCTTCTACCTAGAAAACTGACTCCTTGACAATTATATTTATCTTAAATTGTTGCAGTTGGGTCCCATGATTAAAGTAGTGTTGGATACAGTGGTTTCGATCTATACAGATACTTTACCTCTATACCATAGAGTGGCCCAATGCCCCTTACCTTGACCCTATGTTTATTCCAGACCTCCAACTTCTTGTTTCCCTCCCCCCTCCATTTCCCTTTTTTCTTGTCATTGTTTCCATAATCTAGATTCACTGTTTTACACACCTTCGTTACCATTCCCTATACATATTATCCTATATACACTAGATTAGTATAAAGGACACCAATGAGAACACCTGGTGTCTGACCTTGTCCTTTCCTCCTACATAAAATTCTTCAGTTCCATTTATGTTATGGCAAATTTCATGATTTCATCTTTCCTTGTTGCTGAATATTAATGCTAAATCTGTTTACTATAATGATTTTCTCCTCTTATGCATCCCTTTGTGTCATCTCTTTTAATACAATAATTAAACTTTAGATTTTTCAGAGTTACAGAGAATTGGTTATAATGCCTACAGTCATTTTTCTGTTTCTCTCTCAACCATGGTGCCAGGATGAGAGCTGTGAAAGTTGTGTGGCCATTTTAGGATCTTTCATGGTTTTTAGTATAGTCTACATGGTCACTTTAGTGTTTTATGTCTTTTAGTTAAAAAGCAATTTTATACTGTTGAGACAACATAACTATTGAAAGCTACAGGTAAGACTATTTAATGTATTTTTAGCTTAAGTAAAACACTGTTGTTCTGTAGATTATGGAAACACGTCATCACAAGAATCAGATTCCATTAAAAACATCTAAAACAAGAAATTTTCACTGAATTCTCTTAAATTTTATTAATGCTCTCAAATTCATGTAAAACAAGATATGTACCTTTAAAAGCATTATTACATAAATATACCAAGGGGCAGTTAAGTATTTGATCCTTAAAACATGCACATCAGTTTTAGTTAGGTATATATTAAAGGGAGGGATATAATCTTAGGTTCTTCTCCTCAAATTAAAGTATTTGGACATTACTATGCTAGAATGCCAAGTGTTTTCCAGGAGCAGATAAGTTTTCCAATAGGAAATGCTGATGTAATGAAAAGGCATTAGTATTGATGAATGATACTGGAAAAACATTTACACTGTGCAAGACCACTGGGAAGAGAGTTCCAGTAAGTCTTAAAAATATATGTCAAAAAATAATTCAGACAGCATGAGTAAAAATATTTAGATGGAACAACAGGTAGCATAAGCCAGATTATGTGAAACATATATATTCAAGGCACATGGTTAGGCTAAACAAGTGGCTAATTTTTATAGAATGATTGTTCTTTCATTGAGGAACTGGTCAACTTTAAGATAATTTCCACATACTGGCACTTACTGATAAATGCAATCTGATCTAGAACAGTAAATATTTTCATTTTCAATAATCACCCAAAATAACATACTAAGAGATGCCGAGTTGAAGCAGTACGAGTACACTCTAGTTTTTTCATACTACAGTTGTTAAATTGTCTGTATTGCTTCTAAATATCACACTCTCTAGTTTCACAAAAGGTTTCTCAAAACTGGGCAAATTAAAGAAATTATTTAACCAAAAAACAATGCTCAAACTATTATTCAACAGCAGTTAAGCTCAAATCCTGGAGTCAACTGTTGACTTTATCCAATTGGGGCTTTTCCCAGACTGGACAAAACTTCCCACTTTCCTCCCTCAAAAAAGTAAAAATCCATAGTTGTTCTCTTCACAATCTTTGGTCAGAGGAATTTGCGTCCCTACTCCCTCCCCTACCTACTCATTAACTAGATAATAGTCCTAAATATCCCGTGAAAAGGAATATATGAAAAACAACCATCTTCAACATTTTTAAATCACCTTCTCAAACCAACTGCCACTGGAAACAGATATGAGGTTTATGAAACAGTACAACTTTTATTCCTGAAAGTGAACAGTATGAGGGTAAGGATAATTCCTGTGCTTCTAATGAGCTTAACAATATGTTCCCTACAATTGGCAGAGATAATGATAATATATTATCAGCTGGGGCTCCTAAAAACAAGCAGCACCAACACTGATTTTATTTTATTTATTTATTTATTTATTTATTTTGCTTTTTGGGTCACACCCAGCGATGCTCAGGGGCTACTCCTGGCTTTGCACTCAGGAACTACACCTGGCGGTACTTGGGGGACCATATGGGATGCCGGGGATCGAACCCGGGTCGGCCGCGTGCAAGGCAAACGCCCTACCCGCTGTGCTATCGCTCCGGCCCCAACACTGATTTTAATTCTCCAAATAACAACTATTCTCCAGTTACATTGTTTGAGGCACCTCAAACTCATCAATAACAAAGCACGTTAAGATGTTACTTAATACTGTCTCTCAAGTACTTCTTTTATGTACACATACTAATTTCCTGCATAGTTTTAGTAGACAGATGTTAAAAATGGTTATTTCTACCTTGGTGACAGTTTTGCACAACTGCAGACAACTTTCTCTAAGTAGATAACAATATGTTAATAAACCAAAGAAACAAATGCTAAGCCTTTTAAAGACATTATTGTATCAATTCAGTCTGAAGTATTATGGAATAAACTGGTTAAGAGGACAAAGATAAATCTGAAAGTAAAGAACAATATTACAAAAAGAAAGGGGTTGAAGAGACTAGTAGAATCATCTGTTGGTTTTAAAAGGCTTGAGTCACATGGATTGCTTCCAACTCCTGTTCTCTTGGTTAATAACAATTTTTTCTTTTTATTTCTTCACACATTTTGGCCATGTAAATCCACCACAAAGAGGTGACACAATGATATAGATGAATACCTGGAGGAAGGGAGAAGGCAACTTTATTTTCTTGAACCTATTAACTGCTCCTAAAATAATAAGCAAATAAAAGATCTATTAAGGAATACTTCTCCCCATATAACTTATGAATTTGAATCACACTATGCTTTCGTGGGTGGGAGAGAAAACATCAGGGTTGTTTGTCTTCACTGGAAACTATGCAGAATTCAGTTTTATGAATAACTCTTATGATATCTCATTAATGATCATAAAACATAAATTAGCCTAATTCCCTTTAAGTATAGTTTTATTACAAAGTACATTTTAAGATTTTACACATGGATTAAAGTTTCATTATTAGAATGATAAAAATATAAAAATACTAGAGACTATATCTATATCACCTTTGACTAGTGTTCCTTTCAGTGAATAATGACAATTATAATGGCAAAGTCAAAGAAAAGTTTATGACACAAGTAATACTAACCCCCAAATTCTATAATAGATACAATATTTTTCTCTCCTTCTCCTATAGATATGTCTTTTAATTTTGTATGTGTGTGCATATATATGTATGTGTGTATATATGTGTATGTGTGTATACTAACCACGCACATATATTTGGGGCTTTGGTCCACACCTGAAGTGTTCAGGACTTAATTCTGGCTCTGCACTTAGGTATCACTCCTGGCAGGGCTTTGGGGATGATATGTGGGGCCAGAAACCAAACACAGGTTAGCCACATGCAAAGCAAATGCCCTATCTGATGTACTATTATTGCTCCGGACTTCAAAATTATAGTCTTAAATTACGGTTTTGTAGTATAGTCTTGCTTGTATTCCTACAAATTAAAAACTAAGCTCACTGCAATAGATACCTTGTTATGCTTTAATTTACACATTTTTGTAATCTTTAAGTGATTGATTTTATTATCCACATATTTGAAAAATACATTTATGGATTGCAATTCCCCTCCCAAAAGTCAACAATGTATTTTGCCTTCTTCTCTACTAACATTGAGGTGAGTGATACAGCTAAATCTAGTTATTAATGAAAAGATTAAACTACTCACAACATATGCACAGCTGAATTAAAATGATGTTCTTAAGTTGAAAGACAATGATACCTGATAATATCATTTTGAAAAGATAGATATAGCATTTAAAGTAATCAGGACATAAAATCCAAATTCAGCAGTAAGACCAGCTTCACAGGTAAATATTTGTTACTGAATAGACAACATTGCACTGATACCAAAACCAGACATCGACATCACACACACAAAAACTATAAGCTGGTTACTCCCACACTCTCCAGTCTTTGCCATCCAAACCATGCAAATGACCTAATTTCACTGCATCATGACTAATCTCTGCAGAGATGACAAACTGATGAAAAATTTCAGGTACACCGGTTTTTGGGTTGAATACCTAGGGATCAACAAGAGGTCTAATACTTATACACAAAAACCTAAATCATTGGTAACAGAAATAAAAATACATGGAAATGGACATGGATTGGGAGATGCTCCTGGATTGGGAGAATTGTTAAAACAACCATCCTACTACTGAAGGTAGTATACAGATTCAATCCAATTCCTATCAGAATCCAAATAACATTCTTTACAGTTACAGAAAAACATTATTAAAACTTGTATAGAACCACAAAACTTCTAAATAGCTAAAGCAATCCTGAGACAAAAGAAGATGGGAAGCCTTGTGTTCCCTGACTTTACACTACAAAACTAGAATGTAATATGGCAATAAAAGCAGAAACATAGACAGTGGAATAAAACTGAGAGTACAGAAAAAAACCCTTACATATATGGATAGTAAATTTATGACAAAGGAGCTAAAGCTGTATAATGGAGGAAAAAAAAAGTCTCTTCAATAAGTGTTGTTGGGGAAACTGTAAAAAATGAAAGCACAAGTAAAAGAATGAAATTGGACCCCTATCTCACACCATACACAAAAATTAACTCAAAATGGATTAAGGGGTGTAGGATAACATTGGGTTTGTCCTTTCAGCCTTGCCACAAGAAACTTAGTTTACCTTAGAGCAATGGCCTTTCTGTATGGACACAGGAAGACAGTTAATACTATGCTTTGTAACTTGGGAGCTGATTAAATTCAATAATATTTATTCCTAGGCATCTGCTTTCTCGACTCAGTTGCGCTTAGTTCCTAGCACCCCAAAAGCAGGATGGGAAACAAAGGACAGAATGGACCCAGGGCAAGCTGTGAGCTACCCTGGCATCAAAATGGGCAGGCCAAAGCGCCACAATACTCAGCTATAAGTTGAGAATATGGTCATAGACAAATGATGTCATGATCCACAGGTAATGATGAGACTAGGATCCTGATGGGGTTAGGAAGACTAACCTGACCTGAGGACTGTGGTCTAGAAAATATAGTGAGATGTCCTCAGAAAGAACCAAACATTAAGTCTGATACATCTCTTACTGTGTTCATACAGAATGACATTGCTAGAAATATTTGAAGTAGATTTACTACAGCTATTTAAGTGGATTACTAGCTGAGGAAGGAAGAAAGGGACACACCCTGACATAACCTTGTTTGGATCCCACCCTTGGATGGATCTACTAGTAAACTGGAGTAATCTCCTTAGATGAGATTTTGTTAATCTCCTCGAGAAATGGTTTTACCCTTCTTTGTTGATTTGTTCAACCCACCTTTGTGTTACCACCCTATGTGATTGCTACATAAACTAAGACTGCAACAGAAGTAGGGGAAGACACAGAAGTGAAGAAGACAACAGACAGAAGAAGACACAGCAAGGAGAGGACTGAAGCAAGACAGAAGCAAGGAGAAGACACAGAAGTGTGGGAGATAGCAGAGACAAGAGGAGACAGCAGAGACAGAAGAAGAGGCAGCAGGACAGACAGAAGAAGACACAGCAAGAAGAAGACACAGAAGTGAGGGAGAAAGACAGGCAAGACAGAAGCAGCAGAGAAGACACAGAAGAGGAGAGAGAAGACACAAAGCAAGAGAGAAGACACAGAAGCAGAGACAGAGAGCGGTCGAAAGAGACCAGAGGAGAGACTACAGAGACAGAGACAGATAGACAGAAGAGAGCACAGTGGCACAAACAGAAGCAGAGCACAAGGAGCCATCCCGATCCGGTCCATACACAGCAGCTCGAGAGCACCAAATGAGAGTAGCACGGCGCATGCGGAAGAGAATTGCCCCAAGAGCCCGAGAACAACACAACACACATATCATCGCACCCTCACAAGTATACGTGCCTTTGTAATTTTTTACAAAGGGCTTCAATGTTAGCACTAAATCCACACATAAAATACATGGAAGAAACATAAATACAATGTACCATGTTACTGCCTTCCACGATGTACTCAGGGATTCAACTCTAATAGCAAGGGAAGAAACTATCATTAAAGCAAAGACATCCTTCTGAACAAGAGAAAAATTTTCTCACACTAAGGTATGTAAGTCAAAATATCTTAATAAAAATTAAAATTAAAAAAGAACTTATATAATTTCAAGAATAACAAAACAAATACCCCACTCTAGAAATGTAAAGAGTTGAACAGACACTTCTCCAAAGAAGACAGATTAATGGCGAATGGCACATGCAAAACTATTCATCCTCAGTGAATGCCTGGCAAATTCAAATAAAAACAATGAAATGTCTCCTTACGCCTGTGAAATGGTATAAATATATTAAAAACAAAAATAATAAGACTTGTGGAGATATAGGGGAAAAAGAACGAACCTTCACTTATTATTGGTTGGACTATAATTGACTTGTCCTCCTTGGAAAACAATACAGTTATTTTGCCCCCAAATTTAAAATATGTCTATCATACAGAAATTCCACTCCTAGATAGCACTGCAGCACTGTCATAGCATTGTCATCCAGTTCCTCATCGATTTGCTCGAGTGGGCACTAGTAATGTTTCCATTGAGAGACTTGTTGTTACTGTTTTTGGCATATTGAATACGCCACGGGTAGCTTGCCAGGCTCTGCCGTGTGGGCAGGATACTCTCAGTAGCTTGCTGGGCTGTCCAAGAGGGACGGAATTGAACCCAGGTTGGCTGCGTGCAAGGCAAAGCATGTGCTATGGCTCCACTCCTAGGTCATCGTCATCCCGTTGATCGTTGATTTTCTCGAGTGGTCTCAGTAACGTCTCCATTCGTCCTAGCCCTGAGATTTTAGAAGCCTCTCTTTACTCGTCCTTCTCAACAGTGCAGCATTGGAGGCTCTTTCAGGGTTAGGGGAATGAGACCCATCATTGTTACTGGTTTTCGCATATGAATACGCCATGAGGAGCTCGCCAGGCTCTCCAATGCGGGCAGGAAACTCTCGGTAGCTTGCCAGGTTCTTCAAGAGGGAGAACTAGGCTATAAGCTTCTGGGAGCTTGGTTTTATAGTCTGGATGTTGGCCACCAATGGGATTACATGGCGCTGGGTGCAGTTAAAATGGTAATTATAGTGTTTAAAATAAGTTTAAAAGTTCTGGGGATTTAATATAGAACACTGTGACCACAGTTAATAGTACTATATTGTATATTTGGAAATTAATAAGAGAGTAGAGCTTAAAATTTCTCATCACAAAATAATACTATGTGAGGTGATAGATGTAACTAAATCTACTGCGGTAATCATTTGCAATATCAAATCATTTACCTTAAACTAACACAATGTTATTTGCTAATTATAACGAATAAAACTGGGAGAAAACAATTATCAAATGCAGTGTTTTCTATACAATTTGCTTTTAAAAGCTAAAAACTGTTCACAAGGAGCTGGAGAGAAAGAGTAAAGGAATTGAGCTGTTTTCCTTATATGTGGCCAAACCAGATTCAATTTCTGGTGTATGCTCCCCCAAGCACTGTCAGGAATGATCTGTGAGCACTGAGCCACAAGTGAGTCCTTAGCACCACCAGGTGTGGCACCAAAGTAACAACAAAAAATGTGTTCACTGAAAAATATTAAACATTAAAAAATTAGGGTCAGGTAGACAGCTCCAAGGGTTGCATATGTAAGGTTCCAGATTCATTTCCTGGGACTGCCACTGTGGCTTAAGCACAGCATTACCAGGCTGAGCACCAAACCATCAGGTCCACACTGTGAGCCAAGTATTTCTGGGAGACACTGTCAGGTTTGAGAGCAGTGCTGAAGTACCCCAGGTAAAAATTCAAACTCCCCAGGTAAAAATTAAAATATTTAGTCTGGGATATAGTTTAATGGTAGAGTGCTTCCATTGTAGGCATAAGGTTATGAGTTTCTTGTTCCCTAGAACTGCCCCCTCACACAAAGTATGTTCCTGTAGCACAGACATTTACAGTCCCTGGTGTCATAACCAAAATGTGTGATTTCTGGCACACTAAAACCCCACATTATTGAAGCAACAACAACCAAAACAAAAATAAGGGACAGGAGGGAGATTAATAGATAAAGGCTAAGTTGTGTAATCTAGAATGTGACACTTGAGTATACTGAGGAAACATTCCAAGTCATGGTATAATTTCCAGTGTAGTAGCTATAGATCTGTGGCTTCTCTTCTCTGTTAGATTAGGTAAGGGTGGAGAAGTACAGCTGAGACAAAAATATTTGCTCTAGATTACTTTGGGGGGCTTCTACAAATGACAAGAAGACAGCGGAAGGCTCCTTTGCCCAGCAGAAACACTTCCAGAGTAAAAGCACCTTCCCTTTCCTGTTTTTGACCCACTTCTTAGATCAATGGTTCAAACTTCTGTTCAAGACCTCATCACACAATCAGTGAGGACTACAAAGAGACGTTGCTTAGGGAGTTAATAAAATTACCCATATTATAAATGCAATTAAAATATCTATATAATTCATTTAGAAATGATAATAGAACATATTACATATGAACATTTTGTGAAGTCTGATAGGTTCCATTAACTATGAAGTTATCTAGTCAAACACCAACTTAAGTGTAGCTGTATTTTGTAAATGTAATTAAAGCTCATAATCATCTGAATTTAAGTAATGAAAAGTATCCTACATAATCTGAATGAAACTTATTTGACAAACTGAATGCCTTAACAGTGTTTCTTCAAGCTGAGATTTCTTGAAGAAGAAATTTTGCCTGTGAGTTAAAGCTTTGCTCCAGACCCATGGGTCTTCCTACCCTTCTCCCTGCAGGATTTATACTTGGTCAGCAGGCTCCTGTCTTTGGACAATTTAATTCCCTGTGACATCTCTTAATACATGTCCAGAGAAATTCCAGGAAAGAGTACATCTATTAACAAGTACAAGTTTCAAGAAAATAGGCTATACTAAGAATAACAGTTATTATAAATTTTTAATATGGCCAAGAAAGACAAATAAATAGAAGTACCAGATAGCAGAGTGAACAGAGATGAAAATGAAATAGATGGCTGGAAGAGTTGGCTAAGCAACTCTCCCAAAACAGTATGTGAAAGAAAAAACAGAAAGACACTGATTAAACATGTCATGCATTTAATGGATATTACATGATAATCTCTTGGTACTTATACTTGAAATGAAAGGTTGAGTATATTCAATACACTAAATGGAAGGTTCAATATACTGAATGAAAGGTTGAGTATATTCATAGGGTAGGAAATATAATTTTCTAAAATTAAATGTCCAGAGTGAAGAATTCTGGCTGGCAGGCACCACAACGCCAGAGACCCCACTGAGCTTATAACACCGAGGTGTCCCAGATGAAGCAGGTGCAGTCTCCCCGCCTTCTCCAGATGGAATCCTGGCAATCATGAGCTTCTACAAACATGGCTCTGGTTTATGAGGACCAGGACTATTTCTCCAAACTGCATGGGGGCACTGGAACTGGGCAGTTCCATCCCGGCTTCCAGCTTCCCCTGACCCCAGAAGTCACACCCTTAACCTGCTCCCAGCGCCATCTTGCCACACTCAGCAGTGAAGAATCCTGGCTGGCGGGCGCCACAATGCCGGAGAATTCTCTGGGACCCAGACTGAGCCGATAACACTGGGGTGCCCCAGATGGAGCAGGTGCAGTCTCCCCGCTTTCTCCAGTTGGAATCCCAGTGACCATGAGCTTCTACAAACACGGCTCCGGTATGTGGGGACCAGCACTGTTTCTCTAAACTGTGCAGCTACATAATATTTCCTGATATACAAAAAAATGCTCAGGAATGGCTCCTTTGCCCCTGAATGGCCATGATTCCATGATTCCAGATGCACACAAACCAATCTTGGAACATAGCAGCTGCTGGCAGTGGCAGAAATACTCCTGGACTGTGAACTAAGCTACGGCCCCATGCTGCCCCGGGAGGGGAAGGGTTTTTGTCCCTTGGCCTTTTCCCCTTTGCGGCAGCATGGTGACCGCAACCTTTCAGAGCCAATTAGACAGAGAGGTAGGAGCTAGCAGTGACGGGGGGCACGGGAAATCTTGCGATGGTGGGGCAGAACCAGCCCTGCTTCCCACCCTGACAAGACCCTGAGCAGCTGCCCACAAACGGCTCCTCTGTTCCTGAACAGCCATGATCCCAGAGGCACACAAACTAATCTCGGAATGCAGCAGTTGCTGGCAGAAATACCTCGGGACTTAATTACTAAAATACCAGAATTCCAAAACCGTGTGGCCACTGTCGCAGCCGTGCAACATCATATGCTCTTCATTATCAGCAACAGAAAACAAATTATCTAATGATGCCTTTTCGGCAGGTCTGATTGTTGGGGGAAAATTCCAAATAATAATAGTGGGTTTTCTGTCGAAAACTGAATGTAATCAAAGTAAAGAGAGAGTAAAGTGAAAATCATTTGGCAATCGCAGGCAGGGTGGGATGTGTGTGGGGGGGTATACTGGGGTTCTTGGTGGTGGAACATGTGCACTGGTGAAGGGATGGGTGTTCGATCATTGTATGACTGAGACTTAAACCTGAAAGCTTTGTAACTGTTCTCACGGTGATACAATAAAAAAAAAGAAAAATTAAATGTCCATTCCTAGAAAAAAACACTTTTAGCAGCCTGAAAATTAAAGTTTTTTAACTTGAAAATAAAAATCTAACAATAATCCATAGTTAATAACATTCCTATGAATAAAATACTGGAAGGATTCGAGTTAACTAAGAATTAAAGATAGCTACAGATACCACAACTATTTAATAGTGCTAATAAATACAAAAATATATCACTGTATATGACAAATTTATGTGTATAAATTATGAGGCCAAAATTATTAAGAGTAGTAGCATAACTTACCTATACCAAACAATAGCCCGTGACCTACATCTAAGAATACTTTTATACTTCTTAAGCTTCAATTTAAAAAGTGAATAAGTAAAAAAGAATAAATGAATAAGTGCAAAGACAAAGATATTTCTTATCTGGCACTATACAAAACATTTGCTGACTCCTGACCTCTACTGTACAGAAAACACAACTGAAAAACTATTGCAACTATATTTATAAATACAAAATAGATCGGGGCTGGAGTGATAGCACAGCGGGTAGGGCGTTTGCCTTGTACGCGGCCAACCCGGGTTCGATCCCCAGCATCCCATATGGTTCCCTGAGCACTGCCAGGGGTAATTCCTGAGTGCAATGCCAGGTGAGACCCAAATAGAAAAAAAATACAAAATAGATCAGTTGTAAAGGAGAAAACAGAAATAAAGTGTTGGATAACACTGGATTATCCTTGCTCCTCCTGCAGGGAGCTTAGGTTCATTGAGCTACTCCCACAACAGTGCCCCTGAGGCATACCCAATTCCATCAAGCACTAATAATCCTATATTGCTTTTCTTTTTCCTTTATGTCATTTGCATGGTTTATTTAACAATGTCCTTTTTTTGTATAGACACAGGAAGACAGTTCATGCTATGCTTTGTAACATGGGAGTTAATTGACTCCAAAATAATATTTACTCCTGGGCATCTATATTTACTTGACTTAAGCCTCAGTTGCCCTTAGTTTCTAGCACTCCAAAAGCAGGGTCCTGGTGAAAGGACTGGATGAACCCAGGGAAAGCTGTAAGTTACCTTGGAATCGGAAAGAGACAAGCTAAGCACCATAAGTATAAGAAGTTAAGAGCACAGTCATAGACAAACTCTGTCATGACCCAAAAAGAAGTAACTGAATAAGGACTCTGCTGGGGTTAGGAAGGACTAACCTAGCCTGAGAACTGTGGTCTGGAATATATAGCAAGATATCCCCACAAAGAACCAACCTTTAAGCTTAGTATATCTCTTACTGTGTTCACACAAAATGACTAGAAATATTGTAAGAAGTAAATTTACTATGATTGTTTAAATGGATTACTAGCTGAGGAAAGGAGAAAGCAATACACCCTGGATGGAATCCCACCCTTGAACGGATCTCCTAGTAATTTGGAGTGTTGAACCCTCAGATGAGATCTTGTCCTTGAGTTAAACCCCTGAAGGAGTGGCTTTACATCTGTTTGTTGCTATGATAATGTTCAACCCCACCTTTGTGTCCCCACCCTTCATGATTTCTATATAACTATGCTATAAGGGATAAAAGAGGACTAGAAAGTCGACGGCTAGAAAGAGGATGAGAAGTGACACTTTGGGACTTTGAGGACTAGATGACAAAGATGACTGGTAGTAGAGGACTATGAGACTATGACGAGATGAGGACTTTGAGGTCTACGAGGAGACCAAAATAATGGAACTATGATGACTGGGACTATGACCAAAACTACGACTATGATTGTGCCGTAAGGGAAGAGATGGGACTAAACTGAGGAGGAGAGAGAGAAATAAACTGTCTACTGACCAGCCTGGGGTCCAGGCCCATTTTCTCCATTCCCCCCATCCTTCATCTGCCCGCTACTGTGGAGCAGTCAGGGGAAACAGTTCCCGCCCACCAAATGCTTGAGTCCCTGAGTACCCACCCACCTTTTCTTTGGAAATTCACAATAAAGAAGTAGAAAAATGGAATGAACTAGAAAACTTAAATATAATAAAGGAGATGGAGTTAAGGAGAGAATGTTTATAGTGACTTTACACGAAAGCTAATGTCTGTCATGTATTTAATGAATGAAATTTCTTTGTAGCTCATTTCAGAGTGTTAATCATTAAGTAAGAAATCTAGCATGCAATTTCTCAGCAATTAAAAAATAAAACCACATACAGAAGGATAAAAACTTACAATTGATACGATGATAATGATGACCGTGAGCTTGAGATTCTTCATACACATGGCTCGGGCAAGATTTCTGCTTGTCGTTTTGAAGGTGACAGACTAGGAAACAAAGCATGAATTGTTTGGTCTCTGGCACTGACTACAGGACTGACTTGCATAACATATGCAAAAGATTTTACTTTCAGTAACTCCTTAAGTCAATGTTCTTTACCCTTCACTTTCTTCATAGGTAGAGACTGGTCATTCACAATCAATATGATCTTTCAGGTCTAGCTGATAAATAGTAGGAGCTAAAATGTACACTAGAGCAACATACATGATGCCAAGAACCAGAAGTGGTGATTCTTGAGAGCTGAAAATCCTTTTTCTTTTTATGTTTCCAGTAACAAACAGTCATTCCTTCTAAGGGCTCTCCTGGTTGCAAACACATATTATTCCTGGTAAAATTCTGGGAATCTGAGCAATAAAAACTTATTCAAGTCCCATAGAAAGATATATGTATTTACTTGTGTAACAGCCAAAGCCCAAAGAACTTAACTCTTTCAGTAATATGTATTATTTTGCTTCATCAATTTCTCAGTATGTACTGAAACATTCTCACCAAGACAAAAGTAAGCAAATGAAACTCCCTAATGGTCTAGCAGTTCTACACTTATATGCCCAACAGAGGTGTATAAATATATTCCAACAAAAGACACAGCAAAATGTTTCCAAAAATACTATTTGTCTTAACTCAAAACTGCCTGGTTCTTTTCTTCACATTGCATATAATTTCCGAGCATTGTCAAGACTGCTCCCTCAGTACAGAGCCAGAAGTAAACCCTGAACATGGCTGGGAATAGCTGACACCCTCTCTCCAAATCATCCAATGAAACAAACTATATATCTATGGTTAGTGTCTGTATTTGTCTCCATTAAGTTATTCAATACATGCATTCAATAAAATTTTTTTAAGGGGGCAAGAGTGATAGTACAGTGGGAAGGGTGTATATGCCTTGCATGCATCTGACCTAGGTTGGATCCTCAGCATTCCTTATGGTCCCCTAGCACTGCCAGGAGTAACTCCTGAGTGCAAAGCCAGGAGTATGTGATCCCTCCCCACTCCCTCCTCCCCTCCTCAAAAAAAAAAGCCAAAAAAAGTATAAATCTGGCCTGGAGTGGTAGTACAGTGGGTAGGGTGTTTTACATAGCCAATCCAGATTCTATCCCCAGCATCCCATATGGTCTCCCAAACAACTCCAGGAGTAATTCCTGAGTGCGGAAGCAGGAGTAACCCCTGAATATTGCCCAGTGTGGCTCAAAACAAAACAAAATATTCTTTTCACCAAGCATTTGTCTTCAGTTACCTTTTCCACAATTTTTTTCTGGAAAGTATTACTGGTTGATCCTTGGGTTTTTAGATACAAAGTTCACAGGATGCTACAGGTCAAATCCAAATGCTAAATACATACTGGAGAACAAAACATTAAATCTAGTTCTCAATATATATACTGAACGGAATATATGAATCACATAAAATACACAAGGAGATTCTGTAATTAAAATGAAGGAAACCCATCAGAGTGACAGTATGGTGCGTAGAGCACTTGCCATGCACCAAGCCCACTCAGGTTTAATTCCTGGCACCACATATGGTGTCCAGAGCTCCTCCAGGTGTGATATATGAGCACAGAACCAGGTGTAAGAGCTGAGCAATGCTGGGATGGCCCACAACAACAACAGCAAAAGTGGAGGAAATAACGTTAAGCAAACAGAGTAAATTATCCTCAATGGAACTAATATTAAAAATAAGAGAATATAGTAATGAAAAATGTCAAACAAGCTTCTTCAGATAAAAAGATATTATACTGACATGCAGAGGAAAAATTATATAACATTTAAAAACTCTTTTAAGAAAATTATGGCATATTAAAAATTAAGTTAAAAAATAACTGACCTGAACACTGTGGAAACAATGTGAAAATTTCCCTTAGGAAACAGAAAAATATCTACTGTGCTTTTTTGCATCCTCGAGATATATTCCCAGAAGTAGTATTGCAGGGTCATATGGAAGCTCAATTTCTAGTTTTTGAAGGACTGTCCATATTGTTTTCAGCAAGAGAGGGACACACATAGAAGGACTGCACTCATTTGTGGAGTATAGAATAACATCACATGAGGCTGACACCCAAGGACAGTAGATACAAGGGCCTGGAGGACTGCCCCATAGCTGAAAGCCTGCTTCATGAGCGGAGGGGAGAAGGCAGATGGAATAGAGAAGGGATCACTAAGAAAATGATGGCTGGAGGAATCAGTCGGGATGGGAGATGAGTGTCGAAAGTAGATAACGGACCAAATATGATGGCCTCTCAGTGTCTGTGTTGCAAGCCATAATGCTCAAAAGTAGAGAGTATGGGGAATATTGTCTGCCATGGAGGTGAGGGGAGGGCGGGAAAGGGGGGTATATTGGGGATATTGGTGGTGGGGAATGTGCACTGGTGGAGGGATGGGTGTTTGATCATTGTCTGATTGTAACCCAAACATGAAAGCTTATAACTATCTCACAGTGAATCAATAAAATAAAAAAAAAGAAAAAGAAAAAAAAGAAAACAGAAAAATATCTAGGATGGAAATTATTAGAGAAAGCATGACATACATGGGAAAAGATCAAGCAAATCCAGGATCACTGTATTACTGTCATCCCGTTGCTCATTGATTTGCTCAAGTGGGCACCAGTAACATCTTCATTGTGAGACTTGTTACTGTTTTTGGCATATCAAATACATCACGGGTAGCTTGCCAGACTCTGCTGTGCGGGCGAGATACTCTCAGTAGCTTGTTGGGCTCTCCGAGAGGGACGGAAGAATCGAATCTGGTTTGGCCACATGCAAGGCAAACACCCTAGGTGCTGTGCTATTGCTCCAACCCCAAATCCAGGATAAATTTGTATAAACAATAGCTATTTTATATACACTTATTGCATGTATTTAGGTGCTGATTTAGGCACATAGTAACAGCTACTGAAGAGAACATTTAAAAAAGCAATAATCAATAATCAAAGGACCAATAAAAAAATTTCCCTAGACTGATAAAGACTTAAATTTTCCACTCAAAGTAGTTAATCAATATATAGCAACACATACACTCCCTGATAGCCAAGTAACATTTTAGTATTCTAAGTCTTTATTTTTGTTTGTTTTAATTCTATAAGTCTCTATAATTAGGTGGAAATACAAACATTGTGTCGTAAAGCTGGGGTCTGGGAGGGTGGGGGGTGATGGGAGGAACCTGAGGACACTGGTGCTGGGAAATGTACACCGGTGGAAGGGCAGGTGATGGAATACTGTGTGACTGAAATCTAATCATGGACAGCTTTGTAAAGGTCTATCTTACAGTGATTCAATAAAAAAATATTAAAAACAAACTTAACCTTGCCCCAAATAGGGTCTGGGCATTGCCCTCTTAAGTTACGTCACTGAATTATTCATTTAAAAATTATTACAATGATAATTTCTTGTTAAATTTTAACACAACCAATAAATTATAATACACCAAAAATTACTGAGCCTTATACTGCCAATGGGTGAACTTCAGGGTCTGTAAATTTACTGGATAATTAAAGCTGCTATGAAACCCAAGAGATGATGAAATTAAACGTTTTGTAAAATTCTTGAGGAAAACAAAAGAAAATGAGGAACAAAGAGGGGAGGGCAATTAAAAAAAGAATAAGATGATTAGAACACAACATTATCTATATTTAAATTATATGTAAGTATAAAAACATTTCAAATATATTTCAAGGAGCCAGAAGACAGTACAGAGGTACCAAGGTTTTATACCAGCACCACATGGTTCACTTAACACAAGCAGATGCAGCATTGGAGACCCCTGAGCACTGCCGAGTGTTGCTTTGGAGGCCTCCAGCATTATTGAGATGGCCCAGGCAGTTCCCAGCACCACAGGGCTTGAGCAGCTTCGCATCCTTGGGCCCTTGTGTTGAACTGCAGGCCAATTCTTGGTTGACCAAAAATCATGGGATGCCTGGACCTCCTAAGCACCCTTGGAAGCCCCCCCCCCGCAAATTTTCAAGCATAAATGTTTTTGTTTTGGAGTCACACCTGGCAATGCTTAGGGGTTCGTCACGGCTCTATGTTTGGGGATAGCTCACCACAGGGGCAAATGGAGACATTTCTGGCGCCCGCTCAAGCAAATCAAAGGTCAACAGGATGACAAGTGATACAAGTGATCACTGTATCACTTGTCATCCTGTTGCTCATCCTGTTGCTCATTGATTTGCTCGAGCGGGCACCAGTAACGTCTCCAGTGAGACTTGTTGTTACTGTTTTTGGCATATGGAATACACCACGGGGAGCTTGCCAGGCTCTGCCGTGCATGCGGGATACTTTCAGTACCTTGCCGGGCTCTCCGAGAGGGGTGGAGGAATCGAACCCGGGTTGGCCACATGTAAGGCAAACACCCTACCCGCTGTGCTATCGCTCCAGCCCCAAGATAAAATAGTTAAATGTTTCCAAACTTTGACAAAAACTAAAAATACACAGCAAATAATATGTGGTTCTATACAAAATAATGAAAAGCCTAAACACAGAAAAAAATGGGACAATAGAAAATACATTTTGCTTACTATCTAAATACCTTTCAATCATAAATGTCTACACAAAAATAACAATCTATATGAGGTTTACAATACATGTATAATGAAAAAAAAAGACAACAGCATCAAGAACAGGATGGAAAAAATTAAGTATGTTTTTGTAAGCTTATTCTACTTGTTATACTATAAACCAAAAAGCAACCAAAAAATATCAAGCCAGAGGTAAAAGCCAACAGAAGAGGCAAAAATAAAATTTAAAAAGTAATCCAGTAGCATGTGGGACCGGTTTCCAAGCTGTCAAGGGATCCTCCTGACCCTTATCTTGATTGTCTTTAAGGCAGCTGGGATAGAGAAGGGACCACTAAGTAAATGATGGTTGGAGAAATCACTTGGGATGGTAGATGCGTGCTGAAAGTAGACTATGGACCAAACATGATGACTTCTTAGTACCTGTATTGCAAACCATAACACCCAAAAGGAGAGAGAGAGTAAAAGGAAATGTGCCTGCCACAGAGGCAGGGGGTGGGAAGAGGTGGGAATGGCGGGAGGGATACTGGGAACATTGGTGGTGGAGAATGGGCACTGGTGGAGGGATGGGTACTTGAATGTTTTATGACTGAAACATAATCATGAAAGCTTTTCAGTGTGTAACTGTATCTCACGGCTATTCATTAAAATAAAAAATCAAAGGAAAAAGGAAAAAATAATCCAGCTGTAGGGAGCCATATTTTAATCCTGGCTCTTATCTTCAAGTAAGGCAGAGCCTGGCACTTCTCAAACAGGGGCCTAATTAAAATTTCTGTAACAAGGTTGCCGTTACTGACCTTACTATTCCACTGCCTCCCAGCAGGCAAGTATAAATGATGTAGCTGCCAGTGAATAAAGCTCTCTCTCTCTCTCTCTCTCTCTCTCTCTCTCTCTCTCTCTCTCTCTCTCTCTCTCTCTTTCTTGTTGCTTTCTGTCTCTGCGTCTGTTCATTCGGCTGCGTCCCCTCCTCAGCCCCACAAAGGGTCCTACCAAAGAATATAACAAATAGGAATCAAACTGCAAAGATGGTAGATTTTAAATCTTCCTACAAAGAAAACTCTAGGCTGAGACTGCTTCAAAATAGGTAATACTGACAAAACCTTTCAGAGGACAGAGGAGCTAACACTTTTCATTTTATTTGATGTTACCAGCATATCCCTTGCTCCAGAGTCTAAAAATAATAAATTATAGACCAACATTTCTTATGAATGCTGAAACAAAACTCATTAACAGAAAAATGAATAAAGTGCTATAAAAATGGCATCAAGACTTGGCAGAAACACAATCCTGGTTTAACATTAAAAATTCAATGTAAAAGAGAAAAATCAATGTGATTTACCATTTCACTGAATAAAGGTGAAAAATCATAAAACCATCTAACCATAAAAAGTTAATTTTGCAAAGAAGTGGTATATAATCCAGTTCAATATACAAAAATAAATTTGTTTTTCTATATTAGAAATGAAACTTTGGAAAAGTTAAATAAAAAAATTTACAATAAAATACAAAAGTAGGGGCCAGAGACATAGTATAGTGGGTAAGGCACTTGCTTTGCATGCAGCCAACCTGGATTTGATTCCCAGTATCCCACATGGTTCTCTGGGTATTACTAGAAGTCATTCCTAAGTGCAGAGCCATTAGTAACCCCCTGAGCACAGCCAAGTGTGGCCCCCAAACAAAAACAAACACAATATAAAAGAATAAAATGCTCAGAATGTGTGAGACCTATAATTAGAAAATATAAAATACTGCTGAGAAAAATAAATCAACACAAAAGCAGATACACTATAATCATGAATGACTCAATGCAATTAAGATAACAATTCTTTTGAAAATCTCTGTATCACTGTATTACTGTCATCCCCTTCATCAATTTGCTTGAGTGGGCACCAGTAACATCTCCATGCGTCCCAGCCCTGAGATTTTAGCAGCCTCTCCTTACTCATCTTTCCCAATGATTGGAAGCTCTTTCAGGGTCAAGGGAATGAGACCTGTTATTGTCTGTATTTGGCATATTGAATACGCCACGAGGATCTTGCCAGGCTCTTCCGTGTGGGCGGGATACTCTCGGTAGCTTGCCGAGCTCTCCGAGAGGGAAAAAGAATGTGAGAGAATACAAGCAAGTATGTTAAAACTAAACAGATGTGTGCTGCTTTAGGCACATCGAAAATATCCCATATAAAATGTGCCATTTTAAAATATAATCAAAATTAATTTGTTTATACTTTCAAAGAACCAGCTCTGGTTTTGTTGATAAACTGGATTATCTTTTAAAAATTTTTTTTATTGAATCACCATATGGACAGTTACAAAGTTCTCAGGCTTATGTCTCAGTCATACAATGCTCAAACACCCGTCCCTTCGCCAGTGACCATATTCCACCACCAAAAAAAGATAAAACAAAACAACACAAAACAAAAACAGTATACCTACCACCCCCCAGTCCCTAGCCCCCCCCCACATAGACTGACAAATTTCACTTCCTTTTCTCTTTACCTTGATTACATTCCTTATTTCAACACAAAAATCACTATTGTTGTTGGAGTTTCAAGATAGAACTCACTATTTTTGTTGGAGTTTATCCCCCAAGAATACAGCCCTATTGACAAGGAAACATTTGATAATTAGTTTTCCACTGATGAGAATGAGGAGAAGTAAAGTCACGCAGCTGTGAGTGAGCAGCCGTGCAGTTTAGGATTTCTGTATTTTAGTAATTAAGTCCAGGGAGATTTAAGTTGGAAATAGCATCATTTCCCTTCCTGGAGCAGCATGGAGCAAAAGCTTAGTTCACAGTCTGGGCACATGGCTGCAAGCACTCGCTGGGACCCCAAGTCGTATAGCTGGCTCTGGATCCTGGTCGTACAGCAGCTAGGCGGCTGTGCAAAGGCATGGCCACCCGGGTTGAGTCTCGGCGGAGCTCGAGCTGGCACTGGCCCGGCTCGAGACTGCCCGAGCGTCCCGATGTTTCAAGTTCAAATCACATTTTTTTTTTCCCCGAGCCACTAAGTTCATACCTCTTTAAAAGTTCCATAGTATGGCAGACACCGCACCGATTCCTCCCGGAGGGAAGAAAAACCAAGGAAGGATATTTTCCCCTTTAGCC
The DNA here is from genome assembly GCF_027595985.1 of Sorex araneus. Classification (NCBI taxonomy): domain Eukaryota; kingdom Metazoa; phylum Chordata; class Mammalia; order Eulipotyphla; family Soricidae; genus Sorex; species Sorex araneus. The sequence goes on along the minus strand of NC_073313.1, from coordinate 150,925,390 downwards.
GGCGTGGGGCAAAAGCTTAGTTCACAGTCTGGGCACATGGCTGCAAGCACTCGCTGGGACCCCAAGTCGTATAGCTGGCTCTGGATCCTGGTCGTACAGCAGCTAGGCGGCTCTCGTTTTTATCTTTTTTTGTTGATTCCTGCTCTGGCTTTTATTATTTCCTTCTGTCTACTGATTTTATATTTTACTTTTTCTTCTTTTTATGGCTCCTTTAGTTGCAAGATTATATTTTCCCTGAGAATGGACATATTTTGCTATAAGCCTTTTTTTTGTACTGCTTTGGGTGCATTCCATAGGTTCTGAGAAGTAGTACCTTTTTTTCCATTCATCTTCAATCGTGATTTGTGGGTTGGGGGTGGGGTGAGTTGTTTGTTTGTTTGAGGACCACATCCATTAATGCTTGGAGAACAATGTGGTGCCAGAGATTGGACATAAGCCTCCTGCATGAAAATCATGAACTCAACCCATAAGCTATCTTTCTGCCTCTAGTGGTATATTTTCATTTCATCTTTACCCAGTATTGTTCAGTAGGGTGTTGTTGATTCTCCTCAGATTTGCGGTTTTCTCTCTCTTCTTTTGATTTCTGACTTCATAGCATTGAAAAAATTTACTCTATTGATTTCAGTTTTCATAAATTTATTGAGACTTGTTTTATGTCTAGTAAATGAAGTATCTGTGAGAATGATGTATGAACTCTTGAAAAGAATGTATAATCTGATGTTTTGGTATGGAATGCTATGTAAATATCTATTAAGTCCATCTCATCTAATTTATTATGTAAGACCCTGTTTCTTTGGTAGCTTCTACCTAAATGATATATTGTTATCAATAAGATTATGTAGTTTTATTGACAGTAAGTAGTATGTTAAAACTCTACCATTAGTGTGCTGTGATTTTCAGTGTCTATGTTTACATTTCTGAATATTTGATTTTATATTCATTGCTACTATGTTGAGCATATAATACATCTAATAGCGACATCTAATAGCCTAGTTCTCCTTGTTGGAGAACCTGACAAGCTACCGAGAGTCAATTGCTCACTTGGGAGAACCTGGCAAGCTCCCCGTGGCATATTCATATCCAAAATACAGCAACAGATATATACATACCTCTCAGAGAGCCCGGCAAGCTACTGAGTATCCCGCCCGCACAGCAGAGCCTGGCAAGCTACCTGTGGCATATTCGATATGCCAAAAATAGTATCAATAGGTCTTATTTCCCTGACCATGAAAAAGCCTCCAATAGTTGGGAAAGAGGAGTAAGGAGAGGCTGCTAAAATCTCAGGGTTGAGTATAATAGAGACGTTACTGGTGCCCGCTCAAGTAAACTGAGGAACAATGGGATGACAGTGATACAGGGAATCAAAATTAAAGATGGAAGGTTTTTGTCTGCTACTTTATTGCGGGGGGAGGGGTCACAACTGGCTGTGCTCAGGGCTTACTCTTGGCTCTGCACTCAGGGATTACTCCTGTGTGGTACAAGAGACTGAACCCAGGGCCTCATACATGCAAGGCAAGCACACTAAATGCTGAGCTAAATCTTGGCCCCAAATGTTCTTTTAATAATAAAAAATAACATTATTCTGAAACATAAGTGTTTATAATGTAGATGGAAATGCAAAGAACTTAAAATAATGACAGCAACATTGAAAAGACAAGTGGTGAAGAACACAGTTGAAGGATTTAAGAGAATTCTATGAATCTATCGATAACTATCAATAAAAGCAAGGTATTGGCATAAATGTAGATAAACAGGACAATGGGAAAATAGGCACTCTAGAAATAATAGAGAGAATGGATAAAAATTGTTGTAGGTCAAATTCATACAATGGAACAGTACAAAATAATGAAAGAGAAAAATCTACTGCCGCATTTAACATGGAAAAGCATTTAACATAGACTGGTGAGTGATAGAGGTCTGATACAAAAGCATATAAAAACATGATTTCATTTGTGTTTGGGAGAGTGGATCACACCCAAAGGTGCTCAGGGGCTACTGCTGCATCTATTGCAGAAGCAATCTCTGGTGATTGGGGATCACATGCAGTGTCAGGGATCGAACCATTGAAACAGGGTCATTGTATGCAAAGCAAGGGCCTTACCCTCTATACTTTCTCTCCAGTCCCTAATTGCATTTTAATATATTTTAAAAACAGGAAAAATATGATCTAGATCATGTTTCTCAACCTTTTTCTGACCATGGTTTCCTTCCAACCTTGTTTCCTTCCTGTGACCCCCTATCTAACTCGTTGCTCCCCAGTCTCATGCAAGGGTCTCTATTTATGCAATTTTCACCTGTGGCCCCCTGGGAACATGCTGGGGTTCACAGCGATTCATATGGTGGCTGGTTGAAAAACACTAATCTAGACTGATGTAAAGTCAGAAAATAATAACTTTGTTCGGGATGGATTATTAACTAAAAGGGGCATAAGGGATCATTAACTAAAAGGGGCATGAGGTAACTACTTGAGATGTTGGGAATGTTTTATCTATCTTTTTTTGGGGGGCCACACCTCGTGGTACTCAGGGATCACTCCTGGCAGTGCTCAGAGGACCACAAGTGGGTCAGGGGATGAAACCCAAGTAATCCACATGCAAGTAAGTGCTTTAACCCGCTATACAATCTCTCTGGCCCTTTTTTATCTAGATTGTGGTTACATGTGAAAATAATAAGTTGTCTGCATATAAAGTATAGCTACTGACTTTTATTACTATCCATCCTATTCTGCCATAGAAACAATTAGTATAGTCTGTTGTTTGAATAATGTAGTCAACAAAATTGTCACTGTCATCCCGTCGCTCGATTTGCTCGAGCGGGCGCCAGTAACGTCTCTCATTGTGAGACTTATTTTTACTGTGTTTGGCATATACAATACGCCACGGGTAGCTTGCCAGGCTCTGCCGTGTGGGCGAGATACTCTTGGTAGCTTACCAGGCTCTCCGAGAGGGGCGGAGGAATCGAGTATGGGTTGGCCTCGTGAAAGGTGAACGCCCTACCACTGTGCTATTAAGACAGTTATTTGGAAGTATGGACTACACTAGTACTAAAATACTGATCACCCCAGCTAAATTAGGTTAATATTCAGAGAATAATAACAGTTAAGATATGAACTGGAATCAGGTATTTTTGCCCTCTTTTCCCTCAAGCAACGATTACAAAGAGAGCCAGCAGAAAACACTAGTGTTTTGAGATCCCATATTGTACCTTCCTTCCTCAAATTACAACATGCTTTGATAAAATAACTGTTTTCTGCCTAAGACCTACTGTTAACATATGCCCCTATAAAACTAATAATATCAACATTAATTTTGTTGTTAAAAATAATTATTTGATTTTGGGTGACACCAGGTGATTCCCGATGTACTCCTGGCTCTGTGCTCAGGGATCACTCTAGGAGGGCTCAGGGGACTGTATGGGGTATGCAGATCCAATTCAGATTGGTGCATGCAAAGCAAGCACCCTATGTGTACTATCTCTCTGACACTAAATAAACATTTAAATAGCTATGTGTCAGACACTATTAGGCATTTTGTATCATTATGTTATTCAACCCTCAAAACACTATAAAGTATGTACATCTCTATTTTATAGATGATGACAACTGAGGCACTTAGTTTAAGTACCTTGCCTAAGGCCACACAGTAAGAAGCACAGGTTGAATTTAAATATATGTTGACTAATTTGAGAGTTTGATATTAACCATTATAATCTTGTCCCCACAAACAACATCACTCACTGAACAAGATCACCTCAAAGTTTTAACTTCTATTCTACATTAAAATGTGCAATTACAAAGATCAAACTTTAAGTAATCCCAGTCTCTTTCCATTCCACTGCATATATAATTTTCTTTTCCTGTATCTTCCTCCACTACCTGATGGAAAACACATACACATATGTCACAAGGAGGTCACAAGGACATACTTCCTGGTTTAGGCTCATTAGCCATTTCTAATCATGATTCTTGATACCAGAGAAGCTCAACCTGTCAAAGAAGAAAGTGGGCAAAATGTCCAGTTTTCAGTACTCATTCACAACTATCCTATACGCTTGTTTCATGTTTTATAAATTGTACAGAGAACAGACTTATGTGAAGGTGAGGTGCCACATTATATGAGCATCAATCCAAACCTTAAAGAGTCATTCCTATATATTGAGTATATTTTTCAAGCCAAAGCTTCCATGGATTATAATGCATTATATCTATTTGCTCTATCACCACTGTCTTCATTATTATACTCACATAATAGAAAGGAAAAGGAAAAAAACCACTAAAGTACTGGATTTAATATATTTTCCTATTGTTAGTAACCAACTAGATTCTTCACATCCTTTAAAATATTATATCCCATACTTACCGAATCCACGAGATTTTCTGTTTTATCTATCAATAATTCCAATCTTTCCCCTCGCTGTGCTACCAGATCTGAAAATATTGGAAAAACAAAATGTTTTTATTAAAAATGCTATTTTTATATTTTTAGTCAAATTTGATACTATAGTTGGCATTCTTGATAAATCATATTTTCTACAGGAACACTTATATATTTAAGTTTTAAAAGACTTAAAGAAAAACTTATCAACTAAAATAGTTGTTGACCGATTTTTTTCTATAAGAGGATACAAAGAGGACATAACATATTGTAGATTTTGTGGGCCAAACTGTCACAATCACTGAACTCTGTCAGACAGAGAAAACAGGTAAATTAGTGGTATTGCATAAATGTGCTCAATTAAACTTTATATAGAAAGACAAGAAGCAGGCCAGATATGATATAGAGGCTATAGTTTTTTTTTTAGAGGCTATAGTTTTTAATCCATATATCAAATATATAATATGAGAGAAAAAGGGGCAACTCTCAAAATAATTAAGAGTTGTATGCTTTCAGAACTGTGGTTTGAAAAGTCCTGCACTTTCTCTGCAAACAAAAATGATGAAATTATAAAAACAAAGTAACAGCAACAAACATTTAAAACCTCTAAATTTGCTATATCCTTAACACATGCAAAGGAATCCCCCCCCCCACTAACTCCCACCCCAACCCTTACCCTGATTATACTATCAGCACATTTCTCAGAAGAAACGTATTGGTCAGGAGTTGAACAATATATTCAAAGTGTTGAAAGGAAAAAAAGTCAGCTAAGAGTACTCTATACAAGCAATGCTTTTCTTTTGATATAAAGAAAAAACAAATAACTTCTAGGCACACTCAAGCTGAGGAAGTTCATCACTGTTCATCAGACTTGCCCACGTAAGATTTTTTAAAAGGGAAAAACATTAATTTGTAACATGAAAACATAAAGAACAGACCATTGATAAAGGTAAATAGAGAAAAAGAATGAGAAAAAAGAATGCTGTAACAGGATGGTTTGTTAAATATTTAACCATGTTATAAAGATTAAAATGAGAGCATTAAAAATAATTATATACTGAAATCAAGAGACCCAAACTTTAATAACCAAACTTAAGTAAAGTACCTGTCAAGAGAGAAGGAAGGCTGGGGGTGGGGTGGGGACAAGGGGGATATGGGATGGAACCTGGGGACATTGGTGGAGGGAGATTGACACAAATGATAGGAGCAGTGCTATTATATTGTATGTCTAAAACTCAACTGTGATCATTTATTAATATATAAAATAGATTACTTGTGATATTGAAAATATAGCAGAAGAAGTAAAGAGATGGAGCTTTCGTATGTGATTAACATTACTATCAGCTTTAAATGAACTATTTTGATAGTACAGCAGGTAGGATGCTTGCCTCACACACAGCCTACACTGCTTCAATCCTTGGTGTCCCGTATGGTCCCCCAAGCCCCACCAAGAGTGACCCCCTAAGTGCAGTGCCAGAAGTAAGCCCTGAGTACTGCTGGGTGTGGTCCAAAAAGCAAAGAAAAATAAATGAAAAGTAAAATAAAATGCACTATTTTATACAGTTTCTAAAATGTAAGTTCCATGATAAACACCTAAAGTAAATTCTCTAAAAGTTTTTAAAAAAGGGAAAACAGCATACCATCACAGAAAATTGCCAATTTACAGAGGTAGGCAGAAATGGGTGGGGGAGAAAATAATGGAAAATTATGAACAAGATGGTATTAGTAATATTAGTAATTAAGTTACTTAACAAAAATGAATCAGATATACCTATCAAAATCGATGTAGTTATAAAGCATCTAGTTATAAAAACAAGACCCAACTATGTGCTGCCTATAAGAGAAGACTTAAGATTTACATATATAACAACAGGTTCAAATGAAGGCATCACTGTCACTGTCATCCCATTGCTCATCAATTTGCTCAAGCGGGCACCAGTAATGTCTCTCATTGTGAGACTTATTTGTTACTGTTTTTGGCATATCCAATATGCCACGGGTAGCTTGCCAGGCTCTGATGTGTGGGCACAATACTCTTGGTAGCTTGCCGGGCTCTCTGTGAGGGGTGGAGGAATCGAACCCGGGTTGGCTGCGTGAAAGGCGAACGCCCTACCGCTGTGCTATTGTTACCACTGTGCAAATGAAGTCATAAAAAAGATATTTCATGCAAGTGAAAAACCACAAGAAAGCCAATACAAGTAAACTTAGACTAGTCAAAAACTGACTTTAAGCCAAAATTTACTTTATTTTTAAAATTGAGATTCACTGATATACAATACTGTTAAAGATGTCTTCTCATGCACATAATTCCAAAACCACAGCCATCACCAATGTACCCACATCTCTCCACAAAGGACTCCAAAGCCCCTCCCTTTAAACTGCCCCCCAACTCAATTGTGTGGATAATTTCTCCCTTTGTGCTGCCTTTGGCCCTTTGTTGTTACCTTGCTGTTTATCTTTAAGTCCCACATATGAGACCGATCATTCTGTACCTATCCCATTCTTTCTGACTGACTTTACTTACCATCATCTCCTCTAGATCTACCCATGTTGCTATAAATTGCATGATTTTGTTTTCTTAGAGCTGCAAAGTATTCAATTATGTATTCATACCACAACTTCGTGATCCATTAATCTGTATTTGGGCATTTAAAAGCCAAGCATAATCCTGGATATTGTACTAAGTGTGGCAATGAACATAGGTGTGCATATATCCTTTCTAATTAAAGTTTTTATGTTTTGACCAAAAAAGTGGTATTACTGGGTCTTATGGGAACTCTATTCCTAATTTTTAGGTAGATCCCCATATTGTTTTCCATAGAGACTGAACCAGAACAACATTCCACCACCAACAGATGAGGGTTCCTTTCTCACCACAACTCCACCAACACTGGCTGTTTCATTTCCAGACTTTGGAGTATGTGCTATTCTCACTGGTGAGAGATGGTATCTTAATGCTATTTTGATTTTCATTTTTCTAATCATGAGTCGTGATGAATATTTTTTCACATGCCTTTTAGCCACCCATTTGTCTTTGTTGGCGAAGTGTCTGTTCACCTCCTTACCCTGTTTGTGAACCTCATCTGTGGATGGGGTCATTGGATTTTATTTTTGTTGCTGTGTTTTATAGATCTTGGATATCAACATTTTACCTGATGTACTGTGTGCAAATATTTTCTCCCATTTACTAGGGTGTCTTTTCAATATAGCTTAAGTTTCTTTCACTGTGCATAAGTTTTGTAATTTGATGTACTCCCATTTGTTTGTTTTTGTTTTCTGCCACTGTGGTCATCTCATTGAAGACTCCTCTGCAGTCAATTATCCTGGAGATTTCTGCCAATATTATTTTCAATATATTTCATGGATTCTTATCTAACTTGAATCCACTTTGAGTTTGCTTTTGTGAATGGTGTAAGACATGGTCTTAATTTCATCTTTTTTGTGTTTTTATTTTTGGTTTTGGGGCCACATCTGGCAGTGCTCAGGATTTATTCCTGGTTTTGTGCTCAGAGTTCATTTCTGGAAGGCTTGGGGGACCATATGGGGTGCTGGGGATAAAATCCAGATCAGCCGCCTGCAAGGCAAGCACCAATCTGCTGTACTATTGCTCTGGCCCCATATGTTATTTAACGTCAAAGAATTTACTGTGGAATAATAACGGGGCCAATTCAATGCACATAGATATCTTAAGCATATACTGACAACAATCATGCCACTTAAAAAAAGAATGGGTCTTAAGGAAACTAGTCTTAGTGAGATAGAAAAGATGAAAATTGTATGTTACTTACACATAGAATCTCAAGTGAAGAGCTTGGGGTTGGGAGATAGCTCAAGAGGTAGAGAACTTGCTGAGCATATGCAAGACCCTGTATCCAATTCCCAGCACCATGTGGCCCTTCAAGCACCACTGACTGCAGCTCTGGTGCCCCCACCAGAGTACCACTAAGATGGCTCTAGTTGTCCCTAAGCACTACTGGGACTAAACACCAAACCAAAAGAGGGTTTTTAAACCTTTTTTTTTTGGGGGGTCACACCCGGCGATGCATAGGGGTTACTCCTGGCTCTTCACTCAGGAATTACCCCTGGCGGTGCTCAGGGGACCATATGGGATGCTGGGATTAGAACCCGGGTCGGCTGCGTGCAAGGCAAACGCCTTACCCGCTGGGCTATTGCTCCAGCCCCTAAACCTTTTTTTAAACCACTTGTACCACTTTTTGTGACCCCTATAAAAATAAATTTAAAAATAAATAATAAGCATAATTCACAGAAACAGAGTAGAATGCTGGTTATGAGGGGCTGGGCAGGGTAAAGGGATTGGAGAGATGTAGATAAAGGGTATATATTTGCAACCAGAAGCTGAGTAAGTTGTGGATATCTAGCATACAGCAGTGATTACTGTCAATAATACTTAATTATATACTTCAAAATTGCTAAAAGGCTAGCTACTACATGTTCTTGTGCTCGCACCACAAAGAAAAATATAACATGTGAAGTCAGGTGCTAGTTAAAGCTAGGGTTTTATACTATAACATATCAAAATAAGAGTTGTAGACTTTAAATTTTTTTTAATGTACTGTATATAAATTAAAACTAAAGTTTTTTTTAAACAAGGAAAAGTGGGGGTTTATAGCCAAGGAGAAGACTGGGTAGCGCTGGAATATAGCTTTAAATATTTTAGGCCTGACTTTGGTTGGTCCAGGCGGTCTGACTAGGAAAGCAGCTCCCTACAGGGTAGGTGGTCAGTGAATGGGAATTACTAAGAGGAGCAATCAAGGGTATGGGATTCTTGCTAAATTGGCCTAAAAGGATCTTGTAAAGGCAGGCTAAGAACTTAAACAGTAAATTTATAAAATTGGGTATTTGTCAACAATTCAATGGTGATCAGATAACAAGTATAAGATAATCAGTTAGCAGAAGTCTCTGCTAAGACTGGCTTACACAGGCCAAGGGTAGGATCCATAAAAAAAAGAAGGCCGTCTAAGCAGAAGGCTCAGAGGAGACTAAGCTTTAGTCATGTAGAGAGTCTCCTATATTAAGACTTATAGAATGAAACGCACAGCATCGTTTAAAAATGTTAAAAAGACCTGAACAGTCTAAACAATTTGGGTTTGTGTCATTCCTTCCATGCATGAGGCCCTGGGTTACCCAAAGTGAGCTAGACATTCAACATAATTTCTATGAATGCTACGCCCACAGCTGTGACACCTGTGTAGCTGTAGCAAAATGCTGCCGTGCTGGAGGTCTGCAGATGAGGTTGAGGTGGGAGCTCCCCGGAGCGGGGCCTCAGGCAGTTCCCCTACAATCTGTGGTCATCATGTGACCTGATGACACCAGAAACTGCTGGAGCACAAGACGACCTTGGTTTTGCCTTAGCTTAACTATTTGTGCCTTTCTTCTGTGCATTTCTTATCTGTGCATTCCTATTGGAACAGTACGAGCGTTTCCTGATCAGGATGTTGCCAACACCACAGGCCGGCCAGAATTAGATGACTTAATATCTGGAGCCCCCCTTTCCTTTTGTTCAAGCACCTGTCTCAGAAGCATAGTAGAATGCTGGAGACCCCTCATTGGGTTTTTTCTAAACAAGGTTGAGGATAAAAAGAGCTGTTCTTGGAAATCAAAGCAACAGACGAAATGAAAGTAAAAACAAAGGTGTTGCAGAAATCACAGCATAGTGAGACAAAAACATTTCCAGAAAGAAGAGTTGGCTAAGATTCCCCGCAGGGACACAATATTTTGTGGGAGAGCGATGGCGGGCTTTGCCGCCACGTTGCTCCCCCTGCAGTAATAATTACCTAGATCCACCCCCCTTTTTTATAGGAGCTAACGACAACATTGGGAATAGATGGGTAAACTATGAAGGGAAACGATGGTTGTTTTCAGAGCTCCCATTTATGGCTAGATTAGCTAGATGAAGAAAACCCTGGTGTTTATTTAAACCTTTCGCAATATATTATAACAAATTTCTGACGGGAGAAAGGGCTTTAAGCACTTAATGCTTAAACTGACACGGATGTGATCATTGGCGCGAAACAGACATTTCAAAGAACCTTAGCCTTACCCTAGCCTTACAGGAAAACCACAAGAGGTCAAGGAAGCGATATGCGGAATTAGCTCATACTGTATTGTACTTCGTTAATAATTTTTCTGCTGAATTATAATCATCAAAGTAGTGTTCTAATGGTGTATTGTAATCATCAAAGCAGTGGTCTAATGGTGTAACCTGATGTTGTAACCCCCTGCTTATTGCTATTTCCTTGGAGAAACAATATATAAGCACAGCTTTGCAGAATAAAGTTGCAGCAGTTCACCAGCTTATAGTGTGGCTGTCTGTCATTTCCCCGCCGATTCCTGACTTCTCCTGATTCCTTCGACCCTGGTTCCCCGCGGTCGGTGGTCTCCACTGGGTGGTCCGCGGCATATGAATATCAGGTATATTTTTAGTAGGAACTTATAAACTCATCCTAAAGTTCTTATGAAAATGAAAGCTAACCAGAAGAGCAAAATTAATTCTTCAAAAATAAGAAAGTTGGAAGGCTCACTTCCTCATCTTATTTTATTTTATTTTGCTTTTTTTGGGTCACACCTGGAAATGCACAGGGGTTACTCCTGAATCTGCACTCAGGAATCACCCCTGGCGGTGCTCAGAGGACCATATGGGATGCTGGGAATCGAACCCGGGTCGGCCGCATGCAAGGCAAATGCCCTACCTGCTGTACTATTGCTCCAGCCCCATCACTTCCTCATTTTAAAGCTTACTACAAATCTCTAATAATCATGTCTCTATGATAGTGGTGTAAGGACGGACATATACATGAAAGGCACAGAATCAGTTTTCAGAAATAAAACAATATATCTATGAAGAACTGATTTCGATCAGACTATACAGTGAGGAAAGAAAATATTTTCAACAAATTCTGTTGGGTCAGAGATAGTATAGGGGTAATTGCTTTGCATGTGGCTGACAAAGGTTCCACTCCAAGCATCCAATAAGGTCCCCTGAGCACTACAAGGAGTGTCTCTGAACAAAGAGCAGAGTAAACCTGAGCAGTGCTGGATAAGACTAAAAAAAAGCAAATTAAAAACATTGGTGGGGGATATTCACATTCACTAGAATTAAGCTGGACCCCCTCCTTTCTTACTAATATACAAACATTAACTCAATGCAGATCATAGACCCAAATCTAAAAGCTCAAACTATAAAACTTTAAGAAAAAAACAGAAGACTAAATCCTTGTGACTTTCATTTAAGCAATAGTTTCTTATGTTTAAGTTTCCTTAAACATAAGAAACTATTGCCAAAATGAAAGGACAAGCAACAATATAAAAAAACAAATTGAACTTTATCTAAATTAAAAATTTTCATTTGAGGAAGATAGCTTAAAGAGGTGCAGGGCACACTTACATGTGTGAAGCCCTGAGTTTGATCACTGCAAACACTCTTCTGCAACCCCAGAAATCACAGGTGTGGCCTTGGTGGATACCAAGCACCTCCCACTGGGGGAGGCCTCTATTATAACCAAACTTTTGTGTTTCAGCAGAAATAGAAAAAAAAACTTGCCTCATAGAACACTATCAAAAGTGTTCTATGAAAAGACAATTCAGAATGGGAGAAAATATTTTCAAATCTTTTATTTGAAAAGAACCTAGTATCCTGGTGTCAGAACAATAGTACAGTGTGTAGTTGCATATGGCCAACCTTGATTTGAACCCCAGCAACACATATTGCCCCCTGTCCCCATTAGTAGCAATCTCTGAGCACCATCAGGTGTGGGCCTCACCCCACCAAAAAAGAGAACCTAGGGGCTGGAGAGATAGCACAGCGGGTAGGGCATTTGCCTTGCACGCGGCCGACCCGGGTTCAAATCCCAGCATCCCATATGGTCCCCTGATGAGTGCATGAGCCAGGAGTAACCCCTGTGCATCACCAGATGTGACCCAAAAAGAAAAAAAAAGAGAACCTAGAGCCCAGAATATAAACAGAACCCTTATAGCTGAACAATACGACAACCACTTAAAATGAGAATATAAGGGCTGAGAGATAGTTCAGGGAATAGATAAGGTGTTTGCCTTGCATATTGCCAACAATGACAGATTTCTGGTACTGCATATGGTCACCTAGCACTAGAAGTGACCTCTGAGCACAGACTAGAACAGATCCTGAGCGTTGTTGGGTGTGGTCTAAATACCCACCCCAGAAAATATTGAGAAAAAAATTAATAGCTCTTACTCCAAAGATCAACAAGTAGTACATAGTATACAAAAATATGTTCAATAACTTTAGTCATCAGGGACATATATCTCAAACCACAATAAAACATCATATGTATAATCAAAAATAGCAAAGGACATATTTTGAAAAACGTGCAGAAATTTGAATCATTACAGATTTCTGCTGGGAAAGGAAAATGGTATAGACACTTTAGGAAAATTTGGGACTGTACCAAAAATGATAAAAATGGAGTTAACATATGACCCAGCAATACTAGGTATATACATTCTATTAGTACTGAAAGCATGCTTATACAAAAGCTTGTACAAATATGTTCACAGAAACATTAACCACAGTAATCAGAAAGCAAAAATCAACCAAATGCCCATCAGCTAATGAATTCATAAATAAAACATCAATGTAAGGAGATATTATTCATCTATTGGGGACTGTTTAGGACCCTGAACAAAAGGGAGCCCCTCAACCTTTACTCTGTACAAACCGGAAAATTCCATTACCAGCATTTGCATAACCTGAGGCACAGGTGCCATTGTGACAAAGGAAATAGCTAAACTCAAGAAGTAAAAGTAGCCCAGGGCAGTGTTAACCACGAGACCCTAAGGGCCCGTAGAGAAGAATACCTTCCTTGACAGTAAAAGCCATACCCTAGCTTACAAAACCTTGTACATTCCTGACAGATGTTCCTGCCAGATAAACCCTTGTCTATGTGATCGTTCCTTCCCCCTCCCCACTATTTCTCAACCGACTCTTAGAGAATATTGTAGCCCACCAAAGAACACCCCGAACTTTTCCTTATTTGGTCTGAGAAGACACTTCCCTGATGATTGACAACTCATGTACCAACCCCCTGCTAAGAAAGGTATAAAACCAGCATGACTGATAATAAATATGCTCTTGATCAGCAAATGTTGTCTTGAGCTTCCTTCTTTCTAACCTCACCAGTTTTATTCTCAGGTCGGGCCCGCTCACGGAACCCACTCAATTAGGAGCGTTTTCCACTCATAATCTCTCCGCGGGCCGGAGAGATTACGGGGAAACGCGCATTCATCCATTATAAGGAATGGGTGAACTTCAAAATCAAGCTAAGTAAAAGAACCCAAGATACAAAGTCAATTGATTATATGATTCCATCTTTACAAAATGTCCAGAAAAGTCAAATCTATAGATACATAAATCATTACTGCTTATGTTTAAAGATACCTATAAATGGGTAAAGGTTTTCTTTTTAGCCTAATAAAGAAGTTCTAAAGTTGCCCATGGTAACAGTATTACAATTTTAGCAGGTGGATTATATGGTATAACAATTTATGTCAATAAAGTTGCTAAAAATCAAAGGGAGAACATTATAAATGTCTTTGCTACTTTTTTGTGGTATTTGTTTTTTTTTTTTTTGCTTTTTGGGTCACACCCTGAGATACTCAGGGATTGCTACTGGCTTTGCACTTAGGAATTATGCCTGGCAGTGCTCAGGGTACCATATGGGATACCAAGGATTGAACCTGGGTGTTGAGTTTTTCATCTCACTCAACACGTGATATGATATATAAGTGAGAAATGTATATCCTGGATATAAGAAATGTATATCCCTTATCTGATGAGTATTGGGTAAATATTCTTTCCCACTCTGTGGGCTCTCTCTGTATTTTAGTCACTGTTTCATTTGAAGTGCAGAAGCTTTTTAGTTTGATGTAGTCCCATTTGTTTATGTTTGTTTTCACTTGCTTGGTCAGTGGTCTTTCATCCTTAAAGATGCTTTTGGCTTTAATGCCATGGAGGGTTTTGGTTACATTTTCCTCCATGTACCTTATGGATTCATGTATGATATTGAAGTTCATAATCCACTTTGACCTGACTTTTGTGCCTGGTGTAAGACAGAGGTCAGAGTTCATTTTTTGCAGGTAGCTATCCAGTTTTCCCAGCACCACTTGTTGAAGAGGCTTTCCTTGTTCCACTTCACATTTCTTGCTCCTTTATCAAAGATTAAGTGGTTGAATATTTGAGGGTCTGTGACAGAATATTCAACTCTGTTCCATTGGTCTGCAGGTCTGTTTCTAGTCCAATACCATGCTATTTTAATTACTATTGCTTTGTAGTACAGTTTGAAGTTGGGCAGTGAGAGATGGGAAAGGGGGTTATACTGGGGAGATTAGTGGTAGGGAATGTGCATGGGCGGAGGGATCAGTGTTTGATCATTGTGTGATTGCAACTCAAACATGAAAGCTTGTAACTGTATCTCACGGTGATTCAATTTATTTATTTATTTATTCTAATTTTTTTTTTTTATTGAGTCACCATGTGGAAAGTTACAAAGTTTTCAGGTTTAAGTCTCAGTTATACAATGCTCGAACACCCATCCCTTCACCAGTGCACCACCAAGAATCACAGTATAGCTCCACCCCGTCCTCCCACACCCCTAACCCCCTGAAACCCCTAGCCCCCCCCGCCTGTGTAACTGATAAATTTCACTTTACTTTCACTTTGATTACATTCAATATTTCAACAAAACTATTATTGTTTGGAGTGTCTCCCCCCTAAAGTCGGACCTGCTGAAAAGGAAGCATTTGGTAATTTGTTTTCCATTTCTGAGAATGAAGAGGTATGAGGTCGAGTGACTGCACTTAGCGGCCTCACGGTTTTGGGTTTCTGTATTTTAGTATTTTAGTAACTAAGTCCAGAGAAATATCTGCCAGAAATTGCATCACTGCCAACTTGTACTTCTCAGTTATATTATATTCCACATATGAGTGCAATCTTTCTATGTCTGTCTCTTACTTTCTGACTCATTTCACTCAACATGATACTTTCCCTGTTGATCCATTTATATGCAAATTTCATGACTTCATGTTTTCTGACAGCTACATAGTATTCCATTGTGTATATGTACCAGAGTTTCTTTAACCAGTCATCTGTTTTGGGGCACTCTGTTTTTTTCCAGATTCTGGCTATTGTAAACAGTGCTGCAATGAACATAGAAATGCAGATGCCATCTCTACTATACCTTTTTGACGGTGATTCAATTAAAAAAAAAAGTCAGAAACGGTGTGCTGTGGCAAAGGCAGGCCTGCACAGGCCAAGTGCATGCAGGACATGGAGATGGTATTCAGAGGACAGGGAGCGACCTCCCTAGGCTCTTCCAGGACGCCAGGTGAAGGATGGGCGATGGGCGGACTCCCCGGTGTTGCTGATCTCTCTCTTTACAGCTCAGTTGTAGTCGCTGTTATGGCCGTAGTCTCAGTCATCAGAGTTCCATCATCCTAGTCTCCTCGCAGACCTCAAAGTCTCCCAAATCTCAGTTTTCCTCCTCATCTTCTCGTCTTCTCTTCGTTCCTGTGCTCTTTTTTTATCTTCTTCCTTTGTGCTCTGCTTCTGTGTGTGCTGTTGTGCTCTATCTCACTCTCCCTGTCTCCTGCTCTCTAGTCTGCTACTGTTGTCTTCTTCAGTATCTGGTCTCTTCTTCTTCTGACCACTTCTAACTCTGTGACCATGGCGAACTTGGCAATCTCGTAACCTCATAATCTTCTGACTTCTCCCAACCTTCTAACCGTGGTGACCTTGCCGACTTCCTAACCATCTGATGAGCCCCTCAGCCCCTTACCACATAGTTTATATAGAAATCATGTAGGGTGGGGATACAAAGGTGGGGTTGAACATTAACAAATCAGTAAAGAGAGGAAAGGTCACTCCTCCAGGAGATCAACTCAAGGGCAAAATCTCATCTAAGAAGATTACTCCAGATTACTAGGAGATCCACTCAAGCATGGGATTCCATCCAGGATGTGTTGCTTTCTTCTTTCCTCAGCTAGTAATCCACTTAAATAGTTGTAGTAAATTTACGTCTTATATTTCTAGCAATGTCATTTTGTATGAGCACTGTAAGAGATATCAAACTTAAAGTTTGGTTCTTCCTGATGACATCTCATTATATATTCCAGACCACAGTCCTCAGGCCAGGTTAGTCTTCCTAACCCCAGCAGGGTCCTTATTCAGTTACCTCTTTTGGGTCATGATAGAGTTTGTCCATGACCGTGCTCTTAAGTTATAGTTAAGTATTATGGCGCTTGGCCTGGCTCATTTCGATGCCAGGGTAGCTCACAGCTTGCCCTGGGTCCATCAGTCCCTCATCGGGACCCTGCTCTTGGAGTGCTAGGAACTAAAGGCAACTGAGGCTTAAGTCAAGTAAATATGGATACCCAGGAGTAAATATTATTTTGGAGTCAGTTAACTCCATGTTACACAGCATAGCATCAATTGTCTTCCTGTATCTATACAAAAAGGATACTGCTAAAAAACCATACAAATGACATAAAGGAAAGAGAAAAAGCAATATAGGATTACTAGTTGTGCCTCAGTTGCACTGTTGTAGGAGTGACTCAATAAGCCTTAAACTCCCTGCAGAAGCAGCAAAGTGTTATTCAACACCTGGGTCTATCTGTGCAAAGAGAGATGCCCTACCTACTGTACTATAGCTCCCAACCCCATCTTTGCTACACTTTAAATCTGTTGTTTCATTCTAAAAATAAGTTCTTAAAATCAGCTGATTAAAAACCCAATTTCCTGGGAATTTTATGCATCTGTAGTACATAATATGGTAGTAGTTAGCTCATCCTATTTTCAGGCAAGATAAATATAGTTTGTGATAAAAAGTGAAAAAAAAAATCTATGACACCTCAATAGTTTTTAAGGAAATTGTAGCTGTTTGTGAGCTCTAAGAAGGTAATTTTGGGTGCCCAGTGTTCTATTACCACGTCTCTTTTAAAAAAAAATTTAAAATTTTATTGAATCACTGTGAGATAGTTACAAGCTTTCATGTTTGGGTTACAATCCCACAATGATCAAACACCCATCCTTCCACCCGTGCACATTCCCCATCACCAATATCCTGGGCATACCCCTCCTTTCCCACCCTCCCCCGGCCTCTAAGGCAGACAATATTCCCCATACTCTCTCTCTACTTTTGGGCATTATAGCTTACAACACAGACACTGAGAGGTCATCATGTTTGGTCCATTATCTACTTTCGGCATGCATCTCCCATCCCAAATGCTTCCTCCAGCCATCATTTTCTTAGTGATCCCTTCTCTATTACATCTGCCTTCTCCCCTCCGCTCATGAAGCAGTCTTCCAGCTTGGGGCAATCCCCCTGGCCCTTGTATCTACCGTCCTTGGGTGTCAGCCTCATATGATGCTACCCTATACTCCACAAATGAGTGCAGTCCCTCTATGTCTGTCCCTCTCTTTCTGACTCATTTCACTTAGCATGATACTCTCCATGTTTATCCATTTATAAGAAAATTTCATGACTTCATCACTCCTAACAGCTGCATAGTATTTCACTGATAACTCTCTGGTGTATGGCAAATGTTGTCCTTGATGTTGTCCTGACCCTTCATATCCAGTGTTCTCGCACTGTTTCTGTATCATGAAGTCTGTTAGTGTCCTGGTCTCTCACTGATTTTCTGTAGTCTGCCCTTGAGGCCCTGTGGCCTGCCTCTTATGGCCAATAGCCCTGAAGTTCTTTGTCCTTTGGCTTTTCTGTGTACTCAGACCACATGGTGAGAAATGGCTGCTTTTCTGCCTTTTGCGAGGCACAGACAAAGGGTCAAAGATAAGTTGCCTGCCCTGTGTTCCCTTTTTTTTTTGATAGTCAAGTTTTATGCATACAGTATTTCAACACCAATCCCACTACCAGTGTGAATTTCCCTCTAGTGGTGTTCCCAGATTCCTTCTGTGCCCCAACTCCCACCCTATTTCCAACTGTCAACTTGAAAGACACAAAGTTTTAATTGTTGCAGCTTAGATCTCATATTTTCAGGTTTGTTGAACATGTGTTTTGGATAAATGGCTTTTTCTTTTTGCCTTTTTGGGTCACATCCAGCAATGCTAAGGGATTGCTCCTAGCTCTGCACTGATATACTTCTCAGTGGTGCTTGGGGACCATATGAGATGCCGGTGATTGAACCCAGGTTGGTCGTATCCAATACCACCCACCCATATCACCAGTAGTCACCCATTACTTCCTGTTCTCTGCACCCTCCTTAATTTCTTTCCTTCTCTGTCTTCCTCCTCTCTAAACACTCCGGTCAAGGGTGATCGCGGTATTCCCCTTTAACTACAGTACATTTCCTCATCCAGTATTCCATATACCACAGATAAGTGAAATCATCCTGTGTTTGTCTTTCTTCTTCTAGCTTACTTCATTCAACACTAACTTCAGTTCCAATTACATTGCAGCAAATTGCATGATTTCATTGTTCTTTGCAGCTTTATATTCTTTCATTATGTATATATACCCATCTTCATAATCCATTCATCTGTCATTGAACATCGAGGTTAATTCTGTATTTTATCTATTGTACTGAGTGCAGCAATGAATAATGGTGTGTAAATGTCCTTTTGAGGGAATGTTTTTATATTCTGGAAGTAGATGCCCCCAAGTGGAATTTCCAAGAAATATATTAGTTTTTTTCAATACACTCGTTTCCTAGACAAAAATTAGAATCAATAAAAAGAAATTAGTTTAAATAGCCAAGGGACACACATATCAAGAACTGGAAAAAAATGTTTCTGCTTTTTTAAATATTAATTCCTTCTTGGCAGGAAAAGAGAAAAATACACAAGACAAAAAAAGCATACCATCATTGTTACTATAACACAAATCCCTCAATCTGTGCTTCCTAAGAATGTTTGCTATGACGTCAATGTAGTCTTTAGGTATACAGTGCAATCAGTACAACGAACATTTCATAGCAAGACATTCTCAATGAAGAGAGCATATAATTAACTTCTGATGCAGCAGAAATCGGAAAAAGTATTCGCAACGCTTGCCTGTCCTAAGCCAACTACAAGACCAAGATGATTGCCCTCTGATGTCCTGATGGATCGATCATATCTTCCAGAAGGGCAATGGAGAGGATTATTCACGACTTCTACTCGGATATCTTTGATAGCCATGTCCACCTGCCGACATACCAAATTCTGGAGGATGGATATGTTGTTCCGAACATTCTCCCTTCTGATTCCTGAAACGCCATTTTGTCAGCAAAGAAGTGTACAGCACCCAGTCCAGAAAAGGTCAGACCCAAACACCTGAAGAATCTGCTGCCAGTACTCGTCAATACACTGGCTCAGCTCTTCACACACTACCTGTCCGAATGCAAGGTTCCATCCCAATGGAAAACCAGCAGGACCCTTCTGTTGTACAAGAAGGGAGACAGCCATGACATCGGCAACTATCGCCCAATCTGCCTGTTATCTGTCATCTACAATTTTTCACTCGAGTCATCCTGAGTAGAAAAGGCAGAACACTAGACAAAGGACAACCATGCAAGCAAGCCAGGTTCCGAAAAGGATTCAGCACGATCGACCATATCCACACAGTGACCAAGCTCATTGAAGTTGCGCAAGAGTTCAAGATGCCGCTCTGTCTAACGTTCATCGATTTCAAGAAGGCCTTTGATTCTGTCGAGACTGAAGTGGTCATCGAAGCCCTAGCCAAATAGGGCATTCAAACTCAGCACATCAAGATCCTCCGCGAGCTGTATTACGGATTCATCACCAAGATTTCACTATCTACAAGGAAGTGATCATTGACATAAGGAGAGGGGTTCAGCATGGTGATACCATTTAACCAAAACTCTTCAGTAACACCCTCGAGAACATCATGCAACGACTAGAATGGGAAGGAATGGGAGTGAAGATAGACGGCTGGCAACTACACCAACTCCGCTTTGCTGATGACATCATTCTCATAACCCAAACATTAGCCAAGCGGCACAAATGCTAGCTGACTTCGACCATGAGTGTGGAAAGGTTGGACTGCAGCTGAATCTCAGCAAAACGATGTTCATGAAAAACGAACTAGTCCCTTATGTTCCATTTGCTCTCAATAGAATGAACATCTCCAAATGCAGCAGCTATGTGTACCTGGGTGGAGAACTCAACATGAGGAATGACTTGGTGCCAGAACTACATAGGGTGAAGAGAGCAGTGTGGAACGCCTTCAAGAGCATCGAAGAAGTGGTTAAGAGGATGAAGAATCTCTGGCTCCAGGCACATCTTTTTGACTCCACCATTCTTCCTGCACCAACATACGCCTCAGACACCTGGGCCCTACACAAACAGGATGAGAACACTATTCGGGTATCCCAAAGAGGAATCAAAAGAGCCATGCTAGGAGTATCATGTTTCACTCACGTGAGAGAAGGAATCTGGAGTTCCGACCTCCGTCGACGGTCAAGAATCAGGGACGCTGTCTCGTTTGCCAAGGTGTCAAAAATCAGATGGGCCAGACACGTAATGCGATTCAGAGACGACCACTGGACTAGAGCTATTACCGACTTGATTCCATGGGATGTCAAATGACCAAGTGGCCACCCACCAATGAGATGGTCAGACTTCTTCGTCAAAACCCTGGAGCTAGCAGATATCATTGGGCTGCACTAGCATACGACAGGGACAAATGGAGACGTTACTGGTGCCCGTTGAGCAAATCAAAGTTCAACGGGATGACAAGTGATACAATTGATAGTATAAACTTGTGTTAACTACCTAAACTATCATAGATACAAGTAATTTATAAAGTAAAAAAGTCCCCAACCATCCAGGTGAGTCTGATCTTCTAGCTGACAACATTGAACCACTTTCCGAACTGGAGGAAGATTCCCCTCCATTCTGACTAGGCCCTAATAACATAACTTCTACACTTGATCTTTGCCATTTAAATGGGCCCAGCTCTGCATCTCCTGAACCTCTGCTCACTGCCCCACCTCCTCCGGATGGTATAGATCTCATGGCTAATAACTCTGAGACCTTTTCAGAAGTGGAAGCTGGTTCTCTTCCCTTCTGGTTAGGTGCAGGCAGCCCAACAACTACCATTTCAGAGGGCTCATCTCAATATGTTCTGTGCTTCTGTTTCCTGTTCTTACTGGCTGACAACTCTGAGTCCTTTTCAGAACCGAGGCTGTTCTGTCTGACTAGGTCCTGGGAAACCCTGACTAGGTCCCCTCCCTTCTGACCAGGTTTTGGCAACTTCTATGGCCATGACCTTTGTCATTTCAATGGGTTGAGTTCCACATCTACTAAACCTCATGGCCTCATGACAGCTACACATCAAACTTTACACTGCTCACAGATATACTTCTTCCTATCATCGAGTAAATACAGGCAGGGGAGAGAAAGAACAATTCCCAACCTAATTCCTCAAAGTCCCAGGGGGGAACTAACTACAAAGATTCACCATTAGCACAGCAGGAGCACAGCAAACTTAATGGAGAAGATACAGAATTCCACCAAGCTCAATGAGTGAAAACAGTAACACAGAAGGTGCAACCAGTCATAACAAGCTTAGTAAATCCTCAGAGAATTACTTTAATGATACCATGATGAGGTCGTTTAATGATCTAAAAGAAACGATGGTATAGATAGTAAGGCACAAGAAATTATGAGAGCCAAAATGAGAAAAATCCAAGCAAAAATGCCAGAATGAAGACTATGGTAGGTGATATAAGAAGCTCAATAGATGCTCTGAGCAGAATAACAGCAACTAAAGAAAAGCTCAAGGCACTCCAAAATGAGATGAAGGAAACCTCTCGAAAACAACAGAAGGTGGAAAAAAAGTCTGGAAAGAACAGCATACCAGAGAACTATCGGATAAGTTCAAGATGAACAATATACAAATTACTGGTGTTCCTGCATACCAGGAAGATGAGTCTGATGAAGAGCCATAGGTAATGCACGTGCCTTACACACAGCCGACCCCTGGCATTCTGTATGGCCCAGAGGAGTGACTCCCCAGTACAGAGCCAGGAGTAAGCGCTGAGCACCGCTGGGTATGACCCCCCAAAAAAGAAACCAAAATGCTGAAACAGAAAAGCAAACTAATTTTGATAGTAACCTAAGAGAAGCAGAACTATATTTGTAAGCCTCTAACACACTGTGCAGACACACACACACACACATAAACACACACACACACTCCTACTACCTATTACAAAGTCAAACAAATGTGGACAACTTTGAGCTAGTCTATGCTCTGGGACGATCCACATACTCTCCCCTTAATAAAAAGATTTGCTACACACACATACACACATGTACTAGTTTATATATATATATATATATATATATATATACACACACACACATATGTATTAACATACATATATAAATAACATACTGCCAATGGCAGAGAGTCTCTTGCCTGCACGCCTGGCTGTCTTCCCCGGGGACCTTTGGATGGGATGGGCTCCAGCTTCCCTCCCCACACCGAGCAGAGCTCCCGGCGGCCGAAGACCACTGGAACCTAGCTACAGCAATGCTCGAGGCCCCTCTCCACACGTTCGGACAGGCCTCATGCATGAAGGTACTGGCAGAGGAACCCAGGTGGAAAAAAAAAGTCTGAAAAGAACAGCATACCAGAGAACTATTGGATAAGTTCAAGATGAACAATATACAAATTACTGGTGTTCCTGCATACCAGGAAGATGAGTCTGATGAAGAGCCATACTTAATTACACATAGTTAATCTGATAAATAACATAGAAATCACAGATAAGAATTTGTGAGAGTTGACAAATATAAGCAACCATATACAAGAGGCCCGAAGTGTCCGGGCAAAAATAGACACAAATAGGAAAACTCCAAGAAACATTGTATTTAAACTGACAAACGCTAAAAATCTGGACAGAATAGTAAAAGCAGCCAGATCAAAAAAATGTAAAATACATATAAAGGAAGAGTCCCCACAAGAGTCACAGCAGATCTATCAAGTCTACAAGCAAAAAAGAATGGAGAAGTGTAGTACAAAAACTCAATGAAATGAACATAATGTCAAGAATATGTCCAAAAGTAGAGAGAGAGAATGGGGGAAATTGTCTGCCATAGAGGCAGGGGGAGGGGTGGAAAAGAAGGGGCACACTGGGGACATTGGTAGTGGAGAATGTGCACTGGTGGAGGGATGGCTGTTTGATCATTATATGATTGAAACTTAAACATGAAAGCTCTGTAGCTGTATCTCACGGTGATTCAATTAAAAAAAGAATATGCTATCCAGTTAGATTGTCATTTGGACTGAAGGAAGGATACAGAGCTTCAGAAACGGCAACAACTTAGGGAATTCAGAGTCTTGAAACCAGTCTTTGTAAAAGTGTTAAAGAAGCTTCTTTAAATTCAAGTCAAACATCTTGGCACTTAGCATTGAGTATGACGTTTACTTATAGGGCTTATGGTTGCCCTTTACAAAATTAAGAAAGCTTTGTTTACTCTAAGCATGCTAAAGGATTTCATACATTCTCAAAAATAAAGTTTCCTTTATATGGAATGTTCTATATCTATCAGGTTTCTGTCTTTACATCCATAGAGTTTTAAATACAATCTTTTACTTATTGATGCAGACACTTAAGCAGTATGTATACCTATAACTCTTTCTAACATAAAGCCAATATTCCCTTTCTTGAATAAAACACACTTTTCACTCATAGTAAATTGTATATTTGTAAGATTCATCGATCTCATGTAAATTTTAAAATGTAAAAAATACTCATAATATTTTTAAATGCACATGACTATAAAAGATACAGTTTTTGAAAATATTACTTTATCAATTTATCATTAGTTTACAATTTTGTGGGATCCCAAGAAATCAGCTCTATTCATTTATATGTATGTGAGTGTCACCAACTCCACAATAACAAAAAAGATCTCTTCCTATGTAAGATAAAAAAGAAACATAGTAAGGAAACAACAAATGGTCAAAATGATCAAAACTAAATATTTTGTCTACAGAACTGAGACTCCATGGGGATGGGGTATGCGGAAGGGGTCCTTTGGATAATGGTAGAGGTAAGTGGCTCTCCAGTAATAGGTGTGGCACTGGAATGATTTATGCATGAAAGTTATGATTAATAGTACAGAACTGAGGTTACAAGCTGAAAGGGAGGATGGAGTTCAACAGACTGTGGTAGAGGGGCACTGGCACTGTGGTGGTAGGTATGGTGTGGTAACTGATATTTGAAGAAGCCTGAAACGTTACCCTAAAATATTTGTTTATAAGACATACAGTCTTTTGTTTCTTTGAAGGGGGCTTTGGCCCATGCCTGGTAATGCTCAGGGGTTACTCCTGACTCTGCACTCAGGAATTACTCCTGGCAGTGCTTAGGGGACAAAACAGGATGCCAAGACCAAACCTGGCTTCGCCATTTGCAAGGTGAGCGCCCAACTTGCCATACTATCACTCTGGCCCCCAAAACATACAGTCTTATAAAGAAATGTTACCTTAATATATATTTTTTGGTTTGGGGACACACCTGGCAGTGTTCAGGGCTCACATGTGGTGCAGGGGATGAAGCCCGGGTGAAACAGGGCTTGACCATTTGCAAGGCAAGCGCCTTCACTCCAAAACTCTCTCTCTAATCCCAAACTGAATACGTTTTTCAAATGTAGCAATAATTATAATCAAATGATCATTTATAAAAACTGACATTTAAAGCTTATAAAACTATTACATAATTATTTAAATTTGATTTTACTAAAGCTATTGTCTGTGAGATATCCCCTTTAGAAAATACATTTTACAAAATGAATCACAAACTTGAGTCTGTGTAGGAGATTCTGGAAAGGCCTGTAAAACACCAACTACTGGATCCAACTCTTTCCACTTTTGATTCAGTAAGTCTAGAATAGGGCCTGAAAACAAGAGGTTATCTGGTGATGATGCTGTTGGCCAGGGAATATACTTTGAAGAGTCAATGCTTTTTTAAAAATAGCCTCACCATAAATCTAAATAATTTTATTCTCAATGAAAAATAAAGTTGATGCTCTTTCAAGATTATTTTGATCTCCTAAAGAGTCTCTTAGTGAAACATAAACCAATGAAACTGACAAAGAAGAGTAAGTCAGGTTATTTGGTCTACTTCTATTAATCAAGACTATAACTTTCTATGGAAATCAAATAATTTTAAGTATTTATCAATATCAGCTATACAGACTAGCCAAAACTGACTAAATTATACCTAAGATACCCTATGTGAAAACAGGCTATGAACACAGCCTCTTTGGTAGTGTATACTGGTTGTTGCTTGCATAGGCAGTCCTAAGAGACATAGAAACAATCCTTTGCAATGGACATTCATAATTTCTCTCAGGATCCACAACAGAATGAGGGGTGCCTCTGGAAAACCCCTGAGCATGGTGGCGAGAGTCCACATCGGACAAGTCACATGCAAGGCATCTCTACCAAACAGCACAACACAGGGCATGTAACTAAGGTTCTGAAATGGACCAAGTAAAAGTTCCCTTGCAACTTCTTCAAGAAATGGGGCTTTACACATTTAATACAAAAGAGTATGAAGACAATAATTTCAGTCACACTGAAAGTAGTTCATCCTACATGGCTGCGGGGTCAAATCCCTATCCCGATTTCTATACCTCTGGACAATTGTATGGCACTCACTAGAGTATCAAAACTTCCCCCTCGCTAGGCATGCCATCTAGTAAATTCTACTTCCTATCCCCTCTCTGTAAAATATCTGTCTGAATTGCTCAGCTTTCAGAAATTAGACTTCCTAAGCAAATAAATAAGTTTACAATAAAGAACTAAACCAGTAATCTCTATTAAGACACAAATCAAATACTAGGTAATATCATAGGTTAGGTCATCTTCATCACTGTATCACTGTATCACTGTCATCCTGTTGAACAAAGATTTTCTCGAGTGGGAGCCAGTAACATCTCCTTTCGTCCTATCCCTGAGATTTTAGCAGCCTCTCTTTACACGTTCTTCCCAGCGGAGGCACACTGGATGCTCTTTCAGGGTAAGGAGAATGAGACCCATCATTGTTACTATATTTGGCATATCGAATACACTACGGAGAGCTTGCCAGGCTCTGCCGTGCGGGCAGGATGCTCTCAGTACCTTGCCGGGTTCTCTGAGAGGGAAAACTAGGCTATAAGAGGTCACGTGCTTCCGGGAGTGTTGTTTTAGTCTCTGCATCTCGGTCATTGATGGGATCACACGACGCCAGGGGCAGTTTGTGAGTGTGGCTGCCAAGCTACTAGAAAATGGGGGGTCTGGGTGGAGGAGGCCCAGTCCAGATCTGAGCAGGCTTGGAGATCTCAAACCCGGGTCCCACAAACCTGGGTTCCTCTGCCAGTTTTTTCATGCGTGAGGCTCGTCTGAACGTGTGGAGAGAGGCCTTGAGCATGGCTAAGGCTGGGTTCCGGAGGTCTTCAGCTGCCGGGGCTCTGCTAGGGACAGGGAGGGAAACTCAACCCACCCCACTCCAAGGGGTCCCAGTGAAGACAGCCAGGCATGGGGGCAAGAGACTCTGCATCGCTCTCTTGCGGGAACGTTGTATTATAGTCTCTGGATCTTGGCCGTTGATGGGATTACACGGCGCCGGGGGCAGTTTGTGGGTGTGGCTGCCAAACTACTGGAAAATGGGGGTTCTGGGTGGAGGAGGCCCAGTCCTGATCCGAGTATAGATCATAAATAAAAAATGAGATACTCTACTATAATGATTTCTAAGTGTCATCTCCCTATCTGAGTCAATAGTTTCCAAGAGTAAAGAATAACAGTGTTAATTCAACCTCTTTATATTTTGATGCCATTAAAGTCACCTATTATCAGTTTTACCCAATGAATGTGGACTATCCCATGAAGCTTACCTATGTTTCTGACCATGATTCCTTTCAGTTCATCCACTTGGGCTTGAGTCTCCACTACTTTGTCTAGACCCTTGTTCTCAGAGTGATGTTTCTATAAGAAATTAAGATTTAATTTATGATGAGCAGACATTGTTTATAACAGGAAAACAAAAGAAAAAGGAATGCCACTGAAGAATGCCATAAATTTATATCTCTACCAATACAATATATATGTCACTTCATTAAAAAATCATTAATAGGCCTGGGATAAATGCAGTATTAAAATAATCATACAGTAAATACAAATATGACATTATAAAAAGTATCACATTATTTTAAATGAACTAAAGTTAAAGGTATTGTAACATCAAATATATGTCTGGGACACCAGGCAGAAATATGATGTTATATAACCTAATCTCATACAATTAAGGAATATAAAATAAATTGTATTTGTAGTTGGAGTAGGGATAACAGGGTAAGAAAAGGATACTCAAAATGTTCCCCAATTCTTAAGCATGATGAGTTAGGAACCAACCCAGCTTCTGACCATCTATTTTTGCAAATTTTATTTTATTTTTATAAAGTTGTTCACAATAATTTATTACATTTAATATTTGAACACCAATCCCACCACCATTACACCTTCCCACCACCATATTTAAAATGTTTCCACCCTGAACCCCAAACCCTGCCCCCAAAGCAGAACCAAAATATTTTTTTATACTTTAGCTATTTATTTTTTTTAAATTTATTTATTTTTAATTAGTGAATCACCGTGAGGGTACAGTTACAGATTTATACACTTTTGTGCTCATGCTTCCCTCATACAAAGTTCGGGAACCCATCCCTTCACCAGTGCCCATTCTCCACCACCAGTAAACCCAGCATCCCTCCCACCCTCCCCAATCCCATCTCCCCCCACCCCACCCTGCCACTGTGGCAGGGCATTCCCTTCTGTTCTCTCTCTCTAATTAGCTGTTGTAGAACCAAAATAATTTATTTTGTACTGACCATCTATTTTTATCTGGTGGGATCTAAGTAATTATCCTATTTTCAGTGGCTCTTTCTAGTACCTAGAAACCTAAGACACAGATGATAGTATTTATTTTGAAACTATTATCAATGCTAATAAATAAGAAGTACTTAATACATAATATTCATATATCAGTATGATAAATGCTTCAGATAGGGGATATTATTTAATAAATTAAAAACATGGGGCCGGAGCGACAGTATAGTGGGTAGGGTGTTTGCCTTGCACACGGCCAACCTCAGTTCAATCCCCGCATCCCATATGGTCCCCCAAGCACCTCCAGGAGTAATTCCTGAGTGCAGAGCCCAGAGTAACCCCTGAGTTGGGTGTGACTCAAAAAGCAAAAACAAACAAAACTATGATTAAAATGTTATTAATATCATCTGAGCACAATAAAACTGTCACAGGTTTGTTCAGAGGGTTCACAGAGATCTGGGACTAGTAACAAATTGGTTAGGTTGAAAGTTTTGCTACCAGGAATGCCCTGTTGCAGAGGCAGGGTGAGGTGGTGGGGGTTGGGGTAGGGGTGGTGGGAGGGATACTGGGAACATCAGTGGAGAAGAATGGGCACTGGTGGAGGGATGTAAACGAAATGCAAGCATGAAAGTTCATAAGTTTGTAACTGTACCTCACAGTGATTCACTAATAAAAATTAAAAAAAAAAAGTTTTGCTACCAGCTGACCTATTGGTTTTTTATTTTGCACTGGTATTTTTGGTGATTTTTTTTACAGGCTCACATATATAAATTTTTACTAAAGGGAAGGAACAATGAACCAACTGATTGAATAATAAAGATATGTAACCAATTAGAAGACCATTCCAGAGAAATGTAGACATAAAATGTTATATAAATTTTCTCAACTGGAGCGATAGCACAGTGGGCAGGGTGTTTGCCTTGCACATGGCCTGTAGGATAACATAGCCTCAGGCAGTTTAGGTTTAATGGGTTACTCCCACCACAGAGCTCCCATTCTTCTGTGTTTATTTGTAGCTTCTTTCTTAATGTTCGGTTGACTTGTATATATTGTTTTTCACTTCTCCTTGAGTCCCTTGCATAGTTTATTCAGAGCCATGTCCTTTTGTATGGACACAGGAAGACTTAGCAAATGCTATGCTTTTGTAACCTGGGAGTCATTTGACTCTACATGATATTTTCCTCCTGGGCATCTGTTCTCCAGACCTAAGCGTCAGCTGCCCTTACTTCCTAGCACCCCCAAAAGCAGGGTCCCGAAGAGGGACGAGACGGGCTCAGGGCAAGCGGTGAGTTGTGTGCTACCCTGGCATCGAGATGGGCCTGGCCCAAGTGCCTAATGCTTAATTATAAGTTAAGAGCTTGGTCATGGACAAATGCTCTCATGATCCAAAAAGTAATAACTAGATTCGGACCCTGCTAGGGTTAGGAATGATTAATCTGGCCTGAGTGCTGTAGCCTGAGTCTGTGGCAAAAAGTTGCCAGGAGAGCTGCCTTTCAAGCCTCAATGTATCTCTTGCTATGTCCATCCAAAAATAACTAGTATTAAGATGTTAATGAGTGTTTGGACTAAGGAAAGGAGAAAAACCCCTTAAGAGGAATTTTGCCTACTGGCAGTCTGGAAGGGTTTTGGAATGCCCCTAGGTTGTGTTCCCTTTGAACCTGATGGCCCTCAGGAAGGGCTTTCTTATGTTGATTGTGCTACCTGGCTGTGTGTAGCCTAGGGGCAAGGGCAAGAGAGAGAAAAAGGGAGGAGAGGATGAGAGAGGAGGCTGTGGTAGATCTAGAGAGAGGACGGAGCTAAGGACGGAGCTAGGAGTGCAGGAGATGAGAAAGATGGAAGATTGAATAAACAGTAACTAATCAGCAACCAGCTTGGTCCTCGTTCTTCCTTTGCCTCTCCTTGGCCAACAGCTGTCCCGATCCAGCCCATACACAGCGGTTCCAGAGCACCAAACTTGGGCTGTGAAACAGAGCTACCCGGAGAGCCCATGAGTGCACACACCCATCGGTGTGCAATAGTTTTCTGCAATGGTCGACCTGGGTTTGATTCCTCCGCCCCTCTCGGAGAGCCAGGCAAGCTACTGACTATCTTGCCGGCATGGCAGAGCCTGACAAGCTTCCTGTGGCATATTTGATATGCTAAAAACAGTAACAACAAGTCTCACAATGGAGATGTTACTGCAGCCCACTTGAGCAAATCGATGAACAATAGGACAACAGTGCTACAGTGCTATAAATTTTCTTGTTTAAAAAGGATGGTATGGGCCAGGATAATAGTATAGCAGGTGGGGTGCTTGCCTTGCTGAAAAAATGTTAAGAAGAACATTCAAAGGGTAAGTGAAAAAGTAACTTCTTTTCTTCTCACAACATAAAAATAGAACTTACGTATTTATATTCAAATAAAGGGTACACACTTTTAAAAGTCTCAAAATTTGTCATCAGGGAAGTGGAAATAAAAATAATGAATTACCATTACACACATTCTCAGATAAAAAAAAACTAAAAACACAGACTATAATAATTGTGCATAAGGATGCAGAAAAACTGAAATTTCAAGTGGGAAAACAAATGATCTGACCACTTTGGGAAAAAAAGCTTGATGAGGGGCTGGAGCGATAGCACAGTGGGTAGAGTGTCTGCCTTGCACACGGCAGGCAGACCTGGGTTCGATTCTCAGCATCCCATATGGTCCCCTGAGCATCGCCAGGAGTGATTCCTGAGTGCAGAGCCAGGAGTAAAACCCTTGTGAATTGTCAGGTGTGACCCAAAAAGCAAAAAAAAAAAAAAAAAAAAAAGCAAAAAAAAAAAGCTTGATGACTTATTATAAATTTAAATATCACTCACTGTATAACTCAACAATTATACCAGTCAGTTTTTACCAAAAACATGTAAAAACACAGGCTCACACAAATATTTGTAGAAAAATATAAATAACAGATTTATTCAAAGTAAGTGAAAATTGTGAGCGCCTGGTAAGCTACCTGTGGTGTATTCGATATGCCAAAAACAGTAACAACAAGTCTCACAATGGAGATGTTACTGGTTCCACTCCAGCAAATCAATGAAGTGAAAATTGGTAGCACTCAACTCTCTAGTAAAAGGTGAACAGATATCCAAATCATGGTATTGTTAAACAGTACTAATCCATTAAAAAGGAAATAATAATTTACAAAATGTGCATGAATATAAAAGGCTTTACACTGAACCAAGTAAAACACAGAAGAGTACAAAATGGTATGAATCTGTATCACTGTCTCACTGTCATCCAGTTCCTCATCGATTTGCTCGAGTTGGCACTAGTAAAGTCTCCATTGAGAGACTTGTTGTTACTGTTTTTGGCATATTGAATATGCCATGGGTAGCTTGCCAGGCTCTGCCGTGGAGGTGAGACACTCTCGGTAGTTTACTGGACTCTCCGAGAGGGGCGGAGGAATCAAACACAGGTTAGCCGCATGCAAGGCAAACGCCCTACCTGCTCTGCTATCGCTCCAGCCCAGTATCAATCTATTTCTTGAAATTCTAGAAAAGCCAGAATAAATTCACAGTGACAGAAAATAGAATGGTAGTTGCATGGAATAGAGTGTAGGGGAGAGGAGAAATGCAACAAGATATGACAGACCCTTAAAGATCACAGAAATTTGCTCCACGGTTGGAAGTCTGCCTCATGAGCTGGGGGAGAAGGCAGCTGGGATAGAGGAGGGATCACTAAGTTAATGATGGTTGGAGGGAGCGCTCAAAATGGAAGATGTGCGCTGAAAGTAGATAAAGGACCAAACGTGATGGTCTCTCAGTATCCGTATTGTAAACCACAATGCCCAAAAGTAGAGAGAGAGTAAGAAGGAAATTGTCTACCATAGAGGCAGGGAGTGAGGTTGAGGGGGTATGGGGGGTGGCAGGAGAGATACTGGGGACATTGGTGGTGGAAAGTGTAAACTGGTGGAGGGATGGGTGATCAATCATTTTATGACTAAAAGTCAATCATGAAAGCTTTGTAATTGTATCTCACAGTGATTCACCAAAAAAATAAAAAATAAAAAGTCATTTGCCATGTTGAGCGACTTCCTATAGTTATATGGTAGTGGAAGTTGTTGAGTGTTAATGCATTTGACTGTCTTTCTGTTTCTGTTTTTCTGGCCACACCTGGCTGTGATAAGGGCTTCCTCTTTGCTCTGTGCTCAGAGATCACTCCTAGTTTGGTGCTCAGGGACCATTATATGATGCCAAGAAATAAATGTAAGTCAGTTGTACATAAGATAAAACACCTTACCCC
Organism: Sorex araneus; assembly: GCF_027595985.1. Taxonomy (NCBI): domain Eukaryota; kingdom Metazoa; phylum Chordata; class Mammalia; order Eulipotyphla; family Soricidae; genus Sorex; species Sorex araneus. Next base: position 150,892,863 of record NC_073313.1, on the reverse strand, counting down.
CTGTACTATCTCTTGGCCCTGTATTTGACAATCTGGAGATACTCTGACAGCTGTAGAGAATATGACCAAGTATTAGCTGTCTAACCTAAAATGTCCCAATTGATTTTTCCTTTACCATGGATGCTTTATTGTGTTGGTAGAGGATAACATTGGTTTGTCCTTTCTGCCTTGCCACAGGGAGCTTAGGTTTATTGGGTTACAACCATCATGGTGCTTTTGAGGCACTCCCATTCCTCTGTGTCCATCTGTAACCTCTTTCTTTGTGCTCTGCTTCCCCAACCGGTCAATCACCTGTATCTCCTAATCAGACACTGTTAACTTGTAAAAATTGCTTTTCTCTTCTCCTTACTCCTTTGTATAGTTACTTTAGAGCAATGTCCTTTTTGTATTGACACAGGAAGAGAGTTAATACTATGCTTTTGTAACTTGGGAGTTAACTGACTCCGAATAATATTCACTCCAGGGGGATCTGTTCTCTCACTGAAACTTTAGTTGCCCTTACTTCCTAGCACCCCAAAAATAGGGTCCCGACAAGGGATTGGATGGACCTAGAGCAAGCAGTGAGCTACCCTGGCATCGAAATGGGCCAGGCCAAAGCGCCATATTACTTAACTATAAGTTAAGAGCATGGTCATGGACAAATTCTATCATGATACAAAAGATAACAACTAGATTAGGACCCTGTTAGGGTTAGGAAAGATTAATTTTGCCTGATCACTGTAGTATGAGATCTATAGTGAGATGTCCCCAGGACAGCCATCCTATAAGCTTAATGTATCTCTTACTGTGTCCACACAAAATGACTAATATTATTAAGTAGTAAAATTAAGAAGAATGTTTAAATGATTGTTGGACCAAGGAAAGGAGAAAAGCACCCAAGGAGACCTTACATCTGTTGACTGTATGACCACAATTTGCTGTAATTGCTACCAGACCTAGGTGTGGTCCTACTGCCAAGGTTTGGAGGGTGTAAGATACTAGAGAGACCAGGACAGCGAGTCAGGGCATGGAGAGACTAGCAAGGTGGTCAGAAGGAGAAAAATGTAGGGGAAGAATGTAGCAGGAGGAGAAGAATGTAGAGTAGAATGTAGGAGCAGGGTCCATGGGAGAAGAATCAAGTAGAATCAGGGGATCAGGGAGGATCAAGGGGAATCAAAGAGAAGACAAAGAGATTCTGGAAAGGAGAGTCAGAGGAGAATGGAGACGAGATTGGAATAAATTGATACCACAATTGATACTGAAATTGATACCAACCAGCCTGGCTCTCATTTCCTCCTTTTTGGCCCTTGGCATTGGCCGTGCCAGGTGGGAGAGGAGCCCGAATCCACTAAACGCAGGTGGTGAGAGACAGCCATGGGCTTTGTATTTGTTTTATGAATACACAGTTGTTATATAATAAGATAATCAGAACATATACTGAAGGGCTGGAATAACAGTACAATAGGTAGAGCACTTGCCTTGCATGTGACCTACCTGGGTTTGATCCTTATCATCCCATATGGCCCCCTGAGTACTGCCAGAATTAATTTCTGAGTGGAAAGCAAGGAGCAACTCCTGAGCACTGCCAGATGTGGCCCCCAAATATATACATACATATATATATTTTATATGTATATAGATGGACTGGAGTGATAGCACAGAACAGGTAGGGCATTTGCCTTGCACGTAGCTGACCCGGGTTTGATTCCTTCGTTCCTCTCGGAGAGCCTGGCAAGCTACCGAGAGTATCCTGTCCACAAGGCAGAGCCTGGCAAGCTACCCGTGGCGTATTTGATATGCCAAAAACAGTAGCAACAAGTCTCACAATGGAGATGTTACTGGTGCCTGCTCAAGCAAATCGATGAACAATGGGACAACAGTGTTACAGTGCTACAGTTAAGGTTTCCTCCTATATTTATGGTGTTTTAAGGCAGTTTTCTTCATCTGGAGGGCATATGGCCTCCTGTAAGTCTCAGGATATTCCAACATACCACAGATAAAATCACTTTAGTAGGGAGCCATGTCATGTCAACCAGTAGGACATGGGGTTATGGGAAGAAAAGAAGGTTAGAAGGCAGTCATGGTTGGAAAAAGTTCAGAAACACTGCTCTAAAGTAATAAGGAAGACAGAAATCAAAATACAATATTCTGAGAAAGACCTTACCAGCTGTGCAGCCAAGACACTTGAGAACTCACTATTCATGGCATACGGAAGTGCTGTCTGTGCTCTTGAACCATAGGTAGTCTGGAACCTCTTCTTGATCTCATTCAGAAAATTAAAGGCTCGGGAACGTTCAAAATCCTAGAAAAACAGCATTGCAGAGTTCACATTAGAAAGTAAACAATGATACTGATCATTAACATAATAAAAACTATGACACCGGTTAACATTTATTGAGCAAAGATTTTATGAGTAGTGGTGTAGCAAAGTCATTTTCAGATAAAGAAAAAAAGACTGAAAATATAACTAACTAGCCAGAAAAAAATCAACAAGTGAAATTTGGACGAGTGACCGCAGTTCAAGAAACCCTGGCTAATGAAATAAATTAGAATCCAGTCAAAATATTGTATTACTGGCAACTAAGGATAAGGCTACCCAGGTAAAACTTATAGGCAGGAATTGGTTATAATTTCATTCCTATCTTTCATAGGACCTTGTAAAAGTTCCTGCACAAGAAGATGCTTAATAAATTCATACTAATAGCAGTTGCTTTCAAAAACATAAAGATAATAGTATTGACATAACCTAGATTTTTCTCAATAGAGGTGATATGATTGAAAAGATAAGTAAAGCATTTTTTGTCTAGTTCTAGAAAATTAAAAACTGTTGAAACACAGATATACACATATATAGATAAAATTACAGCTCAATCAAAAAAGAATTCAATCCGATCACCCCAAATTTAGTGCAATTCCTTATGTACTCCAAGAAAATACTGTGAAACCAAGGATAAAACTCACAAATATGATTACTGCACTTGCAATTCATCTCTAATTCACCCATATCTTTAGTCTAACTAAGCCAGGGTTTCTTGAACTGCGGTCACTCGTCCAAATTTCAGTGGTCTAATTAAATGAATTTTTTAAACCTGTAGCAATCACAGTGACCAAAATAAAATTAAACAAATGGAAACAAAATAATGGTAGCAAGCTTCATGATGGGTGTCTGGGAATAATAGTACTCATTGATGGTCAAGGTATTGCTTATAAAAATGTTCTTTTTATGAAAATTCACTGACCTAATAATTATTTGTGATATTTTCTATAGTATATATGATAAGCTTCAATAAATATCATCTTGAAATATATGGTAACTGGTTCATAGAAAATAACCTACAACATTCTTTTCACTGATCTTTAATTTTAACTTCAATTGTGAATGTAGGTAACAAATCAGAATAGTATTAGACAACACTGTGGCTTTGTAACCAAGAGATCCTTTTTTTATATACCATCAGTAACTGACATCTCACATTTGTATGCCATTACTTCAAAATCACCACTACATTAGATTAATTACTATTACTACTTACTATTTAAGAATTCATAAAGAAGCAGATATTACTATTTTATTTTTAAAAATACCTCAATCTTTTATTTCAATACAATTGGTGCATTTAAAATCATGTGCTTTATTTTAAACGTTTACAAACATGCTGGAGGGGCCGACCAGCATCAAAGGGATTTGTGACAAAAAGAGTTGAGACCCCTACCAGTGTCAATCATATCTGTCTCATGCCTCTTGTCAGTGATTTACTTATTCATTTACTTTGAATTTGATGATAAAAATTTTTTTTAGGTTTGTTTTACTTTTTTGCTTTTTGGGTCACACCTGATGATGCACAGGGGTTACTCTTGGCTCTGCACTCAGGAATCACTCCTGGCGGTGCTCAGGGGATCATATGGGATGCTGGGAATCGAATCCGGGTCGGCCACATGCAAGGCAAAGGCCCTACCCACTGTGCTATCGCTCCAGCCCCCGATGATAAAATTTTTAAGTGTTTTAAATTTACTTTTTTTTTTTTTACTTTTTGGGTCACACCCAGCGATGCTCAGGGGTTACTCCTGGCTTTGCACTCAGGAATTACTCCTGGCAGTGCTTGGGGGACCATATGGGATGCTGGGGATCGAACCCGGGTCGGCCGCGTGCAAGGCAAACGCCCTACCCGCTGTGCTATCGCTCTGGCCCCTAAATTTCTTTTAATATTAAAATTTTTACTGTGAATATATTCTAACTTTTTAAGAATCTCTGGAATGAGTATTGTTGAAATGATAAAATTCTACAAAAGATCATTCTAATATTTCCTTCAAAGACTAATGAGCTGATTATGAAGAGTATGGTAGTGGAAAGAAGGAAAAGAGTACATTTGAAATCCTCTTCCTGCATTTCCGTCCTGAAAGTGATTACTTTTATCTGTATTTTACTATGCCATCCTAAGTAAGAGTGATAAATTAAAAATTAAGTCACTAGTCTTGGCCAATAAGAAATAAAAGGAAGTCCATTTTGAAAGCAGAGGGAGGGAAGGGTATGCTTCTAGGAAGTATTTTTTGATCATATAATAATAGAATTAGAAAACATTTCCTTTTTACTGGATATAATAAATTAGTATGTGGCTCTATATAATGAGAAGATATGTCTAGAAAGAAGCCAACAGAGAGCAGAAAAAAGGACACTGAGATTAAGTTATTAAACATTATGGGTCTAGTGCCTATGAAACACAGCTATAGGCTTGCCAAAAAGATAATAATTCATTGCAATTTTGTTCCCTCAAATTCCACAAACATTTGAAAAATCCCCTATTGACTGGAAGAAACAATCTACTTCATATTTCAGATTGACAATTTCTGGGAGTATTGGATATCAAAGGGACATAATTTGAACATCAATTCTCACAACACAATAGGATAAATGTCAAAGTTGCAAGAGGTTAAATTAAAACTCTATCAAAACTTAGGAAACTTGCATTTATCAAGTCTTAACCTTTCTTACATTTGTTGTTTAATATAATAAATGCAAAGTATAGGGAAAATTCTAGCTATAAAAAGTTCGATTACATCACATTTACCCACCATAGGTACAGATAATTAAAAACCTATTCTATCAGCAGTACACAAAGTTAAATAACAGTATGTATTCAGTTACTTACATCATCAGTGATACAAAGATAAACAATCCTGTCTTGGCAGATGTAATGAAATAAATAACTGCAGAATAAAAAATATGAAACTTACTTTGGTTAGAAACAAAATGATGAGCAATCTCTAAGTATAATTATTTCAAATATCACCATAATTTTTTCACATATTATCTATATTCTCCTTCTCTCCTTCCACTATGTAACTGTTTTTCTCAGTTCAAACTGGTAAAAATAAATATGAAAAGGTCTCCAGCCTAGCTACATAGAACAATAGTACACATATTACCTATTAAAAAAATAGCTGCAGAGTCTGGAGAGATAGTGCAGTCGACCCAAGTTCAATCACTGGCATTCCATATGGTCCCCTAAGCAACATCAGGAGTGATTCCAGAGCGCAGAGCCAGGAGTAAACCCTGAGCATTGCCGAGTGTGCCCCCAAAATAAAAACAAATGAACAAACCAAAAAACCCAACAGCTGCAAAACCACAATTGAACTCTTAAGTTCTAAACATCAGATAACATCTTAGAGGAACAAAGAATTAAGAAGGCCCCCATAGCAATCTTCCTTGCCTTCTCTTAAGATCTTAAAGCAAACATTTTTTCCTACCAAGTACTCAATAATAGTTTGGTGTCTACTTTGAGCAAGTTACAGGGCTGAGTGCTGAGGACATGAATAAGTAAAAGTATTAGACTTCACCTTCGCAGAGATCACAGTATCGGAAATTACGTAACAGTGTGGTAAGTAAGAGAAAGAAAAGTTAACAGCATTGTATATAGCACTCTGGAGACATAAGTTAAAGGTATTAGGAAAGAATTCCTAGAACATGTTGTGTCTGAGCTGAAATGTGATGAAAAAAGGCAAAGTAAAGATTAAGCAGAGTATTCCAGACTGAGAGAACAAGAAGCCTAAGGGCCTGGAGCACATACTGGATTTTGAAAGTGTAAGTTAATTTAAAAAACTTGACTATAGATTGTAAGGAAAAGATTGCCTCTACATATGAGGCTGGAAAAGTAAGAAAATACTGGGTTATAAAAGTCTTTATAAACCACACTCTGCCTTGTCCTAAAAATTAATGAACGAGTATCAAAGGATTTTAACTAGAAGAGTGTGAAAAGGACACGGTCAAATGCTGAATGTTTTCACTAATTTGTGATCTGGAGATTTTAATTTTTATAAAGCACACTTACAGTGTTGAGAACTGAATGAAAGGAGAACTGGAGAGATGACTGCAACAGAGCCAGTAAGATATGATGAGGCAAATAAACAATGGAGGTGAGGCAGAAGAATAATTCAATTTTCCTACTAGAATTGAGGAAGTGGATGGACAGGAAACACATGCTAGATTTATCTAATTTACTTTTTGTTTGGAAGCCACACCCAGCAATACTCAGAGCTTACTCCAGCCTCTGTGCTCAGGAATCACTCCTAGTAGGGCTCAGGGGACCATATGAGTTGCTAAGGATCAAACCCAGATCAGCTGCATGCAAGGCAAGTGCCCTGCCCTCTGTGCCATCTCTCTGGCCCTAGATTTCATATTTGAGATCTACAACGAGGCTTGATATGAATTACATAAGGTATAGGAATTCAGGCAAAATGTCTTCCTCCAACCATTCTAAAACTATTCATAATCCATTACAGAACCCACATCATCATATCCAGTGGCTCCCTCCGAAACATCTAATAATGCTGACAGCTCCCTACTTCTGGGAAGTATTTCCTCACTACAAGGTTTTGACTTCAGAAACCCTGCTTTTATCACAGACTTCCTGAAAGATGCTACCCACTTCTGTTTTGTTGATGACTGTTTTCAGTTATTACAATTATGTAAATAATCCCCAAATACAGGCCTGACATCTCCTGAGCTCTAGCCTGACTTATACTATCACTGGTTAGATATATCTAGCTGGAACAAATCACAGACAATGTAAAATTACTTGTCCAAGATGGAAGTCATATTTTTTCCCATAAAACTTGTTTCTAATAAACCACACTCAGATGTCAAGAATGGTCTCAGCCATCAAAGAGCCTCCCATCTGGGACTGATGAAAAATAGACTTCAGTCATTATACAGTATAAGTCGAATACAATGAATAAACATAGGGTTCTATGGAGATACACATAAATGGGGGTGCCTGATCCACTTTTGGAGATCATGGGATTCCATAAATTCAGGAAGACAAAATCAGATGTTTAGCTAAGTATAACTGAAAGACAAAATGTAGGGCAGTCACATATAAGAACAAGGAAAGGAGCAGGGGGAGATCTTGAAGAATTTTTCCAAACCATGTTAAGGAGTTACTCAGAAAATAAGGGAGTATATACTGTGAGAAGGAAAATAATCAGAATGACTCTAGAAGGAGAGAAGAATCAAAAAGATAGTTCATAAAGTATAGGATAACACTGCTTTATCCTTTCTCCCTTGCCACAGGGAGCTTAGGTTTATCACGTTATACCCATCACAGTGCTCCCAAGTCACTCCCATTTCTCTGTGTTTATCTGTAAACTCTTCTCTGTGCTCTCTTCCCCAACCATCTATTACCTTTTCCCCTTAATCAGATTCTGTTAACTTGTAAGGTCAGATCCAAGGACACTGAATTTATATTGTAAGTTAAATACTGCTTTTCTCCTCTTATATCTTTTGCATAGTTTACTTTAAAGCGATGTCCTTTTTGTGTAGACACAGTTAGACAGTTAATGCTGCTTTTGTAACTTGGGAGTTAATTGACTCCGAATAATATTCACTCCCAGGCATCTGCTTTTTTGATTTAAGCCTCAGCTCCCCTTAGTTTCTAGCACCCCAGAAGCAGAGTCCCGACGAGGGACTGAATGGACCCAGGGCAAGCTGTGAGCTACCCTGGCATCGAAATGGGCCAGGCCAACACGTCACAATACTCAACTATAAGTTAAGAGCATGGTCATGGACAAGTTCTGTCATGATCCAAAAAGTAACGATGAGGGGCTGGAGAGATAGCACAGTGGGTAAGGCGTTTGCCTTGCACGCGGCCGACCCGGGTTCAAATCCCAGCATCCCATATGGTCCCCTGAGCACGGCCAGGGGTAATTCCTGAGTGCAGAGCCAGGAGTAACCCCTGTGCATCGCCAGGTGTGACCCAAAAAGCAAAAAAAAAAAAAAAAAAAAAAAAAAAAAAAAAAAAAGTAACGATGAGATTAGGACTCTGCTAGGGTTAGGAAAGACTAATCTGGCCTGAGCACTGTAGTCTGAGATTTTTAGCAAGACAGCCCCACGAGGGCAATCTTATAAGCTAAATGTATCTCTTACTGTGCCCATAAAAATGATTAATATTATGAATGTTTATATGTTTACTGGACAAGGAGAGGATAAACACAACCATGGGATTCCACTCTTCGGCGGGTGTCCTGCTGGATGAGAATCTGTCCTAGAAGAAGCTTCCCCTGAAGGAAGGACTTTACCTCTGTTGATTGTGACCACACCTATGTGTAAGCCCCAACCCCTCATGATTTGGGATTTAACTAAGGCTATAAGAGTGGGCTGGGGGATCCAGAAGGAGAAGGAAGTAGAATGGGGAGAGAGAAGCAGAAGGAGAATGAGAAGAGAATGGAGATGAGATTGTAATAAACTGCAAATGACACCAACCAGCCTGGCCCTTGTTCCTTCCTTCATCCTCCCTTTGCCATTGATCTCCCCAGGGTCGGGGAAGCGGCCTGAAACCACCGAAAGCAGGCAGCGAGAGAGAGACAGAGAGACAGAGAGAGAGAGAGAGCCGCCATGGCCCTTTTGTAATTTATTTTTTGAATATACAAATAAAGTACTTAATGAAGGACTTCAAAATTATCAAAAGTTTATTACGAAGATAATGAGGGGGACTGTAGGATAACATTGGTTTGTCAGAGAGACAGAGAGAGAGAGAGAGCCACCATGGCCCTTTTGTAATTTATTTTTTGAATATACAAATAAAGTACTTAATGAAGGACTTCAAAATTAGCAAAAGTTTATTACAAAGATAATGAGGGGGACTGTAGGATAACATTGGTTTGTCCTTTCTGCCTTGCCACAGGGAGCTTATGTTTATTACATTACTCCCACCACAGTGCTCCTATTCCTCTGTTTATTTGTAACCTCTTTCTTTGTGCTCTGTGTAAATATTGCTTTTCTCTTCTTAAGTCCTTTGCATAGTTAATTCAGAGCAATGTCCTTTTTGTATAGACACAGGAAGATAGTTAATGCTATGTTTTTGTAACTTGGTAGTTAATTGACTCTGAATGATATTCACCCCCTGGGCATCTGTTCTCTCAACTTAAGTCTCAGTTGTCCTTACTTCCAAGCACCCCAAAAGCAGGGTTCCAACGAGGGACTGGATGGACCCCGGGTAAGCAGTGACAACTCTTGTCATTAAAATGGGCCAGTCCAAAGTGCCATAATACTTAACTATAAGTTAAGAGCATGATAATGGACAAATTCTGTCATGATCCAAAAGTAATAAATGGAGTAGGACCCTGCTAGCATTAGGAAAGATTAATCTGGCCTGAGCACTGTAGTCTGAGATCTATAGCGAGATTTCCCCAGGGGAGCCACCCTACAAACTCAAAGCATCTCTTGCTGTATCCATACAAAATATCTAATATTAAGAAGTAGAATTAAGTTAAAAAGGCTTTCTTTGCTCCACTTTACATTTCTTGCTACCTTATCAAAGATTAGATGATCATATATTTGAGGTTTTATGTAGACTTATACCTAACACCATGCACAAAAGTCAGATCAAAATGGATTAAAGACCTCAACATTAGACCAGAATCCATAAGGTACATTGAAGACAAGGTTGGCAAAACCCTCCACGACACTGAAGCTACAGGTATCTTCAAAGAGGACTCGCCATTGACCAGGCAAGTGGAAACAGTGATTAACAAATGGGAACTATCTTAAACTGAGAAGCTTCTGTACCTCAAAAGATACAACGACCAGAATACAAAGACAGTCGACAGAGTGGGAAAGGATATTCACCCAATACCCATCAGATAAGGGGTTGATATCAAGGATTTACAAGGCACTGGTTAAACTTTACAAGAAGAAAACATCTAACCCCATCAGAAAATGGGGCGATGAAATGAAAAGAAAATTTCTCAAGGAAGAAATCCGAATGGCCAAAAGACACATGAAAAAATGCTCCACATCACTAATCATCAGGGAGATGCAGATCAAAACAACAATGAGATACCATCTCACACCACAGAGACTGGCCCACATCCAAAAGAACAAAAGTGACTGGTGTTGGCGCGGATGTGGGGAGAAAGGGACTCTTCTTCACTGCTGGTGGGAATGCCCACTGATTCAGCCCTTTTGGAAAACAGTATGATCGCTTCTCAAAAAATTAGAAATTGAGCTCCCATTTGACCCAGCAATACCACTTCTGGGAATATATCCCAGAGGCAAAAACGTATAGTCGAAATGACATTTGCACTTGTATGTTCATCACAGCACTGTTTACAATAGCCAGAATCTGGAAAAAACTTGAGTGCCTGAGAACAGATGACTGGTTAGAGAAACTTTGGTACATCTACACAATGAATTTTATGCAGCTGTTAGAAAAGATGAAGTCATAAAATTTGCATATAGGTGGATCAACATGGAAAGTATCATGTTAAGTGAAATGATTTAGAAAGAGAGGGACAGAACAGAAAGATCGCACTTATTTGTGGAATATAAAGTAACAGAATGGGAGACTAACACCCAAGAATAGTAGAGATAAGTATCGAGTACTCCACAGCTTGGAAGCTGACCTCACATGCTAGGTGAAGAAGCAGCTCTGATAAAGAAGGGATCACCAAGCAAAGGGTGCTAGGCGGGCCCACAGGGATGGGACATACAGGCTGAAAATAGACTATAGACCAAACAATATGCCTACTTAATACCTCTGTAGCAAACCACAACACCCAAAAAGAGAGAGTGAGCAAATGGGAATGCCCTGCCACAGAGGCAGGGTGGGGTGAAGGGGGACAAAGTGGGGGTGGTGGGAGGGATGCTGGGACCATTGGTGGTGGAAAATGGGCACTGGTGGAGTGATGGGCACTCGATCATTGTATGACTGAAATGTAAGCATGAAAACCTGTAAGTCTGTGACTTTGTCTCCGGTGATTCACTAATAAAATAAAATAATAAAAACAAAAGAAGTAGAATTAAGATGTTAATTAAGTTATAGGACTAAGGAGAGGAGAAACACCCCTAAATGGTATTTTGCTCTTGAGTGGAAGAAGGGCTTTCATATGTTAATTGTGCTACCCCCAATGCTGGGGAGTTGGTGAGAGATTAGAGAGAGACAGCAAGATGGAGCACAGAGACTAGCAAGGGGGACAGAGGTAGAAGAATGTAGGGGAAGGATGCAGGAGCGTGAAGAGATGAGAGATGAGGCTATGAGATGGAGCATGGAGAGATGAGCAGGAGAGACAGGAGGAGACTAGGATGAGAGACAGTGTGAGACTAGAATGAGGAGCTTGGTGAGACTGGAACAGGTACGTGGGGAGAATGGAATAAATGGCAACTGATCAACCAGCCTGGTGGCCCTAGTTTTCTCCTTTGTCCGCTCATGGCACTGGCTGTCCCAGGTGGGGAAGTGGCCCAAGTCCACTGAACACAAGCAGCGAGAGAGAGCGAGCTGTACAGGGTCTCCCTAGTTGCCCAGAGATCACACATTCAAATATGCAAAAGCATGGAAAAAAATCGACCAAATTCCAAATATCAAGCTAGTCAGGGAATGGCAAGGAGTTTCACAGAGATACAGAAAGAAGGGTCAGATATAGAAAAAAAACCTCTAGGCCAAGTTTGGACTTTATTCTAAAAGCAATGTATTTTAAGCAAATTATGTGATCACAGAAATATGAAATATAGATTTATGGGGGAAATCTATAATATAGATTTATATTTAAATCTGGGCTGGAATATTAGCACAGTGGGTAGGGCGTTTGCCTTGCACTCAGCCGACCCGGGTTCAATTCCTCCGCCCCTCTCAGAGAGCCCGGCAAGCTACCAAGAGTATCTCGCCCGCACGGCAGAGCCTGGCAAGCTACCCGTGGCGTATTCAATATGCCAAAAACAGTAACAAGAAGTTTCACAATGGAGACGTTACTGGTGCCCGCTCAAGAAAATAAATGAGCAGTGGGATGACAGTGACAGTGACACAGTGATATTTAAATCTAAAATATAGATTTATGGGGAGAAGTCTAAAAGCAGAAAAAAAATAGGAGATGCTATAAGAAATGAAGGTCTGAACAATCACTGTGACAAGTGAGGATAGAAGAGGAAGAAAGAATTGAAATACCTCCTGTAGGACAATAGTAAGTATTTGTCAGAGAAGTCCTATATGTTTCTGAAGTTTCAGACTCTACTTCCTGTAGGCTTTCTATGGGTATTTTCCTGGTGACTGACTAGAAATACATTAATTCTGGGGGGTGGGACTTTTGTGCCACACTGGAAGTGTTCACTTCTGGCTCTTCATTCAGGGATCACTCCTGGCAGGACTTGGGGAAACTACACGGAAAGCTGGGGATCAAACTGAGGTTAAGTTGCATGCAAGACAAGCGCCCTACATACTATACTATCTCTCCACTCCCAAGCCAAATAATTGTTTGAAGAAACAATGACACTAATCTCACAAGAAGCTTGGACTGTTTGATCCCTAAAACCACCTTTGAGCTCCTATACTACACTGGTAAGAAACAGGTCACAGAACCTATACAACTTGCAGCTCTGATCCACGATCCAACCCTCACTTTAGATGTAGCTATGTTAGACAATGGACCAGGAAGGTCCTCCTGGAAAACTAAGCAGCTGGGAGAAAAGAGGGAAAAGTTCCTATACTAAAGCAGAGCACTCTTAGGCCAACAATTTTAGAGGTGCTTGTGAAGTAGTTATTTGAACACTGCTAAAAACAGCAACTCCAGACTTTTCTGTTCTGCCATTTTCTAAATAGGAACTTGTAACTTCCATTGAGGTAGTGTTTTCTTTCATCACTGTTTGTTCGGTTGTGGGGGCGCACAGGGAACATACACATGCCTGTGAGTTTCTGATCAGTAGGCCACAGCAGGCACTCCAGGGCCAGATGGGGAGCTCTGTGTATTACCCAGACTCTCTAGTCTTAGAGTTGGGTCCAGCGATAAGATGAATGCGTGGGGCCATCTCATGCAGAGAGGAGGCATAGTCTCTGCTCAGAAAGAACAGCATAGCCAGATCATTGGGTAACTCAGAAGTGAGACTCAAAGGTAAGTTGTATCATGATATTCCGCTTCAGCACTTTAAATGACCATATAGCCTTACATATAGAAATAACAAGTAACAAGTCTGTCCCTCTAGGTTAGCTACAAAACTATTAAATGAACAATAAAATTGAACTAGAAGATTCTTAACAACAGAGGGTGAGGTGATTTATGGGCAAGCATGGAGGAAACAAGAACTGCAAAACGGATCTTGGCCAGAGCTGGAAAGCACTACCTGAAAATGGCAGAGCAAGCCAGCAATCCTGAACCATATGACTTTGTGATATCTCATTTAACACTCTATTTTGGGGGTCTTCTGCTAACAGCAACTTAGATTAAATTTTATATTGTACAAGGAGTTGGGCTGGAGCGATAGTACAGCGATAGGGGGTTCGCCTTTCACGTGGCCGACCCGAGTTCAATTCCTCTGCCCCTCTCAGAGAGCCCGGCAAGCTACCAAGAGTATTGTGCCCGCACGGCAGAGCCTGGCAAGCTACCCGTGGCATATTGGATATGCCAAAAATAGTAACAGTAATTCTCACAATGAGAAACGCTACTGGTGCCCACTCGAACAAATTGATGAGCAACGGGATGACAGTGACAGTGACAGTGACAAGGAGTCAGTTAGCCCTGGAAGGCAATAAGGACTTCTTTCTGAGACAAACTAAAGATACCCAGAAAATGGTTCAATGACTTAAATAAGGCATTTGCCTGGCAAGTACAAGGTTGAGATTTCAAACATGTCACCATATGCACTGAAGTGATCCTGATGTCCCTACACACTGGGATACATGGTGAGGGGAAAATGAAGCTAAGAACTAAGGAGATAAGAACAAGTTTTTTAAGTACTTAGAAGAAAGTTTTGGCCCCTTAAACTGATTTTTACAATTTTCCCTCTATGTCCTCTCCAACCCAGCCACCAGAGTGATCTTTCTAAAGCAAAACCTGACCATGTCAAATCACCACTGAAAATCTTCAATATCCTCCCAATATGCAGCGTAAAGTTTAATTTTTTTATCAAGGTCTATGTGGTCCTACATGATTTTTCTTCTCTATCTCCCTAAATTTAGTTTCACACTGGCCATTAGTCACTGAGAACCACCAAAATATTTCCTAGGATTTCATGCCTGCTTACCATATCTATCTAGAAGTCCATCCTCATACCGAAAATATATCCTCCTACTCCCAATCTTCTATAATTATCTACAAATTTGACTATCTCCATTAAACTATACCTCTAAGAGGGCAAACACTGCATTTCTTCTTATAACCTCAGCATGAAGAAAAGTGCCTGGTAACAGTCAAATACCCAGCAAATACTTATGAAAGAATGAACCAAGGAATCTTATTTATCTTATCTGCATCAAGTGTTGCATATCCTAGAGCTGTATAGCACAGTCATTTTACATGTAAAACTTCTGAATCTTCCCTCAAAATATTAGTATCAAGTTATGATAAACCTAACCAGATATTTTCAAAGCTGGTGAAAGTTACTGTTCTGTCATTTCTTCTATATTATTTACTAAGAAGATTTTTTTCCTAGTTTTCTATTGTTCTGGTGACAATTTTTTTATGCATAGATGAGTCTTAGGCATATAATATTCCAACACTGATCCAACTACCAGTATCATCTTCCCTCCACCAGGGTTCACATGCTCCCTCTTGTCTCTCCCATCCCCTTTCACCACTCCACCCCTGCCTATTACCTTGACAGACACATTTCAAAGTTTGGTATTTGTAGTTCAGATTTCATGTTTTCAATGTTGTTGAATCTGTATTTAGATAAATAGCAATGCCACTCTCCTATATCACTGGTATATCCAAGGCCCCTGTCTCCTCTACCTCCATTATTTCCCTTCTCATCTTCGTTGTCTCTCAATTTCTTTCCTTCTCTATTCTTCTCCTCCTTGTACTCTAGGGTCAAGAGTGATCTAACCACATCTTCTTTATACTACATTCCTCGTCCGGTTATTCTTTATACCACAGGTAAGTAAGATCATCCTATGTTTGTCCTTCTGGCTAATTTCACTCAACATGGTATCTTCCAGTTTCAACCAGATGGTTACAATTAACAATATTCATTTCCTTCAGCCCTCTACCACATGCAGAGCAGAACTCACTTGCCATGTGAGTATGTTAGTTTGTTATTTTCAGAAGGTATCTTAGCCAGAATCTGTTCTGTCACCTCCAGGAAGTTTCCTCCACACCAAGCATGTTTGGCGAGAATAGTGGTTCCCCTTGCAACAACAGCAAACAGAATGGCCATGGCGTCAATCTATCAAAGAAAAAAATACACAAAAATTTAAAATATTTATTTTATATGATCTTTCAAAACGTAACCTACTATTATTCACCAATATCTACCTAGAACTGCTATTGATGGAGGTGCTATAACATTAAATGTAACAAACTTAATAGATTTAATACGGTCAGTCTTATACAAACTTAAATACTAAATGAGGCTGAAATGCATACATGTATAGAGACACATAAAATGTATGCTATATACGTCAGATTAATAGATAGTCTTCATTTACCAGTTATACAGCATAAACTGATGGCATCACTTGAAAAATAATGAACATAAGATAATTGAGAACTTAAAAATGCCTTCATCCTTGAATGCAGTACTCTAATCCTGAAACTTTATCCTAGGAAAATAGTTCAATAGAAGTTAGATTCAAAAATTCCATACAAACAGTACTAATATCCAAAAGAGTTACAAAATGCTACTATGTGCCAGATACTGTTTTCATTAAGCAAGCACTTTACAATTATTAACTCATTTAATCCGCACATTAAAGAAATTATATATTATACTTACATTATAGATGAAGAAACTACAAATGACTTAGTCTGTCCAAATTTAGAGCTATAAAGCAATAACCTAGGATTTAAATACAGAAAGTATGGTACTATAATTCACAGTTTTACCCCAACCTGTATTCTGCCTCTAATATAAAAACTTACATAATAGAAACAGTGGAAATGACCCAAACCTGTATCTCTTCTTCATTCCTCCCTAAATAAGAGTTTCTTTAGGGTTATGTCCTCAGCCATCTTCTTGCTGGATTTCTCCTTATACATAAGTATCAGGTTACAGTTTCCAATTGTCTTTATTTGTATTATAGCTCTTGATTCTAAAAGTTTACATTGATTGTAATATACCTCAGGTACTACACAATCTCTTCAAAAAACAATTTACACACTGTGCTTCTCTATGTACTGTTACCTTTTTAAAATGCTAAACCTTTTTTATTGAATCATTGTGAGATAGTTACAAAACTTTCATGACTGAGTTCAGTGATACAATGATCGAACACCCATCCCTCTGCCAGTGCGCATTTTCCACCAACAAGGTCCCCAGTATCCCTACCACCCACCCCAACCCATTCCCAGCTTCTGTGCTAGGCACCTTCCTTCTCTCTCTCTACTTTTGGGCATCATGGTTTAATTACCAAATCTTTAATTTACTGTAATCTGGCATTTCCCCCTCAACATTCCACAAAAAACAGGTCTGTTAAGGTCACTAACAACATTTACATTGTAAAGTTCTCTGTTCATTTCTCCATTTTTACTTTATTTAACCACAAAGGAACAGGCAACACTACTGTTTAACCCTCCTTCTTGAACTGTTTTTGAATGTGCCTTCTGTTTTATTACTTAGTTGTCCTCTAGCTGACCTCAAAACATTACAGTTCCACAGGGATTCATTTGTGTTCTTATCAAAAGTTCATCCAGACCCGCCATGTTGTATATGACTTATTTGCTACAGATATATTCCCTTGGGGGAAAAAAACCCAATGACACAATCAAAGGAGTGAAAAAACTGAAGTTAAAACTGAGGTATAATAGTTGAGGTGAAGGTAAATGATAAACAAGGACCAAAAAAGAAAGCCAGAAGAGTATGGTAACCTGGAAGCCAAAATGAAAGGGATTTTCAAGAAAGAACAAGTGTCAGCAATTAGATGTGCTCACTGCTCAGTGATGCATAGTATGAGGACCGTAAAATCGGACTGAATTTTATAAGGAAGGAAGTCACTGGTTAGGATCAAAGAGAATGTTATGTAACAGAACAAAAATATAAAGAGAAAGAGGAAAAGAAAATAAATTATATGGTTTTGTGACAGGTGAAAAAGTAGCAACCTTAAAAGCTTAAAAAAGATACCTGAGTTGGGTGAGAAGAACAAAAAACGATTTAGTGTTAATGGACCACAATTTCATTATGAACTGACATGAAGTAACTTCAACTAATTTTTTGGTTTGTTTTTGAGCCACACCTGGCAGTACTCAGAAATCACTTCTGGTGGACTCCAGGGACCATATGGGGTGCCTGGGATTGAATGTGGGTCAGCCAGGTGCAGGTTAAATGCCCTACCCACTGTACTATCACTCCAGCCCTGCAACGAGTATTTTTAATATTCTGTATTTTTATTTTGATATCATTAAAAGCCTACTAATCTTGAATGACATCAATTAAAAATATTGGCATAATAGAAAAAGGTTTTGGAACATTGTATGCCTGAAACTCTATTGTAAACACATTTATAAAATCACACTAAGTAAAATAAATTTGAAAACAAATACTAAAAGTCAGATATCGTGGCTCTGCTAATTATTATTAGTATGCAAATGCATAAAAACTGTCAAGTGCTATATAAACATAAGGTACTATTCAAGAAGAAAAAGAATGAAAATATAAGCCAGAGAAGAGGCAAAATGACAATGAATATAAAGTGAAGCCCTATTTCAACACTGTTCCTCACAGCTTCCTTGCATACGCCTTTCCTGCTTTTCCTGATCCCAGAGCATTAATCCCAATTCTACATCATGTCTGCTAAGACACTGTATGAGTTTTCTACAATTACAATGACAATGCACCAAAGATGTATGGCTTAAAATAACAAATTTATCTTAAATCTGTCCAGAAATCTAAAATTATGATACCGGTAGGGCCATGCTCCCTCTGAAATATGTAGGGGAGAATTCTTCTCTTCCAAGTTTTTGGTATTCCTTGGCTTGCAGCTACAGCACGTAAATCTCTACTTAAATCATAGCTTGGTGTTCCTTATGTGTGTCCACATCTTCACACAGTATTCTGCACATCTTTTAAGGACGCTAACTCAAGGATGATTTTATTTGAATTTATATCTTAATTATACCTAAAAGACCCTATTTCCAAATAAGGTCACATTCATAGGCTCCAGGGGTCAGTATTCAACACATCTTTTTTGGGGGGGGGTGGGGAAGCACACTTGGTGATGCCTAGGTTACTCCTGGCTTTGCACTAAGGAATTACTCCTGGCGGTCTCGGGGGACCATATGGGATGCTGGGGACCGACCCTCACAGGTTGGCTGCAAGAAAGGCAAATGTCCTGCCCATTGTACTATCGTTTGGGCCCCAAGATTTCTTTTTTTTTTTTTTAAAGATTACAACAAATTCTCAGCTGAGAAACTCATTGTTCCTCCAAAACTACTCTTCTCCATTCTGCCCATATTCACATCATTCCAACTTATATTCCTCTCACCTTAAAAACCTCCATCCCATCTCTTTACTCAGGGGCTTATCCTTAAAGCTGAGGGTCAAAAAGGCAAAAAGGCAACCTTTAACAGCATGACCTTAGAAAGGTCAGTTTATTCTATTTAGAAGGTGATATACCTATATGCACAATAATTTTAACACAGGAAATTTTGGAACATATCTGCTAGTCAGGAACTATCTGTATTTTTAAAAAATAATTATTAGCCTAGCAAATAGTGCAAACACTTCTCAGTGGAGGCATCAAATAGTTGAAGATGGTTTCAAGAAACTATAGAGAAATGGCCATATTAAGTTCATGTGTTGAGAAAAGTGTTAAATCTTTATTTTTGTTTTGATAACATGAAAAATGTACATAAGTATTATGATCATCTATGCATAAATCTTATGAATGAGTCATGTCACAATTTAGTGATGCATTTGTATTATGAGTTCCACGAAATGACAATGTTCAATTTTTAATGTCTTAGAAGCATGTTTGACTGTTCTTATGAGGGCACATTCTAGATTCATAGTGACAAGGATAGATAACTCAAACACTCTCGTATTCCTGGTGTGCTTCTAATCAATGATGAAAACAAAATTTACAGTTTTGTTTGTTCATTTGTTTTTGGTGCTGGGGATCTAAACCAAAGCTCACACATGCAAAACAGCCACTTGAGTTTGAGCCAATCCCTGTCTCAAAATTGATCTTCTTTCTAGATTTACAACTGAAAGATATCTGCATAGGAAAAAAACTTTTAAGAATTGAGACTTTCTTCTGACATTCTGGAAATGACAGTGTGCCAGAAAGACCCATTAACATCAATTATTTCAAACTAAGGGGGAAAATACTCAAAGATGTGTTGGTACCAAGTGGAAACCAAATAATAAATGGTGTGCTGTATGAGTAAATGTTGTGCAAATATTAAAAAAAACCAAAATATGGAAGACTTAACTGATCACAAAGCACACAGTAATAGGCAAAATAAAATAAAAAAATTCTATGGGGATGTACTATGTTAATCCATGCAAAAGTTCATTAACAGAATGTTTCACAGAAAATACACAACAGACATTAAATTCTCCACCCAGGATCATGGAGCATACTATTAAACTGGCTCATTAAACTCAATGGAGGAGGGGACTGCAAGGTGTTTGGAATAGAAACTCATTTTGAAGCTTTTGAACTCATTTTGAAGTATTTTGCAGCTACTGAACAAAATAAGATATAGAAGTGAGAGCAGGTTAGGGGATGTAACCTAGTCTGGGATAAAATGGCCCATATTTAGTGACTAAGAAGGCATAGGGAAAAACATCTAATGAACTTTTATAAGGAAGGTCTTGTACAGATAAGGGCATTTGGATTACTCCTAGTTTAGTACAACATATGTTCTAAGGGTTTACTTTATGGCAGCCATTGCAGTAAGCACTGGAGGTAAAAATCAGTATAAAGGGACCTTTATTTTAAGAAAACTACACTACAATATGTTAAACAAAAACCAAAAGCAAGAATATGCAATAAAGTGTACATGAATAAGAATCTACACAACTCTTGAGGAGAATCCTTAAAAGTTTTATAATTTTCTCACCTCAAATGAAGAAAAAAATGAATTCAGGTGTCCTATGTATTGGAAATTTCCTCCATTATGGTTACAATTATTTCTCCTGGGAAGAGAGGTCAAAGTACCAATTTTACCCTCACAAGGCTCCCAACACTGAGTATAGTGCCTGGCATATAATATTCGTTCAAGCATTTGTTGAATAAATGAATGATAAGCATGTTTCAGGTTTCAAATATACTGTAAGTGATAAATAACTTTATATTCAGTAAGAGGTGGAAAGATATTTTGAATACCAAATTATCTCCTTAGTAAAATTAAAAAGTTAAACTGAGATTAATCCTATCACCAACTCTCCTGCTTGAGTCTAAGATATAAGCCCAAGAAATAGTGATTTAATAACTCTGGAGGCAGAAGAATGAAGAAAGTTCATGTAACAAACAAAAAGAAACGGTGTTTATGAAAAGCTTGAAGTCGGGTCACAGAGCTAGACTACTCTTGGTGATAATTACGAATATTCTTTTTAGGTAATGTTCTGAGATCCAATTCAATTATTCTTTCTGAAATTGGAGCCCAGTCTTTCAAGAAAACTACCTGTTCTATTTTGTATTAGCCACCCCACAATATTCATCTTGATTTTCCCTGTCAAACCTCACACACATACAGACATGTAAGTCACAAGTAGTAGAGTTCTCTAACTTGTTTCAGGTATATGTCTTGCATTTAGAAGTCTCTAGGATCTATTAGTCACTCAATATGTTTTATTAAACATAACGAGCGGGTCTGCTGGTTTTTAACATCTCAGAGCTTAGTACATACTTGTTCTCTGGAATTTCGATTGTAAGGAAAATTTTATCGGCTAAACGAGAGAGTATTTATTTTAGAAACAGATAAAAACTTAAAAGCAACCTTTAAGTTAACAATTATTATGCACTCAAAAACATAAACGTATCCTGTGATCATAGGACAATGTAGGCACAGGGAGTTGAGAGCAATTAGTAACGTAAAGAGAAATTAACTTGGTAAGTGATTGTTTTGAGGTTTATGGGCGAGGGATATGTATCACTTGCCAAAGAGTAATGGACAGAGTTTCTTAAACATTGGCCAATAAGATTAACAACGTAATGGCCTGACGCCGAGTAATTAACCCTTTCGGAACTGAGGAAGAGGGCTGTCTACACAAGGTGGAGAAAGAAGGGTGTACAGAAAGCTTACAAAGGAGCTCAGAAGTAGGAGTTGAAGCAGAAAGTGACGTCATCATAGAAACAAGGACACAGATGGGAGCTAAAGAATCAAGTCATCTCAAGCGATTAAAAGAAAGGTTTCACAGAAGACAAATGAAGGGAAAGTCAACATTTCCTCCGCCCTGTAATAAGTGACGTATTCTGACACTCTTTAGCTCAGGGCCTTTTAAACGGCACAGAACGCAGTTTACCAAAACTGTACCTGCCAGTCAATTGGAATTGTTGACACCCAAGAAGCCCAAGTCACCCTTGCGCTACCTCCTTCCTCCACCCAACATCTACCCTCAACACATTTGCCCTCCCTCACGGTCGTTTCCCCACTTGCCGCCGATCACACCCCGTTCCATTTACCTGTCCGGAACCCCGTGAGCGCGCACGGGCCGAGGGCGGAGAGGCACGGCTCGGCACTGACGATCGGGATACCGGCAACAGTCGGCGCCCAGATAAGGCTGGGACAGGACGCCAACGGCTTCCGCGTAAAGCGCCCCGCCCGCGCGAGGCCTCCTGGGAAAGTCCGCGCTCGTCCAATGAGAACAGGCAGAGCGAGGGGCCTGCGCCGCACTGCACTCCGGAACCGGTAGTTCCGAAGGGCCCATCCGCCAGTTTCTCACGAGTTCTCTGGCTTGTTCACGATCTCTCTCGCTCCCACACTGTTTTCCCAGTCCCTCTCCGTAACTTCTCCCTTTCCCTTCTCACGCTCTCCTCTCTGTTCCTTCTTTCGCCCCCGTATCACCTCTTTCCCCTCTCGCATTTCTCCCTTCTGAGTCTCCTCCCACTCTCCCCTCTTGGCCCCCTCTCATCTTTCTCATTCCTCTGCCCTTCTTCCCTCTCTCCCCCACCTCCCCCTCCTCTTTTCTTTTCCCTCTCTTTCACCTCCCTCTTTTTTTCTACGCTCCTTCCCCCGGTCTCTTCTTTTCTCCTCCTCCTCTCCCTTCCCTTTCCCTCGCCCACCAGGGAAAAGAGGTAGTGTGTGGGGGAGGGGGCGGGGGGTGGAATGGTGGGGTTCTCTCACCCCACACTTTTTTCTGTTCCAGAGCCTCACAACTGCAAGGCAAGTCCTTTACCACTGATCAACATCCTGGCCCCCTTTCTTTCCTTTCTTTGGAGCACTCATTAATAATTCTTGAGAGAAACATCAAGCATCTGCGGATCCCAGAAAATGAGAGGAGATGCAGGTACACAAAGAGAACACCAGCATTTAGTTCATAGGATAAATATATCTTTCCACATTTAGTCTCAACAGCTATAGCCACCTATTATTTCACAGAAAGAAATATAATTCATCTTATAGGAAGTGTTTCCTGCCATTGCCACAAAATGTTCTAATCTTGTACCCCTCATTCTGGTTCATTAATAATAATAATAATAAGAGTAATAATAATAATAATGAGGCAACGTAAGTGGCCCAAATGGTAGATGTTGGATTATAGTTCTAAGGATTTTAAGAAATAATGTTGATTTGTCCTTTCTCCATCCACAGGGAGCTTAGGATTATTGAATTCCCACCGCAGTGCTCCCAATTCGATGAGGCAGTTCCAATCCTCTGTGTTTATCTTTAACCTCTCCTTTGTGCTCTTTCCCCTCATCTGTTATTCACAAATATCCCCCAAATCAGACCCTGTGACTTGTAAAGTCAGATACTTCTTAGGGTTCTGGATTTTGTATATGGAAGTGCTATATTGCTTTTCTGTTTCCTTTATGTCTTTTGTATAGTTTAGAGCAATGTTCTTTTTTGTATAGACACAGGAAGATAGTCAATGCTATACTTTTGTGACATGAGAGTTAATTATTACGCTGAATAATATTTATTCTTGGGCATTCATCATATTTACTTGATTAAAGCCTTGTTGCCCTTAGATCCTAACACTTCAAAAAGGTGGGGAGGTCCTGGGATGGACAGGGAGGGACAGGGATGGACCAAGGATAAGCTGTTAGCTACCCTGGCATTGAAAAGGGACAGGCTAAGTGCCATAAGAAGTATAATAAGTTAAGAGCATGGTCATGGAATAAACTCTGCCATGATCCCAAAAGAAGTAACTGAATAAGGACCCTGCTTGGGTTAGGAAAGACTAATCTGACCTGAGGATTATAGTTTGGGATATATAGTGAGATGTCCTCAGGAAGAGCCACCCTTTAAGCTTAATATATCTATTCCTGTATCCATACAAAATGACTAGAAATATTAGTAAGTAAATTTAAGATAATTGTTTAATGGATACTGGCTAAGAAAAGGAGAAAGCAGTACATCCTTGGATGGAATTCCACCCTTGGGTGGATACCCTAGCAAGAAACTAGAGTTCGAGCACTTAGATGAGATTTTGTCCTTGGGTATCTCCTAGGAGAACTTCCCCTGGTGGAAGGGTTTTACATCTGTCCATTGTTTATTATAATGTTCAACCACAGCTATGTGTAATTGCTACCCCCGACCCTTCATGATTTCTCTATAACTAACACTGTGAGACTTGAATAAACGGCCACCAACCAGCCTGGTGGCCCCCTTTCCTTAGTTTGGCTAGCCAGGGGATTGTGATCGACCACAAACACAACAAGGTGATTCTCAGGTCACCGCGGGCATGCCAGTGACTGCCCACGCAGGAACAACAACAATAGAGCACTTGTGAGGTCCAGCATGTCCTTCACCTCCCTTTAGAATGGTAGCCCCCCAAATAACCCCCAAACACAACTAAAATAATAATAACCAAGGATTATCCTTTGATCTAAGAAGATGTGTGCCCAAGATTTGTCATTGTTCCCCCACTTTCTTTTTTTTATTATCTGTACTTAAAGAGTGGTGAGACACTCTTAAAAGTAAGTAACACACTTAAAGTAAATGTAACATTTTGTCATCCCCTGCAGTTAGGATAGGGGCCAGGGTGAAAAGTAGGCAGCTGTGGGAGCTGGCCTGCTGTGGTCCCTCTGGGCGCTCAGCAGTGTGGAGGCCCGGGACAGGAATAAAGCACTATCGGGCTGTTGGAATCTTGGCTGAAGGAACAAATAGCATGTTTTGGAGAATTTCTTGGAGTTTTAATTTCCAAAATGGAATTTTATGCACAGAAAAGGTTGATAGTTTTTAACTGCTTCTGAGTTTGTACGTTAGAATTTTTTCTAGTATCCTATACATTTATTTTTATGTTTATTAGTCAAGTAAGTGAACTCAATTTTGTTTGATTACATATGCATCACCTTCTAATTTGGATTAATTCCTCCAACATTTTAAGTTCCATGGTCAATAATTCAGGCTGGAGCAGTAGTACAGCGGGTAGGGCTTTTGCCTTGATGCAGCCAACTTGGGTTCGATTCCTCCATCCCTCTCAGAGAGCCCGGCAAGCTACCAAGAGTATCCCATCCGCATGGCAGAGCCTGGCAAGCTACCCGTGATGTATTTGATATGCCAAAACCAGTAACAAGTCTCACAATGGAGACGTTACTGGTGCCCACTTGAGCAAATCGATGTGCAACGGGATGACAGTGATACAGTGACAGTGATTTAAAGAGTGGTAGCATTTCTCTCACCCAAAGCATTCCAAAGTCCCATTTCTAAAACCTGCAAACTCTCCCCTGATTTCAAACCCTTCACCACACAGACTGAAGCTTTTGGTCTTTCTTCCAGAATTACATTTCCAGTAAAAATTCTCAACAGTATTGCTAAAACAAATAGACACTTTTCAGCCATTTTCATACTTTGAATCTGCTGATTTCACGTTGTTCTCTCCTTCTTGAAAACTTCTGTGTCAGTTTAGACAATGTTTAACAAAATATAATAGGTTGGGTGTCTTTCACAACAAAAAAATTATTTCTCACAGTTCAGAAAGCTTGAAACTTTCAGATGAGACTGACAGAGTAGTGAGTAGTCAGAGTAGTCAAATTTTCAGTCACAGCTTGAAAATTTCAGATGAGACAGCCAGCCTACTTCCTGGCTTGTATATCATCATATCTCTCAGTTCTCTAAGAAGGGCACTGTGCCTATTCATAAGAAATTCCACCCTCATGGCCTAATCACCTTCCAAAGTCTCACCTATGAATACCATGACATTGGGAATCAGGGATTCACAATATTAATTGGGTTGGAGACACATTTATTTCATAATAGCCTCTATTTTCTTAATTCTTTCTAAGATGATGCACTCTCCTCTATTTTCCTGTGTCCCCATGTGCTATAGGGCTGTACCCTATTTTCTCTTCTTACTCTTTTTCTTCACAATTTTTTTGGATGAGTTTTACCATTTCACTGCTTTAGTTGTCAATTGTTGCTGACAATTCTAAGATATAGAAAGTCTAGGCAGGATTTGCAATGACCCAAACAGATATTAATGGTAGCTGGGCACCTAAAACTAAAAATAGTCCTTAACTGATTTAATATATTCCCATTCTCCTTTCCCTATAGTCTGTTACATTGTCTCCAATTCCGTGATAGAGAGTAAAACGGTCATGCAATCAGTTGCCCATGCCAGAAACTGGGTACTATTTTGAATGTTTTTAGACCCTTAAACCTCACATGCAAACAACCAGCAAGATATATTAATTCTACCTTGAATTATCTTAGTAGTTAAAATTTAGTTTTCTCAAATTTAAATAATAATTGTACCTGTATTCAAGAGTTGTTTTGCTAATTACTGAAGAGAAATGACAGGCAGAAAGTAAGCAAAGACCAAAGAAAAGTATTTATTGAACACGGATTATGCTTGTCATCAGTTCTTCTTCATTAGGTCTTATAAAATGATAGCTAGCACTTAGTTTTACTAGTTTGTATTTAGAGAGAATATTTGTATGATGTACCATACTTCAGCTATTGTGTTCAGCTCTAGGTAGGTTTTATTTTTTTAATTTTTATTTTATTTTATTTTATTAAAGCATTTGCAAATTATGAAGCTGGGATTTTGACACACAATGTTCTATTGCCTGTCCCACTACCAATGCCAACTTCTCTCCACCAGTGTTCCCCGGTTCTCTGTCCTACACTCCCACCCCAGTCAAGCTTTTCGTCTTGACAGACACCTTTTAAATTTGATTAAAATTTGGGCCTTACAATTTCAGTGTAGCTGACTCTGTGGTTTGGATATTTAGCTTTATCAGTCCTTTGCACCACACCTGGACTACCCCCATCTAGGTAGGTTTTAGAGCAACTGAAGCACATTCAAAAAAACCATGACTAAAATGATCTGGGCATTAATAATGTGTAATGTCTTTGTGTGTGTTTGTGTATATGGAAAGGTTTCCCCCGTGTTGCTGGGGACCACCAGGATTATAGTCAGTGGTGTTGTAGAGGCCATTTGGTGCTGGGGACTGAACCCAAGGCATTGAGGCTTCGAGGCCTGTGAGTGTTGAACTGCAAAACCTTCCTCACACTAGAGAATTTAGCAGACATTGTCCGACTATCTTCTCATCTATCTCTATTAGCTTTAGAGATTACCTGCTGCAATGTGAGGGGTTTCTTTTTGAGCCCCCCACACCACAATTTAATGATAGCGATCAGATTCTTTTTGTCAAGGGTGCTTTTTCTTTTTTCACAACCTTCTGCTGAATTTCAAGTTGTATCAGATGCTAAGAGACAGTAAGACCTTACAGTGTAACAGGAAATAAACCAAATGATGGAATCGAAGAAGTAATATAGTGGCTAATTCTCTGTAGTACATGGCTACCCAGGTTCAACTCTTGGCACCACATACCCTGAGCCCAGCCATGTATGGCCCCAAAACCAAAAAAATGATGATAGTACACTAAGGTGGCTGTAGCAATAGCACAGCGGGTAGGGCATTTGCCTTGCATGAGGCCGACCCGGGTTTGATTCCTCCATCCCTCTAAGAGAACCTGGCAAGCTACGGAGAGTATCCCACCTGCATGGCAGAGCCTGGTAAGCTGCCATGGCATATTCGGTATGCCAAAAACAGTAATTAGTCTCACAATGGAGATGTTACTGGTGCCCGCTCAAACAAATCAATGAACAACAGGATGACACTGCTACAGTGCTAATGTCTTCGTACCTATACTGCTTCCTTCCCTTTTTTCTAACCTCACCCCATTCAACATCACTTGAGATTACTTTACCTAAAATAAAATCTGATTGCTTAAAAACACCAATTAAACTGTTTGTTGGAGTCATATCATATAGTTTGACGTCTATGATTCTCAACAGAGAATCTAAGTCCTTCCATAGTCTGAACTGTCTTTATTTCTACTTGTTATTCTTTCTTGTTAGTTTGTTTTTGGACCACACCCAGCTCTGCTCAGGGTTCAGGGATTATCCCCTGCTCTGTACTCAGGATCATTCCTACCAGTACCTGAAGGATGATATA
This sequence comes from Sorex araneus, assembly GCF_027595985.1. Taxonomy (NCBI): domain Eukaryota; kingdom Metazoa; phylum Chordata; class Mammalia; order Eulipotyphla; family Soricidae; genus Sorex; species Sorex araneus. The sequence continues at coordinate 150,864,902 of NC_073313.1, read as the reverse complement.
CATTGCAGAAGAAGGCAATGAAGGCAATCTGCTACATGTTTTTCTCTCACCAACACATCCTATGTTCAAGCCTACTCCTGTACAATACATCCAATATATTGGATTAAACATCCAATCCTTCAATAACCATGTACTAAATGAGGCTATGAACCAGGCCTATTCAGGATGCAGGAGATATATCAATGAATTGACACGATGTCCTTGCATAAAGAGAGCTTAAGTGCCATGTTCTTTTATGTCTCAATGCTTTTGCACATGTTGCCTCTTTTGTCTAAATCATGCATTTCAATACTGATCTCAAAATTACCTCTTTGTTTTAAATCAAAACACTTTAATCAACACTTTAATCGCAAAGGTGTGCAGAGAAGCGATAAAGGAAGGCCTCAAAGTGAGAAGAGCAGCAGTGTTGGCCGACGTGGCAGAAGCTGGGGAAAGTATTCGCAACACTCGCCTGTCCTTCGCCAACTACAAGACCAAGATGACTGCCCTCTGACATCCTGATGGATCTATCACATCTTCCAGAGGGCAATGGAGAGGATTATTCACGACTTCTACTCAGATCTCTTTGACAGCCACATACACCTGTCCACATACCAAATTCTGCAGGATGGATATGTCATTCCTAACGTCCTCCCTTCTAAAATCTGACATGCCATTTCGTCGGTAAAGACGCGTACAGCACCCGGTCCAGACAAGGTCAGACCTGAACACCTGAAGAATCTGCCGCCAGTACTCGTCAATACACTGGCTCGGCTCTTCACACGCTACATGTTCGTATGCAAGGTTCTGTCCCAGTAGAAAAACAACAAATCCCTTCTGTTGTACAAGAAGGGAGACACCCACGACATTGGCAACTATCACCCAATTTGCCTATTGTCCATCGTCTACAAGTTGTTTACTCAAGTCATCCTGAATAGAACAGGCAGAACACTAGATGAAGGATAGCCATGTGAGCAAGCCAGGTTCCGAAAAGGATTCAGCATGACTGACCATATCCACACAGTGACCAAGCTCATCGAAGTTTCTTGAGAGTTCAAGATGCAGCTCTGTCTACCGTTCATCGATTTTTTTTTGCTTTTTGGGTTACACCTGGCGTTGCTCAGGGGTTGCTCCTGGCTTTGCACTAAGGAATCACTCCTGACAGTGCTCAGGGGATCATATGGGATGCTGGGAATCAAACCCAGGATGGCCGTGTGCAAGGCAAATGCCCTACCCGCTGTGCTATTGCTCCAGCCCCACGTTCATCAATTTAAAGAAGGCCTTTGATTCTTTTGAGACTGAAGTGGTCATTAAAGCCCTAGACAAACAGGGCGTTCAAACTCAGTGCATCAAGATCCTACACAAACTGTATTACAGATTCACCACCAGGATCTCACCATCCTACAAGGAAGTGGTCATGGACATAAAGAAAGGGGTTCAGCAGGGTGATACCATTTCACCGAAACTCTTCAGTGCCACCCTCGAGAATGTCATGTAAAGACTAGAATTTGAAGGAATGGGAGTGAATATAGACGTTCAGCAACTACACCACCTCTGCTTTGCTGATGACATCATTATAATAACACCAAACATTAGCCAAGCAGCACTAATACTGGCCGACTTCAACCGCGAGTGTGGAAAGGTCAGACTGCAGCTGAATCTCACCAAGAAAATGTTCATGAAAAATTAACTAGTCTCTGACATTTCATCTGCTCTCAACAGAACAAACAACGTTCTTCCTGCACTAACATATGCCTCAGAGAACTACAAAAACAGGATGAGAACACTATTCGGGTATCCCAAAGAGGAATTGAAAGAGCTATGCCTGGAGTATCATGTTTCACTCAAGTTAAAGAAGGAATCTGGAGTTCTGACCTCCATCGACTATCAAGAATCAGGGATGCTGTCTCATTTGCCAAGGCATCAAAAATCAGATGGGCCGGACACGTAATACGATTTAGAGACGAGCGCTGGACTAGAGCTGTTACCAAGTGGATTCCAAGGGACGTCAAAAGACTGTGTGGCCGCCCACCTACAAGATGGTCAGACTTCTTCGTCAAAACCCTGAAGGAATGGTTTGAGGCTCTTCGTGTTCCTTGAGCAAGCAGATATCATCGGGCTACACTAGAACAGGACAGGAACAAATGGAGACATTCCTGGTGCCCGCTCGAGCAAATCGAAGATCAACGGGATGACAAGTGACAAGTGACTTTAATCAAAATATTTTTTTCAGTTTTATCTACCATTTTCAAATGTACACATTTCATGTTAATATTAACTTTATTTGATATCTACTTATTCAGTGATAGCATTTTATCTTAGAAAAAGAATGAGTTTTGAGCCTAATAGTCCTGAATTTTTCACATTGTGAACTCTAAATGTTGCCTCAATTTAGAATCTTATCAAAGTTCTTCTTTTAATGCTTTATTTTTCTATCCTCCAGAGTTTGTGTCTCAAACAAAATTCTTTTTATTTTTTATTTTGTTCAGTATTATTTATATTTAGAAGTATTTTTGTTTATTTTTATTTATTATTTTTTAAATGAATCACTTTGAGTTAGAGTCACAGACTTACAAACTTCCTTGACTGCATTTCAGTCATACAATGATCGAGTACCCTTCCCTCCACCAGTGCCCATTCTCCACCACCAATGTTCCCAATATCCCTCCCCCAGCCCCCTCAACCCCCACCCCTGCCTCTGTGGCAGGCACATTCCCTTTTACTCTGCCTCCTTTGGGGTGTTATGGTTTGCAATACAGGTACTAAGTGGCCATCATGTCAAAAACAATTCTTTATACTGGGAAATCAGGGGCGGTAACATTAAAAATTCAACAAGGATTCACCCCCAAGAAAAAAGAACAGTTTAAAGCCCCAGTGAGTGACTGGAGAATAGTGGAAGTGAGAGGAGAGTAGTGAGAAATCATACCAGTTTTCTTTCTGCCCCTCAGATATGTGAAATACCTCCCTACTTATAATTTTGCATATGTTTTCTTTTGGAGTTTTGTTCCTCATATCTTCAAGTTTATGGAGTAAATGTTTTAGTTGGGATTTTCTTTTCAGCAGCTACCAAGCCTGGAATTAAACAACTGACAGCTTAGACAAACTAATTCAGTTTCCTAACCGAACATACAAGGAATCTGTTGTGACAATGATCACAAAATTAAGAAGATATGGAACCTGGATTACAAACCAGTTCTCATATATGAGATATTCCCAAAATGCCCGATGGGATAAATAAGATACATATATGAAACAATGTCATATCCAAATGACCCCTGCTTTACTTTCTGCTTCCCAGAATTGAATTCTGATGTATAATTTTGTAATTCACTACCAAGTCTAATAATTGTTATTTTGCTACGCATATCATTCCCATTATTGCAGTTTGTCACTGATACCAGTGATGCTTATTCTCCTTTTCTTCTGAGTGTTTGAAGTTGGGCAATTTTTCTACCTTTATTCTATGCTCAAACAGACATATTTCAAGAATGCTTATTCTCCTGATAGAGAGGTTGGTGTAGTACTCTGCAAACACAAAAATAACAACTTGAATATAATTGCATACTATGATGATTTCAATTTTAAAGAGAAAAACATGAAAGCATGCTCTTTAAAATTCAATCAGCAGAGGGAGCTAACATATTATCAAAATTTGCAAGGCAGGCAAATTCTGAGGACAGTTTGTATCTCTTAGCAGCTCATTCCATAAAATGATCAAACCCTGCTCTGTTCACCTGGCCAATCAGTGGTTCTATTTTCTGAGATATATACCACACATACTAATGGGAAATTTCTCATCCCATCAGAAGTATACCATTTAAAAAATAAGGTTGAAAACAATGAATCTCAGAATGTATGGGCCACTTTTAGATCAAACTTTTGATGGCTTATTATTTATAATTCAGATAGTTGCATGTAGACATGGTGCTGGAAGGCAAAAAAATTTTAAACCAGACTTGTTTTCATTTCAAATTTGGGTGTCTGTGTGCAATTTTCAGTAGTAGAATGTTCACATTTTTTCATTCTAATTGCAGAAACCATTTCCCAAACTACCTGTCACATATCAGTGCAATTTTCTTAACTTCATGTACACATAGGAACATTTTGTATACAAAGAGAGTTTTAAAATTTACGTATAAGTAATTTTGGTTTTAGGTTTTTCTCAGCACCCCAACAAATGCCAATGACATAGCTCTCTTCAATATGAAATTTTTCCTAGAATAATATTGTCCTTTCAGAATATGCCTCTGGTTTGGTTGTAGATTATAGATGCACTGGTATGTGGCTCTGACTACATTTATTCATATTTGCCCTACCATTTCAAGGTCATATTCAGCAATTACTTTACTTTTAGTTTGCTTTTTTACATAAATAGACATGCTATAGCGATAATGCTAAAATCATTGCTCCAGTTCTAAAAACAATGCCAACCCCTGTCTGGTGATTAATTTCACTCGCCTTTTCTACAAGTCAATGAGCAACCAGATATAGAAATACCAGGGCGGGAGAGATAGTAGAGGGATTAAGGTGCTTTCCTTGCACACAGCTGAACCAGGTTACATCCCTGGCACCAGATAGTGTTCTTTGAGCCCTGCAAGGGGTGATTCCCTGCATTCAGAGCCAGATATAAGCTGTGAGCACGATGGTGTGCCCTCAAAACAAATCAAATTAGACAAAGAGAAATATCTTCCGCAGACTGGCAACATTATTCAAGCATTGTATTTACTAAATTGGCATATTTTCTCCTCTCATTCTGTTATGAATTTTACACACCTTGGCTACTAAACTTTTTTCTTGGTTGTCAAGAAATATACAACATTTTATTAAGGAAATGCTTTTTTGGGGTTTGTTTTGGGGCCACACCCGGTGATGCTCAAGGGTTACCCCTGGCTTTGCACTCAGAAATTACTCCTTGCAGTGCTTGGGAGTCCATAGAGGATTCTGGGATTGAATGCCTGTAAGGTGAGCACTCTACCCACTTTAGTATCTTTTGGCCCCTTGTTTCACTTTTTGACATCCTTTTATTGCCCACCAACTTCTAATGGGAGAAATTGGAGGCTCACTATATCTTCTCTTTGATAGCACGAGTAACACTTCATGGAGTATAACTAGAGCAACCTGCTTCTTAAACATGAACACTTCATTAAAGTCAAAACCAAAGGCTAAGTTGCTGGAGACAAGTGCACCACTGACAAGAAAATTCATTAAGTTTTGTAGTTTCTGAAAGCAAAGATGATGTTAAATTACCAGAGGGCTAATTTGGATTATTTTAGTACTCGAGTGAAAAGTAAGGGATATTAGTGACTTTGATGTAGATACCATTACTATCAGAACAAAAACTGATTAAGGTAAAATTATTGTGTAATCACCAAGCGACTGGGGATTCCCACGGCTCTCTCTCGCCGCCTGCGTTCTGTAGTCTCGGGCCTCTTCCCCACCCAGGACTGCTGATGCCACGGGGAGACAAAGGAAGAAATGAGGGCTAGGCTGGTTGCTGATAAGTTGCCAATTATTCCATCCTCCCCACACACCTGTTCCAATTTCTCTAAGCTCCCCACTCCAGTCTCACAGTGCCTCTCATTCCCGTCTCATCCTGTTTCCCTCGCTCGTCTCTCCAAGCTCAGACTCGCCGCCTTGGTCTCTTTCTAGTCTCTCTCCAACTTCCCGCTTTGGGGGTAGCAACCAGACCCAGGTCTGGTAGCACAATCAACATATCAAAGCCCTTTCTGATCAAAGATCAGGTTCAAGGGCAAAATACCACCTAGGGTGTTTTTCTCCTTTCCTTGGTCCAATAACTTAATTGACATATTAATTAACATCTTAATATTAGTTATTTTGTATGGACACAATAAGAGATACATTACACTTGTAGGGTGGCTTTCCTGGGAACATCTCACTATAGATCTCAGACTACAGTGCTCAGGCCAGATTAATCTTTCCTAACCCTAGCAGGGTTCTAATCTAGTTTTTACTTTTTGGATCATAACAGAATTTGTCCATGACCATGCTCTTAACTTAGAGTTAAGTATTATAGCACTTTGGCCTGGTCCATTTCAATGCCAGGGTAGCTCACAGCTTGCCCTGGGTCCATCCAGTCCCTCATCGGGACCCTGATTTTTGGGTGCTAGGAAGTAAGGGCAACTGAGGCTTAAGTTGAGAGAACAGATGCCCTGGAGTGAATGTTTGGAATAAATTAATTACTCAAGTTACAAAATCATAGCATTAACTGTCTTCCTGTGTCTATACAGAAAGGACATTGCTCTGAATTAACTATGCAAAGTATTTAAGGAGAAGAGAAAAGTAGTATTTACAAGTTAACAGTGTCTGATTAGGAGATAAAGGTGATTGGTTGGTGAAGCAGAGCATAAAGAAAGAGGTTACAAATAAACAGAGGAATGGGAGCACTTTGATGGGAGTAAACCAATAAACCTAAGCTTCCTGTGGCAAGGCAGAAAGGACAAACGAATGTCATCCTACAAGTATTAAAATTATTTAAAAAACACAGAGAGAGAAATCACTAATTTGAAGTAAGAACACTTCCAGTCCCAAATTCTAAACTTAAAATCAGATATTTTACCCCTCTGTGACCCACTTCCAATTTGATGTAGAGTCCACACTCTAAGAGTATAGCAAATGATGAAATTATTCTTGTAGGAAAAGTCTGTAATATAATATGTGGGCTTTTTTTCCACATTGATTCATTCTCAGTTTTCAGGATTATACCTCCACAAGCCTTTCACTAATTACTTGTTGATGAAAGGAACTGATAATGATTCTGCACACATAAGCTGACCTTTATCATTAATCATTTTCATAATGAGAGGACAGACAAAGCACCTCTTCCCCAAAATTTGGCTCAGCAAATGGGCTCAGGCAGCATAATGCAATGGAATCATGATTTTTAAAATTATTCATGATAGAGTTTCAGGCATACAATGTTCCAACACCAATCTTACCAATGTGGGAATTTGACTCCCTGACAAAAATTCTTTGATGTGGTTAAAGATCCTCATATAAATGATCCTCATATGCAAAAGAATAAAAAGAAATCTCAAAGTCTTGATCATATTGCAAGTTCATAATTTCCACCTTAAAATATGTGCCACCTTTGAGTTTTTTGCATCAACTCTTTACTCTGCAGAGCAAAAGAATTCTGATAATCTGGTTTATGTCTCCAAGAAAGATTTGGGAGTGGAGTATAGCCAAGCATTGAGATTGCTGTCTGCCTCTTCCCTGGAGGATCTTGTTAGTAATTAGTGCTTTCTATGACAGCTGACAAATTAGGAGAGGTCAGAAATTGAACTACACTTCCACCATTTAGGAGAACAACAGTTTTTTTTTTTAACCTCTGGACATGTGAATCTGCAGACAAAGCATCTGTATTTGAGTTACCTTGAAAGGACTTATTATTCCAGAATACTATTTCTCACTCCCCATAAGTTGAGAGGTGTGATATTTGTTCCTTCACACTACTGGAATGTGTTTTGCATTGTCTGAGCAAAATGTGACTTCAGAAAATTTCCTAATGGTAAAATGTGGGTTGGCTAAGTCTACTATATCAGAAATGGATTCCACATAGCACATTTAAAATCACTGTCACTGTCACCCCATTGCTCATCGATTAGCTTGAGCTGGCACCAGTAACGTCTCCATCTTGAGACTTGTTGTTACTGTTTTTGGCATATCAAATACGCCACGGGTAGCTTGCCAGGCTCTGCCGTGCGGGTGAGATACTCTCGGTAGCTTGCCGGGCTCTCCGAGAGGGGCGGAGGAATCGAACCCAGGCTGGCCGTGTGCAAGGCAAATGCCCTACAACTGGGCTATGGCTCCAGCCCTTAAAATCACAGATGGAAAATAAAGCTTTCTTATTGTTAGCTTCTGAGTTTTGATTATTTTTAATTTTCATTTTTATTAAGGAAACATGGCAGAGTCTCCTGCCCCCGTGCCTGGCCTGGCTGTCTTCACTGGGTACTCTTGGAGGGGGGAGGGTTGAGTTTCCCTCCCAACCCCAAGCAGAGCCCCTGGCAGCCGAAGACCTCCGGAACCCAGCCACAGCCATGCTCATGGCCACTCTCCACATGCTTGGATGAGCCTCACGCATGAAGGAACCTGCAGAGAAACCCATGTGTGCAGGACCCAGGGCTGAGGTCTCCAAGCCTGCTCAGATTGGGACTGCGCTTCCTTTTTCCACACAGACCCCCTTTTTTCCAGTAGCTAGGCAGTCACACCCACAAACTGCTCCCACCCCCAGAGCTGTGTAATCCCACCAATGACCAAGATCCAGAGACTATAAAACAAAGTTCCCGGAAGCGACCTCTTATTTTCTACTTCTCCCTCTTGGAGAACCCGGCAAGCTACTGAGAGTATCCTGCCCGCACGGCAGAGCCTGGCAAGCTCCCCATGGTGTATTCGATATGCTAAGATCAGTAACAATGATAGGTCTCATTACCCTGACCCCGAAAGAGCCTCCAATGTGGAACCATTGGGAAGGACGAGTAAAGAGAGGCTGATGAAATCTCAGGGCTAGAACGAATGGACACATTACTGGAGCCCACTCAAGCAAATCAATGAACAACGGGATGACAGTTATACAGTGATACAGTAAGTAAGGAACCATGATTTTATTTTATTTTTTGAATTATAAAAGAGTTTTCCCCACCTGGCCCGATGGAGCTGTTCCGCTGGACCAGTGCAGTGCCCATGCAGCCCCCGAGGACCCAAGTTTCCAGCCCCAGGACCCCCTTTGCACCACTTTGCACTAGCAGGGTCCTAGTCTTGTCGTTGCTTTTGGGTCATGACATGACGTGTCCATGACCAAGCTCTTAACATATAGTTAAGCATTAGGCGCTTTGGCCAGGCCCATCTCGATGCCAGGGTAGCACATAACTCACCGCTTGCCCTGGGTCCGTCCCAACCCTCATTGGGACCCTGCTTTTGGGGGTGCTAGGAAGTAAGGGCAGCTGAGGCTTAAGTCGAGAAAGCAGATGCCCGGGAGTGAATAATATTTGAGGCCAATTAAATCCCATGTTACCAAAGCATATTAACAAATGTCTTTGTCCATACAAAAAGGATATTGTTTTAAACTAAACTATTCAAAAGACATAAGAGAGGAGAAAGACAATATTAACTTACAATACAAGTTCACTGTCTTAGCAAGGTCTGACCTTACAAATTAACAGAGTTTGATTAGAGGAAGAGCAAATAAACTGGTAGAAGTGGTTGCAGATAAACAAAGGAATGGGAGTGACTCGGGAGCACTTTGATGGGCGTCACTGATATACCTAAGCTCCTAGTGGCAAGGGGAGCAGGACATACCAATGTAGTCTAGAATTGTTTAGACATTATTACCAGATAAGCCCAAACTCTGTGCAAGGGAGAAAGGACAAACCAATGATATCCAACAGTGGGGAGAAAGGGACCCTCCTACACTGCTGGTGGGAATGCCGACTGGTTCAGCCCTTTTGGAAAACAGTATGGACATTTCTCAAAAAATTAGAAAATGAGCTCCCATTTGACCCAGCAATACCACTTCTGGGAATATATCCCAGAGAGGCAAAAAAAGTATAGTTGAAATGACATTTGCACTTGTATGTTCATCACAGCACTGTTTACAATAGCCAGAATCTGGAAAAAACTTGAGTGCCTGAGAACAGATGACTGGTTAAAGAAACTTTGGTACATCTACACAATGGAATACTATGCACCTGTTAGAAAAGATGAAGTCATGAACTTTGCATATAGGTGGATCAACATGGAAAGTATCATGCCAAGTGAAATGAGTCAGAATTAGAGAGACAGATATAAAAAGACTGCACTCATCTGTGGAATATAGAATAATATAATGGGAGACTAATACCCAAGAATAATAGAAATAAGCATCAAGAGGTTTGCTCCACAGTCTGGAAGCCTGTCTCACATGCTTGGGGAAAAGGCAGCTCAGATAGAGAAGGAAACACCAAGTAAACTGTGGTTGGAATGGAAGATGCATGCTGAAAGTAGACTATAGATTGAATATGATGGCCATTCAATACCTTTATTGCAAACCACAATGCCCGAAAGGAGAGAGAGAACAAAGGGGAATACCCTCCCACAGAGGCGGGGTGGGGGGGTATGGAGTGGAGGGTGGTGGGAGGGATACTGGGATCATCAGTGGTGGAGAATGGGTACTGATGGAGGGACGGGTACTCGAGCATTGTATGACTGAAACACAAGCACGAAAATATGTAAATCTGTAAGTGTACCCTCACGGTGATTCACTAATAAAAAATAATAAATTAAAAATCACTGTCATCCCCTTGCTCATTGATTTGTTCGGGCGGGCATCAGTAATGTCTCTCATTGAGAGACATTGTTACTGTTTTTGGCATATCCAATATGCACAGGTAGCTTGCCAGGCTCTGCTGCGTGGGCTCGATACTCTCGATAGCTTGCCGAGCTCTCCGAGAGGGGCAGAGGAATCGAACTCGGGTCGGCCACGTGAAAGGCGAACGCCCAACCGCTGTGCTATCGCTCCAGCCCTAAATTAAAAATAAATAAATAAAAGAAAATATTTTATTTGGAAGTTTTAAGGGGAGGGAGTGAGAGAGAGAGCGAAGGGGGGAAATAACACACTTGAAAGAGAACAAGGACTTCTCCAGAGTAGATGGGGAACCCCAGCATACATCTCAGCATTGGATATGAAAGTATTGTTAGGACCCACTTAGCTGGAGAACCCCCATGACAGGCTTTGTGGCCTTCTGAGTGACCTAAGCTTCTTCCATAGAGCTTACCAAAAAGGTACTAGTACAATTGTGCAGACGTAATTTAAAGAGTTTCTTATAACAATACGGTTTAATCAGTTCCTTTCCTTAAAACACAACCTCAAACCTTCTACACATTCCTTAACATTCATTCTGTCCTGTAACTTTCCTCCATCCTGTTTAAAAACCAATTTCACTTTAACAGGATTCATTTCCTTTTTCCCACTTGATGATATCTCCATCCATTATCTTTCTAACTTATGACATACATCTATATTAGTACAACATGATCTCCCAAGTTTAGACACAAGCTACCAATCATCTCACTTAACATGACAAAACTGTACTCTTCAGTGCTATTTCTAAAGCATTAGATCAGTTCTATAGATATTCAAAAGGCCTTAAAAATGCTCACAATTAAAGTTTTTACACTGTATATTCACTGGGCAAAATTTCACTTCACATTAGAAATTAACTAGGTTAATTTCTAGTTCACTTCACATTAGAAATTAACTAGACCTCTTTAGAATCTTGATCTCTAGGAAAACACAGATATAAAAGGATTAAAACACTCATAGATTACCATGAAACAGTAAAGATTTCACACTTGTCTGAAGGTGAGAAATAGGTTGATACCTGATGACAAAGCTTTGCATGAAATAAAGTTATCATAATAATAGTATGCATTTCACCTACTGGACAGACTGATTAACAATGTAGTCAGAAAAAAGTTGACTAGTTATTTTCCCACATTTTTTATGAAATTCTCTATTCTCAGAAACTATTACAGAAGACTGACATCTGAGATTAACTCATTTTACAATTCTTTACTTAGCAGTTCTAGAAATTTTAGGTACCAAAAGTCTCAGCGATCAAATAGAGCACTGGTAGGATAAGTTTTGCAACCAATTTTACAACTATAGAAACTCATGTTTAAACTAAACCATTACTTTTTGAACCTGTTTTTACCACAGCTATCTAATCTAATGCAGATACATATGTACATTGACATAAAAGCATAAGACCTTTTAACCATCAATTTTTATGAAACATGAGAAAAACCTTTCTTTGACTTAATTTCAATAGTTCTTGTACCTTGGTTATTTCAAATCATGAGCTTTCTACACCAGATACAACCATGCTTTCAGACACAGAATGAGACTCTTAGTTTTTACCAAACTTTGATATAAGCATAAGAAAACATTTGAACTGCCAATGTTTATGAAAATACATGAGAAAACTTTATTTTGATGTCTTCTATGTCTCTGTTATTTGTAAAGCAACCCTAAATTCTCATTAAGGTTATCTCTGCACTGTCTCACAGAGCTCTTATCTCTCTTCTGCTTTTGCCTCTAGCTCCTGGCCTTTTCTAAATACAGGTTCTGGAGCTGAGATAACTCTAGGGACCAAGAAACTTAACTTTTTCCAGTAAGATCTAGATTGAGAATTTATATTTCTTAAACCTTTTAAATTGCTGGGTCCCATACTTCTGATTTCATCAAACCTGGCTCTAACAGACAAACAGACAGACAATGAACTGACTGTAGCACTGTAGTCCTGTTGTTCATCAACTTGCTTGAGTGGGCACCAGTAACGTCTCCATTGTGAGACTTGTTGTTACTGTTTTTGGCATATTGAATATGCCACGGGGGGCTTGCCAGCCTCTGCTGTGCAGGCGGGATACTCTAAGTAGCTTGCCGGGCTCTCCAAGAGGGGTGGAGGAATTGAACTCGGGTCGGCCGCTTGTAAGGCAAATGCCCTACCCGCTGTGCTATCGCTCCAGTTAATGGTTAGGCAAAAACTCAATAATGACATGCCCGATGCAGTCCCATGAGTGAAGGGACATTTTCAAAAGGTCAACTCTTTTACTCAGTCCTTGGAATGGATTAAAGCTTCAAAATGAAAAAGGTAGTTAAGAGACTTGTACATTGAGATCAGTTAGTGCCACAATGTAATTCTATAACTTAGAAGCAGAAACCGGGCTTGCTAAGCTTAAAATAGCACAATTTTCTAAATAAAGCTTCCAAATAGGAGTTTAGAATTTGACAAAAAATAATAGGCAAAAAGTATAATTTAGTTGATGATGATAGGCAGAAAGTTAGCAGTTGCCTAACTAGTCTTTAAAACTGTCCATACCTAGTAAACTCATTCCATCTTAACCATGTTCACATGATTCCTGGGACTCAGAAGACCAAAGGTTTGCTGGACCATGGCTGAGGGGCCGTTATCTCTTCCATCCCAGCTTTACTGCGAATTCTATTCATGCATGACTCTTACGAGGAGCCAGAGAGTTAATACAGTGGGCGCTTGCCTTGCACATAGAAGACACTTGACAGTGATGCAGATGGTCCCTGAGCACCATCAGGAGTGATTCCTGACTACAGAGCGAGACTCATAAGACCATAGTTGCAGTTCGACATGGACTACAGAGTCTTGGGAAAGTGGGTATCTCGTGGCGAATGCCTCCCCCCGCCAACCTGCCCAGCCTCAAAGCAGAGAACAAAGGCAACGACCCCAACGTGAACATTGTCCCCAAAGACGACACTGGCTGAACCTCAAAGTAGGAGCAGCATGAAGAGGAAAAGTGAGTCTGTGTTGAGGAAAACCCTTTCCTCTCTTTGTTGGGAACTTGGGACCGAGGGCTGTGCTGAGGCTTTTGGGAGTGTCTGTCAGCGCTGAGGGCTGTGGGGATTTCTGTCAGGGCTGAGGGCTCTGGGGGGCTTCTGTCAGGACTGAAGGCTCTGGAGGGTTTCTGTCAGGGCTGAGGGCTTTGAAGGTTTCTGTCAGGGCTGAGGGCTATGGGGGTTTCTGTACAGGCTGAGGGCTCTGGGGGGTTTCTGTCAGGGCTGAGGGCTCTGGGGGGTTTCTGTCAGGGCTGAGGGCTCTGGGGGGTTTCTGTCAGGGCTGAGGGCTTTGGGGGTTTCTGTCACGGCTGAGGGCTGTCAGGGTGTCTGTCAGGTCTGAGGGCTGTGGGGAGTGCCTGTCAAAGCTGAGGGCTTGGGGGCCCATGGCAGGGTTGGTGTCTGGAGGGTCACTTCTGGTGGTGATTGGGGGGACAGTGCAATATTGGGGATAAGTCCCAGATATCGTGTGCACAGAACATGTGCTTCAGCCCCTGATGAGCCACTCCCCTCGCTCTATTAAAGAATGAATTGACTACAGTTAATCATATGATCTTTCATTTTCCTGCCTCTTCTGCTTTGATAATCCCATTTCTTTTACTTCCTGCAAAAAGATGGAACTACAAGATGATCTGGGAATGCAAACTGTCATTCACTGGCCATGTTTTCCTGTGCTCTAGTTTGTCTTCAGGCCACATGGTGTTACAGAGGTCAACAAGATGTCCCTTATTTAAACTACCTACTTGGGAGCTCCTCCAATGTTTTAATAAGCAATCTAAAGAAGAATCTTTGGGTATTTATGTAGAATTTTCCACATTTCCTGAGTGCCGGCGATGACTTACGAAAAAGGATGGTTCTTTGGCAAAACTTTGCCTTTCTTAGCTTGCTACATATTCCCTGACTTTTACCCATTTTTTGCCTTACTTTGCCTATAGCTGAACCTGCTGGCTACTGCCATTAGAAATTCAATTGACTCCTAGCTGATCTAGCCTGGTTAGGGAAAGGATTTCTGCCTGGGAGCTGATCTACCTTAGTTTCCCTGAATCTTCTCACTAGTGGGTTTTCCTCCTGTCCTTTCCATAGTGAACGGTGATACAAGACAGACAAGGGAGGGGTGCCTCTTTGCAGAGACCACTCAGGTGCTTGTCTGGCCAGTGGAGAGCTTAGCTATTCAGCATTGTGACTTGGGACCGGCATCTATGCCAGTGCCACTTGACGTACATGTACACATCCTCCATGGAATCGCAGGCAGCCCAATCAAACTCCATGACTTAGAGGGACTTTAAGAGTGCCAGGTTGTGGAGCCACAAAATCACGCCTGATAGGAGGACCTATCGGGGTGTTCATGCACACACACATTCACACAGAGGTTATCACATTCCTCCCTCATCCTCCCCTAGAAATTTTAAGGGAGCATACCTCAAGGGCAGATTTTCCACAGGTTACCTCCTTCTTCGTGAATTTCTTCACTGCATGGTCCCCAGATCAAACTTAGGCAGATTTTGGGATCAACTGAGTCTGACCCATAATGATCAGGAGAAAGGGGCAAATTAAGCAAATAGAAAATAACAACAGAGACCCTCCACTGGGTTCACACCGAGCCACAAAAAAGGGACAGATTAAACAGAAAGTGACACATTAAACAAACAGAAAATACGAACAGAGACCACTTCATCGGTGAAACAGATTCACATGAGTCACTCAACACACACACACA
The DNA here is from genome assembly GCF_027595985.1 of Sorex araneus. Lineage (NCBI taxonomy): Eukaryota > Metazoa > Chordata > Mammalia > Eulipotyphla > Soricidae > Sorex > Sorex araneus. Next base: position 150,849,846 of record NC_073313.1, on the reverse strand, counting down.
CACACACACACACACACACACACCCCGGCTGGTCAGACACACTACTCTCACAGACAAATTACTCTCTACACCACTCACACCCAGATCAGGATCCTTACCAGCCTGATGTCAGGGACGCTTATGCATTCTCAACTCCTGAAGTCGGGGACTTCTCCCACGACTTTCAGGTGAGAATTCTCGACCAGATCTAGATGGGGACCTCCAGTCTCCCCAGAAGGAGTTGACTAATCCTCCTTAGAGCAATGGAATCTCCAGGGTCTCCAGCCCCTTCATTCTCCACCCAGATAAGAATTCTCGACCAGACTCAGACGGGGTCTTCCTGGTCCCCCAGACGGAGGTGACCAATCCTACTTACCACGATCCTGTTGCAGTTTAAACCTCATTATCGGGGTCGTCTCTTCTGGAGGAGAGGGTCTCATCTCACTGGAGCCTCCAAATGTTAGAGTGCACAGTTGACTACTCCTCAAGGACAGAGAACAGAGCCGATGCAAATCACACAGTGAGGTTTATTGCTCTAGCTAGCTGGGGTCCAAGTATCCACCCGACGTAGCAGGCTTCAACAAGGACCCCGAGAACTAAATTCAGCGAGTTCTTATACTTTCATTTTGGCAAGTGAGCACTACTCAGCAATTTTCTATTACCTAAAGAGTACACATATATTTTTGTTGTTGTTGTTGTTTTGGCCCGCAACATCCAGCCCACCTCCCTGACAGTTACATTGCAAAGATGACCTAATCTTATTCCAGGGATGTAATATTTGACAAAAGCATGTGGTTTTTCTGCTTTTCTTGTTCCTTGAAGAAGCCTAGGTTACTCAGAAGGCCACAAAGCCTGTCATGGTGGCTCTCCAGCTAAGTGAGTCCTAACAGTATGAAAGTATACATCTCAAGATGGGAGATGCAGGCAACACATGTGCTCAGGCACTATATGCACTCAGCAGCAACACAGGCATAGAGGCAGCAGATGGACTCAGGTAGCATAATGCACTGAAACCATAATTTTAAAAGTTATTCATGATAGAGTGTCAGGCATACAATGTTCCAATACCAATCTCACCAATGTGGGAATTTGGCTCCCTAACAACAACAAAAAACCCCCAATGATGGGACATGCCCTTAGGTTAGATAGTTTAGGTATTAGAATACTAAGGGTTTGCAAATATGCACCAAAAAGGAATAACATAGCAGGAAAAAATAGAATAGGCTGCAAATATGCACCAGGTAGGTATAGAAATAAGCCTGTTCAGGGTTTCTGGATGCAGAAACAACATGGACAAAAATATAATAGGAAACCACCAGGACTTTATATTTTAAGGGAGCCTTCAGACAGCATGCAATATACCCCAGTATGTAGTATACTCCAGTCTCTGACCTTCATGTATAAATTTCATGTTGATGTGCTTACTAACTGTCCTTAATATCTCTGTCACCAATAGCTCACCTGTATGGGAGAGGGATATTGTATTGAATAAATGGTCTGCCTTTGAAACCACTGATGGTTGCCCAGGTGACTTAAAGCTTGGGAAGTCCATGGGTGTTTGTCTGTCTCCTTAAGTGTTTGTCTATCTCGTTCTCTGCGATAAACTGCTGCTGGAGGCGACATTGAAGGTGTGAAATGACTTGAGACATACTACTAATGTCAACTTCCCCTTAGTTATATCACTGACATTCTTCAAGTTGTAAGAAAATCTTAACTGTTTTGTTGACGTTCCTCAAGATGTCAGAAAATTCTGCTTTGTTCACTGCTGAAACCACGTTTCAGGTATGTAATAGATGGTAAATATTTGTTAAAATAATGAACAATGAATGAATAACTGTGACAATATGCTTATAATAATTACAGGGTTTCCCTACCTTTCTATTGCTTCCTATGACACTCAGTATCTCATGTAATTCCAATTTTAACCAGTACTTGTAAGAACTTGTAAGTACTTGTAACCAGTACTTGTAAGTACTTGTAAGAACCAAGGGAAGTGGTCACTCACACTACAATGGCAAAAGAGAGTTGTAAATCTATAAAGTCTTGTATAAGACTTTGGCCACAATAACAAGAAACAATATATAATGGTAGCTAAGTTGTTAGAGTTTTATTTTTGTTTTCATATTGATAAGATCCATAGAAATAGGTCAATAATACAATGAGACCTGTAAACATTAAACCTATAATAAAATAAGAGTTAAGAAGTAACATTTAAACAAATAAATATATATATTTTAAGCTTAAGAGTTTTATTTCTATACTTTCAAGTCTTTTTGGTGGACTTTTATGCTTCTTTCTTCTTCAGTTGAAAGGATAAAGGAGTGGATTTGTGGTACCATAAGAGAGAGAAAGAGGTTTACTTTGTGTATATGTCTTTGTGTGTTTCCTGAATTAATTTTTATGACTTTTTAACTGTCCTACTTGATGATTACCATCTGCTGAAATACTTGAAATGCATTTCTTTCATGGTATTGTCTGTGGCAGTCTTGTCTTTTAGTGTTAGAATTGTGAATTCTATTAAATTAAGTATGAGTAATAGGCAATTTGAAACTTCCCCAAGAACCCGTGCTTGTGATACTCTGAAAGTTAACATAAAGTAGACAATTTTATTTCCCATGTGTATATTGATTTTTATGAGAGAAGAGTCAGTTTTGAAAATTTTACGAGAAACAACCCAATAAATGTTTTATTTAAAAAATGTTTCAGTTATCACTGAACCTCAGTTTCTATTTGGTAAACAGATTTTCACTTATTTCTCCATTCTTCCCTACTGGAGCGATAGGGCGTTTTCCTTGCACAGAGCATAGGGTGTTTGTCTTGCATGAGGCTGACTTGGGTTCAATTCCTCCGCTCCTCCCGGAGAGCCCGGCAAGTTACAGGGAGTATCCCACCTGCACGGCAGAGCCTGGCAAGCTACTGATAGCATATTTGATATGCCAAAAACAGTAACAACAAGTCTCACAATGGAGATGTTACTGGTGCCCGCTTGAGCAAATCGATGAACAGCTGAATGACAGTGCTACATTGCTCCATTCTTTCCTACACTTATATCTCAGGGCTGTGTAAGCCTTAATGAAATACCATATTACATTAGAAGTGCCTTAGGGGAAAATGCTATGTAAACAGAATATTTTTGTTGTTGCTGTTCATAGTAATTTATTACAGTCAATATTTCAACACCAATACCACCACCATTACACATTCCCACCACCATTATTTTGAATTTTCCCACTACCATCCAAGCCTGCCCCAAAGGCAGATGCTAAATAATTTATTTTATATTGCTTATTATGAGTAATTGACTAAAATGATGAAAAAGGGTCTTCCTTAGAGGAAAGTGTGTGAAAATTGTTGTGTCTCACCTTGGAGCCATTAAGCCCCTCTATAAGAGATCAGTCTATATATATTGATGTTGTTGTTGTTTTCTTTTTTTATAATTTTTTATTAGTGAATAACCATGAGGTACAGTTACAGACTTACAAACTTTCATGCTTGCATTTCAGTCATACAATGATTTAGTACCTATCCCTCCACCAGTGCCCATTTTCCACCACCAATGGTCCCAGCATCACTCCCACCACTCCCACCTCGTCCCTTCCACCCCACCCCACCTCTGTGGCAGGGCATTCCCTTTTGCTCTCTCTCTCTCCTTTTGGGTGTTGTGGTTCGCAATAGAGGTATTAAGTCGCCATCATGTTCAGTCTATAGTCTACTTTCAGCCTGCATCTCCCATACTGAGCAGGCCCTCCTAGTACCCTTTACTTGGTGATCCATTCTCTATCTGAGCTGCCTTTTCCCCCAGCATGTGAGGCTAGCTTCTATGCTGTGGACTAATCCTCCTGGTACTTATCTCTACTATTATTGGGTGTTAGTCTCCCATTCTGCTACTTTATATCCCAAAAATGAGTGCAAACTTTTTATGTTTGTCCCCCTCTTTCTCACTCATTTCACTTAACATGATACTTTCCATGTTGATCCACCTATATGCAAATTCTATGACTTCATCTTTTCTAACAGCTGCATAGTATTTCATTGTGTAGATGTACCAAAGTTTCTTTAACCAGTCATCTGTTCTCAGGCACTCAAGTTTTTTCCAGATTCTGGCTATTGTAAACAGTGCTGTGATGAACATACAAGTGCAAATGTCATTTCGACTATACATTTTTGCCTCTGGGATATATTCCCAGAAGTGGTATTGCTGGGTCAAATGGGAGCTCAATTTCTAATTTTTTGAGAAGCGACCATACTGTTTTCCAAAAGGGCTGAATCAGTGGGCATTCCACCAGCAGTGAAGGAGAGTCCCTTTCTCCCCACATCCATGCCAACACTGGTTGCTTTTGTTCTTTTGCATGTAGGCCAGTCTCTGTGGTGTGAGATGGTATCTCATTGTTGTTTTGATCTGCATCTCCCTGATGATTAGTGATGAGGAGCATTTTTTCATGTGTCTTTTAGCTATTTGGATTTATTCTTTGAGAAAGTTTTTGTTCATTTCATTGCCCCATGTTCTGATGGGGATGGATGTTTTCTTCTTGTAGAGTTCAACCAGTGCCTTGTAAATCCTTGATATCAGCCCCTTATCAGATGGGTATTGGGTGAATATTCTTTCCCATTCTGTAGATTGTCTTTGTATTCTGGTCACTGTATCTTTTGCGGTGCAGAATTTTCTCAATTTAAGGTAGTCCCATTTGTTTATCTCTATTTCCACTTGCTTGGCCAATCAATGGTGTGTCACCTTTAAAGATACCTTTAGCTTCAATGTTTTGGAAGGTTTTGCCAACATTGTCTTCAGTATACCTGATAGATTCTGGTCTGATGTTGAGATGTTTAATCCATTTTGATCTGAGTTTTGTGCATGGTGTTAGGTAGAGGTCTGAGGCTATTTTTTGCATGTAGCTGTCCAGTTTTGCCAGCACCATTTGTTAAAGAGGCTTCCCTTGCTCCACTTCACATCTCTTGCTCCTTTTTCAAAGATTAGATGACCATATATTTGAGGTTGTGTGTCAGGATATTCCACCCTGTTCCATTTGTCTACAGCTCTGCTTTTGTTCCAGTACCATGTTTTTTTAATTATTACTGCTTTGTAATACAGTTTGAGGTTGGGGAAAGTGATGCCTCTCATCTTTTTCCCAAGAATTGCTTTAGCTATTTGTGTGGGCTTATTGTTCTGTATGAATTTCAGGAATGTTTGCTCCATTTCTTTGAAGAATTTCATGGGTATCCTTAAAGGAATCGCATTGAATTTGTACAATGCTATGGGGAGTATTGCCATTTTGACAATGTTAATTCTCCCAATCCATAAGCAGGGGATATCTTTCCATTTCCTCGTGTCCTCTTTTATTTCGTGAAGTAGCGTTTTGTAGTTTTCTTTGCAAACAGAATATTTTTGTCATAACTAGTACCTGTTGTTTGATCTGAAAATTACACGGACAAGTAATAGTCTTTTCTTTTTTTTTTAATTTATTTATTTTTAATTAGAGAATCACCGTGAGGGTACAGTTACAGATTTATACACTTTTGTGCTTATATTTCCCTCATACAAAGTTCGGGAACCCATCCCTTCACCAGTGCCCATTCTCCACCTCCCGTAAACCCAGTGTCCCTCCCACCCTCCCCAATCCCATCTCCCCCCCACCCCACCCTGCCACTGTGGCAAGGCATTCCCTTCTGTTTTCTCTCTCTAATTAGCTGTTGTGGTTTGCAATAAAGGTGTTGAGTGGCCGCTGTGCTCAGTCTCTAGCCCTCATTCAGCCCGCAACTCTCTTCCCCCACATGGCCTTCGACTACAATGTAGTTGGTGATCGCTTCTCTGAGTTGACCTTTCCCCGGAACGTGAGGCCAGCTTCGAAGCCATGGAGTCAACCTCCTGGTACTTATTTCTACAGTTCTTGGGTGTTAGTCTCCCACTCTGTTATTCTATATACCATAGATGAGTGCAATCTTTCTATGTCTGTCTCTCTCTTTCTGACTCATTTCACTCAGCATGAAACTTTTCATGCCCATCCACTTAACTACAAAATTCTTGACCTCCTTTTTTCTAACAGCTGCATAGTATTCCATTGTATAGATGTACCAAAGTTTCCTCAACCAGTCATCCGTTCTGGGGCATTCGGGTTTTTTCCAGATTCTGGCTATTGTAAACAGTGCTGCGATGAACATACATGTGCAGATGTTGTTTCGATTGTACTTTTTTGCCTCTCTGGGATATATTCCCAGCAGTGGTATTGCTGGGTCAAATGGGAATTCAATATCTAATTTTTTGAGAGTCGTCCAAATTGTTTTCCAGAAGGGCTGAACCAGTCGGCATTCCCACCAGCAGTGAAGAAGGGTCCCTTTCTCCCCACATCCTCTCCAACAGCGGTTGCTTTTGTTCTTTTGGATGTGTGCTAGTCTCTGTGGTGTGAGGTGGTATCTCATGGTTGTTTTGATCTGCATCTCTCTGATGATTAGTGATGTAGAGCACTTTTTCATGTGCCTTTTGGCCATTCGTATTTCTTCCTTGGTAAAGTTTCTGTTCATTTCTTTGCCCCATTTTTTGATGGGGTTGGATGTTTTCTTCTTGTAGAGCTCAACCAGTGCTTTATATACCATTGATATCAACCCCTTATCTGATGGGTATTGTGTAAATATCCTTTCCCATTCTGTGGATAGTCTTTGTATTCTGGTCACTGTATCTCTTGCGGTGCAGAAGCTTTTTAGTTTAATGTAGTCCCATTTGTTGATCTCTGTTTTTACTAGATTGCTTAGTTCCGTGTCACCTTTGAAGATACCTTTATCTTCAATATCGTGGAGGGTTTCGCCGACCTTGTCTTCAATGTACCTTATGGTTTGTGGTCTAATGTTGAGGTCTTTAATCCATTTTGATCTGACTTTTGTGCATGGTGTCAGGTCAAGGTCTAAACCCATTTTTTTGCATGTGGTTGTCCAGTTGTGCCAGCACCATTTGTTAAAGAGGCTTTCCTTGCTCCACTTCACATCTCTTGCTCCCTTATCAAAGATTAGATGGTCATACATTTGGGGTTGTGTGTAGGGATATTCCACCCTGTTCCATTGGTCTATGGCTCTGCCTTTGTTCCAGTACCATGCTGTTTTAATTGTTACTGCTTTGTAGTAAAGTTTGAGGTTGGGGATGGTGATGCCTCCCATCATCTTTTTCCCAAGAATTGTTTTAGCTATCCTTGGACGTTTGTTATTCCATATGAATTTTAGGATTGCTTGATCCATTTCTTTGAAGAATGTCATGGGTATATTTATAGGGATCGCATTGAATCTGTATAATGCTTTAGGGAGTATTGCCATTTTGACAACATTGATTCTCCCTATCCACGAGCAGGGTATATGTTTCCATTTCCTCATGTCCTCTTTGATTTCATGGAGTAGCGTTATGTAATTTTCTTTGTAAAGGTCTTTTACTTCCTTGGTTAAGCTGATTCCGAGGTACCTGATTTTCTGGGGCACGATTGTGAATGGGATTGCTTTTTTCATGTCCCTTTCCTCTGCCTCATTGTTTGCATATATGAAGGCCATGGATTTTTGGGTATTGATTTTGTAGCCTGTGTTTTAAGAGTTCTTGTTCAAAAGTTACGTTTTCTATTTTCAGAAATCTATTATTGCCCACTTATATTTAACTACTCTTTCTGTGTACCCTTTGGGATCTTCTATAAGCTCAAGAATTTTTCCTTTATTATTTGATTAGTACTCCTAGTGGTGCTTAGGGTTCCATATGGGATGCCAAGCATCAAAACCAGGTCAGCCACATGCAAGGCAATTGCCTTCTGCACTGTACTAAATTTCCAACCCCAGTCATTCTAGCTTATTTTTTAAATTGAATCACAATGAGATACACAGTTGCACGGTTGTTCATGATTGGGTTTTAGTTATATAATGTTCCAACATCCATCCCTTCACCAGTATACATTTCCCACCATCAATGTCCCCATTTTCCCCTCCCGCCTCTGTTCCCCTGCCAGACACTTTTCTTCTCCCTGCCCTCAGTCATTCTAGTTTAAAGATTATTCTGTCACTTTACCTTTCTCTTGTTTCTTTCTTAGCACTAACTAGCACCTAATATACATTTATCTGATAATTCCTTTCAGTGATTATGAGAATATAAGCTAATTTAAAAACAAGACATCTTATTTTTTGATGTGGTTCCAGTAATTTGAAGTATCTTGTCCATGGTAAGCATTCCATAAGTTATTTGTTAAATCAATGACTATATAAAGATTCTTATTTTCTACTTCTTGTCATTACATTTCCTTTTTTGGTTCTTGGGCCACACACAGTGGTGCTCAGAACTTACTCCTGGTTCTGCACTAAGGGATCTCTCCTGGAGGGCCTCGGGGAACCTTACGGGGTGCACCCTACCTGCTATACTATAGGTGTGACCATATCATCACATTTCTTCCTTGCAAAAAATATGTGCTGACTTTAATTTTTACGCAATATTATATGGTCTGGAGAGCGATAGCATAGCGGTAGGGCATTAGCCTTTCATGCGACTGACCCGGGTTCGATTCCTCAGTCCCTCTCGGAGAGCCCGCCAAGCTACTGAGAGTATCTCGCCCACACAGCCTGGCAAGCTACCCGTGGTGTATTTGATATGCCAAAAACAGTAACAAGTCTCAAAATGGAGACGTTACTGATGCCTGCTCGAGCAAATCGATGAGCAATGGGATGACAGTGACAGTGGCAGTGATTATATGGTCTCTATTATTTAAAGAGACTGAGATCATTCACATTTTGTACAATGATACACTTCATTTAATTTTATGCATACCATTTTATTTTTATTTTATTATTATTACTATTATTATTTTTTGCTTTTTGGGTCACACCCGGCGATGCACAGGGGTCACTTCTGGCTCATGCACTCAGGAATCACCCCTGGCGGTGCTCAGGGGACCATATGGGATGCTGGGATTCGAACCCGGGTCGGCCGCGTGCAAGGCAAACGCCCTACCCATTGTGCTATCACTCCAGCCCCTGCATACTATTTTAAAAAGACTGTTTATTATTATTGTTGTCAAATTTTCTTTCCCAAAGCATTCTAATTTGATGAAGCTATTTAGTCTATTTTTAATTTGTTATTTGTATGTGCGTTACCGTTTCATTTATAAGTTTACAGTAACTTTCAGGCACCTATTCTCTCACTATTATTTGAAAACATGATGCTTTGCTCATTATTAAGATTTAATACAACTCCAATATTCACTATTTAGATTTTTTCTCATTCATTTGGACTATTTCCACTTTTTTTCTCTAAATTCATTCTCTTCCAGTCACAACACTTAAAATGTGTTCACTTTTCTGCTCTCACTCTTTGCTAGCCACCACTCTCATGTTTCATAGATGATGTAGTACTTTTAGTTTTAGACATTAGAGTTTTATTTAAGAGTCTTTGTTCAACAGTTATGTTTTCCATTCCCAGAATTCTATTATCGTCCACTTATATTTAACTACTCTTTCTGTGTACCCTTTGGGTTCTTTTATAAGCTCAAGAGTTTTTCCTTATTGCAAACTACAACACCAAAATGGAGAGAGAACAAAGGGGAATGCCCTGCAATAGAGGCAAGGTGGGGTGGTGGGGATGGGGTGGGGGTGGTGAGAGGGATACTGAGATCATTGGTGGAGGTGAATGGGCACTGGTGGAGGGATGGGCACTGGTGGATGGATGGGATCACTGTATGAGTGAAATGCAAACACAAAAGTTCATAAGTTTGTAACTGTACATCACAGTGATTCTCTAATAAAAATTATTTAAAAATAGTTTTTTCTTTATTATTGATTAATTTGTTTATTTGTCATATGCTTTATGTTTTCCTTCTGGAGAGTTGGCCATGTCTATCAGTGTCAATCAATACCATGTAGTTTAAGCCCTTGGTCTTTAGGCACTTACCTAACAGTGAAAACTCCGGACATAATTCCTTTTTTTTTTTTTGCTTTTTGGGTCACACCCGGCGATGCACAGGGGTTGCTCCTGGCTCTGCACTCAGGAGTTACCCCTGGCGGTGCTCAGGGGACCATATGGGATGCTGGGAATCAAACCCGGGTCGGCCGCGTGCAAGGCAAACGCCCTACCCGCTGTGCTATTGCTCCAGCCCCGATAATTCCTTTTATAATTATCAAATTACCAAATGGTTAAATTCACTACAGTTTACGTGTGCCATTTGACCCAGGGGAAGAAAATAATCTGGAATGTTTAGTGGTGGAAAAATAAACCTTATTCATATGGTCATCTTTTTAGAGGGTAATGGGAATTTATCTGAAGAATCTGCTGCCAGTACTCATTATTACACTGGCTCAGCTCTTCACACGCTAAGTGTCTGAATTCAAGTTTCCATCCCAGTGGAAGACCAGCAGGACCGATCTGTTGTACAAGAAGGGAGACATCCACGACATCGGCAACTATCACCCAATCTGCCTGCTGTCTTTCGTCTACAAGTTGTTCACTCATGCCATTCTGAATTGAATAGGCAGAACACTAGATGAAGGACAACCATACAAGCAAGCTGGGTTCTGAAAAGGATTCAGCATGATCGACCATATCCACAGAGTGACCAAACTCATTGAAGTTTCAAAAGAGTTCAAGATGCTACTCTGTCTAACGTTCATCGGCTTAAAGAAGAATCAGAGATGCTGTGTCGTTTGCCAAGACATCAAAAATCAGATGGGCTGGACATGCGATTCAGAGACGACTGCTGGACTAGACTGGATTCCATGGGATGTCAAAAGACTGCATGGCTGCCCACCAACGAGATGGTCAGACTTCTTCATCAAAACCCTGAATGAACAGTTTGAGGCTCTTCCTGTTCCTGGATCGAGCAGATATCATTGGGCTACACTAGAACTTGACAGGGACAAATGGAGACATTACTGGCGCCTGCTTGAGCAAATTGAAGATCAACAGGAAGACAAGTGATACAAGTGAATGGGACTCTCAGGACTCTAAATAGCAGTTCACTTGTGGTAGAAATGTTTTCTTAGTTGTAAGAGTGTGAACTGGCATTATATATTTTCTATTTTACTCTTTATTCATTGTGTTTATTTATAAAGGTTTGTTTGTAATCTATTTGTTTGTAATATAATTGTTTATACTTTGAGCTGGATATGCCCAGAAGCTCTGATCTTCCCTCCTCCTAACTCTTTTTTTTTTTTTTTTTGGTTTTTGGGTCACACCCGGCGATGCACAGGGGTCACTCCTGGCTCTTCACTCAGGAATCATCCCTGGCGGTGCTCAGGGGACCATATGGGATGCTGGGATTCGAACCCGGGTCGGCCGCGTGCAAAGCAAACGCCCTACCCGCTGTGCTATCGCTCCAGCCCCCCTCCTCCTAACTCTTGAAGGAGCAGTCAAAAAGGAAATTCCACGTAACTGTGAACTACATAAAAAAAAACTGTGGGAGCCACTATCCACTTCTCATGCCCATAACCTTGTTCACTGTTGCTTGTACTCTGAACTTCATGCCTCTATATGAGGCTGCAGGATAGTTCTACTCACCACTCCTCACACAGTTCACATTTATACAACTTTTCACTGGGTGATGACTGGCAGGGAAGTAAAAGAGAATCTTTCCTAATTCCTCAGCGACTCCCAATGGAACTAACTACAAAAATTCACCCTCAGAGTGACAGAATTACAGAAAACACGGAGGGGAAGCCAAGTAGAAGCCCATTAAGTTCACTGAATGAAAAGCCTCTAGGACATACTTAAAAAATAAAGACTTCCTCTGTGACTAAAACTAGCTTACTGTAGTTTTTAATTAGTATTTATATCTAAGTTCTCAGCTAAAAATTAAGCATATTTGGCTTTCTATCTTCTTTGTGACTACATCTACCTCTAGGACCTCATAATAAGAGAGATAGAATAAATCAGGATTCACATATTCCCTTGACTTCCTATAAATTATAATATTAATAGATACCTGAAACAGCTCCCTAATTCAGTTCCTTTCACAGCCAAATTACCCATTTGAGCTACAGGTCCCTTGATAGGTCCTTTATCATTTTAAACCTGTGATTGTACTCTTTTTTTTGTCACACCCGGCAATGCACATAGGTTGCTCCTGGCTCTGCACTCAGGAATTACCCCTGGCATTGCTCAGCAGACCATATGGGATGCTGGGAATCGAACCTGGGTCAGCCACATGCAAGGCAAACACCCTACCTGCTGTGCTGTTGCTCCATCCCCTGTGATTGTACTCTTTAAGTATTTTGCCCTTGACTCATTCTTGGTGTCCAATATTGTAGAATTTCAGGGGTTTTGCTTCACACCTCTCTCTGTGTGCAGTTATCACTACACTCACCACCAAAGTTCCAGTGCCATCTGACTACCAAAAAAAGACCACTTACTAGTTCCTCACACACTCATCTGTCTTTCCCTCACACTCATCACTTTTTCCCTGGTTACCATGCTAGTTTTCACCGCATCTAAGAGTTCTTGGTGTCTTATCAGCAAGTCATATTCATGTACCTCTCCTCTATGACAATAGAGTCAAGACCTTACATTTCTACCCTATGTTCATAACTTTCATACCTCCACTTATCTCTGCTACCAAACTCCCACAAGAAACTGACTGCATACCAACCTGAAGCCAATTTCTCTTTAAAAATTTTATTAAAACATCTTGATTTATAAAGTTATTAATACTTGAGTTTTAGACATAGAAATTTGTAGCACCAATCCAACCACCAGTGTTAACCTTCCTCCACCAACGTTCCCAGGTTCCCTCACATATCTCACTCTATAGCCTGCCCTCTTAACAGGCGTCTTTCTAAGTTCAGTTGTTAAGTTTTGGGTCTCTTGATTTCTGTAATACTTTCCAGGTCACACTCTTTGCCTTAACTGCCTGACTCAACTTTCTGGTATCATGTGCCTGATTTGGCTGTTTTATTTTTGTTTATAAATAATTTATTTGAATGTCATAAGTTCATAAAAATTCCCTAGAGTTTGGCGATTTTAATTATAAATTTCTTCATAATTTTAGAGTTTATTTTAATTTTTAAAATTGAGATAATTTAGTTTACATAGCTCTTTTAATTCTTTTTTTTCTTTTTATTTTCTAATGAGTGTGTGTAAGCTTCTGTTACCAATCCTTCTCCATGTCGTATCTGTCATTGGCAAATATATTAAATTTGGGGCAAATTGTTCATAGCTATAGAAAATAAAGTAATAACCAATTGTTTTTCTAATAGCTTTATGAGAAATTATATTATTTCATTTTTAAAGAAATAAGTTATTTTTAGTTAAATTAGTTCTCTTTTCAATAGATTTGTCCTTGGTATTTCCTTATGCATATTAACATCCCTATGATTTTTTGCTTTATGTAGATGTCTTATTGCACATCTATGGCTCAATGGCTACATAGACTTTTGGACAAGATCATTTTCTTCTAAAAATGACTTAATAGTACTTTATACATATTATTTCTTATATCACTTGTCATCCCGTTGATCTTTAATTTGCTTGAGCGGGCGCCAGTAACATCTCCATTCATCCTGGTCGCATGCTAATGTAGCCCAATGGTATTTGCTCGCTCCAGGAATATGAAGGGTCTCAAACCGTTCGTTCAGGGTTTTGACGAAGAAGTCTGACCATCTCGTTGGGGGGTGGCCATACCATCTTTTGATGTCCCGTGGAATCCAGTCAGTAACGGCTCTAGTCCAGCAGTCTTCTCTAAATCGCGTTACGTGTCCGGCCCATCTGATTTTTGATAGCTTGGCAAACGAGACAGCATCCCTGATTCTTTTTTTTTGCCAAAAAACTGTTTAATCTTTCCACAAAGCAAGAGCCACACCCCAGTATTCCCTGACAGGGTCTGTCTCGGTGGGCCAGTGAGACCACCCTGATGCAGGTCCCTGAGCCTGCCCATGCCATCATCACGAAGGGCAGGCAGCTGGTGACATGCAGACTGGTGCTTCAGGATCCCAGAACAGCAGGGCACACACCAACAGTGGCCCCTGCGGAGGATTCACGAGGCACTCAGCTGACATAGTCCAGCTTGGCCCACCAGGCTCCAGGCCCCTTGGCACAGATTCTCACTGAGTAAACTAATTTGTAAAAAAGTCATCCAAGTGGAAAAAGTTTGGAAGTAAAGCGAACAAACAGATGCCAATACTCAGGCTGCATAATAGATGAGCCAGTTGGAAACACTGACTACTTCTTCCTAATGTTCACCAACGAAGGATTCTTGTTTTAAATCTAAGCATCCATCAGCTAAGACCACCTGTATTGGGAATACCTAAGACATCTTTGTAGCCAAAGAATGCAGCATGTAGGGTCTTTTAATTGTGCATTCATGATCACACACAAACCAAACCGCAGCATTTCTGCCCCGGAACAAGACCTTATAGAGAAACCTCTTTTAGCTATTACCTTCTTGTCCAATCTCCAAGTCATTCTGCACAGAACAACAGAAACAATTTGAATGCTTAAAAGAACAAGAGGACTTGAGGGGAGAAGAGTTGAACACCATCTGTGAATCCAGAAGCCTTGTGTGGAGTGCAAGAGCCAGCTCCTCTCCTCCAAGACATGCACTCCACTGGCTTAGCCTCCCATGTCTGGGAGCAGTGCACCAGGCTGATTGGAAGGCACATTCTCATGTCACACGGAGAAGCCTGCCGCATCAGGCCACGTAGTACTGGTTTGGGCTGTCCTTGTCCATGTCCGTGTAGTCTCTGTCTATGAGAGACTCAATCCTCTTCTTCAGGTCTCCAGGCTTCACTGGGAACTGTAGCTGGTTGTCTAGCTCAGAGACCAGAAGATTGTGGCTGAGAGTCTTTCTCATCTTCATGGTTCTGACAATTGCAGCATCTATCTGGTAATGCCGGTCCTGGAACACCCTCTCTGTGGTGCTGACCTGCTTCTCGACAGTCTCCCTCATCTGATTCTGGTTGATCTTGATGTGAAACAGTTTGTGCTTGAACTTGCCATTGAAGAGAAACTTGTCTCCATCCTCCACCTCCTTCCCTTTGGGGCTCTTGACCAGTATGCGGGCTTTGCCGCAGGCCAGGGACTGCAGGGTTCTCTGCAGCTCACTGTCCTCTATCCCAGCGGCCACTTTGATCTCCTCAAAGCTGAATCTGTCCCCTTTGTTGAACATGAGAAGCACCAGCGTCTGAAACAGGGACACCTGGAACTTCTTTCCTTCCTTGAATTCTGCCTTTGAAACGGCATATCCCAACGTGGTTTGCCACTGGAGTTTCTGCCACTTTGCTTTCCCAGATAGAATGTCTTAAACACTTCCTGAAGTTTGACCATCTCAGGCAGCAAGTGCACCTCCATGGGCATGTAGGTGGGCCAGTAGCCCATGGTGAGGATGTTCACAGTCAGGTCTATGGGGCTCGGAGCGCTCTGGTTCTGCATGTACTGCTTGAAGTGCACCATGATGTCCTTGGAGAGCTCCATGTCCTTGAATATGCCTTCCACCTCCTGGTGAAGGTGGCACCACACTAGCGCTTCAGTTTGAACAGCATCAACTTTTCTGCATCCACAGAGGCGCTTTTCCCAACTAGAAGTCTTTTTTTCCAGATATTTTTTATAGAACACTTCAAAGACATCCTTCCCGTGAATGAACCTGAAGATGATCATGATCTTGTCCAGGATCCTCTCCAGCTCCTCGTCAGTGGCTTCCTTGTTGCCTACCCGGAGTTTGGAGTCCATATGCTTGGCTATAACTTCTGTGGGCTTGTTTGGTCTCTTGTTGATGAAGGTCTCAAAGGACTCCTTCATCAGATCGATGCACTTGTCGCTCCTCTGGAAGCACACATCAATGACATGTTCCGCCCTGTCCTTGAAATCCAGCAGGTCCTGCACCATGTCCTTGTCCTTCTCAGGGTTGATGACAATAGTTGTCCTGAAAGTCTTAATGTGCTCGCTCCAGTGCTGCAACAGGACGTGCTGACCATCCTTCACACAGCCGAACAGCTGGTACATCTGGGTGAGGTCTGGCACTCTGTTCTCGTCCAGCAAGTTGTCCAGCCCTTTCTGCAGAATTGCTGTCAAGTATTCTCCTAAGAGCTGTTTCTCCACACAGGCAATCAATGGCTTCTGTGTCCTGTGGTCCAAGTACATGATCACTCAGTCTCCTTCTTCCTCCAGACACTTACTGACATGGTTAGGTATTCAGGAACCTATCTTTCTTGTATCAACCTTTGGCCTTCTGTAGCATATACACAGTTGATTTCTTCCAAGAACTTCATCTCAAATGAGTCCTTGTAAACCTGCAGGTCAGACAGCATGCTCAGCAGGCTCCACAGCAAACTGCGGTCCACCACCTCCCCGTCCTGCTAGCGCTCGATCAGGAGAAGAATGCCGTCACAGTTTTGCTCTGCACCAGCTTGTCACTGATGATGTGGTTCCTGAAGAGCTCTAAGCCCATGTCCCAGATGGAAGGGAGCATGGAGCTCTGCAGCACATATGTGCGGTCCAGAAAAAGGAAGATACTCCTGATCATAATCATCTGCCTGCAGTGGTCCTGCCAGCACGTGTCGATCCTCTTTAGGAACAGGACGCTGTCTAGAGCATTCGGTACTTCTGTGCCTTATCTATGTCAGTTTGAAAGCTAGCACGAGGAAAAGGATATTCTTGGAACTGAAGGGTCTGCACCTGCACGTGCTCCTCGCACACCTGCTGGAGTTGCTTGTAGAGGGCTGGCAAGACTTTGTGAGAGCAGAGATTCTCAACAGCCTGGTAGAGCTCCTCCATGTTGCAGGTGACAGGCGTGCTGCTCGGTATGGCACACACAGTCTCGTGCAGCTGACGCCAGGTGTCCTGCATGTAGTTGTCGGGCAGCCTCCGCCTGTCTCAGAAGTTCTTGATGACGAGCTTCTTGGAGCCGCTAGACGCCGAGGAGATGGTGGCGGTCGCCAGTGCAGCAGGCTGGGACAGGCTGTTGGTGTGTCCAACGAGCTCTGAGAAGCTGCCCTTGCGTGGGGTCTCCTCAGCCATGGTGCTGCCACTCCAACCGACATGAACTGGACCGCTGACCTTTGATCTAGCGCTCACACGAGCGCACGACGTGCCGAGTCCAAGGAACCTGGCTGAGTGGGGCGACCGAGGCGGTGGCACAGCGCACGGATGCCTGGCCCAGCCCTGGAGCACCGAGATGCCCGGCTCGCGTGCCACCGTGCATGCCTAATTCTTGATCCTCGATGGAGGTCAGAACTCCAGATTCCTTCTCTCACTTGAGTGAAACATGATACTCTGAGCATAGCTCTTTTGATTCCTCTTTGGGATACCCGAATATCCTTCTTGTCCTGTTTTCCTAGGGCTCAGGTCTCTGAGGTGTATGTTAGTGCAGGAAGAATGGTAGAGTCAAAAAGATGTGTCCAGAGCCGGAGGTTCTTCGTCCTCTTAACAACTTCTTTGATGCTCTTGAAGGCGTTCCACGTTGCTCTCTTCTTCCTGCACAGTTCTGGGGCCAAATCATTCTTCACAGTGAGTTCTTGACGCAGGTACACATAGCTGGTGCATTTGGAGATATTCATTCCATTGAGTGCAAATGGAACATAAGGGACTAGTTCATGAACATTGTCTTGGTGAGATTGAGCCGCAGTCCGACCTTTCCACACTCGTGGTCGAAGTTGGCCAGCATTTGTGCCACTTGGCTAATGTTTGGCGTTATGAGAACAATGTCAACAGTGAAGCGGAGGTGGTGTAGTTGCCGACTGTCTATCTTCACTCCCATTTCTTCCCATTCCAGTTGTCACATGATGTTCTCAAGGGTGGCACTGAAGAGTTTCGGTGAAATGGTATCACCCTGCCAAACCCCTCTCTTTATATCAATGATCAGTTCTTTGTAGAATGGTGAGATCCTGGTGGTGAATCTGTGATACAGCTCGTGGAGGATCTTGATTACTGAGTTTGAATGCCCTGTTCGGCTAGGGCTTCGATGACTGCCTCAGTCTCAACAGAATCAAAGGCCTTCTTTAAATCGATGAATGTTTGACAGAGCAGCATCTTGAAATCTCGCAAAACTTCGATGAGCTTGGTCACTGTGTGGATATGGTCAGTCATGCTGAATCCTTTTTGGAACCTGGTTTGCTCATATAGTTGGACCTTGTCTAGTGTTCTGCCTATTCTATTCAGGATGACTTGAGTAAACAACTTATAGACAATGAACAACAGGCAGTTTGGGTGATAGTTGCCGATGTGGATGTCTCCCTTCGTGAACAACAGAAGGGTCCTGCTGATTTCCATTGGGATGTAACCCTGCATTCAGACAGGTAGCATGTGAAGAGCTGAGCCACTGTATTGACAAGTACTGGCAGCAGATTCTTCAGGTGCTTGGGTCTGACCTTGTCTGGACCGGGTGCTGTACGTGTCTTTACCAATAAATGGTGTGTCGGATTTTGGAAGGGAGGACGTTGGGAACGACATATCCATCCTGCGGAATTTAGTATGTGGGCAGGTGGACGTGGCTATCGAAGAGATTCAAGTAGAAGTCGTGAATAATCCTCTCCATTGCCCTTCTGGAAGATGTGGTAGATCCATCAGGATGTCGGAGGGCAGTCATCTTGGTCTTAAAGTTGGCGAAAAACAGGCGAATGTTACAAATATTTTTCCCGGCTTCTGCCACATCGGCCAACACTGCTGCTCTTCTCTCGTTGAGGTCTTCCTTTATCACTTCTCTGCACAGCTTTGAGAACTTGGACGTTAGCTTGTGATTGCCTGAGGCTCATGCCACACCACGTTGGCGAAGGAGCTCGAGAGTTTCCGAAGACATGCGTCTGTTTGTGGCTTTTCCACTCTCTCATTATTTGCACAGTCATGAGGTGCTGAACTAGTCGATGTTGTCAATGACGGCACCTTCCCATATTGCCGCAATAGTGCAAAAGAACTCCCAGTTGGTGGTCATTCTTGGAGTTCTCTTCTTAAACTTAAACTTTGCAGACCTTTCTCCCCGCTCTGTGAAGTAGAATTTTGCACGAAGGAGACGTTGGTCTTATCATGTTTTAAATTTGGGGACAACAGCGACATCGGTCAGGCAAAACCTTCGATTGAATATGATGTGGTCAATTTCATTGTGGAACTCTCCACCGGGAGACTCACATGTCCAACGTTTAGATTCGGCCTTCTGGAACTGTGAGTTACCATGGATAGTCTTGGTCGACATGATGAACTCAGACAGTCTCTCACCCTGTTTTTCCATTCTAGGCCATGGGTCCCAATGTGGAGTTCTTTGGGAGACCTTCTCGGTCCTATCTTGGCACCCAAAATGAAATCACCCACAATGATCTTGTAAAAGGTGTGGTCTTCTTTATAGAACTTCTCCAGCTCCATGTAGACGTTCTCAATTTCTTCTTCATCGTAGTTGGATGTTGGTGCGTAGACGACGAAGATAGAAACTGCTGGCAGTGAGCCACATCTATTCAAGTGTAATTGTCTGATTTGGGTTGTTAGGCATTCGAATGAATCAATGCTCACGGCCAAGTTCGTATTGACAAGGACACGGACACCACCAATGCCTCTATTGTCACATGTTCTGAAGAACAGTTTTTCTCCAGTGTCAAAAATGGCATGGTGTGATCGATTCCTTCTCATCTCGGTCAGACCAATGACGTCATACTTGATCTTCTGTGCTTGCACCATCAGGTCCTCGATGGATGCTTTCGATGTCAGTGTATGTGCATTACACGTAAGCGTACATGTAAGTATAGACAGTCATTTTAGTCCTTCTTAATTTTGGCAGTCTAGTTCGTCCCTTAGATTTTATCAGCCTCTCCTTTCTCATCCTTCTTAGTGCTGCCATATTGGGAGCTCTTTTAGTATCAGGGGAATGAGGCCCATTGTTGTTACTGTTTTTGGCATATCAAATATGACACGGGTAGCTTGCTAGGCTCTGCTGTTTGGATGGAATACTCTTGGTAGCTGCCAGGCTCTCCAAGAGGGATGGAGGCTTTTATGGCGGTCTCTCATTGCCCTTAGAGGAGTTCCCGTGATTCACACCATATTTGAACCCCATCTATGGTGTGGTAATTATGGAAAATGGGTATTAGGTGTTTTATGATGTGCTTCGTGGTCGCACAGTCCAAAAAGTGGCCTGGAGCATGGCGGTGGCTGGGTAGTCGAGGTAGTGGAGGTGGAGGTTAGCCGATGAGGTATTTATCTGGCACTGGTAGGGTGGGTCATCTGGGCGTAATCTCTGGGGCACCGGAGAATGGGGGAAGCAGACCGAGGATCTCTGCTTCCAGATCCCGTTGAGCCTGGAGTCCAAGGTCACAAGTTCTGCTTTGCCTGGTTCTGTGGGGCTTCACTCATGCATGAGGTTCAGCCCGAGTGTCCCGAAAGTGGCCTGGAGCGTGGGGGTGTCTGGTGGCTCCAGTAGTGTATACATATTATTTATACTCAATAAAATACAACCACTAAAACTATACACCAGATGAATTTTGTGATTATATGCAGTTTCATATTATTTATTTATTTATTTATAATTTTTTAATGAATCAATGTGAGATAGTTACATATTATTTGGTCATAACTAGGGTGCTTAGGACTTGATCCTGGTTCTATGTCCAGGGATCATTTCTGGTGGGGTCTAGGGGACCATATGAGATGCTAGGGATCAAACTTGGGTCAACAGTGTGCAAGGCAAGCACCCTACCTGCTGAACTACCCTCTGGTCCCAATTGTATAGTTTTGTAACCACCACACACATAACCTATCTCAAAAGCCATTTTTACCTTCGTCTAAATTCAGCCTATTTTGATTATTTTTTCTCAGGTATTTTAAAATACAAATTGCAGTTTGCACACCAATGATATATTTATTATTATTTCCTAGTCAAGGGTTACTGTTCATCTTTTTCTCTTTTCTCTTTTATTCTGTCTTAGACTGTTGATGTGTTGTGGGGTAATTTGTTTTTCACCATCCAAAAAGAGTAAACTTATATTTTTCTGCTGGTATGATGACTATGTTCAGTTGATGTAGACTCAGAGAATGTGAATTGCTATTCTGATTGGCTTGGGATTTTATTAATGAGTTTTAGTTCTTCCACAAACCCATGTGCAAACTTCAAAGTCAAATATAAATACTCATTGTCTAAATCATGCCTTGCAATTTTTGTCATTTTTCAACAGTTAATTTTTTTTAATTTAAAATTTTATTTTTACAGAGTTGTTCACAATAAGTTTTTACATTAAATATTTCAACACCAGTCCCAAAATTACATCTTCCTACCACCACTATTTCAAAATTTCCCACCACCATCTATGCCTGCCGCATAGGCAGATGCTAAATAATTTATTTTGCATTGCTTGGTATGAGGTAAGTGGCTGTGTGCTCTGAAATTTAAAAATTTTTAAATATTTGGGGTCTGGAGGCATCTATGTGGTGTGCTGCTGTGAGTCTCTGAATCATGGCCATTAATCATTTAAATGGCCTGATTTAGATCTCTTTTGAGATTTATTTATCAGTCTCTGAAGCAAGGCTGATAAAAGAACTCTTATAACTGAGCCAGAGGTGATTTGTGGGTGTGACTCCCACATACCTAACTTTTTTTTTTTAATTATTAGTGAATCACCGTGAGGTACAGTTACATACTTACAAGTTTTCGTCTTTGCGTTTCAGTTATACAATGATAGAGTAGCCATCCCTGCAACAGTGCCCATTCTCCACCGCCAATGATCCCAGGAGCGCATATCATCTCACACCACAGAGACTGGCCAACATCCAAAAGAACAAAAGCAATTGGTGTTGGCGTGAATGTGGGGAGAAAGGGACTCTCCTTCACTGCTGGTGGGAATGCCGACTGGTTCAGCCCTTTTGGAATACAGTATGGATGATTCTCAAAAAATTAGAAATTGAGCTCCCAATTGGCCCAGCAGTTGCACTTCTGGGAATATATTCTGAAGAGGCTGAAAAGTTTAGTAAAAGTGACATCTGCACTTGTATATTCATTGCTGTAGTGTTTACAATAGCCAAAATCTGGAAAAAAACAGAGTGCCCAAGAACAGATTACTGGTTAAAGAAACTTTGGTACATCTACACAATGGAATACTATGCAGCTGTTAAAAAGATGAAGTCATGAAATTTGTATATAAGTGGATCAACATGGAAAGTATCATGTTAAATGAAATGAGTCAGAAAGAGAGGGACAGACATAGAAAGATTGCACACATCTGTGGAATATAAAGTAACAGAATGGAAGACTAACACCCAAAAATGGTAGACATAAGGTCCAAGAGGCTTGTCCTACGTCTTGGAAGATGGCCTCACGTGTTGGGGGGAAAAGGCAGCTCAGATAGAGAAGGGAGCACCAAGTAAAGGGTGTCGGGATGACCCGCTTGGGCTGGGAGATACAAACCAAAAGTAGACTATTGACAAAAAAAGATGAGCACTCAATACCTCTATCACAAACCACAACACCCAAAAGGAGAGAGAGAACAAAAGGTAATTCCCTGCCATAGAGGAAGGGTTGGGGGGGAATGGGATGGGTGTGGTGGGAGGGCTCCTGGCATCCCTTGCAATTTAATGGGTATAAGTACCACCATGGCTTGACAATTCAGATGTCAGGAATCTACCTATAGTAGGTAAGTAAAGCCCCTGAGAAAAGGTTAACTCTCATTTTTGGAGAAAACATTGGCTTTAGAATTAACCTTCAAAACTATGCCATGGGGGGACTGGAGCAATAGCACAGCGGGTAGGGCGCTTGCCTTGCACTCGGCCAACCCAGGCTGACCCAGGTTCGAATCCCAGCATCCCATATGGTCCCCTGAGCACCGCCAGGGGTAATTCCTGAGTGTAGAACCAGGAGTAACCCCTGTGCATTGCTGGGTGTGACCCAAAAAGCAAAAAAAAAAAAAACAAAAAAACTATGCCATGGGTTTCTGCACCAATATGATTATAAGCAACAGTATGACTTATCACTTTTCTCTGACATGCAAAAATGCTGTTTACCATTATCACTTGTCCTCCAAGTATTTTCCATAAAAGTACAGAGTGGATAAATTGTGAGAATTTTCTATAATAAAAACAGTTCTTGAAATTATAAGTATTAGAATAGAGGACTCTAATCCTGAATTCTTTAATACTCACTGTTATGTCTCCCACTTTTCCTGTTTAACAATAACAGGGAGGATAGACTAAATAGTTTTTGTGGACCTTTGCATTTCTGAACTTCCATGAAACTAATTCTCACATCTCTTCGGAAAATTGTGGAGAGAGGGAGAATAAATGCTGGATTGATTTTATTCTTGAGCAAAACAATTAGCTCTTCAATTGATTAATGCTATATTGGCAACTACTGCAACTTAGTGAAGATGATTTAGTACTTCAGCAATTGCTGGACGCTTATAAATGTGCCAGTTTGGTATATTGAAATTAGTAAGGTTTCTAAAGGTACTTCAAACTGTCCTTAATTAATTAAATGCTGGATAGATACAGTCCAAGGTTAACCACTTAATAAATTGGCAACCAAATAAAAACTGAAATCAAACATTTTCAGCAGTTTACTGGAAGGGATCTGGGCTGTATACCAAGAGATTCTGTAGCAATACTGGCAGCACGGTGGGTCATTTTCAAGTTCCTGACTCATTGTCACTATACCCTTCCACCAAAGAGTAAATCCTTCCCTCTAAAATCACTGCATGATATTGTTTCATCTGTAGCATCAATGGTTGTGTCCCTTGTCACAGTCTAAACAGTCTTTCACAAAGTGGCACCACTGCCTTGGGAGTGGGAGTGGGGAGCACTGGACCAACTTCAGGAGAAGTTGTAGCCTCAGGGTGTTAACTGTTTGCTTAAAGAAGGTACGTTTACAGGTAAGGTGCTGAGCATTTTTTTTTCCTCAAAAGGAGTGGCAGGTCAGATAAGTTTTGGAACTTCTGGACTAAAATAAAACCCCTACGTGAAATGTAAATCATTGAGACAAGACTATCTTCAAATCGCACTGTATTTTTTTTGCTATTGTTGTTATTTTGGGTCACACTTGGCGATGCTGAGGGGTTACTTCTGACTCTGCACTCAGGAATTACCCTTGGCGGTGCTTGGGGCGGGGGACCATATGGGATTCTGAGAATCAAACCCAGGTCAGCCAAATGCAAGGCTCTATTTGCGGTGGTATCTCTCCATCCCCTGCATATTTGGAATTAAGAATACTGTTAAGGAGAATATAGTGAAATTTCTTAGGCACAAAGAAAAATCTTCCCTAATTCTATGAACTAGTATTTAAGTTGAAGCGATTTAAAGGTAAGAGAAAGTTGCACAGAGAAGGGGATCAAAAACTAAGTTGATTTAATCATGTTAAATAGACTAGTGACTAAAGATTACTGAAAATTTCAAAGCCAGATGTAATTAAAGGTTGGCTAATTACCCAGTGAGACTAATTCAGGAAAATTTCTGCTTTCTGATTAACTAAAGGAGTCAATAGTATCACTCAAATTGTCAGGTACTGTATTTTTAAAAACCTGAATATTTGATTAAGACAAATGATAAAAACATTAAGGATCCACTTTCTGTTAAACTCTGGGCAAAATGCTATGGGAGACATGAGAAAGGAATAAGAATCCTGCCTGAGAATACTACAAAAGCGTCATGCTACAGTACAAAAAGTAATATATCGAGAGACTGAAGTCTTGGATTCCATCAGCTTACTTTGTGGCCTTGATCAAGATGTTTTAGATATTCAGATTCCCAGACCACTGAAATATAACCAGTAAAATAATGAGAGCACTTCTGAAAATTATAAAAACCTGTTCACATTTAGTCAGCAATAATATAGTTTCTTATGATTGGGCATGTATTAGAGAATAGACACTTTGATAGAAAAATGAAACGGAGTTGGAATTTATCACTTACTAGCTGAGTGGACTATAATATTGCTGCCTGAACTAGTAGATATTTTGTAAGAGTGATTTTATTATTCACATTCAAATGAGTACAGTTTAGCAGAAAACTGTGTGATAAACCTGTGAAGATAATGGAAATTAAAATTTCCCTGTCTAAATATACTGTGTGGAAAACTGTCATGATAGCATAAGTACTCAGAGTACCTTATTTTTCAGAAATGTCATACAACGAAAATAGGCTTTTAAAAGAAAGAAAACTTTCATTTTTGTTTTGTTTTATCAAAACTGTCAGATACTTTAAAAGTGATGCTAGATTAAGGAAGCTGCACTGGAGAAAGATACAACAGTTCTTTTTTTAAGAAAACAATTTATTTTATTGAATCACCATGAGATAGAGCATTATAAGCTGTTCATGATTGAGTTTCAGTTATACAATGTTTCAATACCCATCCCTCCACCAGTGTAATTAATTTCCTAGCACCAGTGTCTCCAGCTTCCCTCTCACCCACCCCCAAACCCAAACCACCCCTCACCTCTGCCTGCCTCTATGGCCGGCACCTCTCTTCTCTCTCTCTCTCTCTCTCTCTCTCTCTCTCTCTCTCTGTCTGTCTCTCTCATTTTTAGGCATTGGGGTTTGCTATACAGTTGCTGAAAGATTATCATGTATATCCCTTTACCTACTTTCATCACTCAGTTCTTTTTTTTTTTTTTATTTTTTTTTTATTTTTATTTTTTTTTTTAATTTATTTTTAATTAGAGAATCACCGTGAGGGTACAGTTACAGATTTATACACTTCTGTGCTCACACTTCCCTCATACAAAGTTTGGGAACCCATCCCTTCACCAGTGCCCATTCTCCACCACCCGTAAACCCAGTGTCCCTCCCACCCTCCCCAATCCCATCTCCCCCCCACCCCACCCTGCCACTGTGGCAAGGCATTCCCTTCTGCTTTCTCTCTCTAATTAGCTGTTGTGGTTTGCAACAAAGGTGTTGATCACTCAGTTCTTGTGCAGAATGATAATTTCTAACTAATATTGTCATAATGGACCCTCATCTATCTTAACTACCTTCCACCACCCCCCCCCCACACACCCTTGTGGTAATTTCCAACCATTGACCAGTCATACTGGTCCATTTTCCCTGGCCTTGGATATTAGTTTCATACTGTTTTTTAATATCCCACAAATGAATGCAGTCATTCTATATATATCCCTCTCCTTCTGACTCATTTCATTCAGCACAATACTCTTCAAGTCCATCCATTTATAGGCAAATTTTATGACCTCAGTTTTTCTAATAGCTATGTTGTATTCCATTGATACAACAATTATTGAAGAAGTAAAATCTGTAAGAATTAATGACTACATGCTAAATGAAAAAGTGGCAAATGAGGGAGCTAAGTCAAGTGTTCAGCTTGTGTAATTGGATAGCTGATGGTTACCATTTATTCACTCAAAAAAGTTTGTTAATTGCCTACCATAAAATTGTGTTCTGGAAATAAGGTGGTGAAGTAAATAATAATGGTTCTTTTTCGTATGTCTGTTACAGTCTAGCAAAAGAAATAAACATGATAAACAAAAATGTAATTCTGAACTGTGCTAAGTAGTAGAAAGTATAGAGTACTGTGCCAAGCAATGCCAGGTATGCTTAATGGGTAATACAAGAGGATGGTAGATATTGAGTGAAAATAAAATAACTATTCATGTTTTGAACATGTTAAATTTCCGGGTACAAATGGAAAACATGGTTGGAGATATTCAGAAAGTATGGAATAGATCAGTTTTGGAGCTCAAAGTAAGAACTGAGTAGAAGAAATTAACACAAAATTTTCTCAGATAGTTATTGAACTTATAGGATTACATGGAATCAACGGAAAGAAACATAGAGAACAGAGATTCTAGATGAGTGTGAATGTGACGTCTTCTGTGCTTTTAATTGAATTTGATTATTTGGGGTTGGTGCACACAGTCTATGCTAATTTAAAGCTTAGTCCCCATTTTCTTACACCTGTACAACTTTAACTTCGTAAATTTATTTTATCTATTGGGTCTATAGAAACATTTGGCTTTTAGTAAAAATTAACTAACCAGTGTGAACACTACAATACCCCCAGATATTATGAGTTTTTTGATCTACCACAATAGCAAATATAAATAACACCACTTACAATTTATTCTTGGTAAAATTTGATTCCAAACTTGATATACAACTATTTGTTTTTTGAAAGTTTTTTATTAGTGAATCACTGTGAGGTACAGTTACAGACTTACAAGCTTTCATGTTTGCGTTTCAGTCATACCATGATCAAGTACCCATCCCTCCACCAGTGCCCATTTTCCACCAACAATGGTCCCAGCATGCCTCCCCCCACCCCCAACCCTTACCCCCCACCCCACCCTGCCTCTGTGGCAGGGCATTCCTTTTTGCTCTCTCTCCTTTTGGGTGTTGTGGTTTGCAATAGAGGGATATACAACTATTCTTTTTTTTTAATTTTTAAAATTTTATTGAATCACCGTGAGATAGTTGCAAGCTTTCATGTTTGGGTTACAACTATTCTTAACAATAGAAAATATAGTAGTCAGAGAACTGTGAGTAGGGTCCCAGTTAATAAACTAGAGAAGCCTGCTAGAGGTTAAAAGACAACACAGGGAGGAGCATTTAGGTAAACCCAGAGTGTGGGAAATTCTATAGGAAAAACAATTGATTTTTCTCACAAATACTGCATTGGAGGAAAAAAAATTTAGATCATGTAGATTAAAATAGATTATAGAAATAGTAGACAGCTATAACATGTATGTGCACATTTCTTGAATCCTGATGCATACAAACAACTTATTAAAAATGTATATTATAATCAGGCATATTTTTATGATATTAAAGAATGGCTATCATCTTGAAATATGATAAATACTTTAGATTCAACTAAAAAATTCTCTATTTTTAGAGGTTGTATTGTGACTGCACTTTCAAATAAGTTCTTATATTTTATAGATACGTGCTGAAATATTTATGGATTAAATGATGAATCATTGTCTTAATTCAAAATGGAGGGCAGTGGGTGGTAAGTAGAGATGTAATATTATCTGACAAGAACCTATATTTTTGACTAGAGCAATTGTCTTACTAGTAGAGTTAGTGAGTCGGGGAAACCAGAAAGAAGTGGATTTTGACTGATGTCAGATTTGAAATGTCTAGTTGGAAAAGTGCAGAAATCACAAAGGTTGTTGGATATGTGAGTTATGGGCTCAATTGAGAGATCTGACTGCAGATGCAACTTTGAGGGTAACACAGTCCTAAAGCTTATATTCTCCCTATGGGATATTATGTATGTGCATAACTTTATTTTTTCTAGATTAAATAGGAACTCTTCTCTTTTCTATGATCTTTACTACTTCATGAACTATCTGTTCAGCTATTTTGCTAATTTAATTCCAAATCTATTTTATATATTTTTGTTGCTATTACTGTTTCTTATAAAAGCAAGTTTTAAACAAGAAAATTATATAGAAATACTTGTATTTCTGTGCTGATATTTACAAAAACTGTTTTTGTGATCATAGGTATGTGTATATATATGAATGCATTTATATAAAAATTAAAATATTTCAAAAAACTATATAACAAACAGGTAACATGACTATATTTGGGTAGGATACTTGGTTTAGATTCTGGTCAGGGTAACTTTTAGCTTTGCATATCATATTTTACTTTTATATGAAAATTTATCTTTATTTTATTTTTATACTGATTTGCTTATTTATTTATTTATTTTATACTAAAATATATTTCCATATTACTTGCAAAATAATCTTTTAAAAGAAAATTTTATTTACTTTTATTATGTTTAAAAATAGCCTTTTATTCTTTAATTTTTAAAAAATGTATTTTGATTAAAAACTCTCTGATTTAGGGGCTGGAGTGATAGCACAGCGGATAGGGCGTTTGCCTTACACGCGGCCGACCCGGGTTCGATTCCCAGCATTCAATATGGTCCCCCGAACACTGCCAGGAGTGATTCCTGAGTGCAAAGCCAGGAGTGACCCCTGAGCATTGCCGGGTGTGACCCAAAAAATAAAAAAAAACCTCTGATTTACAAAGTTGTTCATTATACAGTCGTCTCGGTGATGTGTTCCAACACCACCAGTGTGACCTTCTGTCTACCAATGTCCCCATTTTCCCTCCCATCGCCAACCTGCCCTCTTAGGCACATACCAAACTTACTTTATGTTGCTTGTTCCAACAAAATTTTAAGATATGGCAAATAGAATGATCAGAAAATAAATCAGTAAGAGCCAATATGTGGTTGCTATATGATTTTAACCTATATAAATAAGGAAAATAAAATCCTTTAATACAATATAGCACGGTAGCACTTTCATCCCATTGTTCACCGATTTTCTTGAGTGGGCACCAGTAACGTTTCCATTGTGAAACTTGTTGTTACTGTTTTTGGCATATCGAATATAACACAGGTAGCTTGCCAGGCTCTGCCGTTCGGGCGAGATACTCTTGGTAGCTTGCCCAGCTCACCAAGAGGGACGGAGGAATCGAACCCAGGCCGGCTGCGTGCTAGGCAAACGCCCTACCCACTGTGCTATGGCTCCAGCCTCAACTATAGCACTGTCTGTCATCTCCGTTGTTCATCAATTTGCTCGAGTGGGTACCAGTAAAGTCTCCATTGAGAGACTTGTTACTGTTCTTGGCATATCAAACACGCCACGGGTAGTTTTCCAGGCTCAAATATCTCTCTAAATATTATTTTATGTGTCTGGCTTTTAAATTATTTTACAGCTAGACTAAATCCTATTTTGACCCTAAATAGCAACTCTGAAACTTCAAGAACTGGTTCCTTTTCCCACTAGAGCTTCACAAATCAACCCTCTTTCATCCTTTTGTTTTGTTTGTTTGTATGTTCGTTTGTTTTGGGCCACATCTTGCGATACTCAGAGCTTATTCCTAGCTCTGAGCTCAGAGGTCACTCCTGGTGTGCTCCAGGGATTATATGGGGAGCTGAGAATCAAATTGGGTCAGCTGTGTGCAAAGCAATTGCTCTACCCGCTGTACTATTGCTCCAGCCCCAAACTCTCTTTCATCCTTGACATGACACTTTATGAACATTTGTAGACAGTGTTCCTAACACCCTACAATTATTTCTTTAGAAGCTGAAAATTTCTTCATTTATTTAATTTTCTCATCCTCTGGACCAATTCTAGTTTCGTGGTGTTTTATGTAAAGTATAAGGCTTAGGAAAGTACATCTGCTATTGCAATTTGCCACTTTTGCAGATATCAGAGAGATAATCTGGAGCAGTTATTCTTCTAATGACCTTGTATAATTAACCATTGTGGTATCTAATTAAAAATAAACATATATCAGGGTCCCTATGTTTCCCTGTGGAACTGTTCTAATTCATCTTTGTCCTCTGGCTATTATTTTACATAAGATAACCACAGGGCAGTTAATTTTGGAAACACATATGATAGAAAATTGCAGCTCATTTTTCACCTTAATATATTTTTAATCAGTCCTTCTGGTTATGTCCAATAATAATATACTTATTTATTTTTCCATCCTAAACTCTGGGTAGGCAAGACTGGAAACTAATTTTGTAGAATAACAAGATATAGATTAACCCTATCCTCAGACCTAACCAAATTACTCTGCTAAAGCCAGGTGACAGCTATTTTCCCAACTGATGACAACCTTGGCCTATTCTTCAATAGAATGGAAATTCAAAGAAGGTCAGATAATCATATCTGAGCTTCTAGCCTTCATCCTTTATGGCCCATTTGGTTATTATGGTTATTATATTCTGATCTTAGCGAATGCATGATTTGTTCTTTAATTGGATTCATTAATTCAGCGTTTTTTTCCTCCAGTCATTTAATCAAGTTTCAGCTGATACCCATAAGGCTAGGTAGCTTCCTAACATTGCTGCTGAATTAATTGATGTCTTCATATGTATTTACTTCCCTCCATGAATTAATATCCTAAAGTTAAATACTATATGCATATAGTATTTTCAATAATATAGTGCCATCAGTGTTTGTATATATTGATAACACAAACTATATTATCATCTGTTTAAACCTCCACTTAGAATTCTACTATCCATTGTGTGAAATTAGGATATATAGGATATACTAGGATATATAGGATAGCTGCTGGTACTCATTAGGACTTCATTGTTCCTTGTTCCTATCTAGTGGAAAATAAATTGCACTACCCCATAAAGTGAAAATAAAGCCATTGACTTTTTCTATACTAAATTTGTATCATCATGTACTTTTCTATTTTAATCTGATAGTGTGGAAAATTAATTTTACATATTATAATATTAAACCACTCATATATAGCATAAAACCAATCATTGCATTTAGTTATTAGTAATAAACATTGGATTTTTTTTTAGAAATTGACATGACATTTTTTTACCAAACTTGTCTTTAGTTTTGGTTTTATAACTATGTTGTCTTCAAAAAATAACATTTTTGTCTTTTTAAAATTTTATTTATTTTTCCATGTATTTATTTTTTAATTGAATTTCAGTGATATAAACATTTACAAAGTTGTTCATGATTGGATTTCAGTCATATAATGTTCCAACACCTGTCCCTTCACCAGTATACTTTTCCCACCATCAACGGCCCCTATTTCCCTCCAGCTCCCCCAAACCTGTCTCACCGCCTGCCACTATGGCAGGCACTTTTCATCTCTCTCTGTAGGATAACATTGGGTTTGTCCTTTCAGCCTTGCCCCAGGGAACTTAGTTTACCTTAAATCAATGTCCTTTCTGTACGGACAAAGGAAGACAGTTAATACTATGCCTTGTAACGTGGGAGCTGATTGACTCCAATAATATTTACTTCCAGGCATCTGCTTTCTCAACTCAGTTGCCCTTAGTTCCTAGCACCCCAAAAGCAGGGTCCCAACAAGGGACAGAATGGACTCAGGGTAAACTGTGAGCTACCCTGGCATCGAAATGGGTGAGGCCAAAGCACCATAATACGCAACTATATATAAGTTGAGAACATGGTCATAGAAACATGCTGTCATGATTCAAAAGTAACGACGAGACTAGGACCCTGCTGGGGTTAGGAAGACTAACCTGGCCTGAGGACTGTGGTCTGGAATATATAGTGAATGTCCTCAGGAAGAGCCAAACTTTAAGTCTGATATATCTCTTACTGTGCTCATACAGAATGGCATTGCTAGAAATATTAGAAGTAGATTTACTACAACTAATTAAGTGGATTACTAGCCGAAGAAGGAAGAAAGTGACACCCTTGTTTGGATCCCACCGTTGAGTGGATCTCCTAGTAATTTGGAGTAATCTCCTTAGATGAGATTTTTTTTCAACAAAATACTAGCAAATAGGATCCAACAACTCATCAAAATGATCATACAACATGACCAAGTGGGATTCATCCTGGGGATGCAAGGATGGTTTAACATTCGGAAATCAATCAACATAATCCATCATATCAACAAAAGTAAAGAAAAAACCATATGTTCATATCAATAGATGCAGAGAAAGCATTTGACAAGATCCAGCACCCGTTTATGATTAAAACTCTTGCCAAAATGTGTATAGAAGGGAATTTCCTAAAGATAGTCAAAGCCATCTACCACGAACCTATGCCAAGCATTATCATCAATGGGGATAAAAGAAGGGCCTTTCCTCTAAGATCGGGGACAAGACAAGGATGCCCACTCTCACCACTTCTCTTCAATATAGTACTGGAAGTACTAGCAATAGCCATTAGGCAAGAAAAAGATATTAAAGGCATTCAGACAGGAAAGGAAGAAATCAAACTCTCACTATTTGCAGACAATATGATACCATATCTAGAGAAGCCTAAAATATCTACTAAGAAACTCTTAGAAACAAGTGACCTGTATAGTAAGGTCTCAGGCTACAAAATCAATACCCAAAAGACCATGGCCTTCCTATATGCAAACAATGAGACAGAGGAAAGGGACATGAAAAAAGCAATCCCATTCACAATTGTGCCCCAGAAAATCAAATATCTTGGAATCAGCTTAACTAAAGAAGTAAAGGACCTCTACAAAGAAAACTATAAAACACTACTCCATGAAATAAAAGAGGACATGAGGAAATGGAAACATATCCCCTGCTCATGGATAGGGAGAATCAACATTGTCAAAATGGCAATACTGCCCAAAGCATTATACAGATTCAACGCGATCCCTATCAGGATACCCATGACATCCTTTAAAGAAATGGATCAAGCAATCTTGAAATTCATATGGAACAATAAACACCCACGGATAGCTAAAAAAAATTCTGGGGGAAAAGATGATGGGAGGTATCACCCTCCCCAACCTTAAACTTTACTACAAAGCGGTAACAAATAAAACAGCATGGTACTGGAACAAGGGCAGAGCCTCAGACCAATGGAACAGAGTGGAATATCCCAACACACAACCCCAGATGTATGATTATCTAATCTTTGATAAGGGGGCAAGAAAATTGAAGTAGAGCAAGGAAAGCCTCTTCAAACAAATGGTGCTGGCATAACTGGAAAACCACATGCAAAAGAATGGGCCTAGACCTCTACTTGACACCATGCACAAAAATCAGATCAAAATGGACTAAAGACCTCAACATCAGACCACAATCCATAAGGTACATTGAAGACAAGGTCGGCAAAACCCTTCACAATATTGAAGCTAAAGGTATCTTCAAAGATAACACGGAACTAAGTAATCAAGTAAAAACAGAGATAAACAAATGGGACTACATTAAACTAAGAAGTTTTTGCACCGCAAAAGACACAGTTACCAGAATACAAAGGCAATATACAGAGTGGGAAAGGATATTCACCCAATACCCATCCGATAAAGGATTGATATCAAGGGTATACAAAGCACTAGTTGAACTCTACAAGAAGAAAGCATCCAACCCCGTCAGAAAATGGGCCGAAGAAATGAACAGAAACTTTTCCAAGAAAGAGATACGAATGGCTAAAAGGTACATGAAAAAAATGCTCTGCATCACTAATCATCAGGGAGATGCGGATCAAAACAACTATGAGATACCACCTCACACCACAGAGAATGGCACACATTCAAAAGAACAAAAGCAACCGCTGTTGGAGAGGATGTGGAGAGAAAGTGACCCTTCTACACTGCTGGTGGGAATGCCGACTGGTCCAGCCCCTTTGGAAAACAATATGGACACTTCCCAAAAAATTAGAAATTGAGCTTCCATTTGAACCAGCAATACAACTTCTGGGAATATATCCTGGAGAGGCAAAAAAGTACAGACGAAATAACATCTGCACTTATATGTTCATCGCGGCACTGTTTACAATAGCCAGAATCTGGAAAAAACCCAAGTGCCCAAGAACTGGTTAAAGAAACTTTGGTACGTCTATACAACGGAATACTATGCAGCTGTTAGAAAAAATGAAGTCATGAACTTTGCATATAAGTGGATCAACATGGAAAGTATCATGCTAAGTGAAATGAGCCAGAAAGAGAGGGACAAAATAGAAAGTTTGCACTTATCTGTGGAATATAAAATGGCAGAGTAGGAAGCTAATACCCAAGAATAGTAGTATATAATACCAGGAGGTTGGCTCCATGGCTTGGAAGCTAGCCTCACACGCTGGGGGAAAGTCATCTCAGATAAAGAAGGGAACACCAAGTAAAATGTGATTGGAAATCCTGAGCGGGGAGGGAGGTGCACGCTGAAAGTAGACTAGAGACTAAACATGATGGCCACTCAATACTCCTACTGCAAACCACAACATCCAAAAGGAGAGAGAGAGAGAACAAATTGGAATGCTCTTCTATAGAGGCGGAGTGGGGTGGGGGAGATGGGATAGGGGGGGTGGGAGAGATACTGGGTGCATAAGTGGTGGAGAATGGACACTGGTAGAGAGATGGGCTCTCGAACATTGCATGAGGGAAAAAAAGCACGAAAATGTGTGAATCTGTAACTGTACCCTCACTGTGACTCACTAATTAAAAAATAAATTATTAAAAAATTAAGATGGACCCTCTGCACCTAAAGACTTTGATTCCAGAGCCCTAACACATTTGGGCATCCAGCGCAGCTTCTAATAGCAATGCACTCGGACTGCGAACTGGGCTGCAACTCTGTGCTGCCCGGGGGTGGGTCTTTCCTCCCTACCCTGTCTTCCTGTATGAAAATGGTGGCGGTGGCGGTGGAATCCACATGGCAGGAGCCATCTTCTAAGACTCCAAACCCAGAGGTATTCGATTTTTACACTTGGGGCTCCTAGGGAATCATGGGAAGTGGGTGTAACCGGCACGCCCTCGGCCCAGATAAATTCGGAGCTGCTGAGAGTGAAACGGACCCTCTGCGCCTAAAGACTTTGATTCCAGAGAATTCTTACAGCAGTGCACTGGGACTGTGAGCTGGGCTATGAAATTTCTGGCAGAATTTTCCCTGGACTTTATACAGAAATCCAAAACCGACTGAACATCTATAATTGTCAGCAATGTGAAACGGTTCCTTTTGAACAGGTCTGACTTGAGGGGGGGAAACTCCAAATAATAATAGTGAGTTTTTGTTGAAATATTGAAGGTTATTAATGTAGCAGCCACTTCTCTGGACTGTGAACTAAGCAACAGCCCCACGCCGGCCGATAAGAGGAAATATCCCTCTTTCCCGGTTGTTTCCCATTTTCAGGGAGAAAGGTGGCATGGCGTCCACCATACTATGAGTCCACCATACTATAAGGCAGGGGAAGGGGGATGAGGGGGAAAAACAAGGAGAAGGAAAAAAGGAAAAAAAAGAGTTATGTACTTGGAGCAGTGGGGCTACATATCTCTTCATTCTCAGCAATGGAAAACTAATTATCAAATGCTTCCTTGGTAGTAGGGCTGTCTTTCTTGGGTGGAAACTCCAACAACAATAGTGAGTTTTGTGTTGAAATATGGAACGTAATCAAGGTAAAGAGAAAATGAAGTGAAATTCATCAGTTATACAGTCGGGGGTGGGGGTGGGGGCGGGGGGTATACTGGGGTTTTTGGTGGTGGAATATGGGCACTGGTGAAGGGATGGGTGTTTGAATATTGTGTAACTGAGACATAAACCTGAGAACTTTGTAACTTTCCACATGGTGATTCAATAAAATTTTTTTAAACATAATTTAAAAAATTTAGATGACCTTGAAATTTATTCAAACTTGCTTATTAAACTATGTGTTTAATAGATAGATGTTGATTTGGGAAACATTTTAATCACTGCTTTGTTATTTAATAAATCTATTCATAATTTTTATATTTTTGGGGGTCAGGAGAGCTAAACTTTGGTCATACTTCTAAATTGTGATGTTTTTATAATTATAGTCTTCTGAATTATTTTGGATTCCTTGACCTAACGCTGAGAGATGTGTGATGAAATCTCTCCCAATATATTTATCAACTCTTCCCTTAAAGCTTGTCATTTTTCTTCACATTTCTAAAGCTATAGGTATATTAAAAATTCAAGTAATTTTGTATTGAATTTACCATCTAACAGTAAACCACTCAACTACTATTATTATTTTTTTGAAAGGAGGATTCGACCACACCTAGAAGTACTCAGGAGCTACTTCTGCCTCAGTGCTCAGGAGTCACTCTAATCATTGCTCAGGGAACATACATTAGCACTGATCAAACTTGGGCCTCCTACATACATAGCATGTGGTCAGTTTTTTTGAGCTACCTCTACGATCCTAATTCTTTTGTCTAAAATGCTATCCTATTTTTATTACATAAATATAAAATATATTTTGTATAAAATATATTTATGCTATATTATTATGTGTAAGCATATTAATTAATGATTACTATAAGTAATTAATACTTAATATTAATATGTTGATTATATGAATATATTTTGTATACAACTGTATCCTATATTAATGTGGACAAACCATTTTTTCTTTCCTTTTTCAAACAATGTTCATCGAGGTACGTTGATTTATAATATAATTAATTTAATTTTCACTAATGCATTTTTCCAGTAACACACCCATCACCAGAATGCTTGTTTCCCTCCACCAATGTCAAAGACCACTCTCGTCCTCTCACCTCTCAGCTAAACTCAGTTCTGTAGACAAAATTGCAAGTTCTGATGCCAGTTCTGACCTTTTGTTGTTCACAACTATGTTTCTTAACTTTTTTTTAGCTTTTTTGGTTTACACCCAGTATTGCTCAAGGGTTACTCCTGGCTCTGCACTCAGGAATCACTCCTGGTGGTGCTCAGGGAACCGTATAGGATGCCAAGGACTGAACCCAGGTCTGTCACGTGGGAGGCAAATGCCCTACCGGCTGTACTATGGCTTGGGTCCCACTACTATGTGTCTTTATATCTTACATGAGGGAGATTATTTTTTATTGTGTAGGTGTTGACCCCCACACATTTAAGATGAATAAAGGTAAAATGAAATTTCACAAAGTTGTGTAAATCAATAAGTCAATTGATAAAATATTAAAAAATAATACATATCTCTTTTGTTATAAGTATATAAACTTTAGGAGCCAGGACGATAGTACAGTGGGTAGGGCTTTTGCTTCACACATTGCCGATGCAGATTTGATCCACAACATCCCATATGGTCCTTCAAGCCCACTAGGAGTGATCCCTGAGCACAGAGCCAGGAGTAAGCTCTGAGCACTAGGTAGTATGCCCTCCCCGCAAAAAAGCTGCAAAAATTTAAGCTTTAAATTAATAGTATGAAAATTCTATGCTAATGCATTTTGAAATTTACATTAAAGAAATAAATCCTACAAATACAATATTTAGCAACAATGAGAGGAGAATTAAAACTAATTTAATGAAGAATATGAAGATGTCTATAAAATTATAAAAGTGTGTTTTATTCTAAAAAGGAAATGTTAGGGCCAGAGCAATAGTAGAGTGGGTGGAGTGTTTTCCTTGCACATGGTACACCTGGGTTCAGTCCTTGGAATCCCATACATATAGTCGTCTAAGCTGCTCAGGAGTCATCCTTGAACACAGAGCCAGGAGTAAAATCTGAGCTCAGCTGGGTGTGGTCCAAAAATAAAAAAATAGAATGTTGGCTTTATGTTAGAAAATATTGTATTATAGATCATTTTTATCTGCACGAATAAGTAAACTGTTATAATAACGTATATAAATGTAAAATATTACTTGAATAGACACAGTACATTCAATATTAATTATTGGAAAAAATATAAAAGCCTTAGAAAACTAGGAATAATAAGACCTTCCTTAATCTGGAAGATGGCAGCCATAAGCGCCACGAGTGAAAGCGATATGCAATGGCAAAGTGCTGAGAAATTCATCTTTTAAAGAAGCTCCTTTAATGCTACTTGCAAAACTGATTTCAAGACTATAAATTTCCTTAACTGTTGCATATGCAAAAAGCTCTTTATTGTT
Organism: Sorex araneus; assembly: GCF_027595985.1. Taxonomy (NCBI): domain Eukaryota; kingdom Metazoa; phylum Chordata; class Mammalia; order Eulipotyphla; family Soricidae; genus Sorex; species Sorex araneus. Next base: position 150,811,678 of record NC_073313.1, on the reverse strand, counting down.
TCTTGAACAATAAATGATGATCTAGCTGGATTGAGATTTCTTGTTGAGGTGTTCATTTAGCTATTTTTAAATTATAGTCCATTGTCTTCTGGCTTATACAATCTCGTTTGATCTGCTGTGCTTTCATTAGTGTATAGGTTTCTTTTAAAAATCTTGTGACTTTCAATATCTTGTCTCCTGCTTTTGTCATTCTGAGTACAACATAACTCAGATTTTTTTATTTGGTCTGGTTTTGTTGGGACCCTTCCAGCCTCTTGGATCTTGGTGCCTGCAATCCTCAACTCTGGGGAGAATTCTATGATTTATCTATGATTTCTTTAACTAGTGACTTTTCATCAGAGTCACCTTCCTATTCCTCAGGGACTTTGATGCTTCTTATATTGTTCCTCTTGAAGTTACTACATAGTTCTCTGGTGTACTTATCATTTATTTTCAGACTTTTTCCCCACCACTTTCGGTTTTCTAGAAGTTCCTTATCTCATCTTGCATCTCACCAATATTGCCCTCAGTTACTGTTATTCTGCTACTAAAGCTTATTTTTCTTCTTCAATCCATTATTTTTTTTAAAAAAACATTTAAACTTTTTTAATTGAATCCATGTGAGATAGACACTTACAAAGCTGTTCATGATTAGGTTTCAGTCATACAGCATTCCAACACCCATCCCTCCACCACTGTAGATCTCACGCACTAGTGTCCCCAATTTACCTCCCATCACCCCCACCATACTCTTCATTTTTGACTGTCGTCTTTTCATTTCTGCTTTCATAATTTCTTGTGCTTTGCTTATTGCCTGATTCATTGTATCTTTGAGCTCATTAAACATCTTCAATATAGTGTCAATAAAGTAATTGAGAGTTTACGGAGCTGATTGGTATTGGTAGAACCTTCTGTGCTATTACTTTCACTCAAGTTGGATGGGGTTCTTCCCATTTCTATGTTCTGTGCTACTGATATGCTAAGGGTAAATCTTTGTAGTTAATCCCATTGAGAATCTCTGAAGGTTCAGGTTGGTATTTTCTTCCCTGCCAGTCTTCACCCAGCAACAGGAAGGTATAAGTGTGAACTGTGTGAGGGACAGTGATTGTAGTGCATGTAGTGCATCCATCATTGCAGCCATGTTGTTCATAGTACAAGCAAATCGAACAGTTATATATGTGAGGTGTGTATGTTGGCCTGAAAGTGTGAATAAGCAAGGAAAGGGTCTGAGATGTGTAGGTGCACTGCTTAGATCATTATTTATTAGTATTTTCCAGCTATGCTTTGCTCACTTATCCTTTACTCATAAAATCTTCTTTATTGGGGTGTTCTAAACACTTGAGTCTGCTAGTGTGACTTACAAGAATTACTTTTAACAATTTAAATACAATTTTTGAATAACTTACCCTTTAATTCTACATGGGAATTAATTCTGAGAATTTCCAATTATGCAGTTGGTCTGTCACACATGCTAATGCAACTACACAAATTCATTTGGAGTATTAGCTCATAATGAGTTCTAATCATACAAGCTCAGTACAGGTACAGTCCGTGTTACCAACTCTTTTGTTACTACATATTCCTGCATTTAATTGGTGTATTTGAAGTAATGACAGTACAGTGGTTGCAATTTATTTTTTAAAATTGAATTACTTAGAGATCATCATTTTTTTGACAGTTGGATCTTTTAGGTGTTTTAAAATTCAAAGCAGTGCAACAGAGTATAAACTATGAAATGGAATATTTCAGTTTGATAAGTGAACAGATTCGGACAGCACCCGGTCCAGACAAGGTCAGACCTGAACACCTGAAGAATCTGCCGCCAGTACTCGTCAGTACACTGGCTCCGCTCTTCACAAGCTACCTGTCCCTATGCAAGGTTCCATCCCAATGGAAAACCAGCAGGACCATTATGTTGTGAAAGAAGAGAGAAATCCATGACATTGGCAACTATCCCCAATCAGCCTGCTGTCTGTCATCTACAAGTTGTTCACTTGAGTCATCCTGAATTGAATAGGCAGAACGCTAGATGAAGGACAACCATGTGAGCAAGCTGGGTTCCGAAAAGGAATCAGCATGATTGATCATATCCACACGGTAACCAAGCTCATTGAAGTTTTGAGAGAGTTCAAGATGCCACTTTGACTAATGTTAATTGATTTTAAGAAGGCCTTTGATTCTGTTGAGACTGAAGCAGTCATCAAAGTCCGAGCCAAACAGGGTGTTTAAACTCAATACATCAAGATCCTCCAAGAGCTGTATTATGAATTCACCACCAGGATCTCACCATTCTACAAAGAAGTGATCATCAACATGAAGAGAGGGGTTCAGCAGGGTGATACCATTTCACCGGAACTCTTCAGTGCCACCTTTGAGAACATCATGTGACCACTGGAATGGGAAGGAATGGGAGTGAAGATAGATGGTCAGCAACTACACCACCTCCGCTTCGCTGATGACATCATTCTATCAATATGAAACATTAGCCAAGCGGCACAGATGCTGGCCGACTTCCACCGGGAGCGCAGAAAGGTTGGATTGCAGCTGAGTCTCACCAAAACAATGTTCATGAAAAATGAACTAGTCCCTGACATTCCATTTGCTCTCAACGGAACGAACATCTTCGAATGCAGCAGCTATGTGTACCTAGGTCGAGAACTCAACGTGAGGAATGACTTGGCACCAGAACTGTGCAGGAGGAAGAGAGCAGCGTGGAACGCCTTCAAGAGCGTCAAAGAAGTGGTTAAGAGGATGACAAACCTATGAATCCGGGCACATCTTTTCAATTTCACTGTTCTTCCTGCACTAACATGTGCCTCAGAGACCTGGGCACTATGAAAACAGATGGGCCGGACACGTAATGCGATTTAGAGATGACTGCTGGACTAGAGCTGTTACCTACTGCATTCCACGGGACATCAAAAGATCGCATGGCTGCTCACCTACTAGATGGCCATACTTCTTTGTCAAAACCCTGAAGGAACAGTTTGAGGCTCTTTCTCTTCCTGGAGGGAGCAGATACCATTGGGCTACACTAGCATGCGAAAGGGACTAATGGAGTTGTTACTGGTGCCTGCTGAGCAAATCGAAGATCAACAGGATGACGAGTGACAAGTGAAAAATCATTTGCACATGAAAAATTTCGCTTTTTGAATGATGTGTTTAAAATGGAAATTTACTCATTTACGATTATTTTAAAACCTAAGAGATCCTGGAGATATAGTATAGAGGATGTAGCCTTTCAATGCAGGTCTCCAAGTGGTCCTCTGAACACCGCTGAATGCAAACCGAAAGACCTTTGCACATCCTGGCTGTGGCCTTAGCTGCCCCCAGGCACCAATGATATGGCCCAGACTATCCCTGCCACTGCAGGATTCAAGAAGCACCATAGCCTTGGGATCAAGCATTTACTTGCTGATCTGATTACCTAGACTCACTGAGAGGTGCCACCAACCTCCTAAGGCCATTTAAGAGACACTTCCTCTGAAAAAAACAAACAAGAAAAACAAAAGAGAAAACAAAAAATATAGTAGTTTTGCACATTATTGCATGATTAGAATTGAAAATTATCTTTTATATTATTAAATAGAACAAATACTGTGTTCTGGGTGATAAATACATGTAGGTATGCCACCATTAGACAATTTATTCATTCTTTTTTAAAAATTTATTTTATTCTTTAATTAGTGAATCACCATGAGGGTACAGGAACAGATTCACACATTTTCGAGCTTGTTTTTCCCTCACACGATGTTCGCAAACACATCCCTCCACCAGTGCCCATTCTCCACCACCAATAAACCCAGTATCCCACCCCCCCCCAATCCCATCTCCCCCCCAACCCCATCCTGCCTCTGTGGCAGGGTATTCCCTTTTGATCTCTCTATCTGTAATTGGGTGTTGTGGCTTGCAATAGGGCTATTGAGTGGCCATTGTATTCAGTCTCTAGTCTACTTTCAGCACGTATCTCCCTTCCTGCGCGGGATCTCCAACCACATTTTACTTGGTCTTCCCTTCTCTATCTGATCTGTCTTTTTCACCACCATGTGAGACCAGCTTCCAAGCCATGGAGCCAACCTATTGGTACTTATTTCTACTATTCTTGGATATTTGTCTCCTACTCTGTTATTTTATATTCCACAGATGAGTGCAATCTTTCTATGTATGTCTCTCTCTTTCTGACTCATTTCACTTAGCATGATACTTTCCACGTTGATCCATTTATATGCAAAGTTCACGACTTCATCTTTTCTAACAGCTGCATAGTATTCCATTGTATAGATGTACCAGAGTTTCTTTAACCAGTCATCTGTTCTCGGGCACTTGTTTTTTTTCCAGATTCTGGTTATTGTAAACAGTGCTGCGATGAACATATAAGTGCAGATGTCATTTCGACTATACTTTTTTGCTTCTTCGGGGTATATTCCCAGTAGTGGTATTGCTGGATCAAATGGGAGCTCAATTTTTAATTTTTTATAAGCTGTTAAAATTTTCTCCTTGACATCAGGACTTCAGTTATGTCAGGGAAATGAGTGAGGGGTGTAGCCTATATATCCACGGCACAAAATAAACAAAATTAAAAACATCATTTCTAAGCTGCAACTACTGAAAGTTTTTAATTTCCCTGTGAAGCTGACAGGTGGAAATGGGGTGAGGATTGTGATGGGGAGGGAATATAGGAACACTGGTGAAGGGAAGGTCACACTAGTGGAGATATTGTTGTTGAAGGTATTATATGCCTAAAACTCATCAATAACTTTGTAAATCATAGATTTTAAATCATTATCATAATCATCATCATCCCGCTGATCGTCGAATTTCTTGAGCAGTCTCAGTAACGTCTCTATTTGTCCAAGCCCTGAGATTTTAGATGCCTCTCTATTTGTCCTTCCAACGATGCCATACTGGAGGCTCTTTCAGGGTCAGGGGAATGAGACCCAAGTTGTTAAGGGTTTTGGCATATTAATACATGATGGGGACCTGGAGAGGTTCTATCATGTGGGCAGGAAACTCCCAATATTTGCCAGGTTCTCCCAGAGGGAGAAGTAGGCTATAAAATATCACGCAGTTGCTTTGCACGCACTTCGGGGAGCTTGCTTTTAAGTCTCTGGATGCTGGCCGTTGATAGGATTACACGGCGCTGGGGGAAGTCCCTGGGTGTGACTGCCTAGCTACTGGGAATTGGGAAATCTGGGTGGAGGAGGACTAGTTCCGATCCGAGCAGGCTTGGAGGGCTCAGCCCCGGATCCCACACACCTGGGTTCCTCTGCCGGTTCCTTCATGCATGAGGCTCGTCCGAACGTGTGCAGAGGGGCCTTGAGCATGGCATTTTAATACTTTTAATAAAAAATTAATTTAAAAAGTTTTCTCCTTGATATGTTCTTGACTTTTACTATTAATATGTGTGGGTTTTCCTTTGTTATATCACTAAGTGTACCTATAATAAAAAACTATTTGTTATTAATTTTATGATATACTTAGAGAATTTTTTAAGTTTTCAATTTCATTTTGCTTTTTCTCTCTTTCTAGGACTCTTATCAACCATATGTTACCATATTTACTTCTATCACTATCTCCAAGGTTTTTTTTCCATTATGTATTTTGATTGAAAAATTTCCATCCCTTAGCTATATCTGGTCTCCTCTTTATCTTCTATGTTAAACTTTTAAAAAATTATCCCAGGTATGAAAGTGTTCATATAAAATAATTCATCTTAATCTGTTTTTTAAGAATTTTCAAATCTCTTTAATCACTGAGGTATTGGATTACAATTCCAAGCATTTTAGGTTTAACATTGGGTTCTAGTTTCTCATCCCACAAGGATCTTAGGTTAATTGAATTACACCCACTGCAGTGTTCCTGAGGCACACCCAATTCCACTGGGGAACTCACAATCCTCCATTTTTATCTTTAACCTCTCCTTTGTGTTCTTCTTCCCCTATCTGTTAGTCACAAATTTTTCCAAATCAGACATGGTAACTTGTAAAGTCAAACCTTTTGATGGCTCTATATTTTGTGTATGTAAGTGAAATATTTCTTTTCTCTTTTATGCCCTTTGCATACTTTTATTTTAAAGTAATGTTCTTTTTGTATAGATAAAGGATGACAGTTAATGCTATGCTTTTGTTACATGGGAGTTAACTGACTCTGAATAATATTTACTCGTGGGCATCCATCATATAAACTTGACTTAAGACTTATTTGCCCTTATATTGATCTTAGTTCCTTACCCTCAAAAGGTGAGTCCTGCCAAGGGACTTGGATAGATTTGTAAGCTAACCCATCTTTGACATGGGACAGCCTACGTGTCATAAGGAGTATAATTTAAGAGCAAGGTCATGGAACCAACTCTTACATGACCCAGAAAGAAGTAATTGAATAAAGACCCTATTAGTGTTAGGTAAAGAAAGCCAACCTGAACTAATGACTGCAGTCTGGGAATATAGCAAGATGACCCCAGTAAAAGCCACCTTTTACTATGAGTCTAGAGAGACCATTTAAGCTTAATATAGGGTATATATAAAAGTCTATATCTCCTACTGCGTTTATATAAAATGACTAGAAATATTAAGAAATAAATTTAATATGATTTTTTAAATGTATTACGATTAAAGGGAAGGAGAGCCCTTTCGCCGCTGCTGCCGCTCCGGCATGACCGAGGAGCCCAAAAGAGCTACTTTGGACACCAGCAGCCCAATGAAATACTTCCAGAATGTGAACTGAGCATCTATGCCAGGCTGCTACAGCGGGGGCCGGGTATTTCTCTCTAGGTTTTTCCATCTTATGAACACCATAAAAGGGTAAAAGTTTGTAGTGATATAATTTCTGGCAGAATTTTCCCTGAACTTTATACAGAAACCCAAAACCACGCGGCTGCGGCAGTGACCTAATGTCATCTAATCATCAGCATTATGAAATGGTTCCTTTGTAACGGGTTGGACTTTGGGGGGGTAATCCTAACAAGAATAGTAAGTCTTTTGTTGAAATATTGAAGGCAATCAAAGTGGTAGCCATCTCTCTAGACTGAACTAAGCTATAACCCCACGCCGGCTAAGGAGAAGGAATATTTCTTTCTCGGGAAGAAATGCAGCATGGCGTTAGCCATATTATGATGTCCATTAAACAGACACGAACCTGGTGGCGTGGGAACGGGATATAAGGAAAAAAATTACTATGTACATGGAACAGCGGAATGCTGGTGGAGTCTCGAGCCAGGGCCGATACCAGCGCACTACTTTTGGTTCCAGAAACTGCTTGCAGGCATGCTGCTAGACTATCAACTAAGCTATAGCCCCACGCCGGCTGATGACAGGAAATAACCATCTTACTCGGTTCTTTTCCCTTTATCAGGCACCATGGCGTCAATCATACTATGAGGATTACTAAGTAGGCATGAACTCGGTGGCGCGGGAAGGAGGGAGGAAAAAAAAGAAAAGTTATGTAACAAACAGCGGGACTTAATATCTCTACATTCTCAGCAATGGAAAACTATCAAATGCTTCCTTGGCAGTAGGACTGTCTTTTTTTTTGGGGGGGGAACTCCAGCAACAATAGTGAGTTATGAGTTGAAACATGGAATGTAATCAAGATAAAGAGTAAATAAAATGAAACTTATCACTTACAAGGGGGGGTGGGAGGGGGCGGGAGGTATACTGGGGTGGTTGGTGATGGAATATGGGCACTGGTGAAGGGAAGGGTGTTTGCGTATTGTATAACTGACATAACCCTGGGAACTATGTAACTTTCCACATGGTGATTCAATAAAAAAATTAAAAAATAAATAAATAAAAAAATTAAGGGAAGGAGAAAGCAATAAGTCTTGAGATGGAATTCTGCCCTTGGGTAGATATTCTAGAAAGAATCTATAGTCCTGGAGTCCCTAGATAAAATTCTATCCTTGGGTGGAGTTTCCAGAAGAATGTCCCCTGTTGGAGGGACTTTACATCTGTTCATTGTTTATGTTAATATTCAACTATACCTCTGTGTAATTGCTGCCCCCAACACTTCAAAATTTATCTATAAATAAATTTGAATAAAGTGCTACTGTTTACTAGTCTGTGGCCCTGTTCCTTCGTCATTAGCCCCGAACATACGAGGGGACACTTGTCATTGTGGGGCTGTGATAACAACATCTGAGTCCTGAATAAGGATGCTTCAGAACTTAGACAAGGTATAATTTATGAATAATAAGTGTGTACCTTATACTTTGTCAATTTTAACTGTAAATAATATTATACCTATCATCAAAATAAAGATAATGAACTTTAAAAAAATTTTTTTAAATATTTTTTATTTTATTGAATCGCCATTAGATAGTTACAAGCTTTCATGTTTGGGTTACGTTATCACAATGATCAAACACCCATTCCTCCACCAGTGCACGATAATGAACTTTTGAATTGACAAAAGTACTCTCAAAAACCACCCTCCATCCAATCACCTGATCCATCTGCCTTCTATTATAGTTTTCACTTAAATTCCATAAAATGAAATCATATGCAACATACCCATTTATATCTTGCACTTTTATTTAGCAGCCCTTTTTAAGATTCAGTTATGTTGTTTTATGTTTCAGAGTTTATTTTTTGAATGAAAGGGTAGTGTTCCATTGTATGGATGTATCACAATGTGTTTATCCATTCATCTATTGATGGAAACTTTGTTATATCCAGGTTTAGGGTTACTATGTATAAAGCAGATACAGAGAAGTCACATGGATACAGTTAAGTCTACTCATCATTAATTTCATGTATTTCTAATTTTTTAAAATTTTATTCATTTTCCTTTAGCAAAAGTTTTAAAAACTTTTTTAATTTCCTTCAGAAAAAGTTGAAGTTGTCCGCCGCCGCCGTCGGATCCTGACCAATCTCCACCCTGCAGGTAAATAGGCAATCCCTTGGAGAGCCTGCCTCAGCGCGGAGAAGCCCCCTCCCCGCCCCCTGCCCGCCTCGGCTTGGGGCTTCTCCTGAAGCCCCCGCCTGGCACCTTTCCGCCACCGCCGTCGAATCCTGACCAATCTCCACCCTGCAGCCTATCCTAACTTGACAAAAACTGTCAATGAACACATCAACTTGCACACAAAAGTAATTTGTCAAAGGAGCATAGCCCAAAATCTTCAGTTGAGGTTCCTCCCAAGCTAACGAGAGCTCCCGATAGTAAAGCCCATAACAACATGAAGAAACAGAGAAAATCCCCACCAGCAGGAGAGAAACAAGAAAACATGTCACTAACCTCAGCAGCGACCTCCCAGAAATACATCCTCCTCTCAGATAAAGAAATCAGAGAGGAAATTGTGAGGATGGTTCACGAACTCAAAGAAACTATGGAACGTTCATCCAATAAATTAAGGGAGGATATGGATGCAGCATTGGAACGCTCCACCAAGATAATCCAGGAAGAAGTGAGAGCAGAAATTTCAAAGCTACGAACAGAAGTCACACAACTAAAAGAATCAGTAGATGAAATTAAAAACTCCATAGGAGCCCTCAGTAGTAGAATGACTACAGCCGAAGACAGAATCAGTGAGCTTGAAGATGAGCTGCACAAAGCATATAGGCAACAACAAATAATGGCAAAAGACCTCAAAATGGCTCTAGAGCGAGTTAGAGTCCTAGGGGATGACCTCAGGAGAAACAACATAAGAACCATGGGAGTGCCGGAACCACACGGAACCAATCCCAATGAAAAAAGCACCATTAAAGACATCATTGCTAAAAAATTCCCAGAGCTAGAGAATGCGGACATCCAGATACAAGGAGTCCGAAGGGTGCCAGTTAAAAGAGACCCAAATAGAAAATCCCCAAGGCATATCATAGTCAGAATGATGGATGCCGTGGATAGAGACACAATACTGCAAGCAGCAAGATCAAAGAAGGAGATCATATACAAAGGCGCACCCCTTAGATTCACAGCAGACCTATCAGAAGAAACCCTCCAAGCCCGAAGACAATGGTGGGATATAGTGAAAAAACTTCATGAAATGAATGCCTCACCAAGAATACTCTACCTGGCTAAACTCTCAGTTAAACTTGAAGGAACCATACACTATTTCATGGACAAGCAACAGCTCAGGAACTTCATAGACTCAAGGCCAAATTTAAAAGAAGGACTCAAAGAGCTACTATAAGACAAGAAAAAAGACCTATAAGAACAACAAACCCTATAGAAAAATGGCACAAAATCCCATGACAATAATTTCTCTTAATGTTAACGGGCTAAATGCACCAATCAAGAGGCACAGAGTGGCAAAATGGATTCGGAAACTAAACCCAACTTTCTGCTGCCTACAAGAAACACATCTGAATAGTCAGAACAAACACAGACTAAAAATCAAAGGATGGAAAATAATCCTGCAAGCAAACAGCCCCCTCAAAAAAAAGGCGGGGGTGGCCATACTAGTATCCGATAGCATAGATTTCAGGCTGAAAAAGATCAGAAGGGATAGCAAAGGTCATTTTATATTCACCAAGGGATATATACAACAGGAAGAAATCACACTCCTAAACGTATACGCACCTAATGAACGACCAGCTCAATACTTAAAAGAACTCCTAACAGAATTTAAGGAGGACATAACTAGCACCACGATAGTAGTTGGAGATTTCAACACTGCCTTATCACCTCTGGATAGATCGACAAGAACAACACTCAGCAAGGAAACGATGGCCCTGAAGGAAGAAATGGAGGAGACAGGGCTAATAGACCTATACAGGGCTATATACCCCAAAAAGAAAGAATACACATTCTTTTCCAGCGCACACGGAACGTTTTCCAAAATATACCATGTTCTGGGCCACAAATTATACCTTAATAGAATTGGGAAGATAGAAATTGTATCAACTATCTTTTCAGACCATGATGCACTGAAGATGGAAGTTAATCATGCACAGACGCGGAGAACCAAATCAAACACTTGGAAATTAAACAACTCACTATTGAACAATGAGTGGGTCACGGAGGAAATCAAGAAAGAAATTAAGAGATACCTCGAAACAAATGAGAATGAAGACACAAGCTACCAGAACCTATGGGATGCAGCTAAGGCTGTGTTAAGGGGAAAATTTATAGCTCTGCAAGCCTTCCTCAGAAAGGAAGATAGGGCCTATATAGATAGCTTGACTTCGCAGCTCAAGATCTTGGAAGAGGACCAGCAAAAGGAACCCAAACCAGATCGGAGGAAAGAAATAATAAAACTTAGAACAGAAATTAACGATATGGAAACCCGAAAAACAATCCGTAAGATCAATGAAACAAAGAGCTGGTTCTTCGAGAAAATAAATAAGATTGATAAACCGCTAGCAAGACTCACAAAGAAAGAAAAAGAGAAAACCCTAATAAATTGAATCAGAAATGAGAAGGGGGACATCACAACAGAAACCAAGGAGATTCAAAGGATCATCAGAGACTACTTTGAAAGTCTGTATGCCACGAAGCAAGAGAACCTAAAAGAAATGGACGAATTCCTTGACTCCTACAATCTCCCAAGACTGAGCCAAGAAGATGTGAAATACCTCAATAGGCCCATAAATATCAAGGAAATCGAAACTGTAATCAAAAGTCTCCCCAAAAACAAAAGCCCAGGTCCAGATGGATTCACTGGCGAATTCTTCCAAACATTTAAAGAAGACTTGTTGCCAGTTCTCCTCAAGCTTTTCCAGGAAATTGAAAAGACAGGAACCCTTCTGAACAGTTTCTACGAGGCACATATCTCCCTAATACCAAAAGCAAACAAAGACACCACTAACAAAGAAAACTATAGACCAATATCCTTGATGAACACCGATGCGAAGATCCTCAACAAAATACTAGCAAATAGAATCCAACAACTCATCAAAAAGATCATACACCATGACCAAGTGGGATTCATCCCGGGGATGCAAGGATGGTTTAACATTCGGAAATCAATCAACATAATCCATCACATCAACAAAAGTAAAGATAAAAACCATATGATCATATCAATAGATGCAGAGAAAGCATTTGACAAGATCCAACACCCATTCATGATAAAAACTCTCACCAAAATGGGTTTTGGAGGAACATTTCTCAAGATAGTCAAAGCCATCTATCACGAACCTAGGGCAAGCATTATCATCAATGGAGAAAAACTAAGGGCTTTTCCTCTAAGATCGGGGACAAGACAAGGATGCACACTCTCACCACTTCTCTTTAATATAGTATTGGAAGTATTAGCAATAGCCATCAGGCAGGAAAAAGATATTAAGGGGATTCAGATCGGAAAGGAAGAAATCAAGCTCTCACTATTCGCAGACGATATGATGCTATACGTAGAAAAACCTAAAAGCTCTAGTAAGAAACTCTTAGAAACAATTGACCTATACAGTAAAGTCGCAGGCTATAAAATCAATACCCAAAAATCCATGGCCTTCCTATATGCAAACAATGAGACAGAGGAAAGGGACATGAAAAAAGCAATCCCATTCACAATTGTGCCCCAGAAAATCAAATATCTTGGAATCAGCTTAACTAAAGAAGTAAAGGACCTCTACAAAGAAAACTATAAAACTCTACTCCATGAAATAAAAGAGGACATGAGGAAATGGAAACATATCCCCTGCTCATAAATAGGGAGAATAAACATTGTCAAAATGGCAATACTACCAAAGCATTATACAGATTTAACGCGAACCCTATAGGGATACCCATGGCATTCTTCGAAGAAGCGGAGCAAGCAATCCTGAAATTTATATGGAACAATAAACGCCCACGGATAGCTAAAACAATTCTTGGGAAAAATATGATGGGAGGCATCACCCTCCCCAACCTTAAACTCTACTACAAAGCGGTAGCAATTAAAACAGCATGGTACTGGAACAAAGGCAGAGCTGCAGACCAATGGAACAGGGTGGAATATCCCCACACACAACCTCAAATGTATGATCATCTAATCTTTGATAAAGGAGCAAGAGATGTGAAGTGGAGCAAGGAAAGCCTCTTCAAACAAATGGTGCTGGCACAATTGGACAACCACATGCAAAAAAATGGGCTTAGAACTCGACCTGACACCATACACAAAAGTCAGATCAAAATGGATTAAAGACCTCAACATCAGACCACAAACCATAAGGTACATTGAAGACAAGGTCGGCAAAACCCTCTACGATATTGAAGATAAAGGTATCTTCAAAGATGACATGGAACTAAACAATCTAGTAAAAACAGAGATCAACAAATGGGACTACATTAAACTAAAAAGCTTCTGCACCGCAAAAGATACAGTGACCAGAATACAAAGACTATCTACAGAATGGGAAAGGATATTTACACAATACCCATCAGATAAGGGGTTGATATCAATGGTATATAAAGCACTGGTTGAACTCTACAAGAAGAAAACATTCAACCCCATCAAAAAATGGGGCGAAGAAATGAACAGAAACTTTACCAAGGAAGAGATACGAATGGCCAAAAGGCACATGAAAAAATGCTCTACATCACTAATCGTCAGAGAGATGCAGATCAAAACAACCATGAGATACCACCTCACACCACAGAGACTAGCACACATCCAAAAGAACAAAAGCAACCGTTGTTGGAGAGGATGTGGGGAGAAAGGAACCCTTCTACACTGCTGGTGGGAATGCCGGCTAGTTCAGCCCTTTTGGAAAACAGTATGGACGATTCTCAAAAAACTAGAGGTTGAGCTCCCATTTGACCCAGCAATACCACTGCTGGGAATATATCCCAGAAAAGCCAAAAATTATAGTCGAAGTGACATATGCACTTATATGTTCACCGCAGCACTGTTTACAATAGCCAGAATCTGGAAAAAACCCGAGTGCCCTAGAACAGATGACTGGTTGAAGAAACTCTGGTACATCTATACAATGGAATACTATGCAGCTGTTAGAAAAAATGAGGTCATGACATTTGCATATAAGTGGATCAACATGGAAAGTATCATGCTAAGTGAAATGAGTCAGAAAGAGAGAGACAGACATAGAAAGATTGCACTCATCTGTGGAATATAGAATAATAGACTATAAGACTAACGCCCAAGAATAGTAGAAATAAGTACCAGGAGGTTGTCTCCATGGCTTGGAGGCTGGTCTCTCATTCTGGGTAACTCAGGGAAGGGACCGCCAAGTAAAATGTGGTTGGAGGTCATGTGGGGGAAGGGTGATGTGGGCCGAATACAGACTAGAGACTGAACACAATGGCCACTCAACACTTTTATTGCAAACCACAACACCTAATCAGAGAGAGAGAACAAAAGGGAATACCATGCCATAGTGGCAGGGTGGGGTGGGGGGAGACGGGACTGAAGATGGGGGGAGGGATGTTGGGTTTACTGGTGGTGGAGAATGGGCACTGGTGAAGGGATGGGTTATCGAACTTTGTATGGGGGAAGCATGAGCACAAAGATGTATGGATCTGTAACTGTACCCTCACGATGACTCTCTAATTAAAAATAAACTAATAAAAATAAAATTAAATTAAAAAAAGTTGAAGTTTTAAACATGCAGATTGCACATATTTTTGTCAAACTTAACTCTAAGTAGTTCATTTGGGGGATGATATTTTAAATATTTTAAATATAATTGATTTTTGGTAATTATCTAATTAAAATCATTTATTATTTATTTATTTATTTATATATTTTTGGCTTTTTTTGTCACACATGGCGATGCACAGGGGTTACTCCTGGCTCTGCACTCAGGAATTATTCCTGGTGGTGCTCAGGGGACCATATGGGATGCTGGGAGTTGAACCCGGGTCGGCCGCATGCAAGGCAAACGCCCTACCCGCTGTGCTATGGCTCCAGCCCCTATTATCTTTTTAATGTATTCTGGATTTACAGTGACATTGTTTTATCCCAGACATGACTATTTTGGGGACTACTCCGTGTACTATTTAAAAGAATATGTACTTTTCTGTTGTTGGATAGAGTTTTTTTTTAATGCCAATTAACCCCTATTGTACGACAAGTTTCTTGAAATTCTTTTTAATTCTCACTGAGTTAAGAATTGTTTTAACAATTACTCAGAAAACTATGTTGAAACCTCCAACTATAATCATGCTTTGTCTTTTTTGACTTTCATGTGTGTAAGTTTTTGCTTCATGTATAATCAATACCTGTTGTTAGGTGCATATGCATTTAGAATCAATATATTATCATAAAGAATATACTTAAGGGACCAAAGTGATATTGTATCAGGTAGGGCATTTGATTTGCACATAGCTGACTTGGGTTTGATCACTGAGAAGTATTTCTTTTTTTTTTTTTTGCTTTTTGGGTCACACCTGGCGATGCACAGGGGTTACTCCTGGCTCTGCACTCAGGAATTACTCCTGGCGGTGCTCAGGGGACCATATGGGATGCTGGGGATCGAACCCGGGTCGGCCGCATGCAAGGCAAACGCCCTACCCACTGTGCTATCGCTCCAGCCCCTGAGAAGTATTTCTTGAGCATAGAGCAGCAATTACCCCTGAGCATTGCTGGGTATAACCCCCAAGCCCAAGACAACCAAACAAAAGTAATAGACTTAAATAATCAGTATGGAATGTATGCTTTTGTTGTGGTGATGTTTATTATTTTGAAATCTGTTTATAACTACTCCCACCTTCTTTGAATTTTTTGGTGTTGTATACAATTTGCATCATATTTTCTTTAAATTCTGTATATATAAAATGTTAGTCTCTTATAGACAGAATATGCTTATGTCTTGTTTTTCTATCCAAGAGAGGATCAGAGAGAATGTTTCTCTCTTTTTTGTAATGTAAGGATCTCCTATTTAAATGTCATAATAGAATATTGACGTCAATGGAGTATCTTTTTCAAGATGGTCAATGCCACCTGACCCAGGGGATCTAAAAATCACAGTAGGAAATATGGAAGAATTAAAAAGTACTTCTGGGTATTTTGACATTGAATAAATAATAAATAATTTTTAAGCAGTATGTAATACAAATTAAAAGTTTCAAGTCAACATCTCAGTCAGAATTGCGTTGTAGAATGAAGTATAGGTGTAAGTCATAGGCATTATTGAAATACACACATGTCTATACTCCTCAGTATGTGAATTGTTATTAATATCTGTGATAAGATATAATATGAAAATTATTTTGATTTATTAATGAAATAGAGGGTTGAAGTGATAGCACAGCTTTAGGGCGTTCACCTATCTCATGGCTGACCTGTGTTCTAGTCATCTGCCCTTCTCGGAGAGCCTGGCAAGCTACCGAGAGTATCGCGCCCGAATGGCAGAGCCTGGCAAACTACCCGTGGCGTATTGGATATGCCAAAAACAGTAACAAAAAAATCTCACAATGAGAGACGTTACTGGTGCCCGCTCGAACAAATCGACAAATTGATGAGCAACGGGATGACAGTGACAGTGAATGAAATAGAATATAATGCATCAACATGCATTTTTCCCAGCAGCATTTACACTTTGTCAGATAGTGAGGATGCAACAATGAACACAGGTCACAACCCTCATGAAATTTATTTTTAGCATCAGAAGAAATAATGGAGTTGAATAAATACTAGTGTGGTGAGTGCACTGAGTGTTACAAAAGTATATAATTAAAGATATATTTTAGTCTTAAAGTTACCATAACCAAAGGTTAAAAGATCTAAAGAATGAGAGGAAGGAAGCTATTTGAAAAATTGTTTGGTTAAATAGACCAGTATGAAAAATGCCATGAAAGGACAAAACTTGGTATGTTAAGAATTGAAAGCCTCTCCCTGATGATTAGCGATGTAGAGCATTTTTTCATGTGCCTTTTGGCCATTTGTAATTCTTTTTTGAGGAAGCTTCTGTTCAGTTCTTCTCCCCATTTTTTATGAGGTTGGAGGTTTTTTTTCTTGTACAATTCTACTAGTGTCTTATCAGGTGGGTATTTGATAAAATATTCTTTCCCATTCCATGGACTCTCTCTGTATTTTGGTCACTATTTAAACTATTTATTTTGACGTGCAGAAATTTCTTAGTTTAATGTAGTCCCATTTGATTATGTTTGTTTCCACTTGCTTGGTCAGTGGTGCTTCATCCTTAAAGATACTTTTAGCTTCAATGTCACGGAGGGTTCTGCCTACATTTTCCTCCATGTATGTATCTTACAAATTCAGATCTGATACTAAGGTCTTTAATCCACTTTGATTTCACTTTTCTGTCTGGTGTTAGAGGTCTGCATTCATTTTTTGCAAGTAGCTGTCCAGTTTTCCCAGGACCAATTGTTGAAGAGGCTATCCTTGTTCCACTTCACATTTCTTGCTCCTTTATCAAAGATTAAGAGATCATAGATTTGAGAGTCTGTGACAGAATATTCAACTCTGTTCCATTGATCTGTGGGTATGTTTCTAATCCAATTCCGTGCTGTTCTAATTACTACTGCTTTGAAGTACAGCAATGAGATATCATCTCACATCAGAGACTGGCACATATCAAAAAGAACAAGACAAGCAGTGCTGGTGTGGATATGGGGAGAATGGGACTCTGTTTCATTGTTGGTGGGAATGCTGACTGGTCCAGCCTTTTTGGAGAGCAATATGGGCATTCCTTAAAAAACTATAAATTGAACTTCATATGACCCTGCAATACCACTTCTGGGAATATACTCCGGGGAACCAGAAACACATCACAGAAATGCTGTCTGCAACTCTATTTTCATTGCAGTACATTCACAATAGCCAGAATCTGGAAACAACGCGAGTGCCTAGGAACAGATGACTGGTTAAAGAAAGTATAGTAACAGCAGTTAGGCAAGAAAGAGATATCAAGGGCATCCAGATAGTAAAGGAAGAGTTCGAGCTATCACTATTTGCGGATGACATGATACTAAGAAAATCCTAAAGACTCTACAAAAATCTCCTAGAAACAATAGGTTTGAATAGTAAAGTCGCAGGCTACAAAACCAAAACCCAAAATTTTATGAATTTACTATACAAAAATAATGAAATAGAAGAAAGAAATATATTTTTTAAAAAAAATCCCATTCACAATACTGTCTCAGGAAATCAAGTACCTTGGAATCAGGTCTGAATAAAGAATCAGGAATCAGCTTAAGTAAAGAGGTGAAGAATCTTTTTTAAAAATTTTTTTTAATTTTGGGGCTGGAGCGATAGTACAGCAGATAGGGAGTTTGCCTTGCATGCGGCCGACCCGGGTTCGATTCCCAGCATCCCATATGGTCCCCCAGCACCGCCAGGAGTAATTCTTGAGTGCAGAGCCAGGAGTAACCCCTGTGCACTGCTGGGTGTGACCCAAAAGCAAAAACAAAACAAAACAAAAGAACATGAAAAAATTTTTAAATGTTATTGAATCATCGTGAGATAGTTACAAGCTTTCATGTTTGGGTTACAATCCCACAATGATCAAACACCCATCCCTCCACCAGTGCACATTCCCCACCACCAATATCCCAGGTATACCTCTGCTTTCCCACCCTCCCTCTGCATCCATTGCAGACAATATTCCCCATACTCTTTCTCTACTTTTGAGCATTATGGCTTGCAACACAGACACTGAGAGGTCATCATGTTCAGTCCATTATCTACTTTCGGTATGCATCTCCCATTCCGACTGGTTCCTCCAGTCATCATTTTCTTAGTGATCCCTTCTCTATTCCATCTGCCTTCTCTCCTTCACTCATGAAGCAGTCTTCCAGCTCTGGGGCAATCCCCCTGGCCCTTGTATCTACTGTCCTTGGGTGTCAGCCTCATGTGATGTTATTTTATACTCCACAAATGAGTGCAGTCCTTCTATGTCTGTCAAGAGGTGAAGAATCTATCCAAAGAAAATTACAAAACACTACTTCAGGAAATAAAATAGGACACTAGGAAATGGAGACCCATGCCCTGCTCATGAATCGGGAGGAATAACATCATCAAAATGACAATATTCCCCAATGCATTATACAGATTCAGTGCAGTCCCTATAAGGATATCTGTAACAAATAACAAAGGTGCACATGCGGGAGGGTGCGATGATGTGATGTGTGTTGTGTTGTTCGCGGGTTCTTGGGGAGGCGCTCTCTCTCTCTCCCTCCCCCCTCTCTCTCTCTCTTTCTGCTCTCGTTCGGTGCTCTCGAGCCGCTGTGTATGGACCAGATCGGGATGGCTCCTCCTTGTGCTCTGCTTCTGTGTGTGCTGCTGTGCTCTCTTCTGTCTGACTATCTCTGTCTCTGTAGTCTCTCCTCTGGTCTCTTCTGACCTCTCTCTCTCTCTGCTTCTGTGTCTTGTCTCCGCTTCTGTGTCTTCTCCTGTGTCTTCTCTGCTGCTTCTGTCTTGCCTCTGTCTTTCTGTCTTGCCTCTGTCCGCTTCTGTCTTGCCTCTGCCCCCCTGCTTCTGTCTTGCCTCTGCCCCTTTCTCTCTGTATCTTCTCTGCTGCTTCTGTCTTGCTTCTCCCCCTCTCCCGCCTACAGTCTTAGTTTGTATAGCAATTACATAGGGTGGTGACACAAAGGTGGGTTGAATATTAACAAATCAACATACATTTCTCCAGGAGATTAACAAAATACCATCTAATGAGATTACTCCAGATTACTAGGAGATCCGCTCAATGGTGGGATCCAAACAAGGGTGTGTTGTTTTCTCCCTTCCTCAGCTAGTAAACCGCTTAAATAGTTATAGTAAATTTACTTCTAATATTTCTAGCAATGTCATTCTGTATGAGCACAGTAAGAGATATATCAGACTTAAAGTTTGGTTCTTCCTGAGGACATTCACTATATATTCCAGACCACAGTCCTCAGGTCAGGTTAGTCTTTCTAACCCCAGCAGGGTCCTAGTCTCGTTGTTACTTTTGGATCATGACAGCATGTATCGATGACCATGTTCTCAACTTATAGTTGAGTATTGTGGCGCTTTTGCCTGGCCCATTTTGATGCCAGGGTAGCTCACAGCTTATCCTGGGTCCATTCTGTCCCTTGTCAGGACCCTGCTTTTGGGGTATTGGGAATTAAGGACAACTGAGTTGAGAAAGCAGATGCCCAGGAGTAAATATTGTTGGAGTCAATCAGCTCCCAAGTTACAAAGCATAATATTAATTGTCTTCCTTTGTCCATACAGAAAGGACATTGCTTTAAGGTAAACTAAGTTCCCTGGGGCAAGGCTGAAAGGACAAACCCAATGTTATTATACAGATATCCATGAGATTTTTCCAAGAAATAGATAAAATATTCCAGAAATTCATATGGAAAAATAACCCCCCAAGAATAGCTAAAGAAATCTTGAGGAAGAGGAAGGTGGGGGTGGGGGGCATCACTTTCCTCAACTTCAAACCCCACTACAAAGCAGTAATAATCAAAACAGTATCAGAATAAAGACAGACCTGCAGATCAATGGAATAGAATATTTGACCTATTCCATTCATTCCTATACGTACCTTCAGATATATGATCACCTAATATTTGATAAAGAACAAATAAATGTGAAGTGGGGCAAGGGAAGCCTCTTCAACAATTGGTGCTGGGAAAGCTGGACAACTACTTGCAAAACTGAAGTCAGACCTATAACCTGACGTCACAAAAGTCAGATCAAAGTTGATTAAAGATCTTAATATAAGACCTGAATCCATAAGGCACATTGAGGAAAATGTAGGCAGAAACCTCTACGGCACTGAAATTAAAAGCATCTTTAAGGATGAAACATCAGTGACTAAGCAAGTGGAAACAACCATAAACAAATGGGACTACATTAAACTTAGAAGCTTTTGAACCTTAAAAGAAATAGTGGCCAAAATACAGAGAGAGTCCACTGAATGAAAAAATTAGTTACCAAATACCCATCAGATAAGGGGTAAATTTCCAGGATATACAAGACACTAGTATAATTGTACAAGAAAAAATTCTCCAACCCCATGCAAAAATGGGGATAAGAAATGAACAGAAAATTCCTCAAAAAAGAAATAAAAATGGCCGAGATAGGTGAAAAAAATGTTCTACCTCACTAATCATCAGGGAGATGCAAATGAAAACAACAATAAGATATCATCTCACACCAGAGAAACTGGCACACATCAAAAAGAAAAAAAACATCCAGTGCTGGAGTGGATCTGGGGAGAAAGGGATGCTCTTTCATTGTTGGTGGCAATGCCAACTGGTCAGGACAACAATATGGGCAATCTTCAACAAACTAGAAATTAAATTTCCTTATGACCCAGCAATACCATTTATGGGAATATATTCCAGGGGTCCAAAAAAGCACAGTAGAAATGACATCTGCACCTGTAAGTTCATTGCAGCACTGTTCACAATAGCCGGAATCTAGAAATAACCAGTGTCCAAGAACAGATGACTGGTTAAAGAAACATGGTACATCTACACAATGGAGTACTATGCAGCTGTTAGGAAAGATGAAGTCATGAAATTTGCTTATAAGTGGATGGATGTGGAGAGTATCACGATAAGTGAAATGAGTCAGAAAGAAGGGGACAGACATAGAATGACTGCACTTATTTGTGGAATATAAAATGACTTACTGTGAGACTGACACCCAAGGACAGTAGAGACAAGGGCCAGGAAAATTGATCCACAGTTGGAAGCCTGCCTCATGAGCTGGGGAGAAGGCAGCTGGGATAGAGAAGGGATCACTAAGTCAATGATGGTTGGAGGGATCGCTTGGGATGGGGGAAAGTGCTGAAGATGTGCTGAAAATAGATAAAGGACAAAGCATGATGGCCTCTCAATATCTATATTAAAAACCATAATGCCCACAAGTAGAGAGAATAAGAAAGAAATTTTCTGCCATAGAGGCAGAGTGTGGGGTCAGAGGGGTGGTGGTGGGGATAACTGGGGACATTGGTGGTGGAAAATGTACACCGGTAGAGGGATGGGTCTTCGATAATTTTGTGATTGAAACTCAATCATGAAAGCTTTGTATCTGTGATTCAATAAAAAGAAACAATGGAATACTATGTAATTGTTAGGAAAAATGAAGTTATGAAATTCATGTACAAATGGATGGACATGGAGAGTATCATGCTGAGTGGAATGAATCAGAAGGAGAGGGATATACATAGAATGCTTAAACTCATTTGTGGTATATAAAACATAATAAGGGGCTAGCACCCAAGAGATTTTCAAGGTCTAGGAGGATTGGTCCATGGTTGGAAGCCTGCCTCAAGTACTAGGGGAGAAGGCAGTTGGGATACAGAATAGAGAAGGAACCATTATGACAAAGAGAGTTGGAAATGATCACTCTGGATAAGAACTGCATGCTGAAAATAGGTAAAGCAACAAACATGATAACCTTTCAGTAACTGTATTGCAAACCATGATGCCCAAAAGGAGAGAGAGAAAGACAGAAAGAGAGAGAGGGAGAGAGAGAGAAAAAAAAGATAGAGGACCTCCCATAGAGACAGTCTGTGGGTGGAGAAACAGGGGACACTGATGGTGGGAAATGTACACTGGTGGAGGGTTGGGTTTTGGAACACTGTATGACTGAAACCCAAATAAGAACAGATTTATAACTCTGTATCTCACGGTTATTCAATAAAAAAGAATAAACAAAATGGACAATCTATTGGCTAGACTCATGAGGAAAAAAAAGAAAGTCCTCAAATAAATCAGATCATAAATGCAAGGGGAGAAATTGCAACAGGGCCCTCAGAAATTCAAGATATCAAGAGAACTTACTGTGAATAACTCTACTCTGTTGAAATGGACAGAGTCCTAGAAACATGTAATCTTCCAAATCTGAAAGAGGAGGAAGTAGAAAGTCTGAACAGGCAAATCAGAAGCAAGAAAATTAAAACTGTAACTAAAAATCTCCCCAAGAATAAATGTCTTGGCCCAAATGTGTTCATAGGTGAGTTTTATCAAACATTCATAGAAGACTTACAGCATTTCCAAAATATAGTAGAAACAGGAATCCTGCCTAACACCTTCTACAAAACTAACATTACACTGATACCCAAAGCTGGCAGAGATAATACAGTAAAAGAAAATTCCAGACCAATATCCTTGATGAGTATTAATGCAAAAATCCTCAACAAAAATCTTAACAAACTGAATCCAACAGTACATCAAAAAATTATACACCATGAACAAGTGGGATTTATGACAGGGATGCAAGGATGGTTTGATATAAGCAAATTGATTAACTTAATACACAACATCAGTTAAAGGAAAGATAAAAATCATATGATAATATCAATTGATGCAGAGAATGTTTTTGACAGGATCCAACACCCATTCATGAAAAATAACTCAACAGTATAGGGGTGGAAGGAACTGTCTTCAATATAGTAACAGCTATCTATAAAGAACCTATAGCCATATTATTTTTAATAGTGAAAAACTGAAAGCATTCCTGCTGAGATCAGCATACGACTAGAACATATATTTTTATAATGTGTTTCCACTAACAGAACATAGTAGCTCTGTTTTAATATATTGATGTTTTAACTTCTATATTAGAGTTATACAACAATTTATGTACCATACCACTATTGCAGTATTGAAGTTTGCGTAGTTGACTATCAACATTGCCATTGAATTGTTTTGGTTTATTAGGGGCGTCACCCAAAAGTGCCTTACCCAGAAGTGCCCAGGGTTTCCTCCTAGCTCTGTGCTCAGGAATCACTCCTGGAAGGACTTGGGGGACAATATGTATGATGTGGTTGACCAAATGCAAGATAAGTACTTAACTCACTTTACTATTGTTCCAGCCCCATTACCATTGAGTTTTATGCTATAACTATCATCTTTTCATTTCATTAATCAAATTATTCTGTTCTGGATTTTCTATTTGGTTCCTTTAATTTTTTCTTTTGTGTTGAACTTTTCATTTTGTTCATTCATTATTCCCCTGATTTCATTGAGTTTTCTGTGTTCTTTTGTATCTCAGTTTCATTAAAACATAGTTTCAAATTGTTTTTCAGGCAATATAAAGAGCTCCATATCTTTGGGTCATTCATAGAAAGGTCATTGTGCTCTGTCAGTGGTGTTTGACTTTCTTGATTTTATATATTCCTTAATTTTTTGCCTTGCCACCTTTGCATTTGAAGAAAAAATTTGCATACTCAGTTCTAGAATCACTGGCTCTGGGGGAAAGGCCTTTATCAGAGGGCCTTGTTAGTGACTCTGGGAGTCTGTAAAACCTGTTCTGTACATGTAACCACCATAATCCTGTTCTTTCTGGATGAGTATCTGGCTTAGATATCCTGTGTCCAGCTGTCAAAACCAAGACAAATGCAGGAAGATTCCTATTTATTTTCCCTAGTGCTCTGAAGCATTAAAGGTTACATGCCCTTTTCTCAAAACAGGAGAGTTGAACCAGCTGTCTGTGTGTGTTTATACATGATCTAAAGAGGCTTTATGTGCATTTTGTGAGGGCTTTAGGGGGTGTCACAGTGGAAAAGGATATGTGGAACTATAGTGTCACTTGCAAAGCTTGTGCATGGACCTCTTTGTGGATTCCATGACCAGCTGTTGAATTCCGTAGCCCAATTTCTCTGAGTTCCCACACATTTTTCATGCTCCTCAATGATCCATCAAATTCAGCTGTGCCAGTCTCCTCTTATAATTTGTCAAGAATGAGATGTACACTGGAGTATCTGGGTAAGTTAGTCACTCACTTGCCTCCTTGGGATAAAATGTGTACTGATAGGATCTCTTGGCATTCAGTGGTGCTACCTTGGGAAGGGGTTACATGGGTAGAATTACATTGTCCTCATACTCTGGAATGAGTCTGTTCTAAAATTTTTATTCCAAAGAGAACCAGAACTCTCCTACTGAACCCCCACACCCTCACAAATATATTCTCATCCACGGGTGGTTGTCAAAATCTGTATTAATGTTGGGGAGGGACGCTGAAACTCCTACTCCACAATCTTGCTGACATTACTTTACTGAGCTACAATTTGAAACTAATTTTGTCTCAATCAAACAGTATGGTTTTTGTACTCTTCACTAATTGCTTTGTTAATTATATCCACTTATAATGTACTATGAAAATTAAATATGCATTTTTTCATTTTACCATAACTACTTAAGAACTTAATATAATTAAACCTTTCTCCTTGACCTCTTGCCTACATTTATTTTTATTGGGCTATATATTCCTGGTTTCCCTCCTATTTATGTAATGGAGACATTACTGGCACCTACTCGAGCAAATCGAAGATCAATGGGATGACAAGTGATACAAGTGATACTTCCCAGTCTCTTTTTCTATGTCCTTATCCTCTACTTGGCCCTTCAATATTGTTTTATTAAGGATCCTTACTAAACCTTTTACTTTTTTTCTATTTATGTTAATTTTTAAAAAATTGGGCATTGTGGGTGTCCGCCATATTAAGACGACCACAGATGGGATTTACGACAAAAACTGCAGCAAAAGGACACGAGGGTGCTCTTGGGAAGGTGGGAGGCACCGGCCCCTCCCACCGCCAAGATGTGATCCTGGGGGCCGCACGTGTGTGCGGTCTCTCCGCAGCTGCACAAGCGTGAATCCAGACCCAGCAAAACCTCTTTCGGCATGGGCAACTCCTCGCAGAATGTCTCCAGCCTGAGAACTAAGCCTCGGCCCTGTGCCTGCCCAGGAGGGGAAAGGTATTTCTCTCTCTCTCGCCTCTTTCTCTCCGGGGATGAAGGGCTCGGTGTCTGCCATATTAAGACGACCACAGATTGGGTTTTCAAGCCTGCAATGATCCAATATCTGGAAGAAATCTCCCTGGACTTTGTGTTAAAGTACAGAAATTCAAAACCGCGCGGCCGCAGTAGCGGCCGAGCGACCTCATTTGTCTTCACAGTAGGTCTGAATCTAGTGGGGTACTCCTAACAACAATAGTGAGGTTTGTGTTGAAATATTGAATGTAACCAAAGTAAACAGAAAGTTAAATGAAACTTATCAGTTACAAGGTAGGGGGTGGGGGGCGGGATGGGAGGTGTACTGTGTGGGTTTGCTTTTTTTTTTTTTTTGGTGGTGGTATATGGGCACTGGTGAAGGGATGGTTGTTTCAGCATTGTATAACTGAAACCTAAGCCTGAAAGCATTGTAATCTTCCACACGGTGATTTTATAAAATAAAATTTTTATTCAAAAAAAATTGGGCATTGTGGTGTACAGTATTATTACTTGAATTTTATGCATGAATTATTCCAGCTCTGTATCCCCCACCCAGGCACCTGCTTCCCTCCACCATTATCCTACGTTCCTTCACCCACCTTCCCCATGCCCATGATAAATTTCCTACTGAAGATAAGTTCTCAAATTTTATTGCCTTTGGGCATTGTTATTCCCCTATTCTTATGTTTCTTCATATTTCACATGTGAATGATAATTCTGTGTTTATCCCTCTTCTAACTGACTTCACTGAGCATGATACTCTCCAGCTCCATCCACATGATAGCAAATTAATGATTTCATTTGTTCTTACAGTGAAGTAGTATTCCAATACGTATATGCACCAACGTTTCTTTATTTGGTCATCTGATTTTGGACACTTGGGTTGTTTTCAAATTTTGGGCTTTGTGAATAGTGCTTCAATGAACGTGGGAGTGCATATATCTTTTATAAATTAAGACTTTGGACACTTGGGGTAGATGTCCATAAGTAGAACTGCTGAGTCATATGGAAGCTCAATTCTTAGTTTTTTTAGTTTTTCTTTTTTTTCTTTTGCTTTTTGGGTCACACTGGGCGATGCACAGGGGCACTCCTGGCTCTGTACTCAGGAATTACTCCTGGTGGTGCTCAGGGGACCATATGGGATGCTGGGAATCAAACCTGGGTCAGCCGCATGCAAGGCAAACGCCCTACCCACTGTGCTATTGCTCCAGCCCAATTCTTAGTTTTTTGATACATGTCCATCTTGTTATTCAAAAAGGTTAGACCAGTCAGTATTTCTACCAGCAGTAAATGAGGATTCCTTCCCACCCTCCACACTTCTATGCCAAATGTTAGTTGTTTTTGTTTTTGTGATATGTGCCAATATCACTCTTGTGAGATGATATCTCTTTGTTATTTTGATTTTAATTTCCCTAATGATAAGTGATACAGACTTTTTTTTCAAAAACTTTTTGTCATCTATGTACCTTCTTTGAGAAAGTTTCTTTGTATCTCTTCCCTTCATTTCTTGTTGGTTGGATTTTTTGGGTTCAGTTCTACTAATGCTATGTATATTTTGGATCTCAATTCTTTATCCAATGGATGGTGGACAAATATCCTTGTCCAGTCTGCTGGGTGTCTTTTTACTCTCGCCATTATTTCCTTTGTGTACAGAGCTTCTTAGTTTGATACAGTTCCATTTGTTGATCTTTGCTCCAATTTTCTTTGGCCAATGATTTTGAATCATTGAAGATAATCTCTGACTTCAATAGCCAGTGTTATACATTTGCCAAGAATGTTCTTTACTCATGACTTCAGCTGACATTACATACTTTTGATTCCCATAATTGAATCTCCAACATACATCTTTCAGCTCAAGACTCTATCCAGGTCCATACTTTTCATATTAATATATATTAGATATCACAAGTTCAATGTGTTCAAAATTAGACTAATTATCCTTTTACCTTCAATACTACTCATCATTGAGAGTCTTAAACTTAATTCATAGTGACATTTTTAATTCATCTGGTCTAGCCATAAGCTTATAAATCAATTTTATCTTTTCCTTAACCCCACATATAGAGTAAACCAGAAAGTCTTATCACTTCTATTTTCTTAAAAATCGGTCCAATTAATTTTTCTCTATATTCACAACAAAAATGTACCATAAAGCTATTAGCAATGCTTGATTGTAGTGTTACAATTGCCTAACTTCCTCATGAAATTTTTTATCATCTCTGAAATATTTTCTTTAGCTAGAAAAGAGTTAAAATAAGTTTTTAGGTTATTGGGGGCACACATATGGTTGTACCCACGGGCAACAAGACCACACATATGATAAAGATGATTGAACTCAGGGACTCACGTATGCAAGGTGTGTTCTTCACCACTTTGAACTACATTTCCGGCCCAAATCTTAAGCTGCATTGCTTTTTGTAATCCCCCAATTCTGTAGCACTGTAGCACTGTCATCCCGCTGTTCATCGATTTGCTCGAGCGGGCACCAGTAACATCTCCATTGTGAAACTTGTTACTGTTTTTTGGCATATCGAATATGCCACGGGTAGCTTGCCATGCTCTGCCGTGGGGGCGAGATACTCTTGGTAGCTTGCTGGGCTCTCTGAGAGGGCCCCAATTCTGAATCAAACTTTTTAAAAACTTTTTTGGGTTATGTATGGCGATGTTCAGGGGTTCTATTTGCTTGTCTTTTGTTGATAATCTTTGCATCTGTGTTCATCACGGATATCAGTTTGTAATTCTCTTTTTTTGTGGTTTCTCTGTCTTGCTTTTGGTATAATGGTAATATTTGCCTCATAGAAACTGTTTGGGAGTTTTACTGTTTCTTCAATTTCCTGGAAAAACTTGAAAAAGATTGGCAGTAGTTTCCCTTTAAAGGTTTGAAAGAATTCACTAGTGAATCCATCGTCTTAGACCAGGGATTTTGTTTTTCAGAAAACTTTTGATTACCATTTCAATTACTCCAAGACTTCTTAATTTAGCCTTGGGAGGTTATAGGAATCTAGGAATTTATCCATTTCTTCAAGGTTCTATTGTTTCGTGGCTTAAAGTTTCTCAAAGTAATCTTTGATGATCCTATGTATTTCTGTAGTTTCTGTTGTGATCTCCCTTTGTATTTATGATTCATTTTTTAGGGTTCACTGCTTCTTTGTGAGTCTTGCTTATTTATTCGATCTTGTTTATTTTCTCAAAGAACTAGCTCTTGTTTTTTTTTTTATCTTTTGGATCGTTTTCAGGATTCCAGCTGGTTGCTATATGCTCTAATTTTTATTATCTCCTTCATTCTGCCTGGTTTGGGCTCCTTTTGCTGGATATTTTCTAAGATATTAAGATGTGCGGTTAAATTATTAATGTGGGACCTTTCTTCATTCCTGATGAACGCTTGCAGAGCTACAAAGTTTTGTCTTAACACTGCTTTTGCTGTCTCCAACAAGTTCTGGTAGCTCTTGTTCTCATTTTCATTTGGTTCCAGGAATCTTTTGCTTTCCATCTATCCTACTGATTGTTCAGTAGTGACCGGTTTAATTTCCAGATTTGATTTAATTCTCAGTTTCTGTGTATGATTCACTTCTATTTTCAGTGTATCATGGTTTGAAAAACTAGTTGATACAATTTCTATCCTCTTAATTTTATAGAGGTATGTTTTGTGGCCCAGCATGTGGCCTGTCATGTAGAACACCCCATTTGCACTGAAGAATGTATCTCAAGCTTTGGGGGTATGGAAAGTCATATATATCACTTGTATCACGTGTCATCCCGTTGATCTTCAATTTCCTCGAGCTGTCGCCAGTAATGTCTCCATTTGTCCCTTTCATGTGCTAGTGTAGCGCAATGGTATCTTCTCATTCCAGGAACAGGAAGAGCCTCAAACCACTGGATCAGGATTTTGACGAAGAAGTCTGACCATCTCGTAGGTGGGCGGCCACGGCACGGTCGTTTGACGTCCTGTGGAATCAGTCAGTAACAGCTGTAGTTCAGCGGTCATCTTTGAATCACATTACGTGTCTGGCCCATCTGATTTTTGACACTGTGGCAAACAAGACAGTACCCCTGATTCTTGATCATCTACAGAGGTCGGAACTCCAGATTCCTTCTCTCACTTGAGTGAAACGTGATACTCTAAGCATAGCTCTTTTGATTCCTCTTTGGGATATCCGAATAGTATTTTCATCCTGGTTTCGTAGGGCCCAGGTCTCTGAGGCATATGTTAGTGCAGGGAGAATGGTGGAGTCGAAAAGATGTGCCCGGCTATTATAAAAAGTGCTGCAATGAACATAGAAATGCAAATGTCGTTTCTACTATACCTTTTTGCCTCTCTGGTATATATTCCCAGGAATGATATTGCTGGGTCAGATGGGAGTTCAATTTCTAATTTTTTGAGAATCATCCATATTGTTTTCCAAAAGGGCTGAAAAAGTCGGCATTCCCACCAGCAGTGAAGAGGAGTCCCTTTCTCCCCACATCCGCGCCAACACCGGTTGCTTTTGTTTTTTTGGATGCGGGCCAGTCTCTGTGGTGTGAGATGGTATCTAATTGTTTTTTTGATCTGATCTCCCTGATGATTAGTGATGTCGAGCATTTTCTCATGTGCCTCTCAGCCATTCAGATTTCTTCTTTGGGGAAGTTTCTGTTCATTTCATCACCCCATTTATTGATCGGGTTGGCAGTTTTCTTGGTTTACTGTGGTTCTTGGTGGTGGAATATGCGCACTGGTGAAGGGATGGGTGCTTGAGCATTGTGTAACAGAGACTTAAGCCTTAAAGCTTTGTAATTTTCCACATGGTGATTCAATGAAAGAAAAGAAAAGAAAAGATGTGCCCTGAGCCAGAGGTTCTTTGTCCTCTTAACCCTTCTTCGACGCTCTTGAAAGCATTCCACACTGCTCTCTTCCACTGGCGCAGTTCTGGTGCCAAGTTATTCCTCCTGTTGAGTTCTCGACCCAGGTACACATAGCTGCTGCATTCAGAGATGTTTATTCCATTAAGAGCGTCAGGGACTAGTTCGTTTTTCATGAACATTGTTTTGGTGAGATTCAGTTGCAGTCTGACCTTTCCACACTCGCAGTCGAAGTCGGTCAACATTTGTGATGCTTGACTAATGTTTGCTGTCATTAGAATGATGTCATCAGCGAAGCAGAGGTGGTGTGGTTGCCGCCCGTCTATCTTCACTCCCATTCCTTCCCATTCCAGTTGTCACATGACGTTCTCGAGGGTGGTATTGAAGAGTCTTGGTGAAATGGTATCACCGTGCCCAACCCCTCTTTTTACGTCAATGATCACTTCCTTGTAGAATGGTGAAATCTTGGTGGTGAATCCGTGGTACAACTCATGGAGGATCTTGATGTACTGAGTTTGAACACCCTGTTTTGCTAGGGCTTCAATAACCACTTCAGTCTCAACACAATCAAAGGCCTTCTTTAGATCGATGAACATTAGACAGAGCAGCATCTTGAACTCTTGCGAAAATTCAATGAGCTTGGTCACTGTTTGGATATGTGGATATGTGGATATTCAGCATGATCAATCGTGCTGAATCCTTTCTGGAACCTGGCTTGCTCACATGGTTGTCCTTCATCTAGTGTTCTGCCTATTCTATTCAGGATGACTCGAGTGAACAACTTGTAGATGATGGACAACATGCAGATTGGGCGATAGTTTCCGATGTCGTGGATGTTTCCCTTCTTGTACAACAGAATGGTCCTGCTGGTTTTCCACTGGGATAGAACCTTGCATTAGGACAGGTAGCATGTGAAGAGCTGAACCACTGTATTGACAAGTACTGGCAGCAGATTCTTCTGGTGTTCGGGTCTGACCTTGTCTGGACCAGGTGCTGTATATTATGTATGTATATATATATAAATAATATATGTTATATATATACATATATATATATATACTAACCTCCTCTCTTCCATTTCTCCCTCAAATAAAGTATTTTCCTCTTGAGTTTTAGTCTGGTTTATCTATCAAGAGGTGGCAAAGCGGTGTTGACATCTCCAACTATTATTGTGTTGTTATCAATGTCTTTCTCCATTAGCAGTTGTAGACCTATTTTTCTATGAGTTTCCCCCCAAGTTCTGCTTTTGTTGTGTCCTATAGATTTTCGTAACTTGTTTCTTCATATCATTAGTCTCAAACTTTTAAAAAATACTGTTCACAATATTTTTATTACATTCAATATTCCAACACCAATTCCACTACCATTACATCTTCCCACCACCATATTTCAAGTGTTTTCACCATGACCCCCAAACCCTTCCCCAAACAGGAACTAAATAATTTATTTTGTATTGCTTGTTATGAACAATGCGCTAAAAATGATCCAAAAAGTTTCCTTAGAGAAAAGTGTGTGAATTGTTATATTTCAACCTGGAGACATTAAGCCCTTATATACCAGATTATTAACATGTTTAAAGGTTGAGCCTTGTGTGCTTATATATATGTATATATACACACACACACATATATTTCTCCCCAAGATTGAGTGCCTTATACTTTACACCCCATCAAATATGGTGTGCTACTCTTGGCACATCAGTGGTGTAGATATGAAATGTCATTCCAGGAACTCCAGAATTTTAAATAAGGTGATACAGCTGAGGTTAGTTTATTATTTTTTAGCTGGATGTTGACTTTGGGGTATGGAAGCATGTCTGTGGCATGTTGCTCTCATGTTCCCCTCTTCTGAGAGATTTATTTGTGAGTCTCTGGATCATGACCATTAATGGCACCAGAGGCAGTTCGTGGGCATGACTGTCAGGCTACCAGAGCACAGAGAGATGAGGGAAGATCGTCCATTCCCGGCTCCATGAGAGCTTGAAGATTTCAGTCACATGTCACACATACCTGGGTTTTTCAGCAGATTCACTCATGGATGAGGCTCTTCTGAGCCTGCATAGATATGCCTCGAGCATGGTGGCTATTGAGTTCTGGAGGTTTTTGGCTGCAGAAGTTATGTTGGAATCAGGGTGAGGGAGAATCTTGCCCATCCCCCTCTGAGTTGCCCCATATGAGACTACCTGGTGTGGGGTCTGGAGGCAACTGATCCAATATTGGTGCATACATGTGGATTAACTGACTTTAGGGATATCCTTAAGTTGAGTTATCCCTAAGTTCAGTTATAGCATCTCTTCAGTCTTTCTTACTTTAATAATTTAAGGGTGCAGATATGAATGTTAAGCTTATCTTAAAACATACAAAATATACCAATTACAACTCTCAGAACAAAAACTTCACTTTCAGTTTCCCAAAAGTTATGAAGCACTGTGTATGACTTGAAAAGTTTTGTTCAGCTAACAAAGGTCAATTTATTCAGAGCAGCACACTGAGGAATATTTGTCTTGTTTTGATGTTGCTCACTATCTAATAACAGATCTCTCTTTACATCTCTTTATTTTCTTTTTTCCCCTAATAGTTCCTGTTACTATCTAAGAACTATTTTCAGAATTAATTTAAACAAAATCAGTTCTCCCAGGAAAGTCTTTTGAAGTACAACTGATGCTCTGGAAGTTTAGTCTTCCATCAAGGCTTGCAGCTAGCTCTAGACCTGATATATTCAGAACTTTACAGTGTTTTTTTCCTATAATGATTTTGTTGCTAAAGGTGGAGTCATTTGTAGAAATACAGGAAATTATATGAATAGTCAAGAGTCTTGGAAAAATTCTACCTTTACCATCTCAGAGCACAACCCCACCCAAACAAGCCGTTGAGCTATCAGTAAAATTACACTATTTCAGAGCCAAAAATTTGGTAAGAGCAATTTTAAAAATATAATTGCCATTAAATACTCAGACTTAAGACAGTGAAGACTCTCATGATGGACAGTATTTTTGAAACTAAACCGCAGGCCTAGAAAATCATCTCTTTCCTCCAAGTTTCAGAAAGAAGGAAATGGGCCAGGACATGAGGTGTAAAATAACCCATTATTTGTCAGATGAAAACAGTGGGTTCCTTAATCTGGCTAAAACCCAGTCTTCTGAAAGTGCTAAAATAATTTGGAAGGTCAGAAATTCCAGCAAAGCATAAAAATAAACATTCATCATTGAACACTTACTATATTCCAAGTTCTATACTAGATAATTTTTATATGTGTTGCTTCTAACCTTTATTAAACTTCTACATTTTAAATATAGAAACCTGAGGTCTTGGGGATGTTGGGACTAAGTTCTCCACAAACACAGATTCAATGAAAGGCAGAGTATAGTACTGTGAAAAATACAAAGGCACACATGCAGGACGGGGTGATGATGTATGTGTTGTGTTGTTTGAGGGCTCTCGGGGCAGCATTCTCTCTCGCCGCTCACGTTCGGTGTTCTCGAGCCGCTGTGTATGGACCGGATCGGGATGGCTCCTTCTTGTGCTCTGCTTCTGTGTGTGCGATTGCTCTGTCTTCTGTCTGTCTCTCTAGCTCTGTCTCTGTTTCTGTAGTCTCTCCTCTGGTCTTTTCTGACCTCTCTCTGTTTCTGTGTCTTCTCTCTGTTTCTGTGTCTTCCCTCTTGCTTCTTTGTCTTTTCTTGTGTATTCTCTTTCCACTATGTGGTCTTCTTCTGTGTCTTCTGTCTTGCCTCTGACTCTTTTCCCTCACTTCTGTATCTTCTCCTTGCTTCTGTGCTACCTCTCTTACAGTCTTAATTTATATAGCAATCATATAGGATGATGACACAAAGGTGGGTTGAACATTCACTAATAAACAAAGAGGGGTAAGACCACTTCGCCAGGAGATTAACAAAATCTCATCTAAGGAGATTACTCCAGAATACTAGGAGATCCGCTCAATGGTGGGATCCAAACAAGGGTGTGTTGCTTTCTTCTTTCCTCAGTTAGTAATTCACTTAAATAGTTATAGTAAATTTACTTCTAATATTTCTAGCAATGTCATTCTGTATGAGCACAGTAAGAGATATATCAGACTTAAAGTTTGGTTCTTCCTGAGGACATTCACTATATATTCCAGACCACAGTCCTCAGGCCAGGTTAGTCTTCCTAACCCCAGAAAGTCCTACTCTCGTCGTTACTTTTGGTTCATGACAGCATGTATCGATGACCATGTTCTCAACTTATAGTTGAGTATTGTGGCGTTTTTGCCTGGCCCATTTCGATACCAGGGTAGCTCACAGCTTGCCCTGTGTCCATTCTGTCCCTCGTCAGGACCCTTCTTTGGGGTGCTAGGAACTAAGGGCAACTGAGTTGAGAAAGCAGATGCCTGGGAGTAAATATTATTGGAGTCAATCAGCTCCCAAGTTACAAGGCATACTATTAACTGTCTTCCTTTGTCCATACAGAAAGGACATTGTTTTAAGGTAAACGAAGTTCCCTGCAGCAAGGCTGAAAGGACAAATCCAATGTTATTCTACAGGGTACCACTGTACTTAGCTCTGGCTCTGAAATCTATTCTTTCCACTACACCACTCTTCACACGTGCTCCCAGCAGCCAACTCTCCATATTTCTATACCTGTCATAGTTTTTAATATGGATGCATAGTCATTCTATTTTCCAACTTAGATTTAGGGACCTGATAGAGCACAGGATTTGACAGAGGTACAGAATATTTTCAGTCTTCTGGAAAGACACCCATGAATGATCATGATGCACTAAGGTAGCCAGACAAGGCTCCCAGACCCAGAAATCCAACACCTTTCCGTCTTTGGTAGCATTTTAGCCTGAGTGAGTTTTCTCCATTTTACCTATTTCTTTGTATGTATAATAGAAACCTTTTCCCCTTTATAGAACGAACTTCTGGAGGCTGCTTCAGGTCTGTTTGAACCTGCAAAGACCTAGTTCCTATCAGGGCTCACCCCAGAGTTATGAATAGGGTGGAATTGACATTCAAAGAATGAGTAAGGACAGAGAAGATGTCCGTTCTGCTCAGTCACCTCCAGCTAAGAGTAGCCCCTTGGAGTGTTTTTAAGTAGACTTATAAATAATTTATTTAGAATATTGTTGTAATGTCCAAGCTACCAAGAGTATCCCACCCACACAACAGAGCCTGGCAAGTTACCCATAGTGTATTTGATATACCAAAAACAGTAACAACAAGTCCCACAATGAAGACGTTACTGGTACCCTCTCGAGCAAATCGATGAACAACGGGACGACAGTGCTACAGTGCTATATGTGGATTAGACTTAGTACTTCTTTGTCTATTGTCCCCTTGATCAATAAGCACTGTCCGTCTCTGCCTCTAATTACTTTCTTTAGATTGAATTCAATTTGGTGTAATATAAGCTGTCCCAGCTTTTTTCCCCATTGGCTTGTATAATTCCTTTCCATCATTTTGAGTCCATGACAATCCTGAGATTTTAGATGTGTTTCCTGTAAATAGAAAGTGGGTGGATTTTGTTTCCTAATCTATCCTGCCACTCTGTGCCTCTAGATGGAAAAGTTTAGTCCATTGACATTCAGGGACATATTTTAATATTAAGGACTATGTTGTCATTTTATTCTGTTGCCTCCTTTATTCAACTTTGTATTAAAAGTCTTAGCAGCAGAAGCAAGACTCACAAAGAAAGAGAGAGAGACAACCCTAATAAATCGAAACAGAAATGAAAAGGGGGACATCATAACAGAAACTAGTGAGATTAAAAAAATCATTAGAGACTACTTTGAAGGTCTATACGCCACAAAACAAGAGAACTAAAAGAAATGGATGACTTACTTGATTCCTACAATCTCTCAAGACTGAACAAAGAAGACTCGGAATACCTGAATAGACCCATAAACGTTAAGGAAATTGAAACTGTAATCAAAAATCTCCCCCAAAACAAAAGCCCAGGCCAAGATGGATTCACTGGCGGATTCTTCCAAACATTCAAAGAAGACCTGTTGTCAGTTTTCCTCAAGCTTTTCCAGGAAATTGAAAAAAACAGGAACTCTCCCAAACAGTTTTTATGAAGCACACATCTCCCTAATACCAAAAGCAAACAAAGACACCACTAAGAAAGAAAATTATAGACCAATATCCCTGATGAACACCGATGCGAAGATCCTCAACAAAATACTAGCAAATAGGATCCAACAACTCATCAAGAAGATCATACACCATGACCAAGTGGGATTCATCCCGGGGATGCAAGGATGGTTTAACATTCGGAAATCAATCAACATAATCCATCATACCAAAAAAAGTAAAGATAAAAACCATATGATCATATCAATAGATGCAGAGAATGCATTTGACAAGATCCAACATCCGATCATGATGAAAACCCTCACCAAAATGGGTTTTGGAGGAACTTTCCTCAAGATAGTCGAAGCCATCTACCACAAGCCTATGGCAAGCATTATCCAAAATGGAGAAAAACTAAGGGCTTTTCCTCTAAGATAAGGCACAAGACAAGGATGCCCACTCTCACCACTTCTTTTCAATATAGCACTGGAAGTACTTGAGATAGCTGTTAGACAAGAAAAAGAGATTAAAGGCATCCAGTTAGGGAAGGAAGAAATCAAACTCTCACTATTTGCATATGATATGATACTATATCTAGAGAAGCCCAAAGCCTCTACTAAGAAACTCTTAGAAACTATAAACTTATACAGTAAAGTTGCAGACTACAAAATCAATACCCAAAAATCCATGGCCTTCCAATATACAAACAATGAGGCAGAGGAAAGGGACATGAAAAAAGCAATCCCATTCACAATTGTGCCCCAGAATATCAAGTACCTCGGAATCAGCTTAACCAAGGAAGTAAAAGACCTCTACAAAGAAAACTATAAAACGCTACTCCATGAAATAAAAGAGGACATGAGGATATGGAAACATATACCTTGCTCATGGATAGGGAGAATCAATATTGTCAAAATGGCAATACTCCCCAAAGCATTACACAGATTCAACGCGATCCCTATAAGGATACCCATGATATTCTTCAAAGAAACGGATCAAGCAATCCTAAAATTCATATGGAACAATAAACGCCCACGGATAGCTAAAACAATTCTTGGGAAAAAGACGATGGGAGGCATCACCCTCCCCAAACTCAAACTTTACTACAAAGCGGTAGCAATTAAAACAGCATGGTACTGGAACAAAGGCAGACCCGCAGACCAATGGAACAGGGTGGAATATCCCTACACACAACCCCAAATGTATGATCATCTAATCTTTGATAAGGGAGCAAGAGACGTGATGTGGAGCAAGGAAAGTCTCTTTAACAAATGGTGGTGGCGCAACTGGACAACCACATGCAAAAGAATGGGCTTAGAACTCGACCTGGCACCATGTGCAAAAGTCAGATCAAAATGGATTAAAGAACTCAACATCAGACCACAAACCATAAGGTACATTGAAGACAAGGTTGGCAAAACCCTCCATGATATTGAAGATAAAGGTATCTTCAAAGATGGCACAGAACTAAGCAATCTAGTAGAAACAGAGATCAACAAATGGGACTACATTAAACTAAAAAGCTTCTGCACCGCAAAAGATACAGTGACCAGAATACAAAGACTATCTACAGAATGGGAAAGGATATTTACACAATACCCATCAGATAAGGGGTTAACATCAATGGTATATAAAGCACTGGTTGAACTCTACAAGAAGAAGACATCCAACCCCATCAGAAAATGGGCCGAAGAAATGAACAGAAACTTTCCCAAGGAGGAGATACGAATGGCCAAAAGGTACATGAAAAAGTGCTCTACATCACTAATCATCAAGGAGATGCAGATCAAAACAACCATGAGATACCACCTCACACTTCAGAGACTAGCACACATCCAAAAGAACAAAAGCAACCGCTGTTGGAGAGGATGTGGGGAGAAAGGGACACTTCTACACTGCTAGTGGGAATGCCGACTGGTTCAGCCCTTTTGGAAAACTATATGGACGACTCTCAAAAAATTAAAAATTGAGCTCCCATTTGACCCAGCAATACCACTGCTGGAAATATATCCCAGAGAAGCAAAAAAGTACAGTCGAAATGACATCTGCACTTATATGTTCATCGCAGAACTGTTTACAATAGCCAGAATCTGGAAAAAACCCGAGTGCCCTAGAACAGATGACTGGTTGAAGAAACTTTGGTACATCTAGACAACGGAATACTATGCAGCTGTTAGAAAAAAGGAGGTCATGAATTTTGCATATAAGTGGATCGGCATGGAAAGTATCATGCTAAGTGAAATGAGTCAGAAAGAGAGAGACAGACATAGAAAGATTGCACTCATCTGTGGAATATAGAATAACAGGGTAGGAGACTAACACCCAAGACTAGTACAAATAAGTACCAGGAGGCTGACTCCATGGCTTGGAGGCTGGCCTCACATTCTGGGGAGAGGGCAACTCAGAGAAGGGATCACCAAGTATAATGCCGTCGGAGGCCATGCGGGGAAAGGGTGATGCAGGCTGAATGTAGACAAGAGACTGAACACAGTGGCCACTCAACACCTTTATTGCGAACCACAACACCTAATTAGAGAGAGAGAACAAAAGGGAATACCTTGCCACAGTGGCGGGGTTGGGTGGGAGGAGATGGGATTGGGGAGGGTAGGAGGGATGCTGGGTTTATTGGTGGTGGAGAATGGGCACTGGTGAAGGGATGGGTTCTCGAACTTTGTATGAGGGAAACAAGAGCACAAAGATGAGTAAATTTGTAACTGTATCCTCACGGTGATTCACAAATTAAAAATAAATAAAGGGAAAAATTTTTAAAAATAAAAAATTAAAAAATAAATAAATCAGTAAGGGCCAATTAGTGATTACTATACAATTTTGACCTATTTTGAGAAGAAAATTAAGATCATCTCATGTGGCATAAATTATGCCTATTCTCATTTGCATATATGTTTTCAACTCTGGAATCTAAAGTATCCTACATTAAATTTGATTTCATACTTAAAAAAAAGTCTTTGTAGCAGAAATCAGGGAAGATAAAAAATCAAAGTGATCCCATTTTTTTGCATGTGGTTGTCCAGTTGTGCCAGCACCATTTGTTAAAGAGGCTTTCCTTGCTCCACTTCACATCTCTTGCTCCCTTATCAAAGATTAGATGATCATACATTTGGGGTTGTGTGTAGGGATATTCCACCCTGTTCCATTGGTCTACAGCTCTGCCTTTGTTCCAGTACCATGCTGTTTTAATTGTTACCGCTTTGTAGTAGAGTTTAAGGTTGGATCTGACACCATGCACAAAAGTCAGATCAAAATGGATTAAAGACCTCAACATCAGACCACAAACCATAAGGTACATTGAAGACAAGGTAGGCAAAACCCTCCAGGATATTGAAGATAAAGGTATCTTCAAAGATGACACGGAACTAAGCAATCTTGTAAAAACAGAGATCAACAAATGGGACTACATTAAACTAAAAAGCTTCTGCACCGCAAAAGATACAGCGACCAGAATACAAAGACTATCTACAGAATGGGAAAGGATATTTACACAATACCCATCAGATAAGGGGTTGATATCAAGGGTATATAAAGCACTGGTTGAACTCTACAAGAAGAAAACATCCAACCCCATGAAAAAATGGGGCGAAGAAATGAACAGAAACTTTACCAAGGAAGAGATACGAATGGCCAAAAGGCACATGAAAAAGTGCTCTACATCACTAATCATCAGAGAGATGCAGATCAAAACAACCATGAGATACCACCTCACACCACAGAGACTAGCACACATCCAAAAGAACAAAAGCAACCGTTGTTGGAGAGGATGTGGGGAGAAAGGGACCCTTCTACACTGCTGGTGGGAATGTCGGCTAGTTCAGCCCTTTTGGAAAACAATATGGACGATTCTCAAAAAACTAGAGGTTGAGCTCCCATTTGACCCAGCAATACCACTGCTGGGAATATATCCCAGAAAAGCCAAAAAGTATAGTCGAAATGACATCTGCACTTATATGTTCATCGCAGCACTGTTTACAATAGCCAGAATCTGGAAAAAACCTGAGTGCCCTAGAACAGATGACTGGTTGAAGAAACTCTGGTACATCTATACAATGGAACACTATGCAGCTGTTAGAAAGAATGAGATCATGAAGTTTGCATATAAGTGGATCAGCATGGAAAGTATTATGCTAAGTGAAATGAGCCAGAAAGAGAGAGACAGACATAGGAAGATTGCACTCATCTGTGGACTATAGAATAACAGACTATAAGACTAACACCCAAGAATAGTAGAAATAAGTACCAGGAAGTTG
Organism: Sorex araneus; assembly: GCF_027595985.1. Classification (NCBI taxonomy): domain Eukaryota; kingdom Metazoa; phylum Chordata; class Mammalia; order Eulipotyphla; family Soricidae; genus Sorex; species Sorex araneus. The sequence continues at coordinate 150,771,016 of NC_073313.1, read as the reverse complement.
TCTCCATGGCTTAGAGGCTGGTCTCTCATTTTGGGCAACTCAGAGAAGGGAACACCAAGTAAAATGTGATTGGAGGTCATGTGGGGGAAAGATGATGCGGGCCCAATATAGACTAGAGACTGAACACAATGGCCACTCAACACCTTTATTGCAAACCACAACACCTAATCAGAAAGAGAGAACAAAAGGGAATACCCTGCCATAGTGGCAGTGTGGGGGGGGGACGGGACTGGGGAGGGGGGAGAGGGATGTTGGGTTTACTTTTGGTAGAGAATGGGCACTGGTGAAGGGATGGGTTATCAAACTTTGTAAGGGAGAAACATGAGCACAAAAATGTATAAATCTGTAACTGTACCCTCACGTTGACTCACTAATTAAAAATAAAATATAAAATTAAAAAAAAATAAAAAAAACAAACAAAAAAATCAAAGTGATCCAAGTTGGAAAAGTGGAAGTCACATGATCTCTCTTTTCAGATGTCATTATAATATACACTGAATACCTTAAAATGTCCACACAAAGGGTTCTAGAAACAGTAAACCAATATAGTAAAGTTGCTTGGTAAACATCAATGCACAAAAATTGGTTGCATTTCTATATACAAATAATTAATTAGAAGAGAAAGAGATCAAAGAAGCTATGCCATTGAAAATAATGTCCAACTTAGTTACTAAAGTATTAAAATACAGAAATCCAAACCCATGCGGCTGCTAGTGTGGCCTCTCGACCTCATATCTTTTCATCCTCAGCAATGGAATACAAATTATCAAATGCTTTCTTTTCAGCAGGTCGACTTTAGGGGGGAGAAACTCCAAATCAATAATAGTGAGTTTTTTGTTGAAATATTGAATGTAATCAAAGTAAAGTAAAAGTAAAGTGAAATTTACCAGTTACACATGCGGGGTGGGGGGCTGGGGGGGCGGGGGGAGGGGGAGGTATACTGTGATTCTTGGTGGTGGAATATGTGCACTGGTGAAAGGATGGGTGTTCAAGCATTGTATAACTGAGACTTAAACCTGAAAGCTTTGTAACTTTCTTTCCACATGATGATTCAATAAAATAATAAAATAAAATAAAAGTGTCCCAAAACATCATTTGTTATTCATCAAATTAGCAAAAGAGGTGAGAAACATATACCATGAAAACTTAAAAAACACTTGAGAAAAAAATTGAAGAATATCATAGGAAATGAAAAAAACATTTTATGTTCATGGATTGGAAGAATCAATACTGACCATTTTACCTAAACAACTATATCAGTTCGATGCGATCTTTATCCAAATTCAGATATTTTTCAAGAATTTAGAACATTCAATTATAAAGCTTGTGTTGAATCATGAAAGACCCCATGTAGTCAAAACTATACTAATAAATAAGAGACTTGGAGGTGTCTCATTACCTACCTTGAATCCATACTATAAAGCCATAGTAATTAAAGCTGCATGGTACTTGAATTGAGACGGACACAGAATAGAATATATAAGAATAACGCCCCATATATATGGTCAGGTAATTTTTGAAATAGTAACTGAGAGCATGAAATGGAATAAAGAAAACCTCTTCAACAAATGGTATTTGGGGAATTAGATAGTCATGTGCAAAAAAATAAAGCTGGATCCATATCTCACATCTTATACAAAAATCAACTCAAAGTGGATCAAAGACCTCGATATCAGATCTGAATCTATAAAGTAAGTTGAAGAACATATAGGCAGAATGCTCCAAGGTCTAACCCTCAAAAGGAGTCTCCAACGATATGCTGCCATGGTTAAAGGCAACAGAATCAAAACTAAACAAATGGGACTTCATCAAAGTAAAAAGTTTCTGTATGACAAAAGAAACATGAGCTAAAACTAAACAACAGCCAACTTAGTGGAAAACAATTATTCACACTCAACACTTCAGATAAAGTGTTGATATCCAAGATGGCCAACAGGCACGTGAATAAAATGCTCATTTCAATATAATCTATAAAAATATTAATGACATTTTGGGATCTAGGAAGGTAACATAGTTGTTAGGCACTTGTTTTGAACATAACTGGTCCAGGTTTCATCCCCAGCACCACATATGGTATTCCAAGCATTGCCAGGAGTAAGCCTTGAGCATCTCTGGAAGTGACCCTCAAACCCAAAACCAAGAAACAAAAACACTATTAGTAATTTTCAAGTAAGTATAACAACCAATTTTAAGCTTTGTACAGATCCAAAAAAGACCCTAAATAGACAAAACTTCTCTATAAGAAAAGAAAGAGAAAATACAGGCATTATAATTACTCCCTTCAAACAATGCAATAGTAATGAAATAATTGTGTTATTATAACTAAAGCATAAGTGCTTCTTGAAATAGGATACAAAGTTCAGAAATGAATGCACGTGGGCATCTAACTGACAGTGAAAGATCCAACTGGTCTGTCATAAATGAAATATGATTGATATTTAACATCATAAACAAAAATTGTCTCAAAATGAATAAAATACATATATATCCCAAACAACATATATGTAGAAATAAACATTGATGGCACACTCCAGGACTTCAACATCAGAATTGTTTTGGAGACTCAAATCCAAAGGCAAGGGCAGTAAAATCAATAATAAACTAACATGACTACATCAGTTTTTTTAAGTTTTGTACAGGGGCTGGAGAGATAAAATAGTGCGTAGGGCATTTGCCTTGCATATGGCCTACTAGGGTTCAATCCCCAGAACCACCATTTAGTCCCCTCATCTCACCAGAACCAGAAGTAAGCCCTGAGAACTACAAGTGTGGCAGAAAAAAACAAATAAAAAATTTTGTATAGGAAAAGAATCTACTATCAAACAAAAGACTATCAATTTGGATAATTTCATATCATAAATGATAATAATTTAATATCTAAGATATGCAAAGAACTCCCACAGCTCAAGAATGCAAGAGTCAGGGCTGGAGCGATAGCACAGTGGGTAGGGTGTTTGCCTTGCATGCGGCCGACCCGAGTTCGATTCCCAGCATCCCATATGATCTCCTGAGCACCACCAGGGGTAATTCCTGAGTGCAGAGCCAGGAGTAACCCCTGAGCATTGCCAGGTGTGACCCAAAAAGCAAAAAAAAAAAAAAAGAATGCAAGAGTCAAGCAACCTAATTTTAAAAAATGGGCAAACACCCGAATGGACCTTTCTCAAAAGAAGGCATAGAGTTCACTCACAAATGCAGAAAAAAAAACTCAATATCAATTCTTTTAAGGGAAATACAAATTAAAACTACAACGAGATATCACCTCACACTCATGAGAATTATAATAATATTAGAAAGATATGTTGATGAGAATGCAGAGAAAATGGAAATCTGGTATACTGTTGGTAAAATGTAAATTGGTGCAGCTGCTATTGATAGGAAATTCTATGAAGGTCTTATAAAAATAAAATTAGAAATTTCACTTGATCAAGCAATAGCCCCTTCTAGGCATTTTTATTTGAAAGACACAAAAACACTTAATTAAAAGAATACCCACTAAGAACTGTCTGTTGAAAATAGGTAAAAGATTTAACATGATAACCTCTCAGTATCTGTATTGCAAACTCCAAAAAGGATAGGGATGAGGAGGGGAGAGAAAGTGAGAGAGAAAGAGAGAGAGAGGAAGAGAGAGAGAAATAAAGTGATTGCCATAGAGACAGGCTGGGGTAGTGGTGGGAGGGAAACTGGGAGCATTGGTGGTGGGACATGTGCACTGGTGGAGTGGTGGGTGTTGGAAAAAATGTATGACTGAAACCCAACTATGAACAACTTTGTAACTGAGTGTCTCACAGTTATTTAAAAAAATTCACACATCAATGCACACACTATTGTCTACTATAGCCAAACTGGTTGAAGAAGCTGTGGTTTGTGTACTCATTAGAATCTTACTCTGCTACTATAAAAGAAGAATCTTCCACCAGTACTCGTCAATACATTAGCTCTACTCTTTACACACTATCTGTCCGAATGTAAGGTTCCGTCCCAATGGAAAAGGGATGGAAAGCAGGACCGTTCTGTTATACAAGAAGGGAGACATCCAGGACATAGGCAACTATCTCCTAATCTGCCTGTTGTCCATCGTCTACAAGTTATTCACCCAAGTCATCCTGTATTTAATAGGCGGAACACTAGACGAAGGACAACCATGCGAGCAAGCCGGGTTCCAAAAAGGATTCAGCACGATCGACCATATCCACAGTGACCAAGCTCATTGAATTTTCGCAAGAGTTCAAGATGCTGCTCTGTCTAATGTTCATCAATTTAAAGAAGGCCTTTGATTCTGTTAAGACTGAAATGGTCATCGAAGTCCTAGCGAAACACAGCATTCAAATTCAGTACATCAAGATCCTCCACGAGCTGTAGCACGGATTCACCACCAGGATCTCACCATTCTACAAGGAAGTGATCATTGACATAAAAAGACGGGTTGGGCACGGTGATACCATTTCACCGAAACTCTTCAGTGCCACCCTCGAGAACATCATGTGAAGACTGGAATGGGAAGGTATGGGAATGAAAATAGACGGTCGGCAACGACACCACCTCCGCTACACTGATGACATCTTTCTAATAACACCAAACATTAGCCAGCAGCACAAATGCTGGCCAACTACGACAATGAGTGTGGAAAGGTCAGACTCAGCTGAATCTCCCCAAAACAATATTCATGAAAAACGAACTAGTCCCTGACGTTCCATTTGCTCTAATGGAACGAACATCTCTGAATGCAGCAACTATGTGTACTTCGGTCGAGAACTCAACATGAGGAAGGACTTGGCACCAGAACTGCGCAGGTAGAAGAGAGCAGTGTGGAACACCTTCAAAAGCATCGAAGAAGTGGTTAAGAGGATGATGAAACTCTGGCTCCAGGCACATCTTTTCGACTCCACCATTTTCCCTGCACTAACATATGCCTCAGAGACCTGGGTCCTACGAAAACAGGACGAGAACAAGAACGCTATTCCGGTATCCCAAAGAAGAATCAAAAGAGCTATGCTTGGAATATCACGTTTCACTCAAGTGAGAGAAGAAATCTGGAGTTCTGACCTCTGTTGATTGTCCAGAATCAGGGATACTGTCTCATTTGCCAAGGCGTAAAAAATCAGATGGGCCGGACACATAACGCAATTCAGAAATGACCGCTGGACTAGAGCTGTTACCGACTGGATTCCACAGGACCTCAAAAGACCGCGTGGCCGCCCATCTACGAGATGGTCAGACTTCTTTGTCAAAACCCTGAATGAAAGGTTTGAGGCTCTTCCTGTTCCTGGAGCGAGCAGATATCATTGGGCTACACTAGTACTTGACAGGGATGAATGGAGACATTACAGGTGCCCGCTTGAGCAAATCGAAGATCAATGGGATGACAAGTGATACAAGTGATAAAAGATGAAACTGTGACTAAATGGATGAATCTCTTCTGTGTGTATTTTAATTTTTTTTTTAAATTTTGAGAGTTTTTACTGTTTGGTATGTACAATGGAATAAAAAGTTATGCTAATCAGGACTAGAGATAGCACCAATATGTAGGGCCCTTGCCTTGCATGTATTGAACTGGGCTTGATCCCCAGCATCCCATTTGGTTCCCTGAGCACCACCAGACACTTTTGGTGAGAACAGAACCAAGAGTAACTCTTGAGCATCACTAGATGTGGCTCAAAAACAAACAAACAAAAAACCCCAAAGCTGCTATTTATATGCAAGCATAGTACATACCACCATCAAAGTGCCCACCATCTTCTACCACCGTCTGTACATCTCTTATAGTCTGGTCATATTTCCCTCCTATCTTTCACACCCTATTTGTAATTGGTTGCTTGTTCCAAAGTCAGGGTTTCCATTGTTAAGTAATGTCTGAAATTTTTGACTCTAATTATTCCACATATGAGTGAGATCATATGGTATTTATGCCTCTCTTTCTGATGTACATTGCTTAACATAATATCCTCCAGCTCTACAAAATGGATGAATCTTGAAAGGAATCATGCTCAGTGACATAAGTCAGTAAGTGAAGAAAATTTCCATATGGTTTAACTCATATTTATTAGTGACTGAAACAAATGAACCAGCAAGAAACAACAAAACTCACATAGTTCTATTATAGTGAATATGGGGGGGATGGGAGTGCGGTGAGAAAAATGAACAGAGGCCTGCTTTTGATGGTGGGATGGCACTTGATATTTGGTGGTGGGAGTGGTAACAAGTATATATATAAACCAGTGTGAAACTAAAGCTTAGAGGTCCTATAACACTGTAAATAAATGATAAATAATTTTTTAAAAAGATGTACATATTTAACTCAATAACAAAATGTAAAAAGGGATGTATAATGATTATATGTAATTGAACTTAAGTTATTATAAGCTTAAAATAGGCTTCTCAGTATAAAAATTTGGGGTATGCCTAACAGAAATAACAAGGGGAAAAACTCAAGTAGGTTCACAAAGTACAAAAAGAAATCAAAATACAAAGCAAAATACTACATGTTTTGTTCACGAACAATGAACAAAACAGCAGTGACAAATTCTTATTAGTCAATTATTACTTGAAATATAAATGGATTACATTTATTCGATAAAATGATAGAATTGGTGAGGCATAAACATAAGATCCAACTATATGCCACTTTTAAGAGATCCACTTCAACTTAAAGGATGAATATAGGGTTAAAATGAAGGGATGGAAACCCGAGTGCCCGAGAACAGATAACTGGCTAAAGAAACTCTGGTACATCTACCCAATGGAATACTATGCAGCTGTTAGAAAAGACAAAGTCATGAAATTTGCACACAGATGGATCAATATGGAAAGTATCATGTTAAGCGAAATGAGTCAGAAAGAGAAGGAACGACATAGAAAAATTGCACTCATTTGTGGAATATAAAGTAACAGAATGGAAGACTAACACCCAAGATTATTAAACATAAGTTCTGGGAGGATTACTCCACAGTTTACTAGCTGGCTCCACACACGGAGGGAAAAGACAGTTCAGTTAGAGAAAGGATCACCAAATAAATGGTATTAGGAGGATCCGCTCAGGATGGGAGAAGCACCCTGAAAGCAGACTATAGACCAAACATGATGGCCACTCAATACCTCTATTGCAAACCACAACTCCCAAAAGGAGAGAGAGGAAAAGGGACTGCCCTGCCACAGAGGTGGGCTGGGGGGAGAGGGAAGCGGGTGGGGATGGTGGGAGGGATGCTGACCCTGAAAGAGCCTCCAATGCGGCACCATTGAGAAGGATAAGTAAAGAAAGGTTTCTAAAATCTCAGGGCTAGGACAAATGAGGACATTACTGAGACCACTTGATAAAATCGACGGTCAATGGGAAGAAAGCCAGAAAATTTAGAAATATGTGAAAATTAAACAAGATGCCTAAACAACCAATGGAATTAAAAACAAAGGGGAGATCCAAAAAGATCCTGTGACAAATAATTAAAATACAAAATAGCCAAACTTATGGGACACAGCTAAAATAACTCTGAGGGAAGTTTATGTCAATAAACACCTACATATGTTAAGAAAAAAAAGGGGCAGGAGTGAAGGTATATATTATGAGATATACCTGCTCCACTTTCTTATATACTTATATGAGTATATACTTATATATACTTAAGTATACTTATATATAAGTATATATATTTAAGTATATATAAGCATATATACTTAAGTATATATAAGCATATATATACTTATTTATATGTATATATAAGTACATATACTTATATATAAGTATACTTAAGTATATATTAAGTATATATTTATACTTATATATACTAATATAAGTATATAAGAAAGTATATATACTTATGTATGTATATACTTATATAAGTATATATAAGATATAAGATATATCTTATATCTCAAAGAAGTAGAAAATGAACGAATTAAGTTCAAAGTTGGCAGACCAGAATGGAGACCTCTCAAAGAAATCTGAAGTCAAAGCAATCTTGAACAAGTAGAATAAAAAATGATGGTACCACAGGTTCTGATTTCAAAATGCATTACAAAGGCCAGAATAATAGAACAGCAAGTAGGGCATTTACCTTGCATGTGACTGATCCCATTTCAATTCCTCACACTCCATATAGTCTCCCAAGCCCACTAGGAATAATCCCTAAGTGCAGAGCTAGGAGTAAGCTCAGATCTTAATTACTACTGGGTGTGACCCAAAGCCTACAAATTCACTGTATTACTGTATCACTGTCATCCATTGCTCATCGATTTGTTCGAGCAGGCACCAGTAACGTCTCCATTCGTTCCAGCCCTGAGATTTTAGCAGCCTCTCCTTACTCATCTTTCCCAACTACTGGAGGCTCTTTCAGGGTCAAGAGAATGAGGCTTGTTATTGTTACTGTATTTGGCATGTCAAATACATCACAGGAAGCTTTCCAGGCTCTTCCACGAGGGCGGGATACTCTCGGCAGCTTGCTGGGCTCTCCAAGAGGGACGGAGAATGTATATCAGAGAATACAAGCAAATATGTTAAAACCAAACACGTGTGCTGCTTTAGGCATATCAGTGGGCTAGACTAAAGAAGTTGCTTCCGCGAACTTGGTTTTATATAGTCTCTGGATCTTGGCTGTTGATGGGATACATGGCACTGGTGGGCAGTTTGTAGGTGTGACTGCCATGCTACTGGAAAATGGAGGGTCTGGGTAGAGGAAGCCCAGTATGGAACTGAGCAGGCTGAGATCTCAGCCCCGCATCCTGTATGCCTGGGTTCCTCTGCCGGTTCTTTTATGCGTGAGGCTCATCCAAGTGTGTGGAGAGTGGCCTTGAGCATGGCTGTGGCTGGGTTCCGGAGGTTTTCAGCTGCCGGGGCTCTGCTTGGGGCAGGGAGGGAAACTCAACCTGTCCCCCTCCAAGGGGCCCCAGTGAAGAAAGTCCGGCGTGGGGGTAGGAGATTCTGCGTCAAAGCCCAAAATATAATCAAATAAAAAAGGAAATTTTATTAAAAATTATAGTAAACAAATGGTAAAACATTAGCAACACACACAAAAACTCAGACATCTATATAAGAACAGAATGGAGAATGCTGGAAGAAGTTTTCTCTTGCCCCCGCACCTGGCTGTCTTCACAGGGGCCCCTCGAAGAGGGTGGGTTGTATTTCCCTCCTCACCCTTAGCAGAGCACCGACAGACAAAGACCTCCAGAACCCAGCCACAGCCATGCTCAAGGCCACTCTCCACACACTTGGATGAGCCTCATGCATGAAGGAACTGGCAGAAGAACCAGGTGTGTGGAACCTGGGGCTAAAATCTCCAAGCCTGCTCGAATTGACTCTGGGCCTCTTCCACACAGATCCCCCATTTTCCAGTAGCTAGGCAGTCACACCCACAAACTGCCTCCAGCGCTGTGTAATCCCATTAACAGCCAACATCCAGAGACTATAAAACCAAACTCCCAGAAGTGCACTGTTGCTTCAAGGCCTCAAGAAGTCTTATAGCTTAATTCTGCCTCTCGGAGAACCTGGCAAACTACGGAGAGTTTACTGCCAGCATGGAGGAGCCTGGCAAGCTTCCAGTCACGTATTCATATGCCAAATATAGTAACAACGATGGATCTCATTCTCCTGACCCTGAAAGTGCCTCTAATGCCATACCGTTGGGAAGGAAGAGTAAAGATAGGCTGTTAAAATCTCAGGACTAGGACAAATGGCGACATTACTGGCCCCACTAGAGCAAGTTGACGATCAACGGAATGATAGTAATAGTGACTTTGAAAATAAACCAGAAATCAGTTGGTTTTTGAAAAGGATGCCCAAACATACAATGAAGATAATTAATATTTTCAATAGTATAGTGAGAAGACAGGGTATACACAGATCATTAAATTAGTTCTTTATCTAATTATTCCATTTGCATAAATCAACTCAACTAGATTAAAGATGGAAACATAAAACTTAAAGCAGTAAAAACTTCTAGAAGAAAAAAATCTTAGAGTTAAACAGCACAATATTTTTTCTTTGATTTTTGTGACACACCTAGTGATACTCAAGGCTTATTCCTGGCTCTCAACTCAGGGATCACTCGTGGCAGTGCTTGGAGGACTATATGCGTTGCTGGCAATCAACACAGGCTGATTATGTGCAAGGCAAATGCCCTATCACTGTACTATTGTTTCAGCCTCTTACAGAATATTTTTTCATATGCACAGTTTAAAAATGGAAAAATTGGCAGTGGGACTACACCACTGAAACAGCAAGACATTTCCTACACCACAAAGGAAACAGTCAACAAGTTGAAGATAAGTCAGCAAATTGTAAAAGGGGCAAGAAATATTTACATATAGTGCATCAAATTAGGGGCTAAAACAAATATATATATTAGGAATTCACTACTCAACAGAAGCAAGCAAAAATAAAAAAAAACAAATATAAAATGGGCAAAAGAACCGAACAAACATTTGTTCAAAGAAGACATACAAATAACCAAAAATTATATTAAAATTACTTAACATTACTAGTTATTCTGGAAATAAAATTAAAACCAACACCTCATATCTATTAGAAGGCCTATTTTCAAGGTCTCAATGGAACGAACATCTCTGAATGCAGCAGCTATGTGTACCTGGGTCTAGAACTCAACATGAGGAATGACTTGGCGCCAGAACTGTGCATGAGGAAGAGAGCACCGTGGAAAGCCTTCAAGAGCATCGAAGACGTGGTTAAGAGGATGAAGGATCTCCAGCTCTGGGAACATCTTTTCAATTCCACCGTTCTTCCTGCACTAACATACACCTCAGAGACCTGGGCCCTATGAAAACAGGATGAGAATGCTATTTGGGTGTCCCAAAGAGGAATCAAAAGAGCTCTGCTAGGAGTATCATGTCTCACTCAAGTGAGAGAAGGAATACGGAGTTCCGACCTCCGTTGACGATCAAGAATCAGGGATGCTGTCTCATTTGCCAAGACATCAAAAATCAGATGGGTTGAACATGTCATGCGATTCAGAGATGACTGCTGGACTAGAGCTGTTACTGACTGGATTCCACATGACGTCAAAAGACCGCATGGCCGCCCACCAATGAAATGGTCAGACTTCTTTGTCAAAACCATGAATGAAAGGTTTGAAGCACTTCCTGTTCCTGGAGCGAGCAGATATCATTGGTCTACACTAGCACGCAACAGGGACAAATGGAGACGTTACTGGCGCCTGATCAAGCAAATCGAAGATCAATGGGAAGACAAGTGATACAAGTGACTTTCAAAGTCCCAAAAGGTAATAATTGTGCTTTCCACTGCTGCACGAGCATGATCCCGGAGGTCAACTGAACTACTTTGGATACCAGCAGCTCGCAGAAATGCCTCTAGACTGTGAACTGAGCCACGGCCCCATGCGGCACCAGGGGGGAAGGGTTTCTCTCTCTCAACCCTTCCATTCCGGACACAGCATGGCGATCACTGCTTTTTGAGCACAAAATGGAGGTACCAGCCGGCTGCTGGGCACGTGCGGGAGATCCCGGAGGGGGCGGGGATACCGGCTCCGCCCTCTGCGGAGATTTAAGCGCAGTGGCCACATGTGTGTGGCCTTTCCACTGCTGCACGACCATGATCTCAGAGGCCAGCTGAACTACTTTGGATACCAGCAGCTCGAAGAAATGCCTCTAGACTGTGAACTGAGCCACTGCCCCTTGGGGCAAAAAAGGAGGTAGGGTTTCTCTCTCCAGGCTTTTCCATCTTATGAGCACCACAAAAGGGAAGTAAAAGCTTGCAGTGATGCAATTTCTGGCAGAATTTTCCCTGGACTTCATACAGAAATCCTAAACCTACTATCTCTTAATTGTCAGCAATGTGAAACGGTTCCTTTTCAGCAAGTGTGACTCTGGGGGGAAACCCCAAATAATAATAGTGAGTTTTTTGTTGAAATATTGAAGGTAATCAGAGTAGCAGCCATGTCTCTAGACTGTGAACTAAGCCATAGCCCCACCCCGGCCGAGGAGAGGAAATATCCTTCTTTCTCGGTTTTTTTCCCTTTTTGGGGAGAAGTCAGCCATATTATGAGGACTATTAAGCAGGCAAGAATCTGAGGGCGCGGGAAAGAGAAAAAAAGAGTTATGTACTTGGAACAGTGGGACTTCATATCTCTTCATTCTCAGCAATGGAAAACTAATTATCAAATGCTTCCTTGGCACTAGGGCTGTCATTTTTTGGGGGAAACTCCAACAATAATAGTGTGTTTTGTGTTGAAATATGAAATGTAATCAAGGTAAAGGGAAAATGAAGTGAAATTTATCAGTTACGCCGGCGGGGGTGGGGGGCAGGGGGTGGGAGGTATACTGGGGTTTTTGGTGGTGGAATATGGGCACTGGTGAAGGGATGGGTGTTTGAGTATTGTATAACTGAGACATAAGCCTGAGAAATTTGTAACTTTCCACATGGTGATTCAATAAAATAAATAACTTTAAAAAAGGTAATAATTGTTGGTTAGTATATGCAGATGACAACCTTATACTCTACTGGCGGAAATAAATATTGAAAGAGACAGTATGACAAGTCAGTATGGAGTTTCATCAAAATATATTAAAACAGGACTCGAAAGAAAATACAGGGGTTAACATACTTGCTTTGTGTGCCTGACCCTGGTTTGACTGTTTTGATCCTCATCCCTTTGTGTGATCTCCTGAGCACTGCCAGGAGTGATCCCTGAGCACACACACACACATATATATATACACACATATATATACACACATATATATATACATATATATGCACACATATGCATATATATAAAACAAGCATATGATTTAGCAATCTCCCAATATATAGATATATATACATATATATGAAAGAAATAAAATAATTAGCTTGATGACATACTGGTACACTCATAATTTCCAAGCTATGGAAACAACCTAAATGTACATATGCTTATTGTTAAACAGTTTACTAATGTATGGAAAAGAAAATGTTACTTACCTATTAAACATGTATAAATATTGCCATAATTGGCAGATAAAGAATGGAATCATCATTTACAGAACTGAGGGAGTGAAAACTATCAAAAGGTAAATAAATCAACATATACCTTTCAGATATGTTTTAAATTTTTTTATTTTATTGTACTCAGAAAGTTTAAGATGTCTTGAATTCAGGGGGAGAGTTTTGCACTTAAAAATACACATTTGAGGGGCTGGAGTGATAGCACAGTGGGTAAGGTGTTTGCCTTGCACGTGGTCAACCCGGGTTCGATTCCCAGCATCCCATATGGTCTCCTGAGCACCGCCAAGGTAATTCCTGAGTGCAGAGCCAGGAGTGACCCCTGTGCATTGCCGGGTGTGACCCAAAAAGCAATAAAAATACACATTTGAGAGTTATGAACATATCAATGGTGTTTAAATCCAGAAATCTAATGAGATCATCAAGAGGGTAAGCTGTAGAGAGAGAAGATGACTAATGAGTGAAACCTTAAAATCCTAATATTTAGAGTTCTGGAAGAAAAGGAATAATCATTAAAGGATTTGGACAAGGAGAGATCAATGACATTAGAGAATCAGGACAGTATGGTGTGCTAAGTAAAGAATGTGTTTCCAGGATATAGCTCACAGGGGATCCAGGGTATAGCTCAAGGGGATCCAGAGGATAGTTCACAGGGCTAGAGCTCACGATTGACATATAGAAGTCCCAGGTTTTATCTACAATATGCACACCGTTCTCCGAAGCATTGCTGAGTGTGACCTTGAATAGTCCCTGAGCACTTCCAGGCACTCCACGCCTCCTTCAATAAAAGAGTGTGTCAGGGTCTTGGGAGATAGAACAAGGGGATATAGCAATTGCTTCATATGCAGAAGGATCCAAGTTTGATTTCTGGAACTGCATGCCGTCCCTCACCCCCAGCAGGACCATGTGTAGTCCTGGTAGACATCATCATTGTGGGATCTAAGCAGTGTTGCACTTATGGCCTAAGTACCAAAATCATCTTGCCTGCACCACCTGATATAGTATCACTAGGTTGGAACTCTGGCATACCCCTGCTCCCACCATGAACAGAATGTGTTTCAGAGGGTGATGTTGTGTTTAACATACTTCATGCACTATTTCACTCACTCCTGGACATTTCTTCACCTTGATACAACCTCATTTTGCTGTATCTGACACTACTGGTTTCTACCCTCTGGCTTCTTTGTTACCACTGCATGGGACACCTGCAAGAAACTACTCAGTAATTCTAGATCATGAAACAATTTGCAAGTGCCAGTGAGTTGATACCCTCTACATTTAGTATTAGTCAATGGTAGGTGAAGGGTAATACTTTTCTCTCTTAGGTGGAAAATTCTCAGGCATATCTTACACAGATCTACAGAGCATTCTTTTTAAAAAATTTTATTAGAGAATCACTGTGATGTACGGTTATAAATTTGTGAACTTTTGTGTTTGCATTTTACTCATACAGTGATCGTTTACCCATCCCTCCACCAGTGCCCATGCACCTCCACCAATGATCCAAGTATCCGTCTCACCACCCCCACCCCATCCCCCACCATGCCACCCTGCCTCTGTGGCAGGGCATTCCCCTTTGTTCTCTAAAGAGCATTCTTTTTGAGAATAATCAATAGTTGCCTAGTGTAGACAACTGCAATTCTTTGGATAAAATTTTTCCATGCTGGCTTCTCTTATGTATAACGTCCATGTTCTTACTTTTAATGTCTATAAATTGACATGTTAAGAACTAAATTTGTTACAACTAAATTTGACCCTTCCTCAAAAACTACACTCACTAATGAATGGCATGATGTTGCAATTAGGTACTTGAGAAAATATTTACAGTACTGTAAACCATTATAAACATTATTGTAAATAAAAATAAATTATTTTTATCTACCAATAAAAATTAAAAGTATGGTTTAAATAAAAAAGACTACACAGTCCACTTTTTATTATCTTTATATGCTATTTTATGCAGCTCATTTTAGGTTCCTGTGTTAATTGTAGTATTAAGATACTTGGTAGTGTAGCTGCTAGTAAGGAGTGTTTTCCAATAATGTTTTCTAGGAAATCACAGACCCCTGAAACTAGGCCTATAACAACCCAATTTTCCCTGAGCAAAAGTCATCACTGCTTAATTACTTAAAAGATAGCCCCCGCCTGTGTAAAGTCTGGAGTAGAAGTGTCTATATCACTATACTTTACATCATCTTTATTCCCACTAATTCTTTGTCCCTATACCTCTCCCTTAAAAATGAGGCATTTCAAGATGAAATAAAAATGTATTTACTAAATAGATTTTTTAAACTGGCTTGTAGTGTGGCATATAGAATTACCTAGCTTAATCATGGCTTGTTTTTAATTTATTAGCATGGCTCAACTAAGAGGATAAAGGAGTGCTTTGTTAAATATATTTTTTACTTAAATAACTTTCAAATACTTAAAAATTGTTGGCAAAATGAATGATGAATTAGTAATGTGTATTATACTTTCAAAATAAGGAAGACACAGAGGTCTATTTTATAAATGGTACAGGATCTCATTTTTACCAAATAAACAAGTAGCCAGATGTATGACTCCTCAGGGAATAGAAGTGCCCCCCACCCCGGAGACTCATAATATCTGGGATGGATAGGGCAGGAATGGGTTTAGATATCTTGCTGTGGGACACTGATGTTCAGGAAAAAGGTTCTTTGACATTATAGATAATTCTAGGGATATTAGTATCCAAACAATCTATTTCAGATCAACCAGTGGGAAAGTTTCTTTCTTCCTTTCTGGCTTCTACAACAGGAGCTCCTCCTAGTGGGCAGCCACTTTTTAGGGAAAAAACAAAAACAAAAACAAAAACAAAAACAAGAACAAACTTCCTTTTTATGACTCCCGCTGATGACTTGACAAAGACTTCAGGAATGGTGGAGGGATGGGTAGACGATCACTGTATGAGTAAAATGCAAACACAAAAGTTTATAAGTTTGTAACTGTACATCACAGTGATTCTATAATAAAAAAATTTTAAAAAATACTTCAGGAATGGGACCTACAAGCCCCTTTTGCTCATCCATCTTACTGTGATGTTATAATACATGGACTAGAAGAAGTTCAGCTATACCATTGCTTTTATATTTCTTTTAATCCCTATTCGAGTGAAGGAAGAAGAAAGAAAATTATAAACTGATGTCCTCAACTTCTAATTTATTGTTACTGAGGTAAAGTTCAGTGATACACAAGTTCAGACCATACTAATGTTTAGTATTAATATGAGTTATCAGGTAGACAAAACACAAAAAATTTCAATTTAAATATAAAACAACTTATCTGTTACTTTAAATTCAGCTCAACATTAATAAAATGAAGGCCTTATTACCTTCATTTTACACAGGAGGAAAGTAAAAGTTCAGAGATAGCACAGCATAGAGAGAAAAATACTGTTGCATAAAGACAAAAATTCTGGCCAGAGTCAGTAGACAAGGATTTTCATACAGCTAACTTTATTCCTACCCCACTGTCTCACTGTATAGTTATGAGTAAGTTGCTTCCTGTCTCTGTGCCTTAGTATATGCATTTATAGAATGAGATGATTGGGCTTTTTCAGTTTGCTTGTATAACATGATCATTTGGGATTTAAAAAAATTATTTTCTCGGCCTCACTTCAAAAGATTCTGATTTATAAGTCTCAGGATACATGATTTCCACAACACCTCAATGACTCAGGAGCCAATCCAGGGGAATCAAGTCTGGTATTTCTCTCTTGAAGAAAAACCTTACCACTTAGTATAAAATCTGAGTATTATGGGGCATCGCTTAGAAAGGCATATGAAAGGCTAAGAATAGTAGTGGACAAACTCTCATGTTGAACTTCCTGAGTAGAACTCAAAGCTTCAACCACATTATTTCCACATTATATCTCTCTCCCCCCCCTCTCTCTGTCTTCATGAATACAAATGAATAATTTCAGCAGAGGCATTTGAGAGAAAAACAAAAGGATTATCAGGGATACAAATGAACCAAGAAATAGTGAATTGAAGTTTTAGATGGAATAAATGATCTATTATAAAGTTTTTTTCTTTACATTGTTATTTTCCTTATCCAGTGTTTTTATTTCTAGACTAACATTTATAATTACTTCCCAATACTTCCATCTCTTTCAATATAGCTTATGTATTAAGATTGGAGCCATCTTCTTGGGAAGCATTAACTCTCATTGGAAAAAGATGCTTTCGAAAAATAACAGATTAAGTTACTTAGATTTCCTTTTTAGTACTTCTTTTTGTCATCAGAGTAGTAAGACTTCAAAGGCTAAAATTAAATTTGTAGGCCTAAGAGAAAAGGGCCAAAAATGTCACTGTCTCCCTTTCTTTCTTTCTTTCTTTCTTTCTTTCTTTCTTTCTTTCTTTCTTTCTTTCTTTCTTTCTTTCTTTCTTTCTTTCTTTCTTTCTTTCTTTCTTTCTTTCTTTCTTTCTTTCTTTCTTTCTTTCTTTCTTTCTTTCTTTCTTTCTTTCTTTCTTTCTTTCTTCCCTTCCTTCCTTCCTTCCTTCCCTTCCTTCCTTCCTTCCTTCCTTCCTTCCTTCCTTCCTTCCTTCCTTCCTTCCTTCCTTCCTTCCTTCCTTCCTTCCTTCCTTCTTTCTTTCTTTCTTTCTTTCTTTCTTTCTTTCTTTCTTTCTTTCTTTCTTTCTTTCTTTCTTTCTTTCTTTCTTTCTCTCTTTCTTTCTTTTCCCTCTCTCTCCCTCTCTCTTTCTCCCTCTTTCTTTCACTTTCTTTCTTTCTTTTGTTCTTTCTCTCTTTCTTTCTGCCACACTCAGTGGTGCTTAGGACTTACTCCTGGCTCTGCACTCAGGAATCATTCCTGATGGGACTTGGGGTATCATATGAAGCACAGGGTATTGAGGCCTGGCTGTCTGTGTGCAAGGCAGGTGACTTACTTACTGTACTATCTCTCCAGCCTACCTCAACTTTCACAATAGAACATATTGGTGAACTGAGGTTAAAGCACATATTAGTAAAACTAGGCTAGATGCTTGAAAGATTAGCTGGGTGTTTTTTTTTCTTTAGCAACTTACAATAGCAGTGTTAGTTCTTTAAGAATTTGGAGTTCTTGGGGCTGGAGCGATAGCACAGCAGGTAGGGCATTTGCCTTGCACGCGGCCAACCCGGGTTCGATTTCCAGCATCCCATATGGTCACCCGAGCACCGCCAGGAGTAATTCCTGAGTGCAAAGCCAGGAGTAACCCCTGAGCATCGCCAGGTGTGACCCAAAAAGAAAAAAAATGGAGTTCTTTAATCTTTGCCATGTGTCTTTCACTATAAGAGATATGATCTTTATCTGGTAGAGTTGAAAAGAGTGTCTGGAGGGGCTGGAGCAGATAGCACAGCGGGTAGGGCATTTGCCTTGCACGCGGCTGACCCAGGTTCGATTCCCAGCATCCCATATGGTCCCCTGAGCACCACCAGGAGTAATTCCTGAGTGCAGAGCCAGGAATAGTCCCTGTGCATCGCCGGGTGTGACCCAAAAAGCAAAAAAAAAAAAAAACAAAATAAAAACAAAAAACAAAAAACGAAAAGAGTGTCTGCTTAGTTGGGAAATTATCATTTGTGGGTCAGTATTTCCCCTTTAATTTCCAGGGGACTGATCATCAAATACATCTGGGAGCAACACAGGTAGCTTTGATTGTATTTAGTAAGACCCATAAACAATGAGCAGTATCATTTACAAGGAGTCTTTTCTTCAGGGTTATGGATCTAGTCCACTCTGGCCTGTGAAAGAAGAAAGATGATATGGGGGCTGGAGCGATAGCACAGCGGGTAGGGCGTTTGCCTTGCACGCGGCCGACCCGGGTTCAAATCCCAGCATCCCATATGGTCCCCTGAGCACTGCCAGGGGTAATTCCTGAGTGTAGAGCCAGGAGTGACCCCTGTGCATCGCCGGGTGTGACCCAAAAAGCAAAAAAAAAAAAAGAAGAAGAAGAAAGATGATAATATTTTCATGATAAAGTTAGGATAACAACATAGACCTGGATTAGGGTAAAGAGACCAAGAATTTCAATCTTAACCAAAATGTAGGGTAAATATCAGAAAAGGGTACTAATGATTATGTGTAATCCACTGTCACTGTCATTCCATTGCTCATTGATTTGTTCGAGCAGGCACCAGTAACATCTCACATTGTGAGACTTATTTTTGGCATATCACATTGTGAGACTTTTTGGCATATCAAATACACCACGGTAAGCTTGCCAGGCTCTCCCCTACAGGCGAGATACTCTCGGTAGCTTGCCGGGCTCTCCAAGAGGGGTGGAGGAATCGAACACGGGCCGGCCACGTAAAAGACAAACGCCCTACCACTGTGCTATCACTCCACTCCACAAGAAAAGAAAATTGAATAAGTAGAGGTTGGGAATTTTGGATACATTCACAGCCAGTAGGGAGTCTAATGAATGACTTATAAATTCTTCTGAGCCACTAGGAGTTTGGAATTGACATTAAATATGAAAAGCTGTAAAGGTTGAGGTGAAAAAGGTCAGAAACATTGTTAGATCATGTTATATTTGCAATCCTTATAAAATGGCAGAGTAAAGATGTGAAATATGCAGCTAAATATATGAATGTTATGTGTAAGGGAGTATTTTATGTTGATATAATTTGGAAAGTCAACATGTGCATGATACCAAAAGAACAATTTCTAAGTGACAATCCCCAAGATAATTAAATATAAAGAGGTGATAGAGAGAAGGGGATCCAATAAATACAAAGTAGGAGGAAAAATGTCAGTGTGCAACCGGAAAGCTAAGTGGTGAAAGTGTTTTTAGGGAAGCAGGATGATGATTTTGTCAAATTCTGCTGGTGTTTCATCTATGATAAACCAAGAATTAACTACTGAGTTCACTAACGCATAAAGTTAATAAAAACATTTTAGCAAATTGTTTGAGAGATACATTATATCATTATTCACCTTAATTATTTTCAGAATTCTTTTATGTTCATCATTTCTTATACAAAATATCAAAAATTAGATCAATGTAATGAATTTAATGCTTTTGTAACAATAATCAGTGGCATGAAGTTGTGTCTTTAGTATGTTGTTATTAATTATATGCTTAATTTCATGTTAGAATGATTCATAGGGCACAGGAGATTATTGTGTAGGAGAATTAGATAGTACAACTCTTAGTACATGTCTATACATTACCACTATTAATAGCTGAAAAAATACAGTCAGTAAACAGAATGTTTTATTTTCGTGTTTCAAAATAAATGTTTCTCAGTAATTTCCTCTGAATTTATTAACCTGACCAGATATATTTCTATTATGCTTATGGTACCTAAATGACTATCTGAGCATGCACTTGTTTAAAAGTGCATTTTGAAGCATTTGTTAAAATAAGGTTTCTTTTTATACTAAGAAGAAAGATATTTTAAGGTTATGTTACTCTTCCATTTGAACCAGGAACTTCATTTTCATGTAGCAAAGAGCTCTTCCAAGCAACTCATAGAACACATAGATTTAGGAAGGCAAATTTAGTACATTTCTGAGTACCACAATAAAGCCTTATGTCCTTTAAAGATGGTGGACTATTTCTAACTCACGCTGAATGAATATGATTAAAGATGTAAGGGGAAGGTACCACTCTAGTATACCACTTTGTCTTTAAGTTATTCTGTCTCCTTATAGCCTCACACTTGTTATTCCATTGCTGCTGAGCATGACATGCCAATGTTCATGCTTGAGCACCTACACATGCACTATCCAGAAGTAGAGGGGAATAAACATCCAACAGGGAAAGTATTTGACTAATGAGATTAGAGATAAGGGATGAATTCTGCTCCCTTACTCCTCCACATGGACTGTACAGAAGTGCAGTATGGCCTGTCATAACAGATTGAGAAATCAGCTTGTCATGAAACAGATTGTGGCCAACACAGTGATACTCTTAATGTTTGCTCTCTTTCTCTCCTTCCTTACTGCTTCCCCCCTTACTTTTCCTTCCTTGGGGTTGCCACAAGATTTGTTTGAAGCACTACTTTCTAAGAAACTCAAAAGCATCTGGAAATTAGGAAGTTTGTAATTAAGCCATAATTTTACCCAAACTCAGACCTGTGTGGCCTTGGATAGCTATTTTCCTCTCTGTGTGTCTTTTTTCCTCCAATTACACACTGTTGATGTTAGAACAGTCTTTTAAGTTCCATCTGTGAAGTAATGTCAGTGGAAGGATTTCCAGTGTAAAGATGATGATGGCAAAAGGTATTGAGCAATGGTCACCGTGGGATTGCATACATTTAAATCAGGAGGATACACTTAATATGATCAATGAACTTAAATGTTAAGAATACCCACTCCTATCCCTTTTGAGTTCCAAATTAGCTTTAGTTCTACTTTCTTCAGAAATAAATTTACCCTGCGCCATGAACCTATAAAGAGAAGCTCAAATAAACACTCTCTTTGGCATCAGCTGATAATAGCAACTGGTTGCAAACATGTTTTCAAATGGAGCAGCGAGAAATTTGCGTTATCACCAGCTGGTAAATAAGAGTTAATATATGATGTCTGTAATAATTGATTAAGTCTTGCCGTAGGAACATATTGTTCCAACTCATGATGCAGATGTGTTGGGGTTAGTGAAAGGACTAGTCACTCTTTGAGAATTGTTATTCCAGAAAGGTTTGTGTTATGCTTCAGACTTCTATACCTGACTCTGGAGCATAGACTTGGAAGTCAGTTGTCTCAGTCCAAATTTTAGCTTCACCATTTACATGCTTTATTACCTTTATAAAATCACTTAAAGTCTCTGTAATTTAGTTTTACCATTTGTAAAATTGTAATCATATTAATACCTACATTGTAGAACTATTATGAGGATTAAATGAGAATAGGTAACATACTTAAAACAGTTAGCACATAGTAAGCACTATCTAAATGTTTGCTATATTCATTATAGCTACAGTGGTGATGGAAGATGGGCTGGAACCACAGGAAAACTCTTGGCTAAAGTCATATGAAATCTATTAAGGGACCAATATGTAAAAAGCAGAAGAGTTAGGGGGTAACCGATGACTTAACTACCAAAAAATGCTAAGCAGGAAACACCCTCTAAATATTTCTGTTTATATAGTACATAACACAAAGTAGAAAAATAATGAAAACAGAGCCTCTCTGCAGGATTTAGAGTTCTTTCGTATATATTTTAAATATACATGTGCAATACATTAAAATATATAGAGATGTGTGAATATATATTTACATACATATATGTATGCATATATATGTATCTGGACATACATATATATGTATACCTCACAGAAGGGATACATATGCACACACACTGACACATTGGTGCGCATACCCCAACAGGACCCATCTATACGTAAACCAGATGCAGTCCATATCAGGCCAACTTGAACACAAGTGAAAGCTCTGACTCAGCAGCAGATTGCAGATTGCAACTGCAGTTGAGTAACCCTTCAGTTTCTTCTACCAAGTGTAAGGCCATTTAGAAATACACTGAGAAGAGCTTCTCTGGGTATATGGCAGAGCCCAGGGCCCCTCTGGCAGTGTACAATTTGCCTGAGTAAGGACTGCAGGATTGGGATATCAAGGAGATAGCAAGGAGAAGGAAACTGTTATTTTGGGTCCTGAAACTAATAAGCAAACATCTATAGAATAACTTTAGCTTCAATGCACTAGTGTCATAGAATCTCTATATAAGTCATCTATAAGCAAATTTCAGGCAGAAGCAGGGAGAAGTGTGTGTTGCTACTCATCACCATCCAGCTTGGTCCAGAGAACTGGGTGCAGCTTTTAGGGATAGGTAAGTTCAAAGTTCAATCAGGCAAACTTGCGAGATTAAAATAAAAGTTACTTGAAATGGAAGGATCTGAAAGCAACATAAGAGGTTACAGGTATTGGTCTGGGTTTATAAATGTTCCAAGAAGCCAAACCTTATATATGGCACCATTTGCAGCAATATAATTAACATTATGAATAATCATCATAACATATTTATATATACAAAAATAGAGCAAAGCAATTCTAGAAGAGTAGGTGTAGGTGAAGTTGTGGGGCTGTGTGCAGCCCAAATGTCAATACACTGCAGGAAGATTCAGAACCAACAAAGACTGAGTGGCACATATTTCTATAGTATATATCCAACAAAAGGACATGGGTGTACCTTCTTCCTCCCCCTGGGTGTGACTATATTTCTCCCCCCCTCTCCACCCTGCAATATACATCCATGCACACTTTTAAGAGATGATACATAAAGTTCGAGTCTGGAAGTCTGAAACTAAGTCAGAGCACTTTGATTCCAAGCAAGTGCTTTCAATCTCTGGATCCCTTAAGAGAATTTTGGATCCACTTACAGAGAGGAACTGGATCTAATTCTTGTGTCTTTTAGCAGCAGTCTTTAGGAGCCTCCCTTTACCACTGTAGCCTTTTCAATCGGAGGAGATTCACAGCCCAGGCTCTTGGTGTTTATTTATATTTTTAAAAGAAAAGTCAGTTCTTTGCATTATACATCTTGATCTCAGTTTTTCACTGTTGTTGAAATTTAGGTTCTTAGGCAACTGCCACTGTAGACAAAGCCAGTAGCAAGCACAGTGTATATGCAGCAAAGAGTAGGTGCAATGGCGAAGATACAGCTTGGTTAGGGCTTCCTTAAGCGTTTCTTTTCCAAACTTGAGCTTCTACAAGGTGACAGAGCCAAAGGTGATATCCACGGGGGTGGGGGCAGCCTCAACATCTAATAGTTAATTAGCTACCCACCATGCACAGTATAAAGACCACCACACTAACTTGGCATGGTTCCTGAAGAGAAATTGAACAGGAATGGCTTTCTTTCACTGCTAATAGAGTCCTAGGAAAAAAGTCCCATAACTTAATGTGGTGCAGGGTAAATAC
The DNA here is from genome assembly GCF_027595985.1 of Sorex araneus. Classification (NCBI taxonomy): domain Eukaryota; kingdom Metazoa; phylum Chordata; class Mammalia; order Eulipotyphla; family Soricidae; genus Sorex; species Sorex araneus. The sequence goes on along the minus strand of NC_073313.1, from coordinate 150,747,197 downwards.
TGAAATAGGAATCAGAAGACCTGTATTCCAGTCCCAACTCCGCTATTAACTCAGTGTGTGGCCTTGGGCAAATCCCTTCCTATCTCCAGGCCTCAGTTTTCCCATCTGTTAAAATAAGGACATTGAACTAGATTAACAGTCAGGATTCCTTCAAGCTCTAAAGTTTTATGACTTTTACATCCATTATTAAGGCCTGAGCCATGCAGTCTCAGGGCAGTTAGCTTCTAAGAGTGAACAGACCTCTGTAATATCCTTTGCTTTGTTCATTTAGCTATAAAGCACGTCTGCCTTTGGCACTTGGGTCAGACATACAAAGTTACTATCCTACTCAGCATGCTAGTGGAACCTGCCAGTACTATGCATATTACTGGGAAAATGAGTAAAACTCCAACTAATTCAACCTGGAAATATAAGATAACTTTGCCTCAAACACTCACAAATGAGTAAGTTTGGTTCTGAGTGCACACACACATCAGGATACAGACTATTGCTAGTGATCATTTCATTTCAGTATTCCACTTCCCTTAATAAAATTGGTAAATAGTATAGAGCATAGCAAAGTTTTGTGTTAAAGGCGACACCTATGGAAAAACAGCACTTTTGGACATGTTATAGAAACAGGGACAAGAAGAGAAACAAAGCTTGATCAAACACGATAGAAATACAGGCAAAGGATTTGTTCAGTAGAGGATGTGAGAAGAAGTAAGTGGGAAGATAAAAGGAAAGGAAACACAGTAAAAGTAGAAATAGGGTGAGGATTCAAGGGCAAGCATTACAAAATCAAGCAAAGAACAAAGAGAAAAGAGGGAGAGAGAAGACTCAGGAAAAGAAGGGTTAGGTAACAGGGATAAGGGGTCATATTCCCTGCAATAGCAAATGTTCTTCCACATGAACCAATGAAAACCATCTTAGAAGAAAGCTTCCAAAGGCACCGTGGAAAGCAGAGTGACTCTCAGAGCCTGCATCGAGAGGCATTTCACTGGGGAGCCCCTAAACCTCCACGTTGCTGGCTCTGTCAGTCCTCAGTGTCCAAATCTCATGCCTAAGTATCACCTGAATTTGCCTTGACAGTCATGAGGGCTGAGGTGGCAGGGTGGGAAAAAGGTTACAGGAGAGTGGGCTAGATACTGTGAAAAAGAACAAGGCATCTCCCACTAGGATGTACTCAGCCATTCCCTTGATACTGCAGGAACAAAATTGGTGAAACCCTAACTTTGGCTACTTTACTCCTTCTCTACACTCCCCCCTTTCAAAGGTGAGGCCTACTGATGGGGGCTAGAAGGAGAAAGCTCTGGATCCATTTCGTGGGAAGGTCATACAGACTTTTCCTGGGCCTTGGGGAAAGGCGCACTGCCAGAAGAGATTTTTCTGCACACAGTGTTGGTGTGCCTCTTACAGCGGCAGCCTGGGCGCCTGAGGCTGTCATAGCCCCGCTGGCACAGGTAGAGGCATCCACGGGTAGGCAGGTAGCAGCACAGGCAGGGTAGGAAGAGGGAGATGAGGCTCATGGCTGCCCAGCGGACGAAGCAAGAGCTAGGCCCACAGGAGCAGGGCTCATCAGCGCAGTTGTCTTCATCATCAGTGGAGCAGTGATAGAAGAGGCCCTTAACGCAGCAGAGACAGGTGCCATAATCGAGGAGGCTCTCAGCAGAGCAAAGGCAACGCTGGTTGCACAGCCAGCAGGAGGGGAGAGGGCGAGCTGCTGTGCAGAGGACACATTTACAGCGCCCACATTCCTCGCAGATGAAGAGGTGCTCATTAGGGTGCACTGCAGATTGCTCAGCTTCTCCCTTCAGAGCACCATCAGCCTTTGGGTGGGCCCCTGCTCCAGGCTGGGTTCTGACGATGGACTGGCCTGAAGATGAGGGCGTAATGCTGGCCAAGAGCCTTTGATCAGAGGCAGTGGTGCTATGGGACATTGAGCTGGCAATGCTAGACTGGCTCAGATGCTGAGGCAAGGGCTGCAATTGATGGCACTGGCTGAGACTGCGGGGGAGAGCAGTAGGCATGGTAGCCAGAGACCAATCAGATTTGTGGGTTTGCACAATAAGGGATGGGCTAGAGACGGCCTGTTTACAGGGGGCTGGAGGCCGTTCCACATAATCATTGCTAGCATGAGTAGAGCGCAGCTGTTCAATAGGCAGAATTTGTTGAAAATCGTCGGTTACTGCAGCATCCATTTTGCCTTGACTCTTGATATCTGAGTGGTTTTGGGTCAGGGTGGCACTTACGGTGGTCAAGAGCCCTTGTAGTTGAATGGACCTTAGGGCACATCAGAAAATTCTATGAGAGAAAGAAAAGACACAATAAATGAAAAAATCACAGGCTTGAGTGCTTTTCGAGGAAACAACAAAGCCTGAAACCTACAACCACTGATACTTTCAACCTACTTTATGTAGTAGTATCTACGTCCCACCTTTATTCTTGAATTGACCTCACTGACTTCTTGACAGGCAAGTCCAGTCATTCCATTCAGTCTGCAAATCACTCTGTGAGCAAAGATCAGATCATTGATTCCTTTTGTATTCTATCATGTGACTAGGGTCACTGGAGCAGCTAGCTCATTCAAATGTTTGCTAATAGTGAAATCTAGGCCTTACTAGAATTCTAATTAAAAAGGAATCTAATTTCAAATGCACAGGCCACTTTCTGAAGCAACATTGATGTATCAGAGAAAGACTCAAAAGTATTCTGTTAGAAGTTGTTAGAAGTTGTATCAGCAGCAACCAAAAGTTTACTTTCGGTGGCATTTGTGATAAAAACTGATGACAAAAGACATTGCTTTATTCAATGAATATGAGCAAGTAAGTAAGCAAGATGCCGCAATGGCAGAGACACAAAGGGTAGAACTTTGGTAATCTGTAGAATAATTTTTAAAAAGGATTCTCAAGTGTGTGAGGAAGCCAAAACTATCATCTTGCAGTTCTTATGTTACAGGTTCCTTTAATTTATTGAGAGGGCAAGTCTTTCTAAATAACAATGTGACTCCAGAATCAAACTGTTGTGTATGTGGGAGTAGTGCTGGGGCTGGGTGATAAGGATAAAGCCTCGATTATGTCAAATGTCCTCTGTAACTGCATTTATTCCCACCCAAAGTAGAGTCTATATTGATGGAATTTATTAGACATAATCTGCTTAGAGTATTTTTCCTATCTTTACATTATACAATAAATTTGCTATCTTAAGAGCAGTATTTTTTATACAAGATTTAAGACAAAATGAGTATCTAAAGAGCATATTATTGTGTACCACAGTCAGGAAGAGTTGAATGGTCATTTCCTGGTTTGATCAACCCTAGTACTGATAATAATCGTCATGAGGAAAATATTGTAGATGCAGCAGATTACTATGATACTTGGAATACCAAAAAAAATCAGAAAGATGCAAACTAGGAACCTAAATTCAAATACGAAAGTCATCCTGGCATTAGGGCTAAGGAAGCGCTAGCATGAATAAAGCGCATATTTGAAATACATCAGATTTCAGTCTCCTCAAAATAGATCGATTACTCACACCACTGTATGAGATGGAAAGCTTGAATGAGTAATAGAAATGAACAAGAGAGAGACGATACTGCTTGATTAGGTTTCAATAAGCAAGCAAACACAACAATGAAATGTACCCAAAGCTCAATAACTGGAATAATCAGGAAGCAATTTATAAAACAAGTGGATAATAATATGACCAGATTCATTGCCTTCAAGGCTAAATACCCATGCAAACCTGCTATTTTGAATGTGCATTTTTTCTGCTGTTTTTGCAAATTTAATTTTGTTAAAAATATTTTTTTGCCATTTCAAATAAAAGAACTAGTGCAACTATCATTTAACTTTTGGTCTAGTTGATATTTGTTATTTATTTAAAACAGTAGCTCAAAATACAGTTAAACACTGAAGATTCTAGAACTCAAGTATCTATATAAACTTTTTCAAATTATTTGCTTTTCTTGGGTCTCAGTTTGACTATCTATATTTACTATAGGGGTGACTAAGTGATTCTGAGACACTCCACATTATCTACAATTCTATATTTACATAAATTAACCTAGAAATTATCTGTATCCACACATACATCTTCAATCCTTGAGGGAAAACTGGGTAACATGCTCTTTTTATTTGGGTGTTAAAGACCAAAATGTACATGGCTCTTTCATTTACTTAGATTCACAATCCCCTTGAACTTATACCCATACATACCACTGCTATATTTTTATTAAGATTTATAGTCTTTTCAGGTAATGGGCAGGTAGTTTTTATTTGTATAACCAAAGACACATTATTCAGATGACATCCACAGTAAGGAGATGCAGGAGCTTTAGATAGGAAAGTCTTTTGAGAAATTTATGAGAAACAGATTTAATGATGATTGATGATCAGAAGGAGAAAGTGTGGGGTCTTTCAAGTTCTTTTTATTGTAAGAACAATAACATGAATACTGGAAGCATTTTAGGCTAAAGGAAACTAGATTTGAAGTATTGGAAAGTTCAAGAATAAATGACTAGAAGGAGAGCTTAAAAGATCTCAAATTTATAGCAGATAAAATATGTGAGATTCCAAGGCTATCACTGTATATCTCAGGACAGGCACAGAAGGTTGATAGCTAAGCTTGGAGGAATCTAGGTCATTATAAGTGACTCAGAATCATGTTCAAAGGGGTTACCCTCTGGGCAGCAGAAGGGCATATGGTTTTTAGGTGAAGAAACTCTATTTGCATATTGGTTTCTTCAGAATTAAGGAGTTGGAGTATTTTTTTGGATGATTAAAGGAAGCTCTGGTTTTCTAACTGTCTGGGATGATAAAGGTACTACTACGTTGCTTATAAGTATAGGGTAAAGGACTTGGCAGGATGAATTTAGTAGGCTTCTTCCCCTAAAATAATTTATTGAAGTGGACTGTAGAAGGTCTGCAATATGGTGGGCAGTAGGACCTGGGTAAAATCAGGGGTGCTGAGTAGGATAAAATAGGATTGAATGACAATAAATTGTTTGCCATTCCGGACACGCTGAATACGATCTGTCTAACAGGATGAACTGAAATAGATACTGTATGGGAAGTTAAGAGGGGGAAAACTGAGAAAGAAAAACTGCTGCAGCCCACCGACTAGATGAAAAATTACTACTGCATGCATGTTTATGATTCAGAAATCCACCTATTAAAGGGCCATTCATTATGAGCAGCAACTGTAAAGAAACGACACTGCTGTTAAATTCCACATTTGATTGAGAGAGAGAATATCGGTATCACCTATTATTGAATAGGAGTCAAGGTGATTACAAGTCTTGGCTGCATAGAGACGGGTTCTGGTGATTTCTGTCACGTAGAGCCTCTGCAGTAATGAATGATGCATTGTAGACCCACTCCCATCTCAGTCCCTCTGGCCAGGTGCTCAGAGCTTTCTTAACAGTTTTTCTGTAGCCTGAAAATTTGCCATGTTCAACCTAAACAGACATTTCTTTTCTTCTGCCAATTTAGGGATGAGAATGGTAAATCCACTCAAGAAATGCTAATGTTTGTTCATGAACGAAAAATGTGGTTCTCTCTGGAACCTGAAATCTACCTTGCTCAGAAAAATATTAAAATTTACTATGTAAAACCATTTTTTTCCTCACAAACAAAGACAGTTCTGATTTCTGTGACCAATCCTTTCTAATACAATATGATTCAATTTTTATTTCAAAGAAGAGGGAGGAAGAGAAGAAAGAGAGCCTGGCTTCTGTTTTCTGCCAATCCCTGGGGTTCAATGCTGTTTTGTACCTTACTATGTAATGGCTCTGGAGTATGTTGCTTTTTTTTCTGTGCTCTACTGTTATATACACTCATTCTCAGAATAACTGAAAGCAAACACAGGGGGAATTTCTGCTATGGCTTTATATGTTTTCTTAGTTCTACTGTTCCAAAGTCTGCTCTCTAAAAATCCCTCTCTGTGCAAAAGCATTTGCATCTCTATCAAAGCACTCCCCCCTTACAAATACCAAGTTGTATATAGTTTACATTACTAACCTCTCAGCCACTGACTGGGCCTCCCTCCTACCGCATACATCTTGCCTGAGCTGCCAGGTTCTCGCCACATTTAACTCTTAACTTGTCACTTTGCTACCCTAGTCCTATTCATTCCTTTCACCGTTTCATTAAGACTCACAGCAGTTTATTTCAAACCAGGGAGTCTTGCAGTTTTAAGACCTTGCATTATTAAAGATATGTGTTTCAGTGGTGACCAATACAAGGAAATCTGTGTTATCAGATGAATACACACACTTGTAACTCTGAAGAAATGCCAGTTGTTCATTTAAGAAGTGGGAATCTTTCTTTAACCCTATAATCCTTTAAAAAGAGACAAAAAATTTCTAGTCCTAAGTTTAGTTTTATTTTACCATGTGACAGAGGCAAATGACTTCCATTACTAGACTCAGTTTCTTCATCTGCAGAACAAGAGGGAAATAAAGGCTTTTTTAAAAGCCCTTTGCCCTAATCCTATAAATGTTTTTTTTTTCCACGCTGGGATTGTTGGTAGCATTTGTCTGTCTCAAAAGTCACAGAATTAATATCCTTTCATTTTAGGTTCTTGCTTTCCTCATTACACAACTCTAAATAAAATGCCTCCAAATCCGAGTTACTCAGGTCACTACACTGTTTCACAGCTAGAGAAACCTAAAATCAACACAAAAGAGCAAAAGGTATAGAATGTTACAATAGAGTCTTTGTAGCTGTTTGCTTAGAAGTACTAGGAACAAGACTAATGAGTTCTGTGGCTGAACTGCTAGCCTCTGCCTTACGTAGGTGAGTATGCAGCTGACTTGTTGGTAACATGATTTAACACCTGGTATAGCTAAGTTCATGTGAAAGCACATTATATTACAAGGAGGTATTAATGCCACAAAATAAAATAAAATAAAACCCAACAGTTTCCACTGCAATACAGGCTTTCCATTTCAGAGTTAAAGATATGTTTTCTGTCCATCCAAATTGGTTTGCAGCAGGCAGAGATCAGCTATAACTGCAATTAGGAGTGGAAGGGAATAGAAACCACGGCCCTAGTCCTATCAAATTCCTACTGCTAACAAAATTCGCTCACCAGTTCTCACTTTTGACAAAATGTCCATAGGCCACACAGAGACATGTGCACATACACCCGGCATGTTTCCAGAGATTTCTAAATCGTTGCTCTGACTCAATGTAAGTAGGGGGTTATGCCTTGTCAGCTTGCGCCATTTCTACCCAGGGCAAGGTGATGTGATGAAATCTGAACGATGCACAGCCCAGTCTTGGGAACCAATCGCAAACTAGCCCCACGCTGACAGGATGCCTGCTGGGCAGCCAGACTGGCCTCAGCACCAGCTCTCTCTACGTCCTCAGCTTGGGCGATTAGGCTGTGTTATATGGGGTTTAGGCAAGCACCAAAACGCACTGAAAGGTCAATGGGCTAGAAATAATTAAAATTGACATTTGGTTACCAAAGGGTTATTTTGAAGTTTTATTTTGATTTCTCAATTTCAAATATGGATTGTTTTCTGTAAAAATGGAATCTTTTAAATCATATTTAAACGATTTGCATTTTATTTTACCCACACGCTTGCGCTTCTGTGCGCCCACGCGCGCACACTCACAACACAAGCCCAAGTGCGCACATACACACGCAGATATACACACGCAGATACACACACGCACACACATACACACACACAGCATAGGATGGCTGAAATGAATGGCAATCTTTGCACAGCATAGAAAGAATTCTAAGGTCTCTAAGAGCAAATCTTTATGGCTTACCTTGAGGAAAGGGTAGATCCATGCTGAGAAAAGCAGAACTAATGCTCCTTCTGGCTCAAAGGACCTCTTCTTCTCCCGAGTCTTTAGGTTTCTTTACCTCTGCTCGGAAAGTCTGAATGAAAACTCCTTCACTGGCAGTGGGGCCAGAAACAGAGATAGTTCTGTCTTGCTCTTTCTGACACAGCAGAGAAAACGGAAAGGGAAAAAAAAACAGTGGTAGGGGGAGGAGAGTCAGACCTGTAGTGGCAGATATTTTGTGTAGATTTTACCTGCAGATCTAAATCTTGATGCGCGTATTCCCCAAAGCTCAGCAGGATAAGTTGTTCACCTCCTCCTCCTCCTCTTTCTCCTCCTCCACCTCTTCATTCTCCTCCTTCTTCCCCTATTTCTCCTCCCCCTCCACCGCCTCCGCCTCTTTCTCCTCCCTCTTCTCCTCCTCCTCCTCCCCCTCCCCCCCACCGCCTGCTCCAGCGTTTTTCCCCTCATCTTCCCCTCCCCCTTCCCTCCTCCCGTTTTTTCCTCCTTCACCTCCTCCCCTTCTTCTTTTTCCTCCGCCTCCACCTCCGCCTCTGTCTTCTCCAATCTGACAGATGAACCAAAGCAGCAGAAACTGCAGTTGTAGACACAGGGTATCTCAACAGAGCAATAGATACAGCTAGTGTCTGATTATTTATATAGCTCAGGGTGTGTTGGTTTATAATCGGCAGAAAGGGGGGAAGGGGCTGTGGAAGGGGATAAGATTGCAGTGTGTTCAGCTCAGCTTGCTGGCTGTTTTGTGAATGTAGATGCTTTCTGTAGGTCTTGTGAATGGGTTATAGGGGAGGATGGGAGGGGAAGGATTTATTGCTCCTTGTTATAATTTCTCTCCCTCTCTCTGTGTCGTTTGCTTTCCCGGAGCTGTAGCTCTTAATGCTTGGCTAAGTGGCGTCATCCAGTTGAAATTGAATCGACCCATTAGAACTCCCCATAGGAATCTCTGTATCCGGTCCCTGGGTAATGACTGAAACAGAATTTAAAGGGGAATGGGGGTGGGGTAGAGAGTAACAATTTTAAGGAGGCCTTATTTAAATATCTCTGTCAATCGTGTCCTACCAAGCCACTCAGCTATTACTGAGTGATTGCCGTTTGAATCAGTACAGAGACAGAGCCTTTTCTTTGTTAAGGGCTTCTCTGAATCTTTTCTACATTCATTCCCACTTTTTTAGCACTAATAATGATTATCCATCCATCCATCATCCATTGGGGAACCATTACCCAACCTACTTTTCCTTTCTGCCTTTAATATGTCATATATTCAGCTAATACATATTGAGTGCCTTCCTTTGTGCTAGATGTTTTAGAGTTGGTGAGGAAAACAAAGCTTTCTGTCAATTATCCTCAGTCCACTATTTATAGGAAGGGGTCTTCCTTTTGGACATTCCTACACTATTTGAATAAAGGGATTTTCTTTCCTTTAGGACATCTAGACAGAAGCACTTGGATGAAACTCGGCCTCATATTTAAAATAAGAGAGATCTGATTTCAAGTCCTGCTTCAATGGACAAGTAGCAGGAGCTTGACCATCAACATTCTTAGGATGCTTTAGTTACCCCATCTATAAAATTGAGATGGTAAATGGTGACAGTTCAGCGTAAAACAAACCTGTGAGTCAGGAAACTGAGATTCCTAATCTTCTCTAATTCCTTGTGTGACCTTTGCAATTTACTTTCCTTCTAGTGCCTCAATTTCTGCATTTATGTGAGGGTATCTGATTAGGTAATTGCTAAGGTCCCTTCTATATCTGACATTCTATTATTTACACCCTCTCAGGAGGGTTAAGAAAACAAAGGAAAGCATGAGAGTCAAAGCACGTATGCTGCTTGTGTAGGTCTGCATAAGCGTGTGTCTGTAGATGTCAGAGGTCTCCAAGCTCTCTGTACACACATATGCACACATTTATTTGTGTGTGCAATATATATTATATGCTTTCTGAGAAAATCCTTATTTCTTCCCAATCAGAATTAACAGTTCAGAGATTTTACTGTGTAAACTCTTCCCTTTGTAACTCAAATCTCTTACTCTTAAGACGTGAGCTTATCAAGATCATAAAGCCATTAAAGCCAATTGGTTAAGTTCTTCCACAGAGGAGGTTGACATATTTGTTCACTCATTTATTCAACAGGTATTTATTGCACATTAACTATGTGGCAACTACTATACTAACTAGACTTAAGTCAAATGGGTCAGGGTTCAAATTTTTGCTCCTTAGTTTGTGACCTACTTGACTTTTAACAATGTAATTCATCTCTCATCTTTAAAATAGATATTATAATAGTTCCTACATCACAGGATTGTGCTATTTCCAGTTGATTAAATAAGATCTTATATTTAAAAGGTTCATCATGCATCAATGTTATATAGTGGGGAAACATATAATGTTATGTGTAATAAGGGCATTGTTATAACAAAAATAAATAAAGTTCCCTGAGCTTAAAAAAGAAAATGTTTATCATTTTTCTGGGATATAATAAATAATGAATAATAGATATAAATATTCGGAACATGCTATCATCCAATGTAAGTCCGTAGAAAGGCAAGATATTTTTTAATTCAAAGTTTTTAAATTATATTTTAAATTCTTTTGAATTTGAAAAGAAGTTTCCTGGAATATACCTGAGACTACAGAAAGCTCAAATTAGACTCCCATCCAGGCAAGGTTCCCCAAGTTTCCCTGGGAATGACCCCTGACTGAGCACTAGACTGGGAGTGACCCTTGAGCATACACAGATGTGCTCCCAAACAAAATAAAAATTAAAAATAATTGAAACAAATATAGACCAAATATATCTTCCTAACATGTGGTTTATTTTCATATTTTATCCTTTGTACAAAAATCACTTCTACCTGCTAGAGCATTAAGTCTGTATTACTCTTAATGTTAAATTACTCTCCACCACACTTTCCATTTTTTCCCACTATATCTCTCTTAATCTAGGTATATGCTTCCTTTTCCTCACATATTCAACATATATAGCTACCAATTCAGCTTTCCATATGTACCCTTTAGGTGAATTATATGCATTTATTCACTTCTACCACTAGGTCCTCTTTGAGTTCTTACCTACTAAGTCTTTTTTCTACTTTAAAACTCTAAGATAGTTTTGTTGAATTCCTAATTTCATTCTATATCTTTAAATTCTCCAATCTTTCACCTCGGGCTTGTCTTAATCACTCAGTATTCTCTGTTAGATAAAAAATTTCCTTCATTCAAATTCATTTTGAGTTAATGATCATGTCAAGTGTGTGATCTGAGGAGCCAGTTGTTAATAAAGAATGGCAAAATGTGTTTAATCCATTATAAAACCAACACTCTAAATTTAAAACATGGTAACGATATTTAAACTTTAAATTTATAAAACATTCTAAGGAGGGCAGAACTATTTTTCTAGTGTCCTTAAAGGGAACTTATTTATTTCTGAGAAATCACTAGCTTTTAGGTATGCATGGGTTGATCTGTGCTAATAGAGTATTTTAAAACTCAACTAAAATTAAATTAATGTCAACAGGATGATAATAAAAATAAGAGAGGCAATGGATTTGGAGACAAGTGTCCTTTATTCTCTTGAAGACTCAAGATTGTCTCTAGTTGTGTGTGCTATTGGATGGTTCAATGGATAAGTCAAAATAAAAGCACACTATTATCTAAAGAGCTAGTAAAACGCATTTTCTGATTTCTAAGAGTTAGTTATTCACACAATAAAAATGAGTGACCATTGTGTCAGACTCTTGGAATATGTCAGTGAAGAAAATATGAAAAATGTTATATGTTCATTCAAAGAGATCACTCTTTAGAGTGATATCAGACAATCATCATCATCATCATCATCATCATCATCATCATCATCATCATCCCGTTGATCATCGAATTTCTCGAGCAGTCTCAGTAACGTCTCCATTTGTCCTAGCCCTGAGATTTCAGAAGCCTCTTTTTACTCGTTCTCTCCAATGGTGCCGCACTGGAGGCTCTTTCAGGGTCAGGGGAATGAGACCATCATTGTTACTGGTTTTGGCATGTGAATACGCCATGGGGAGTTTGCAAGGCTCTCCCATGTGGGCAGGAAACTCTTGGTAGCTTGCCAGGTTCTCCCTGAGGGAGAACTAGGCTACAAGATGACGCGTGGCCGCTTGGGAGCTTGGTTTTATAGTCTCTGGATGTTGGCCATTGGTGGGATTACACAGCGCCGGGGGCAGTCCCTGGGTGTGACCGCCTAGCTACTGGAAAATGGGGAATCTGGGTGGAAGAGGCCCAGTCCCAATCTGAGCAGGCTTGGAGGTCTCAGCCCCGGGTCCCACACACCTGGGTTCCTCTGTATATTTTGCATACAAAATATACAAAATGTATTTTGTAATATATTACAAATAATTTTGTAACTATAAAGTCAGCTTAATTGCATATTGGTTATTTCATTCATTTGGAAGTGAAAAAAATATTTCACATTCATTGTTTGCTAGCTGACATTGACCAGTTCACCACTAAAATAGTGATCACATGCTATTAAACTATATCTTAGTAAATTTCTACTTCAGCACATATTTCAAAACTTGTGATCTACTAATTATGATTAAATTCTGCTAAAATAACATTTCACTTAGATTACTAGGTATATATAAGCATAATTACTGGTTCAAAGTAACAAGGCAGGCACTCTCTCTCTCTCTCTCTCCCCATTTGGGCATTATGGTTTACAATATGGATACTGAAAGGCCATCACATTTGGTTCTTTGCCCACTTTCAGCACACATCTTCCATCCAGAGCAATTCCTTCCAACCATCATTGCTGTAATGGTCCCTTCTTTATCCCAGCTGCTCTCTACCCCAGCTCTTGAGGTAGGCTTTCACCCACTTTTAAAAAAAAAATTTTTTTTAAACTTTTTAACAATAACACAATATTATAGTTTTATATGTGCAGTGATGCTACAACAGACCCTCAGCCAGAGTACCTGGATTTCTCCATTATTCTGAGAGTCCTCTCACCCCCAGCACCCTTAGATCATAGATCTTTATACTGTTTCTTAGGTCATTTTTTTCCAATGGCAATTGTCTGATCAAGCCAGCTGATTTACAGGGTCCGTTCCAAACTGTCACTGTCACTGTCATCCCGTTGTTCATTGATTTGTTCGAGCAGGCACCAGTAACGTCTCTCATTGTGAGACTTATTGTTACTGTCTTTGGCATATTGAATATGCCACGGGTAGCTTGCCAGGCTCTGCAATGCGGGCAAGATACTCTCGTTAGCTTGCCGGGCTCTCTGAGAGGGGCGGAGGAATCGAACATGGGTTAGCCGGTTAGCCATGTGAAAGGCAAATGCCCTACCGCTGTGCCACTGCTCCAGCCCATCACAGGTATACCAATAACTATTATTGGATCATTCATGTGTAATATTTCTGCCCAATTTAAATATTGAGCGGATATATGTAATGATTGGCCCAATGAGTTCAGAGCAGCTGTATCTCAAATCTTAAATTTGAAAATTAGCCAAATAAATCTTTTTCACATTATATGCTCACAGAGACCATCTCTGAAAGAATATAGATGTATTTCTTCAGGATTCATTACTATGAACCTGCAGTCCCCAGAACTGCTTAAAAACACTTTGAGCTTGATCACTAATTCATGAGAAAGCACTGTCAGAATGACCAGAGAAACCTTAAGACATTCAACAAAGATCCAATATTTTCAATGCCTTGTTACTTTGAACCAGTTGGGCAGACAATTATAATAGTGATAAAGAGGAGAGATAGGTCTTTTAAGAAGAAAAGACTGATCTTTTGAGGAAAGAGGTGATTAGGGAAGGTTTATGAGTGAGTGACTTTCAGAGTGGAAAAAATGGTCATGGACATATTTCAGGAAGTGTCAAAATATTCAAAGTCATGGAAGCATGCAATGATGTGGAATATTCAAAAATATTGAGAAATTTGGAAAAAATTAGAATAGAGCAAAATATGTTTAGGTACATATCCAAATGAGAAATTTTATAGTATAGTGGTTAAGAGTACAAGCATAACTATAAACTGGTTGTTGAGAAAATTAAATCAGTTGAAGTAGATAACATGGTTGTAAAAATATTTGGCACATCATAAACAACTTTTCTTACCCACTTAAATGCCAGCTCCAAGAGGGAAAGAAATTTAATTGTTGACTCACCAACACTTGCTGAATGGCCCACCACAGACATTGTTGAATGCAATATAATAGTTGACATTTCATAAAACTCCTTTTGGTTTTTAGATCACACCTGGTGGTGCTCAGGACTTACTCCTGGATCAGTGCTCACATATCACTCATAACAGTGGTCAGGGAGGGGTGTCATATGTGGTGCCAGTTATCAAACCTGGGTCAGCTGTGTCCAAGGTTAGTAATAAAACATTACTATTTCTCTGACCTCATTATTTTTGATGGATATCACACTAAGAAATGATAGGGCTGAATAATTAATTGATTTCATTGCTGCTTTAATATAAGCCGACAGACTAAAGCTACAGTAATAGTATAGAAAATAAATTAGTTATTAATAGACACTATATATTATTAATATAAAATATCATCACTGTCATCCCTTTGATCATAGATTTGCTCAAGCAGAAACCAGTAACGTTTCCATTCTTCCTAGCCTTGAGATTTTAGCAGCCTCTCTTCACTCGTTCTTCCTAATGGTGCCGCATTGGAGGTTCTTTCAGGGTAAGGGGAATGAGACCCATCATTGTTACTGTAGTTAGCATATTGAATATGCCACATAGAGCTTGCCAGACTCTGCTGAGCAGGCAGGATTCTCTTGGTACCTTGCCAGGTTCTCTGAGAGGGAGAACTAGGCTGTAAGAGCCAGCCACGCACTTCTGGGAGTGTTGTTTTATAGTCATCTTAATTAACATTTTAATTCTACTTCTTAATATTAGTTATTTTGTATGGGCACAGGAAGAGATACATTGAGCTTGTAGGGTGGCTCTCCTGGGGACATCTCACTATAGATCTCAGACTACAGTGCTCAGGCCAGATTACCTCTTGGCACATAACAGTGATAAAAGTTAACTTATAATGATGAGTTCAATTTTTATAATTATATATGTCATCACTAACTTGACTGTATTCTACTAGGTAGAATCACAGAAAACAATATAATTTATCTTCTATGTAACATTTATTAATATACTTGAGCGTAGTTATCATGTTTACCCCAAATAGTTCCAGTTCCTTTATGCACAATTAATTGATTTCAAAAAGAACATAATTTAGCAACAAAGATAGCAAATAGATAACAATCTGTATCTAATACAATTTGATAAGAACTATGAGAGGTAGCAGAGAGGAAATATACTAAATCCAAGATTATGAAGATTGTGAAATGCTTTCTAGAAAAGGTTTTATATTAATTTGAATAGTGATAAGTAAATTATAATCACAGAGATTAATGGCATGTGCAAAAGATGAGATTTAAAGGAAGAGTTAGCACTATAGTCCCGTTGTTCATCGATTTGCTCGAGTGGGCGCCAGTAACGTCTCCATTGTGGGACTTGTTACTGTTTTTGGCATATCGAATAAGCCATGGTAGCTTGCCAGGCTCTGCCATGCGGGCGGGATACTCTCGGTAGCTTGCCAGGCTCTCTGAGAGGAATGGAGGAATTGAACCCGGGTCAGCTGTGTGAAAGGCAAATGCCCTACCTGCTGTGCTATCGCTCCAGTCCAAAAGGAAGAGTTAACATGATAAACTGAAAAAAGGAAATATCACTGTGTCTCCCAGACTCTACATAAAGCCTGGCACAGAGTAGGGGCTCAGAGAATATTTGATAAATAAAAGAATAAATTAAAATAATTTTATAAAGAGATAACAGAATGAACAAAGACCAGGTGATGTGAAAACATGTTTTATAAGCCATTTAAAAGGGATCTGCTACACTAATAGCTTGAACAAGTTAGCAGCAAGAATTTTGTCTAGAGCACCAGCCATATGTTTCATTCATATTCTTAGAATGTACTGAACTTATTTATGTTTTACTAAATTGCAGAAAGTATAAATACATTATTCATAAAAACAACTTTATATGAAGTCCAATACAGTGTCTAAAATTATCATTATCAGAATCTTCAACAATAAATCAAATAACAAATTCATATAAAATCTCTCAGCCTATAATTATAAACTATTCTCTTATTTTATGCATAAGAAAGATTTATGCATATTGTGCACTCTGCACAAATTCTGAAAGTATTTTCTTAGTCTCTTTTTCATATAATACAGTGCAAATTCTTTTGCAAGCCTGCAAGTTCCTATATGAGGGCAGATCTAATGATGTCAAGGGGAGTTCTTTTGAAGAATCAGATGAAAAGCTGACCAGCTGACTAATGAGTATCCTGATTCATCGAAGAAAATATCAGTGAGGACTGCCACAGAAATATGTATTTTTAACGAAGAACCTATTTATATGATAATAAGGTATTTCTTTGCCACAGAAGTTTACAGGAAAGTAGGAGTAATGTTACCAATAATGAGAGAATGGTGGAGAAAAGTCAGAGAGAAAAAATAACCCGGGAGGTGATGGAGGAGGTAGGAGAGAGAGAGAGAGAGAGAGAGAGAGAGTCTAGAGAGAGAGAGAGAGAGAGAACACACACAGAGAATATAGTTCTGGTAATAAAGGTTTTCTCCACACCTCCCAGGTTATCTGTACTATTGTAATTACCTCCGAATTTCTGTTCCTACTTCCACTCTAAGCTCCTCTTTCAAATATGCCACAGAACAGTCAGAGAGATTCTTTTAAAAATACAGGTCAGAGCAAGGAGTAAGCCCTGAGCAGAGGTGAATGTGGCCCTCTAAATTAATGAATTAAGTGTGTGCTCTGTGCTCAAGGATCACTCCTAGTACTACTCAGAGGACCACATGCAGTGCCAGGGATTGAACTGTGAGGGAAGTGCCTTGAACCTGTGCTATCTCTCTGGCCCCTGACCAAAAAAATATTGGAAACAAATGTTTGTAAGAATGCAGAGAAAAAGGAACAGGTACACTGTTGGTAGGAGTGTAAGTTGCTGCAGCTGCTACAGAAAACTGTATGGAGACTTCTTACAAAAAATAAAATGGTAAATTCCGTTGGAGCCTGCAGTTTACCCCTTCTAAAAATCTCTTTGTAGGGTATAAGAGCACAAATTCAAAAGGCTACCTACATCCCAAAGCACATATCAATGTTATTCACAATAACCAAAACATAGAATCAACCTAAATGCCTATGGGCAAATGAATGAATGAAGAAGCTGTGGTCTGTGTAATCAATGAAACCATACTATGCTATTATAAAAGATAAAATTATTACTAAATGGATGAATCTTGAGGGAACTATGCTCAGTGAAATAGGAAAATGAAAGACAATTATGAGAAGTTTTCACTCATACTTGAAATATGAATTATTAAAACAAATGAACTGACAAGAAACAACAAACTAACTCCTATACTTTCATTATGGTGGTTACCAGAGGAAATAATAAGTGTGAGAATAATGAACATAGGGTCATTTTGGTAGTGGGATGGCATTGAACATTTGGTGGTGGGAGTGGCGATAATTACACACCCTAGCCCTAGAGAGGGTGAAGCTTTCCCCTGAACTTATATACTATTGTAAATCAATGATAACTTGGTTAAATACATTTTATTCTATTCCTTTTTCTATTTTAGCTAGACACATCAGCTCTATTCTTCCAACATAGTGTGTATTTGTGTGTATGTGTCTAATATGTCTCCGGCTTTTTCTAATGTATCCTGATCTTTGAGTGTGCCTTCCTAAAGTCACATACTCTTGAGAGTATTTTTTTTTTCTGGGGAGGATACTACTCATCATAACTTCTTTTTTTTAAATTTTTTATTGTGGAAAGTTACAAAGTTACAAAGTTTTCAGGTTTAAATCTCAGTTATACAATGCTCGAATACCCATCCCTTCACCAGTGCTCATATTCCACCACCAAGAATCCCAGTATAGCTCCACCCCGCCCCCTCACACCCAAACGCCCCCACGCCCCAACCCCCCCCACCCTAAGCCCCCCCGCCTGTGTAACTAATAAATTTCACTTTACTTTCACTTTGATTGCATACAATATTTCAACAAAACTCACTATTATTGTTTGGAGAGTCTCTCAACTCTTGAGAGTCTTGAGAGTAAAAAGATCACCAGTTTCCAGAACTCAGAATTATAATCAAAACATGCAATAAAAGTAATAATAAAATCATTTCCAATCATTACACACTTTATCTATTTTTTAATTTCTTCACATTTTGCTTTGGTAAAATCAAGTTAACAAGTGTACAATCTTTTTAGTCAACTGAAAACTAATTTACAATGGAGTTACTGTCCCCATTACTCCTTCCCATGCAATTGTGTCTTCTTCGTCTAGTGCCATACAATACACATTAATCCTACTATGAAGAGGTAGTATAGCATGAGTGTTCAGGGTGTGAGTTCTCGAGTCAGACTACCTGGACTTCCTTAATGATATATATCTGTTGTTTGACCTAAGTGACTTACCTTTCTTGACTAAGGAAATTAAAATTCTCAAAACATTGACCAAAAGGTTAGTCACCTAGGTCAATGTTTTGAGAATTTTGTGAGGATTATACAGCAAAGCACTTGGAACAACATACCTTTAATGATTAATAGTATCTAACATGACACTAATATTACCTGTAATAATCTGACACATAAGGAGACAGATGTGATATTTCCAACCTGGCAAAATTTAAAAATAATCAAAATCTCTTATACTACCTTATAGCACCTGGAAAGACACCAAGAAAGTAGAATAGAGACAGAAGTAAGAAGAAGAAAGAAAGAATGGAAAATAAAGGAAACTAGGCAGTTAGAGACCTTTATACAAGAATCAAATTTATTAAGGTAAGAAAATTGAGAAGAGGGTTTTGAGAAAGCCACAGAAGACCTTGTAACACATTGCTAAGAGTGTTATCAACGTTTAACAGAAAAAAAAAACCCTTGTTTGAAAGGAGGAAACAAGCTGTATTTAGTACTGGGTAGGATGTCAGTTTCGAAAATAAACTTCTTCCAGAACCAAATCTAATCATCTGTGCTGTTGTCACCTGCAGCAGGGTAGCCTCACTTAGAAGAAGAAACAACAAGTAGACTCAGCTACCTTAGAACTCTTGACATTCACAAAGACTTACTCCACTTTGTTTCTCTTTACATTGATAAGTTTCAAAACTTCTGATTAATGAGGAGAAAAAAATTACATAGCTGAAGAAGCAATGTGAAATTTGGTATAAATGTGAATTAGGGAAGTGTTCTGATAAAGTATATACCAGACTCTACGCACCATATGGTCTGAAACTTAATATAATATTCGCCATCTATATCTATGGTATACTTCTGATAAATGAACATGGGCAAAGGACCCACCTGTAAGTATGACAGATCACACAATGATATAGTTGAAACATGCTCCAAGTGTCATGCCTTGCAACTTTGAGAGATTACATGGTATCTGTAAAAAAATAATTTTTATACTGCAAATTAAGCATCCATTGTATGCAATGCATGGTGAAATGGTTATAACCATACACTAGATTAAAACTTAATAATACAAATGAAAAAAGCAATACAAATGACCTTTTCTTCATTACTGTTACCCCCAAATCTATGATTACTATTTTTAAGAAATTTTTTGAGTAACTTCTCTAAGTTGGACACACATACACACTACTCAGATGGAAAACACAAGATAAATATATAAAAGTAAATGAATTTTTATACTAGCTATAAACCATCTCATAATGAAATTAAGAAAAAATCATTTTCAGTATTGTCATTAAAGTGAAATGTATAGGAACAAATTAAATAAAAGAAGTGTGAGACTTATATGCTGAGATACAAAGCATTGTAGAGATAAAAGACTAAATACATAAAAAGGAATCCCATGTTTATGGATCAAATATTATTTGGTGGCAATGTTATTATTGCCATCAATATTGTTAAGATGGCAATGTTCCTGGAAGTGATCTATGTATTGGGCACAATGACTAACAAAATCCTAGTTGGAGTTTTGTTAAAGTTGAAGGGCATATCATAAATTAAGAGTAGTAATATTCAATGTTTCTGAATTCAAATTTTGTTATAAAAGTGTAGTAATCAAGATAGCAAGTTATGGTGTGATATTATCATGTAGATATACCATACAATAGCACTGCACTGTAGCACTGTCATCCGGTTGTTCACCGATTTGCTCGAGTGAGCACCAGTAACATCTCCGTTGTGAGACTTGTTGTTACTGTTTTTGGCATATCACATACGCCATGAGTAGCTTTCCAGGCTCTGCCTGTGTGGGCGGGATACTTTCGGTAGCTTGCTGGGCTCTCTGAGAGGGATGAAGAAATCAAACTCGGGTCGGCCGCGTGCAAGGCAAGCGCCCTACCTGCTGTGATATAGCTCCAGTACCAGAACTAAGATTACAGAATTAAACCTTACATTTATGATCATTGGTTTTCTACAAGATTAACAACACAATTTAACGAAGAAAATAATCTTTTCACCATATGGTTCTGGGACAGATTGGATAGCTATGTATAAAAGAATAAAATCTAATATGTACTTAAACCATAAATGAAAATTAACTCAAAATGGACCACAAAACCAAAAATACAATCTAAAACTGCAAAATTTTAAAAAGAAAGAACAAGTCCTTTGTGTCCTTGAGTAGATAAATCTTTATTAGATACATTTATAAAACACAAATGAAAGAAGGAAAAAGAGATAAACTACTTCTTGAAAATTGTTGCAGCTAATCAGGGAGATGCAGAACAAAACAGTGAGATATCATCTCATACCATGGAGACTTGGTACACATCCAAAAGAACAAAAACAGGGGCCGGAGTGATAGCACAGCGGGTAGGGCGTTTGCCTTGCACACGGCCGACCCGGGTTCGATCCCCGGCATCCCATATGGTCCCCTGAGCACCGCCAGGAGTAATTCCTGAGTGCAAAGCCAGGAGTAACCCCTGAGCATTGCTGGGTGTGACCCAAAAAGCAAAAAAAAAAACCAAACAAAAGAACAGAAACAACCAGTGGTGGTGTGGATATGGGGAGAAAGGGACTCTCCTTCATTGTTGGTGGGAATGCCAACTGGTCCAGCCTTTTTGGAAAACAATATGGACATTTCTATTAAAAAATAGAAATTGAGCTCCCATTTGACCCAGTAATACCACCTCTGGGAATATACCTGTGGGTCCAAAATCACACAGCAGTAACACCATCTGCACTCCTATGTTCATAGCAGCACAATTCATTAGCCAGAATATGGAAAACAACCTAAGTGCCCGAGAATGGATGAATAAGTAAAGAAACTATGGCACATATACACAATGGAATACTAAGAAGTTGTTAGGAAAAATGAAATCATGAAATTTGCTTACAAATGGATGGAAATGGAGAGTATCATGCTGAGTGAAATGAGTCAGAAGGAGAGGTAAAGATAGAGAATGACTTCATTCATTTGTTGTATATAAAATATATAGTGAACGACTAATATCCATGGATAGCGCAAACAGGGGCTAGGAGGACTGGTCAATACTTGGAATCAACCACAAGTGTGTGGAGGTCAGAGGATAGGTAAGTTAGAGAAGAGACAAGTATGACAATAATAGCTGGGGGTGATCATGCTGAACAAGAGCTGACTGTTAAAAGTAAGTAAAGGAATACTCTCGATAAACTTTCAGTGTCAATATTGCAAACCACAATGCCCAAAAGGAGAGAGAGAGAAAGAGAGATAGAGACAGAGACAGAAACACAAAGAGATAAAAGCTCCTGCCATAGAGGCAGGCTGTTGGTGGGTGGGTGGGGGTGATGGAAGGGAATCTAGGGACACTGGTGCTGGGAAATGTACACTGTGGTGGGATGGGTGCTGGAATAGCATGTGACTGAAATCTAATCATGAACAGCTTTGTAAGGGTCTATCTCACAGTGACTCAGTAAAAAAAGTTTTTAAAAAGAAAAAAATTGTTGCAGCTAAACATCATCAGAAAAATGAAAAATACAATACAGAGAATGAGGATAATGTTTGCAAATCATCTACCTGATAAGAAACTTGTATGGGTCACAAATTATTTTTTCAACTCCACAGCAAAATTAATGACTTAATTGAAAAACGGGCAAAGTCTTTGAATAGAAATTTCCCAAAGAAGATAAAAATTACCATTGCATTAATGAACATATGCTCAAATTCATTATTTACAAAGGGAACACAAAGAAAAATCACAGGCATCATTTTATACCCACTAAAATGATTTAAATAGAAACAGCAAACAAGTGTTAGCAAGAATATGGAGAAATTTTAGACCTCACACACATTGTTGTCAACATTATAAAATAAGTAGCAACCTTGGAAAATAATTTGAAAGTTCATCAAAATATTAAAATTAAGTCAACAGGGGCCGGAGCGATAGCACAGCGGGTAGGGCGTTTGCCTTGCACGCGGCCGACCCGGGTTCGATCCCCGGCATCCCATATGGTCCCCCAAGCACCTCCAGGAGTAATTCCTGAGTGCAAAGCCAGGAGTAACCCCTGAGCATCGCTGGGTGTGACCCAAAAAGCAAAAAAAAAAATTAAGTCAACAGGGGCTGGAGTGATAGTACAGAGGGTAGGGAGTTTGCTTTGCATGTGGCCAACCCAGGGTCGATCCCTGGCATCCCATATGGTCCCTCAAGCACCATCAGGAGTAATTCCTGAGTGCAAAGCCAGGAATAACCCCAGAGCATCACTGGGTGTGACCCAAAAAGCAAATAAATAAATAAATAAATTTTAAAAAATTTCAAAAAAATTAAGTCAACATATGATATAGCAAATTTATTCCTAAATATATATCTGAAAGAAGTGACAATATGTGTACACCAAAAAACCAATATGCAATATTCACAGCAGCATTATTAAGAACAGTTCAAAGGTAGGAAAAACCCCAATACAAAACTATTTAATTATTGAATGAATAAAATATCTGTTCACACATTGGAATATTATTTCGCCATAAAAGGAATAGAGTATTGATTCATGCTGCTACATTGATGATCCTTGAAAACATCTCAATAAGTGAAGGAAGCCAGACAAAAAAGGCCACATATTGTATGAGTTCATTTTTTTGAGATGTCCAAAACAAATCCATGGCAGAAAGTACATTAGTGATTTCAGGGGCAAAGAAGGGACTATGGGTTTCTTTTTGATGTTCTGGTATTAGCTGAATCGATTGTTGCACAACTCTGTGAGTAAATTAAAAACTAATGAACTGTTCATGAAATGGGTGAATTTTAGTGTGTATCATGTATAAATAATGTCAAAATATTTTGACATTCAAAATATTTTTCAATATTTTGTAAAAATATGTTTGGGAGAGTCTTTATGAAAGTCCTTATGATGTTCCTATTGCATATGTATTTTTTTCTTTGTCAGAAATGCTTACCTAATCTCTGACCAATTAATGTTTTCAGGGTTTTTTTAGAATATTTTCTAGAAATTTCATTTTTCATAATATTTTTAGATTTTTGTATTAACAAAATACAATATATAACAATGCTACTATATATTTTAAATATATATTTGATTTATGTGATCATTCTACTATAGAGTAAGTTTCTAAAGTGAAAAATGAAGGGAGAAAGAATACTTGTATATGATCTCAGCAGGCCCGCCTCTATATCTCAGACCCTCTGCTTACTCCTTCAACCTCCCATGAGAGATTAACCTCTCAGCTGACCTTTTGGAAACTCTAGGGCCTATTTGGAATAGGAAGCAGATTTCTGACTGAGTTGGATTTCAGCAGCCTCCATGCCCACTCTCTGCCATCTCAGCAGGGCCAGCCACCTCCGTATCTCCTGAACAGCTCTGTCATCTTGTTGCTCATCAATTTGCTTGAGCAGGCACCAGTAATGTCTCCATTGTGAGACTTGTTGTTACTGTTTTTGGCATATTGAATACGCCGCGGGGAGCTTGCCAGGCTCTGCTGTGTGGGCGAGATACTCTTGGTAGCTTGCTGGGTTCTCTGAGAGAGAAGGAGGAATCGAACCTGTGTCAGCCACAGGCAAGGCAAATGCCTTACCCACTGCACTATCATTCCAGCCCCTGTACAGCTCTACTCATAATAACCCACACTGCTCACACATATATCTCTTGTCCTTAGGTGAAGACTGGCAGAAAAGGAAGAATGACACTCAGTCTAACCCCTCAGAGACTCTCAGTGAGAATAACTACAAAGATTCACTATTAGCATAGCAGTACCGAAAATACAACAGGGAAGCTGTATAAAAGCCCTCCCAGCTCAACAAGTGAAAATAATAGCATAAAGGCTCTACCAGTACCAACCAGCTCTGTAAACTTTCAGAAAATAACAGTATTAATACTATGTTGATATTTTAATGAACTCAAAGAAACAATCAAACAGGTAGTCAGCAAAGCACAAGAAATAATGAAAACAGAAATGAGAAGACCACAGTCAGAATAAAATGAAGAGTATGGTAGGTGATATAAAAAATAAGTCTTAGAAGCAGAATAATAGCAGCTGAGGAAAATATTGGTGATATGCAAGATAAGATGCAGGAAAGCTGTAAGAAACAACAGAAGATGGAGGAAAGTCTGAAAAGAAATGAAAAGCACACCAGAGAACTCTCAGATAATCAAGAGGAACAATATAGCACTGTAGCACTGTCATCCAGTTGTTCATCGATTTGCTTGAGTGGGCACCAGTAACGTCTCCATTGTGAGACTTGTTACTGATTTTAGCATATCAAATACACCACTGGTAGCTTGCCAGGCTCTGCTGTGCAGGCGGGATACTATCGGTAGCTTGCCGGGCTCTCCGAGAGGGATGGAGGAATCAACCCGGGTTGGCCATGTGCAAGGCAAACGGCCTACCCACTGTGCTATCACTCCTGTTCAATAAAAGGAGGAACAATATAAGATCATCAAAGTCCCTGAGGAATATGAAGGTGACTTAGTTGAAAAGCCAAGAAATCATGGATAAGAATTTCCCAGAGGGACAGGAGTGAAAGTATAGTAGGTAAGGCACTTGCCTTTCATGCAGACTACCCAAGTTTGTTTTCCTGGCATCCCATATGGTCCCCCTTGAGCACCGCCAGCAGGATAATTCCTGAGTACAGAGCAAGGAGTAACCCCTGAGCATTACTGGGTATAGCCCAATCCCCGACCCCCCGACAAAAAAAAGTCGAAAAGAACTTCCCAGAGTTGAGGATTAAATAGCAAGAATCAGAACACAAGAAGCTGGAAAAACAGATTCGAACAGAAAAACTCTGTACTCAGAATTACAAAATACAGAGACAAAATATCAAAGGTAGCAAGATCAAAAAAAAAGAAAGAAAGAAAGAAAAAAGGAACTTACATACAAAGGAAATCCCATACTATTCATAACAGATCTATCAAAAGAGATTCTTTGAGTCAGAAGACAATAATGGGCTATAGTAAGCTGTATAATCTCCCAGGGCAGCCAGGGAAGGCCACGATGGCTCTCCCCATTGCCGCATGGGTTCAGGGGGTCTAGGGCCACTCACCCAGCTGGGTGGCCCGACTCATGGGGCAGATGGAGGAGGAAATGAGGGCCAAGCCGGCTGGTTGATCAGTTGCTGTTTATTCCATTCTCCCCACGTGCCTCTCTCTGAGCCCCCATTCTAGCCTCACACTGTCCCTCATTCCCGTCTCCTTCTCTCTCTTCCGCTCATCTCTCCATGCTCCATTTCGCAGCCTGGGTTCTCTCTCTCCACATGCCTGCTCCTATATTCTTCTACATTCTTCTCCCTCTGTCCCCATCACTAGTCTCTCCACGCTCCATCTAGTTGCCCTGCTCTCTCTCCTCTCTCCAACCCTCTGGCACTGGGGGTGGAGGCTACACCCAGTCAGGTAGCAAAATCAACATAAGAAAGCCCTTCCTGACTACACATCTCGCTAAATGGCAGAAATACCACCTAGGGGCTAGCGTTCCTCTTCTCCTTAGTCCAATAACTTAACATCTTAATACTAGTTATTTTTGTATGGACACAGTAAGAGATACATTGAGGCTTGTAGGGCAGCTCTTCTGGGAACATCTCCCCATGGACTCAGACTACAATGCTCAGGCCAGATTAATCATTCTTAACCCTAGCAGAGTCCGAATCTAGTTATTGCTTTTTGGATCATGACAGCATTTGTCCATGACCAAGCTCTTAATTTATAGTTAAGCATTATGGAACTTTGGCTAGGCCCATTTTGATGCCAGGGTAGCTCACCACTTGCCCTGGGTCCATCCAGTTCCTCGTCAGGATCCTGCTTTTGGGGTGCTAGGAAGTAAGGACAACTGAGGCTGAAGTCAAGAGAACAGATGCCCAGGAGGTAAATATCACTGAGAGTCAATTAACTCCCATGTTACAAAAGCATAGCATTTACTGTCTTCCTGTGCCCATACAAAAAGGACATTGCTCTGCATCAACTATGCAAAGGACTTAAGGAGAAAAGAAGAACAATATTTACAAGTCAACAGAGCACAAAGAAAGAAGTTACAAATAAACACAGAGGAATGGGAGCACTGTGATGGGAGAACCCAATAAACCTAAGCTCCCTGTGGCAAGGCAGAAAAGACAAACCAATGTTTTCCTACAGAAAGCAAACATACAAACAAAAAACAGCTCAATGAACACCTCACCAAGAATACTCTTGAGGTATCCAGCTAGGAAATACTCTATTGTATTCCCTCATATAGCCTGAAACTAACCTTGCAAGTAGCATTAAGGGATCTTCTTTATAAGTAAAGACAAACTTTTCAGCATTTTGCCATTGCATTCACTCATGGCATTTATAGCTGCCCTTTTCCAGATTAGGGAAGATCTGTTGATTCCTAGCTTGTCAAGGTTCTTATACTTTTTCACATTAATAAATTAATACCCTATGCCTAGTCAGGTGATTTTTACATCTCTGTATATTTTATTACATTTTATATGTAATGAAGATATTTTGACATCATCTATAATGCAATATTTTGTAACATAAGGCCAATATTCCATTTTAATATAAAATGAACTATCATAATTTTATTGGCATATTCGGATTTTCCTTTTGATTTTTTTCCTTTAAATTATTTTGTCTAAATTTTATCTTTTAAATTTCCTTTAAATTTTATCCTCATCCATACACTATTTTTTATTAAAAATGCATTAGTATAGAATTATTCTACTAATTAAAAATTATACTATAAAAAGAGAAACAGTTTTTGAAAATAAATTTTATTGATTTGCAATTTTCCAAAGTTTCAGTATTTTAGCTTTATTCATCAACATATGTGTAGGTGTCACCACCTCCACAATAAATTTAAAAAGTCTTCTATATGTGGGATATAAACTAACAGAGAAAGTGAACAACAAACAGCTAATGTAATAAGAACTGGAAGTTTTCTCTTACAAAACTGAGCTTACATGAGGAAGGTGGGCAGTGTTAGGGCCTCTTATGACACTGGTGGAGAGAATAGGACTCTCTGGTGTTGGGTGTGGTGTTGGAATGATATATCATGAAATGTATAATCAACAGTATTGCAAACACCATTTCCTCAACAAAAATGATTTTAAAAATTAAGTAATACTTGTATTTTAATTTTGTTAATATTATCAAATACTTCTCAAAACCCCCTCGATGGTTCACCACCTCATTGTGGTGGGGGTGTGTGTGGCAATAGTGCCAACCGGCAAAGAGTGAACTAACAGGTGCTGCCCAGAGATGCAGGCAGGTGCGTGTTTGTCAGTGTGCAGATCATTACAACATGCCAGTCGACCAAAAGCTTGCATTCACAAGACTGGGAACACCCGTAAGGACAATTAGAGGCCACCTTAAAAGCCTCCATCCCTCTCAGAGAGCCTGGCATACTACTGAGGGTATCCCTCCCACATGGCAGAGCCTGGCAAGCTACCAGTGGCATATTCACTATGCCAAGAACAGTAACAATAATGGGCCTCATTCACCTGACTCTGAAAGAGCACCCGATACAGCAGCATTGGGAAGGGCAAGGAAAGAGATGCTAATAAAATCTCAGGGCCGGACTAGGCTGCCAAAACGAAGGACTAAAATGACTGTCTGTACTTTCAACACAGGTACACTAGCATTGGACGCTTCCATCGAGGACCTGATGGTGCAAGTGCAGAAGATCATGTATAACGTCATGGGACTGAGTGAGACGAGAAGGCATCGATCACATCATGCAGTTTTCAACACTGGAGAAGAACTGTTCCTCAGAACATGCGATGGTAGAGGTGTTGGTGGTGTCGGTATCCTCATCAACATGAACTTGGTCATGCACATCGATTCATTTGAATGCCTAACAACCCGAATCAGATGCTTACATTTGAATAGATGTAGCTCATTTCCGGCAGTTTCTATTTTTATCGTCACACACCAACATTCAACTACAATGAAGAAATTGAGAAATTCTACATGGAGCTGGAGAAGTTATATAAAGAAGACCACACCTTCTACAAGGTCATTGTGGGTGATTTTAACACCAAGATAGGACCAAGAAGGTCTCCCAAAGAACTCCACATCGGGGACCATGGCCTAGAATGGAATAAATAGGGTGAGAGACTGTGTGAGTTCATCATGTTGACCGAGACCATCCACGGCAACTCGCAGCTCCAGAAGGCCAAATCTAAACATTAGACATGGGAGTCTCCTGGTGGACAGTTCCACAACATAATTGACCACATCATATTCAACCAATAGTTTTGCCTGACCGATGTCACTGTTGTCTCAAAATTCCAAATGGGATCAGACCACCATCTTCTTCATGCAAAATTCTACTTCAGGGAATGGGGAGAAAGGGCTGCAAAGTTTAAGAAGAAAACTCCCAGAATGACCACCAACTGGGAGCTCTTTGGCACTATTGTGGTAATATGGGAAGATGCCCTCATTGACAACATCGACGAGGAAAATGATCGACTGGTTCAGCACCTCCATGACTGTGCGATGAATGCAGAGAGTGAGAAAGCCACAAAAAGACGCCGGTCTTCGGAAATTCTCGAGCTCATTCGCCAATGTGGTTTGGCACGAGCCTCAGGCAATCACAAGCTAATGTCTGAGCTCAAAAAGCTGTGCAGGAAAGTGATAAAGGAAGCCCTCAAAGAGAGAAGAGCAGCAGTGCTGGCCAATGTGGCAGAAGCCAGGAAAAGTATTCACATCTCCCGCCTGTCCTTTGCCAACTATAAGACCAAGATGACTGCCCTCCAATGTCCTGATGGATCTATCACATCTTCCAGAAGGGTAATGGAAAAGGTTATCCACAACTTCTACTCGGATCTCTTCGATAGCCATGTCCACCTGCTCACATACAAAATTCCACAGGATGGATATGTCGTTTCCAGCATTCTCCCTTCCGAAATCCTACACGCCATTTCGTTGGTAAAGAAGTGTACAGAACCCGGTCTAGACAAGGTCAGACTGGAACACCTGAAGAATCTGCTGCCAGTACTCATCAATACACTGGCTCAGCTCTTCACACACTATCTGTCTGAATGCAAGGTTCCATCCCAATGGAAAACCATCAGGACCAGCCTGTTGTACAAGAAGGGAGACATCCACAACATCGGTAACTATCACCCAATACTCCTGTTGTCCGTCGTCTACAAGTTGTTTACTCAAGTTATCCTGAATAGAATAGGCAGAACACTAGATAAAGGACAACCATGTGAGCAAGCAGGGTTCCGAAAGGGGTTCAGCACGAACAACCATATGCACACGGTGACTATGTTCATCGAGGTCTCGAGAAAGTTCAAGATGCCGTTCTATCTAACATTCATTGATTTAAAGAAGGCCTTTGATTCTGTTGAGACTGAAGTGGTCATCGAAGGCCTAGCCAAACAGGGCATTCAAACTCAGTACATCAGGATCCTCCGTGAGCTGTATTACAGATTCACCACCAGGATCTTACCATTTTACAAGAAAGTGATCATCAACATAAAGAGAGGGGTTCAGCTGGTTTATACAATTTCACTGAAACTCTCCAGTGCCACCCCTGAGAATGTAATGTGACGACTGGAATGTGAAGCATTGGGAGTGAATATAGACGGTCAGCAACTACACCACCTCTGCTTCGCTGATGATATCATTCTAATAACATCAAACATAAGCCAAGCAGCACGAATGCTGGCCAACTTCAGCCATGAGTGTGGAAAGGCCGGACTGTAGCTGAATCTCATGCAGACAATGTTTATGAGAAACTGACTGGTTCCTGATGTTCCATTTGCTCTCAGTGGACGAATATCTCCAAATGCAGCAGTCATGTGTACCTAGGTTGAGAACTCAACATGACAAACGATTTGGCACCAGAGCTGCGCAGGAGGAAGAGAGCATTGTGGAATGCCTTCAAGAGCATCAAAGAAGTGCCCGACTCTGGGCACATCTTTTTAACACCACCGTTCTTCCTGCACTAACATATGCCTCAGAGACCTGGGCCCTAGGAAAACAGGATGAGAATGCTATTGGGTCTCCCAAAGAGGAATTGAAAGAGCTATGCTTGGAGAGGACCCGACCCGAGTTTGATTCCTCTGCCCCTCTCAAAGAGACCGGCAAGCTACCCATGCGTATTGGATATGCCAAAAACAGTAACAACAAGTCTCTCAATGAGAGATGTTACTGGTGCCCGCTCGAACAAATCGATGAGCCATGGGATGACAGACAGATGCTTGGAGGGAGTATCAGGTTTCACTCAAGTGAGAGAATGAATGCGTAGTTCTGACCTCTGCCAAGGATTGAGAATCAGGGACACTGCCTTGTTTGCCAAGGCATCAAAAATCAGATGGGCTGGACATGCAATGCGATTTGGAAGCGACCACTGGACTAGAGCCCTACTGAGTGGATTCCATGGGATGTCAAAAGAACGCCTGGCCACCCACCTACAAGATGGTCAGAGTTCTTTGTCTATGAATGGTTTGATGCTCTTCTTGTTCCTGGAGTGAGCAGATACCATTGGGTACCTAGCATGCAACAGGGAAGAATGGAGACGTTACTGGCACCTGCTCAAGTAAATCAAAGGTCAACGGGATGACAAGTGATACAAGCTTTTTATATGTCTCGTTTTGAGAAATATTTTTTCATGTTCTCCATTCATTTTCTGTTAAACTGTTCTATTATTAACCTGTAAGAGGTCAATATACATTTAAATATCAATACTAATATAAATTTAACGCCATTTGGTCTCTTGCATAAACATTTATTTTTATTAGTTTGTCATTGGATATTGACCTCCATGTATAATATATTCAGCTTTGCATTGTTTTGAATTGTTATAGAGTAAAACTGATCAATGATCAACTTTCCCCCTATTTTTGAGATTATGACATGGAGGTTTTGTGCCATAATTTCTCACGTTTTGTTTTTAAGATATAAAGAGGATATCTTGATGTAGAGCTTAATTCTTTTGCTGTATTACTTAATTTTTCTCATTTTTTCTTTGGCTTTTGAATTGCATACTGAGAGAATCTCTGAGTCCAGTCTTCAATAAAGTAATTCTTGTTTTAGTTTTACACAGCTCTAGTCACCACTTTCATTAAATTATCTGGCAATTAGATTTAATAATTTTAAATCCATTATAAAAGATCTGATCAACATGTCATGAATAGATTATGTTTGAGAAATTTTGATAATTTTTACCTCTCAAATGTTTAAGTCCAAACTCAAAAACATCTGGGTCTGGAGAGATAGGACAGTGGGTAAGGCACTTGTTTTGCACACGGACTACATGGGTTTTATCCCTGGCACCCAATATGGTACCCTACGCCACACCAGGAGTGATTCTTGAATGCAGAGCAAGGAGTAATCCCTGAACACAATGAGTGTGGCCCAAAACAAACAAGAAAAAAATCTCAAAACGTCAAGTTTATGTGGAAACTAAAACTTAGGGATATGACTTAGGTTCTACAAGTTAGATGCCCTGACATGAAACTTTAATTCAGAATTAAAGATATTCATAATGTGATATTGTGGGGTTTGCATATTGGTGGAATATATGGTAGTGAAGGAACTTGGCTTTGAAGGATAGCAAAGATTGCAAGGTCAAGTTTTTAATAAAGTAGTGGCATTCCTACTGGCAGCAGTAGCTGTTGCAGTAAAGTCAATTTCTTGGCATCTAATGCAGGAGCAACAGTTTTTCTTATCAGGCTAGTTCTGTAGCAATCTAGTCATCAGCAATTGTTGAAAACTGAGCCTAAAGATTAGTTTTCCAACTTTTATTTAATAAATAACTGCCCTATATACATAACCTGAAACCATTTCTTTCAATAGTTGCAGCTTATTCATTATACTAACCAGTTTTAAACATTTTATCTCTTCCCACCCTCGTTTTATCAATGGACTTATCTATCAATATTCAAAAACCTAAGTTCAGAACTGGGATGGTGGTTCACTCCAAATTTCTCTCTTTGGTTAGAAATTCACTGAATCATTTTCTTTAGAGCAAGATACCTGAACATTCATCTGCGGATCATCCAATTCAGTATCCATTACAAATGTACAAAAAGGGAAAAGTCTTTGCTTTACCTGCTAAAATAAAGACACTGCATATTGAAGAAGATCTTACCAAGGAAGTTGATGATAAACTTTCATTGCTCCCCAAAACGGATAGAAGAATAAATATAATTAGAAATATAAGGAAAAGAGAAAATAGACCCAACAACATGTGGGAGTCATCGTGTGATAGAGCAAAGAGGAAGTTTTCAACCACCAAGCTCTGACACCTCACTGACCACAAACCCTGAGATACAATAAGATCTGAGTCTCCGGTGCAGAATATGTTTCAAAGAAGAGCACTATGATCTAAGAACACCCCTAAATGATAGTAAAGGAACTGAATCAAGAAACCCAGGAAGGGTTTCATTCAATGAACTGGGAGCAGAGCAATCCGACTAAGTCCTAAAACGGGGGCATAAAGTGAGATATTTGGCTGAATGCAGCACTTTGACTTCATTAGGGAAAATATTTCTGGCTTCCCCTTCAGGATTGGTCAGAATGACCAGCTCACTGAATCTGATCTTCCAATCAATCCTGGTAGACACCCTCTTTTTGCTGTTCTCTGGAGAGAAATAACTGTTCTGATAATTTCATCAAAGTCCCTGCCAGTGGTAGCTAGAGAATGGAAATCTTCTGTTTCTTGTTAGGACTGAACAACTGAACGCACATGAGAACTCAATGGTATATTTTTTTGTACTTTTCTGCGCTGAGTCCAGCATGCCAAACAGGATGGCCATGTTTTGGTTCTTTTAGCAAATAATAAGAAAAGGTAACACCTTCCCTCATTTGCTTACATATTTGCTCCAGGCAAGATGGTCTTCGATACTGCTTATAGAAAGGGGACTCAGGTTCACATTCTTCTTGGCAACCTCCACAGCCAACCTGCCCACTCTATTAAGCTTGGTGATGCAAACTGAGTTGAGGTCACGGGGCATGGGGTATGGGAAAGAGAATGTATGATGAGGCTCCCAGATAGCTGTGAACTTGAATGTGGCTGATAGTAATGTTGGCTTTGAAGTTGACTCTCATACTGAGTAGGAGATCTATGATCATGGTGGAGGCAGTCCCACAGCATTTTCTTGACCTGACTGAGCTCTCTTATCCATTGACTATGTTATTTTACACAGCTATTAAATATTCTCATATTTTCCCTTTCCTTCTTAACTGATTATATTTTATACTATCATTATAATTACTCTTAGTAATATACTTTTGGCTCCTTTGACTTATTTCCATTTACCATTCACCTAAAAAATCAAACCTACTGGAATACAACCTGCAACTTGTTTTATTTTCATATGACATTTTAAAAACTTTTTAATTGAATCACTGTGAGATAGACACTTACAGATCTGTTCATGACTGGATTTCAGTCATACAGTATTCTAACACCCACCCCTCTACCAGTATACATTTCCTAGCACTAATGTCCCAAGTTTCCCTCCCATAACCCTCAACCCCCATCTTCTGCATGCCTCTATGCCAGGTGCTTTTCTTCTCTCTCTCTCTCTCTCTCTCTCTCTCTCTCTGTCTTTCTGTCTGTCTGTCTGTATCTCTCCTTCTGGGCATTGTTGTTTGCCATATCGACACTGTAGATGACAGTTTATATGATTCATTAGCCTCCAGTACCTAGTAGTCCTTTATTGTTCACAACTGAATTCCTTATTTAATAAGTAAATCTTGTTAAGGTTACCAGTGATCTCCATATTGCCAAATCTGAAGGTAAATTGTCAGTCTCCATCTTTATATAACAGATCTGTCAAAAATAATTATTTACATAGTTGATTATGTGTACCTTAAAATACTTAACATGGCTTCCCCAAAACCTCTTGCTACTTTTCCTTTCACTTCAGAGGTTGTTTATTTTCACTATCCTTTTATTTAATTAAAAAATTATGTCAAGGGGCTGGAGCGATAGCACAGCGGGTAGGGCGTTTGCCTTGCACGCGGCCGACCCGGGTTCTAATCCCAGCATCCCATATGGTCCCCTGAGCACCGCCAGGAGTAATTCCTGAGTGTAGAACCAGGAGTAACCCCTGTGCATCGCCGGGTGTGACCCAGAAAGCAAAAAAAAAATTATGTCAAGGTCCAGAGTGATAGTAAAGTGGGTAGGATGCTTGCCTTGTACTTGGTCAATCCAGATTTGATCACCAGCATCCCTTGATCCTACCAGGAATGATCCCTGAGTGCAGAACCAGGAATAGGCCCTGAGCACCACTAGTTGTGGCCCCCAAGCCCTTAAATAAATAAAAATTATCTTAGGCATCATAATTTACATTACTGTTAATGATAGTATTTTATGCATAACACCATCCCTTTCCACCACCTCCCAGAGTGTTCACTTCCCTCCACCATTGTTCCAGTGCTCCTGCATTCTAATACTTCTTTCCTTCCCATGTATTTAGCTTCCCACTGAAGACCAGTTCTCAGTTTCTGTTGCCTTTGGGCATTGATTAAAATTTTACTATATTTCTCTAAATCACACATATGAGAGATGTCATTTTGTGTCTGTCCCTCTTCTTCTAAGTTCACTCAACTTGACACTCTCCTGACCCATCCACATAGCAGAAAGTTGCCTGATTTCATATTTTTACAGCCTAGTAGTATCCCATTGTGTATAAGCACCATAATTTCTTTATTAAGAAACTATTCTTGGACACTTGGGTTGTTTCAAGATTTTGGTCATTGTGAAAAGGGTTGTAATGAACTTAGGAGTGCAAGTGTCTTTTCTGGATTCACTATTCTTTTAATCCACATCTAAAAATGAGTGCAAGACTTATTTCTTGATTTTCTTTTCTATCCACTTACTATCTTAGCTGATATAATTTATTATCATCACTTTAAATGCCTCCATGTATATAGACTTTCAATAGTCTAAGATCCTTAATCTTATCTCCAAAATAAAACATAATACTGCCCGTTCAGCATTACTACTTGGGTTTTTTATACACTTCTACTTGATATGTCTAAAACTTCAACATTTCAGACTTTCAAAAAAAAAACTCCTGTAATTCTCTTTCTTTCTGTTTTTCTTTCTTCTCTCTTTTCTTTCTCTATTTCTCTCTTTTTTCTTTCCTTCTTTCTCTTTCTCTTTTTTTCTCTCTCTTTTTCTCTCTTTCTCTCTTTCTTTCTTTCCTTCCTTCCCTCCCTCCCCCCTCCCCCTCCCTCCTTCTTTCCTTCCTTCCTTCCCTCCTTCCTTCCTTCCATCCTTCCTTCCTTCCTTCCTTCCTTCCTTCCTTCCTTCCTTCCTTCCTTCCTTCCTTCCTTCCTTCCTTCCTTCCTTCCCTCCTTCCCTCCCTCCTTCTTTCCTTCCTTCCTTCCTTCCTTCCTTCCTTCCTTCCTTCCTTCCTTCCTTCCTTCCTTCCTTCCTTCCTTCCTTCCCTCCCTCCTTCTTTCCTTCCTTCCTTCCTTCCTTCCTTCCTTCCTTCCTTCCTTCCTTCCTTCCTTCCTTCCTTCCTTCCTTCCTTCCTTCCTTCCCTCCCTCCTTCTTTCCTTCCTTCCTTCCTTCCTTCCTTCCTTCCTTCCTTCCTTCCTTCCTTCCTTCCTTCCTTCCTTCCTTCCTTCCTTCCTTCCTTCCTTCCTCCATCCTTTATTTCTTTTTTTGATTCAAGATGTATTCTTGGAATAAATCATCTCATTTCTACATTGCTTTAATAGCCGTATAACTAATCTCTCCACTTTACTCTTATCCCCTTTAACCACTGTCCGCAGAGTTACCAGAATGAAACTGATAAAATAAAAGTCAGATTATAGTAATCATAACTACAGGGAGTTTCAAGTAGCTCAAGTTGAAAATAAAATACAGGACCTCTATAATTTGGCCTAGTCTTACTACACTTCCTTCAACATCACCACACTTCCTCACTCCACTAAGGCCACACTGGCCAACTCACTATTAAATAAAATCCCCAGATATCTTCTATTTGTAACATTTGTTCTCTGTTTTCTTGACTCACCTAATCACTTCATTTATTTTTAGCTTAAATATTATCCTATCTGACAGACCTTTTCTGACCACTGTATATATTAGAACACATACAAACATATATACATAATTCTGTCATCTGTTGTCTTCTTTACTCTGTCAGAATCATCTATTTCTGTTCATTTCTTTGCCCCATTTTTTGATGGGGTTGGATGTTTTCTTCTTGTAGAGCTCAACCAGTGCTTTATATACCATTGATATCAACCCCTTATCTGATGGGTATTGTGTAAATATCCTTTCCCATTCTGTGGATAGTCTTTGTATTCTGGTCACTGTATCTCTTGCGGTGCAGAAGCTTTTTAGTTTAATGTAGTCCCATTTGTTGATCTCTGTTTTTACTAGATTGCTTAGTTCCGTGTCACCTTTGAAGATACCTTTATCTTCAATATCGTGGAGGGTTTTGCCGACCTTGTCTTCAATGTACCTTATGGTTTGTGGTCTAATGTTGAGGTCTTTAATCCATTTTGATCTGACTTTTGTGCATGGTGTCAGGTCAAGGTCTAAACCCATTTTTTTGCATGTGGTTGTCCAGTTGTGCCAGCACCATTTGTTAAAGAGGCTTTCCTTGCTCCACTTCACATCTCTTGCTCCCTTATCAAAGATTAGATGGTCATACATTTGGGGTTGTGTGTAGGGATATTCCACCCTGTTCCATTGGTCTACGGCTCTGCCTTTGTTCCAGTACCATGCTGTTTTAATTGTTACTGCTTTGTAGTAAAGTTTGAGGTTGGGGATGGTGATGCCTCCCATCATCTTTTTCCCAAGAATTGTTTTAGCTATCCTTGGACGTTTGTTATTCCATATGAATTTTAGGATTGCTTGATCCATTTCTTTGAAGAATGTCATGGGTATATTTATAGGGATCACATTGAATCTGTATAATGCTTTAGGGAGTATTGCCATTTTGACAACATTGATTCTCCCTATCCACGAGCAGGGTATATACGAATGGCCAAAAGGCACATGAAAAAGTGCTCTACATCACTAATCATCAGAGATATGCAGATCAAAACAACCATGAGATACCACCTCACACCACAGAGACTAGCACACATCCAAAAGAACAAAAGCAACCGCTGTTGGAGAGGGTGTGGGGAGAAAGGGACCCTTCTTCACTGCTGGTGGGAATGCCGACTGGTTCAGCCCTTCTGGAAAACAATTTGGACGACTCTCAAAAAATTAGATATTGAATTCCCATTTGACCCAGCAATACCACTGCTGGGAATATATCCCAGAGAGGCAAAAAAGTACAATCGAAACAACATCTGCACATGTATGTTCATCGCAGCACTGTTTACAATAGCCAGAATCTGGAAAAAACCCGAATGCCCCAGAACGGATGACTGGTTGAGGAAACTTTGGTACATCTATACAATGGAATACTATGCAGCTGTTAGAAAAAAGGAGGTCAAGAATTTTGTAGTTAAGTGGATGGGCATGAAAAGTTTCATGCTGAGTGAAATGAGTCAGAAAGAGAGAGACAGACATAGAAAGATTGCACTCATCTATGGTATATAGAATAACAGAGTGGGAGACTAACACCCAAGAACTGTAGAAATAAGTACCAGGAGGTTGACTCCATGGCTTCGAGGCTGGCCTCACGTTCCGGGGAAAGGTCAACTCAGAGAAGCGATCACCAACTACATTGTAGTCGAAGGCCATGTGGGGGAAGGGAGTTGCGGGCTGAATGAGGGCTAGAGACTGAGCACAGCGGCCACTCAACACCTTTATTGCAAACCACAACAGCTAATTAGAGAGAGAAAACAGAAGGGAATGCCTTGCCACAGTGGCAGGGTGGGGTGGGGGGGAGATGGGATTGGGGAGGGTGGGAGGGACACTGGGTTTACGGGTGGTGGAGAATGGGCACTGGTGAAGGGATGGGTTCCCAAACTTTGTATGAGGGAAGTATAAGCACAAAAGTGTATAAATCTGTAACTGTACCCTCACGGTGATTCTCTAATTAAAAATAAATAAATTTAAAAAAAAAGAATCATCTATTTCTTTGATATCTTTAGTCTTTCATTGCAATATAATTTTTCAAAGTAGGAGCTTATTTTATGAATGTGTAATATTTAATTATATAGTCTATAAGTATTCTGAATTTTTCTCTAAATCTATTTATTCATATTTATACTTGTTTTCTCCATTTTCAATTACCTTAGATACTAGTTATTATGTTGATTGAGTCTGGTAACTCTCTTTAATATATTTGCTTTTCACTAAATGTCACTGATTCTTTATTGCCTATTTATATTTACACATGAAAGCCTAGATTAAATTACATTTGTGAGTATAATTCATATTCTCTATAGATATAAAATTCTTATCACATTTTTATTTATTTGGTTTGGGCCATATCTTGTGATGCTTAGGGGTTGCTTCTGCCTCTGCACTCAAGAATTACTACTATTGGGGGCTGGAGCGATAGCACAGCAGGTAGGACGTTTGCCTTGTACACGGCTGACCTGGGTTCGATTCCTAGCATCCTATATGATCCGCCAGGAGTAGTTCTTGAGTGCAGAGCCAGGATTAACCCCTGAGCATCGCCGTGTGTGACACAAAAGCAAACAAACAAAAAGAATTACTACTATTAGTGTTCAGGGGACCATATGTGGTGCCGGGGATGGAAACTGGGTCAGCCACATGCAAGGCAAGCGCCCTACCCACTGCACTATCTCTCATGCCTGAAAAAATATTATTACTTTAATAGTTAATTACTTTAACCTTAACAGGATCATTATTTTCCTTGTTCACGGTTTAGAGCAATGGGAAAAAGAAGGCTTCCCTTTCACAGCGAATGACTGATTCAATATAGCAGTCAGTCTATGAGTTCCTGCCCTGTTCATCATTCCTAAAGACTAATCTGATAGACTGCAATGCTGTAATTTTTCATTTAATGGGTCCAGGAAAATGGTACAGGGATTACAGTGTATGCCTTGCATATACTTGATCCATAAAATCAATGCACTTGGAGTAAACAGCAACGTTCAATTCCCTGCATCACATGACCTCCCAAGAATCATAGGGCCCAAGCACCACTGAATCCTTGTACCTTAGCATTGAACAACCAGTTCAATTAACCAAGTATCTCAAGGAGTGTATTGGGGTCCTCTGAGCACCACTTAGAAGACTACCATCCCAAAGAAGTAATTGAAAACTTAAGTCTTCATCCTGGAGCCAATACTAGTGCTAAGCAGGACTTAGGGGTGGGTTCATGTAGCTATCAATAGTCCTTAAATATACCATATTTCTACCTATAACATATTTACTTTCCATCTGTGCTACCTCTGATCTAAGGTTATCTCAGCGTTCTTCTGAAAAAAATCACTTTTTTGAGAGCTCTCTTATGCCTAGATACCCTTGTCACTGCCCAAATTCAAATTCTAGTATTTATTTATAAAAGTTATATTTACCATTATCTACCATGAACAAACAATATTTCCTTCGTATTTATATGACTAGCCCAAATTTCATCATTAAAATACTGAGAACTGGTTTTTAAATGGCAGTTTTATTGATGTTAATTGTATTGCTAATTATTTACAAACTCTTTAAGTCTGCCCACCAATTTGTATATAGAACACATATACTGGTGTTTACCAGGATTAGGGATGCTAGAAGTAGCGTGTCATTCGTACTATATTCAAAAGGTTAGATTACCAAATACATTTTTCAGTTTCTTTCTCTCTACAGCAGTTCTATTCAGTATAGTTCAATATTCAGTGTTACAGAAACCATTATTAGTGTTAAAACTGTTAACATTCTCAGGTAAGTAAGAAAAATATTCAAATCATACAGGCCCAATAAGTATACTGATAAAATATACAAATGGTAAACAGAAAATTTTTAATTAGAAATATTTAGAATATTTCACATTGCTGTTCCCTTTAAGTGCATGATTTCGTATTTTGCAAATATCTATGGTAGACTGGAATAAAAAGTTTTGAGCCAAAGAGACCAAAGAGAGTTAAAAAGCTCTGCTCTACAGTATCTCAACAATGTCTTTCGTCAGGTGGCATAGCTGCCCTCTTGTATTACCTTTGTCTTCAGGGTTGGCCTTTAAGCCAAGGGATCTGGATGTCTTCCAGGCAGTTGTTTCCGCCTGGTTTAAAAGCTGTAGCCAGTGAACTGAAAGTGCATTTCCTGCCACCATACTGAAAAATTATTATTAATGTAATAGGAGAATGCACTTCTGGTTTTGGCACTGATGTTTGGGATGCTACATCAGAGCTGATAGATTGAAAGAGTGAACAATATTTTGGAGCACAGATTAACAGGGGTAGAACCACTATAATTACTTCCTGTTAAAGGTGCTATATTTTATCTATTTAGAGAGTTTAATAGAAAACATTTTAAACAAAATAAAGAAAATATTATCTTATGTGGACCATGAACACTTGCTTAAAGAAAAATGTGGGAAAATTTCCTCACATCTAAAAATGTGGGGAAAAATGTCTTACATCATTTTAAGAAGTATTTTTCTATCAAATAATTCAGACTTTCTTATTAGATAAGTACTCAGAGACTTATTTATAAACTATTTTGGTTCTGTAGTAATGAATCTTGCACAGAGTTGAAGATTAAATTAAGTTCTAGGACCCTTACAAAAGCAAGATTCTATAATTATATGTTGGGATAACTTAATAACCTAGAAAGAAAAATTAATTTCAAATCAGGGACCATTAAATTTGAGTCTCTGTGATTTCCCTTTAATTTAGAGATATTATTCATAAAGGATATAATATTGAGGACACTTGACGAATGAATGTTTTTTCAGAGATTATATGGGTCAAAGAGCCACAGTTTGGAGCCAAAAAGAGAAATAAAGGATTCAAAAAAGTAGCTAGAGGGGCCGGAGCGATAGCACAGCGGGTAGGACGTTTGCCTTGCACGCGGCCGACCTGGGTTCGATCCCCGGCATCCCATATGGTCCCCCAAGCACTGCCAGGAGTAATTCCTGAGTGCAAAGCCAGGAGTAACCCCTGAGCATCGCTGGGTGTGACCCAAAAAGCAAAAAAAAAAAGTGGCTAGAGATATATGTAACCCTCAGAAATAATACTAGCTGAACTTTAGCACTGTCGTTCCATTGTTCATCGATTTTCTCAGGGGGCACCAGTAATGTCTCCATTGTGAGACTTGTTACTGTTTTTGGCATATTGAATATGGGTAGCTTGCCAGGCTCTGCCGTTTGGGTAGGATACTCTTGGTAGCTTGCCAGGCTCTCTGAGAGGGACGGAGGAATTGAACCCCAGTCGGCGGCCGCATGCAAGGCAAATGCCTTACCTGCTGTGCTATTGCTCCAGTTCTAATACTAGCTAAAATACTTAAATGTAGGGTGTATGCTTCCAATAGCCTTCTCAAACAGAACAGTCCTGACTGTTTTCAATCACTCCTCCTTTACAAACTGGTCCCATTCTGCTAGTCTAGACTAGATGCAGATTCCATAAGAGTTTCTGTATTGTGGTAACGCAACAGTTCATTGTAGTTCAACCAGGTTAGTCCTTCTAGAATTTGAAAGGAACTTAGTGAAGAAAGATTAATAGCAGATACATGGTATTTATTAATGTTAGGTAATGTAAGATTCTAAATACTAGGAGGATAAAGCTAGTGAAGAGTAACTGATCACTTTTTAAATCATCTTAACACTTTATGAGTATATAAATTGGAATTTTTCCCTCACCTTTACAACTGTAAATTAAGTATTATGCTCTCCAAGTTTCT
Source organism: Sorex araneus (assembly GCF_027595985.1). NCBI lineage: Eukaryota > Metazoa > Chordata > Mammalia > Eulipotyphla > Soricidae > Sorex > Sorex araneus. The sequence continues at coordinate 150,705,194 of NC_073313.1, read as the reverse complement.
ATTAGAAATCCTGAAAAATTAGCCAATGAGGTGAGCCGATTTTCCAGGTTTTTTAAAATAAGGTCTTTGTATTAAAATACAAGGTAATATGAGATATTTGCTGATTAAAATGAAAAACAAAATAATATAAAGAGTTAATGTGTTATTAATGAAGGTTCCTTCACTGAAATAATTTCTTAAAAATCAAAGCAATATGAAAGATTTAAGGTCAAACTACCTATAGCATCTGAATTCATTTATTTCTATAAATGATTTTGACCAAATGTCCCAGAACCAAATAAATGTAAAAGATTATTATATTTACTTGCTTGTGGGTATAAAAGAAAGTAATATGAAATGCCTTTTTGAGAAAAGAGAATTTTCTTATGAGCCAATTCATACTGCTGCAAATATCTCGGATCCAAGACTGAAAGGCAGAAATGTAAATAATGATAGCACTGCTGCTGCTGCCCTAGATTGAATTACAAAACAAGCAGCACATTTAGAAATTTATGCTGGAAAAATCCTTTCAAATGTGTCTGAATACAGAACAGTTACAGTGTTTGTGCAGTCATGCAGTTTGGATTTGTGCCAAGTGTAACGCTCTTATTTCTGGTCCCACCCTCCTGATGAGGAATCTGAAGGCCAGGTTACAATTCAAGGTCTCTATGGCTGGCTCAAGTTCTTACCCAGTGTTTCAAAACCCTCATCTCTACTCAGTTTGTTATTGAAAATAACATTATTAGTAACCATTAATGTTTACCATGTACCAAGCATTATGAAAAATTAATCCACATTTTGTGTCCTTTTACAGCAAGCCTTTCCTCTTGTTCTGATGGACAAATTGAAGCTCATTGAGAGTAAAATAATTGCTCGAGAACAAACTGTTCTATCTCCTCAATTAGAAGTCTATTGAGATATCAGTAGTGTCTCCTGGTGTCAAGGACAATTTGATTTGGAAAAAGAGGCCCAGCATTTTAGAACAGTAAGTTCTTCCAAGCCTCAACATTTAGCGGCTGCCCACACAGGTAACTACCATTAAGATTAGTTTCTGATTGCTGTTTGTTAATGTGGCTTTTAGTTCACCTCTTAAAAAGTGCATAATGACAGTGTCTCTTAGTAGCTAAGTTTCATGGCAGTCTTTTGTACATTTCTTCTGTTGTAAGGGCTCTTCAGTCAAATGTAATTTCATATTCACCCTTAGTGAAAAAAAAGCAGTCAAGGAATAAGTGAAATACATTTTTCCACTTCTTTAAGTCTATGGAATACTGCCTATTCTTATCCTTTCTAATTGTTTGCATTTGATTTAAACAAAATTTAGAAAATTAAATTTGTCTGATGTATAAGGAACTCACAAAACCCAGCAAGAAAACAACAGCATCAGAAATGGGGAAGAGAGCTGAACAGACGCTTCTCCAAAGACATACAGATGACCAAAAGACATATAAAAAATGCTCATCATTATGTATTACCCTGTAACTGCAAATCAAAACATCATAAAATATAAATGCACACCTGTGACAATGGCCTTCATTAAAAAGGCCAGAAATAGCATTGGCCAGAGAATGGAGAAAAATGCACACTTTACAAATGAGTGCAGACCTTCTATGTCCATCCCTCTCTTTCTGATTCATTTCACTTAGCATGATACTCTCCAGGTTTATCCATTCATAAGAAACTTTCATAACTTCACCTCTCCTAACATGAGGCTGACACGCAAGGACAGTAGATACAAGGGCCAGGATTGCCCCATAGCTGGAAGCCTGCTTCCTGAGTGGAGGGGAGAAGGCAGATGGAATAAAGAAGGGATCACTAAGAAAATGATGGCAGGAGGAATCAGTCAGGCTGGGAGACATATGCCTAAAGTAGATAATGGACCAAACATGATGACCTCTCAGTGTCTGTGTTGCAAGCCATAATGCCCAAAAGTAGAGAGAGATTATGGGGAATATTGTCTGCCATGGAGGCAGGGGGAGGGTGGGAAAGGGGGGTATACTGGGGATATTGGTGGTGGGGAATGTGCACTGGTGGAGGGATGGGTGTTTGATCATTGTGTGATTGTAATCCACACACGAAAGCTTGTAACTATCTCATGGTGATTCAATAATTTTTTTTAAATACTAAAATAAGAAAAAAAAGAAAAGTGAACATTTAAACTATATTGGGGGAAACATAAATTGGTTTGGCCTTTATGAAAAGTTGTATGGATATTTCTCAAAATATTAAAAACAAAACTATCATATGACCCAGCAATTGCACTCCTTAGATATCTATCTGAAGCACACACAAAAGACCAATTTGAGGGGCCAAAGTAATAGTACAGTGGGTAGGGTGTTTGCCTTGCATGTGACCTAGTCGGGTTTGATCCCGAGCATCCCATATGGCTCCTGAGCACCACCAGGAGTAACCCCTGAGCATCGTCAGGTGTGACCCAAAAAGCCAAGAAACCAGTTTGAAATTACATATGCACAGCATTAAGGTTCTAAATGTTCTAAAAATTACAAGCCTATTTGTAGGTTCCTTACTTCAGCCAAGATTTAGAAACAATCTAAGTGACCAACAACAGTTGAATGGGTATAGAAAATGTGATCTATTACAGAATGGAATACTATTGAGTCATAATAAGAAGCAAAATCTTTACTTTTACTATAACATGGATAAAAGTTGAAGAGGTCATGTTAAATAAATTTACTCCAAAGGATAAAGGCAAATGTTGAACAATCTTATGTATATGTGTGGCATAGAGAAATAAATCCAGGGATAATAGAAACCCAAGCAGACAGAAAGGAAACAAACTTGTGTACTCAGAGGGCAGCATTGAGTTTACTAGAGGAGGAGGCATATTGAAAAGTTTAAAGTTCAATGGATTATTGTGAAGGGATATTGGAACTTCGGTGGTGGAAACATATTATTTGAAGAGGCTTGAAATTGTACACCCCTACAACATATATACAGTTGTATGAACTGTTACCTAAATTTTAAAAAATGAAATGAAATAAAGTTGGTATTAGAGGTAATGAGTTGTTCCATCTTGAAGAAAGGTGGTTTTCTCCAGATTTATTCTTGAGATCAGAGTTGCATTGTATCTCTGTCCACCATAAAGAATTTTATTTTTTTTTTGCTTTTTGGGTCATACCCGGAGATGCTCAGGGGTTACTCCTGGCTCTCCACTCAGGAATTACTCCTGGCAGTGCTTGGGGGACCATATGGGATGCTGGGAATCGAATCTGGGTCAGCTGCATGCAAGGCAAACGCCCTACCCACTGTGCTATCACTCCAGCCCCAATAAAGAATTCTTGAGTGGTAGGAAGAGACTAAAAAGTGAAAGCTGCTTCTGTATTTCTTAGAAATGAGTTCAGACATTATTGGATATTAGTAAAGGGACTTTGCACTCAGCATTTTGCCATACTATTCTTTTGTAATTGCACATTTTCCTAAAAGGCAATTTAAATCAAAAATGCATCAAAAGAACCCCTGAGACTCAAATCAATGAATTGAAGGAGCTTGCAATTATAAGCATCACCTATTACAAACTAACCCAGTTATGGCCCCAGACAAAATTCAAGGCGTGTGATGTTAAGAGTGGTGTGGCAGTTTTTTTTGGAAGACTTTGTTTCCAATAATACTCTTAACAATGTGAGCATTAGCTATGTGAGGCCATGGCACATTCTGTCTGACTTTAATGACCTATAGTTGTGTCATTTCATACTTCTTTCTTCTGTTTCTGTGTTTTATTCTCTCTGTGGTATTAATGTTTTTCTGAACATGACATAGAGAAAGGGATTTTCAACAACATTCAGAATAAGTTGCAATCATCTGCAATGAAACAAGCACCACACTTTGTAGAGATACGGATGGCAGGATTCTGTTCTAGAAAATGTCACCACAATAGCCCCAGGATGTATGAGTCCTTTTGCTTGACCAATTCTTTCCCATTACTGTGACAGGCTGGTTCCTTTTCATCAATCAGCTGAGGAAATCTGGAGAACATTGTGTTTGTCTGCCTTTGCAAGAGCACGTTTTATGATAGGATATCACTTGTTCATGTTATTCTTGCTTTTGCAAGACTCTTGCTTATTCTTAGCATTTAAATAAATTTTCTACCATAGAATTACTATGGAATTAATACCAAAACAGTCTCCCAGAGTTCCATAGATGCCTGGAATTACAGTTTTTGAATATTTGGACTTAGTTTTTCCTGACCTGTACCTGGTTCATAGATGGACTTGCCACCAAAGTCCCAAAATGGCAAGATACCTTTAGGGTTAGTTTCTTCCCTCTTCTTTCTCCTTTCTATATCTTGCCTTCCTAAAGTGTTCATTCTACACTAAGTCACATACCTTGCTGTGATGTATCTTTCCTATGGGCAAGTTCCCAAGAAGAGAAAATTAGACTGTTAGCTTACATCTAATACATAAATATGCAGCAAAATAGACATACAATATTTGTCCTTTTATGTCCTCTTATTTTACTTATCATTCTGTTTTGAAGTTTCATCACATTGTTGAGTTCATCAGAATCTCATCATTTGTAAAGCTGAATAATATGCCATTGTATGTATAAACCACCTCTCATTTATTCATATGTCCATTGATGCACATTTAGGTTGTTTTGCTCTTTTGATTACTGTGAAAATTCATGTACAAGTTTTTATTTTATTTCAAACTTGCTTTACTTCATATATCTATATATAGCACTGTAGCACTGTTGTCCCATTGTTCATAGATTTGCTCAAGTGAGCACCAGTAATGTCTCCATTGGGAGACCTGTTATTACTGTTTTTGCCATATCAAATACGCCACGGGTAGCTTGTCAAGTTCTGTCGTGTGGACGGATACTCCTGGTAACTTGCCAGGCTATCCAAGAGGGACGGAGGAATCAAACCCGGGTCAGCCGTGTGCAAGGCAAACGCCCTACCCGCTATGCTATTTCTCATAGATAGATAGATAGATAGATAGATAGATAGATAGATAGATAGATAGATGGATAGATATTTAGCTGTGAAACTTCTGTGTCATATGGTAATTCTGTGTTTAACTTGTTGAAGAATTGTAAAAACCTTTCCCAAAGGGACGGACCATTTTCCATTCCCACATGCAATGTAACACATGGATTCCAGTCTCTGCATAATTTCACTAATATTTTTTAAATTTTCCATTAAAATGCTTTATTATAGCCATGGCAGTAGATGTAAAGTGGTGTCTCATTGTGGTTTTGATTTGCATTTCCCTGATGGAGGCATGAGTAAGCATCAGATAGAAGACAGACATGTTTTCACTTCACAAAGCTATACCAGGAATAGGAAGAACAATTTCCCTCAGAACAGATATATGAGATAGCTACTCTTATTACCTTTATAAATAAGAAACCAAGACTTGAGACCCTAAATTGACTTACAGATTATCACACAAATTAGAAGTAAATTCATATCATCCAATTTGAATCCACAAATCTGTACTCTTAGTGACAAAGAAACTCTAAAATATCTGCAAAACAGATACTCCTAGGTCTCCTAAGCTATGCTAGACCTACTTCTCTAAAAAACTAGACAATATTGTACTTTGTACACAGGAAGAACTATAGAATCTCTTAGCTAGGCATGGGAATATTGAAAAACCTGTTAAAGGGCTCGCAACTAATGTAATAAAAGCAGCGTGATTAATCAAAGTTTTTTTAATGAATATTCTGACCATTATTTTTCTTATCTGAGCACTTCTTATCTGTTCTTATCTGTTTTCTACCTGGAAACTATGTTTTTCTTTCTTCAGTATCTACATTTCTCTGTGTACTGTGTACATAAGAGAAGAATTAGAAAACTTATCTGTGAAAAGGAATTTCTTCTGCTTAAAGGTTTAACCTAAAACCAAAATTGCATTTTCTGTCAACATGTGTGATATGAAAAAGAATTAAAATAAACATGTTTACAACCTCTACTTCTCACACACATACTATAGAGAATCATCTCTACAAACTATGTCCCAGGACTTTGTCCCAAAGATTAAGATAATGGTTATAGAGAGTAATAAGGCAAGTCAGGATTTGTTTCATTGTAAAGGGCAGACAATTGCTAAAAGAAAAGTTAACTTAGAAAAAACCTGAACATTATAGAGAAATTGTCTTAAAGATAGAAAGACATTGGATTACTTGCTATGCCACAAAGAATTGGAATCTGGATTGAGGTATGTGGGTGAAAATTTGGGGGGTTTAAAAATTATACTTTAATAAGGTTTGTTTCTTTAAATTAAAAAATATTTTGCTTCAGAAAAGCAAATACCTCTGAATCAGTTTAAAGAGGTAAAGGACCTGTACAAAGAAACTACAAAACACTACTTTGAAGGATAAAAGAGGACATGAAGACACATCCCCGGCTCATGGATTAGGAGGATTAGCATTGTCAAAATGGCAATACTCCACAAAGCATTATAAAGATTCAATGCAGTCCCTATAAAGACACCCATGACATTTTTCAAAGACATAGATCAAATACTACTGAAGTTCATATGGAACAATAAACACATGTGGATAGCTAAAGAAATCCTTGGGAGAAAAAAAATGGGAGGCATCACCTTCCCCGACTTCGAACTGTGGTAGTAATTAAAACAGCACGGTAGGAGAATAAAGACAGACGCACAGATGAATGAAATAGAATTGAAAATTCTGACACAGACCCTCAAATGTATGATTATGTCTTTGAAGCCCATGGAATGGGAAAATTATTTACTCAATACCCATCTAATGAGGGGTAAACATCAGAGATATACAAGGCACTGGCAGAACTTTACAAGGAAAAAATTCAACCCCATCAAAAAATGGGGAGAAGAAATGAACAGACACTTCCTCAAAGACAAAATACAAATGGTGAAAAGGCACATGAAAAAATTCTCTACATCACTAATCAAACACCAGGGAGATGCAAATCAAAACAGTAAAGAGATATCATCTTACACCACACAGACTGACACATATCAAAAAGAACAAGAACAATCAGTGTTGGTGCAAGTATGGGGAGAAAGGTGGGAATGTTCACTGTTGGTGAGAATGCCAACTGGTCCAGCCTTTTTGGAAGACAATATAGATGTTCCTCAGAAAACTAGAAACTGAGCTTCCATATGAGCCAGCAATACTACTTCTGGGAATATACCCTGAGGGCCAAAAACACTCAGCACAGATACCATCTGCACTTCTATGTTCATGCAGCACTGTTCATAATAGTCAGAATCTGGTAACAACCTGAGTGCTCCCAAAAGATGACTGGTTAAAGAAACTATGATACATGTACACAATGGAATACTATGCAGCCACTAGGAAAAATGAAGTCATGAAATTTGCTTCTAATGGATACACATGGGTAGTATCATGCTGAGTGAAATGAGCAAGAATGAGAGGGACTGACATAGAATGATAGAATTAATTTTTGAGATATAAAAAACATAGTATTAGACTCCAACGAGGGACTGGATGGACCCAGGGCAAGCTGTGAGCTATATGCTACCTTGGCATCGAAATGGGCCAGGCCAAAGTGCCATAAAACTTAATTATAAGTTAAGAACACGGTAATAGACATATTCTGTCATGATCCAAAAATAATAACTGGAGTAGGACCCTGCTAAGGTTAGGAAAGATTAATCTGGCTGAACACCGTAGTTTGAGTCTGTGGTGACATGTCCCAGGAGAGCCACCCTACAAGCTCAATGCATCTCTTACCATGTTCATACAAGATAACTAATATTAAGAAGTAGAACTGAGATGTTAATTAAGATGTTGATTAAATTATTGGGCAGAGGAAAGGAGAAAAACACCTTAAATGGTATTTTGACCATGAGCAAAGGAAGGTCTACCCCCAATGCAGAATTGGGGAAAGACTGGATAGTTGAAGAGAGATGAGAGAGAGGGGGACAGAGAGAGGGGAAGAGAGAGAGAGAGAGACCAGGGCAGCAAGATGGAGCACGGAGACACTAGCAAGGGGGGCAGAGGGAGAAGAATATAGGGGAAGAAAGGGGGAGCAGACAGATGAAGAGATGAGAGAAGAGGCTGCGAGAGGGAGCGTGGAGAGATGAGCTGGAGAGACAGAAGGAGACGGGAATGAGGAGAAGTGTGAGACTAGAATGAGGAACTTAGTGAGACTGGAACAGGTGCATGGGGAGTATGGCAATTGATCATCATCTGGCTTGGCCCTTGCTTCCTCCTTTGTCTGCCCATGGTGTGGACCATCCCGGCTGGGTGAATGACCTGAGTCCACCGAACCCGGGTGTCAAGAGGGAGAGCCACTGGCGTTTTCCTTAGCCACCTGGAGACTACACACCACAGAGTACCTTTCCTACTACATATACCTCCACTGTTAGACATCCTTTGTGTCATTTAGTCCAAGAAGTTGATCCAGTAATATTTACTCACTCATGAATTGCCTGTGTCTGCTTTCAGCCACTGCAGGGCTGGATCTTTGTTTTTATTAAATTTATTTATTTTTTAATTGTGAATCACCGTGAGGGTACAGTTACAGATTTATACATTTTCGTGCTCATGTTTCCCTCAAACAATGTTGGAGAACCCATCCCTTCACCAGTGCCCATTCTCCACCACCAATAAACCCAGCATCCCTCCCACCCCCCAATCCCATCTCCCCCCACCCCACCCTGCCACTGCGGCAAGGTATTCCCTTTTGTTCTCTCTCTCTAATTAGGTGTTGTGGTTTGCAATAGGGGTGTTGAGTGGCCATTGTGTTCAGTCTGTAGTCTGCATTCAGCACGCATCACCCTTCCCCCGCATGGCCTCCAACCACATTTTACTTGGTGTTCCCTTCTCTATCTGAGCTGCCCTCTCCCCAGAATGTGAGGCCAGCTTCCAAGCCATGGAGTCAACCTCCTGGTACTTATTTCTACTATTCTTGGGTGTTAGTCTCCTACTCTGTTATTCTATATTCCACAGATGAGTGCAATCTTTCTATGTCTGTCTCTCTATTTCTGAATCATTTCACTTAGCATGATACTTTCCATGCTGATCCACTTATATGAAAAGTTCAGGGCTGGATCTTTGTTTATGAGATCTGTGGACTGCCACCTTGAAATTTATACCACTTACAAGAAAGTCTTGGAGCTGGAGCGATAGCACAGCGGGTAGGGTGTTTGCCTTGCATGAGGCCAACCCAGGTTCAATTCCTCTGTCCCTTTCGGAGAGCCTGGCAAGCTACTGAGAGTATCTGGCCCACACAGCAGAGCCTGGCAAGCTACCCGTGGTGTATTCGGTCTGACAAATATACTAACAACAATTCTTACAATGGAGAAGTTACTGGTGCCTGCTTGAGCAAATCAGTGAGCAACGGGATGATAGTGCTACAGTGCAGTATTAGACTAATACCGAAGGACAGTAGAAACAAGGGCCAGGAAGACTGGTCCACTGTTGAAAGCTTGCCACAAGGGGAGAGCAGTTTGGGTAGAGAAGAGACCACTGAGGCAATTATAGTTAGAAATGATCACTCTGGATAAGAACTGAGTGCTGAAAGTAGGTAAAGGAAAAACAAAATAAACTTTCAAACCTGTATTGGAAAACTATAATGCCCCAATGAAAGGAATTAGAGAAAGCAAGTCTGTGAGAGAAAGAAAGAAAGAAAGAAAGAAAGAAAGAAAGAAAGAAAGAAAGAAAGAAAGAAAGAAAGAAAGAGAGAAAGAAAGAGAGAAAGAAAGAAAGGGAGAAAGAAAGGAAGCAAGGAAGAAAGAAAGAAGGAAAAAAAGAAAGAGAGAGAACTAAAGAAAAAAGAAAGAAAGAAAGAAAGAAAGAAAAAAGAAAGAAAGAAAGAAAGAAAGAAAGAAAGAAAGAAAGAAAGAAAGAAAGAAAGAAAGAAAGAAAGAAAGAAAGAAAGAAAGAAAGAAAAAAGAAAGAAAAAAGAAATAAATAAAGAAAAAAGTTCCTGTCAGAGAGGCAGGCTGGAGTGGGGGTTGATGGAAGGAAAATGACATTGATGGTGAGAAATGGACATTGGTAAAGGGAGGGGTGCTGGAACATTGCATGATTAAATTTCAATCATGAGTAATTTTGTAACTGTGAAAAAATAAAATAAAGTCATATCACAATTGGCAAAAAAGAAAAGGGAAAACATAGTTGAGACTATTTCTGAAGGACAGTAGAAATGAGAGCCAGGAGAACTGATCTAACCCAAGTTAGGAAGCTTGCCACAAGTGGGGGGGCAGAGGGCATTTAAGATTGACAAGGTACCAATATGTCAATGGTAGTTGCAAATGGTCACTCTGGACAATAGCTGAGTGCTTAAAGTAGGTAATGGCATATACATGATAACTTTTCAGTATCTGTATTGCAAACCATAATGCCTATAAAGGAAAGAGAAAGAGAAAGAGAAAGAGAGAGAAGAAAAGTTCCTGCAGTAGAGGTAGTCTTGGGGGTGCAGGGGTAGAAAAAGGGAAACTGGGAACGCTGATGGTAGGAAATAAACACTGGTGAGGCAGACAGGCATTGGAACATTGTATGACAGAAATCAAATCATGAATAACTTTGTGACTGTGTAACTCATGATGACTTAATGAAACATTTTATTTAATCACCGTGATTTACAAATTTATTCGTAGTTGAGTTTTAGACATACAATATTGCAGCACCCATCCCATCACCAGTGCCAACTTTCCTACACTGATGTTCCCAAGTTCTCTGCAGTATCTGCACCTTAACCTGTGTTCTTGACAGGCACCTTTCTAAGTTCAGCTGTTAAAGTTTGGGTCTCATTATTTCAGTACTGTTTACTCTGTGGTTTGGGTAAGTGCTTCTACCATTCTTTAACACAATCAATGTACCTGAATCCCCTGACCTGGCCCCCATTGCTTCATGTCTGACTTTTCTTCCCGTCCCCTCCACTCATTCTTTCCTTCACCTCCTTATTCACTGGGTCCAAGGTTGATCTGGGCATTCCCCCTTTCAAATAATGCATTTCTTCATCTAGTTGTTCTAAGTACCATATATAAGTGATAGCATCCTGTATTTATCCTTTTTTTCCCTCTCGCTTACTTCATTAAACATGATGTCTTCCAGTTCCATTCATGTTGCAGCAAATTGCATGATTTCATTATTTCTTACAGCCTTAAATTATTCCATTGTGTTTACATACCACATCTTCATGATCCACTTATCTGTTGTTGGGCATCTAAGTTGGTTCCAAATCTTAGCTATTGTACTGAGTGCTATGATGAATAATGATGTGCATACATTCTTTTGAATGAATGCTTTTCTGTGCTGAGGATAGATACCTCTAAGTAGAATTTCTGGGTCATATGGAACTAAATTCTGAGTTTCCTAAATTCTGAGAACCCTCCATACTGTTTTCCATAGGGGTTAGACCAGACAACATCTGCACCAACAGTGGATGACGGTTCCTTTTTCACAACATTCCACCAACAAAGATGATTTCCATATTTTTGATATGTGCTGTTCTCACTGGTGAAAGATGGTATCTCATTGTTGCCTTGATTTGGATTTCCCTAATAATAAGTGATGAGTATTTTTCATGTGCTTATTGGCCATTTATTGATCGTTCTCAGAGAAATGTCTGTTCATTTCCTTTCCCCACTTTTATGGGGTTTATTAAATAAATATAATTCATTATTTTTGGTTAGACATCTATTCAAATATTTTCACCATATTTTTCTTTTCTTGTCTTTAATGGGGAGATTTGGGTCCGCCTAAGAGAGATCAGAAGCTACTTTTTTCTAGTGCACCGTGAACCATATGTTTTTCTAGGGAATGAACATGCGTTGGCTTTATGCAAGGCAAGTGCCTTAACCCCTTTATTAACTCCCTAGCTCACTTTACACCATTTTATGTCACACCCAGCAGTGCTCAGTTCCTTCTGAATGCTCGGGGATCACTCCTGCTGAGGCTGGGTGACTATATGTGGTGCTGGGTCATTGAACCTAGGTCTGCCATGTGCAAGGCAAGCACCCTATCCACTATACTATCACTACGGCCATCACTGGTTTCTAACTGAAGTGTCTGATTTTTTCTGTTGAGTTTTGAGTGAACTTGTAAAGTTCAAAGGATTTGTGTATATCTGACACAGAGTCTTGTCTTTTATGTGACTTAAAATATTTTTCCCATTTCCCACATTGCCTTTTTATTCTCAGCATAGTTTTTAATTTTGATAAAGTCCAGTTTCACAAATTTTCTTTTATGAATTTACTTTTTGTGTCACAGCTAAGAATATTTAGCCTATCTCCAGGTTCCAAATGCTTTATCCTATGGTAATTTTCAAAACTTTTAGTGTTATACTTCACATTTTCAGTCTGTGATCTATTTTAATATAACTATTATATAAGAATTAGTTCTTGGGGCTGGAGCTATAGCACAGCAGGTAGGGTGTTTGCCTTGCACTCAGCCAACCTGGGTTTGATTTCCAGCATCCCATATGGTCCCCTGAGCACCGCTAGGAGTAATTCCTGAGTGAAAAGCCAGGAGTGACCCCTTTGCATCGCCAGGTATGACCCAAAAAGCAAAAAAAAAAAAAAAGAATTAGTTCTTGTTAAAAGTGACTAGTCACACATAGATAATTCTAATGTGATTTTAAAAGCATGCAATAATAATCTATTGCTACAATAATCTATTTCAAAGATCCTTTAAAATATATTTCAAAGTAATTCCATTTTTAATTAGAAAAAGACACTGTTTTGCAAGTTTCAAAAATTTTTATAAGATCATTAACATTTATGGCTTTTGTATTAGTTATTCAATACTGTCTATTCCACTATTCTGTTTACTAGTATACAATGAGTAGAAAATTTGAGTAGAAAATTTCCTATTTTTCCAAAGATGGTAGATTTTTGAGGTGTCATTATTTACAGTATATTAATGTGAATTTTAGACATACACTATTACTGCATCACACACACTACCAAATGGCCAAATACTACCTATCCTTGTCCTTAGGTCCTTTCCTGTCTGTACTCCACAATCCCCATGTTCCCATGTTCCCTCTTGCTTGACACTCAGTTCTCTTGGCAGAACATCTCAGCAATCTTCTCTTCACCTTTTCTTCAGAAAATCTTGAAGGCAACCTTGTATGTGCCACCTGTTTGTAGCATGATTTAAAATGAAATGAAGTTCTGCTTTTCTTATAAATACCATTGGAAAGCTAGCATTTGTGGATGTCTCTGCTGTGTCACTGTTGCTGAGAAACAAGAACTATCATTTAAGGATCTACTCTATCTTCAATATTTCAAATTTAATCATGTTCATACACTGAAAAAAAGACGTGTTCACCCCTTTTTTGCTTTTTAGGCCACACCCAGAAATGCACATCACTTACTCCTGATCTGTACTCAGAAATGACTGCTGGCAGTGCTTAGGGGACAATAGGGGATGCTGGGAATCGAATCCAGGTTGGCCGCATGCAAGGCAAATGCCCTACCCTCTGTACTATTGCTCCAGCCCCTTTTTTGGGGTTTCAGAGCAAATCCTGAGGTTTTCAGAACTTACTCCTGGCTCTGCACTCAGGGATCCTGATTGGTCTTGGGAGACCATGTCAGGTGTCAGAATAGAACCTGGGCTGTCTGCATGCAAGGCAACTCCCTACTTGCTGTACTATCACTCTTGTCCTAGAAGATGTTTTGTTTAAATTGGTTAACATCGATTGTTTTGAAGATGTTGGCAAATTGATTCTAATATTTGCACGGAACTTACTCCTTTCATAAAACCATTGACCCTAAGTGAATGTAAACAAAATGTAAAATGCAAAACTACATAATTTTAGATGACAAAATAGAAGAAAATCTTGATTTTGGGGGGTTTTATGTTAACTTTTTAGATATGACATCAAAAACACAATCCATGAAAACAGAAATGATAAGCTAGGCTTCATTAAAACAAGAGAAACTGCCGCCGCCAAGATGTGATCCCGGGATCCACACGTGTGTGCAGCCTCTCCGCAGCTGCATGAGCGTTGACTCCAGACGCCAGCTAAATTTTTCGGCATGGGCAGCTCCTCGCAGAATGTCTCCAGACTGAGAACTAAGCCGTGGCCCCATGCCTGCCCAGGAGAGGAAAGGTATTTCTCTCTTTCGCCTCTTCCTTGCCGGGAGTGAAGGGCGTGGTAACCGCCATATTATGATGACCACAGATGGGGTTTACAAGCTTGCAATGATCCAATATCTGGAAGAAATCTCCCTGGACTTAGTTGCTAAAGTACAGAAATCCAAAACCGACCTCATATCTCTTCACAACAACAGGTCTGACTAGTGGGGTACTCCTAACAATAATAGTGAGGTATGTGTTGAAATATTGAATGTAACCATAGTAAATAGAAAGTAAAGTGATATTTATCAGTTACATGGCCGGGGTGGGGGGGATGCGGGGGTGCGGGATGGCAGGTGTGCTTTTTATTTTTTTTTGGTGGCGGTGGGATATGGGCACTGGTGAAGGGATCATTGCTTCAGCATTGTATAACTCGGACGTAAGCATGAAAGCATTGTAATTTTCCACATGGTGATTCAATAAAATAAAATTCTTTAAATAAAAAAATAAAATAAAACAAGAGAAACTTCAGGTATTCCAAATACACTGATAAAATAATGAACATATAAGTCACAAACTGAAAAAAAACATTTGGGAAAATTATCAAATGTTTAAAAGGATTTATATCCAAATTCAAATAATGTTTACACCTCAACAATAACAAAGCAAACAACTTTTTAAAAATAGGCAATGTGTCTGAACAGACATCTCACCAAACAAGATGGATAGCAAATATGCATTTGATAAGATAATCAGAATCATACATCACTAGGGAATTTCAAATTAAAAATGAAGATGAGAGTATTACATTCCTATTAGAATGGCTAAAATATAAAACACTGACAACACCAAAAGCAACAGAAACTTTCATTTATTACTGATGAAAATACAAAATGATCTCACAACTTTGAGAGGTATTTTGGTACTTCCTTAAAAATACTCTTACCTTATGACCCAAGCTTATGTTCTATATTTACAGACCAAAGGAGATGAAAATTTATGCCTACATAAAAATTTAAAAATCCAAACTTAAAATCCACACAAACATACACAAAATATTTATAATAGTTTTATTCATAACTGCCAAAAATTGGAAACAACTCAGGAAGCCTTTAATAGGTAGACAGATAAATTGAAGTACATCCAGAAAATAGAATATAAATAAACTAGGTGCTAAGTCATTAAAAGACTGAAAAACCATATGTGCAAATTATCAAATGAAAGCAATCTGAATAGGCTACATACCATGTGATTCTAGTTATGAGTTATCTTGGAAAAGACAAACTATGGAGCCTTCATAGTAGAGAGAAAGTAAGGAGGAAGGTGCTTGCCACAGAGGCAGGAGGTGAGAAGGCATAGGGGTGGCAAAAGGTATACTGGGGACATTGGTGCTGGAAAATGTGCATTGCTGAAAGGATGGGTGTTTGATAATTGACTCAAACTCAGTCATGAAAGCTTTGTATCTGTATCTCACAGTGATTCAATAAAAAAACTATGGAGACTATAAAGTCATTTCTACCCTGTGGCCCAAGGGGGAAGACAGAGGAATAAATTGGAAACCACAAGATTTTTTTTAGGGCATTGAAATTATTCTGTATGATCTGTATTGGTGGATACATAATATCATACATTTGTCAAAATGCATAGAAGTATACAGAAGGGGAACAAAGAGTGAGCCCTAATTTATTGAGTAATAAGATATCATTAATTATAACATAACTTATAAAATAGCACTATTTGAACATTATAACTTATTTATAAATTATAGTTCATAACAAATACACCACACTAATGGAATGTATTGATAGTAAATAGAATGGTTGTGTATGGTAAAATAGGAACTCCATTTTCTATTTAACTGTTTTATAAGTCTAAAACTTCTCTAAAAACTAAAATCTATTGCAGTGCACTGTCGTCCCATTGTTCATCGATTTGCTCGAGGAGGCACCAGTAACTTCTCCATTGTGAGACTTGTTGTTACTGTTTTTTGGCATATCGAATTGCCAGGCTCTGCCATGAGGGTGAGATACCCTTGGTAGCTTGCCAGGCTCTGGAGAAAGAAGGAGGAAGTGAACCTGAGTCGGCTGCGTGGAAGACGAATGCCCTATCCTTTGTGCTATCGCTCCAGCCCTGATTAATCAATAACAAAAAAAATAATTTCTTTTTCTACAAAAGTTTAAATTCACCTATGAATTGAAAAAAAAAGAAAAGTGAACATCCAAACCACCAATGAAGTATATGTAAAGTCAGGGATTTAGCTCAGTAGTGGAACACATTCCTTATGTATAAGACTATTGTGAATTCCAGGAATGAAAAAATAAAATAAAAAAGATTCCTGTTTAGGGAGATAAACAATTCCAGGAAAGGAATCAATTGACCTGTGTGTAATCCCTTGCACCTCATATGGCTCCCAAACCCATGAGGAGTGATTTCTGAGCAAAGAGCCAGAAGTAAACCTGAAGCACAGCCAGTTATGGCCCACCATAAAGCACTGTAGCACTGTCATCCCATTGTTCATCTATTTGCTCGAGGAGGGACCAGAAACATTTGCTTTATGAGAGTTGTTATTACTGTTTTTGGCATATCGAATATGCCACAGGTAGCTTGCCAGGCTCTGCGGTGCGGGCGGGATACTCACATTAGCTTGCCAGGCTCTCCGAGAGGGATGGAGGAATCAAACCTGGGTTGGCCATGTGCAAGGCAAATGCCCTACGCACTGTGCTATCGCTCCAGTCCATTCCCACACTATATTTATTTGTATAGTCTTAAAGTGAATATGAAAAGCCTGTGCTATATATTATAAATTAAGACTTTATAGTTTTATCATTTTAAACAAACTTAGTAACTTTAAGATTTTTTTTGTATTATAGTAACTCAAGTCTCAACCACTAAGGTAGAGATCTTCTCAGGATCAGAGCATATATCTATTACTAGTGTGTTATTTGTTTATCTTTCCTTGTTTTGGTATTGGGAAGTAAGCTCTGGCTTCATTCAACCAATGAACAAAATCTATTGAAATGTCAAAAATTAAACTAAATTAAATTCATAAAGTACTTTAAAGCTCTATTCATATATAAAGTCAAAACATAAAATTTAACTCTAGGGGCTGGAGCGATAGCACAGCAGGTAGGGTGTTTGCCTTGCACGTGGCCAACCCGGGGTCGATCCCAGCATCCCATATGGTCCCCTGAGCACCGCCAGTAGTAATTCCTGAGTGACGAGCCAGGAGTAACCCCTGTGCATCGCTGGTTGTGACCCAAAAAGCCAAAAGAAAAATTAACTCTAAATGTTATAAAATATACTTTAAAAGAAAAATAAATAGAAAGAGCAAAATAATTTTGAAACAAAAACAAGTTATGTTTTTGCTTTGAAGCCATACTCTCACAGTATTTAAGGGGTTACTTCTGTTGGTGTTAAAAGGACCATATACTGTGGTGTAAACTTAACCCAGTTGTATACAAGGCAAGCCCTTAACCTGCTGTTGTACTATCTTAGCAGTCCTCCCAAATAGTGTTTGAATAAATAATTTCAAAGGTTTATTTTTTTAGAAAAAAAGGGCAACTAAATAAACATGAGACAAATATATTCAATAAAATAATAATTAGATACAAGTATAATAGATCAGATATTATTGAAAATTACAATGTATATCATATGTATGTTATATATCAAAGGAATATTTTGTAAAAATATAAATTTCCTAAATTAACTAAATAATTAGTTCAGTGCAACAGATATGTTTCTTCCACAGAAAAACTCTCCTAAGTATGATTTATTTCATCCACATGTCACTATTTTCTTTGTTTCTGAAATTTATCAATTTCAAGGACAAACTAGTGTCAATAATAAATAAAAATGCAGTACAAGGATGAAGTTACAGTAAAGAAGAGAAGCTCAAAAAATATGAAGAGTGACATATTTATTAAGGAAAAATAACAAGGATCAAAAATAAATAAATTAGAGAACAGGAAAAGAACATAGAAAATTAATTCAAAGCTTGGTTCTTTGAAAATGTCTATAAAATTAATAACTGTCAGACCAAAAGATAGGCTATAAGGAAAGGAAGGACAGAACTCAAGTTACTAAAATCAAGAAGAGAATATCACTACCAAACTCTGAAAAGTAAAAGTATCTTGGGGCTGGAGTGATAGCATAGTGGGTAGGGCATTTGCCTTGCACGCGGCCAACCCAGGTTTGATTCCCAACATCCCATATGGTCCCCTGAGCACCACCAGGAGTAGTTCTGTAGAGCCAGGAATAACATCTGTGCATTGTCGGGTGTCACGCAAAAAAGCAAAAAAAAAAATAAGTATCTGTAAGTAGGAGCAGGAGAGATAGCACAAGGGTTAGGGTGCTTGCCTTGCCTGTGTCTGACCCTGCTTTGATTCGCCTGCATGACATATGGTCTCCTGAGCACTGCCAGGAGTGATCCCTCAGCACATAACCAGGAGTAAGCTCTGAGCACTTCAGAGTATGGACAAAAAAACCAAAGTATGAAAGAATTATAAGTTAATATTATGAACAAGCATATGCTCACAGACTAGATAAGGGATACATACATCTTTTTTAAAGACCCAATGTAATACTCACAAAACTTAACAAAAGCAAACACATAAAATATGGGGGAAATAGCTGAGCAGTCAAAGAAGATATAAATATTAAAATTAGTATACATGAAGAAGTATTGCATCATTTATCATAAGATAGATGCAAATCAAAATGACAATGAGATATTACGTGACACCAGTGGTTGGCATGCATCAAAAAGTGTACAAGTGCTGATAGGAATATGGGGGGAAAGGAACCCTTATCTATGGTAGAAATTTTGTCTGGTTTAGCCTCTATGGAGAGCATTATGGAGACTTCTCAAAAAATTAGGTATTTAGAGTAGCTGGATGAGGAAATGTAATGGTTTAAAGGGCGGTGCCTAGATTACCTTTGATCTCAAAGTATAGGGAGTAGAAGAAAAGACAGTGAGTGGTGAGGGGGTAGGGGGCAGGGAAGAAGAGATAGATGACAAGCAACTGAGGACAAGGGTCAATGTACATTGGTGGTGTTAAGGAATGATGAAGCTAAACATCCAAACCACCGAGTCAACAACATTGAAATCATGAGACCCAAACTTAAATAAGCAAACTTAAAAAGGTGTCTGTCGAAATAGCAGGCTGGAGTGGGGATGAGGTTAGGAGAGGAAACCTGGGAACACTCATGGAGATAAGATAAAACTTGTGGCAGGATCGTTGATGGAACATTGTATGCCTTACTTTTTTAATCACGGTGCTTTTGTAAAATAAAATTTGGCTGAAAATTAGGAATAAAAGCCCCATATGACCCAGTATTCCACTCCTTGGCGTCTACCTTCAAGAGTCCCAAATCATTAATTAGAAAGGATATGAGCATACCTATGTTCATTGAAATGCTATTCATAATAGTTAAGATCTGGAAAGAATGCAAATGCCCAAGAACAAATGAATGGATGAAGAAATGGCAGTATAAACAAACAATGGGATAAATACTCAGCTATGAGAAAAGATTAAATCAGGCAATTTGCTGCTACCCAGATGGGACTTGAGGTTATTGTGCTGAGAGAAGTCAATTGGAGAAAGAGGGACAAATAACAAGGATCAGAACATAAATAAATAAATTAGACAACATAAAAAGAACATAGAAAATTAATTTGAAGCTTGTTTCTCTGAAAATGTCAATAAAATCAATAACCATCAGACCAAAAGGTAGGTTCCCAAGGAAAGGAAAGATAGAACTCAAGTTACTAAAATCATGAAGAGAATATCCCTGGATATTCATACATACTTACATACCAAACTCTGAAACTTAAAAGTATCTGTAAGTAGGAGCAGGAGAGATATCACAAGGGTTAAAGTGCTTGCCTTGCATGTCTGACCTTGCTTTGATCTCCTGCACAGCATATGGTCTCCTGAGCACCGCCAGGAGTGATCGCTGAACACATAACCAAGAGTAAGCCCTGAGCATTACGGAGAGTGGTCTCAAAATCAAAAAAGAGAAAGAATTATGTTTTAACATTATGAACAGGAATATGCCAACAAATGGCTAATGGTAACAGATTAAGAGTTAGACTGCAGAAGAAAGTTTGTTGAGGTGGGTGGAGGGAGCCTTGAGACATTTGGTGGAGGGATGTTGTATTAGTTAATCACAATTCATTTTAATGAATAAATTAATAATTTATTAATATTGCATTAGTAAATCACAGATATTATATTAATATCTTCTTTAAAATTGAGGCTAACCTTCCCCCAAACCAGAACTCCATAGATTTCTAACAAATGAGGCTGGATCAACAATTTGAAAAATTTCTCACAAAGAAATTCCCAACCTACTTTCATCATGCAGTTCTTATCCAGAGTAATCATTTCCAACTATCTTTGCTATAAGGTAAGGTAAAAGAAGAAACATAATATTCTCTCAGTATCTGTGTAGCAAACCATAATGCCCAAAAGGAGAGAGAAAGAGAGCGACAGAGAGAGATGATGTCTGGCATACAGGCAGGCTGGGTTGGGGGTAGAGGAAGCAAAACTGGGGTCATTCTTGGTGGTAACTATACACTGGTGGAGGAATGGGTGTTGGAACACTGTGTGACTGAAACTCAATCATGAATAGCTTTGTAACTGTGTATCTCATGGTGATGCAATTTAAAAAATAAATTGCAATCTAGATGGTTTCACTGATAAATTCTACCAAATTTAAAAAGAATAACACTAACCCCTCATAAAGTCTTCTAACAAAAAAGAATAGAGGGGGAACACTTCCTAACTTACTCTATAGAATACCATTATGGCGATTAAAAAATAACCAGCAAAAGCTATTACAAGAAAAGCAAACCAACACCACTTTTTCCCCAACATCACTTATGACTGAAAAAGATCAAGTACTTACAAACAAAATACAAAACCATATTTGAACCAGGATTATAAACCAAGAGGGCAGCTAGTACAGTGGGTAAAGCACTTCCATTGCATGCGACTGACCTGGGTTCAATCCCTGGAACCCCATATTATCCTCCAAACACCACCAGTAGTAATCTCTAAAGACAGAACCAGGAGAAAGCCCTGAGCACTTCCAGGTGTGTTCCCTAACCTCCTCCCCCCAAAATAAATAAAGGATTATATACCATAATCAGGTGGGATTTATTACAGGGACACAAGATAGTTCAACATATGAAAATTAACATGTTATATCACATTAATAGAATGAAGAGGAAAAACAAAATCATCTCAATAGATGCACACACAAAAAATCTGAGAAATCTTCTCCATGCCCCTTTATTATAAAAAAATTAAACAGATAGAAGGGAATTTCCTCACCCTGATTAAAAAAAAGTTTTATAAAATTCTCACACCTAATATCATGTTTAATATTGGAAGACTGAAAGCTTTTATTCTTAGATAACATCAAGATAAAGATCTATGCTCTCAACACTTCTATTCAATATTGTATTAAAGGTTTTAATTGGACAAGAAAAAGAAGCTAAATACATCCATATTTGAAGCAAAAGTAAAAACACAGTTGAGTTATTAAAAAAATAACTGTTTGCATATTAAGTGAACTTGTATACAGAAATTTATTATGAATATATACATATGGACAGACACACATAAATATTTATTTATTTATTTATTTATAATTTATTTATTTTTAATTAGAGAATCACCGTGAGGGTACAATTACAGATTTATACACTTTTGTGCTTATACTTCCCTCATACAAAGTTCGGGAACCCATCCCTTCACCAGTGCCCATTCTCCACCACCCGTAAACCCGGCGTCCCTCCCACCCTCCCCAATCCCATCTCCCCCCCACCCCACCCTGCCACTGTGGCAGGGCATTCCCTTCTGTTCTCTCTCTCTAATTAGCTCTTGTGGTTTGCAATAAAGGTGTTGAGTGGCCGCTGTGCTCAGTCTCTAGCCCTCATTCAGCCCGCAACTCTCTTCCCCCACATGGCCTTCAACTACAATGTAGTTGGTGATCGCTTCTCTGAGTTGCCCTTTCCCCGAAACATGAGGCCAGCCGCGAAGCCATGGGGTCAACCTCCTGGTACTTATTTCTACAGTTCTTGGGTGTTAGTCTCCCACTCTGATATTCTATATACCATAGATGAGTGCAGTCTTTCTATGTCTGTCTCTCTCTTTCTGACTCATTTCACTCAGCATGAAACTTTTCATGCCCATCCACTTAACTACAAAATTCTTGACTTCCTTTTTTCTAACAGCTGCATAGTATTCCATTGTATAGATGTACCAAAGTTTCCTCAACCAGTCATCCGTTTTGGGGCTTTCGGGTTTTTTCCAGATTCTGGCTATTGTAAACAGTGCTGCGATGAACATACATGTGCAGATGTTGTTTCGATTGTACTTTTTTGCCTCTCTGGGATATATTCCCAGCAGTGGTATTGCTGGGTCAAATGGGAGCTCAACCTCTAGTTTTCTGAGAATCGTCCATACTGTTTTCCAAAAGGGCTGAACTAGCCAGCATTCCCACCAGCAGTGTAGAAGGGTCCCTTTCTCCCCACATCCTCTCCAACAGCGGTTGCTTTTGTTCTTTTGGATGTGTGCCAGTCTCGACACACATAAATATTTAGAAGCAACAAATTAAGCTGGATAGAAATACACTAGATAAACATGAAAAACAAATTTTGTTTCTCTACGTTAAGAATGATCAGCTAGGAAGTGAAATTAAGAAAATAATTTCACCTATAAATATCAAAAAAGAATAGAATACTTAGGAATATAATTAACAAAGGTAGTGCAAAACTTGTAAAGTAAAATATATAAAATAGAAACAAAATCAAAATAAAAGGAAACATATACCATTTTTTAATTGATTAAGGTTCTCTAATGTATAGTACTGTTAAAGAAGTTTTCTCATGCACATCATTCCAAAGCCACATCAATCATCAG
Organism: Sorex araneus; assembly: GCF_027595985.1. NCBI lineage: Eukaryota > Metazoa > Chordata > Mammalia > Eulipotyphla > Soricidae > Sorex > Sorex araneus. Next base: position 150,682,278 of record NC_073313.1, on the reverse strand, counting down.
TGTAGCCATTTCCCTCCCCAGAGGACACCAATGCCTTTCCTTTCCAAAATAGCCCCCAAATCAGTTGAATCATATTCAAAGTTTATGAATCAGAGGACTAAATATTGTCAAGATGATCGATAAATTTAATGCAACAATGCCCATAAAAATCAACTGGATCATTTTTTACACAAGTTTACATGAAAATCCTAAAATTCATATGGAAATTCAAGTAACACAAATATAATAACCAAAATTACCTTAAAAATAAACAAAATAGTTATATTTAGCTCTTCTGATTTCAAAACCTAACATGACACTACAATCATCAAGACAGTGTAGCATTGTCATAAAGATAGACATATAGATCAGTAAAATAGAATTGAGAAATTAGAAATAAACTCATATATACTTTATTGATTTTCAACAAAAATGTAAGAATAATTTAATGGGGGAAAAGAGCACTTTTCTTTTGTGGGGGAGGAAGGTTGTGACACATTGGCCAGTGCTCAGGACTTAATCCTGACTCTGTGCTCAGATATTACTCCTGAATGCATTCAAAAGACCATATTCAGTGCTAGAAATTTGAACGGGAATTGGCTGCATGAAAGGAAAGAGCCTTACTCCCTATATCTCTCAGATCCCAAGAATTATCTTCTCAATACATGTTTCTGGAACAAGATCTCACATGAAAATTACTGAATTTCTACATCTATACATACAAGAAAATTAATTTAATTAATTAAATTTTGGTTTGGGGCCACACCTGATGGTGTTGAGGACTTACTCCATGTATGCCACAAAACGTGTAACATAAGGATACTAGATAATTTGAACTTCATCAATTGTGTGATGTCAGTGATACCACCAAGGAAGTGAAAAGACAACCTTCACTAAGAGGAAAAATATGACTTGTGTAAGTAATAAGGAACCTTTATCCAGTATGTATAAAATTTTTGCAACTAAAAAATGTAAAGACAAATATCCCAACTGAATAATGAAAAATTGTTCAGTCATTTTGACATAAAACCCCAAATCATAGAATTCGCAGGAGAAAATATAGGCAATAGGCTCCTCAATATTGACCTTTAAAATGTCTTAGGAGACTCGGCTCCAACAGTAAGGGCAAGAACAGTAAAAAAAAGACAAATAGGACTATATCAAGCAAAATCTTTCGTAGTGTGAAAGAGACAATCACAAAAAAGAAAACAAAATCTATAAATTGGGAAAAGATATATGACTATCACACATCAGGCAAAGTGGGTAATATCCAAATGACATTTAAAAACTCAACTCAACAACTCAACAAAATGCAAAACAGCAAAAGGTTTGAACATGCACTTCTCGAAAGGGTGTGGAGAACTCTCATGTGCTGTTGGTAGAAATAAAAAATGGAGCAGCCCCTTCAGAAAAGAGCAAAAACAGAGCCACCTCATGATTTGGCAATTATATTTCTAGTTTTTTGAAGAATATTAATACACAAATTTTAATAATGTATGCAACCATGTATTCAATGAAATGCCATTCACAGTAGACAAGACATAAACACAGCCTAAATGTTTACCCATGGATGAGTGGATTAAAAACCTGATACAGATACTCTATGAAATTCTGTATAGTTGTTAAAAATATGAAGTCTTGCCTTTTGTAACAACATGGATGAAACTTGAGGTAATTATGCTAAGCTAAATAAACTATAAAGAGAAAGACAAGTGGTTGATGGCTGCAGTCATATATGGACTAAAGAAAAAAGAACAAACTAACAAAACACAACGGAAGGGCTTAGGCCATAGTACAGTAGGTAGAGCTTGCCTTCTTTGAATATGAAACCACCTTCTCTGATTTCAATCCTGGCACTACAATTGGTCCACTGAGCCCATCAGGAGTGGTCCCTGAGTACAGAGTCAGAGATAAACACTGAGAATAGCAGGGCAGGCCCCTAAACAAAATCCCACTGATAATATGTCTTAAGCCCTGATAGCAAGCTGTTGGAAGGAAGGAGAAGGGGGTCATGGAGATAGAAGGGCCAATTTTGTAGTGGATAATGGTACTAATACTTTTGTGGTAATTATAGTATGGTACATGCGTTTATTAAGGTGTGAAACTGTAGTCCTAACGCTTATATGATACTATAAACCAATAATACATCAATCAAAAATAGTGAAAGGGTATAAATAGACATTTTACAAAAAATAATTGCACAATAAATGACTGAAGATGTTTGATATCACTATGTAAATGCAAAGGACAATAAAGTACTATATAACTATAATAGGCACAGATACTAACAAGAAGATATAGAGATGTTTTAATGCTTTATATACTGCTGGTGGGGTTGTAAAATGAAACCCTTTCGGAAAACAATGTGACAGCTTCTCAAAATATTAATCATAGTTACCATACTATCCAGCATTTCTACTCAAAAGTATATACCAAGGGAAAATAAACATATCTACACACAAATTGTGTAAGAACTGTGATAGAATTATTTATAATAACCCCTAAGTGGATAGAACACAAAAATCTCCTAACCCAGGTATGAATTTAAAAACATTGTGTATTCATACAATAGAATATTATTCTGCAATAAAAATGTGAAACATTGGTGAACACAGCATCATGGGTGAAATATGAAGGCATTAGGCTAAATTGAATAATTTGATCACAAAAGAACAAGTTGTATAACTCTAGGGGAACTAGTCCTAAATAATTAAATATTTACACAGAAATTAGATTAGCAGGTCTATACTGGGGCACAGTTATGAGAAGGAAGGGGAGTGACTTTTAATGGATACTGGACTCTTTTGAGGCTGATTAAAATGTTGTAAAATTAGACTGCCATGAGCATTGCATAAATGCATATGTACTAAAAAATCATTGAATTTTAGTGCTATAAATTGGTAAGTTTATGGCACATAGATTATTTCTAAATAAAAGTTTTTAAAATTAGGCAGTGGGGCAGGGGAGGACAGGTATTAAGACACTTGCCTGACACTTAGCTGACCCTGGATCAACCCCCATTACTGTATATGGTACCCAGGCACTGTCAGGAGTAATCCCTGAGCTCAGAGCCAGGAAAAATCCCTGAACACAGCTGAGCATGACCTAAAAGTCAAAAAGTTCCATGCTGATTACCTACATAGAAAATGTCTACATATCTCAGAAGACTATATTACATTTCATGAATATAGGAAATAAAATTATAACATAAGAACAAAATGGATACAACACCACCACACTACTCTGAACTTTTGTGAAATTATTTAAAATTTTAAAAGGGGGATGGGGTAAATGGTAGAGCACATCTTCCATATGTGAAGATCTGGGTTCAACTCCCAGCACCACACAACAAATAAATAAGTAAATATTGACTCAAAAAAATTCTAATATCAAAAAGGCAATCAAAGGAGAAAATGCAGAGAATCTAACACATAATCTAAATGGTCAAAACACAGGTTTTACAGATAAATCTACACTCAGAAAGTATAAATATTGGTGATATAGTTTTACTCCATTTTGATGCTTGGAAAGATAGCTTTAAAATCTCACCCTTCCCAATTCTACCCCACATCTGGACAACGACAAGAAAGTCTACATTTTCTCTTCTTTCATTCTAGCAAGAGATATACCAACGTTTTGTGCATGAATATAAACCTCGCCTTGAAAATATTCCATAAAATAAAAATCCAGCTCACTCTTCTTTATTTGCTCTCTCAATCCATTTTGCACCATCTTGGGAGACCATAAAATCTCACTATGTAAGCAACAAAACTTTTCATGTTCCCTTGGGATGTCATTTGAGATTCAAAATAAATTTTGGATGGGGAGATATCATACTTTTTCACTATCACAATAAACTTTTATTAATTGACACAGCAAATTTTAACTAGCCAATTCAAAATTATGTAAGATTAAAATAGAAAAACTTTTCTGAAATAATAAAAACGAGAAATAAAAGGAGAATTTCATAAACTACAAAGATAAAGTGAAAATTTCCAACAGTTTGTAATTTTTTTTTGCTTTTTGGGTCACACCTAGCGATGCACAGGTGTTACTCCTGACTTTGCACTCAGGAATTACTCCTGGCAGAGCTCAGGGGACCACACGGCGTGCTGGGGATCGAACCCGGGTTGGCCGTGTGCAAGGCAAACATCCTACCTGCTGTACTATTGCTTCAGCCCTAAAATTAGTTTGTAATTTTTAAGCCAAAATAATTGGTAACAGATAAATATTTATAAAGGAATATCCAAATAGTCAGCAAATGTAAAGTATGCTCAACATTCATCTAGAAATGCAAACAGATATAGTCATGTGACACCATCACACGAATGCTGCAATGATTTATGCAAGAAACTCTACTACTAACAGCATTATAAAAAATTGTGCACAAAATAAAACGAAATTTTAAAAAATAAAAATAAAAAGATACAAAATTCGATAGCAATAATATAAAGCAATTTAATTTTCATTGCTTGTGGAACTGCCAATCATTATACCACCTTGCAAACTCCAAGTATATGCTACTACTGAAACTATACATATAATATTCTTAACAATTCAAGCCATAGGTGTGTAGTCAAAAATGAAAAAAAATGTTTACTAGAAGACATATATTTGTATATGAATTGTGGACAGTAAGACTGTCCGCAATAATTTAAAATTTGAAACAACGTGAATGCCTAACAAAATTGGATAAATTTTGACATAATGTTATAGGATGCTGTACAAAAAGAGAATAAAACTATCTGCAACACTTTAAAGCAATATGGATAAATAGCAAGTAATAATACTGAACAAAATTAATCAAAGATATTAAAGAGTACACAGTTTTGTTTGTATAAAATTCAGAAATAAGAAAATTGAAACTACAAAATTACAAAAAAATCAGACAAGTAATCACTCTTGGGGAAAGTAGTCACTGGAAGGGATCTTTCTGGGAGGAAAGGTGGTCATTTTCTGTTCCTTGGTCAGGGTGTTGCATACACAGATGAATCATTTTTGTAAATTTTAATTAAAGAACCATGATTTCCAAGGTTACTGATAGTTGAGTTCTAGGCATACAATAATTCAACACCAATCCCTCCACTAATGTCAACTTCCTTCCACCAGTGTTCCCACAATCCCTCCCCATACTGACCTCCATTCCACCACGGCCTCTCAAATAAATAGGGACATTACAAAGTTTCAATGCTTGCCTCTTAGATCTCATATTTTTTTAGTTCTCTTGACTCTGTGTTTTGGATATCTGTCTATACCCCTCACTCACTTCACTGGTATAACTGAAGCCCTGATTCCAGTTAACCCATTACTTCTCATAGATGAATCATTTTTAAATATTAATCTAGCAACGACTCGAAGAGAATCCATTAAATCTGTATTTTTAAACAGGGGCTACAAAGATAGTAGAGGATAGAAGCCAACCCCGATTCAAGCCAGATACAACAGAGCCCCAGAATATCTCTGGATGCTGCCTTTAGAGGCCCCCAGAGTACTGCTATCGTGACCTCAATAATACCTGGCAATACAGGACCCAAACAAGACCATATCCTTGGGTCCTTTCACTGAGTCATAGAGGCCTAAAAGGGGGCCTGAGAAAGACTGGGAGGGGATTCAAGGCAATCTGAGCACTGCTTGGGTGGCCCATAAATAAATATAAATAAATAAATAGTCCAGAGAGATAGCTCAATGGTGCTGAGTGTGTGCTTTGCATGCAGGAAATCTTGTTTGATCCCTGGCATTAAATGTTCCTCCAGTCACTGGCTGGAGCAACCCCTGAATAGGAAGCCAGGAGCAGGTTCTGAGAACCATTGGATGTGGCCCCCAAACCAAGCTCCAACATAAAAAAAGAACTGTGCAGAGAACCTTGATATGTATAGCTATAAAACTGTTGAGTTATGGTGAGAATCAAAGTATAACCAAAAGGTGTGGTTTAGGTGACAATTAGTGACATGTGTATCTAATTTGTGGAAATCTCTTTGTTCCTCTAATCTACTTTAAAATTTATGTTCCATAAAATTCAGTCTATCATGTATAGTTCAACAACTTCTGACAAAAATATAATTTATATAACCACTACCATTAACCAGATGAATGCAGAATACTTTTTATTAGCCCCCCAAAAAGTTTTACTCTTTTGACAATTCCTGCTTAGTTTAGGCCACTGGGAACTCATTGAAGTTTGTTATTTGCTGTTTTGTATGTCTGAATTTCCTCCTTTTACGAACATTCCTTCCTTACTTTAGTCCTCACAAGATGATTCAGACTCATACTATATTTCGCTATCCCCAGACCAGTAATAATACCATTCTGAACTCACATTTTTACTGGCAGTGTATAAGAATTCCACTTCCTCAGCATTTTTTGCCAGAATTTTGTAATTCATGTTTATTTTTTAGAAAGAGGAAGAGAGAGAATGAAAGTGCTTGCCACAGAGCTATAGAAGCAGGCTGGCGGGGCGGGGGGGTGGGTGGGACGGAAACAGATCATTGGTGGTCAGAAGTGGACACTGATGGAGGGATGGGTGTTGGATGATTGTATGACTGAAACCTGTTCATGAACAGTTTTCTAACTATGCATCTCATGATGACTCAACTAAAAAATTAAAATTAAAAAATATTCTAAAGAGGAAAAACTGATGCTTATTTTTTGCCCTTTCCCCTTCAATTTTTATGTACCAGGATTTACAATACTGCTAATAGAATTTCAGGCATACTCTGTTTCAACTCCACACCTACCATTTCATGTCCCTCCATCAATGAAGCAAGATCATCTCCCATGCCTCACTCTTTCTGCTTAGCAAAGTCATCACTGTCACTGTCATCCCATTGCTCATCGATTTGTTCGAGGGAGCACCAGTAACGTCTCTCATTGTGAGACTTATTTGTTACTGTTTTTGGCATATCCAATACACCACAGGTAGCTTGCCAGGCTCTGCCATGTGGGCGCAATACTCTCGGTAGCTTGTCGGGCTCTCTGAGAGGAGCGGGAGGAAGCAAAGTCATCATTTAAAAAAATTATTATTCTAGTTTAGGTTAAATTTACAATAGTGTTGATGCTTATGGTTTTGATCTGATCATCACCGCTCCACCACCAAAGTGTCCAAAATCCTATGCCAATATCCTTTTATTAACTCCATTCTAGTTATTCATTCACCACTATCCCCTACCTTGACTTTCTCATTTCTTTTTTTTTAAATTTTTTTATTTTTAATTAGTGAATCACCGTGAGGGTACAGTTACAGATTTATACAATTTTGTGCTCATGTTTCCCTCATACAAGGTTCGAGAACCCATCCCTTCACCAGTGCCCTTTCTCCACCACCAGTAAACCCATCATCCCTCCCACCCTCCCCAAACCCATCATCCCTCCCACCCTCCCCAAACCCATCTCTCCCCACCCCACCCTGCCACTGTGGCAGGGCATTCCCTTCTGTTCTCTCTCTCTAATTAGCTGTTGTGGTTTGCAATAAAGGTGTTGAGTGGCCACTGTGCTCAGTCTCTAGCCCTCATTCAGCCCACAACTCGCTTCCCCCGCATGGCCTTCGACTACATTATAGTTGGTGATCCCTTCTCTGAGACAGACATAGAAAGATTGCACTCATCTACGGTATACAGAATAACAGAGTGGGAGACTAACACCCAAGAATTGTAGAAATAAGTACCAGGAGGTTGACTCCATGGTTTGGAGGCTGGCCTCACATTCTGGGGAAAGAGCATCTCATTTCTTTAATACAGGGCCAAGGGTTTGCTCTTTCTTTATATGCCACAGATGAATGAGATAATCTGGTATTTATCCTTCTCCCTCTGTATTTTTGATTTATATTATTCCATCCCATACAGTTCCATCCAAGTTGTAGCAAACTATATGATTTCCTCTTTTCTTATGGCTGTATAGTATTCTGTTGTGCATATTTATCACAACGTCTTCATTCGTCTGTCATTTGACATGCAGATTATTTACATACTCTGGATACTGTAAAAAGCACTGCAATTAACATAGGTATGCATGAATTAATGCTTTTGTGTTTTAGAGGTAGATATCAAAAAAGTAGGATCACTGGCTTATATGAAAGCTCTTTTCTTATTTTTTTTGGATACAGCTCTACACTGTTTTTCATAGAGGCTGAACCAAACAACGTCCCCACCAAAAACGAATAAAGATTTCTTTTTCACCACATTTTCACCAACATCATTGATTATATTTGGTATTTTTTTATAAATGCCATTCTTACTGGTATTAGATATATCTCATTGTCATTTTGATTTATGTTTCCCTGATGATAAATGTGATGAACATCTTTTCATACATTTACTGGCCATCTGAATGTCTTATTTGTGAAAGTATCTATTCATCTCCTCTTCTCATTTTTGATAGGGTTATTCATCATCATCATTATCCCGTTGATTGTTGAATTTCTCGAGCGGTCTCAGCAACCTCTCCGTTCGTCCTATCCCTGAGATTTTAGAAGCCTCTCTCTACTCGGCCTTCCCAACGATGCCGCATTGGAGGCTCTTTCAGGGTCAGGGTAATGTGACCCAGCTTGTTACTGGCTTTGGCATATGAATACACCATGGGAAGCTTACGAGGCTCTCCCATGTGGGCAGGAAACTCGAAGTAGCTTGCCAGTTTCTCCCAGAGGGAGAAGTAGGTTATAAGGTATCACTTCTGGGAGCTTGACTTAAAGTCTCTGGATGTTTGCCGCTGATGGGATTACACACACCTGAGTTCCTCTGCCAGTACCTTCATGCGTGAGGCTTGTCTGAACGTGTGGAGAGGGGCCTTGAGCACGGCTGTGGCTAGGTTCCGGAGGTCTTCGGCCGCTGGGAGCTCTGCTTGGGGCAGAGAAGGAAGCTGGAGCCCATCCCCTCTGAGGGGCCCTGGGGAAGACAGCCAGGCACGCGGGCAAGAGACTCTCTGTGTCGCTCTTTTCAAATAGGGTTATTATTAGTTTTTATTGCTGAGTTTTGTGAGTGCTTTGAATGTTTTGGATATTATCACTTTCTCTGATGTATTGCATGCAAATTTTTCTCCCATGCAGTAGGGTGTCTTTATTTTAGCCCAAGTTTTTTGTTTGTTTAGCTTTGTTTTGATTTTGTTTGGGGGCTACATCTGGTGATGCTCCTGATGTTACTACTGATGCTGCACTCAGGAATTAATCCTGGTGGTGCTTGGGAGTAATATGGAATGCCAGAGGTCAAACTTGGTTGGCTGTGTGCAAAGCAAGTACCCTACCTATTGTACTATCTCTCCAGACCCTATCCCAGGTTTCTTTATTTGTAATTAAAAATTATTTTAAAATTTCACAGTGTTGATGCAGAGCGATAAGTAACTCCTGAACATTGCTGGGAGTGGCCCAAAACAAACAAACAAATCACTATATAATGGATGTGAAATAGTGACATTATAATATTAATTTGCATTTTCTACGATTTTAGTAATAGATTTCATATACTAATTTGACATATAGATACTTTCTTCGGTGAAGTTCAATTATTTCCACAATTTAAAACCAGGTCAGTTGCTTCTCATTTTTGATTTTTGAGAATTATTTATACATTCTGGAAACAAGTTCTTTGTAATAACTTATTTGAACGTTTTTCTCCTAATCTGTACCTTGTCCTTTCCATTTCTTGCAGTTTACTTCGCAGCATAAGTGATTTTTAAATAAGAATTTAAATAAATTCAGCTTAGATATTTTCCAAATTATTGGAATACCAAATCTAAAAATGTTTTGCCAAATCCAAACTCCTATGTAACATATGTGTGTTTCTTGAGGCACACTCAATGTTGCTTGGAGACTATTTGCAGCTCTGTGCTTGGGGTTACTCTGAGCAATGTTCAGGAGTTACTTTTTGCTCTGCCTCAACATTGTGAAATTTTAAATAATTTTGAAGTGCAGAGACAGGAATGAAACTAGTGCTTCCCATGGGCAAAGCATGTGCTCAGTGCATTGATATATTTCTCTATCCCACATATATCTCTCTATTAGACATATTTTCTTGTCTTCTAATTTTTTTATTCTTTTGTACTTATATCATTAAGCTTGAGTTCATTTTAGCAGCTTTAGCATGGTATCATTAATGAGTAATTACTAATACCACTTAATGCATATCATTGATGATTCTGGACTATGGAAAAGCCTGTGATAGAGACCAGAGTGATAGTATAGTGGGTAGGGAGGTTGGCTTGCATGTTGAAGACCGTGTTCAATCCCAGGACCCCATATGATTTCCAAGCCCACCAGGAGTGATCCCTGAATGCAGAGCTAGGAATTAGCCCTGATCACTGTTGGGTGTGGCCAAAAAATAAAGCAACAAAAATAGCCTGCAATATTACCACCATAATCAAAGTATTACATGTATTCAATATCTCCCAGAGTTTATTGGTGTAACATTGGTTTGTGCATAAGTGTATATAAGAACATTTAGCATGGTATTTACCCTCTTAAAGTGCATAATACCTTACTGTTAAACTCAGTCACTATCTTTAATAATGAAAACTTACACCCACAGAATAACAACTCTTCATCATCCTCAAACCCAGACCCTGGTAAAACCTATTATATCCAATGTCCATGGGTCTATTTTAGTCACTTTATATACATGGAATAACACAATAACACAGTATTTTTTTCTGTGACAGACACATTTAACTAAGTATAATGTCCTCAAGTTTCATGCATACTGCTGCATGTGGTGAAATTTTCTTTCTTTGGATGGAAGAGTATATATCCTCTTAGTATATTATATACTATGAAAAAGTATACATTTCATACTTTTTTATCCATTTACTAATTAATATGTCAAGTTTTATATATAAGAAATGAGTAACCTAATGCATTTATTTTAGATATTGACATCCAGTTTTTCCAGAACCATTTATTTTTTTTCAGTTTTATTGGTTTATAATAATATGGTTTCAAGAATTTAACTTCATCATTTTTTTCACCAATACAATTACAAGATTTTCAGTGTTATCAAACTACTAAATATCCCTTTACAATTCCTTCCACACTCTGGCTTTCCCTTCCCCTTTAGCAACCACCATAGTGTTCATGAAATCTAGAGGTCAGTTTTGTTGATTTTTTGCAGTGCATTTCCTTTCTATGTTCATATTAACATATGAGAAAAACCACCTGCAATTGTATTCACTTTCTTATTTCATTTAGCATAATATCCTCAAGATCAATTTTTCCTCAAAAGTATTATTTTATCTTTCTTATGAAAGAGTAGTGTTAAATTAATTATTTATCACAGTGTCTTTAACCAGTCTATTGATTGGTATCTGAGTTGATTCCATGTTTTAGCCATTATGCATAATACTGCTACCAGAACTATTTTTATAAAGGCTATTTATACATTTCATTTTGAAATATTTTTTCATGTTTTCCAAAAATATATTTCTGTAAGATAATTTCTATGATCATTATTGTTTTATTTTGGGGGCTTGGATAGGGTAATATTTTTCATTTGGGGTCCACACCTGGCTATGCTCAGGACTTATTCCTGACTCTGCACTCAAGAAACATTCCTGATGGACTCAGGGAACTCATATAAGGTGCTGGGGATTGAACCTGGGTCTACCATATTCAAGGAAAGTGCCCTACCAGTTTTACTGTTACTCTGCTCCCTATTTTACTTATTTCTCATGTGTTATAATTTCTTCAATATCAAACTGATTCGATTACAGTGGCATGACTAATTCTTGAATTTAGATATCATAAGTTCTCTAAGTTTGTTTCTCAAAATGATGTTGGCTGTTCTGGTCCCTGTGACTTTCAGTGTAATAATATCATCAATATCCACATCAAAGCTCTTGAGATTTTTTAATTGATTACCCTGAGCTTATAGTTGGGAAAACTGGCATTTTAAGACTATTGAGATTTCCAATTAATGAACATGGTATATTTCCTTTTACTTAGGTCTTAAATTAAACGTTTTTTTTTCTACTGTAAGTGGTAGTTTCTATAAATTTGAGAGCCATTTGTCCATTGCTATCTATAAGAATGTAATTAAATTGTGTGAACTGAATTTGTATCTTACAACTTTACTAAACTCCTAAGTTAGGACTATGATATTTTTATAGATTTTTGGTATTTTTTATGTAACAATGGTTTCAAGTACAGATAATTTTCTTTAATTTTTCAATTTCTAAGACTCTAATTTCTTTTTTTTCAATTCATTTATTTTTAATTAGAGAATCACCATGAGGGTACAGTTACAGATTTATACACTTTTGTGCTTATACTTCCCTCATACAAAGTTCGGGAACCCATCCCTTCACCAGTGCCCATTCTCCACCACCCATAAACCCAGCGTCCCTCCCACCCTCCCCAATCCCATCTCCCCCCCACCCCACCCTGCCACTGTGGCAGGGCATTCCCTTCTGTTCTCTCTCTCTATTTAGCTTCTACGGCCCCGCAATAAAGGTGTTGAGTGGCCACTGTGCTCAGTCTCTAGCCCTCATTCAGCCCGCAACTCCCTTCCCCCACATGGCCTTCGACTACAATATAGTTGGTGATCACTTCTCTGAGTTGCCCTTTCCCCAGAACGTGAGGCCAGCCTCGAAGCCATGGAGTCAACCTCCTGGTACTTATTTCTACAGTTCTTGGGTGTTAGTCTCCCACTCTGTTATTCTATATACCATAGATGAGTGCAATCTTTCTATGTCTGTCTCTCTCTTTCTGACTCATTTCACTCAGCATGAAACTTTTCATGCCCATCCACTTAACTACAAAATTCTTGACCTCCTTTTTTCTAACAGCTGCATAGTATTCCATTGTATAGATGTACCAAAGTTTCCTCAACCAGTCATCCGTTCTGGGGCATTTGGGTTTTTTCCAGATTCTGGCTATTGTAAACAGTGCTGCGATGAACATACATGTGCAGATGTCTAAGACTCTAATTTCATGTTATTTTTTATTATATTGACTGGGACTTCCAGTACTTCATTGATAAGGCATTAAAAAGGATATTGTGATGCATTTTTGAGCTGTATTTTTCAGAGAAAATAATCTTGCTTTTAAATACAATGTCAGTTGTCAGAATTTTTGGGGGGAGTCACATCTGGCGATGCACAAGGGTTACTCCTGGCTCTGAACTCAGGAATTACTCCTGGTGGTGCTCAGGGGACCATATGAGATGCTGGGAATCGAACCCAGGTCAGCCGCATGCAAGGCCAACACACTACCCGCTGTACTATCACTCCAGACCCCAGAATTTTTTATAGATCCCCTTTCTGGAAGTTTTTTCCAATCATGGATGATGCATTTTGCAAAATGCATCAGCTTAAATTATCATTGTTTTAGTCTGCTCTGACATTAGTACACTGTCTAGATTTGGTTAGTGTTTGCATTTTATAACTTTTTCCATCATTTTATTTTTAAACTGAATATCTCTAATTTTGGTTTTGAACTGCATATAGCTGTACTGAGGGATTACTCATATCTCTGTGCTCAATGATCACTCATGAAGGTGTTATGGAAATGATATACAGTTCTGGGGATTACAGCCATATTGGTTATATGCAAGGCAAGCATCTTAACTATCACTTCAGCCCAGAGTACTTATATTTCAAAAATCTAAGTTGACTTTATCTTCCTTTAAACTGGTGGGTTTAGATTTAGTTTCACTAAATGTTGAATATAATTATTATAATTGTAGTAAATTCATCGTTGTGATGGCTCTTTTCTATTACATTTTATATTTGTTTCTTCACACATGGATATGCATCCATATATGTATATGTCGGGGTCTCTTCCAGTGATGCTTTGGTGGTCTCCAGGACCTGAGAAGTCTGTGCATGGACCAGCAATGCAGTGTTTGGAGTGGGGGTGCTTAGGACCCCTTTTCTACATTCCATGTTTGCACTAAAATCTATTTTATATCCTTTTTATGTATTTATTTATACATTTATTTATGTATTTATGTATTTATTTAAACCCTTTAAAATAAAATGTTATAGGTTTTGTTTGTAGCCTTGTGGTAGATCACTTTTTTGCATGTGTGAGGACTTGGGTTCAATTCTCAGCACCACAAAAATGAAATAGTTAAAAGTTTAGTGAGTATTCAGTTTATGATACTTTTAAAAATAAGAATATATCAATAAACATGATTTGCATAAGATTCTTACAAAAGCATAATATTCCTCCCAGATTTTGCCATTTACTAGGCATAACATCTTAGTTTTACATATGCCATGAATACATAAGGGTGTTACTGTTTTGTCTTTAGTCAGTGATTTCCCCATAAGCCAATAAAAATAAGAAAAGAATAATTTAATTTTACTTTCATTTATTTCATTTTCTGCACTCTATTTCTTTGTGAGGTGCAGAATTCATCTGATGTGGCATTGTTTCTGCCTGAAAACGTTTTTATATTTTGTAGAGTTGGTCTTCCAATTATTCTTTCATATTTTGATTTTCTGGTGCAGAATTTCAACTGTAATTCTGAATATTTTTTCTGGGGAAAAAATTCTAGGTTTTGGGGGGGCCAGAGAGATAGTACAGCAGGTAGCACACTTGCACGTGGCCAACCTCGGTTAGATTCCAAACATTTCATATGGTCCCTGGAGCCAACCAGGAATGATCCTTGACTGCAGAGCCAGGAGTAAGCCCTGGACACCACTGGGTGAAGTCCTAAAGCTAAAACAAAACAAAACAAATAAAAAAGAATTCTAGGTTGAGAATTTCTTCTTTCTATAACTGATCATTCTGTTCTTCCCTGACTTGTATACTTTATGATAAGAGGTATTGTTATTTCTATGTTTTTCTCTACAATTGGTGTTAACTTTTCATCTGCTTCATTTTATTTTTGTCTTTAGTTTCCAACAGTATAAATATAATATATCTAAGATTTGTTTGGGGTTTCAATTATCTATTTTTGGTTTTGGGTCAGACTTGGCTGTGCTCAGGGCTTAATCCTTGCTCTGTGCTCAGGGAACCACTCCTGGTAAGTCTTAGGGGACTGTATGGCATGCTAGCGATCAAACTCAGGTTGGTCATGTGCAAGACAAATGCTATACCCTCTGTCCTATCACTCCAGCACCCAATATGCCTGTTTATAAGCACACTCTTTGATTGTATTTTGAGTTTCTTTAGTATATAGCTTGGTGTCTGTTGTTAATTTAAAAAGTTCTCAGTCATGAATTCTTTTTAAAAAATTTTAAAAATTATTTTCATGAAGTTGTTTATAATAGTGTATTACATTCAATATTTCAACATCATTCCCACCACCATTACTTTGAATTTTCACACCACTACACAATCCTGCCAAAAAAGCAGTTGCTAGATAGTTTATTTTGTATGGCTTGTTATGAATAGCATAAGATGTCATACTCCTAGAATTCTAAACTTTTAGATATCTAGGGTCTGGAGAAATCTCTGCAGTGAGCTGCTCATTCTGAGATTCTTTTTTGTGTCTCTGGATCATTGCTGTTCAGGAGCTTAAAAAGCAGCTGGAGGAGAAGCCCCCTCCCCGCCCCCCACCCGCCGCGGCTCGGGGCTTCTCCTGAAGCCCCTGCCTGGCACCTTTCCGCCGCCGCCATCGGATCCTGACCAATCTCCATCCTGCAGGTAAACAGGCAATCCTTTGGAGAGCCTGCCTCAGCGCGGAGAAGCCCCCTCCCCGCCCCCTGCCCGCCGCGGCTCGGGGCTTCTCCTGAAGCCCCTGCCTGGCACCTTTCCGCCGCCGCCGTCGGATCCTGACCAATCTCCATCCTGCAGGTAAACAGGCAATCCTTTGGAGAGCCTGCCTCAGCGCGGAGAAGCCCCCTCCCCGCCCCCTGCCCGCCGCGGCTCGGGGCTTCTCCTGAAGCCCCTGCCTGGCACCTTTCCGCCGCCGCCGTCGGATCCTGACCAATCTCCATCCTGCAGGTAAACAGGCAATCCTTTGGAGAGCCTGCCTCAGCGCGGAGAAGCCCCCTCCCCGCCCCCTGCCCGCCGCGGCTCGGGGCTTCTCCTGAAGCCCCTGCCTGGCACCTTTCCGCCGCCGCCGTCGGATCCTGACCAATCCCCACTCTGCTGCTTAGGGGCGTGTCCTCATCTCAGGGGGCGTGGCCTAAAAAGTGGGCGTGGCCTCTTTCGGGAGCGGCGGCCGCTAACGCGGCCGCAGTTATTCTTTGCTACCTCAGCTCAATCCGTACTGTGTATTCCTTTGAAAACTCACTTTTGCGATCTCAAACATTTATGTAAAATAGCCATTAGCTTAGGCTGACACTATAAAAGCTATCAGGGAATAACGGAAGTTTAGCACAATCGGAGCCCCTTCTTCCCACAAAAAGGAAGAGGAATAAATAACTACAAGGTTCCAACTCTGCACTTCCCTGACAATATGAAGAAACAGCGAAAATCCCCTCCACCAAGAGAGGGAGAAGAAAAGATACTAGAAACCTCAAAACAGTCTCCCAACATCTACGACCTCTCAGATAAACAATTCAGAGAGGAAATATGGAGGAGATTCGACCTACTCCAAGCAACTATGGAACAGACATCCAATAAATTAAGGGAGGAGATGAATCAAGCGCTCGAACGGTCTACCAAGAAAATACAGGAAGAAATCAGAGCAGAAATGAGAGCAGAAATTTCAAACCTTCGAACGGAAGTCTCACAAATACAGCAATCGGTAGATGAAATAAAAATCTCACTAGATGCCCTCAACAGCAGAATGACTACAGCCGAAGACAGAATCAGCGAGCTTGAGGATGAGCTGCAGAAAGCTTACAGACAGCAACAAATCATGGCCAAAGACCTCAAAATGGCTATAGAGCGAATCAGAGCCCTGGGGGATGACTTCAAGAGGAACAACATAAGAATCATTGGAGTACCAGAACCACAGGGAAGTAACCCCAATGAAAAAAACATAGTCAAAGACATCATCGCTAAGAAATTCCCAGAGCTGGACAAGGCAGGCGTCCAGATACAAGAAGTCCGAAGAGTGCCAGCAAAAAGAGACCCAAATAAAAAGACTCCAAGGCATCTCATAGTCAGAATGGCGGATGCTCTAGATAGAGACACAATTCTACAAGTAGCAAGGTCAAAGAGGGAAATCACATACAAAGGAGCACCCCTCAGATTTACGGCCGATCTGTCAGAAGAAACCCTCCGAGCCCGAAGACAATGGTGGGACATAGTGAAAAAACTCAACGAAATGAATGCCTCACCAAGAATACTTTATCCAGCTAAACTCTCACTCAAACTCGAAGGAACCATACACTATTTCTCAGATAAACAACAGCTCAGGAACTTCATAGACTCAAAACCAATCTTGAAAGAAGGTCTAAAGGGGCTACTGTAAGACAAGGAGGAGCCCCATAAGAACAACAAATCCCACAGAAAGATGACACAAAACCACATCACAATAATCTCTCTCAATGTCAATGGCCTAAATGCACCTATCAAGAGACACAGAGTGGCTAAATGGATCCGGAAATTAAACCCAACATTCTGTTGCCTGCAAGAAACACACCTGAACAAACAGAGTAAACATAGACTCAAAGTCAAAGGATGGAAAACAATCCTCCAAGCAAACAACCCCCTTAAAAAAGCTAGAGTGGCCATCCTGGTATCCGACAACATAGATTTCAGGATGAAAAAGATCAAAAGGGACAGCGAAGGTCATTTTCTGTTTATCAAGGGATATGTACAACAGGAAGAAATCACACTCTTAAACGTATATGCTCCTAACGAACGACCGGCTAAATATTTAAAACGACTCCTAACAGACTTCAAAGAGGACATCACTAACAGCACAATTGTAGTCGGAGACTTCAATACGGCCTTATCGCCTCTAGATAGATCCACAAGAACAAAACTCAACAAGGAAACACTGACTCTGAATGAAGAAATCGAAGAGAGAGGCCTAATAGACCTATACAGGGCCTTACACCCCAAAAAGAAAGAATACACATTCTTTTCCAGTGCACATGGAACATTTTCAAAAATAGACCATGTACTGGGCCCCAGAACATACCTCAATAGAATCGGAAAAATAGAAATTGTATCAACCATCTTTTCAGACCACGATGCGCTGAAGATAGAAGCTAACCACCCACAAATACGGAAAATCAAATCAAACACCTGGAAATTAAACAATTCCATGTTGAACAATGAGTGGGTCAAGAAGGAAATCAAGGAAGAAATCAAAAGATACCTAGAAACAAATGAGAATGAAGACACGAGCTACCAAAACCTATGGGACGCAGCTAAAGCCGTGTTAAGGGGAAAATTTATAGCTCTCCAAGCATTCCTCAGGAAGGAAGAAAGGACCCACATAGATAGCTTGACTTCACGACTCAAGACCCTAGAAAAGGACCAGAGAAAGGACCCCAAACCAGACCGAAGGAAAGAAATAATAAAAATTAGAGCAGAAATTAATGACATCGAAACCAAAAAAACAATCCGAAAGATCAATGAAACAAAGAGTTGGTTCTTTGAGAAAATAAATAAGATTGATAAACCGCTAGCAAGTCTCACAAAGAAAGAAAGAGAGAAAACTCTAATAAATCGAATCAGAAATGAAAAGGGGGACATCATAACAGAAACCAGTGAGATTCAAAAGATCATTAGAGACTACTTTGAAAGTCTTTATGCCACAAAAAAGGAGAACCTAAAAGAAATGGATGGATTCCTTGATTCCTACAATCTCCCAACACTGAAGAAAGAAGACCTGGAATACCTGAATAGACCCATCAATGTTAAGGAAATTGAAACGGTAATCAAAAACCTCCCCAAAAACAAAAGCCCAGGCCCAGATGGTTTCACTGGCGAATTCTTCCAAACATTTAAAGAAGACCTATTGCCTGTTTTCCTCAAACTTTTCCAGGAAATTGAAAAAACAGGAACTCTCCCAAACAGTTTCTATGAAGCACATATCTCCCTAATACCAAAAGCAAACAAAGACACCACTAAGAAAGAAAATTACAGACCAATTTCCCTGATGAACACCGATGCGAAGATCCTCAACAAAATACTAGCAAATAGGATCCAACAACTCATCAAAAAGATCATACATCACGACCAAGTGGGATTCATCCCAGGGATGCAAGGATGGTTTAACATTCGGAAATCAATCAACATAATCCAGCATATCAACAAAAGTAAAGATAAAAACCATATGATCATATCAATAGATGCAGAGAAAGCATTTGACAAGATCCAACATCCTTTCATGATGAAAACCCTCGCCAAAATGGGGTTTGGAGGAACTTTCCTCAAGATAGTCGAAGCCATCTATCACAAGCCTACGGCAAGCATTATCCTCAACGGGGAAAAACTAAGGGCCTTTCCTCTGAGATCGGGCACAAGACAAGGATGCCCACTCTCACCACTCCTCTTCAATATAGTACTGGAAGTACTTGCGATAGCTATTAGACAAGAAAAAGAGATTAAGGGCATCCAGATAGGAAGGGAAGAAATCAAACTCTCACTATTTGCAGACGACATGATACTATATCTAGAGAAGCCTAAAACCTCTACTAAGAAACTCTTAGAAACAATAGACTTATACAGTAAAGTTGCAGGCTACAAAATCAATACCCAAAAATCCATGGCCTTCATATATGCAAACAATGAGGCAGAGGAAAGGGACATGAAAAAAGCAATCCCATTCACAATCGTGCCCCAGAAAATCAGGTACCTCGGAATCAGCTTAACCAAGGAAGTAAAAGACCTTTACAAAGAAAACTACATAACGCTACTCCATGAAATTAAAGAGGACATGAGGAAATGGAAACATATACCCTGCTCGTGGATAGGGAGAATCAATGTTGTCAAAATGGCAATACTCCCTAAAGCGTTATACAGATTCAATGCGATCCCTATAAATATACCCATGACATTCTTCAAAGAAATGGATCAAGCAATCCTAAAATTCATATGGAATAACAAACGTCCAAGGATAGCTAAAACAATTCTTGGGAAAAAGATGATGGGAGGCATCACCATCCCCAACCTCAAACTTTACTACAAAGCAGTAACAATTAAAACAGCATGGTACTGGAACAAAGGCAGAGCCGTAGACCAATGGAACAGGGTGGAATATCCCTACACACAACCCCAAATGTATGATCATCTAATCTTTGATAAGGGAGCAAGAGATGTGAAGTGGAGCAAGGAAAGCCTCTTTAACAAATGGTGCTGGCACAACTGGACAACCACATGCAAAAAAATGGGTTTAGACCTTGACCTGACACCATGCACAAAAGTCAGATCAAAATGGATTAAAGACCTCAACATTAGACCACAAACCATAAGGTACATTGAAGACAAGGTTGGCGAAACCCTCCACGATATTGAAGATAAAGGTATCTTCAAAGGTGACACGGAACTAAGCAATCTAGTAAAAACAGAGATCAACAAATGGGACTACATTAAACTAAAAAGCTTCTGCACCGCAAGAGATACAGTGACCAGAATACAAAGACTATCCACAGAATGGGAAAGGATATTTACACAATACCCATCAGATAAGGGGTTGATATCAATGGTATATAAAGCACTGGTTGAACTCTACAAGAAGAAAACATCCAACCCCATCAAAAAATGGGGCAAAGAAATGAACAGAAACTTTACCAAGGAAGAAATACGAATGGCCAAAAGGCACATGAAAAAGTGCTCTGCATCACTAATCATCAGAGAGATGCAGATCAAAACAACTTTGAGATACCACCTCACACCACAGAGACTAGCACACATCCAAAAGAACAAAAGCAACCGCTGTTGGAGAGGATGTGGGGAGAAAGGGACCCTTCTTCACTGCTGGTGGGAATGCCGACTGGTTCAGCCCTTCTGGAAAACAATTTGGACGACTCTCAAAAAATTAGATATTGAATTCCCATTTGACCCAGCAATACCACTGCTGGGAATATATCCCAGAGAGGCAAAAAAGTACAATCGAAACAACATCTGCACATGTATGTTCATCGCAGCACTGTTTACAATAGCCAGAATCTGGAAAAAACCCGAATGCCCCAGAACGGATGACTGGTTGAGGAAACTTTGGTACATCTATACAATGGAATACTATGCAGCTGTTAGAAAAAAGGAGGTCAAGAATTTTGTAGTTAAGTGGATGGGCATGAAAAGTTTCATGCTGAGTGAAATGAGTCAGAAAGAGAGAGACAGACATAGAAAGATTGCACTCATCTATGGTATTTAGAATAACAGAGTGGGAGACTAACACCCAAGAACTGTAGAAATAAGTACCAGGAGGTTGACTCCATGGCTTCAAGGCTGCCCTCACGTTCCGGGGAAAGGTCAACACAGAGAATCGATCACCAACTACATTGTAGTCGAAGGCCATGTGGGGGAAGGGAGTTGCGGGCTGAATGAGGGCTAGAGACTGAGCACAGCGGCCACTCAACACCTTTATTGCAAACCACAACAGCTAATTAGAGAGAGAAAACAGAAGGGAATGCCTTGCCACAGTGGCAGGGTGGGGTGGGGGGGAGATGGGATTGGGGAGGGTGGGAGGGACACTGGGTTTACAGGTGGTGGAGAATGGGCACTGGTGAAGGGATGGGTTCCCAAACTTTGTATGAGGGAAGTATAAGCACAAAAGTGTATAAATCTGTAACTGTACCCTCACGGTGATTCTCTAATTAAAAATAAATAAATTTAAAATTTAAAAAAAAAAAAAAAAAAAAAAAAAAGCAGCTGGAGGCAGTTTGTGGGTGTGACTTCCAGAGTCCCATAGGGATGAGGAGATAGAAAGGGCCGGCCCATCCCCTATCCCTTGAAGTCTGGAATTTGTCTTCACTGAGCCCACAGACCTGGCTTCTCATTGGGTTCTGGAAGTTGGTGGCCACCCGGATTCTTAGGAGATAGGTGGAGGGACAATGCCTGCTTCGGTCTGAGGCTCCCCAGTGAAAATGGCCTGGCTTAAAGTCCGGAGGCATATCTGCAGCAAGCTGCTTGGTTCTGAGATTATTTTGTGTGTCTCATGATTCCATTTTTATGCTAAGTCTCTCTTCTGAGATTTTAACTACATGGATATTAGAACATTTGATATTGCCCAAAGCTCTTGAGATTTTTTCCTCTGCATTTCAATTTAAACTATCTTAAAGTCTACTGATTCTTTTCACTTGCATATATCAATTGAAATTCTCCCCAAACATACTTATGTCTGCTATTTAGTTTTTCACTTTTAGTTTTTCCACACTTTCAGTTTTTATTATTTTATTTTATTGGGAAGAAGGTTTACTGCCATACCTGGCTGCTCGCAGGGCTTACTTCTTGTTTTGCATTCAGAAATCAATTCTGGCATGTCTTGGGGGACCATTTGCAGTGCTACAGATTGAAGGTTGAGAGTACGAGGCAAGTGTCTTATATACTATCCTCTCTAGCCTCTTCACATTATTTTTATACAGATTTAGGCATATCTCTACAACAATGCTCAAGAACCATAAGTCATTGCAATT
This sequence comes from Sorex araneus, assembly GCF_027595985.1. Classification (NCBI taxonomy): domain Eukaryota; kingdom Metazoa; phylum Chordata; class Mammalia; order Eulipotyphla; family Soricidae; genus Sorex; species Sorex araneus. The sequence continues at coordinate 150,659,886 of NC_073313.1, read as the reverse complement.
GACACTTAACCCAGCAGTGCTCAGTCTAATAGGTGTTTGGGACCTAACTGTGATGCAGTTCTGCTGGGGTCCAGCAGTACTGGATGATACAGGACTAGACCTGATATTGTTCAAGCATCCATGCTTTGGACAGGTCTACACAGGCAAAACGTGCTCTAGGACATTGTGAGTTCTCTGTACCCTAACATTATTTTATCTCTCTGAAGGAAATAATTCATCTGATCTTTCATGGTGTCTAACATGATGTTATTTTTATATCTCCAAAGTAAATACCCATTTGATATTACATTTTATATCTTCTCTGATACAGCCATAATTACTCGTAGTTATTTTAAACTGCTTTCACAAAATGTAAAGATCTATGTCCTACTTGAACATATTTGAAAATATGTCTCTTGGAATTGAGTTGTTTTAAATGGACATTTAAGATGCCATAATTTTTGGGTGAGAGCTGGATATACAGTGTATGGAAGTAGAAATGAAGTAAATACATTTTATGGTTGAAAATTGATTCCCAGACAATATATATTAAGCTTTGATATTAAAGAATACCATTTGTGTTGTGAATGCCTGCATATTCTTGTTTGTTTCCTGTCTCACTCCATTATGCAAGAGAATAGCACTCATCTATTTCTTGATATTCCAATCTTTTTATTTTAGTAATGGTGGAGGATAGTATCTGTTGTTATGATTAAATCTTGGTTATAGGCATGTATCATGTCCTTGCATCTTGGGCTTATGGTATTTTGTTTGTTTGATTTTAGCCACACCCAGATGTGCTTATTCCTGCCTCTACACTCAAAGATCACTCCTGGTGAAGCTCGGTAGAGCACATGACTCCGGAAATTGAACCCTAGTTGAGCACATGCAAGGCAAGGGCCCAACCAGCTGTACTATCTCTCCAGCCGCAGGGTTTATGGTATTATTGGTTAGCCTGATTCTCCTCCGATCTATCTGTGTGGTTATCATGTAATTCTGTTCTTTCCTTGAAGTATAGCTTTCCCATCCTGTTCCCCTTACCCAGATGCAATGAGTGTTCATGGGTGCCCCGCAGCCACTAATTCTTACAGTCTTTCCCTCCAAAGATCAGGGCTTCTTTTATGTATTAGATATGTAGGAGAAGGATTAAAAAGGAGTTTCTTGTCTTCTACATAAAACTGTTGCAACCCACGTCCAAGTATACCACAGTGTACACTTCTAGAACACTTTCTGATCTTTTGTGTGGGCACATAGTAATGTTCTTAGAAGGATCTGAAAAAGGGTTCTGAGTCCTCCAAGTTCTTGATTATAGGGGTTTAATAACCTGCTGCATGATCACTCTCATGTTTCAACTATTTCAATATTTTCAGTTACTAATCTTATAAGTTACTAATCTTAGTTACTAATTATAGTTACTAATCTTATAGGCGCCTTGTTTGTATACCTTATTTGACTTTGTGTATATATCTGTTTTCTTTCTTTAGGCACCACTACACATTATATTTGAGAGACTTAATTACTATGCAACCTCAATTCTTTGATGAGTTTGAAAAAGTCAAATTCTAAAATATTTTATGTATATTATTTGTGGTTTTCTGTATAGACACTCTTATAGTCTGAGAAGAGTTACATAGCTTCCTTTCTAGTATATTTGTCTTATATTTCTTTTCTCACTTAACTGCACTTTGACCACCAACACAATGTTTATAAACAGCTATTCTTAACTTCCTTTCAATCTTGTTGGGAACTAGAACTCAATGTCATCATTAGGATGTTGACTACAGTATTTTATGGATAGCATTCAGGGGTAAGTTTTGACATAACATATTCACTGGCCAGCAGAAGCTCTAGACAGTTTTTATATGCAATACTCAACTGCATACTTATGTCATGCGATATTAATCAACAAATCTATCCAAATTTTCTCCAAATGGGTAAGGATCAGAAGATAGAATAAAGGGTGAAAATGAAATAATTTGTGGGTTACTTGGTCCTCTATATCTATTACTGCTTGCTATTGATAATAGTTCTTTGAAGTACTTATTTAGAAATGATTCTATTAATATACTTAGCCATTTTTGGCACAGTAATTGATTCAGAGGTTTTCACATGATTCATTTACAACCAATGAGGTGCAAAAAATATTTTGCTAGTTAAAGGGAAGCCAGGAGAAAGAAAGATAAGAATATGCTCTCTCTATATCTATTTCATATGTGATATAAAAACATATAAACCTGTACACAACAAATGCCCAGAAGCAACAGAATGTAAGAAGCAATCTATAGAACAGAGCTTATCAGGGAAGTAAATGTAGGGAGGTGGGTGGGGATATTGAGATGGCAGTGTAGGAAGAGTAAAGGGGAACCCTGAAACAATGATAAAGAGAAGCAAGTACTCTGATGATGGGTATGTTGTTGAAATATTGTCTGCATAAAACCTTCCATTGATAATTTTGTAAAATGGTAAATCATGGTAGCTTAAATAAACTTCTTAAAAATTCCAGCTTTACCTGCAACTTAATAAACTCTGACTTCAGTCTAATGCCAGGCAGAAAAGTCAGATCAAACTGGATTAAATAACTCAATATCAGACCTGAATCCATAGGTACATGGAAGAAAATATAGGCATAACCCTCCATGACATTGAAGCTAAAAGCATCTTTAAGGATGAAACATCACAAACCAAGCAAGTGGAAACAAACATAAACAAATGGAACTACATTAAACTAAGAAGCTTCCTCAAAAGAAATAGTGACCAAAATTCAGAGAGATCCCACTAAATGGAAAAATTATTTATCTAATACCCATCTGACAAGGGGTTAAATACCAGGATATACAAGACACTAGTAGAATTGTACAATAAAAAAAACCTCCAACCCCATCAAAAATTGGGGAGAAGAAATTAACAGAAGGTTCCTCAAAAAAGAAATACAAATGGCCAAAAGGCACGTGAAAAAATGCTCTACATAGCTAATCATCAGGGGGGCTGGAGCAATAGCATAGTGGGTAGGGCGTTTGCCTTGCACGCGGCCTACCCGGGATCAATTCCCTGCATCCCATATGGTCCCCTGAGCACCACCAGGAGTAACACAGCTAACCCCTGTGCATTGCCAGGTGTGACCCCAAAAAAAGCAAAAAAAAAAAAAACACATAGCTAATCATCAGGGAGATGCAAATTAAAGTAACAATGAGATATCATCTCATACCACAGAAACTAGAACACATCAAAAAGAACATGACAACTAGTGCTGGTGTGGATGTGTGGAGAAAGGGACTCTTTCATTGTTGGTGGTAATGCCGACTGGCCCAGCATTTTTGAAAAATATGGGCATTACTTAAAAAACTAGAAATTGACGGACCCTCTGCTCCTAAAGACTATGATCCGAGAGTTCTTCTAACCCATTTTGGCACCCAGAGCGGCTTCTTACAGAAATGCATCTAGACTGTGAACTGAGCTAAAATATCAGAAACCCAAAACCACATGGCCGCTGTTGCGGCCGTGCGAGCTCATAGTCTTCATTCTCAGCAATGAAATGAAATTATTAAATGATGCCTTTTCAGCAGGCCTGATTGTTGGGGGGAAATTCCAGACAATAATAGTGAGTTCTCTATTAAAATATTGAATGCATTCAAAGAATAGAGAGAATAAAGTGAAAATAATTAGCTACTTAGGTGGGGGGTGGGTGGGAGGGGGTATATTGGGGTTCTTGGTGGTAGAAAATGTGCACTGGTGAAGGGATGGGGGTTTAATCATTATATGACTAAGACTTAAACCTGAAATATTTGTATTTTTTTCACGGTGATTCAATAAAATAAAAATTTAAAAAACTAGAAATTGAGATTTCATATGACCCACAATACCACTTCTATGAATATATCCTGATGCTGCCAAAAAGCACAGTAGAAATAACATCTGCACCTGTATGTTAATTGCAGCACTGTTCACAATAGCCAGAATCTGGAAAAAAAAACCCCACGTGCCTGAGAACAGATGAATGAGTAAAGAAACTTTGGTACATCTACGCAATGGAGTACTATGCAGCTGTTAGGAAATATTAAATCATGAAATTTGCTTATGAGTAGATAGTTATGGAGAGTATCACACTAAGTGAAATGAGTCAGAAAGAGAGGGACAGACATAGAATGACTGCTTTAATTTTTTGAGTTATAAAATAACATAATATGAGACTGACATCCAAGGACAGTAGACACAAGGGCCAGGAATATTGCTTTATAGTTGGAAGCCTGCCTCATGATTTGGGGGAGAAGGCTGCTGGGATAGAGAAGTCAATGATGGTTGGAGGGATAGTTGGTTGGATGGGACATGGTTGTGAAAGTAGGTAAAGGATCAAACGTAAAAAAAAGCCTCTCAGTATCTATATTGCAAACCATAATGTACCAAAGTAGAAAGAGTATGGGGGAAATTGTCTGCCATAAAGGCAGGGGGAGGGTTGGGATTGTGGGGGGGGCGGGATACTGGGGACATTGGTGGTGGAAAATGTGCACTGGTGGAGGGATGGGTGTTTGATCATTGTACGACTGAAAATCAAACATGAAATCTTTGTAACTGTAACTCACAGCGATTCAATAAAAAATGCCAGCTTATATATGCACTCACCCACCTATTCTTAGACATGACTTATTTCTAGATCTTGAATCATTTGAATATTGTTGCAATGACTGGCATTTTGGCAGTGGTGGTGGAACGGTGACAATTACATGCATGTAGAGGTATGAAACTAAACATTTGAAATTCCATAGTATTGTAAACCAATGATAACAAAAAATGAAAACAATATAGCAAAATGGATATTTCACTGTACCCATGGGGTGAGTGCACCAAAAGCTTGATGGTGTCTTCTGGTTTCCTGATTCCCAAAAATTGCTGCTGTGCTTCTGACCAGACACCAACAACTTTGGACCAAGTTTCCCAAAAAATTAAACAGCCATAAGTTAGGTATGTGGGAAACCTCCTCCCACAAACCTGGCTCAGCTATACAAGCTCATTTATTGGCCTTTCTTCAGAGACCCATAAATAAATCCTGAAAGAGATCAAAAGCCGCAGTCAATCTCGGACCCATGCAAGGCTGAACAGACCTGGTAAATTGGTAAATGTGGGGAAGCATGTTAGCCTGGTGCCAACTCAAGCAGAGCCCCCAGTAACCACTTGCTTCCATGATCCAAAATCGCTCAAGACCTTAGAAAAAGATCAGCAAAAGAAACCCCAACCCGGCAGATGGAAAGAAATAATAAAACTTAGAGCAGAAATTAATGACATGAAAACCCAAAAAACAATTTGAAAGTTCAATGAAACCAAGAGTTGGTTCTTCGAGAAAATAAACAAGATTGATAAGCCACTAGAAAGACTCACAAAAAGAGAGAACCCTAATAAACCAAATCAGAAATGAAAAAGGGGACATCACAACAGAAACAAATGAAATTCGAAAGATCATCAGAGACTAGTTTGAGAGTCTGTATGCCACAAAACAAGAGAAGCTAGAAGAAATGGAAAAATTCCTGGATTCCTATCATCTCCCAAGACTGAACCAAGAAGACTTGGAATACCTGAATAGACCCATTAATGTCAAGGAAATTGAAACTGTAATCAAAAGTCTTCCCAAAAACAAAAGCCCAGGCTCAGGTGGATTCACTAGTGAATTCTTCCAAACACTTAAAGAGGACCTGTTGCTAGTTCTCCTCAAGCTTTTCCAGGAAATTGAAGAAACAGGAACTCTCCCAAACAGTATTTTTGTATTTTGGTATTTTTCTAATACCAAAAGCAAACAAAGACACCGCGAACAAGGAAAATTACAGGCCAATATCCCTGAGGAACACAGATGCAAAGATCAACAAAATATTAGCAAATAGAATCCAACAACTCATCATAAAGATCATACAACACTACCAAGTGGGATTCATACCGGGGATACAAGAATTGTATAACATTTGGAAATCAATCACATAATCCATCATATCAACAAAAGTAAATATGAAAACCTTATCATCATTTCAATAGATGCATAGAAAGCATTTGACAAGATCCAACACCCATTTATGATGAAAACGCTCACAAAAATGGGTTTAGAAGGAAATTTCCTCAAGATAGTCAAAGACATCTACCACAAACCTGAGGCAAGCATTATCCTCAATGGAGAAAAACTAAGGTCCTTTCTTCTAAGATCAGGAACAAGACAAGGATGCCCACTCTCACCACTTCTGTTCAACACAGTACTGGAAGTACTTGCAATAGCAGTTAGGCAAGAAAAAGACATTAATGACACCCATATAGGAAAGGAAGAAATCAAGCTCTCACTATTCGCAGATGATATGATACTATACCTAGAGAATCCTAAAACCTTTACCTAGAAACTCCTAGAAACAATAGACTTGTACAGTACAGTCACAGGCTATAAAATCAATACCCAAAATTCCATGGCCTTTATATATGCAAATAACAAGACAGAGGAAAGTGACATGAAAAAAAACAATCCCACTCACAATTTTGCCCCAGAAAATCAGCCTAACTCCAAATCAGCCTAAATAAGGAGGTCAAGGATCTCTACAAAGAAAACTACAAAACACCACTCCACGATATAAAAGAGACATGAGGAAATGGAAACATATTCCCTGCTCATGGATAGGAAGACTTAACATTGTCAAAATGGCAATATTCCCAAAAGCACTATACTGGTTCAATGCAATCCCTATAAGGATATGCATGAAATTCTTCAAAGAGATGGATCAAACACTCATGAAATTCAGATGCCCACTAAATGCCCACAAATAGTTAAAGCAATTCTTGGGGAAAAAAAAGACGATGGGAGGCATCACCCTCCACAACCTCACACTCTACTACAAAGCGGTAACAATTAAAACAGCATGGTACTGGAACAAAGACAGAGCCGCAGACCAATGGAACAGGGTGGAATATCCCTACACACACCCCCAAATGTATGAATATCTTATCTTTGATAAGGGAGCAAGAAATGTGAAATGGAGCAAAGAAAGCCTCTTTAACAAATGGTGCTGGCATAACTGGACAACCACATGCGAAAAAATGGATTTAGGCCTCGACCTAACACCATGCACAAAAGTCAGATCAAAATGGATTAAATACCTCAACATCAGACCAGAATCCTTAAAGTATATTGAAGTCAAGATTGGCAAAACCCTCCACGACATTGAAGCTAACGGTATCTTCAAAGATGACACACCACCGACCAACCAAGTGGAAACAGAGATAAACAAATGGGACTATATTAAACTAAGAAGCTTCTTCACTGCAAAAGATACAGTGACCATAGTGTGAAGACAGTCTACAGAATGGGAAAGGATATTAACCCAGTAGCCATCTGATAAAGGGTTGATATCAAGGATATACAAGTCAAAGATTGGAATCTGTAAGAAGAAAACATCCAACCACATCAAAAAATGGGGCGATGAAATGAAACTTTCTCAAGGAAGAAATACGAATGGCCGAAAGGCACATGAAAAAATGCTCTTCATCACTAATCATCAGAGAGATGCAGATCAAAACAAACATGAGATACCACCACACACCACAGAGACTGGCACATATTCAAAAGAACAAAAGCAACCGCTGCTGGAGAGGATGTGGGGAGAAAGGGACTCTCCTACACTGCTGGTGGGAATGCCGACTGGTTCAGCCCTTTTGGGAAACAGTATGGACACTTCTCAAAAAATTATAAATTGAGCTCCCATTTGACCCAGCAATACCACTCCTGGGAATATATCCCAAAGAGACAAAAAAAAGTATAGTCAAAATGATATCTGCACTCGAATGTTCATTGCAGAACTCTTTAGAATAACCAGAATCTGGAAAAAACCCAAGTGCCCAAGAACAGATGACTAGTTAAAGAAACTTTGGTACATCTACACAATGGAATACTATGCAGCTGTTATAAAAGATGAAGTCATGGCCTTTGCATATAAGTGGATCAACATGGAAAGTATCATGCTAAGTGAAATGTTTCAAAAAGAGAGAGGCAGACATAGAAAGATTGCACTCATCTGTGGAATATAAAGTAACAGAATGGGAGACTAGCACCCAAGCATAGTAGAGATAAGTACCAGGAGGTTTACTCCACGGCTTGGAAGCTGGCCTCACACACAGGAGGAAAATGTTGCTCAGACAGAGATTAGAATAACAGGTAAAGTGTGATTTGAAGACCCCTTGGGGATGGGAGATGCATGTGAAAGTGGACTATGGATCAAACACAATGGCCACTCAATACCTCTATTTCGAACCACAACACCCGAAAGGAGAGAGATAACAAAAGGGAATGCCCTGCCACAGAGCTGTGGTGGGGTGGGGAGGATGGGGTGGGAGGGTAGGAGGTATACTGGGATCATCGGTGGTGGAGAATGGGCACTGGTGGAGGGATGGATACTCAAGCATTTTATGACTGAAACACAAGCACAAAAAGTTGTAAGTCTGTAACTGTACCTCATGGTGATTCACTAATAAAAATAAAATAAAATAAAAATTAAAAAAAAAGAAAACTCTGACCTAAATCAGGGTGTGACTTTTAAATGAGCAGTTTTAAAGTGCATTGTGTGAAATAAATAAAAATAAAATTTAAAACAAAGAACGCTAAATAAGGTGGTGGGTAGTTGAAAAGATTGAGAAATATGTCCTAGTTAACCAAATAAGTCATTTTGCTTGGAGGGATATTCCAAGCATTGTTCCAAAGGCCCAAACTCTCTGCCAATTGGGCCAGCAATTCAATGTGAAGGCTTTAAGATAAAGTGCTATTTTGTCCCTGTGTTACTACTGCCAGGAATTGCCTAGATCACCCTGGTAAGTGTGTGAGTCCTCCAGGTACAAAAGCTGTAGTACTTCTGTAGCCATATAATTTGGTGCATGTCCTCTAACCAAGGTGGCCACATGCAATCCATGCACCTTACCCCGTGTGCCAACTCACTACCCTCCCTGCCATTTAGTTCTTTTTCATTTGAATGATACGTGGAAACAAGCAGACTCAATGTTTAACCTGCAAAAGTTTCTTGTCCTCTGCACCTCTTCTTGTCTTCTAGCTCACATATATCTTTCGTATATGCTAAAGGATTAAATTTGAGATTAAATTTGGAATCCTAAGCTATTGTTTAAAGCCTAAAGTTCCAAATGTTTCTCCTATATACATTGGAGAAAAATTTTGTCACCTGAATCAAAATCACAATCTTACAAAAAACTTACTTCTGCTACATATACAAAAATAGTAAACACGAGGGCTGTATTTATATAGCCCATTTATAGGCAGAGTAATAAAAGCTCTATTGTCATCCAACTGTACCATCTGGAAGAAGAGGAAAACTAGAGAAGAGTGAATACTAGAAGTTTATATACTACAAAAAGCTACTATACTCCAGGTCTTTTTCTAGTGCTTGGAAACAGCAACTACCAAAAGAAATTCAGTCTTATGCTCTTATGCCTTACCTTGTAATTTGGGAACAGTCCAAAATAAATAAACATATCGTAGAATGCTCTCTTCCCTTCATTATCTTGTTACTGCACTCTCCTGCTTTTCATTATACTCATCTGGTCACTCTTTGCAATCTCTTTTGCAGTTTTACTTATTGTTACATGTCCCTTAAATGTCAGAGTTCCACAGGAAACTAGGTCTTGTAGTCTTTAAAAATAAATTATTACCTAAGTAATATATTGAAGGTGTTCTCATTGTAACAACCGCAAACATCACAGAAAAACTTAATGTTCTCATTGTCCTTCCAGCCTTTAGTCCTATTTTCCAGTTCATTTGTTTTTAGTGGAAATATTAATCATCTGCTGTGATTGTTAACACACTCATTTCTGCACTGTTAACACACTTCTTCCTGGACCTCATCCCTATATTTTATGACTCTGTAGGTCTGAGATGAGACTCAAGAACCTAAATTTGAAACATGTTCTCAGGTTATGCTGCTACTAAACCTTTAAAAATCAGACTTTTAGAACTACGGCTTCAATTAGAAAATATGTCTCTTTTCTTGAAAACATAACCAATAACTTTGAATAACAGGTAAAGACACAGCAGGTGAAGAGTCATACTGGGCTAGCTTAAAGCAGAGGGGAGGTTGGGCTTTTTACAGTCACCCTAGTGAAGTGATTGAGTCTCTCAATCACTTTTATACTATATTTTATATACTATAAATATATACATTTATAGTATATATGTGTTCATTTTTGCTCTGTAATTCACTAAATCTTTATTAGGTAATGATACTCTCATTTTACTTTAAGAAAAAATATCAGTGATGATCTGTGAAATGCTTAGAGTAAAGCTCAATATTTCTGATTTTGAGAGTATATATATAGATATAGATATAGATATAGATATAGATATAGATATAGATATACAGCAGCCGAAGACCACCGAAACCTAGCTACAGCCATGCTCAAGGTCCCTCTCCACACGTTCAGACAGGCCTCATGCATGAAGGTACCAGCAGAGATTTAGCATATTCATATGCTAAATCCAGTAACAAGCTGGATATCACTCCCCTGACCCTGAAAGAGCCCCCAGTGCGACATCGTTGGAAGGGCCAAGTCAAGATAGACTTCTAAAATCTCAGGGAAAGGATGAAATGAGAGATTACTGAGCTCGCTTGAGAAATCAAAGATTAATGGGATTTCGTGATTCGTGATATATATATATATCATCATCATCATCATCATCCCATTGATCGTCAAATTTCTTGAGTGGTCTCAGTAACATCTCCATTCATCCTAGCCCTGAGATTTGAGAAGCTTCTCTTTACTTGTCCTTCCCAATGATGCTGCATTGGAGGCACTTTCAGGGTCAGGAGAATGAGACCCAGCTTGTTACTGGTTTTGGCATATTAATACACCATGGGGACCTTGCGAGGCTCTTGCATGTGGGCAGGAAACTCCCGGTAGTTTGCCAGGTTCTCCCGGAGAAGTAGGCTATACGATAATCTTAATCCCTGTACTATGTCTCTTACCCAGGTACAGGTAATTATTTAAGTTACTAGAGTATCCTGAGGGTTCCAGAATGTTCGCATGTTCGCCTAATTTGCTCTGAGAAGGGTATGAAGGTAGATCAGAGATTCAGAATTCAAACTATTTTTCAATAGCTGAAAGAAAAGATTAACCTAGAATTCTGTATGCAGTGAAACTATATGCCCACTCGAGCAAATCAATGAGCAACAGGATGACAGTGATCCTTATTAATGAAGTTGAACAAATACAGCCTCAGATGAAAAAATGATGAAAATATAAAATAATATTCCTGCCTTTAATAATTGTCAAAAATTCTTAAGAAAAAAGTAAGCAATACTGGAAAAAAAGAAGATAATCAGGAAAATGAGGCCCCATCACCATGCCACCGAACTCCACGCCAGGCTTTTTTCATTCAGGGCTCCCCATTGGGGGCCAGTGAGAGCCCTCCCTGCCCCAAGGGACCCAGCCCCAGCAGTCAACCTCACAACCCAACTGCCACCACATTCCAGGCCACTTTCCACATGCTCGGGCTGAGCCTCACGCACGAGTGTGAACATATTCCTAAACTGCTCAGCCGCGACATATTATAAGATACTCCCTACTCATTTTTCCATAATTATCACACCATATTTGATTGGAGGTAAGATAGTGCTAACGCAGCCCAAACCCCTCACGTTTTCCCGAACCTGGATCACCATCTTGCCTTAGAAAACGTGCAAGTATCATGCTGAGTGAAATGAGTCAGAAAGAAAGAGACAGACATAGAAAGATCGCACTCATATGTGGAATATAAAGTAGCTGAGAGGTACAAGCTTACAATGTTGCGATTCCTGGCAGACATTTCTCTGGACTTAGTTACTAAAATACTAAAATACAGAAATCCAAAACTATGCTGCTGCTAGTGCGGCCTCCTGATCTCATATCTCTTCATTCTCAGCAATGAAAAACAAATTACCAAATGCTTTCTTTTCAGCAGATCGACTTTAGAGGGGAGAAACTCCAAATCAATAATAGTGAATGTTTTTTGTTGAAATATTGAATGTAATCAAAGTAAAGTGAAAGTAAAGTGAAATTTACCAGTTACACATGCGGGGTGGGGGGCTGGGGAGGTGGGGGGAAGGGGGAGGTATATCGTGATTCTTGGTGGTGGAATATGTGAATATGTGCACTGGTGAAGGGATGGGTGTTTGAGCATTGTATAACTGAGACTTTAACCTGAAAGCTTTGTAACTTTCCACATAGTGAATCAATAAAAGAATTTAAAAAAAGGAAAAAAAAAGAAAACGTGCAGGTCAGGGGCTGGAGCAATAGCACTGTGGGTAGGGCATTTGCCTTGCACGCGACCGACCCAGGTTCGATTCCCAGCATTCCATATGGTTTCCTGAGCCCCCGCCAGGGGTAATTCCTGAGTACAGAGCCAGGAGTAACCCCTGTGCATTGCCAGGTGTGACCCAAAAGAAAAAAAAAGAAAAGAAAAAATCCGTGCAGCTCAGCATGCCAGGAATGGAATTCTATGTGTGATCCCTGCTGGAACTCTATGTGTGATTCCTGATGGACATTACAGGCTGTTTTGCAAGATTCGGACAAAATGGCATCAGCAGGGCACAGAGAAACTGTGGTGGCAGCCGCAGTGCCACCGCCTGCTCCAGCCGGCCAGCCCGAATCACAGTGCCATTGGACGTAGAGCCCTGGCAGCAGTTCGTGCAGTGGCTCATCCACTGTGGGGTGCTGTCAGCCAACCACTGAGTGATCTGATAGGTGTCACAGGTGTTTGCAGGTGTTTGACCTGGCATAGACTCTCCGCAATAGTCCTGCTCTGCCATCTGCTCAACAACCTTCAGACACATTCCATCAACCTCAAGGAGATCAACCTGAGGCTGCAGATGTCCCAGGTGCTGTCCAGAGACGCAGGCAGGTGCGTGTCAGTGTGCGTATCATTACAACATGCCAGTCGACCAAAAGCTTACATCCGATAGACTGGGAACACCTGTAAATTCAATTAGAGGCCATCCCCAAAGCCTCTGTCCCTCTAGGAGAGCTCCGCAAGCTACCAAGATTATCCTGCTCGCATGGCAGAGCCTGGCAAGCTATCTGTGGTGTACTTGATATGCTAAAAACAGTAACGATGATGGTCCTCATTCCCCTGATCCTGAAAGAGCCCCCAATGCTCCATCCGGCTACACTAGCACAGACAAGGATGAATGGAAATATTACTGGCTCCCGCTCGAGCAAATCAATGAACAAGGGGATGACAGTGATACAGCGATACAGTGAATCAGGAACAGGGGTAGGGATGTAATAGAAGTGGCAAATATCTGCTTATGTATGATAGGTTTCTCTCCTTGAGTTCTTTATAAAAGGTTTGATTACTGAAAGCAAAAAATATAACACTGTCTGCTAGGACTTATAATGTATGGTGATGTAATACACGTAAAATAAATATGTGGTCAATAAAGAACTCTATGTGGTGGCAAATTTTATACATTGCAGTTAATTTAGTTGGGGCCTTGAGAGATAGCACAGGGCTTAAGGTACATGTCCACATGAGCCTGACCTGGGTTCAACCCCTGGCCCCATATGGTACCATGCCCCAGCATCCTGAGGTGTGGCAGTAGAGGCTCCTAAGCATCACCAAGGTGGCCTGGGTAATCCCCAGTAGTTCTGTAGGGCCCAAAAAGCATGGCATCCTTAGGTCCTCACATTGCTGTCCTTGTTGGGCAAGGATCTCAAAGGATCTCCTGATCATTGCTTGGGACACACACACACAACACAACAACAAAAACTGGCCCAATTAATTTGGTAGAGTTATTGATTTGAAGCATATTTACTGATTCTAAAATATATTGTGAGAAAGTGTATATTTGGTACTGCCTAGAGCAACCACTGAAGATATTGTACAAAGAAAAATATGCAAAAGTATTATAAATATATTATAATGGATAATTAAAAGTTCAAAATGAGAGTAAGCAAGGAATTATAAAAGTTTTGATGACTGAATTATTATATTAAATGAATATAGGAATTATTATATTAAATGTAAATTATCTAAGTACAGCAATTAAAAGAGATAGTGAGGTTGGATAAAAGAACATAGGGTAACCAAATATGTTATACATAGAACTAAACAAACCAAATGATTTTTGAAGAGTGAATAAACTGTAACCTATCCGTACATTGAAAACATTATCCAACAATGTAAAAGAATGTTCTTTTTATAAATTCAAAAGCTTGACTGATTTCAAAGGCATTATTCTAAGTGAAATAAGCTAAGATCAAATTATTACATATCAATTCTATTTATACTGCAGTCTGTGTAAGACACAACTAGGGAATGGAAAACAGATAGATTGTTAGGTATTAGGGGTGAGGAGGAGAAAATGCTATGAAAGAATAACACAAATATGATGTTTAGTATAACAAAACTGCATTGTATCCTAGCTATGGTGATAGTTTTTTAAATTTATATGTGGGTAAAATTTTAGAAAGGTAAAACGTCAATTTTAACATATTATAATTTTGAAAATAAATTGAGGGAATGAGGTGTTTATAATACAGTGGGTAGGGTGATTGCCTTGCACACACTGACCCATGTTTGATCCCAGGAACTACATATGGTCCCCCAAGACAGCCAGGAATGATCCCTGAGTGCAGAGCCAGAAGTAAGTCCTGGGCATCACTGGGTGTGGTCCGCAAACCAAAAATAAATTAAAACAATAAATTAAGAAAAGAGAGTTTGTCACACTATGGGATTACTTTTTTAATTCTTATTTGTCAAGATACAATTTTCTGTATGCAATGCTTTAAAGTATTACAAGACAGCAGCCACACCCACATTCCACCATCTCCACCAGGTAAGCTCACTGTCCAGTTAAATATTCTGGATCTTCTGGAGGAATGTCTCCAAGCTCTGTCATACTAACATCCATAGGAGCACACCAGATTGGATGGGAATGTAATGTATATGCCAACTAAGCTAGATTATAAAAACATTAACACAGAAGGCTCAACATCTTAGTAAATCCCCAGACTAACTGAGATTTTAGTGTCCCCATAAAAAGATACACCAATTTTCACAAATTTTCTTTACTGATGCATTCTTTGATAATTCCATTAGTCAATTAATGGTAACAAGAAATATAAGATAAATTATTTGGGGCCTACTAGGGGACAGGCTTGAGGAACGGATGGGAAAATGGAGACAATGGTGGAGGGAAGGTCAGAGTGGTAGTGGAATTGGTGTTGGAATATTGAATGCCTGTAACAAATGCATCATGAACAACTTTGCAAACCACGGTGTTTAAATAAACTGAGGGAAAAGTAAAAATGTTATAAAACATGACCAGAAATGTATGTCTGACCAGAAATTTATGTCTGTTTAGAAATGTATGTCAGTTTTAGAGTTCTTGCTTCCCAAAGATACTATACCGTGCGTTCTTTTACCGATGTACAGAAAGAAAAATATATATAGGAAAACTAGAAATGTGAACACTTACTGAATGTGTTTTCTCACTTATTTATTATATTTACCACTTAACATTCTATTTAACCATATAGTATTATATTTACTATCTAATGTTCATTTTATATATTATATTATTTTGATGCTATTTTAATTGTTATTTTTATTTATTTTTGATGTACCACTATTTTAAAATGTTTTATAAATATTGCATAGAAACACATGTAAGTAAAGATGAAAATTTTTATTGATAAAATTAAAAACAGAAGGTGGTCAGCTGCTGTGGCTGGGCAAGAGGGTGAATCCTCTGTCCCTGATCTGTGGGAAGCTTTCAGGTGACCTAGCAGAGGTCAACTTGCCCTTATGGGTCCCCATTGCCTTCAGTGTGGGCCAGCATCTTACCCACTGGAGTGGGCTCTCCCAGTTGAGGCAGGTCTGTTTTCACCACCTGTGGCCTTTCTGGTTAGCTTCTTGAGTTTTTTTGACATCCAGGGACTTCCTGGACAGTACACTGTGTCCCTACACAGACACTCTTTATTCTCTTTGTCTTTTTGAAAGCTAAACAGTCCAGACTGCCATTTTGTGGTAATTTATTGACTATATCTTATTGCTATATTTGTAGGATCCAAGAGGATAGAATATCTGTTGTTAGATCATCATGTTTTCTCTAGCCATAAAAAAGGAACATTAGAATTGGAAACTTTATAGATTAACACAACAGTACCACAAGTGGACAGCCCAGGATCTTATCAGTATGGGGTTGTTTTTGGGGGAGTGTTGTCCCTTCCTAAGATGAAAAGTTTATTGATAAAATTAAAAACAGAAGGTGGTCAGCTGCTGTGGCTGGGCAAGAGAGTGAATGACAAATGGAGACGTTACTGGTGCCCGCTCAAGCAAATTGAAGATCAACAGGAAGACAAGTGATACAAGTGATACAAGTGACTCATATATATATATTAATAAGTTTTGGATAGCATCCTTATTTAGTCTTTGAATATATAGGGAGCATTAGAGAGGAATTCTAAATGATGCTCAACATCATTAGTCATTAGGAAAATGCAAATCTAAACCACATTAAGGTATCACTTCATATCTATTAGAGTAACCATTATCAACAAATGTTGACCAGGATATAGATAAACCAATATACATTGTTGGTGATACAATAAAATGGTGCAGCTGCTATGGGAAACTATAAAAGTTCCTCAAAAAAGATTAAAAACAGGACAACTGTATGATATTTCAAGCCCACTTATGCACATATTTGAAATAACTGCAATCAGGGTCTAAGAAGATGCCTGCACTCCTATGTTGATTGTTGCAGTGTTCATTCACATTGGCTAAAATCTAGAAATATTATAAAGGTCTATTGATGGAAAAATAGATAAATAAAAAGTGACATACACAAACAATGAAATATTATAATTAAGTCTAAAATGGAAGAAAACACTGCCAAATAAGCAAGGTGAAAAAATCTTGAGGACATTATGCTAAGTGAAATAAACCAATCACAGAAGGACAAATACTGCATGATTATATTTATATTATTTATCTGGAATGTCAAACTATTGAAGCAGGGAATAGAAAAAAAGGTTTCTGACCTGAAAGAGAGAGAAGCACAATACTTCTTTCCAATGGGTATAACGATTCAGTAATATAAGA
This sequence comes from Sorex araneus, assembly GCF_027595985.1. Classification (NCBI taxonomy): domain Eukaryota; kingdom Metazoa; phylum Chordata; class Mammalia; order Eulipotyphla; family Soricidae; genus Sorex; species Sorex araneus. The sequence goes on along the minus strand of NC_073313.1, from coordinate 150,642,809 downwards.
TGAATAAGTATGAAAGATCTTTTATACAGCACAGTCCCTATAGTTAGAAATATGTGAACATTTAAAAGTTTATTAATAGGAAAATTCTCATATTTAGTCTTTTCACAGTAAAAATGCTTTAAAGATATGAACACACTCACCACCAAAGATACATGGCAATTCCCAATTAAAACAACAATGAAATGCCACTACACATTTATTAGGATGGTGAAAATCCAACAAGTTGTGAAACAATAACAACTTATATTCATTGCAAAGAATGCAATGTTGTTTTGTAAGCCAGTTCATCAGCTTCCTAAAATTAAACCTATTCCGGGTCAGAGACATACCTCAGTGATCAACACTTGTCTTGTATATGTATTATATTCCAGGTTTGATGCCTGGCACTGCCGAAAACAAAAAGAAACTAAACCTACTCTTAACATATGATTCAGTAATCCTGTTCCCTGGTATTTACCAAATGAGTCAAAAATGTATTTCAATGCAAGAATATGTACATGAATGTTTATGGCAGCTATATTTATAATTGTCAAAAATTGGAATCCATCTAGATGTCTTTCAGTAGATGAATGGTAAGTAAATTGTGGTCCATCCAGACAATAGAATAATATTCAGCATGTAAAGGAAATGAGTTGTCAAACTATGAAAAGACATGAAATCACTTTAAGTGAGTATGACTAAGTGAAATAATTCTATCTCAAAGGCTGTACACTACATGATTCCAACAAAAATGATATTCTGAAAAAGGTTAAACTGTTGGTGACAGTATAAAAATCAGTGGGTGGCAAGGACTGAAGAGAGATAGGGATGAACAGGCACAGGAGATTTTTGGGAGGAGGGAAGAGGCAGTATAGCTATTCTTGCTATTATAATAGCAGATGTGTATCATTATACATTTTTCCAAACTCACAGAATGCACAACATCCAGCAACCAAAGTTACCCTTAATGAAAATAATAACATTTGAATGATGAGGGTGTGTCAGTGTGGGTTCATAGATTTTAATGAGTCTGGTGTGGGATGTTCATAGTAATAGGCACTGTGAATGCATTACACACAGATTCTATAGAAAATCTGTATTTTCTGCTCAGTTTTGCCGTGCATATAAAACTGCCCCAAATATATGAGCATTTAAAATAGGTTGAAAAATTAAGTTCTGTTCTGTTTCAAAAGAATTAAGGGAAATTTCATAATTTATGATATGTGATGATTTCAATGCAAAATTCAGTCAGGGCTTCAGAAATTAGTCCCAAGATTATAGAAGATAAAAATAGAAAATTATCACCAAAAATTAATATGTATTATCAACAGATAGTTTTGTCAGAATACACTAATTTCCTACTGCAAATTTTATTCTGATTTTTAATGGTAAGGCAAAAGGTCTAAAGAAGGTTTCTATGAATGCTCTATTTGATATAGTGCAGATAGGAATATGTTATACTGAGGTTATCAGCTTTCTTTACCCCTAGCAATCATGTTTTTCATCTTTTACCTATTAAGAGTTTATTAGGAAACAATATTGATGTGGTTGATACAAGTTGGCCAGTCATGCCTTTCCCACACAGACTAATTCAATATTTTGAATGTCTTTGTCTTACTCACTTTAACCAATGTTGTAGAAATTATTCCTATTTGGAAACCACCATCTTTACCATATGTCTCTTAACATTTACATTTTTGTTCCTTCTCCATTGGTGGGCCTCTAACGACTACATTTTGCTTTGGGATTTGCTGGTGTTTCTTTAAGCTATGTACTGGTCATTTTCAATTACTATGATACATTTTCATTTTTTTCTCATTCTATGACTCCCCAATTTTTTCCTCTTCTTTTTAAATTCTGAGATATACATGTCATGTTTCTTAGAGCATTTCTCATCAAGCAAGCTTGAGACACATACTTATAAATCCTTTCTGTGTATGCATTGGAAAATGACAACTGAACTTACAAATTTTGAGGCCATGCCTACTTACAGACATTTTATATTTCCTCCATAGGGTAACCAGATTAGTAGATAAGCGAATGCTATAAAGTATATCTGGATTGAACAATGCAGACATTTGACAAAAGTTCAGATAGTATAATTAAGAAAAAATAGGTGACAATACAATTAAAGGGGCTCATAACCTGTTGAACAGTTATACCCAAACAGTTCTGCTTATTATATTAATCATAAGTTCCATGAGGAGGGGGACTATGGGTGTTTTCTTTCACCCATAAAAGGTGCTCAAGAAACTTTATGAGTGGATCAAAAGTACAAAACAGAGTAGGAGACTAACACCCAAGACTAGTAGAAATAAGTACCAGGAGGCTGACTCCATGGCTTGGAAGCTGGCCTCACATTCTGGGGAGAAGGCAACTCAGAGAAGGGATCACCAAGTATAATGCGGTCGAAGGCCATGCGGGGGAAGGGTGATGCGGGCTGAATGTAGACTAGAGACTAACACAGTGGCCACTCAACACCTCTATTGCGAACCACAACACCTAATTAGAGAGAGAGAACAAAAGGGAATACCCTGCCACAGTGGCGGGGTGGGGTGGGAGGAGATGGGATTGGGGAGGGTAGGAGGGATGCTGGGTTTACTGGTGGTGGAGAATGGGCACTGGTGAAGGGATGGGTTCTCGAACTTTGTATGAGGGAAACAAGAGCACAAAGATGAGTAAATCTGTAACTGTACCCTCACGGTGATTCACTAATTAAAAATAAATAAAGGAAAAAAAAGTATAAAACATAGGGACATCTATAGTCTTTGGTCTATTCAGTATTTTTCTGGTATTTTTGCTAGAATTAAAGAAAACTAAAGTTGGCTCAACATATAAAAATTAAATATTATAATGACCAATAGAAAAAGTTGTTTAAATATAAAAATTGAACAAAGTTCACTTAAGAGCTTAGTATTTGAGAAAAGGTCCAGGGAAATTAATTGACAGTCAACAGTTTGTAGTTACTAAAAAAGTAAAATCTCTCCTTAGAACTGAAAACATTATTAACAGTATTTTAAATCACAGAATTTTAGTTAATAAAAAGTAAATAAATAAAATAAAAATAAATTTGAGCTTTTAAATGTAAAAAATTAAAATCTCTCCTCATCAGTAATTATTTACAGAGGAAGGAAAATGCAAAATTTCTTTTTAAATTTGATTATAATCATAGCCCACCTAAAAGGCAGTGCTTTGTTTTGAGAGATTACATTTTTGTTGATAAGAAGTAGAAATGTGTAACCATTAAATTTAGCCAATTTATACTTCTCTCCTTTAGAGAGGGCATATTCCAATATTGGTTGTATTTAAGCAGAAAATAGAACTCTACTGGAAAAGACTTTACAGAAAATTTATCTCAATATGGCTAGACTATAGGGGGAAGGGAGAAAACTTAGTGCTTCCCAATTTGTATGTTGTCTTTGGTGCCCTGGTTCTCCACAAATAGACTACAGATATATAATAATATACTAAATCTTTCATCCCTTGTAGGATAGTGGGTACTTGGGAAATTCAGGCCAGATGCCCATGGCTGCAATAATGCTTATATTTTTGTCCCTGTGTGATTATAGAAATACTATTTTCTATTTGCAACATGATGTTAAGGAGTTGTAAAACATTGTTCAAAATTAACACAGAAGAGGCCAGGGAGATACAACATAAGGTAAGATGCTTGCTTTGCATATGATTGATCCAGGTTCAATAACTGGCAGCCCTCAAGGTCCACTGAGCCCACCAGGATTGATTCCTGAGCAGAAAACCAAAAGTAATCTCTAAGAGCAACAAGGTGTGACCCCACCACCCCCAAAAATGTTAAGACTGGGTTCCTTTTCAAGTATGGTGAAATTATTGTCCAAGTTAGTACAGAATTCTCACTAGAAATTAGTCCAAGATTCCTGCTAAATTATATCACCTAAAATATAGAATAAAAGATCTACAGAATTATTAATTGAAAGAAAATAAAGAGCTTTTGCAGCATTTAACTTAGAGGGGAAAAATGGCAAAGAAAACAAACAAGAGAGATTAAACTTGTACATTGAAGACTTTGTATAGTGACAATGAAAATGAATAGAAGCAAATGGAGCTGTCCTCTAAATACATTTATCCTGAATCAGTGCCTCTATTCAGAGGATTGATCCCTCCAAGACCATGATCCCCTCAAAAATAATAAAGATGCATTTTGATCAGCAAAAACTGAATAGAAAACTATAATTATGAATTTCCAAAGTAAATCATGGGTGATATGCACAGGAGGAGGGCTTGGAAATGTGGGAGCCAGTTTGAAGGAATGGGAGACTTGAGAGCCAGTAGTCAGTGTGGTTGGAAGGGCACCAAAGAATCTTTGGCTGATTTCACACTTTGGCCTCATTTCTGACAAATGTTAGCCCAAAATCTCTCTCAATGCAATGTCCCCTTTTGAGAATATAAAGCAGGATTTACTGAAACCAACACATGATTATCACAGGAGCAATACCAATATCTTTTAAATCTACTTAATATTAGTAAACAAAGAAGAAAACAGAATTAGTTATATACACATAGAAGTTTTAAAGCATATTATGTTCATATTCATGTATTGTTCTCATAGCATAAGGTCTTTAAAGACAGAAACTGCCTTGATCCTTTGTTCTGATACCTAACAGCACAAGATTGATAGAAAGATGGATGAAAGGAGAGGTGGATGGATGGATACTGGATGATAGATGATATACATACTACTTATATCTGCACAAAAACAAATGTTCAAATAAAATAATTGGATAATTTCTGGGACTTGGAATAACATAAGAAGATATAGAATGATTTGTCTTAGCCCTTGGCATGCCCTTCCTGCTTTTACACTAAGTCTAAATACCAACCCTTAAGATATCCCCATCCCCCAGACATTTGGAGAAGCAATAACTTTACTGTAGAAGAAAACTGGCTCATTGCCTAAGAGATCAGAATGACTCAGGAGACAGAGTGATTAACAAAAAAAATGTTATCAGGCTAAGAGATTACTGTTTAAATCACAAGAAGTCTTTGCAAAAACTATTAAGATTAAGTAACTATCTTCTTTCCAGTCCATCATTCCCAGTGCTTTGTAGTCAACACCCACAACCCACTCATTTCCTTATAACCTCTAAAATAAGGTTTCACACAAGTGGATTGACTCAACACCTTTCAAGGTCTTAGAAAGTGGGAGTACAGTGGTTAAGAAGGAGATAGAGGAAGTAAATAGCACATAGTGTTTCAGGTATGTTTTATAAAAGGATAAATGGTGCCATGAGCTCACATCTGAGAAGAAGAAAACATCATGGACGAGAAACTGGCTAATTAGGTATGGCATTCCTCAAAGAATTCAGTTTGAGTGTGCGCAGTGAATCTGACCCCAAGTGGCCTTATGAAGTCCATATGAAAAGAACATTGCAATATAATTGTTCTAGCTCCGGTTCTACCTTGTGTGACCTTAAACAAATCTTTTTGCCAATCGGTCCTTTGTAAAATAGAAAAAAATTAGTACCTTCACCCAAATAACTGGTTGTTATAAGGTCAAGCAAATTGTTCCTACCAATGATACTTTTAAAAAATAAAACAGAAATAAAAGGCATTTTGTACTTTAACTTGTTTATTTTACAGAAGAGATGATTAAGGAGACCATGGTAAAACCAAGAGATGTTAATGGTACTTGTTTTAAAGTACATGGCTAATTAGTAGCAGACACAAAACAAAAATTCATTTGCCTGAGTCCTAATTAAATGTTTTTATTCACTATATGATTTTACCTTCCTCCTACTTTCCACTTGATAACTCAATTGTCTGAGCTTGCAAGCATAGGATAGTTGATTCATTTAGAATGATAATACACATATTTGTATTTTCACTGTGATTGAACTAACTGAAGAATGTCTAGATATTCTCAACATAGATATAGATATTTTCTGAGTTTTAATTTAGAAAAAGCTGTAAGGCTAAACATGTTTAGTAATTAATTGAAATCATACTGGTGTATGTACTGTTATTAGCAAATAATGTATCAATATAGGATTTATAAATATGCTTATGATTCATCTTTACGGAAGGCTTGGGATCTTCATTTTAATTTCAGTTTCTTGAAGGTGCAAGTAAAATGTAGGAAAATAATTTGGCTTACATTGAATACCTTATGGTTCTGGAGGTCTTCGGATGCCGGGACTCTGCTCAGGGTGGGGAGGGAAACTCAACTCACTGACTCCGAGGGGCCCCAATGAAGACAGCCAGGTGTGGGAGCAAGAGACTTTTTAAAACTTTTTATAATTCCATTAATATTTACTTATAAGATACTAAATACTGAAATATTTTGAAGACTATATTACCTTCAGTTGTATTAATCTCGGTAGAAATGATATCCCACCAGTAGGGATATGTTACTCTAAAGAGAAAAAACTTCACTGATAGAAAGTAAAATAATAGACCAAATTGTATGATGAACCACTATTGAAGTAATACTTGTCTTTGGCATAATAAAGAAAAACTTTAATAATAAAGAAAAACGTTGTTCATTCTACTACTGATGGACTATTATTTTTAGTTATTTCCAATGTGGGTTTATAACAAATGATACTTTTTTCTAATTATTAATATACATGTCTTTAAGTGAAATGCACATTTGTTTCTGCTTGGTATGTATTTAGGTGTAAAATGGCTATGTCTTGGGTAAGTAATAATTTCAGCTTTTATAAATACTCTCAAATATTTTGTTTTATTTAAAATTTTAATTTTCTATGGGTGTGAGGATAAAACGCAGGGCTTCAGATGCTGTTTATCCCTAGCCCTACTTAAGAACAATTTTAGGTACTGTGTGGTATACAAAAATGTTAATGGTAGGGTATCATGCATAAAACAATCCAGCACCATACTCTTCACCAAAATATCCACTATATTTTCTAGGGTAAGATCTTGAACCGGGTAACAAAAGCCACCAAGTAAGAGTTCTGTCATTTTCTATTGGTCAGCACTGTACATCCTACTTTCACCCCAATTCTAAGTTCTATTATCCTTTCAGTTTATTTTAACAAAGGTGCTGTTCTTCATTCTAGATAATGCCAATTTCTTTCTCTGTGATTTGAATTCCATCCAATCTTAACGTTTCAAAAGCCATCATCAATTGTACCTTATTGGTCCTGTATCTTCAAACTCTAGCTTGCATTGGCTTCTCCTTAGTATTTAAGAATATTCAGTTTTCGAAGGCAGATGGAATAGAAAAAGGATCACTAAGAAAATTATGGCTGGAGGAATCAGTCAGGATGGTAGATGTGGGCCGAAAGTAGATAAAGGACCAAACATGATGACCTCTCAGTGTCTGTGTTGCAAGTCATAATGCCCAAAATTAGAGAGAGAGTATGGGGAATATTGTCTAACGTGGAGGCAGGGGGAAGGTGGGAAAAGGGTGGTATACCGGGGATATTGGTGGTGGGGAATGTGCACTGGTGGAGGGATGGGTGTTTGATCATTGTGTGATTGTAACCCAAACATGGAAGCTTGTAACTATCTCATGCTGATTCAATAAAATTTAAAAAAGAACATTCAGTTTTCTTCCTCTTGACAAAATAACATTTCCCTATTTGTTACATTTTTACACACATACATCCACACATAATAAAGATTAATTCACTTTTTAAATTTTTTACTTGTTAGTGAATAATTATGAGATACACAATTACAAAGTTGTTCATGATTGGGTTTTTGGTCATACAATGTTCCAATGTCCCTAGTAGCTCTCCATCCCTTCCCCACCTCCAGTCTGTCTCTACAGCAGGCACTTTTCCTCTCTCTCTCACTCTCTCTATCCTTCTCTTGCTCTCTCTCTATTTATTGCTCGCAATACAGGTACTGAAAAGTTTGTCTTTTCATGTACATTGAGCACTTAGCTCTTGTCCAAAGAGATCACCTCCAACTATCATTGTCATAGGGGTCCCTTCTCTATCCTAACTTCCCTCTCCCCTTGAACCCACTTGTGGCAAGCTTTCAACCATGGACTAGTTCTCCTGGCCCTCGTTTCTACTGTCTTTTGTAAAAATCATAGTCTCATACTATGATTTTTACATCCCACAAATGAGTGCAATCATTTTATATCTGTTCCTCTCCTTCTGACTCTTTTCACTCATCATGATGCTTTCCATGTCTTTCCATTATAAGAAAATTTCATAACTTTATTTTTCCTGGTGGCTGCATATTTTCCCACTGTGTAAATATACCATGGTTTCTTTGTCCAATCATCTGTTTTCAGGCACTCGGATTGTTTCCAGATTTTTGGCTATTGTGAACAGTGCTGCAATGAACATAGAAGTGCAGATGGCATTTCTGCTGTGTTTTATTGGGCCCCCAGGGTATATTCCCAGAAGTGGTATTGCTAGGTCAAATGTAAATTCAATTTCTAGTTATTTTGAGTAATGCTCATATGAATGTTTTCCCCAAAAGTCTGGACCTGTCGGCATTCCCACCAACAATGAATGAGGGTCACTTCCTCCCCTCCATGCCAGCACTGATTGTTCTTGTTCTTTTAGATGTGTGCCAGTCTCTATGGTGTGAAATGTATCTCATTGTTGTTTTGATTTGTATCTCCTTGATGATTAGTGATGCAGAGCATTTTTATGTGCCTTTTGGCCATTTGTATTTCTTCTTTGAGGAAGTTTCTGTTCATTTATTCTCCCTATTTTTTGATGGGGTTAACTTTTTTTTGTAAAATTGTGCCAGTGCCTTAAGTATCTTTGATATTAACCCCTTGTAAGATTGGTATTGGGTAAATTTTTTTTATTCTGTGGGCTGTATTTGTGCTTTGGTCACCATTTCTTTTGAGGTACAGATGCTTCTTAGTTTAATGCAATCTCATTTGTTTATCTTTACTTGCACTTGATTAGCCGGTAGTGTTTAATCTTTGAAGATGCCTTTAGCCTCATTTGCTGTCATGAAGGGCTCTATGTATGTTTGCTTCCAAGAAGCTTATAGGTTGAGGTAAGATATTGAGTTTTTTAATCAATTTTATATGTGCATAGAGTTATAAAAAGGTCTGAGTTCTTTTTCATTTTTTTGGTATGTAGCTGCCCAGGTTTCCTAGCACCACTTATTGAAGAGGCGTTCCTTGCTCCACTTCATATTACTTTGATCTTTATAAAAAACTAAGTGATCATCTATTTGAGAATTGATCTGCAGGTCTGTAGTTATTCTAATACCATGCTGTTTTAATTACTACCACTTTGTAATATAAGTTGAAGTTGAGGATGGTGATGCCTCCCACCTTCTCTTTCTCAATGATTGCATTAGCTATTTGTGAAGGGATATTTCTCTATTTGAATTCAGAAGTGTTCAGTATTTGAAAAAATGTCATGAGTATCCTTATAGGGACTACATTAAATCTGTGTAATGCTTTGGGGAGTATTGACATTTTGACAATATAAATCCTCCCAATCCATGAGGCGGGCATGTGTCTCCACTTCTTCATGGCCTCTTTTATCTCTTGAAGTAGTTTTTTTGTAGTTTTCTTTGTAAAGGTCCTTTACTTCTTTAGTTAAGCTGTTTCTGAGGGACTTGACTTTCTGAGGCACAATTTTGAAAGGATTCACTTTGTAAATATCTCTTTCTTCTCTTTCATTAATTGTATATACAGAAGTCATGGACTTTTGGGTATTGTTTTGTAAACTGCCACTTTAATGTACAAATATTGTTTCTAGGAGCTTTTTATAGAGTCTTTAAGATTTTCGAAGTATAATGTTATGTCATCTGTAAATAGTGAGAGCTTGACTTTTTCCTTTTCTACCTAAATACTCTTGAAATCTTTTTCTTCCCTTACTGTTATGGCAAATACTTCCAGTACTATACTGAAGAAGAGTGACAAAAGTAGACAACTTTGTCTTGTGTCTCATCTTAGAGAGAAGGCTTTTAGTGTTTCTGCATTGGGAATAATGCTTGTTCTGTGGCAGATGGCTTTGACTATATTGAGGAAAATTCCTTCAACTCTCATTTTGTTGAGAGTTTTGAATTGGTGCTGTATCATGTCAAATGTTTCCTCTGCATCTATTGATATGACCATAAGGTTTTTGTCTTTTCTTTTATTCATATGGTGCATTATGTTGATTAACTTGTGAATGTTGAATTATCCTTGGATCCACTAGATGAATCCTACTTGGTCATGGTGTGTGATCTTTTTGATGAGTTGTTGGATTTTATTTGCTAGTGTTTTGTTGGCCTAGTTCAGCCCTGAGATTTTAGCAGCCTCTCCTTGCTCATCCTTCTCAACGCTGCCGTATTGGAAGCTCTTCTAGGGTCAGGGGAATGAAGCCTATTTTTGTTATTGTTTTTAGCATATCAAATACTCCACGGATAGCTTGCCAGGCTCTGCCATGGGGGTGGCATGTTGTAACGATCTGCACGCTGACAAACACGCCACACATCTTGTGCATGGATGTGCTGCTCATGTGTAGAAAGTACTGGCCAGATCAACACAGTCGATGCAATGAGTCCGTCCCTGCACCCACCTGCATCTCTAGGCAGCACCTGTTGCTTTGCTCTTCACCGGTTGGCACCATTGCCACCCCTCGACACAATGAGGTTCCCCAGCGTTCTCCCTTCAGAAATCCAACACACCATTCCGTCGGTAAAAATGCCTACAGCACCCAGTCCAGACAAGGTCAGACCTGAACACCTGAAGAATCTGCCACCACTACTCGTCACACACTACCTGACGAGCTCTTCACACACTACCTGTCTAAATGCAAGGTTCCATCCCAGTGGAAAATCAGCAGGACTGTCCTGTTGTACAAGAAGAAAGACACCCAAGACATCGGCAACTATCACCTGAACTGCCTGTTGTCTGTCTTCTACAAGCTATTCACTTGAGTCATCCTGAATACAATTGGCAGAACACTAGACAAAGGACAACAATGCAAGCAAGCCAGGTTTTGAAAAGAATTCAGCATGATCAACCATATCCACACGGTGACAAAGATCATTGAGGTTTTGCGAGAGTTCAAGATGCCGCTCTGTCTAACGTTCATAGATTTAAAAAAGGCCTTTGACTTTGTTGAGACTGAAGCAGTCATCGAAGCCCTAGCCAAGCAGGGTGTTCAGACTCAGTACATCAGGATCCTCTGTGAGCTGTATTCACCACCAGGATCTCACCATTCTACAAGGAAGTGATCATCCACATAAAGAGAGGGGTTCGGCAGGGCGATATTATTTCACCGAAATTCTTCAGTGCCTTCTCGAGAACATCATGTGATGACTGGAATGGGAAGGAATAGGAGTGAAGATAGACAGTTGGCAACTACACCACCACCGCATCACTGCTGACATCATCCTAATATACCAAACATTAGCCAAGTAGCAAGAATGCTGGCCAACTTCAACCGTGAGTGTGGAAAGGTTGGACTGGAGCTGGATCTCACCAAGACCATGTTCATGAGAAACGAACTAGTTCCTGACGTTCCACTTGCTCTTAATGGAACAAACATCTCTGAATGCAGCAGTTATGTGTACCTAGGTTGAGAACTCAACATGGTGAATGACCTGGCACCTGAGCTGCGCAGGAGGAAGAGAGCAGTGTGGGATGCCTTTAAGAGCATCAAAGAAGGTCATCTTAGTCACTATATGTTAATAGTCAACTAGCCTAGCCTAATTTCACAAAAACTGTCAGTGAACACATCAAGCTGCACAAAAAGTCCTTTGTAAAGAGACCATAGCCCCACGTCTTCAACTGAGGCTCCTCACAAGCTAAGGAATTGCACCTGACAGTAAAGCCCATAACAATATGAAGAAACAGTGAAAATCCTCACCACCAGGAGAAATGGAAGAGAGGATCTCAGAAACCTCAACAGGGACTTTTCAGAAATACAACTTCCTCTCAGATAAAGGATTCAGAGAGGAAATAGTAAAGATGGTTGATGAACTCAAAGAAACTATGGAACGAACATCCAATAAATTAAGGGAGGATATGGATGCAGCTTTGGAATGGTCCATCAAGATAATCCAGGAAGAAATGAGAGCAGAAATTTCAAAGCTACGAACAGAAGTGTCACAATTAAAAGAATCGGCAGATGAAATAAAAAACTCAGTAGGAGCCCTCAATAGTAGAATGACTACAGCCAAAGACAGAATCAGTGAGCTTGAAGATGAGCTGCAGAAAGCAACAACAAATAATGGCAAAAGACCTCAAAATGGCTCTAGAACGAATTAGAGTCTTAGGGGATGACCTCAAGAGAAGCAACATAAGAATCATTGGAGTACCAGAAGCACAGGGAACCAATTCCAACGAAAAAAACACAATTAAAGACATCATTGCTAAGAAATTCCCAGATCTAGAGAATGCGGGCATCCAGATCCAAGGAGTCCGAAGGGTGCCAGTTAAAAGGGACCCAAATAAAAATCCCCAAGGCATATCATAGTCAGAATGATGGATGCTGTGGATAGAGACACAATAATGCAAGCAGCAAGATCAAAGAAGGAAATCACATACAAAGGAGCACCCCTTAGATTCACAGCAGACCTATCAGAGGAACCTTCCAAGCCCGAAGACAATGGTGGGATATAGTGAAAAAACTTAATGAAATGAACGCTTCACCAAGAATATTTTACCCGGCTAAATTCTCAGTTAAGAGCGTCAAAGAAGTTGTTAAGAGGACGAAGATCCACTGGCTCCAGGCACATCTTTTTGACTCTACCGTTTTTCCTGCACTAATATACGCCTCAGAGACCTGGGCCTTATGAAAACAGAACGAGAACACTATCCAGGTCTCCCAAAGAGGAATCAAAAGATCTATGCTTGGAATATCACGTTTCACTCAATTGAGAGGGTTCCAGAGAATCAGGAACGCTGTCTCATTTGCCAAGCTGTCGAAAATCAGATGGGCTGGATACATAAAGCGATTTGGAGACAACCGCTGGACTAGAGCTCTTACCGACTGGATTCAATGGGATGTCAAAAAAATGCCTGGCTGCCCACGTATGAGATGGTCAGACTTTTTCATCAAGACCCTGAAAGAACAGTTTGAGGCTCTTCGTGTTCCTGGAGCGAGCAGACGCCATTGGGTTATACTAGTACATGACAGAGATGAATGGAGATGTTATTGGGGTCTCCTTGAGCAAATCGATGACCAACAGGATGACAAGTGATACAAATGATACAAGTATTTTGTTGAGATCTTTGCACCTGTGTTCATCAGGGATATCAGCCTGTAATTTTCTTTTTTGTGGTGTCTCTGTCTGCTTTTGGTAACAGCGTGTTATTTGCCTGATAGAAACTGAGAGTGTTTCTATTTCTTGAATTTCCTGGAAAAGCTTGAAAAGAACTGGCAGTAGGTCCTCCTTAAAGGTTTGGAAGAAATCACTAGTGAATCCATCTGGGCATGGGCTTTTTATATTTTAATTTCTTTTGAATTTACATAAATACTTTATATATACAATTTTTTCTGACATTTTTGATACGAAGTTGTAAATATCTGCTGTGGTATGCAGTATTCAATTATTCTTTTTATATTGATACATTTTAAATTTCAATAAAATTAAATTTGCTGCACTCTTCTTTCTTCTATATTTCTTTTATGACTTATGCTTTATTTCTATGGAATTAAATAATTCATTCCATACATAAATATCTTGAAGATAGTATACTTTCTACTTAATACATATAACATTAAGATATAATTTATATACACTAATTGGTTTATATTGACATATCATTTATATACCTATAAACTTATAGCTAAATTTATGATTTTATGTTGTACTGTAACCTTTTGAAACTTTTTTCACTCCAGATGTTTATAAGATTTACATATATATATGTACACACATTCCTATTTCACTTACATATATAGGCATATATACATTATATATATACAATGTTCCCCTTTTTCTTAGGGTTTAAGTAACCAAAAATGAAATTATTAAGTATTTGCAAGTAGTCTACAGTATTCATCTCAACTTATCTGGTTCCATAAGACTATCTAATTATCCTAACACAAGTATAGAAAAGTTCACAATTTCACCCACTGATTATATGCTATATGGCTTATACCAAAATTACATTAATATATGTTCTTTATTATAGTTTCATTATATTTTTTAAAAAATTTGTCTATTCGTGTCCTAAAACTGCACCATTTTATTATTATGGCAAAGTAGCAAATTTGCTATCTAGTAGTGCTTTTTCTCTAGACTGTTATTCAAAACTGTTTTAGCTATTCTTATTTTTTTTTAAGTTTTTATTGTGTTGAATCACCATGAAAAAGATACAAAGCTTTCAGGTTTAAGTTTCAGTCATATAATGATTGAACCCCTATCCCTTTACCAGTGCACATGTTCCAACACCAAGAACCCCAATATACCCTCCTCCCACCTCCCCACCTAAGTAGCTAATGATCTTCACTTTATTCTCTCTATACTTTGAATACATTCAATATTTAAACAGAGAACTCACTAGTATTGTCTGGAATTTTCCCCCAACAATCAGGCCTGCTAAAATTTCTTTTCATTGCTGAGAATGAAGATTCTACGAGCTCGCACAGCCGCAACAGCAGCCACGCAGTTTTGGATTTCTGATATTTTAGCTCAGTTCACAGTCTAGATGCATTTCTGTAAGAAGCTGCTCTGGGTGCCAAAATGGGTTAGAAGACCTCTTGGACCATAGTCTTTAGGAGCAGAGGGTCCGTTTCGTGCGAGGCAGCTCTGGATCTTATCTGGGCTGAGGGCGTACCGGTAACGCCCCCTTCCCATGATTGCCTATGAGCCCCAACACTGCAAAATTCATACCTCTGGGTTGGGAGTCTTAGAAGGTGGCTCTCACCACGTAGTTGTTGCCGCCGCCACCATTTTCTGTGCAGAAAAACAGGGTGGAGAGGAAAAATCCCTCCCCGGGCGGCACGGAGTTGTAGCACAGCTCACAGTCTAGATGCATTTTTGTAAGAAGATGCTCTGGGTGCCAAAATGGAAGTGCCAAAATTAGAAGACCTCTCGGGTCATAGTCTTTAGGAGCAGAGGGTCCATTTTGTGTGCTGTTTTAGCTATTCTTTACTGTCTCTTACCACCCCTGGACAGTGCAGGACAATTGGACTCTTTGCTACAAGCACTGCTCTGGACCCAGGGTCGGACTGAAATCTTAGCACAACTAATAAGACTGTATTGTTATTTGAAATTGTGTTGTAATTTGGAATTGTTCCTCATTTTCGAATTTTGGTGTTTTTGTAAAAAGAAAAAGGGGGATATGTAGGATAACATAGCCTCAGTAGTTTAGGTTTATTGGGTTACTCCCGTTACAGTGCTCCTATTCCTCTTTGTTTATTTGTAGCTTCTTTCTTAGTGTCCTGTTGACTTGTAAATAATGTTTTTCTCTTCTCCTTGAGTCCTTTGCATAGTTTATTCAGAGCAAGTCCTTTTTGTATGGACACAGGAAGACTTAACAAATGTTATGCCTTTGTAACCTGGGAGTCATTTGACTCTACATGATATTTTCCTCCAGGGCATCTGTTCTCTTGACCTAAGCCTCAGCTGCCCTTACTTCCTAGCACCCCCAAAGCACGGTCCCGACGTGGGACAAGAAGGACCCAGGGCAAGCGGTGAGTTGTGTGCTACCCTGGCATCGAGATGGGCCTGGCCAAAGGGCCTAATGCTTAACTATAAGTTAAGAGCTTGATCATGGACAAATGCTGTCATGATCCAAACAGTGATACTAGATTTGGACCCTGCTAGGGTGAGGAATGATTAATCTGGCCTGAGTGCTGTGGTCTGAGCCTGTGGCAAGATGTTGCCAGGAGAGCCGCCTTGGAAGCCTCAATGTATCCCTTGCTATGTCCATACAAAAATAACTAGTATTAAGATGTTAATAAGTTCCTGGACTAAGGAAAACAAAAAAACCTTAAGAGTGAGGAAGGGCTTTGGAGGGCGCTGCCCTCAGGAAGGGCTTTCTTATGTTGATTTGGCTACCTGGCTGGTTGTAGCCTAGAGGGCAAGGTGGGAGAGACAAGTAGGAGGAGAGAGAGAAGCCAGAGGGAGGCAGCAGTTGAGCAGTAGATCCAGAGAGGCCGGAGCTGGGAGTGCGGGAGATGAGAAAGATGGAAGATTGAATAAATGGTAACTAATCAGCAACCAGCTTGGTCCTCGTTCTTCCTTCGCCTGTCCTTGACCATCGGCCGTCCTGATCCAGTCCACACACTGCGGTTCTAGAGCACCGAACGCGGGTGGTGAGACAGAGTCGCCCGGAGAGCCCACGAGTGCACTCGCCCCTCGGCGAGCCTTAGTTTTTTACACTTTACTAATGTTGCTCAATATGAATTACAATATAAATCAGTATCACATTGTAAATGTTCTTTAAGAGTATCTGTAATAGCATATAGGCATATTAAAAGATATTTATCGTTTATTATTCTTCTGTTTTGAGGCCACACGTCACAGTATTCTGGGTTTTCTCTTGGCTCTACACTCAAGGATCACTCAGGGAACCATATGGGGTGCTGGGAGTCAAATCCAGATCCATCATGTGGAATACAAATGCCCTACCCATTGTACTCTCTCTCCAGTTCCCTATCATCTCTTATTCTTTTTTCTTTTTTTCTTTTTTGGGTCACACCTGGCGATGCACAGGGGTTACTCTTTGCTCTGCACTCAGGAATTACCCCTGGCAGTGCTCAGGGGACCATATGGGATGCTGGGAATGGAACGCGGGTTGGTCACATGCAAGGCAAACGCCCTACCCCCTGTGATATTGCTCCAGCCCCTCATTTCTTATTCTTAAGGAAATTCAAATAAGAACCACAGTAAGATACCACTTCACACCGTTGAAATGGCTATTATTTAGCATTCAAGAAACAAGCACTTAGGACATATTCTTAGGACATTTTGGAGAGAAGAGATACCTGGAACATCATTGGAAGGAAAGTAAATCAATGCAGCCATTATAGAAATCAGTGTGGAAAATCCTTAAAGAAAGGAACAGAAAAATTACATACATCCACTTATTCCACCTATACCCCCAACTCTAAATATATTAATTTGAAGAACTACATTCACACCTCTGTTTATTGCAGGATCATTTATAACAGCAAGAACTGAACCTAAGCTAAGTGTCCATTAACCAAAGAATGAAAAAAAGTAATGTTGTCTATAAATGCAATAGAATACTACTCAGGGAAATATGCTGCCAGAGCCCATGTGCTGCTTATGCCCACATGGCTGAGCACATGTGGTGCCCGAGTTAATGTGTCACCTGCTTCTTCCCTCTTGATATGTGTATTTTTCTGTCTAATACTGGGATGTGTGTAGAGGCTCTCTCCGCCCTTGGAGAAGCCTGCATTCTCTCTTGAGGGTGTTACTCTCTCACTCTCTCCCCCTCCACACCTTCAAAAACTCTCCAAATAAAATCTATTTACTTCACACAAACACACACACAAAGACTACTACTCAGCTATAAGACAGAAAGATGAAGGAGTGTGTAAATTGGAAAAAGAGGCCAAATGCATGGTAAAAAATGGACGTGGACTTTGGTGGACTGAATATGGAAGAGGCACATGGTTTTAAATAGTGCTCACATGAAACTTGCATACTCTTCTAATGCAATATTACTTCAATTAAAAATAATGAAATGAAAATGAGTATCTACAAATTTGTAATGTAAGATAAAATCCTGTTGCTATGAGTATCTATACATTTGTTATATAAGATAAAATCCTATTGCTATATTAATTACATCTAAATTTATATATAAAACATTTAAAGAGAATAATCATGTTTTTTAAATGAATCCCCCCTCCCAAGAACACAATAGAACTCTACTTTCACGAAGGATTTAAATTGTTTTAAATTATTGGGTCACATAGAAGATCTAGTTCTTAGTCTTTGAGCAATTTCTGTACCATTTTCTATAGAAACTGACCCAAATGTGATTCCCACCAACAATGATTCCCACCATACACCATGACCAAGTAGGATTCATCCTAGGGATGCAAGGATGGTTTAACATTTGCAAATCAATCAACATAATTCATCATATCAGTAAAAGAAGTAATAAAAACCATATGATCATATCAATAGCAGCATAGAAAGCATTTGACAAGATCCAGCACCCATTTATGATGAAAACTCTCAGCAAAATGGGCATCAAAGTAACTTTCCTCAACATAGTCAAAGCCATCTACCACAAGCCCATGGCAAGTATCATTCTCAGTGGGGAAAAACTAAAATCCTTCCCTCTAAGATCGGGCATAAGACAAGGTTGCCCAATTTAGCCACTCCTATTCAATATAGTACTGTAAATCCTGGCCATAGCAATTAGACAGGAAAAAGATATTAAGGGCACACAGAGAGGAAAGGAAGAGGTCAAGCTATCACTATTTGCAGACGTTATGATACTATACTTAGAAAACCCTAAAGACTACAGAAAATCTCTTAGAAACAATAGGTCGATATAGTAAAGTGGCAGGCTACAAAATCACCCGAAAGTCCATGGTTTTCTTATACACAAATAATAAAAGGGAAGAAAGACACATTTTAAAAAGCTCGTTCACAACAGTGCCTCAGAAAATCAAGTACCTCGGAATCACCTTAGCCAAAGAGGTGAAGGACCTATACAAAAAAAATTACAAAACACTACTTCAAAAAATTAAAGAGGACACTAGGAAATGGAGACACATCCTTTGCTCATAGATAGGGATAATTAACATTATCAAAATGGCAATACTGCCAAAAGCACTATAGAAATTTAATGAAGTTCCTATCAGGATACTCATGACAGTTTTTAAAGAAATAGACAAAACACTCCTGAAATTTCATATGGAACAATAAACCCCCATGAATAGCTAAAACAATCCTCAGGGAAAAGAAGATGGGTGGCATCACCTTTCCCAACTTCAAACTCTACTACAAAGCAGTAGTAATTAAGGCAGCATGGAATTGGGCTAGAAACAGACCTGCAGACTTGAACAGAGTTGAATATCCTGTCACAGACCCCCAAATATATGGCCACTTAATATTCAACAAAGGAGCAAGAAATGTGAAGTGGAACAAGGAAAGCCTCTTCAAAAAGTGGTGCTGGGAAAACTGAATAGCTACCTGCAAAAAAATGAACTCTGACCTCTGTCTAATGCTAGGCACAAAAGTCAGATTAAAATGGATTAAATACCTCAATATCAGACATGAATCTATAAGGTACATAGAGGAAAAAGTAGCAGAACTCTCCATGACATTGAAGCTAAAAGCATCTTTAAGGATGAAACAGTACTGACCATGCAAGTGGAAGCAAACATAAACAAATGGGACTACATCAAAGTAAGAAGCTTCTGCACTTCAAAAGAAGCAGTGACCAAAATACAGAAAGAGTCCATAGAATGGGAAAGAATATTTACCCAATATTCATCTGATAAGGGATTAATATCCAGGATATACAAGAAACTAGTAGAATTGTACAAGAAAAAAGTCCCCAACCCCATCAAAAATGGGGAGAAGAAATAAACAGAAGTTTCCTTAAAAAAGAAATACAAATGTCTAAAAGGCTCATGTTAAAGTGCTCCACTTTAAAAAATCACTGGTCATCAGGGAGATGCAAATCAAAACAACAATGAGCTATCATCTCACACCACAGAAACTGGCACACATTCAAAAAGAACAAAAGCAACCAGTGCTGGTGTGGATGTGGGGGAAAAGGGATGTTCTTTCACTGTTAGTGGGAATGCCGACTGGTCCAGCCTTTCTGGAAAAAAATATGGCCACGCCTTCAAAAACTAGAAATTGAGCTTCCATATGACCCCGCAATATCACTTCCGGGAATATATCCTGAGGATGCAAAAAAGCACAGTAGAAATGACTTCTGTACCTATATATTCATTGCAGCAAGCACTGTTCACAATAGCCAAAATCTAGAAACAACCTAAGTGCCCTAGAACAGATGACTGGTTAAAGAAACGTTGCTACATCTACACAATGGAATACTATTCAGCTGTTAGGAGAGATTAAGTCATGAAATTTGCTTATAAATGGATAGACATGCAGAGTATCATGCTAAGTGAAATCAATCAGAAAGAGAGGGACAGACATAGGACTGCACTCATTTGTGGAGTATAGAATAACATCACATGAGGCTGACAAATGAGGAATCAGTCGGGATGGGATATATGGGCCGAAAGTAGATAAAGGACCAAACATGACCTCTCAGTGTCTGTGTTGCAAGCCATAATGCCCAAAAGTAGAGAGAGAGATTATGGGGAATATTGTCTGCCATGGAGGCAGAGGGAGGGTGGAAAAGGGGGTGTGTGCCAGGGATATTGGTGGTGGGGAATGTGCACTGGTGGAGGGATGGGTGTTTGATCATTGTGTGATTGTAACCCAAACATGGAAGATTGTAACTATCTCACTGTGATTCAATAAATTTTTTTTAAAAAAAGAAAAAGAAGGAGGGTTGCCTTTTCACTGCATCTGCACCAAACACTCGGTGTTTCCAGCCTAGTTAATATATGCCATTCTCACTGGTGTGAGGTGATATCTCACTTTTGTTTTGATTTGCATGTTCCTGATAACAAATTATGATGAAGAATTTTTCATATGTCTGCTGGCCATCAGAATGTTCTATATGGAAGTGTCTGTTCATCTCATCTCCCAGTTTTTTTATGGGATTATTGTTTGTTGTCGTTGTTGTTGTTTAGTATTGCGCATGCTTAGTGTATTTTTATATTAGCCCTATATCTAATGTATGATCCAGCAATTCCACTTTTTGGAGTCTGACCCCAAAATATAAAACATTAATTCAAGAAAACATATGCACACTTATGTTTATCACGTTGCCTAGTGCAATAGCCAGAATATAGAAAAAACTATGTGTTCAATGACAAACATACGATAATGAAGTACTTGTTGATATACACAATGAAATATGATGCAGCTGTAAGAAAAGATTAAAGTATGCTGCTTGATTCAATGCCTAGGGGACTGAAGGGTATTTTTTAAAGAAAAAATATGTTAGAAGAAGAACAAATACCAGATCACCTCACTCATCTGTAGAATGCACTGTAGCACTGTAGTCCCATTGTTCGATTTGCTCGAGTGGGCACCAGTAACGTCTCCATTGTGAGACTTGTTGTTACTGTTTTTGGCATATCGAATACTCCACGGGTAGCTTGTCAGGCTCTGCCATACGGGCGGGATACTCTCAGTAGCTTGCCGGGCTGTCCGAGAGGAACAGAGGAATTGAACCCGGGTCACCCACGTGCAAGGCAAACGCCTTACCCGCTGTGCTATCGCTCCAATCCAAGGTCACCATAAATTAGAATTTTTAAAATATTCATCTGTAGAATATAAACAAAATAAGGGAGTTGACAAAACAATGGAATAGATTAAACTAAACAACGACAAGCCCTTGGCTTTGAATTACAAAACTTGGTAACAAAGTAAAGAACGTTGCTGGGATGGGAAGGAAGATTAAACCAGAGGTGACTTAAGGACAATGGTAGAGGGTCATGAGCACTTTGGTGATGGTAGGAGCAGTAACTCTGTGCATCAGTACTATAAAACTAAATGCTATTAATACTATATTACATAAATTATAACAAATATTTTATAGTAAGTTTTAAAATTTTATAATTTTATTCCTAAAGTGTAAATTTATTGTAAAACATGTAATGTACATTGCAATTTTTATTTCAGTGTATATTCTTTTCAAAAATTTTATTTTAGGCACTGTGATTTACAATACTGTTAATTGCAGGGTTTCATACATAAAATTTTCCAGCACCACCAAAATGACCATTTCCCTAGACCACTGTTTCAATGCCCACTCCATGTTATTGTCTTCCATATCCCTACCATGATAAGCTTCCTACTGAAGACCAGTTTCCAGTTTCTGTTGTTTTGGGGCATTTGTTATTTCCTTACTATGATTCTCTGTATCACTTACATGAGAGAGATCATTCTGTATGCTTATTTCTTTCTGACTAACTTCCCCTTAGCAGGATTCTTTCCATATTCATCCATGTAGCAGCATATATCATAATTTTATCTTTTCTTATAACCAAGTATTTTCTTTATCCAGTCATCTGTTCTTGTAGGTTTGAGTTGTTTCCGGATTATGTTTATGTGTATAGTGCTACAATGAATATAGGAGTGCAAATGTCCTTCCTGAGTAGAACTTTTGGACCCTTGGGGTAGAGGGTGAGAAGTGAAATTGCTTAGTCATATGGAAGCTCACTTACTGGTATTTTGGTGCTCATATTGGTTTCCATGAAGGCTAGACCAGTCATCATTCCCATACACAGTGAATGAGGGCTCCTTGCCCCCACATCCATGCCACTAATGGCTGTTATTGCTCTTTTTGATGAGTGCCAGTCGCTCTGGTGTGAAGTGATATTTCATTGCTGCTTTGATTTTCATTTCCCTTATGATTAGTGATTCAGAGCACTATTTCTTTTTTAAAAAAAAATTTTTATTGAGTCACCATGTGGAAAGTTACAAAGTTTTCAGGTTTAAGTCTCAGTTATACAATGCTCGAACACCCATCCCTTCACCAGTGCACATATTCCACCACCAAGAATCCCAGTATAGCTCCACCCCGCACCCCCACACCCCTAGCCCCCCCACGCCCCTAGCCCCTCACCCTTACCCCCCCGCCTGTGTAGCTAATAAATTTCACTTTACTTTCACTTTGATTGCATTCAATATTTCAACAAAACTCACTATTATTGTTTGGAGAGTCTCTCCCCTAAAGTTGGACCTGCTGAAAAGGAAGCATTAGATAATTTGTTTTCCATTGTCAGAGCACTATTTCATATGTCCTTTGACCATTTATATATCTTCTTTGAGGAATTTTATGTTCATCTCTTATCCTCATTTTTAATAGGGTTGGTTGTTTTTTTCTCTTGTAAAATTCTATCAGTGCTTTATATAGTTTGAATATTATTCCTTTGTCAGATAAGTCATGGCCAAATGTTTCCTCCCAGTCTGTGGAATATCTTTTTAATTCTTGTCATCTTTTCTTCTGTGGTGTGGAAGCTTCTTAATTTTATGTAGCTCCATTTATTAATCTTTTCATCTACTTACTTGGCCAATGTCATTGGATTACTGGAGATACTCCTTCATTCAAATGTCATGAAGTCTTCTACCAATGTTTTCATCAATACAGTGTATGAATTTAGGTCAGGTAAATTCCTTTTTGCATATGACTGACCAATTTTCCAGACACCATTTGTTGAAGAGATATTCCTTGTTCCATTTCATATTCTTTGCTCCTTTGTTGAAAAATTAACTATTGATATACCCAAATATTTCCTCTTGACTCTCAATTCTATTTCATTGGCCTGTGGGATTTTCCTTCTTCCTGAGTAGACCTTACTGTATTTTTTTATAAAATACAGTTATACCACTTCAAAAATACCCTATTTACTCCAATTATGAGTTATAACAAAATTTTCTAGTAAACCCTTTTCTCCCAATCTTCTCTTTCTGATTTCTGACACACATGCTAGTTTAAACTTACAGCTTCTTAATCCTAGTTTATATCTGTGAGATTATTCTCCATCTACACCAGTTGTTGCTATTTGAATCATACACAGTATAAAATGTTTCCATTATGTAATTTTATCTCATATTCTTAACTTTTATAAATATAGTTACTCCTTACCATAAAACATATGTCAAACTTCTAAATTTCTCATTAATCTGAAGGTTTTATTCCTGTTAAATTCCATAGAAAAGCATATGGAAATACGTAATAATTTTTTCTGTGTCACATTATAGCTCATACTTTGCTCTAAAGTCAATTTAGTTTAATGTAAAAATACTTGGTTCACATTTTTCTTGAGAATAACTCAGAGTAATTTTTAACATCACAATTTAAAAAAAATTAAAGAATCACGAATTAGAAAGTCTTTCACTGATAATTGCATTTTAGACATATAATGTTCTAGCATCAGTCCCACCATCAGTGTCAACTTCCCTCCACTAGTGTTCCCCAATTCCCTCCTGACCCACCAGCCTGCTGCCTTAATAGGCACATTTTAAATTTTGATGATTGCAGTTTGAGTATCATGTTTTCAATGCTGTTGAGTCTGTGGTTTGGATATATAGCTATACCACTCTCCCACATCACTGATATACCTGAGGTCCCTGGTCCCTGTTCCACTATTATAACTTCCCTTTCTCATCTTCTTCCTTTTATCTCAATTTCTTTCCTTCTCTGTTGTTCCCGCTATACTCTGGGGTCAAGGGTGATGTAGGAATCCTTCCTTTGCTAAATTGCATTTCCTCGTCCAGTTATTCTAAGTATCACAGATAAATGAGTTCATCCTGTGTTAGCCCTTCTTCTGGCTTACTTCAATCAACATGGTTCCTCCCAGTCAATTCAAATTGCAGCACATTGTGTAATTCCATTGTTCCTTTCAGCTGTATAGTATTCCATTGTATATACATACCACATATTCAAAATCCATTGATCTGTCGTTGGAAACCTAAGTTGATTCCATATCTTCACTACTGTACTATGTGCTGCAATGAATAACAGTGTGCATATATCCTTTTGAATTAATAACAGCACAACTTTTGTCTTATTTAAAACATTTAATTTTTTTTATTTTATATGAATCACTGTGAGGTACAGTTACAGACTAACAAACTTTTGTGCTTACGTTTCAGTCATACACTGATAGAGTACCCATCCCTCCACCAGTGCCCATTCTCCACAAATGATTCCAGTATCCCTCCCACCACCCCCACCCCTTCCCCTCACCTCACCCCGCCTTTGTAGCAGGGCATTCCCTTTTGCTCTCTCTCTCCTTCTGGGTTTTGTGGTTTGCAATATAGGTATTGAGTGGCCATCATGTTTGGTCTATAGTCTACATTCAGCCCGCATCTCCCATCCCGAGCGGGCCCTCCAAGCACCCTTTACTTGGTGGTCCCTTTTCTATCTGAGCTACCTTTTCCCCCAGCACATGAAGCCAGCTTCCAAGCTCTGGAGCAATCCTCCTGGTACACATCTCTACTATTCTTGGGTGTAAGTCTTGCATTCTGCTACTTTATATTCCACAAATGAGTGCAATCTTTCTATGTCTGTCCCTCTCTTTCAAAATCATTTCACTTAGCATGATACTCTCCATGCTGTTCCACTTATATGCAAATTTCATGACTTATCCTTTCTAACAGCTGCATAGTATTCCATTGCGCAGATGTACCAAAGTTTCTTTAACCAGTCATCTGTTCTTGGGCACTCCAGTCTTTTCCAGATTCTGGCTATTGTAAACAGTTCTGCAACGAACATACAAGTGCAGATGTAATTTCTACTATACTTTTTTGCATCTCCGGGATATATTCTCAGAAGTGGTATTGCTGGGTCAAATGGGAGCTCAATTTCTAATTTTTTGAGAAGTGCCCATATGGTGTTCCCAAAGGGTTGAAATGGTCGGCATTCCGACCAGCAGTGAAGGAGAGTCCCTTTCTCCCCACATCTTCACCAACACGAGTTGCTTTGTTCTTTAGAATGTGGGCCAGTCCCTGTGGTGTGAGATGATATCTCTTTGTTGTTTTGATCTGCATCTCCCTGATGATTAGTGATGAAGAGCATTCTTTATGTGCCTCTTGGCCATTCGGATTTCTTCTTTGAGAAAGTTTCTGTTCATTTCACCACCCCATTTTCTGATAGGGTTGGATGTTTTTCTCTTGTAGAGTTCAACCAGTGCCTTGTATATCCTTAATATCAGTCCCTTATCAGATGGGTATTGGGTGAATATCCTTTCCCATTCTGTAGATTGTTTTTGTATTCTGGTCACGGTATCTTTTGAGGTGCAGAAGCTTCTTAATTTAAGATAGTCCCATTTGTTTATCTCTGTTTCCAATTGTTTGGTCAGTGGTATGTCATCTTTGAAGATACCTTCAGCTTCAATCTCATGGAGGATTTTGCCGACCTTGTCTTCAATGTACCTTATGGATTCTGGTCTGATAACATCACAACTTTTGCAGACTACTGTGAGCAGATTTCTTCTGAAGTTTTTCTTCTTGATGAACTCCATGACTACCTTAATATACTTCATAAATATATACAATTTTATATGCATAAATATGTATATATGTCTTTGTAATAAGAGTAGTCCTTTTACAGTATCAATAATTTTATTTCTTTCCCATATTTATTTTCATCAAGTTGAAAAATTATAAAATTTCTTGGGTACAGCTTAATACCTCTATATATGTATAGGATTCATGGCACTGCATCCACCGCCAGATTCCAATAGCACCCCATGTACTCAAAAATACAGTGTTTATGAGTACCCAAGCCCTTGATGCAGGCATGCTGCAGTGACCAATTTTTACCATAGCCTTTCTAAACCAGAAGTTCTCTGGACTTGAATGAGAGCACCACTGAACATCTGGGTGGCATGTCTTTGACTTCTCTACAATCCATATTTCAATGTCTACTTCCTGTTAGAAGTATATAAATTCACATCATAATTAAGATCCATGCATAAACTAGGTCAATGAAGAAAAAACCCAACAAATAACTATTCTGTTGATGAATTTTTTTTACTAAACTATGTTTTCCCAAGATTAACTGACTTTTCAGTTGTTCCATTCCAATTTATGCTTTCCAATCACACAAGCCTTATTTCCAGTCACCTATGAACATCTGTAATCAAGCCCAGAACTTCCATTTCTGCTCTGGATAAATTAGAAAATATAGTTGTACCGGCCCTAAAAGTGAGAGAATCAGTCAAGTAAGCTATAAGATCCTAATTAAAAGAAACTCATTAGACTTTTGGCTTCAAGTCTTATATGTAAAAAATTTTGAAATTTGTAACTTCCAACTTATGGGGAGAAATATGATCAAAGTAGAAAAGCAATGCCATTTCAATTTATCTTTCTTTAAATTCCATGGTTCACAAAGTTGTTCATAATATGGTTGTTTCCAGTATTCAATGTTCCAACACCAACATAAATCCCACCGCCAGTGTTATACTCCCTCCATCATTGCTCCCACTCACCTCCCAGACTTGGCCCCTATCAGGCACAAAATAATTTATTTTATATCATATGTTACAACAAAATGGTAAATATAATTATCAAAAAATAGTTCAGTAAAAGAAAAACTGTGAAAATTGCTATATCTCACAGTGGTGCTATTAAAGTCATTGAGGATATACTGAGCTGCTAGTTGCTAACTGAACCTTATTGAGCTTAGAGAGCCTCTGTACTAGTTCTTGAACGTATTAGACAACTGAGGTTGCAGAGAAAACTTTCATCCCCAAATCTAGAAAATGCCAAATCGAGAGGCAAAAATAAAATCCAATAGCGTAGAGCAGGAACACCACTTTATTAAATGTTAATTTTGATAAATTATTGAAGGATCAACATGGACTACCTACCTTATGAAGAAGAGATTCCTGGAGGCCACAGTCTTAAAGGTTTTACCTCCATGAATCACAGCCGGTTCTTATATAAAAGAGACAAAAATAAAAACCATATAATTCTGACAAGGGAGGGAAGAGTAAACACTGCATTGTCCATAACAGCATGTTCTCAAATCAAGCATTCTCTTTTAACAAAACCCTGAAAGACTTAATCAGAATCTTATTCCATCTGGAGAAAGGGCAGTTCTATGTGATTCCAGTACTTTCAAGCCCTCTTGTTTCACCACAGGGGATAGCTATGAAATGCTGTCAAGGACAGTCCAGAGGCACATTCTCACTAAAAGTAAGCATTTAATTATAAGATTATAGAATATTCACTCTATCTCATACCTAACCGCCACACCAATATGTTTCAGTATAAAAAGTACTAGAAATAAACGATCTGCAAAATGCAAACTTTATCTGCTGAAGTAGATGTTAAGGCATACCAGAGCTCATAGGCGAAGGCAAAAATCAAGGACATTAAAGGAATTTGAAGGCTTTGACACCTACAGCTACAGCAAACATTAAACATAGCCTAAATCCTAGTCAGATTAACACAAAACCTCACACTAAAGTCCTATTTAGCTAAGTACTATGTGTGACCTTCAACAAAAAATTTACAAGGAATGCTAGAAGTCTAGAAAAAATACAATCTGTAGATACAAAACAAGCATTATAACCAGACTCAATTATGACAAAGATTTTGGAATTAACTGATATTATTAATCCATTAATAGTTTTAATAAAAAGTAGGCAATATTAAAAGACAGACATAAAATACAGAGATATGAAAATTCTATATAAATATTATAAAAATGTTGGAATATAAAAGCACAACAAAATACTTTGTGCTTTTCAAATATGTTCATCAGTGAAGTAGCCTGGCCAAAAAAGAATAAGTGAGTGTAAAGTTAGATCAAAATATAAACTTCCCAAACTTAAATGCAAGGAGAAAGAAACAATTTTCACAAGCTCTCAGAATAGAGCACCTATGAACTATGGGAAATTTAAGAGGCATGTAATCAAAATAAACTTTAAAACATGTTATTTGTGATATGCAACATTCTATTCCAACTCTCTGACAAGCACAAAAAATTATAAGAGAGACACAAATTATACATATAGGGGAACGGAAAAACATCATTCAAATCCACCCAAATATAATGGAAGGTAGAAACTTAAGGAAAAGAAACATGAAGATCAAGCACTCTTACCATTATTCAGTATTGTACTGGAAGTCCTAACCAGTGCAATTAGGCAAAAAATGAAATAATGGTTATCAAAATTATAAATAAAGATGTAAACTCACAAATATAACAAAATGTGAAAATATATATAGAAAACCCTAAAGACGCTACCAAAAATAAGTGAAGACAGGAAAGTAACAGAATACAACAGCCATTATATATATGCACACACACACACCACACACCACACACACACACACACACACACACACACGGACTATGTTGATTACTCCTAAAACAATTACCACATTTGAAAATTTGGATTGTAAATTGTCAAGTAAACCTCCAGCAATAATTTTTCTAAAATGAGAGGAGAAAAGAATCTTTTCTTTAAAAACAGTTGGAGGTTGTGGGTCATGCTCAGTGGCTACTCTTAGCTACTCAGGTGCTCAGGAGTGACACCTGGAAGTGCTTGGGAGACTAAATGCAGTGATGGCAATCAAATATGAGTATGCTGCAGGCAAGGTAATCACCTTCCTTCTGGTACTACTTCTCCGGTCCTAGAAATTTTTCTTTTTAAATTTCTGTTTGATTAAGTGTATCAACTTTTACTCTAGAGCACCAGAGTATTAATAGGTTTCCCAGAGACTACCAATAGAGTGATAGTCTTTCCACTGTATGCCAGTAACTCAATTTCCTTTGGGGATTAGGATCAGTCACTCCTCCATTATATCACTCACTCTTCTAATAGTTAAATAGGAATGTACTAGGTATTAATAATCTTTCCATCTCTCCTTCTCTTAAGTCTGTTATTGTGTCACTAACCCTTCCAATTGCCATCACCATATACTTTTTTCTATAGGTTTACTTTTCCTGCTTTTCATGATGATTAGAAGTTCCTGAGTCTTATACTTGATTCTTTCTACAGTAATAGCTCTTGTTTCATAAATTACAGAGTAAAATGTAGAGATTTTTCTACTTCCTGAATATATTTACAGAAATTTTATATTCAAGAACCATGAGGGGATAACTAAAGGGTGGGGTATCCTATCTAGTTAGTCACATTGGTTTAAACAAAACCATTTACCATCTTACAACCATAATCCCATATTTAGGTTTATGTATCATAGTTATCTGGGCTTTCATAAATTGACATAGATTCAAAAACAGTGTCTATGCTTTTTTTATTTTCTTTGGTGTTATTTTCAACATGATGATGACTAGCCACATGTCCAAAGCCACAGAAGAAAGTTTGGGATAAGATTTACAATATGATTTAGGAAATAAAATACTTAACAACACTAGTAAAAACTGTTTCCCATGGGAAGGAACTAAACAGGACAGTAAGAGAAGTAATTCAAAGTTGTGCTTTGTACTCTATTAATAAACATAGTGGAAATCCTGTTATTAATAAATAACATATTAATGTTATTAATAAATAACATTATTTATTATATTATAACATTATATTATATAACATTATATTAATAAATAAATTATTAATAATGTTATTAATAAATAACATATTAATAAACATAGTGGAAATCGATGCTCTGCATCGAGGAAACTCCTAAGGAAGAATTGGCATCTTGACATCACACAAATGCCTCAATGCTCAGGTACAAATATTTATTGATTCTTATTGACAACTTCACTGGCTGGGTAGAATTGTTCCCCACTCACACTGAGAAAGCCAGAAAAGTGTCTAAAGTATTATTTAAGGAAATGATTCCTATATTTGGCTTACCCAGGTCACTACAAAGTGACCTTGTACTTCTTTTGCTTCTAAAGTCACCCAAGGATCCAGACCACTAGTATAGCAGGTAGGGAACTTGCCTGTGCACCACCAGCCCAGATTCAATCTCAGGTATCCCAAATAGTACCCTTAATACTTCCAAGAGTGACTCCTGAATGCAGAGTCATGAGTAACTCCTGAACAGCACTGGATGTGGCCCCAAACCCAAAATAAATGAATTAATAGAGTCACTCAAGATTTAGCCTCTGCTTTAAAAATTAATGATCAATTCCACACAACATGGCACCCTCAGCGATCAGGAAGAGTGGAAAAATTTAATCACACTCTACAAAAGATATTAGAGAAATTATGTCAAGAAACTTCTGAATCTTGGCTCTCAAGTACGAGATATTTCCTTGGGCAAAAATTTCAGCATAGTCCTTTTGAGCTATTATATAATAGGACGTTTTTATTTCTTATTAGACTTTGAAAGTCCAATATTAACTAAATATATTATTAATTTAATGAAAGATGCAGCAGGTAACTCATGAATATGGAAATACTATTTTACTTCACCCAACTAGAGAACTAACCCAATCAAAATTCAACTTTAAAGTTGGGTCTTCCTAAAAACCTGGGAATTTGGATCCACTCTCAACCAACCAACTGCTTAAATGGAAGGGACTTTATCAAGTTATTTTAAGCACTTCCACTGCTATAAGACTTAATAGAACTCCTAGTTGGGTTCATTACTCCAAGATAAACCTGCTTCATCTAAGTCATCCAGAAAGCAGACTCCTACAGAGAGCAAACACAACGATTGCTGTAAACCCATTGAGGACTTGAAACTTCTCTTTAGGAGAAAATGCAACACTAAAGGAGAAGCTAAATGTCTATGAACACGTCTTTACAGGTGGTCAGTAAAAGCAAACTCTAACAATTGCTTTTACAACAAATTTTACAATTTGCAAAAGAAAGGAACCAAAACTCTTACAGTAACCATTGTCTTGTTAAAACGCAGTCAGAGAAAAAGACTTTCACTCCTCCAGTTCTATACATGTACTCTCTTTCAGATTTTGTCCACATTGACTTCCCCATAAAATAATTGCTTAAGTCCAATTTAATATTAAGTTACTACAGTCAGGGTGATAGTACAGCAGTGGGACACTTGCCTTGCATGTGGCTAACACGGTTTTGAACCCCAGCACACCCTATGGTTCCCTAATCGAGTCAGGAGTGATCCTTGAGCTCAGAGCCAGGAATAAGCCTTGACCACTGCCAGATGTGCCCGACCCTCCCCCAAAATAATGCCATCTGCACTCCTATGTTCATTGAAACACTGTTCACAGTAGCGGGATCTGGAAACAACCTGAGTGCCCAAGAACTTAGAACTGGGTAAAGAAACTATAACTGTTAGGGAAAATGAAGTCATAAAATTTGTGTATAAATGGATGGACATGGAGAGTATCATGCTGAGTAAAGTGAGTCAGAAAGAGAGGGACAGACATAGGAGACTACACTCATTTGTGGGATATAAAGATACTACTCAGTATGCAACTAATATTCCAGGACAGAAGAAATAGGGGCCAGGAAAACTGGTTCACAATCCGGAGCTTGCCACGAGTTGTGAGAGGCAGAGGGCAGTTAGAGTTGAGAAGAGACCACTATGACAAAATAGTTAGAAATGATCACTGACTGCTAAAATTAGAAAAAGGGCAATTTTTGAGTATCTGTATTGAAAACCATAATGACAAAAAAAAGAAAGAGAGAAGAAGAAAAGAATAAGAAAAAAGAAAAGAAGAAGGAGGAGGAGGAGAAGGAGGAGAAGAAGGAGGAGGACGAGGAGGAAGAGAAGGAGGAAGAAGAAGAAGAAGAAGATGAAGATGGAAGAGGAGAGGAAGAGGAAGAGGGCGAGGAGGAAGACGAAGAGGAAGAAAGAAGAAGAAGAAGGAGGAGGAGGAAGAAGAAGAAGAAGAAGAAGAGGAAGAGGAAGAAAGAAGAAGAAGAAGGAGGAAGAGGAGGAGAAAGAGGAGGAAGAGAAGGAGGAAGAAAGAGAAGGAGGAGAAGAAGAAAAGAAGAAGGAGAAGGAGAAGAAGGAGAAGGAGAAGGAGAAGGAGGAGGAGGAGGAGAAGGAGGAGGAGGAGAAGGAGGAGGAGGAGGGGAAGGGGAAGGGGAAGGAGAAAGGGATGGGGAAGGGGAAGGGAAAGGAGAAGGAGAAGGAGAAGCAGAAGGAGAAGGAGAAGAAGAAAGAAGGAGAAGGAGAAGGAGAAGGAGAAGGAGAAGAAGAAGAAGAAGAAGAAGAAGAAGAAGAAGAAGAAGAAGAAGAAGAAGAAGAAGAAGAAGAAGAAGAAGAAGAAGAAGAAGAAGAAGAAGAAGAAGAAGAAGAAGAAGAAGAAGAAGAAGAAGAAGAAGAAGAAGAAGAAGAAGAAGAAGAAGAAGAAGAAGAAGAAGAAGAAGAAGAAGAAGAAGGAGAAGAATTGAAACATTTTATGACTGAAACCCAATCATGAAGAACTTGGAAACTGTGTATTTCATGGTGATTCAATTTAAAATAATTTTTTTAAAACTTGTTCATCTTAACCACCTGTTTTTATTATACAGCATAAGGTTACTGATAAACTATTATTCATCTTGCTAATTTGTTTCTTCTTCCTAATAAAATTATCATATTCTCATTTTCTTAATATAATAAATATAATAAAATTATATTTAATATAAATATAACAAATTTAATATAAACATTAATTTTATAATTAATGCTAATAAATATGATGATAATATAATTAAAGCTTTAGGGAGTGGAAAACATACTTACTAAACCATCATGGGAGGATTCACACTCTATACCCAAGAGTACAAATAGTGATGATTGTAGGAAACCTTTGGATTCCTTCTAAATTATGTCATTGACATTACAGTATATAAACCTCAGAAAAATTCAGGCTACAACTCTGTCCAGTCAAAATTATGGCCAATTAACCAATTAAAATGTTCGAGATACTTCTGCAAAGCTAATAATTAAATTAAAACTCTCTAGTGGGTGTACCTATCTAATAAATTCAATATGATATAGTGTTAGAGTCTATATTTCTCGTAAAATATCCTTAGAATTTCCATAAACATTTCCTCAGATATATAACAACTTTAATTAGCAAATATTTAAATTTTGACTGAGTATAAACTGTTTTCTTTGGTGGTGGGTGGTGTTGGGACCATACCCAACTGTATTCATGCTCACTTCTGACTCTGCTCAGGAATCACTGCTGATAATGGTCAGGGGACCACATGTGGTGTCAGGTATAGAAGCTGAGCTGACCATGTTCAAGACAAGTGTCTTTACTTCTGTGCTATCTCTCTGGCCCAAATTATTTGTTTGTTAATTTATTTATTGGGCCAAACCCAACCATGCTCATGGTTAACTCCTGACTCTGTGATCATAGATCACTCCTGAGAATAGAACCAGGAGTCAACCAGATGCAAGGAAAGCACTTGAACCTCTGTATCTTATTGAATCAGACTTCACACTTGTCTACCAGTACATGCTGGTACCTGGTTTTTCCTCTAGAACCTAGTGGGAAAAAGTAGTAAGGGAGTAGATCTTGAGTAAAAAGACAGACATCTCCTAGCAAGGCAACTTTGGAAAACAATTTAATAGTATCTACTAAATTTGACCATACTCATATTCTATAGTCCGACAATTCTATTCTATGTATCTAAGACAAATGCACATGCTAAAAAAGATATGAACAAGTGTTCACAGCAGGACTACACTTTGTAGTCCCAACTGGAACTAACTTTAATGCCCATTGAAAGTGGAATGAATAAATAAACTGTGATATGATCACAATTTAACTCCATATAGCAATAAAGATGAAATAACTAGTGAAATATTAAAGATTAAATTCATTAAAATATTTAGAGAATGATGACAAAATAAGTAAATAGCTATTTCATTTATATAAAATTCAAAAAAGACAAAATTATGTATGTATAAAATTCAGTATATTGGATATTTACAGAAAAGATTCCTGGGGTGCTAGCAACGTCCTATTTCATGACCTAATTTGTGGCTAACAGGTGTTATTACTTTGTGACTATAACTGAAGTACTATAAATAATGAATTCTTTATTTTGTTATACACAAATAAAAATGTTTAGTAAAAGTCTGAAATGCCAGTTCTGATTTCTGATGAAAGTAGAATGATCACAAAGCTTTGGATTCCAAAAAGTGTTAATTACATTTTTGGCCACATTGAGATAAAAAATTAGACCTTTCTAGTATGAAATTAAAACAGAATATAAAAAAGTCATGAAACAAAAACTTTAAGTAAAAACCCTACTTATATCATGCCTTATGCAAAAGTCAACTCAAAACGAATAAAAGATGTTAGCGCTAAAATTAAATTCTTTGAAGAAAATATGGGTATAAACCTTCATGACTTTGGTTAAGACTGTAATATGCAAACAACAAGAGAAAAAATAAATTAAATTTTGTGCTTCAAGGACAAAAACAGTGAAAGCATACTCACAGAGGGAGAAAATCTTTGCAATTATACATCTACAAGGCTTTAAATACAGAATACGTAAAAAATATAACTCAGTAATAAAACAGAAGACAACAATTTTAATACTGGCAAATTATCTGAACAGAAATCTCTCCATATATTATATCAAATGGC
This sequence comes from Sorex araneus, assembly GCF_027595985.1. NCBI lineage: Eukaryota > Metazoa > Chordata > Mammalia > Eulipotyphla > Soricidae > Sorex > Sorex araneus. The sequence continues at coordinate 150,607,870 of NC_073313.1, read as the reverse complement.
CAATAAGTACACAAAATGTATCAGCATCATTAGTCCTTAGAGAACAGCAAATCCAAACCACAATATGATACTACTTTACTCCAATCAGGGTGGTTATTATGTAAAAGAAAGAAAAGAAAAGAACAAGTGTCTGCAAATATGTGCAGAAAGTATAACCATAAGTATATACAATGCTAATAAGATGGATAATGGTGCAATTATAGGAGTGAGTGGGGCAGTTTTTCTGATGGTTATTAATAGTATTACCATATATCCCAGTAAGTCCATTGTTAGAAAAATGAGAGCATATTCAACACAAATTCTTGGGTCCACATTTTTGTAACAGCAGATAGAAAAATGACGACTTCTCCATATCCTGAAATGGAAGAGATCAAAGATGGACAAAGCATTGGCTCTCTATTACAGAAACAATAATGTCAAGGAAGGAGAGAAATGAAGAGAGAGCAATAACAGGTGATCTAGAAGTAGGATGGGAGCAAAGAACAGAGACTTTAGGTTCACCTGTGGTGTACAAGATGAGACTGATATCCAAGTCCAGAGAAGACAGGGGCCAGGATTATGGGGCAATGGTTGGAAATTACCACAAATGTGTAGGGGATGGAGGGTAGTTAATATAGAGGAGAGTCTAGTATGACAACAATAGTTGGAAATGATCACTTTGGACAAGAATTGAGTGGTGAAAGTAGGTAAAGGGATATACATGATAAACTAGCAGCACCTGTATTGCAAACCATAATGCCTAAAATGAAAGAGAAAGAGAGATGCCTGCCATAGAGGCAGGCTGGGGTGGGGGTGATCAGGGGAGTGGGAAGGAAACTGGGGACATTGGTGCTGGGAAATTACACTGGGATGGGTGTTGGAAAATTGTATGACTAAAACCCAATCATGGACAGCTTTGTAATGCTCTATCTCAGAGTGATTAAAAATAAATAAATAAAGGGCCAGAGTGATAGTACAGAGGGTAAGGCATTTTTGTTGCACGCGGCCAACCCAGGTTCAATTCCCGGAATCCCATATTGTCCCCCAAGCACCGCCAGGAGTAATTCCTAAGTGAAGAGCCAGGAGTAACCCCTAAGCATTGCCGGGTGTGAACCAAAAAGCAAATAAATAAATAAATAAAAGTAATTTTTAAATGAGTTCTCTGTATATATCTAAAATACATCCAAACAAGATGCAACACAACTGAAAGCATGAGGCCCAAGCTCTAATAATTATATTTTAAAATGTATTCCTCAAAAAGCTTGAGGAGAACTGGCAACAAGTCTTCTTTACATGTTTGGAAGAATTTGCCAGTGAATCCGTCTGGACCTGGGCTTTTGTTTTTGGGGAGAATTTTTATTACAGTTTCAATTTCCTTGATATTTATGGGCCTATTCAGGTATTCCAAGTCTTCTTGGTTCAGTCTTGGGAGATTGTAGGAATCAAGGAATTCGTCCATTTCTTTTAGGTTCTCTTGTTTTGTGGCATACAAACTTTCAAAATAGTCTCTGATGATCTTTTGAATCTCCTTGGTTTCTGTTGTGATGTCCCCCTTTTCATTTCTGATTCGGTTTATTAGGGTTCTCTCTCTCTCTGTGAGTCTTTCTAGTGGTTTATCAATGTTATATATTTTCTCGAAGAACCAGCTTTTTGTTTCATTGAATCTTTCGGATTGTTTTTTGGGTTTCCATATAATTAATTTCTGCTCTAAGTATTATTATTTCTTTCCTTCGATCTAGTTTGGATTACTTTTGCTGGTACTCTTCTAAGATCTTGAGCTGTGAAGTCAAGCTATCTATATAGGCGCTTTCTTCCTTCCTGAGGAAAGCTTGCAGAGCTATAAATTTTCCTCTTAACATAGCTTTAGCTGTGACCCATAGGTTCTGGTAGCTTGTGTCTTCATTCTCATTTGTTTTGAGGTATTTTTTTATTTCTTCCTTGATTTACTTCGTGACCCACTCATTGTTCAACAGTGAGTTGTTTGATTTCCAGGTGTTTAATTTGGTTCTCCGCGTCTGTATGTGATTAACTTCCATCTTCAGTGCATCATGGTCTGAGAAGATAGATGATACAATTTCTATCTTCCCGATTCTATTAAGGTATTGTTTGCAACCCAGAACGTGGTCTATTTTGAAAAATGTTCTATGTGCACTGGAAAAGAATGTGTATTATTTCTTTTTGGGTTGTAGGAAATTGAAAAGACAGGAACCCTCCCGAACAGTTTCTGTGTGGCACATATCTCACAAATACCAAAAGCAAACAAAGACACCACTACCAAAGAAAACTATAGACCAATATCCCTGATGAACACTGATGTGAAGATCCTCAACAAAATATTAGCAAATAGAATCCAACAACTCATCCACCATGACCAAGTGGGATTCATCCCGAGGATGCAAGGATGGTTTAACATTTGGAAATCAATCAACATAATCCATCATATCAACAAAAGTGAAGATAAAACCATATGATCATATCAATAGATGCAGAGAAAGCATTTGACAAGCTCCAACATCTATTCATGATAAAAAAAACTCTCACCAAAATGGGTTTTGGAGGAGCTTTCCTCAAGATAGTCAAAGCCATCTACCACGAACCTATGGAAAGCATTATCATCAATGGGGAAAAACTAAGGAACTTTCCTCTAAGATCGGGGACAAGACAAGGATGACCACTCTCAACACTTCTTTTCAATATAGTACTGGAAGTACTAGCAATAGCCATTAGGCAAGAAAAAGATATTAAGGGCATTCAGATAGGAAAGGAAGAAATCAAACTCTCACTATTTGCAGACGATATGATATTATATCTAGGGAAGCCTAAAAGCTCTACTAAGAAATTCTTAGAAACAATTGACCTGTACAGTAAAGTTGCAGGCTATAAAATCAATACACAAAAAATCCATGGACTTCCTATATGCAAACAATGAGACAGAAAAAAAGGACATGAAAAAAGCAATCCTGTTCACAATCGTGCCCCAGAACATTAAATACCATGGAATCAGCTTAACTAAAGAAGTAAAGGACCTCTATAAAGAAAACTATAAAACACTGCTCCATGAAATAAAAGAGGACATGAGGAAATGGAAACATATCCCCTGCTCATGATTAGGGAGAATCAACATTGTCAAAATGGCAATACTCCCCAAAGCATTATACAAATTAAACGTTATCCCTATAAGGATACCCATGACATTCTTCAAAGAAATGGATCAAGCAATCCTGAAATTCATAAGGAACAATAAATGTCCACGGATAGCTAAAGCAATTCTTGGGGAAAAGATGATGGGAGGCATCACCCTCCCCAACCTTAAACTTTACTACAAAGTGGTAATGATCAAAACAGCATGGTACTGGAACAAAGGCAGAGCCTCAGACCAATGGAACAGAGTGGAATATCCCTACACACACACCCAAACATATGTTCATCTAATCTTTGATAAGGGGGCAAGAAATGTGTAGTGGAGCAAGGAAAGCCTCTTCAACAAATGGTGCTGGCATAACTGGACAACCACATGCAAAATAATGGGCTTAGGCCTCGACCTGACACCATGCACAAAAATTAGATCAAAATGGATTAAAGACCTCAACATCAGACTACAATCCATAAGGTACATTGAAGACAAGGTCGGCAAAACCCTCCACGATGTTGAAGCTAAAGGTATCTTCAAAGATGACACGAAACTAAGCAATCAAGTAGAAATAGAGATAAACAAATGGGACTATATTAAACTAAAAAGCTTCTGCACAGCAAAAGACACAGTGACCAGAATACAAAGGCAATCTACAGAATGGGAAAGGATATTCACCCAATATCCATCCGATAAAGGGTTGATATCAAGGGTATTTAAAGCACTGGTTGAACTCTACAAGAAGAAATCATCCAACCCCATCAGAAAATGGGGCAAAGAAATGAACAAAAACTTTTCCAAGGAAGAGATACAAATAGCTAAAAGGTACATGAAAAAATGCTCTACATCACTAATCATCAGGGAGATGCAAATCAAAACAACCATGAGATACCACCTCACACCACAGAGAATGGCACACATCCAAAAGAACAAAAGCAACTGCTGTTGGAGAGGATGTGGGGAGAAAGGGACCCTCCTTCACTGCTGGTGGGAATGCCAATTGGTCCAACATATTGGAAAACAATATGGACACTTCTCAAAAAATTAGAAATTGATCTTCCATTTGACCCAGCAATACAACTGCTGGGAATATATCCCAGAGAAACAAAAAAGTATAGTCAAAATGACATCTGCACTTATATGTTCATCGCAGCACTGTTTACAATAGCCAGAATCTGGAAAAAACCCGAGTGCCCGAGAACAGATGACTGGTTAAAGAAACTTTGGTACATCTATACAATGGAATACTATGCAGCTGTTAGAAAGGATGAAGTCATGAACTTTGCATATAAGTGGATCAACATGGAAAGTATCATGCTAAGTGAAATGAGCCAGAAAGAGAGGGACAGACATAGAAAGATTGCACTCATATGTGGAATATAAAATAACAGATTTGGAGACTAATACCCAAGAATAGTAGTATATAATACCAGGTTAATTCCGTAGCTTGGAAGCTGGCCTCACACACTGGGGGAAAGTCATCCCAGATAGAGACGGGAACACCAAGTAAAATGTGATTGGCGATCCCGCACTGGAAGGAAGATGCGTGCTGAAAGAAGACTACAGACTGAACATGATGGCCACTCAATATCCCACTGCAAACCACAACACCCAAAAGGAGAGAGAGAGAACAAATTGGAATGCCCTTCCACAGAGGCGGGTGCGGTGGGGGGATGGGATTGGGGGGTGGGAGGAATACTGTGTTCATTGCTGGTGGAGAATGGACACTGGTGGATGGATGGGCTCTCAAACATTATATGAGGGAAAACAAGCACGAAAAGATGTGAATCTGTAATTGTACCCTCACTGTGACTCAGTAGTTAAAAAATAAATAAAATAAAATGCATTCCTCACCATTTGTTAAAGAGGCTCTCCTTGCTCCACTTCACATTTCTTGCTCCCTTATCAAAGATTATATGATCATACATTTGGGGTTGTGTGTAGGGATATTCCACCCTGTTCCATTGGTTTGTGACTCTGCCTTTGTTCCATACCATGCTGTTTTAACTGGACGACCACAAGCAAAAGAATGGGCTTACACCTCGACCTGACACCAAGCACAAAAGTCAGATCAAAATGGATTAAAGACCTCAACATCAGACCACAAACCATAAGGAAATTGAAGACAAGGTCTGCAAAACCCTCCACGATATTGAAGATAAAGGTATCTTCAAATATGACATGCAACTGGCCTACCAAGTGGAAATAGAGATAAACAAATGGGACTATATTAAACTACAAAGCTTCTGCACCACAACAGATACAGTGACCAGAATACAAAGGCAATCTACAGAATGGGAAAGGATATTCACCCATCAGATAAGGGGTTGATATCAAGGATATATAAGCACTGGTTGAACTATACAAGAAGAAAACATCCAACCCCATCAGAAAATGGGCCGAAGAAATGAACAGAAACTTTTCCAAGGAAGAGATACCAATGGCCAAAAGGCACATGAAAAAGAGCTCTACATCACTAATCATCAGGGAGATGCAGATTAAAACAACCATGAGATACCACCTCACACCACAGAGACTGGCACACATCCAAATGAACCAAAGCAACCGCTGCTGGAGAGGATGTGGGGAGAAAGGGACCCTTCTCCACTGCTGGTGGGAATGCCAACTGGTTTAGCCCCTTTGGTATACAATATGGATGCTTCTCAAAAATTTAGAAATTGATCTTCCATTTGACCCAGCAATACCACTGTTGGGAATATCCCAGAGAAGCAAAAAAGTATAGTTGAAATGACATCTGCACTTATATGTTCATCGCAGCACTGTTTACAATAGCCAGAATCTGGAAAAACCCTGAGTGCCCAAGAACAGATGACTGGTTAAAGAAACTTTGGTACATCTATACAATGGAATACTATGCAGCTGTTAGAAAAGATGAAGTCATGAACTTTGCGTATAAGTGGATCAACATGGAAAGTATCATGCTAAGTGAAATAAGTCAGAAAGAGAGAGACAGACATAAAAAGATTGCACTAATCCGTGGAATATAAAATAACAGAGTAGGAGACTAACACCCAAGAATAGTAGAAATAAGTAGCAGGAGGTTGATTCCATGGCTTGGAAGCTGGCCTCACATTCTGGGGAGAGGGCAGCTCAGATAGAGAAGGGAACACCAAGTAAAATGTGCTTGGAGGCCATGCAGGGGAAGGGAGATGCGTGCTGAGAGTAGACTAGAGACTGAACACAATGGCCACTCAACACCCCTATTACAAACTATAACACCCAATTAGAGAGAGAACAAAATGGAATACCCTGCCACAGAGGCAGGGTGGTGTGGGGGGATAAGGGATTGGGAGGTGGGAGGGATGGTTGGTTTATTGGTAGTGGAGAATGGGCACTGGTGAATGGATGGGTTCTCAAACATTGTATGAGGGAAACAGGAGCACGAAAATGTATAAATCTGTAACTGTACCCTCACGGTAATTCACTAATTAAAAATTAATTAATTAAAAAATAAAAATAAAAAGCTCATTGATCGTAAAAAAATTAAATTAAATGAATAAATAAGTAAATAAATAAATAAATAAATAAAATGTATTCCTCAAGGTGTCAAGTTGGTGGATGAAAGGTAACCTGCGGTCATTGGTGGATATATGGAATCAAAGGGTGATGGAACTGAGGACTGGAACACTGCCTGAAACCCTATTGTAAATAACTTTGTAACTCATGGTGTCTAAATAAAAACAAATGAAATAAAATTTAAAATAATAAAAAAATTGAAATGGAGCAATACTGATATCTTCCAATAATATCAGCCTAGATATCAGCCAAAGAATACAAAAACACTGATATGAAAATGTATTTGCGGGGCTGGAGTGATAGTACGTAGGGCGTTTTCCTTGCACGCGGCCAACCAGGGTTCGATTCCCAGCATCCCATATGGTCCCCTGAGCACGGCCAGGGGTAATTCCTGAGTGCAGAGCCAGGAGTGATCCCTGAGCATCGCTGGGTGTGACCCCAAAAAGCAAAAAAAAGAAATATAAAAAGAAAATGTATTTACATACCTATGTTTATTGCATCACGTTTGTGTTAGCCTGGATTTGGAATAAGACATAAGAGCCCTGTAACATATGGATAGCTAAAGAAGGTGTGGTATATATTCACAATGGAATATTACCTGGTTATAAGAGAAAATGAAGTATCACCTTTTACTCCAAAACTAATGGAACTGGAGGGTGTCATGTTAAGTAAAATAATTAAAAGGAGAAAGATAAGTTCTAAATTATTTCACTCGTATTCAGTACAGAAAGAAACAAATAAATGAAATAGAAAACATCAATGAAAACGAATCAGTAGACTCTGAGCACAACACGAAGAGATGCCAAGATTAGGCAGGATGGTCTGAAGGTGTCCACTGACCATGGTGGAGGATTACTGGAGGAACAGTGGTTAGTGTAGTGTGGCAACATTTCATTCTGTCACTGTCAGTGTCATCCCATTGCTTATCGATTTGCTCGAGCGGGCACCAGTAACGTCTCCATTGTGAGACTTCTTGTTACTGTTTTTTGACATATCGAATACACCACGGGTAGCTTGCCAGGCTCTGCTACGCGGGCGAGATACTCTCGGTAGCTTGCTGGGCTCTCCGAGAGGGGCGGAGGAATCAAACATGGGTAGGCTGCATGCAAGGCGAACACCCTACCCGCTGCACTATCTCTCCAGCCCAATGTGGCAATATTTAATTCTAAAAATATAGATAAAAATATAGATACTTAAACTTTTGTAAATCAATATAACTTCAACATAATTTTTTGAAGTGGTTAATGAAGATTTTAAGATTTGGTTACTAAAGTAACCAAAATTTGTCAGTGATTAAGAGTAACTGCCTAGGATTGTTTTTTATAATGATACTGTGGAGTTCTTCCCAGCTATCCATCCATGAATGAAGAATTAATTTTTCCAGTTTCTCACACAGCTGACAGAGATCCTCGTTGTTACTTCTCTGCTTTAGAAGATTATTATGCGGAAGGTCACAAAATATTCCTGAGTAAGCTATTAATAACGACTGATGAATAAGGGGAGCCATAGTGTCATAGTTTCTCCCTAGCACCTCATGGCAGTGTTGAAAGGCTGTCTTCCTTAGTAATATTTAAGAATTAATTCTATTATACATGTCTTCACAAAGTAATATCAGTTAAAAAATATCTTTCAATAGAGATGATAATTTTTTCCAGACACAAAATCCTCTTTGTTCATGGATTTATTTTTCTTTGTTTTTCTTTATGAGTACCACACCCAATGGTACTTGGGATAGTCAGCAGAAGTAGGGTATGAACTCCAAGGTCTCACATGCAAGGCATGCTCTACCATGTATGCCATAGCAATAGCCTCCATAAAATTGGCTCTTAATATATTGCAATTGAGTAGAGTGAGAAAAGGGCTTTACTAGAGCTATATTCTAGATATTTTCTGTCACTGTCATAATCTTGCTTAGTATTAATTCTAATGATAACAATATTATCAAACTATAATAAGAGAAATCTTAGTTTTAAGTGGAGACAATATAAATGCATATCAACTGCCTCAAAATTGGAAGGAGTGTTCTTATACTTTGGAGCAGCTGACTTCAGAGTGGGGATCACGTACCTGCACTTTAGGTGTGGCCCTTGACTGATGAGAGTCAAAGTGTGGAGAACCCTGCTCTATGGGAGAGGCCTCTGTCAGGCAGCTAGATGCAGTGGGATGAGATGGGCTATAATGAGTGTCCCCTGCTGAATTTGGGGGCATTCAGGAAGTCAAGACCCCAAATCTCTGTCCCAGAGGTAAGTTAGGCCAAGGAGTATTAGTAATGCCCTTTGAAGCCCAAACGAATCTTTGACCATACTGGGATGAGGAGAATTTGGCTTACTAGTAAGCTTTTAAACCAGGAAGTACACATTGTATAACCCTTTCCCTGAAAGATTTGCTGAAACCAAAAGACATTTTTCTCTTTCCAAGTTTACATAGCTTTTCTTCACTAATGTCTTGCTCCATATATTTCAACTGCTCAGCTAGTCTGAACTCTGATCTTTGCCTCCACAGTTCAGTGAGTCTTCAAGGCTTAACTTGGAATTCAAATCTCTAGGTTGGGGTCAGGAAATCACTAGGCAAAGAACTTATGTTATCTGGGGCTTACTTTGTGAATGTTTCTTGTCTTGTGAACTAGTCATGTGCTAACCATTGCTCAATACCTGCAAATTATTTTGTTGCCATTTTATGGATTTCTATGACTTTTGTAAAAGCAGGAGTGCAAGTCTAGTGCCACTCACGATTTAATTTTATTAAAATTTTGTCTACTTAAATCAGCAAGATTCAGTTTCTATTGCATGAAACTAAAAAGCCTCAGTGAGGCAAACTGCTACTTTAAGCCTGCTGGAAAGCTATATGTGACATAATCTTCACTTAGAAAGCTATATGTGATATAATCTTCCTTGTAGAAACAAAAGGAAGAGGAAAGAAGCATTTCTCTGTAACAGTGACAACAGAGGAAAAGCAAATGAGGTTTTAGTGATAGAACTGTTTTAGATGGGAGACAGATGTATAAATGTACAAGACATTGAACATGGAAAGAAATAAAGCACGAGACCTTTGATATCTTCAAAAGAATCATGCTAAAAACTTCAGAGTCTCAGAATTCAACAAAACTACTCTAACATATTTTTTCATATAATGCAACAAAATACAATTGTTTATCCAGTATGTAGTCCTGTTGGATTGCTTTAAGTGCCGTATCCACCAATACTAACATTAGCGTAACCAACCCTCCCAGTTTGCCCTGCACTGTTTCACACTCAATGTTCTCATATCCCAGCGAATCTGTCAGTAACTGCAACCAGCTGATACCCGTGATAGCTGTCTTTTAATGTAATATGGCATTGCTGACATAGCTACAACTGATTGGTCATGAGTCAGCAATAGACTAAAACTTGGCCAGTGAATCCCTCTTTCAGATATTTCAGTATGAGAACATAGGCCTTTGGTAGCCATGGAGATTTTTTTTTCTGATTTTCTTTCAGAAGAAAACCTTCCTGAGGAGTAAAGTCAGTCAACAGCCTAGAGTTGTAGCACTTTGGGAAGATTTTTGCATCATTTGAGTCAAGATCTTTCCCACCTCAGGCATCTTCTACCAGTTTCTGAGCACCTGATGGATAACAGGGCCTTTTCTGCCTGATATGGGATTCTTCTAATCAGCAATCTTTGCTACAGACTTCTAAATTGAACTGGCTGAGATTTCCATACAACAAAGATCAATCTGAAGCATGTCCTGCCCATTATTTCTCCCATTCCTCTTTAACCATCATCAAACCTGTGCTATTGTCTGACAATTCTTACTGCCTATGTGTGTGCTTCCTAATTATCTTCCCAATTATTATCCACAACAGGTCTCTATACTTGTAACTCCATCTCAGCATCTGCTCACAGAAAAACCAACTTAGCACTGAACCTCTAAGATGAATATTCAGGAAAATGTAAGTAATCAAATTTCTTGCTGCCTGAAGTTGAGAAACAAGACCTTTGGGGTGGGGATAGAGTGAAATAGGGATGGGGAGCTACAGAGAGTAGAGGTGGGGAATTATTGAAGTAGACTCTTACCTTTTCTAGATTTTCATTCTTTCCAGATCTTCATCGTTCTACTCCTAAAAAATCGTGAGATAGCAACAGTTTATTTCCATATATATTTCTCTTTTACCTAAGTTGGTTCTAGGTAAGCATTTAACACTTTAAACTTATAAAATACCTCTTTAGTGCAAAATACACTGTTTATTGGTGCAAAATGCGTTGTAGAATTGTTTTCTGTTGAGAACAAGAAGTGCTCATATGAGTAATTTCCTGTTCATATCCTCAGATACAACCTAATACATTTTGAAGATTTTACTAAATTTTGTCCACCAATAGATAAAGAAAATTTTGCCTGGCACAGGTGATTTATGAAAAGTTTTAATATTTCTTTCTTTATTTATTTAGCATATAGCAAAATTGTGTTCAGAAATGACAGTTTCACCAAATTTGACCAACACTATATCCAGGATATTTCCATTTTTGTTGTTGTTTTTGTGTTTGTTTGTTTTGCTATTTGGGTCACACCCGGCGATGCACAGGTATTATTCTTGGCTTTGCACTGAGGAATTACTCCTGGCAGTGCTCAGGGGACCATATGGGATGCTGGGAATCGAACCCAGGTAGGCCGCATGCAAGGCAAACACTCTACCCGCTGTGCTATTGCTCCAGCCCCTGTGTTTGTTTGTTTGATTGGGGGCCACACCCCAGAGATGCTCAGGGGTTACTCTGGGTTCTGCACTCAGGAATTGTACCTAGTGGTGCTGGGGTGGGGGGCAGAAATCATATGTGATACCTAGGATAGAACTAAGGTCAGCTGGTCACATGCAAAGGTAAGAACGTTACCTGCTGTACTGTTGCTATGACACAATCCAGGACTTTTAATGACAATAACAGAAATGATCACTCTGGACAAGAACTGAGTCTCAAAAGTAAGTAAAATGATATATATCATAACTTTTCAGTACCTGTATTGCAAACCATGATGCCCAAAAGGAAAGAGAGAGAGGAAGACAGAGAGACAGAGAAATAGAGAGCAAGACAGAGAAGAAAAGTGCCTGCCTAGAGGCAGCAGGGGAGGAGACAGGAGGGAAACTGGGAACACTGATGGTGGGAAATGTACACTGCTGAAGGGAAGAACGGGTATGGAATATTATATGACAAAGCCATTATGAACAACTTTGAAGTATGCATCTCACTGTAATTTAATTTAAAATTTTAATTTAACTAAGAAATTTATTTACTTCTTCTTCTTCTTCTTCTTCTTCTTCTTCTTCTTCTTATTATTATTATTATTATTATTTGGGTTTTGGGTCACACCCGGCAATGCACAGGGGTTACTCCTGGCTCATGCACTCAGGAATTACTCCTAGCGGTGCTCCAGGGACCATATGGGATGCTGGGCTTCGAACCCGGGTCGGCTGCGTGTAAGCGCCCTACCCGCTGTGCTATTGCTCCAGTCCCTAATTAAGAAATTTAAATAGCACTAAAATCACTTTTAATTACTTACTAAGAGGTTTTATTAAGAATCTTTATTATTTTCTGAATTTCCTTTATTTTATAAACATTTTTCTCACTAGTAGTTTTTAAATTAACATTTTGATAAATCAAAATTTGAAATTAAAATACACTGAATCACAATTTTGAACAATTCATAAGATTTTGTGCAGGATTAAAAGGTACAGAAAGAAAAAAAAGGTACAGAAAGTACATATAGATGCTGATAAAAAAACAAAATGTGGATGTGGGACAAATATGATGTTTCCCATATATCATTCTTCCACAATGGTGTATGCTTGTAATCTGGTTTAGAATAGGAGTTGTCAAATAATAAACCACAGGCAAAATATTTCCTCCTGTCTGTTTTTATAAATGAATCTTTATCAACACAGCCACTTTCATCATTTAAGTAGTGTCTGTGGCTGCTTTTTCTCTATAAATGTAGAATTGGATGGTAGCGAAGAAAGAGATTATATGTGCTCAAAAAAAATCTAAAATATTTACCATCTCATCCTTTGCAGAAAAAAATTGCTAGCCTTCAGCCTTGTGTATTAACAGTGCAGGCAGAGATAAACAGATGAGCAGATTATATTTTTAGAAGCAAAGCAGGAACAAGCCTGTTGTGTTCTAGGAACGCAAAGGACAGTGTGGCTAAAACATAAAAAGACCCAGATATGATCATTATTTTTTCTTATTTTGCAGCACATTTGCACCTATTACTTTTTATTCAGCCAGTAATTCACTCATTCAACAAATATTCAGGTTTCTACTCTGTGCCAATTATTGTTAGTTGCTTCATTCTCTGTGTCTGTCTGTCCATCTCTCTTACACACACAAAAACACACACACACACGCCATAATAAAAGAAACCAAGAGGCCAACAATTTAACACAATATACTGGAGGGTTTTTCTATTCTGAATAAAATACAGAGAAGGAAACATTCACTTGATAGTAACTTAGAGAATATCTTTCTTAACAGCATTTTGTTATACCTTTATTTAATCTACTCTTTCTATACTAAAATGTATAAACAATAGAAACCAAAGTGGTAGTGGGTAGGGCACTTGTCTTGCAAGTGGCAGACCCAGCTTTAAACCCCAGCACTCTATATTGTCCCCTGAATCCTGTTGGGTGTGATTCCCTGAGAGCAGAGCCAGAAGTAAGCCCTGACATTGCCAAGTGTGCCCATGCCCCCCCAAAAAAAACCCACCAAAATGTGAAAATAACTACTCTTCATGCAACTCCTAGAAAACAACGTTTATGTTTAAACATATGAGACTTAAAATCCAACATAATTTGCAGATGCAAATGAATAGAAAATACATTTTCTCTCACTAGAAAGTGAAAAATAATAGATTCCTTTTCTTTCTTCATTATCCCTCCTTTCTCCCTCTCTCTTTCTCTTCCTTTCCTTTATAGACTCAAAACAAGATCTTTTAATTTAATCATTCAAATTATGTAGGCCATGCAAAAAAAAATGAATTCAGATCTTTAACGCCAGGCACAAAAGTCAGATCAAAATGGATTAATAACCTCAATCCATAAGGTACATGGAGGAAAACATAGGTAGAACCCTCCATAACATGGAAGCTATAGGCATCTTCAAAGATGAAACATAGCAGGGACTGGAGTGATAGTACAGCAGGTAGGGTGCTTGCCTTTCACGCAGCTGACCCGGGTTCAATTCCCAACATCCCATATGGTTACCCGAGCACCGCCAGGAGTAATTCCTGAGTGCAAAGTCAGGAGTAACCCCTGTGCATCGCCAGGTGTGACCAAAAAAAAAAAGGATGAAACATCGCGAACCAAGAAAGTGGAAGAAGATAAACAAATGGGACTACACTAAGCTAAGCTTCTGCACTTCAAAAGAAATGTTGACCAAGATACTGAGACAGCCCACAGAATGGGAAAAAATATTTACTCAATACTCATGAGATAAAGAATTAATATCCAAAAAAATTAATATCCAAGATATATAAGGCAATGGTAGAACTTCACAAGAAAAAAAATTTGACAGCATCAAAAATGGGAAGAAGGAATGAGCAGAAACTTCCTGAAGAAGAAATACAAATGGACAAAGACACATGAAAAAGTGCTCTACATCACTAATCATCATGGAGATGCAAATCAAAACAACAATGAGATATCATCTCACACCACAGAGACTGACACAAATCAAAAAGAAGAACCAGTGTTGATGCAGATGAGGGGAGGAAGTGACTCTCATTCATTGTTGATTGGAATGCCAACTGGTCCAGCCTTTTTTGGAAAACAATATGGGCATTCCTCAAAAAGCTAGAGATTGAGCTTGCATATGATGCAACAATACCACTTCAGAACAGATGACTGGTTAAAGAAACTATGGTATACATCTACACAGTGGCTTACTATACAGTTGTTAGAAAAAATGAAGTAATTAAATTAGCTTATAAATGGATGGGCATAGACAGTATCATGCTGAAATAAGTCAGAAGGAGAAGGCCAGACATATAATGACTGCACTCATTTGTGGGATATAAAAAAAAAACTTACTATGCGACGAACATCCAAGGACAGTAGAAACAGGGGCCAGGGGCTAGGGGAGAGGGTAGTTGGGAGAGAGTATGGGCCATTATGACCGTGATGGTTGGAAGGGATTGCTCTAGATGGGAGATGTGTTCTGAAAGTGGTTCAAGGACCAAATATGATGGCATCTCAGTAGCTGTGTTGTAAATCATAATGGCCAAAAGGAGAGAAAGAAAGAGAATTAGAGAGAGAAAGAGTGAGAGAGAGAGAGAGAGAGAGAGACTGTCATAGGGGAAGGAGGCAGTGGGTGGCAGGAGGGATATGGGAGATACTGGTGGTAGGAAATATACACTGGTGGAGGCATGGGTATTAGAACATTGTATGACTGAAACCAGATCATGAAAGTTTTGTAATTGTATCTCATGGTGATTCAATAAAAACATATATTTTTTAAAAATTACATAGGCATGAAACATGGCCTTATTTTATAACACCAATCTTACTTCAGGTAGAACCTTCTTTTCAAGTGACCAGTCACAGGGGAACATAAGCAGTTTCAACCTTTTGGATATTTGTCACATACAAGTTGGTTTTGGTTGATCCTTTGTAAATTTCTAGTAAACGCATTTATGTTTGCTTAAAACTCTCATTTTAATTATATTTTTATATTCAATAAAAGGCAAATAAGAATGAAGGAATGAAGAGATATACTCATAAATTTTAAAGATAAAATATAATATGAGGAAGTGATGAGAAAAGAAGGAAATGAATTTTTGTTTCAACAACTCATTTAGTAATTATCTAATATTTCATATCACTCTCCTCAAATTATACCTGGATCACATCTCCAGTTTTTGGTAACCTTCAGTCACTAAAATGAATGATCATGATCAAACTTAAATATTGTGATCATTACCAATTGAAGGGCTCACCTACCAAAGGCTTCACTAACACTGTCAATACCCACCAATGTCCATGAAAAGTCCTGTCTGGAGAGTAAACCCTGGAGTTGAGGGCATTGTTTCTTGAATGTTTTAGAATTGTTTGTCATAGGGCCCAAATATCAGAGGAAAAGAAGCATATTTTGTGAAAGAGTTCTTTGTCCTTTTTACTTTTGCTTTTATTATACTTCCTTCCCTGGTATCTGGAGACAGATTATCTAATGTGAAATTCAGCACTGAATCTTAAGTGCTCTCTCATCCTGGTGAAATACATTGAAGTTTCTGTGCCCCATTTCTTTATCTTTAAACCAGGAATAAATAATATTACTTATAGTGTTTTTTATAAAAACACTTTGCCCAGTTTTGGGCATATTGTGAAGGTTTAATAGATTTTGGTTACTATTATCAAGGCAACTGGTTTCTTTTACAGACTCTTAAACCAGCTTTATCTATCAACCTCTTGCCTCTTTCTGGGTATTTTCTGTTTTCACCTTACCTTTATTGAGCTTAATCAGCTTAATTGCTGTTGTCATGCTCTTTCCTGTGGCAAGACCTTTGATCACACTATTCCTTCTGTCTGCAATTTTTTCTCTTTTCCTGGCCAATTTATATTTGGTCTTTAAACTCCATAAAGGCATGGACTCTGTATTGGTTTTCTTTACAGCCTTATATCCAGAGCCTAACACAGTACATGATGTACAGAAGGGACTCAGTAATGTTCATTACAATAATGAATACCAGTCTTCTCCTAGAATCTCACCTTATTCATACAGTCCTCTGTATATTATTATTATTATTATTATTATTATTATTATTTTGGCCTTTTGGGTCACACCCAGCAATGCTCAAAGCTTATTCCTGGATCTACACTCAGGAAATGCTCCTGGTGTTGCTCAGGGATGCTTGGATCGAGCCAAGGTTGACCTAATACAATGCAAATGACCTACCCACTGTACTATCGCTTGGGACCCCTCCTCTGTATATTAATTAACACCCTAGTTATAGCTTTTTTAAAAAAATATACATTCACTGGCTCCAGACAATTTCCAAAAACAATTGTGGCACATATGCTATATGTTAACTTTTTTGCAAAGGACTTGGAAAACAAATTTGAAAAATACAAGTTTTCTACTCTCAAAAAAACTGTTCATTCATTAAAGATAACAAGAACACAAAGGCAAAATTATAATGAGGAAAGGTAAGTGGTATATTTGAGGCCTCTTCTAGTTTAGTTAAGCATATTGGATTTAGGGAAAATGAATATACAAATTTATCTTGTGGGACAGGAAGGATTCACAGAGATGATATCTAAACTGAGTCAGATTAGTGAGTAATTTTCTAAATGGTAAGCAGTAGAAGAGTCTCTGACAGAAGAATTTCAGGGAAAAAGTAGAGTTGAATTTTCTGATTCTGACTTCTACAGGCTGTTTTCATTATTAACCTTTGACGATTAGACCAAATAGTTTTCATCTCTAATAAATACAATATTTCAGTTTCACATTTACCTGGTTTGATGTTTTACATTTTTTGTCTCTTTCTACCCATTTTCCCCTATGGCCTGGATTCCCGTTGCACACTATGTTTCAGAGCACTTGTGGGCTATTTATAATAGTTATCACTTTAATAAAACTATGTATTTCTAATGGCTGGCTCTAGTACTCGTACTTAGTACTGTATCTGGACCCTGGATTACCGCTGATCAACTGAATTGATATGGGACTTTAAGATAGCCGTGGAAGGATAATGACAGAATTTTTAATTACAGCAAACCTCGATAAGGCATCACAAATAGAAGCGCTGAGTGAACACTTAGGTGTTGTGAAAAGATAAATATAAAAGGTGAAACAAAAATTCATTTCCTCCTTTTCTCATCACTTTTTCCTCGTTTTATATTTTATCTTTAGTATTATCAGTGATTGGAAGGAGCACTGAAAAGGTGAGCAAGATCACCTGGGCTTTCCACGTCATCGGTCCCCGTATTCCCTAAGCACCTATAGCTTAAATGTTGTTTATTGAAGACAACTAGCTACACTGCAGCAACCTAAGCCTTTACATCTGAGACTCTTGGACGCCCCGCAGCGGGCGAGTTCCCTGCAGCACAGCCGGAAGGGGTAGGGCGGGGCCTCCAGACTCCCGACCCCGACGGGTGGGGGAGGGGAGCCCGGGGCCGACAGTTTGGGGGAGGGGGCGCAAAAGGCGGGCGCGAATCTATCTCCCTAGGCCTTCCCTACTTCCGTTTTCTCTTGCTTTGGCGAGCTGGGAGTCGCGACCTCCAGCACAGGTGGGTCCTGCCCGGCGAGCAGGGGAAAGGGCGCCCGGGGTGGGAGCGAGGGGTCAGTCGGCGAGCCCCTGTGAGACGTGACGCAGTAGCGGAGGTGGCCCCCAACCCTGCCCCGCCCCAGGGTCGGCTGCTTGGTCTGAAAGCGGTGGTACTCACCTTAAGCCTGGCAGAGAAGGCCACTCCTGCCTTGCCGCAGGGCTGTCGTCACGGTTTGTGCCAGTTGCGCGACAGAGTCCGCGCAGAGATCAGCGTGAGGCCAGTTGGGCCCAGCTCTCGGGAAGACCTGGAAGAGCTGAAATTAGGACTGATCCTACTCGACATTGTTTTAAAGTCGACCAAACGTCCCCACTCCGGGTCTGGCACTGCCTTGGTGCCCTCTTTCAGCTACCCCTATTTCCACAAGCTTCACTTTGCTGAGCAGTGGAATGGAAGGTGCAGCCCAACTGTCGCAACAATTTCCAGCTGGACTTTCTTGTTCTAACATCCACTGGTTTTCTCTACCCAGATATTACCCTTTGTCTGCTATTACCTTTTGTCTGCTCGTTCTGAGCAAAGATGCCAAGCAGGAGTCAGGAGTGGCAAGTAAAGGCACAGAAAACCCTTTCAGTTCTAAACTCAATCCAGAAAAACCTTCATTTGTAGTACTAACTGCCCTGAAAACGTGAAAGAACATTCATTCAATGCCTTACTTGACTAGAACCCTCTTGTGAGTGCTTTAACATTATCCAAATTATGATTTAAACCAAATATTATGTGTACAATAAACAGCACACTGCCTAGCAAATGCCTTATCTTACAAGAAATTGGTGGTTTGGGGCCGGAGCTACAGTACAGGGGGCATGATTACAGCTGCAGACCTGGATTCGGTCCTGGGTATCCCACATGGTCTCCGAGCACGACCAGGAAAAAATTTCTAAGTACAGAGCCAAGAGTGACCTCTGAGCATCATTGGATGTGACCCAAAAACTAAAAATAGAGAAATAGAGAGATTGGTAATTTACCTTTACCTACCCTGTCCCTAAAAGAAAAACTTCAGCAGTCATATGTACCAATATACTATAATCAACTCCTGATGTTTTCCTAAGTGATCTGTGAATTGAGAGGGAAATTGTGATAAATAGGAGGATATCACTCTTATAGGTAATATTTAAAATAACTGGATAAGAAAAATCCAATGTTTTAAAGGGGGGAATGCCTCTTTAAAACAAGATCTGTCTTGGCCCCAAAGAGAGGAAGGAGAACGAAAGAAAGAGTTGGGGGAGAATGAGGCAGATGAGAAGCAACAGGGGCCAGGACAGGGGGATCAGGTATAAAGGTGGTGTTGGGAAAGATAGAACCAAATATCCAAACTTCAGAGCCAACAACACTGAAATCAAGAGACCCAAACTTTTATCAACTGAGTTTAGAAAAGTGCTTGTCAAGAGGGCAGGCTGGAGTGGGGTGGGATATGGAAGGGAACTTGGGAACATTCGTGGAGGGAAGCTGACAATGGTGGTAGGATTGTTGCTGCAATATTTTGTGTCTAAAACTCAACTATGAATAACTTTGTAAATAAAATAAAAATTCTTTTAAAAATATGCATGCGGGCTGGAGAGATAGCACAGCGGGTAAGGCGTTTGCCTTGCACGCGGCCGACCCAGGTTCAAATCCCAGCATCCCATATGGTCCCCTGAGCACAGCCAGGGGTAATTCCTGAGTGCAGAGCCAGGAGTAATCCCTGTGCATCGCCAGGTGTGACCCAAAAAGCAAAAATAAAAAAAATAAAAATATGCATGCAAAAGAAAGAATAAGAGGGAAATTGTGATAAATATAGGCTGAACCAGTCTTGAGGGGCATTTCAGGAGTGGCAGATGGGCAACACCTGGTGAATGCTTCCTTTTAAAAACCACATTTTCATTCTGCCCATTTATTCATTTTTTAATTGAATCACTGTGAGATACACAGTTACAAAGATGTTCATGGTCGGGTTTCAGTCATACCGTGTTCCAACACCTATCCCTCCACCAGTGTGCATTCCCCACCACCAATGTCCTCAGTTTCCCTCCTGACACCCAGCACCCCCAGCTTGCCTGTATGGCAGGTACTTTTCCTCTCTCTCTCTCTCCTTTTGGGAATTAAGGTTTGCAATACAGATACTGAGACATTATCATGTTTATTCCTTTACCTACTTTCAGCACGCAATTCTTATCCAGAGTGATCATTTCCAACTATTATAGTCCCTTCTGTTTCCCAACTGCCTTCACCCCCAGCACTTGAGGCAATCTGCCAAACATGGACCAGTCTTCCTGGCCCTCATTTCTATTTTCCTTAGGTAATAGTCTCCTACTCTTTTTTTAATGTCACACACAAATGAGTGCAATCATTCTATGCCTTCCCCGGTCCTTTTGACCCATTTCACCCAGCATGATACCCTCCATATCCATCCATATGTAAGCAAATTTCATGACTCCTGGTGGCTGCAAAATATTCCATTGTGTAGATGTACTAGAGTTTCTTTATCCAGTCATCTGTTCTTCAGCACTCAGGTTGTTTCCAGATTCTGACAATTATAAATAGTGCTGCAATGAACATAGAAGTGCAAGTTCTGCTGTGCATTTTTGCACCCTGCGGGTATATTCCCGGAAGTAGTATTGCTGTTTCATATGGAATCTCAATTTCTAGTTTTTTGAGGAATGTCTATACTGTTTCTCAAAAAGGCTGGCCAGTCAACATATCCACATAAACACTGGTTATTCTTGTTCTTTTTGATGTATGCTATATACTCTGAGGTGTGAGATAATATTCATTGTTGTTTTGATTTGCATATCTCTGATGATTACAGATGTAGGTCATATTTTCATGTGCCTTTTGGCCATTTGTATTTCTTTCAGGGAGTTTCTGTTCATTTCTTCTCCCCATTTTGATGATGTCAGATTTTTTTCTTGTAAAGTTCTACCAATGCCTTATATATCTTGGATATTAACCCTTAACTCATGGATACTGAGTAAATAATTTTCACATTCCATGGGCTCTCTGTATCTTGATAAACATTTCTTTTGAGGTGCATACGCTTCCTGGTTTAATGTAATCCCATTTGTTTATCTTTGCTTCCACTTGCTTGGTTAGTGTTGTTTCATCTTTAAAGATGCCTATAGCTTCACTGCCTACATTTTTGTCCATGTACCTATGGATTTAGGTCTGATATTGAGGTTTTTAATCCATTTTGATATTACGTTTGTGCTTGGTGTTAGAGAGAGATCTTAGTTCAAGTTTTTACCTGTAACTGCCAAATTTTCCCAGCACCACTTGGTGAAGAGGCTTTCTTTGCTCCTCTTCACATTTATTACTTCTTTATCAAAGAGTAAGTGCTCATATATTTTAGGATCTCTGTTAGGATATTCAAATCTATTTCACTAGTCTGTAAGTCTCTCTACTTCAACACGATGCTATTTTTTTTTTTTGCTTTTTGGGTCACACCCAGCAATGCTCAGGGGTTACTCCTGGCTTTGCACTCAGGAATTGCTCCTGGCAGTGCTTGGGGGACCATATGGGATGCCGGGGATCGAACCCGGGTCGGCCGCGTGCAAGGCAAACGCCCTACCCGCTGTGCTATTGCTCCGGCCCCAACACGATGCTATTTTAATTGCTACACTTTGTAGTGCAGTTAGAGATTGGGAAAAGTGATGCCTCCCATCTTCTTTTACACAAGAATTGCTTTAGCTGGTTTTGGCTGTTTACTATTCCATATGAATTGTAGGAGTATTTTATCTACTTCTTTGAAAAATGTCACAGGTATCCTTACAGGGACCACTTTGAATGTGTATAATTATTTGGGCAGTATTGCCATTTTGACAGTGTTAATCCTCCCAATTCATGAGCACATGTGTCTCCATTTCCTTGTGTCTTTTATGTCTTTAAAGAGGACCTACTACCTCTTTAAAAATGTAATGTTTTGTAGTTTTCTTTGTACAGGTCCTTAACCTCTTTACTTAAGATGATTCCAAGATACTTGATTTTTTGAGGCCCAACTGTGAATGGGATTTTTTTATATTCCTCTTTGATTATTTGTATGTAGGAAAGCTATGGACTTTGGCAACTGCCCTCTCTGTAGCTTGGCAGTCACACCCAGAAACTGCCCCCCAGCGTCATGTAATCCCATCAATGGCCAAGATCCAGAGATTATAAAAAAAAACTCCCGGAAGCACGCGGCTGCTTTAGCCCACTGATGTGCATATAGCAGCACATGTGTGCTTGGTTTTAACATACTTGCTTGTACTCTCTGATACACATTCTCCGTCCCTCTCGGAGAGACTAGCAAGCTACAGAGAGTATCCCGCCCACACGGAAGAGCTTGGCAAGTCCCCATGGCGTAATCAATATGCCAAATACAGTAACAATAACAGATCTCATTCCCCTGGCCCTGAAAGAGCCTCCAATCATTGGGAAAGACGAGTAAGGAGAGGCTGCTAAAATCTCAGAGCTGGGATGAATGGAGACGTTACTGGTGCCTGCTTGAGCAAATTGATGAACAACGGGATGACAGTGATACAGTGATGGACTTTGGCATTTTGAAGTTGTAGACTGCAACTTTACAAATCTATTGTTTCTATGAGCTTTTTTGTAGAGTCCTTAGGATTTTCTAAGTATAGCATCACATCATCTGCAAATAGTGATAGCTTGATTTCTTCTTTTCCTATCTAGATGTCCTTGATATCTTTTCTTGCCTAACAGCTAAGGCTAGTAATTACAGTACTATATTTAATAGTGCTACAGTACTACAGTGCTATTGAATAGGAGTGGAGAGAGTAAGAAACCTTGTCTTGTGCCTGATCTTAGAGGGAAGGCTTTTAGTTTTTCCCCATTGAGAATAATGCTTGTTGCGAGCTTGTAGTAGATGACTTTGACTATATTGAGGAAAATTTCTTCAACTCTCATTTTTGTTGAGACTTTTCATGAATCGGTGCTGTATCTTGTCAAATGTTTTTTTCTGCATCTATTAATATGATCATATGTTTTTTATCTTTTCTTTTATTCATATGGTGTATTGTGTTGATTGACTTGCTAGTCTTAAACCATCATTGCATCCCTGTGATGAATCCTACATGGTCATGAATATGATCATTTGATGAGTTGTTGGATTCTATTTGCTAGTATTTTGTGGAGGATTATTGCAGCTGTGTTCATCAGGGATATCGGTCGATTATTCTCTTTTTTGTGGTTTCTCTGTCTGCTTTTGGTATCAGGGTGATATTTGCTTTATAGAAACTGAGAGTGTTTCTGTTTCTTCAATTTCCTGGAAAAGCTTGAAAATGGTTGGCAGTAGGTCCTCTTTAAAGTTTTGATATAATTTGCTAGTTAATCCATCTGATCCTGGGTTTTTGTTTTGGGGAAGAGTTTTGATTACCTTTTCAATTTCCTCAATAGTGATAGGTCTGTTCAGATATTCCAAGTCTTGTTGGTTTACTTTGGAGGTTATAGGAATCCAGGAATTTATCTATTTCTTTGAGGTTCTTTTATTTCATGGCATGATTCTCAAAGTAATCTGATGATCCTTTGATTTTCTGTGGTTTCTGTTGTGATGTTCCTCTGTTCATTTCTGATTCAGTTTAATTAGGGTTCTGTCTCTTTCTCTGTGAGTCTTGCTAGTGGTTTATTGATCTTGTTTATTTCTCAGAGAACCAGCTCTTGGTTTCATTGATCTTTTGGATTGTTTTTTAAGATTGCAGCCTATTTATTTCTGTCTAAGTTTTATTACTTCCATCCTCATACCTGCTTTAGTCTCCTTTTGTTGGTCATTTTCCAAGATCTTAATCTGTGATGTTTGGTTATTTATGTGGGCTCTTTCTTCCTCCCTGATGAATGCTTGCAGAGCTACAAACTTTCCTCTTAACACTGATTTTGCTGTGCCCCACAAGTTCTGGTAGCTCATGTCTTAATTCTCATTTTTTTTCCAGGAATCTTTTGATTTTCTCTCTAAGCCACTGGTTGTTCGGTAGTGACCTATTTAATTTCCAGATGTTTTATTTGATTCTGTTTTTGTGTGTAGTTAACTTCTATTTTCAGTGCATCATAGTCTTAAAAATAGTTAATAAATGTCTATCCTCGAATTTTATGGAGGTATGTTTTGTGGCCCACCATGGGTCTATCTTAGATAATGTCCCATGTGTACTGAAAAGGAATGTGTATTTGACTCTTGGAGGATGAGAAGCCTTATATATCTACTAACCCCATTTATTTCATTTCTCCCTCAAGTAAAATATTTTCTTGCTGAGCTTAATTCTAGTGTATCTATCAAAAGTTGACAGAGTAGTGTTGAAGTCTACACCTACTATTGTGTTGCTATCAATATCTTTCTTTAAATCTATTATCATTTGTTTTAAGTATTTTGTGCTTCCTCACTTGATACATATACATTTAGGAGTGTGAGTTCTTCCTAATTATGGTCTCTTGATCATATAAAAATATTTTCACTATTTCTTATAGCCTTTTTCAGCCTAAAATCTTTGTCGTCTGATACTGGTATGGCCACTCTCCAGCTTTTTTGAAGGGGTTGTTTGCTTGAAGAAGTATTTTCCAGCCTTTGACTTCGAGTCTGTGTTTGTTCTGATTGTTCATCTGTGTTTCTTGCAGAAAGTAGAGTGTTGGATTCAATTTTCTAATCCATTCTTCCACTCCTTTTTTAAAAAATAATTAATTAATTAATTAATTGTATTAATGAGTTACCTGAGGGTGCAGTTACGGAGTTTCGTGCCTGTGCTACAGTTATACAATACTCGAATACCCATCCCTCCACCAGTGCCCATTCTCCTCCATTGATGGCCCCAGGGTCCCTCCCCCCACCCCCGCTATCTTCCCCCCCAAACAAGGAATTCCTTATTGTTCTCTCTCTCCTTTTGGGTCTTATGGTTTGAATGGAGATACTGGGTGGCTATCGTGTTCAATGTATAGTCTGCTTTCAGCCTGCCTCTCCCATCCTGAGTGGATCCTCCACTACGCTTTAGTTGGTGTTCCCTTCTCTAGCTGAGCTGCCCTCTCCCCCAACATGTGAGGTCAGCTTCTAAGCCGTGCAGCAGGCCTCCTGGTACTTATTGCTACTATTCTTAATTGGTGCGATTTACCCATTGACATTGAGAGAGGAGAGATTATGGTGATAGGATTTTGTGTTATATTTCTGCAGGAGTTTGGTGTATTTGTGAGGCTTTCTTAGAGTAGTCCATTTAGTTCTTTTTGTAACTATGGCTTTGAGTTTATGAAGTTTCTGAGTTGATTATCTGTGAAATTGTATATTGTTACTTTAAATCTGAATGAGCATTTTTGGTGAGGTATTCACTTCGTTGAGTTTTTTCACTGTATTCCACCACAGTCTTCAGTCCAGGAGGGTTCCATCTGATAAGTCAGCTGTAAATATGAAGAATGCTCATTTGTATGCAGTTTCTTTCTTTGATCTTGCTGCTTTCAGTATTCTATCTCCATCAATGGTTTTCATCCTTCTGATTAGGATATGACTTGGAGTATTTTTATTTGGATTTTTTTAGCTGATAAGCTTTGGGACTCCTGGATCTGGGTTCATATACTCTTCAGCTCTGGGAACTTCTCAAAACTGATGGCTTTGACAGTTGCTTTCTCATCAGGGTTTTCTTCCTGACCCTTTTGTTTCTTTTTTTTTCCTTTTTGGGTCAGACCCGGCGATGCACAGGGGCTAATCCTCACTCTGCACACAGGAATCACCCTTGGCAATGCTCAGGGGACCATATGGGATGCTGGGAATCGAACCCGGGTTGGCCGAGTGCAAGGCAAACACCCCACCCACTGTGCTATTGCTCCAGCCCATCTTCCTGACCCTTTTGGACCCCAATGATTCTTATGCTGTTCCTCTTGTGTTCATCCCTATGTTCTCTTATCATCTGTTGGTTCATTTTGAGGCTCTTTTCCATCTTCTGCTGCTTTCTGGATATTTTTTTGCACCTCATCTTGGAGTTCACTGATTCTGTCCTCAGCTATTCTGCTGCTGAGGCCTTCCAGTAAGTTTTTCATTTCACCTACCAGGTGTTTCAGACCTGTCATTTCTGTTTGTATTTTTGTTTGTATTTTCCTCATTTCTGCTCTCACTGTCACTGTCACTGTCATCCTGTTGCTCATCAATTTGCTTGAGTGGGCACCAGACTTGTTGTTACTGTTTTGGCATATCAAATACGCCACGGGTAGCTTGCCAAGCTCTGCTGTGTGGGCAAGATACTCTTGGTAGCTTACCGGGCTCTCCGAGAGGGGCAGAGGAATCAAACCAGGGTCGGCTGCATGCAAGGCAAATGCCCTACCCGAGAGAATGTTCAAGGTAGTAAGGTAACAATAAAAATTCTGCTCTCACATCTTCTTGTATTTTACTGGCAGTATGTTCTATTGTTTCTTTGAGGTTCTTATGCATCATTAACAGTTCCATTCTGAATTACTTATCAGAAAGGTTATGTTGCTCATTATTACTGGTTGGGTCATCTCGCTAGGGACTTCACTCACTAAGCATGGTGGGTTTCTGCATTGCTTTACCATTGTGTCCTTTGCAGTTTGGAGTTGTTTCTTGTGTGTTCTATGGTTAGAAACCTATAGCTAGGATGTCTTTATATGTTTACAGTGAGTTTTGGAGAGGTGAAGAGATGCAAGGCCTGGTTTCACTAGTACCTGTAGTATAGGATATATATGAAGTAACATCCTCAGACGTGGTTTGGGGTTAGACTTTAGAGTGACATGATAAGGGGTAACTCCTAGCAGGGGGAAGGGTTTCACTGGTGAAATTCTCAGGGTGCAGATCTGGGCCTTCCCTTTGTGTGTGTGCTCAGACTTCATTTTGGGAAGGGTGCATGTCCCACCGCTGTTCACACACCTGGGGTATATTTTAGAGAGACGCCATGAGGACCATCTCCTAGCAGGGGTAGAAGTTCAGGTGGCGAAATGCTGCAGGATCCAGTTTGCTCATTTATTCTTTCACTGGAAAGGAAATCAATGATTGCCTCCTCTGTGCCAAAATGCTGATCCACTTCCCTGGCATTATCAGCCTAGGTAGACAGTAATTTTAGGGGATAATAGAAATTTCAACCTTAAGCAGGCAAAGTCTGAGTCCCTTCCCCATCCCCTATATTTGTGTTATCAATACCGAATTATGTCACATCTGCATCCTGACATGGATTATACCTTAATACCCATTTCTCTTTGTTACTCCCAATTTCAAGCCAGCTGCATTCATTTTTGTTTATTTATCTGGGGGAAGGGCGGCACACCCAGCTGTGCTCGGGGCTTATTCTTGGCTCTTCACTTATTCTTGGGGAAACCTTATTCCTGGTGGGGCCTGGGGGACCATATGGGTTGCCAGAGTTCAAATCCAGGTCAGCCATGTGCAAGGCAAGTACCTTACTCACTGCACTATTTCTCTTGTCCTTGTATTCATCTTCTAGTAAGTTTTTTTTCTCACTTTTAGTGTAAAAGACCTAAATGGCCTTTTAAATGGTTTGGGGTTATGGTTCACTGGTATACCTCATGCTTTGTATGTGTGAGGCCCTGGGTTTGATCCCCAGAACCATAAAAATTAAAGTTACCTTTAAAAAGACCTTAAAAGACCTACATCATCATTTGACTACATCCCAGGCAAAACAATGCTCCTACCATTACTGCAGTCATAATAATAACAACAACATACGCAGAACAATGAGCTCTGTAGGATTCCTTAAATGTTGTCATAGAGACTAATTTTCCTTCCCTGCTTCCCAGGGTGTTTTTAACCTTTTGTACTGAAATAAAATGTGCATACCATAAAATGAACCCATTTTAAATATCGCTTCAAGGACTTTGCGTAAATTTATTGTAGTGCAATCCAATTTTAGACATGTTATTCACCTCAATGGCGTGTTTCTCTCTCTCTCTCTCTCTGCAGTTAATCCCTGTTCCTGTCCTTCGTCACTTGGCAACCACTAAATTTACTTTCTGTTTCCATGGATTTGCTTATTGTGGATATTTCATCTAAGTGGAATTATACAATAGGTGGCCTTTTGTATCTGATTTCTTTCACTTGGCATGATGATTTCAAGGTTCATCCACATTTGAATTTAATTTAACTTAATTTCTGTATTTTGTAGTGCTAGGGATTAGACCCTAATCCCTAGACTGGCAAGCTCACAGAAGAGCCTGGCAAGCTCCCCATGGTGTGTTCGATATGCCAAATACAGTAACAATAACAGTCTCATTCCCCTGACCCTGAAAAGAGCCTCCAATCGTTGGGAAAAACGAGTAAGGAGAGGCTGCTAAAATTTCAGGGCTGGGACAAATGGAGATGTTACTGGCACCTGCTCGAGTAAATCGATGAACAAGAGAATGACAGTGACACAGTGGCAGGAATTGCACCCAGGACTTCATACATACAGTGTAAGTGCTCTACCTCTGAGCTACAGTCCCAGGCCCTCATTTCTTTTCAGTGGCAGGATAACATTTCATTGATTGCATATATATGCCACATTTTTTAATCCACCCTTTGTTGCATGCACACTCGGGGTATCTTTAGCTCTTGGCTACTGTGAATAATGCTGTTATGAACATTCATGTATAAGCTTTTGAGTGGGCATATGTTTTCAGTTCTCTTGGGAAGATACCAAAAAGTGGAATTTCTGGGTCATATGATGACTCTATGTTGAACTTTTGAGTATCAAGATTTTTCCTGCACCATTTTATAATCTCACCAGAAAATTATGAGCATTCCAATTTAGTCACATCCTCAACAATACTTGTTATCTTTGCTCTAAAAACATTATAGCTATCTTTGTGAATGTGAAGTCATATATTACTGTGGTTTGGATTTTCATTACTTGAAAATCCAAACCACAGTAATAATATGATCACTTTCATCCTCTTTTGGCCATTTATATATGTTCTTTGTATAAAAATCTAAAATATTTTGTCCATTTTTTAATTAGTTTATTTTCATTTTTATTATCAATTTGTAAGAATTCTTTATACATTTTTGATAAAAAATCCCTTACGAAGAATATTAATCTTTATATCTTTTTTACTAATGTTGTATCTTACATGCAGGAATTCTCACCAATATTTTAATAACAGCCCAATAGTGGTTTTGAAAGGCAAAAATTTTGAATTTTTATACAGTTCTAATTCAGCATTTTTCCTTTAAAATTGTGTTTTTTATGTTATTTCTTAGACATCCACATTATGATGAGTTTTCTCCATAACATTTTAGAAATTGTACAGTTTTAGCTTTTACACATTTATCTCTTATCTATTTTGACTTAGTTTGTGAATATGATATGGAATAGGAAGTCTAAAGTCATTTTTGTATATGTATATCTAACTTTCTCATAACCATTTTTTTTTTTTTTTTTAATTTTTATTAAATCACCATGTGGAAAGTTACAAAGTTCTCAGGTTTATATGTCAGTTATACAATATTCAAACACCCATCCCTTCACCAGTGCCCAAATTCCACCACCAGAAACCCCAGTTTACCCCCCGCCCCCACCCCCTACCCCCTACTGTATATCTAATGAATTTCACTTCATTTTTTCTTTACCTTGATTACATTCCATAATTCAACACAAAACTCACTATAGTTGACATAACTCTCTCTCTCTCTTTTTTTTCTCTTTTTCCTTTTCCATTTTTTTTTTTTTTAATTTTTCCCCCTCATCCCCCTTCCTGCGCCTCATAGTATGGTGTACTCCACGCCACGTTGGCCAGCGTGGGGCTTTTGCTTAGCTCATAGTCCAGAGGTGGCTGTTACATTAAGAACCTTCAATATTTCAACAAAAACTTACTGTTATTATTTGGAGTTTCCCCCCCAAGTCTGACCTGTTCAAATGGAACCCTTTCACATTGATGACAATTATAAATGTTAAGTTGCGCGGACGCGGCAGCGTCCGCGCGGTTTTGGATTTCTGTATAAAGTCCTGGGAAAATTCTACCAGAAATTACATATTTCTTCCGTTAGCCGGCGTGGGGCAAAGGCTTAATTCACAGTCTCCATCCCAATTCCTAAAGCTGTCTCTGGTTCCCGCTTGTTCCACATCCACCGGCTCTGCAGGGGCATGGGCGCCCGGGCCGAAAACCCGGCCGGCCGGAGCCGAGCACGGGCCCGACTAGGGCTGGCTCTGTATCCTGCGGCTGTTTCAAGTTCAAAGCACACATTTTTTTTTTTTTTTTCCGCGCCACCAAGTTCGTACCTTCTCAATGGACCCACAAAATGTCGGACACCACGCCTTCTCCCGGAGGGGAGAGAGACCCAGAAGGAAGGTTCTTTCCTCCGTTAGCCGGCGTGGGGCAAAGGCTTAATTCACAGTCTCCATCCATGGGTGCAGGCACTTGCTGGAACCCCAATTCCTAAAGCTGTCTCTGGTTCCCGCTTGTTCCACATCCACCGGCTCTGCAGGGGCATGGGCGCCCGGGCCGAAAACCCGGCCGGCCGGAGCCGAGCACGGGCCCGACTAGGGCTGGCTCTGTATCCTGCGGCTGTTTCAAGTTCAAAGCACACATTTTTTTTTTTTTTCCGCGCCACCAAGTTCGTACCTTCTCAATGGACCCACAAAATGTCGGACACCACGCCTACTCCCGGAGGGGAGAGAGACCCAGAAGGAAGGTTCTTTCCTCCGTTAGCCGGCGTGGGGCAAAGGCTTAATTCACAGTCTCCATCCATGGGTGCAGGCACTTGCTGGAACCCCAATTCCTAAAGCTGTCTCTGGTTCCCGCTTGTTCCACATCCACCGGCTCTGCAGGGGCATGGGCGCCCGGGCCGAAAACCCGGCCGGCCGGAGCCCTCTCATAACCATTTTTGAAGACTCTTTCCTGTTTAATTGTCTGAGAACCATTTTGAAAGTAAATTGAACATAAATAACAGGGTTTACATTTGAATTTTCAGTTTTGTTTCATTCATCTATATTTCTGTGTATCAGTTCCACACTGTTGTGAATACCTTAGTTTTGTAATAAAGATTAACACTTTGAAACAAGTCCTCAAATTGTTTTTTATACAATCGTTTTGGTCATTCTGGGTTCTTTGTATTTTCACATAAATATTAAGATCAGCTTATAAATCTGTGTGAATGATCTATTTTCTTTTGGCGAGTTTTTTGGGAGAATTTCCATATTAACAATATTAAATCTTCCAATCTGTGAACTTCAATAAATGTTTCATAGTTTTCAGTTTAAAAGCCTTTTACGGGGCTGGAGCAATAGCACAGTGGGTAGGGCATTTGCCTTGCATGCGGCCGATCTGGGTTCTATTCCCAGCTTCCCATATGGTCCCCCAAGCACCGCCAGGAGTAATTCCGAGTGCATGAACCAGGAGTAACCCATGTGCATCGCCGGGTGTGACCTAAAAAGCCAAAAAAAAAACCCTTTTACTTTTGTCAAATTTATTATAAAGTATTCTGATGATATTGTGAATTATTTTTTATATAATTTTCTGAATTTTGTGAAAGTATAGAGAAATTCAAATGACTTTTGTGTGCTAACTTTATTTATTTATTTATTTATTTATTTATTTATTTATTCATTCATTCATTTTGCTTTTGGGGTCACACCCGGCGATGCACAGGGCATACTCCTGTCTCTGCACTCAGGAATTACTCCTGACCCTGACGGTGCCCAGGAGACCATATGGGATGCTGGGAATCAAACCCAGGTCCACCGCATGCAAGGGAAATGTCCTACCCGCTGGGATATCTTTCCAGCCCCAATGTGTGCTAACTTTATGTTCTGTGACATTGATGAATTAGTTAGTAGTTATAATTAATAGTTTATGTGTGTGTATCTTGTGAGGAAGTTAACCTCTTAGTTTAGTGTAAAGTTGCAATGTATGTGTATTGCTTAGGATTTTCAAATGCAGAAGTATGTCAAGGATAAAATATGGAAAAATATTTCCTTTTCTTAACCTAGACACATCTTATTTTCCTGACTGATTACCTGGTTATAATTTTCAATAGAATGGGGAATTATAGTTTTGACAGTGGATATACCTGTCTTTTTCTGGATCTTAGGGATATGCATTCATACTTTTATCAACAACTATTACATTAAGTGTGTTCTTTTGGTAGATATTGTTTATCAGGTTGAGATTGTTGTCTTGCTAGTTCATTGAGTTTTCTTTTTGATTAATTTTTATTGGATTTTTTCAGATTCTTTTTTGCATTATTGTAGAGGTTACATAGGTTTTTTTACCTTATATTACTTACTAAACAGTATTAAATAAGGTAATGTAGTATGTTGCATAAATTGATTTTGGATATTGAAACAATCCTGAATCACTGGAATTAATTTTTCTTGGTTATGGTATATAACCATTTTTTTCTTTATTTAAACACTGTGGTTTACAAAGTTGTTTATAATACAGTTGTTACAGGTATTCAATATTCCAGCACCAATCCCACCTCCAGAGTGATCTTCCCTCCACCATGGCCCCATTTTCTCAACTACCCCCTCATGCCTGCCTCCTTAGCAGGCACAAAAAATATTTTATGTTGCTTGTTACAACTAAACAGCTAATGAAATCATTTAAAAATCATGCTAGATAAGAACTGAATATTGAAGGTAGGTAAAGGGATATACATAATAACCTTTCGGTACCTGTATTACAAAATGCAATGCCTAAAGGGGGAGAGGGGGAGAGAGAAGCAAAGTGCCTGCTATAGAGACAAGCTTGGGGTGGGGGAATTGAGAGATGAGGGGAGGGAAACTGGGAACATTGGTGCTAGGACATGTACACTGGTGGAGGGATGTGTGTTGGAACACTGTATGATTAAAACTCAATCATGAACAGTTTTGTAATGGACTATCTCACAGTGATTCATTTTTTTAAAGATTTTTAAAATACTATAGTAAAAGAAAATTTGTCAAAATTATTATATTTCCTCATGGGGTCATTAAGCCCTTGTTTGAAGGTTTACTAAGCTGTTTATTGTTAGTTGAACCTTCTGTTTTCTTGTTTCTGTCTGTTGAGCTTAGTTGGCTTCCATGTTACTTTCTCACCTAATTTGGTGTACTCCTTATTGGAATGTCAGTATTGTGTAATTTGGAGGTGTCACTCCAGAAACTCCAGGATCTTTAGAACTGATCCAATGAGTTTACATGACCATGGCTGTGGGATGTGGATGTGGCTACCAGGGCTTCCAGAAGTACAGGATAGGGGGAGGTTTCCCACCCCCACTCTGTGAAGACCCCAGAGTTTTCAGCCTGAAAACTGGTATACTGGAATTTTACTCGAATTGGTGTCTCAGCAGAGATCATTTGAGAAGCAATGAAGTTGGGCCATTGCTATGGTACAGCTGTGGGGTAGGAACGTGGCTTCTGGAGCTTTGTCAGGATGGAGAAACTTTGCCGCCCCTCCCCCACAAGGGTGCCTCCCAGTTTTCATCCAAGAGACCAGTGTACCCATAAATTTTTAGCAACTTGGCTTGTATTTCTTCCCAATATTTAGTTGTGCTCCCACGCTGGAGTGATAGCACAGCGGTTGGGCGTTCGCCTTTCACGTGGCCGACCAGAGTTCGATTCCTCCACCCCTCTTGGAGAGCCCGGCAAGCTACCAAGAGTATCGAGCCCACTCGACAGAGCCTGGCAAGCTGCCCATGGGTATTGGATATGCCAAAAATAGTAACAATAAGTCTCTCAATGAGAGACGTTACTGGTGCCCGCTCGAACAAATCGATGAGCAACAGGATGACAGTAACAGTGACAGTGAATTTAGTTGTGAATCTGTGGAGCTGGACCAATGGATGAGTTACATGATACCGGCTATAGAATATGGGTGTAGATTCTGGGACTTCCATAAATATGGAGGGGAAGACTGCCGCCCCCACTCTGAGAAGTATATAATCATTTTTATATATTGGTTTCATTTTTTATCATTTTGTTGAAGATTATTATTAGGGAGATTGTACTATAGCACAATTTCTTTTCTCATGAAAATTTTTTTTGTCTTTGGTGTTAGATAACAGTCTTGTTAGGATGAATTGGGAACAAATTTTGTTGTTGTTAAGTGTGGACATGTTTATAATTATTATATCTTTTTGACTGATCATTCCATCATTATAAAATGTCCATTTCCTCATAACATCATCTACTTAAAGTCTGTTTTATCTGATATTTAATGTGTTTAGTCATTCTAACGCATCATGGTTGTTGTTTTGTTTAACTTACTTAAGCTTTTTCCTTTTCCTACACTATTTATAACTTCATATCTAAAGTAGATGGCATATCCTTGTTGTCCTTTTTTTTTCCTTCAGTTTTTGGGACACATTCAGTTGTCCTCAGGGCTTACTGCTGACTCTATATTCAGGGATCACTTTTGGTGGGGATTGGAGGACCTTACTGAATGCTGGAGATCAAACTCAGGTCAGCTGCATGCAAACAAGAGGCTTACCACCTGTACTATTTCTACAGCCCATAGAGTCTGTTATTTAATCTAATCTCACAATCTGTCTTTTGATTGGACTATTTAATTCATTTACTTTACCTGTAAGTAAAATTACTGCAATTGATGTAATTAATCATGATTAGATTTTTTTTGCTTTTACCATAATATGCCAAAAATAGTAACAAGTCTCACAATGGAGACATTACCGGTGCCTGCTCAAGCAAATCAATGAACAACGGGACGACAGTGCTACAGTGCTACCATAATATTGTAGTTTTTACTGATTTTTTGAAAACCAAAAAATGTATGGCAAATTAATATAATCTGTATTAGATTATTATTTTCAATAACAGGAGAAACTTGTTCTCTTTTCCTTCGTCCTATTAATGTAAAATATTTTACATTTTTGCAATACAATTCAAAAAGTATCTTGATGTACTTGCTTTTTAAAATACAGATAAAATATCTACATTCTCATGTTTACCTGCATAAGTTTATTTGCTAATGCTTTTTATTTTTTCATATGGATACAGGTGAAAATGCCTGGTGCCATTTTCTTTTAGACTGAAAATTTCCTTAGTATTCGATAGCACAACGGGTAGGGTGTTTGCCTTGCACGCGGCTGACCCAGGTTCGATTCCTCCATCCCTCTCGGAGACCTTGGCAAGCTACCGAGAGCATCTTGCCTGCACAGCAGAGCCTGGCAAGCTACCCATGGCGTATTTGATATGCCAAAAACAGTAACAACAAGTCTCACAACAAGTCTCGCTTGAGCAAATTGATGAGTAACTGGATGACAGTGATACAGTGATACAGTGATGTTTTGTAAAGTAGGTCTGCTAGCTAATGCATTCTCTTGCACATTGTGTCATTTCTTTATCTTGCCTTTACTTTTTGAAGAATAGTTTTGATTCTTATAGAATTCTTGGTTGACGGTTTTAATATTTTAAACATTTTGCATTTACCACTGACCTACTTATATTATGTGGCCTCTGGTGCCTCTGCTCATTTTGTTTTGTTCTGTTTTTCTTTTGGGTTGATATTATTTTTTTTCTTTTAATACTAAGTTCCTTGGGATGAGTCAACTTGGAGACAATGTATCTGAGTGGTGAGCTAACATTTTATATGTTGTACTTAACACCTTGTGCCAGTGAAACTTCTATATATGGATTTGGCAACACATTCACAGTCCAGATCTATAGGATTTTCTTTTTGCCCACATATGACTTCACATTTAACCAAAGACTCTTATATAGGTGGGATACTTTCTAAGTTCTCCTGAATGCGTGCATAGCCTTACAAACCTCAAGGCTTATGTGGGACCTAATTAAAGTCTATTGTGGCTATCTCATTCCTTTTATCTTCTGTTATTGTGTCTGTGCCTATTGTCACATTTGTTGCAACCAGTGCCACTGGCAACTAAAATGTTGGCATTATCCAATTATTTGCCTCCAAAGCTATGATTATTTTTTGTTATTTCCCTGCTGGTATATTCTTTTCAGCTCCAAACCAGTTCAGCTCTATCCCCTTACTATCATCCCTCATGACATGGAACTTGAGTGAGGGTGGACAGAGAGTGGTCCCATATCCAATGTACTACATACCCTACTCTTCTTTCTGAAGCTTAATAGCTTTGCTAAGATAAACACTTCTCAATTTTATGATGTGTTGGTCAATATCTGGAAACAAATTTTTATGTTTTTTTTCTAGTTTTATTGCTATTTTGGAGAAAAGATTTACAGAAATCTTCACCAGCTACATGAAAATCTGAGTGTCATGAAGCATTTCTCATATTTTTTTTAATTTCATGCATATGGACCACTTGTTACTTTTTTGCATGTCTTATGTTTAATAAAAATTGGGCCATTTTGATAACATTATCTATGTTGACGTTGCTTAGCAATCAGCTAACAGTTGGTCACATTGTAACTGCTACTGGAAAGTTCTTAGGGTTCATGGTCTATCGCTTACTTGACAAATGCAAAAGAGGACTGAGACTGAGGCAAGGCAAAAAATGTTTGCTAATGGATAAATAATAGATGGAACATCATCTGTCATTGAGGTTCCATATTGAGAGGTGGGCAATAGACTGCCCCCATGGGACTGTTGGGTGAGGATTCTTATAAACAGTGCTGGGATTCTTCAGGGAAGAATGGAGCACACCTAAAGTAATCAGTAGTTCTATCATTTTGCCAATGTGCCCTTTGGTGGGCAGATGTGCTGTACAGAATGTCTTCTAGCACAGGAAAGTTTTTCGGAGTAAATAGCTCCCCAAGTCCCTTGCAGTTTGTTACTTTAGAGAGGTCTATTTCCTTATCTGTTCCCTACCTACCTATACTTAGTCCCTGCATTCAAGGTTATGATTAGAGTCTTGAACCAGTACAATTCCTTATTTTGTCAGTTGATCTGCATATGTGATGGGAAACACAAGCTCAGGCTGTACAAACAAGTCTGTTCAAGCTCTTACTTTCTGTTAGAATAAGGCTTCATTTGTGCAGAGGCAAGTACATATTTGGAACCCACTTTTATGTAAGTGCACATGCAGCCTTACAGGTACAGATAGTCTGTTAGAGTCGACTACTAGGTATATGTGAGAACTTTTCTAAACCCACTTTGGTGTCTCATTACACCAAAGAATAATATTCAAAAATCTGAAAAGTTTCAAATTTCCTTCAAGTCTTTCAAGTCTGTTGCTCTCCACACCAATATTGAGACATGAGGTTAGCTGTCAAGTTAGCTTTCCTTGTTTATTTGCCACTGATATTGTTACTATTTTCAGTGATGCTACTAAACATATTTTATTGTCCCTTGTTCCAAATCATGGTGTCACCTTTCATCAATGGAACTGTCAGTATTTAGGGCCTCCACTGCCTACTTATAGCCACCGTATCTCAGTGATATGTATGAGGGGATATAATTGCAACAATCCCATGTTTATGAATTAATTTAGTTTGGTTTCAGACTGTACCTACTGGTGCTCAGGGCTCCTGACTGTGCTCAAGGATCACTCGGATGTGGTGCTCAGGATTGAACCCACGTCAGCCATGTACAAAAAAAGCACCCTATCCACTGTACTATCTCTCTGTACCAACAACTTCAAGGCTATAAGGTTACAGTTTCAGAACATTCTGTTTTGTTTTATTTTGTTTTGTTTTGGGGGCCACAATGCAATATTCAGGGTTACTCCTATCCCTGCAGTCAGGAATTACTCCTAGTGGTGCTGGGGGGACCATATAGGTTGCCAGAGATCAAACCAGGGTCGGTCGCGTACAAGGCAAGCACTCCACCCGCTGTACTATCACTCTGGCCCCAGGTTCAGATCATTTTTATTCAAAGTTGACTGTTTTTTCTCAAAGAAATCCTTCTCAATGTATACATTATTCCTTTTAAGTTTACAAGTCATAAAAGTTTGTTTATTTTAATGACTTTCTATTTATCTTTTTTTGGGGGGTGTAGTTTGCTGAGCTCTTCACTCAGTTATTCTAATCTTGAGTGTATTTATTTTAGGCATTTATTTCAGTGGTTAACTTGCGCCAAGAGGATAAATTTGCTGCTTTATTTTGCAATTTGAGGCAAAATATAGACATTTGGATTTGAAGTACTTAATGTAATTCTTGTGTTGCAGAGAAAGAAGAGATATTGTTTTTATTCCAATTCCTAATGTAGTCATTCTGCTCCGATGTAGCTGACAGTCATTCAGGAATCATAATGACCTAGTTTGGGGTTGCAGCCTTTCAAGGAGATGATGCTTGGCACTGTTACAGTTGAAAAGAAATTCATTCTATAACATTATGTAATTTAGTGTAACTTACGTATTTGAACAAAGTATGAAAATTAAATCAAGACAATACTAGTATGTTTCTTTCAAACACTGTGTTCCATTAGCCATAAGAAAAGAGAAATATTTGTAGTCATTGAGATAAGTAAGGCTCTTTTGAATGAACATGTTTTGAAACAAATGACTAGAGGAATTTACATACACTAATTTACAGAAAAAATAATATTAGATAGGATATTCTAAAGTAAAATATTATAAATACCACATGATCAAGACATTGAGATATCCATGGTTAGAACAAGTTGTCTTCTTTTTTCATGTGTGCCCATTCTTATAGCCTGCACCTTAAGCCACAAAATAGGTAGTTCTGCCATATAAATGAACATTCATAATGAAGTCATGAAACATTCAATCTGAGTAAAATTTACCCATCTTCTGCTTAACTGTCTGTAAATACTATTTGCTAGTCTTTCTCCCATTGCACCACTCCCTCATTCTTTGTTGAACACTTACTGTATCTAACTTTTGTGACCACAATCTTATCTTAATTGTAGGTCACCCTTAGGCTATCTGATGATTTCTCTTCTGTGTTTAGAGATACTCACAGCCTTACTTCCCAAAACACTAACAGAAATTCTCCTTGGTTTGAAATGCATATCAGAAAATCTCTACTTGAAGCAGTTATTCTAGTTGCAATATAATAATGCAGTTGGAAAAGATAATGTGTTCCATTGGTAGACAATGTATCTTCCAAGTATTATCCTAAATTTAGAAACTGTCTCACTTCATATTAAGGAGGTTAACTAACCAATTAGCCACAAAACCAAATATACTTCTTAGCCTTGAAGTTATTTTCCACTTAGTCTTCCTAGAAATCAACATGCATACACAGGGCCCTTGTTCAGATTTCACTTAAAAGGCTAAGCACAGCACCTGTATTTCCACTGAAACATTATTTATAGCAGTGCATCATAGTTTCTCAAGATTTCAAAATGACCTGTGAGGCTCCAAAGCATCTCCCAATGTTTGGGGAGGCTCTACATTTGTTCTACACCTTACCTGATAACAAATATGAGCCTAAATGTGGGTATTTTCTAACAAAATGTGTAGGAGGCCCCACATGGGTGAAAGGGGTGCTGGCACTAGGTGGTCAGTAAGTTTCATCCAGAAGCAGCAACAGACAAAAAACTTCTCATGAGAACTTGATGAAGTTTCAGAGAAAGAATAATTGAGCAAATAGTCAAAGAATGTGTTGTGATATGTTTGCATGGTCATGGTTCAGAAAAACTACACTTTTGTTGCCAGTTGTAAATACTGATGGACAAAGACCAAGCCCAAATTCTTTGTACTATATTCTCTGTACTAAGTGTCATCCTAATCACCTCTGGCAGCATGACATTTAATATTATATCCTGAGCATGTGGATATGTGAGGCTTGTGTACTGTAACCAAGGACACACCAAAAATAGTTCAGGGGCATCTGACCTACACGATGCATAGAAATTTTGGATATTTTTTATATATGCTTTACCTCAATCTGCCCTCTCCTGGCTTCTAATACTACAATTCATATTCACTGTAGTAGATATGTAGCAATAAAATGTTCTGTAACATTTTTTTCACTTTGGACTACAGTTATTGTTTTTCACATTGTATTTTTATTCAGAGGGACTCCCAAGTAGTGATGAGGGGCTTCAGCAGTCACTCCAAGAATACTTGGCCAGCCTGTTTAAACCATTCAATGCTTGTGCTGGTAATACGATAATGCACAGTCCCTGTGCTACTGAAAGCCACTAGGACCACACTGACATTAGTTACTTCAGGTCTTATGTCATGCCAGGGATCAAACTCAGAACCCTGAAAAATTATCTTCCTGAAAAACGGAGACCAAATTCTATTTTTTGCGTGTGAAGCAAGATGATTTTTATTGAAACTTATTTAGAGCAATGTAAGGGGAAAGAAAAAAAGAAGTATGTGTTGAACACAGGTTTCTCCAGAGTGGAAATAAGCAAGCAAAGAAGCAAAGAGACAAGCAAGCAAGATGCAGGTTCAAGGGAGAACATAGTCTTGAAGATCAAGCCAGATCCGAATTTTTTTTTAATTTCCTCTAAGCATTTTCTTGACACTAAAAATGGGAACAGTGCCTATTTGTTCCACATATATGTTATAGGATAATAGTGTTCCTGTAGTAACAGTACTCATTCTCCTTTCATGCAAAAAAAGAGCTCTGTAGTACTCTGATTAGTCAATTATAATCTCTATTCTGTGATTTTTAACCTACCTTAGCTAATAATTGTCATATTCTAAGCTTATATAATAGGCCTTAATGCCTAGATCCTATTAGTGATCTATTTTAATCTGCCTCAGGAACTATATATAACTAACAAATTGATGGTAAATGTTCAGTAATTAGAGAATAAACTAAAATGGTTCATGATTTTTAATTTTCTATTACAATACTGCTAACGATAGAATTTGATATATACAATGTTTCAGCACCACACTCACCACCAGAGTGCACACTTCCCTCTACATTTTTAAGAAAGAAACCTTGGGGATGTGTTTCAGATTATGCTGTTCTTGCCACCACTGTGATGGATTTAATTGTTGTGGTATCCAAAACAAAATACCTATCACATATCGAATTAAAGGGACTATAACTGAACAAGAAGAGTCCATTGCTGCTGTATGAAGGCACACTTCCAATCAACTGCTCCCAAATGAGAGAGCATGGCAAGGATACTAATGGAGATCTATTGCTTAGGGACCAGTATTCCTCTTATAGTTTGATGACTCCCCAGAGGCTTTCTGAACCCTTATTAGAACCTGCATTCCAAGGTCTTGCTGCTTTCCCACTTTCCTACCCAGGGATTTCACCTGCATTATAGTCTGATGGCTCTCCCAGACTTTCCAGACTCTGCCCATTTTCTCTCATACATGATTATCTCAACAAATCCTTTGTACACCCATTCCTATCATGCCATCTCCTTTCAAGAAAGTCTAATGCTGTTGTCAACATCACAATTTGGGAAATTCAATATGGAATTTGCATTTGTAAATTTTTTCAGAAATTCTAAAGACCAAACAACACTAGACTGCATGGTAGTAATAACCTAGAACTGAGTATTGTATGGGATTTTTGACTGATTAATCACCATTTACATTACATGGATATCCACTGTCAGCATTTAATTTCCTGACACTGATGAAAGAATTCTTGTAACCTCTATCATCATCATCATTATCATCATCATCATCATCATCATCATCATCATCATCATCGTCATCATCCCATTGATTGTCGAATTTCTTGAGCGGTCTCAGTAATGTCACCATTTGTCCTATTCCTGAGATTTTAGAAGCCTCTCTTTACTCTTCCTTTCCAATGTGCCACATTGGAGGCTTTTTCAGGGTCAGGAGAATGAGACCCATTATTGTTACTGGTTTTGGCATATGAATACGCCATGGGGAGTTTGCCAGGCTCTCCCATATGGGATGTAACCTATGTAATCCAATATATTATTGTATTAGTTATGATACCAGGTGTTGGTAGTAGAACAAAAATGGCATAGCTTCTACTCTCTTTGAAGCTTGTTCTTATAGTAAAGCAAACTGGAACCCAAATAATCAAGGAAATAAAAGCAAACACATTCAGAATTATAAAATGTAGTAAGTACACTTCTTTTCTCTGTCCTCACTGCATTACTGGTCTCATATAATTTCTTGATTTAAAATATCAACTCTAGGACAAGTCTGAAAATAAATCTTTGACTCACACCACTCGTTTAAACTCAAGACTCAATTATCCTGCTACTGGCCTGATGTTTATGTATATAAATCTAACATATCTTAAATAGACATCCAAAGCTAAACTCCTCATCTTCTTCTTGAGACGAGCTCCTGCAGTCTTCTTTACCTCACTTGAATAATAGAGATTTGCAGTTGTTTAGTCCAGAAGCCATAAAACATCATTCATTTATTTATTTTTCATACCACATATCCAACCCATTAGCAAGTCCTCTTGTTTGTACCTTCAAAATTATACATAATCTGTCCATCATGACCACTACTGCTACATCATAGCCAAAGCCATGTTCATTTCTTGCCCCAATTAGTTGCTACAATAGCTGCAATATTAAAATAGTCCACTAACAGGTCTCCCTTATTTTTTAGCTCCTTTATAGTTTATTCTTACTTAATAAGCAGCCAGAGTAATTTATTTAAAATAAGACATTATGTTATTTTGCTTTATAACTCTTCAATGGTCATCATTTCTAGCAGTTAAAAACAGTGGGTTTTTTTGTATCTTATCTACAAGGCCATTGTGTGATCTAATCCACCCACTACTGCCTTTCCGAAGTCATCTTCTATTATTCTATCTTTCGATTAGTCATCTCTAACCACAGTGATTTTTATGCTGTTCTTTGGCCACAATAGATACAATGCCTGTTTAGCATATTTATTCTGTTGTTTACCCCACATATCCTTATGACTAACTCCCTCTTTATTCAAATGTCACCTTTATCAGTGAACACTATCCTGACCACCTGTTTTAAAATCCTACTGATTCCAGTTTATTTCCTTGTCTTGCTTGCCTTTAAAATCAGAATTCTTATTGCTTTCAAATTTGCTATACGATTTACATTTTAATTAGCTTTTGTCTTTAATTGCCTACTTCCTTCCACAAGAAGAAAAGAACAGGAGGATTTTTTGTCTCACTTTTCACTAATATATTCCAAATGCCCCAAATAGTGTCTGGTGCAAACTTGGCAAAAATAAGTATTTTTGAATGAATTGATACTGAATTCATTACATGAATTAATTGAATGAATTAATATACTAATAATATCACAGAACTATTTTAATTGATTTCTAATGTGATGTCTGAAGATTGAGAAGGAAAAATGAGAGAGAAAACTTCAGAAAGAGGAAAGAACATTTTATGAAGGCCCTCAGGACATGGACAATATATGTGGAGCCAATTTTGTAAAGCTTTGAGTGCCATTGTGAAGAGATGACTCAATACCTTTGCGTGCACTCAAGGAGCTCAAGGTAAAGGGGTATAGAAAAAGAATTAATTATGCTATTATTATTCATAGTATAAATATCCTAATAATGGTATTCATGAAGAACTGTGAAAACACTGAGTAAGCAGCCACTAACTATGTCTAGGAGATTTGGGAAGCTGTTACAAAGAAGGTGACATTTGAGCTAGGTCTCAACAAGAGAGTGACATGATGAAAATGTTTTAAGAAGATTAATCTGGCAATATTATGGAAAATGAATTGGAATATAGATGGAAGGAAACCATCTAGTTTATGGCAGTAGTCCAGGTATGAGGTGATGAAGGCATCTATAGGAATAGAAAGAGGACAAATCTGAGAGACATTTAGAAGGGAAAATTGACAAGAGCTAAATGGACTCTTGGCTTTAAGCCTTTCAGGAGGCAATGTTTCTTCCTTAGTAATAACCATGAAAAGATTCAGATTGACCTATTATGTAATTGCCTACTCTGACTAGAATTTCTAGCTATGGCTATTTTCCAAAAGTTTCTTTTATTGTGATTGATACTTGTTGGACCTTAATTTACATTAAGATGACTTTAGAATCTAAGGTTGGGAAGCTCTCAAAACATAATTTTAACTATGGAACAGCAAATTATTCTATTTAAAGGAGAAATGAGGAAAATCATGTAACTGCATAGGAAGTTTTAAATGAACTCATCCTTCCCTTTTAAAAAAGAAATGCTATATAAAAGGTGGTAAAAAAGGATGAATACAATAGATGGTATATGCCTAAGAAATTTGTGTTTGGAAGGATAGGACCCAACAGTAACTCAAGGTTGTATAAAATATACTTATGAATACAAAAGCAGTATTTTAACTATGTTCCAAAAAAAGGTGATATGCCCTGGCATGGATAAATTATAACCCAGTATTGTTATTCTGCTCTCAATGATCAAAGAAATTAAATACAGGTGTTTGGGGGCCCTATAGGCTCTTTCCCTGTACAGAACCAACCTAGATTCAATCTCCATCATCCCATGGGGTCCCAACAGGAGTGATCCCAGAGTGTAGAGCCAGGAGTAAACCCTGAGAACTGCTGGGTGTGGAAAAATCCCACCCCAAAGCCTGGGTTTATACACTATATTGCCACTTCTTTTTATTGAATCACCATGAGGTACAGTTACAAAGCTTTCATGTTTGAGTTTCAGTCACACAATGA
Organism: Sorex araneus; assembly: GCF_027595985.1. Classification (NCBI taxonomy): domain Eukaryota; kingdom Metazoa; phylum Chordata; class Mammalia; order Eulipotyphla; family Soricidae; genus Sorex; species Sorex araneus. The sequence continues at coordinate 150,563,601 of NC_073313.1, read as the reverse complement.
TCGAACACCCGTCCAGTGTTCAACACCTCATCCCACCCTTCCCCCTGCCTCTATGAAAGACAACCTCTCCCCTACTCTCTACTTTGGGGCATTTTAGTTTGCAATACAGATACTGAGAAGATATCACGTTTGGTCCATTATCCTGCATTCAGCATACATCTCTTCATCCCGAACTATCCCTCCAACCATCATTGACTTACTGATCTCTTCTATATTCCAGCTGCCTTCTCCCCCAGCTCATGAGACAGACTACCAACCATGGAGCAATATTACTGGCCCTGTCTCTACTATCCTTGGATGTCAATCTCATATTAGGTTCTTTTATATTCCACAAATGAGCGCAGTCATTCTATGTCTGTCCTTCTCTTTCTGATTCATTTCGCCTAGCATGATACTCTCCATGACCATCCACATATAAGCAAATTTCATCTTTCCTAACAGCTGCATAGTGCTCCATTGCGTAGATGTATCAAATTTTCTTTAACCAGTCGTCTGTTCTTGGGCACTCGGGTAAGTTTCTAGATTCTGGCTATTGTGAACAGTGCTGCAGTGAACATAGAGGTGCAGATGTCATTTATACTGTGCTTTTTACACTCTTGGGATATATTCCCAGAAGTTGTATTGCAGGGTCATATGGAAGCTCAATTTCTAGTTTTTGAAGGACTGCCCATATTGTTTTTCAAAAAGGCTGGACCAGTTGGCATTCCCACCAACGATGAAAGTCCCTTTTTCTCCACGTCTGCACCAGCACTGGTTGTTCTTATTCTTTTTGATGTGTGCCAGTCTCTGTGGTGTGATATCTCATTGTTTTATTGATTTGCATCACCCTGATGATTAGCGATGTAGAGCATTTTTCATGTGCCTTTTGGCCATTTTTTTTTGAGGCAGCTTCTGATCATTTCTTCTCCCCATTTTTCAATTGGGTTGGAGGTTTTTTCTTGCACAATTCTACTAGTGTCTTTTATATTATGGATATTAACCCCTTATCAGGTGGGTATTGGATAAATATTCTTTCCCATTTTGTGGACTCTCTCTGTATTTTAGTCCCTGTTTCCTTTGAAGTGAAGAAGCTTCTTAGTTTAAAGGAGGCCAATTTGTTTATGTTTGTTTCCACTTGCTTGGTCAGTGGTGTTTCATTCTAACAAAAAGAAAGAATAGTCTTAGAAAAGATAGACATGCTAACCTTTCAGTGCCTGTATTGCAAACCATAATGCTCAAAGAAGGGAAAAAGAGAAAGAGAGAGGAAAAGTGTCTATCATAGAGGCAGGCTGGTGGAGGTGGCTGGAGGGTAACTTGGGTTATTGGTGGTGGGAAATGGACACTAGTGAAGTAACAGGAGTTGGAACATTGTATGACTGAAACCCAATCATGAACAACTTTGTAACTGAGTATCTCACAGTGGTTCAATAAAAAGAATGGTCTTCAATCTACTAATCAGTGAGCTAAAAATATCTCCTCAGTTACATTCTTTTTTTTTTTGCTTTTTGGATCACATCCGGCGATGCACAGGGGTCACTCCTGGCTCATGCATTCAGGAATCTCCCCTGGCGGTGCTCAGGGGACCGTATGGGATGCTGGGATTCAAACCCGGGTTGGCCGCGTGCAAGGCAAACGCCCTACCCACTGTGCTATCACTCCAGCCCATCCTCAGTTACATTCTAAAATAAATTTACAGGTCAGTGAATATTAGAAAATCACAGAGTTATCAATAAATTTAGACATTTCACACAAATCTAAGTTTCATTTCTGACAAAATATTAGAGGTACATTATGGAAATATTACAACATTGAATGAAATAATTTTCAGCAACATTTTAGCAAGTTTTTTGGCAATCCCAATGAACAATAATTATGAGACCGTAAATATCGGTTAGGGAAATACCACAATTACATATTAGTTAATTAAATGATTATATTAAAAGAGTTCTGGTTAACAACAATAGCCAAAAAACGGTGTTGATTGCTCCGGAATATTCTCCTTTGGCTACTTAAAATTTGTATTGTTTACTTAAGTGAAGTTTTAGAGCAGAATACCAGACTGAAAGAGGGTATGAAGCTGAAATAGAATTTAATTCTATTTCCCACAAAATTTTATGGAATTCTACCGAGTACTAGGAAGAATACTAGATATTAGGTTCAAAAATATAATTGATACATGTCTTTCTATTGAATAGTCAATATACTGAAGTGGAAAGATTTAAATACATATCATTTTAATGTAATTTATTGAGAAAGATAATTCTGGGGGTATAGTACAGAGGTAAAGGTGACTGCCTCATATGCAGCTGACCCTCAGCTCTACATGATCTTCAGAGTACTCCCAGGATTGATTCCTGAGCTCAGATATGGGAATAGCCCCAGAACACTTTTGGGTGTGCCCCCAAGCTCCCACCCCAAGGAGCAGAAAGATAGACATAGGCAGTGTTATGAGCAATCAGAGAATGCTTCTAGGTCATTTGGAGAGTTTATGAAAGAAGTCTGTTTGTTTTGTTTTGGAATCATGCCTTCTTGTGCTGCATTGGGGGTACTTGAGAGACCATGTGGTGCTGGGAATTGAGATGTGTGCTCCAACACTTCGAGTAATCTTCCTTATCCTGGGAAAAATTCATATGTGAAATAGCACCACTGATTCTTTTTAAAAATGTTTTTTATTAATTGAATCACAGTGAGATACACGGTTACAAAGTTGTTCATGATTCGGTTTCAGTCATATACTGGTCCAACCCCTGTGCCTTCATCGGTGTATATTTACCACCACCAATATCTCTAGTTTCCCTCCCTCCACCACCTCCACCTCTACGATAGACACTTTTCTTTTTTCTCTCTCTTTATCTCTCTTCTTTTGGGGATTATACTTTGCAATAAGATACTGAAAGGTTATCATATATGTCCCTTTACCTACTTTCAACACTCAGTTCTTGTCCAGAAGCACAACTGATTCTTGAAAGATAAATAAACGGCAATAATAAGGATTTATAGTCTGAAGTAGCAAATACCATAAAGAAGAATCTGCAGAAACACCAAATTAAGAAAATTCCAGGCACTACAGTGTTGGGCTGAGAACTCTGGGGTATTTTTGGAGTCAGCGTGGGCATCCTTCCCCAAGTCCCCCATACTTTGAGTAGCCCTAACCCATTTCCCAAGTCATTTTATACATATATATGTATATATATATACATATACATATGTATACCGATACATATATACATAAATAAATGAGATTGATAAGTTGCACATGAGCAGGTAACCAAATGCATTACACAATATGACCTGGAAATTGAACTTCACCTTTAAGGTCTAAGGCTTTATCCCAGGGGAATGACATATTGACACATTCATTTTATTTCACTCTTTATACAATGTACACAGTAGTTTGGAGGAAGTGCAAGTATGTATATGGACAGATTGCTAAGGAGTCAATTGTAATCTTTGAGTGAGAACTAATAGCAATGCTGGACAGATTTGGTGGTAAATAGACATATAATAAAGTAGATTAGGTTTGAGAATGTGATAGTTTTCTATTGGGAAGCGATTTCAAAGTAAGGATCAAGTTTGTGACACAGCGTTAAGATTCATAGCAAGAAATGTGAAGTGGAGTAAGGAAAGCCTCTTAACAAGTAGTCCTGGGATAACTGGACAGCAACATGCAAAAGAATGAACTCATACATCTGTATAATGCCAAGCACAAAAGTTAGATCAAAACGGATTAAAGACCTCAATATCAGACCTGAATCCATAAGGTGCATGGAGGGAAATGTAGGCAGAACCCTCCATGATATTGAAGCTAAAGGTATCTTCAAGGATAAAGCACCACTGACCAAGCAAGTGGAAACAAATATAAACAAATGGGACTGCATTAAACAAGGAAGCTTCTTTTAAAAAATTTTTAAATTTTATTGAATCACCATGAAATAGTTACAAGCTTTCATGTTTGGGTTACAATCTCACAATGATCAAACACCCATCCCTCCACCAGTGCACATTCCCCACCACCAATATCCCAGGTATATACCCCCTTTCCCACCCTCCTCCTGCCTCTATGGCAGACAATATTCCCCATACTCCCTCTCTACTTTTGGGCATTATAGCTTGCAACACAGACACTGAGAGGTCATCATGCTTGGTCCATCATCTACTTTCAGCATGCATCTCCCATCCCAGCTGGTTCCCCCAGCCATCATTTTCTTAGTGATCCCTTCTCTATTCCATCTGCCTTCTCCCATCCGTTCATGAAGCAGTCTTCCAGCTATGGGGCAATCCCCCTGGCCCTTGTATCTACTGTCGTTGGGTGTCAACCTCATGTGATGCTACCCTACACTCCACAAATGAGTGCAGTCCCTCTGTCTGTCCCTCTCTTTCTGACTCATTTCAGTTAGCATGATACTCTCCATGTCCATTCATTTATATGCAAATTTCATGAGTTCATGTCTCCTAACAGCTGCATAGTATTCTATTGTGTAGATGTACCTAAGTTTCTTTAACCAGTCATCTGTTTTAGGGCACTCAGGTTGTTTCCAGATTTTGGCTATTGTGAACAATGCTGCAATGAATATATAGGTACAGATGTTATTCCTACTGTGCTCTTTTGCATCCTTGGGGTATATTCCCAGAAGTGGTATTGCAGGATCATATGGAAGCTCAATTTCTAGTTTTTGAAGGACTGTCTATATTGTTTTCCAGAAAGGCTGGACCAGTTGGCATTCCCACCAACAGTGAAGGAGCGTCCCTTTTTCCCCATATCCACGCCAGCACTGGTTGTTTTGGTTCTTTTGAATGTGTGCCAGTATCTGTGGTGTGAGATGATAGCTCATTGTTGTTTTGATTTGCATCTCCCTGATGAGTAGCGATGTGGAGCATTTTTCCATGTGCCTTTTGTCCATTTGTATTTCTTTTTTGAGGAAACTTCTGTTCATTTCTTCTCCCCATTTTTTGATGGGGTTGGAGGTTTTTTTCTCGTACAATTCTACTAGTGTCTTGTATATCCTGGATATTAATCCCTTATCAAATGGGTATTGGGTAGTATTCTTTCCCATTCTGTGGGCTCTTTCTGTATTTTGGTCACTGCTTCTTTTGAAGTGCAGAAGCTTCTTACTTTGATATAGTCCGATTTGTTTATGTTTGCTTCCATTTGCATGGTCAGTGCTGTTTCATCCTTATAGATGCTTTTAGCTTCAATATCATGGAGAGTTCTGCCTACGTTTTCTTCTATGAACCTTATAGATTCATGTCTGATATTGATATCTTTAATCCACTTTGATCTGACTTTTGTGCCAGGCATTAGACAGAGGTCAGAGTTCATTTTTTTGCAGGTAGCTATCCAGTTTTCCCAGCATCACTTTTTGAAGAGGCTTTCCTTGTTCCACTTTGCATTTCTTGCTCCATTGTCAAAGATTAAGTGGCCATATATTTGGGGGTCTGTGACAGGATATTCAACTCTGTTCCATTGGTCTTCAGATCTGTTTTTATCCCAATACCATGCTGTTTTAATAACTACTGCTTTGTAGTAGAGTTTGAAGTTGGGGAAGGTGACGCCACCCATCTTATTTTTTCCAAGGACTGATTTAGCTATTTGTGGGGGTTTATTGTTCCATTTAAATTTCAGGAGTGTCTTGTCTATTTCTTTAAAAAAATGTCATGGGTATCCTGATAGGGAGTGCATTAAATTTGTATAGTGTTTTGGGCAGTATTGCCATTTTGATAATGTTTATTCTCCCTATCCATGAGTAGAGAATGTGTCTCCATTTCCTAGTGTCCTACTTTATTTCGTGAAGTAGTGTTTTGTAATTTTCCTTGTGTAGGTCCTTTACCTCTTTGGTTAAGCTGATTCTGAGGTACTTGATTTTCTGAGGCACTATTGTGAACGGAATTAAACAAGGAAGCTCCTGCACCTCAAAAGAAGCAGTAAATAAAGTGCAGAAAGAGCCCACAGAAGAGGAAAAAATATTTACCCAATACCCATCAGATAGGGGTTTAATATCCCGGATATGCAAGTTACTGGTAGAACTTTACAAGAAAAATCCTCCAACCCCACAAAAAAATGGAGAGAAGAAATGAACAGAAACTTCCTCAAAAAAGAAATTCAAATGGCCAAAAAAGCACATGAAAAACTTCTCTACCTCACTAATCATCAGGCAGATGCAAATCAATACAACAATGAGATATCACCTTACACCACAAAAACTGGCACACATCAATAAGAACAAGAACAACCAGTGCTGGTGTGGATGCAGTGAGAAAGGTACTCTCATTCATTGTTGGTCGGAACGCCGACTGGTCCAGCCTTTCTGGAAAACAATATGGACGTTCCTCCAAAAACTAGAAATTGAGGTTCCATATGACCCAGCAATACCACTCCTGGTAATATATCCAAGAGATGAAAAAAACACATTAGAAATGACATCTGCACCTGTATATTTATTACACTGTTCACAGTAGCCAGAATCTGGAAAAAAACAAGTGCCTGAGAAAAGATGACTGGTTAAATAAACTTTGGTACATATACACAATGGAAAACTACACAACTTAAATGCATGGACATGGAGAATATCATGCTAAGTGAAAGCAGTCAGAAAGAGAGGACAATCATAAAAATACTGCAGGCATTTGTGGAATATAAAGTAGGTATACTATGAGACTAACACCTAAAGACAGCAGAAATAAGGACCAGGAGGATCACTCCATGGTTTGAAAACTGGCCTCATCTGCTAGGGGGAAAGGCAGATGGGATAGAAAAGGGATGACCCATCAGATAAGGGGTTGATATCAATGGTATATAAAGCACTGGTTGAACTCTACAAGAAGAAAACATCCAACCCCATCAGAAAATGGGCCAAAGAAATGAACAGAAACTTTCCCAAGGAAGAGATACGAATGGCCAAAAGGCACATGAAAAAGTGCTCCACATCACTAATCATCAGAGAGATGCAGATCAAAACAACCATGAGATACCACCTCACAACACAGAGACTAGCACACATCCAAAAGAACAAAAGCAATCACTGTTGGAGAGGATGTGGGGAGAAAGGGACCCTTCTACATTGCTGGTGGGAATGCCGACTGGTTCAGCCCTTTTGGAAAACAATATGGACAATTCTCAAAAAATTAGAAATTGAGCTCCCATTTGACCCAGCAATACCACTGCTGGGAATATATCCCAGAGAAGCAAAAAAGTATAGTCAAAATGACATCTGCACTCATATGTTCATCGCAGCGTTATTTACAATAGCCAGAATCTGGAACAAAGCCGAGTGCCCTAGAACAGATGACTGGTTGAAGAAACTCTGGTACATATATACAATGGAATACTATGAAGCTGTTAGAAAAAATGAGGTCATAAACTTTGCATATAAGTGGATCGGCATGGAAAGTATCATGCTAAATGAAATGAGTCAGAAAGAGAGAGACAGACATAGAAAGATTGCACTCATCTGTGGAATATAGTATAACAGAGTAGGAGACTAACACCCAAGAATAGTAGAAATAAGTAGCAGGAGGTTGACTCCATGGCTTGGAAGCTGGCCTCACATTCTGGAAAAAGGCAGCTCAGATAGAGAAGGGAACACCAAGTAAAATGTGGTTGGAGGCCATGCGGGAGAAGGGTGAAGCGTGCTGAATGTAGACTAGAGACTGAATACAATGGCCACTCAACACCTTTATTGCAAATCACAACACCTAATTAGAGAGAGAGAGAACAAAAGGGAAGACCCTGCCACAGTGGAGGGGGGGAGAGGGGGAAGATGGGATGGGGGTGAGTGGGAGGGATGCTGGGTTTATTGGTGGTGGAGAATGGGCACTGGTGAAAGGATGAGTTCTCGAACTTTGTATGAGGGAAACATTAGCACGAAAATGTATAAATCTGTAACTGTACCTCAATGTGACTCACTAATAAATAAATTTAAAAATAAAATAAAATAAAAAAGAAAAGGGATCACAAAAAAAGAGAAAAGGGATCACTAAATAAATGATTTGAGGGATCGGTTGGGAAGGTAGATGTGTGCTGAAAGTAGACTAAAAACTAAATATGATGGCCTCTTAGTATCTGTATTCCAAATCATAACGCCCAGAATTGGAGAGTAAGAAGGAATGTACTTGCCACATAGGCAGGGGGTGGGGTAGGTGGGGATGATGGGAGGGACACTTGGAAGAATGGTGCTGGAAAATGTGCACTGGTGAAGGTATGGGTGCTTGGTCATTGTATGAACTGAAACATAATCATAAAAGTTTGTAAGTGTATCTCACGGTGATCCAATAAAAAAAGGTTAAGATTCATTGTGTTAAACAACTAATTAGGTAATATTGAAATTGACTATGAAAAGAACTCTGAGAGGGAGCCACTCTAGGTGTAGGGAAGATCAAAATGCAATTAATAGGTGCTTGATGAGTACGGAAGTATTTTTTTGTTTATTGATACATGTCTAGCACTTATTATATTGCCTGGCACCTAAGGCCTTCTGTATTTGTAATAAAAATGTTAGAAGGAAAGGGAAATAAAAATATAGAAACAGAAATAAACATAATTTTCCAAAGTAACAAAAACAATTTATTATTTTCTGGTCCAACATACCAAATTTATGTCAAATTTATGTCTATTTATTAGCTCACTGTTCTGTGGGCCATAGAACTAGGTGTAGGATTACTTCCTTTCTGGTCAGTGTATTAAAGATCAAAATCATGTGATAACCAGGTTATATTTTTTCTGAAGCCTCTGGTTATACACATCTAATATCACTTAGGCTGTTTGACTGTATTCAGGTCCACTTAATTGTAGAAATGAAGTAGCTGATTGTGTGTTGCATGTCAGCTATTGGTTACTCTCTTGCTTCAAGTCTTTTTCACCAGAAACATCAATGGTTCCTTTAGAAATTGCTTTATTAGATCAACCCATCCCAGGATATTCTTCCTTTCTTAAATCAACGGTGCTTTATGCACAACCCAGTCATGCAAGTGAAATCCTATCATATTCACAATACTTCTCACAGTATACAGGGATTATAATATGACATGGGTCACAGAATCAATCTGCCACAAGCATTAAGACATGAATTTTTAACACAATAAATACAGTTCAGAACAATAAATCATCATCATTATCATCCCGTTGATCATCGAATTTCTCCAGCAGTCTCAGTAACGTCTCCATTCTTCCTAGCCTGAGATTTCAGAAGCCTCTCTTTATTCGTCCTTCCCAATGATGCTGCATTGGAGGCTCTTTGAGGGTCAGGGGAATGAGACCTATCATTGTTACTGGTTTTGGGTTTTGACATATGAATCCACCATGGGGAGTTTGCAAGGCTCTCCCATGTGGGCAGGAAACTCTCGGTAGCTTGCCAGGTTCTCATAGAGGGAGAAGTAGGCTATAAGATGCCGTGCGGCCACAAAGCAGCCGCTCGCTTCAGGAATCTTGGGTTTTTTGTTTTTTTTTGTTTTTTTTTGTTTTGTTTTTGGGTCACACCCGGCGATGCACAGGGGTTACTCCTGGCTCTTCACTCAGGAATTAGCCCTGGCGGTGCTCAGGGGACCATATGGGATGCTGGGATTCGAACCCGGGTCGGCCACGTGCAAGGCAAACGCCCTACCCGCTGTGCTATCGCTCCAGCCCCTCAGGAATCTTGGTTTTAAGTCTCTGGATGTTGGCTGTTGGTGGGATTACATGGCACCGGGGGCAGTCCCTGGGTGTGACCGCCTAGCTACTGAAAAATGGGAATTCTGGGCGGAAGAGGCAGAGTCCCAATCCAAGCAGGCTTGGAGCTCTCAGCCCCAGGTCCCACACCCCTGGGTTCCTCTGCCAGTACCTTCATGCGTGAGGCTAATCTGAATGTGTGGAGAGGGCCCTTGAGCATGGCTGTGGCTAGGGTCCAAAGGTCTACCCTTTTCCAGTAGCTGGGCGGTCACACCCAGGGACTGCCCCCAGCACCGTGTTGGCCCACCAACAGCCAACATCCAGAGACTTAAAACCAAGCTCCCGGAAGAGAGCAACGCAGAGAGTCTCTTGCCCGAGCACCTGGCAGTCTTCCCGGGGCCCCTCAGAGGGGGTGGGCTCCAGCTTCTCTCCCCTCCCCGAGCAGAGCTTCCATGGCCTGCGGCAGAAAAATAAATGCAAAAAAATTTCATCTAGGTGTATTTTCATAAAAAACACTTTAAATTAAAAAAAATCACCTGAAAGTAGTAGGGATAAAAGTATTACTGTATAAGGAGTAACAATTAGATTGGCTTTGATTTTTCTAATATGAAGATAATATGAAGATGTGAAGATAATGGAATGCTATCTCCCAAAAGCTGAATAAAATATATGTCAATCTAAATTTTAAATTAATGTAAAATATATATCTTTATGTGGTCAAGAACTTAAGAAACCTGTCATCAAATAGCCAAAGGAAATATTAAGTCTTTTCATATATACAGTGGAATAATCTATATTGTTAAGGCTAAATATGTAGATATGTAGGTTGATCTGAATGTCCTTTGATTTTATAAACCAAAATAGTAATTCATGTGTGTGTTTAATTAAAACATACAACAGCAGTTTAGTAAGGAAAAGAAATACAGTTAATATAAATTTCTCAATTCACATTATAATTTAACAAGACAAAGGTACATGTTTCAATTCCTGAAATAGCTACTTTGGAATAAAAACTGGGTATGGCCACATGCAAGACAAATGCCCTGCCTGCATAAAGGTGAAACCTCATGCTACCTAGTTCCAGTGGGACCCAGTCAATAATTTGGCTGGGTTTCAGAGTTTTCAGTGTGAATGTCTGAAAAGAGAGAACATAATTAGAAGTGAAGAAATTTAAAATCTCTTAATTTCTATCCCTCGCCCTTCCTCTTTCATTTTTTTGTTCTAAGGATCAAACCCAGGACCACATATATACAAAGCATGTGATCTACCGCTGTCCTACAAGCCTAGTCTTGAACAGACTCTTTCTCAAACCTCATATGTAAACTGGCATGGAAAAGTATGAAGAGATGCACACTATCATACGTAATTAGGGACATGCAAGTTAAAACAACAGTGAGATACCCCTGTATTACTTATTACAATTACTAAATGCAAAAAAAACTAATAATACTAAGTTATAGTAAGGATGAACAGAAACAGAAACTCTCATTCAGTGCTTGGTAGATACCAAATTAGTATCACTGCTTGAGAGGACAGTTCAAAGTCTCTCTATCATTTTAAGCAGACTTAGCATATGACCATTAGCACTCTGGATATTTACCCAAGTTATGAGAAAATCACGTTTATTTTTAAATATATTTTAAATTGTTATAATTTAGGTTATGTGTTACAATAGTGTTGACTTTTTTTTTAATAAAAATTTTATTTTATTAAATCACTGTGTGGAAGATTACAATGCTTTCAGGCTTAGGTCTCAGTTATACAATGCTGAAACAACCATCCCTTCACCAGTGCCCATATACCACCACCAAAAAAAAAAAACCCACACAGTACACCTCCCATCCCGCCCCCCCACCCCCTACCTTGTGACTGATAAGTTTCATTTTACATTCTGTTTACTTTGGTTACATTTAATATTTCAACAAAAACCTCACTATTGTTGTTAGGAGTACCCCACTAGATTCAGACCTACTGTGAAGACAAATAAGGTCGCGCGGCCTTATTTGTTACTTTAACACTAAGTCCAGGGAGATTTCTTCTAGATATTGGATCATTGCAGGCTTGAAAACCCCATCTGTGGTCGTCTTAATATGGCAGACACTGCGCCCTTCATCCCCGGAGAGAAAGAGGCGAGAGAGAGAAATACCTTTCCCCTCCTGGGCGGGCACGGGGCTGAGGCTTAGTTCTCAGGCTGGAGACATTCTGCGAGGAGTTGCCCATGCCGAAAGAGGTTTTGCTGGGTCTGGATTCACGCTTGTTCAGCTGCGGAGAGGCCGCACATGCGTGCGGCCCCCGGGATCACATCTCGGCGGAATAGTGTTGACTTTTGTGGTGTTGGAGTTAAGTTACCTCAATATGCCACAATCAAAATTCTTTTATATCTCCAATTATGGCCTTTGTGTATGTCATTGGTTTCATCTCACATCAAAATAGCATTGAGTTGATGGGGTTGGAAAGATTATACAACAGGTAAGGTTCTTGCCTTGCAGTGGCCAACCTGAATTCAATCCCAGCACCCCATATCATATCCAGATCCTGCCAGGAGTGATCCCTGAGCACAGAACCAGGAGTAATCCCTGCACACAGCCAGGTATGGCCCCAAAACAAAAGAAAATGGAACAAAAAACAAAAACACAAAATTGAGTCCCTTCATTTCGCATATACACACAGGTACATTAACATAAAATACGAATTTTGTGGGCTTAGTGGCCTTAAGGGATTATTGAGAACGTTCATACCAAGTACATTACAGGTTCTCTAAAGTTCTATTACTTTTTATTTTCTCACTTGACAAATTAATTTTCAATGTCTTATACAAATGAAGTTATCTCATTAATTTTTATAAAATTTTGTGACTCGGGGATTCACCAACTCCAAGTTTATATAGGCCTTTTTCCAAGACGCATGAATTATCCCTAATAATAATCATGGTATAATAATAATGATTATAATAGCAAATATGACATATGTAGGTCCTACTCCAATACACATGCAATGAGTCTTCACAGCCACTCAAGGAGTGATCTCTGACTGAAGAGCCAGGAGTAAGCTCTGAATAGTGCTGGGTCTGTCCCCCAAAAAATTTTAAAAAGAAAAAGAAAACTGTTTTATAGTGTTGCTAAATATCTTTCCTTGTTTTTTTGCTACTCACCTAGCTGTGCTCAGGGATCACTCCTGGTTGTGTTTAGTGGGTCAAGTGTTATGCCTGGGATCAAACCAGGGTTGGCCATGTGCAAGGTATTATCTCTTCAGCCCTTACTCTCTCTCATTATTGTAAAATTTTCTAGAATGTGTTTACACACGTTGTTCTGTCTGCAAGTCAGGCTCAAGGACCTGCAAAAGCAAAGTTTCATATTCAGGGTTCTTCAACTTCTCAAATTTAAAATATTATTTCTATTAGTCATCTACTGTTACCATACAGCTTCCAAGTCTCTGAATTGTGCTAGACAGTAACATGTAAATGTACAGATATATATTTTTAATTATTATGGTAAAAACAGCATAAAATGGGCCATCTTAACATCTTTTAAGTATAGGGGTCAGAGGGTGCTCCATATATCTCAACGTGGAGGCTGGCAAGAGATGTGAACTGTTGTAGAAAGTGCACAGAAGGGTTAACAAGAGGCTGTGAAAGTTGGCAGCAGCTACATTGAAGAGAGTTTTGCAGGCAATATACTGAGTATTGGTCTGTACCCTACTGGAATGGGAACTAATTGAAAGATTTCAAGCTAAATTTCTTGACAAGGTTATTCTTGACTTCATAAAAAAGTTTTTGTTCATACAAAATGAAATATATATATATATCCATAAGAAAAGATGAAAAATGCAGTCTGCTTCCATTTGGATGGAACTGGAGGGCACCATCTTAAATGAAATGAGTCAGAGAGAAAAGGACAAATACTAAATGATCACAGTCATCTATGGTACTTAGAGAGACAAAACAGGGAATTAACAATATCAAATGATGACTAATAGTTGGCCTTGTGTTAAAAACTGAAATTACCACGCTGTGGGAGGAGGTGGGGAGGAAAGGAAAATGTGAACTAGATGTGATGTAAAGAAGTGGTGAAGGGGTTTTGACACTTTGATGGCAGTGAAACTGGTTACTTTACATAAAAACCATAAACATCAGACTATTGCAAACATGCTACATAAATTAAAGTAAATATGAAAAGTATCACTGTATCAATGTCATCCCGTTGCTCATTGATTTCCTCGAGCAGGCACCAGTAATGCCTCCATTGTGAGACTTGTTGTTACTGTTTTTGGCATATTGAATACACCACACGGGTAGTTTGCCAGGCTCTGCCTTATGGGCGAGATACTCTTGGCAGTTTGCCAAGCTCTCTGAGAGGGGCGGAGGAATTGAACCTGGGTTGGCTGTGTGCAAGGCAAACGCCCTACCTGCTGTGCTATCGCTCCAACTGAAATAATATTTATTTATTAAATGTGTTAATATTTACTATTTACTTATTTTATTTATTTTACTTTATCTCTTAATTTATATACTAATTTCTTTATTTGCTTATTTTATTTATTTTACTTTATTTATTTGTATCATGTGTCTTCCCATTGATCTTCAATTTGCTTGAGCGGGCACCAGTAACGTCTCCATTTGTCCCTATAGCGTGCTAGTGTGGCCCAATGATGTCTGCTCACTCCAGGAACAGAAAGAGCCTCAAACAGTTCACTCAGGATTTTAACGAAGAAGTCTGACCATCTCATTGGTGGGCAGCCACGCAGTCTTTTGACGTCCTGTGGAATCTAGTCGGTCACAGCTCTAGTCCAGCTGTCATCTCTGAATCACATTACATATCCAGACCATCTGATTTTTGATATTTTGGCAAATGAGACAGGCGTCCCTGATTCTTGATTGTCAATGGAGGTCAGACTCTGGATTCCTTCTCTCACTTGAGTGAGACGTGACACCCCTAGCATAGCTCTTTCAGTTCCTCTTTGGGATACCCGAATAGTGTTCTCATCCTGTTTGTGTAGGACCCAGGTCTCTGAGCCGTAAGTTAGTGCAGGAATAATGGTGGAATCTGAAAAGTTGTGCCCAGAGTCAGAGGTCCTTCGTCCTCTTAACCATTTCTTTGACGCTTTTGAAGGTGTTCCACTCTGCTCTCTTACTCCTGCGCAGTTCTGGCACCAAATCATTTCTCATGTTGAGTTCTCGACACAGGTACACATAACTACTGCATTCAGAGATGTTCCTTCCATTGAGAGCAAATGGAGCATCAGGGACTACTTCGTTTTTCATGAACATCATTTTGCTGAGATTCAGCTGCAGTCCGACTTTTCCACACTCTCAGTTGAAGTCAGCCAGCATTTCTGTCACTTGGCTAATGTTTGGCGTCATGAGAATGATGTCATCAGTGAAGTGGAGGTAGTGTAATTGCTGTTTATCTTCACTCCCATTTCTTCCCATTCCAGTCATCGCATGATGTTCTTGAGAATGGCAATGAAGAGTTTCAGAGAAATGGTATCGCTCTGCTGAACCCCTCTCTTTACATCAATGATAACTTCCTGGTAGAATGGCGAGATCCTGGTGGTGAATCCCAAATACAGCTCATGGAGGATCCTGATGTACTGAGTTTGAACACCCCATTTGTCTAGGGCTTCAATGACTGCTTCAGTCTCAACATAATCAAAAGCCTTCTTTAAGTCAGTGAACGTTAGACAGAGCGGCATCTTGAACTCTGGCGAAACTTAAATGAGTTTGGTCACCGTGTGGATATGGTTGATCGTGCTGAATCCTTTTGGAACCTAGCTTGCTCACATGGTTGTCCTTCATCTAGTGTTCTGCCTATTCTATTCAGGATGACACGAGTAAACAACTTGTAGACGACAGACAGCAGGCAGATTGGGCGATAGTTGCCGATGTCGTGGATGTCTCCCTTCTTGTACAACAGGACGGTCCTGCTGGTTTTTCACTCGGACAGAACTTTGCGTTCAGACAGGTAGCATGTGAAGAGCCGAGCCAATGAATTGATGAGTACTGGTGGCAGATTCTTCAGGTGTTTGGGCTCTGACCTTGTCTGGACCAGGTGCTGTACGAGTCTTTACTGATGAAATGGCATGTCAGATTTTGGAAGGAAGGACGTTGGGAATGACATATCCATCCTGCAGAATTTGGTATGTGGACAGGTGGACATGGCTTTCAAAGAGATCTGAGTAGAAGTCGTGAATAATCCTCTCCATTGCCTTTCTGAAAGACGTGATAGATCCATCAGGACGTTGGAGGGCTATTATCTTCATCTTGTAGTTGGCGAATGACAGGCGAGCATTGGGAATATTTTTCCCGGCTTTTGCCACATTGGCCAAAACTGCTGCTCTTCTCTCTTTGAGGTCTTCCTTTATAGCTTCTCTGCACAGCTTTGCGAGCTCGGACTATGCCAAAAACAGTAACAACAATGGGCCTCATTCACCTGACACCAAAAGAGCCCTTAATATGGCAGCGTTAAGAAAGATGAGCAAGGAGAGCCTAAAAAAATCTCAGGGGCGAACTAGACAGCCAAAATGAAGAAAGACTAAAATGTACTTTCAACGCACGTACGCTGGCATCAGAAACATCCATTGAGGACCTGATGGTGCAAGCGCAGAAGATCAAGTATGACATCATTGGTCTGACCAAAACGAGAAGACATCAATCAAATCACGCCATTTTCGACACTTTAGAAGAATTGTTCCTCGGTACTTGCGACAACAGAGGTGTCGGTGGCATTGGTGTCCTTGTCAACACAAACTTGGCCATGAGCATTGATTCATTCAAATGCCTAACAACCCGAATCATACAATTACGCTTGAATAGATGTTGCTCACTGCTGGCAGTTTCTATCTTCGTCATCTATGCACCAACATCCAACTACAATGAAGAAGAAACTGAGAAATTCTATATGGAACTGGAGAGGTTCTATAAAGACCACATCTTCTACAAGATCATTGTTAGTGATTTTAATGCCAAGATAAGACCGAGAAGGTCGCCCGAAGAGCTCCACATTGGGACCCATGGCCTAGAATGGAACGAACAGGGTGAGAGACTGTCTAAGTTCATCATGTGGACCAAAACCATCCATAGTAACTCACAGTTCCAGAAGGCCGAATCTAAACGCTGGATATGGGAGTCTCCCCGTGCACAGTTCCACAATGAAATTGACCACATCATATTCAATTGAAGGTTTTGCCTGACCAATGTTGCTGTTTTCCCAAAATTCCAAATGGGATCGGACCACTGTCTCCTTCGTGCAAAATTCTACTTCACAGAGCGGGGAGAAAAGTCTGCAAAGTTTAAGTTTAAGAAAAGAACTCCCAGCAGAGATCCAACAAGGAGAGATGCTTCAGGAAGAAATACATGGGGGACTGGAGACTGTCATCCAGGGAAGTTGTAGTGATGATGAGCATGTTGCCAGTTAAAGCCAACAAGTACAAGCCCAAGAATAATGAAGCATAAAAGAGTTCTCGTTCAGGCTTAGCAGAAAACCTCATAAGAAGAAACCGCTTATAGATAAATAAGCCAGTCTTTTGTTTTTTCCAATTGCATTGGCTCCAAGAGAAGATGCCAACTCTTCAACAGAACAATTCTATTGAAAATTAAATCTAGGGGCAGGAGCAATAGCACAGTGGGTAGGGCGTTTTCCTTGCACACAGCTGATCCAAGTTTTCACATGGTCGCAAGACAACTACAGCAGTCAGTTGAATTTCCCAAGAAAGCAATGCAGTGTGTCCAGTTAATAATGTTGGTTCCATTCTGTGTCTGTGAAAATAAAATAAACTATACTCTACCTTACACCATGGGCAGAATTTATTTTCCAGTGGATTATAGGAGAGAAAAGTATCTACAACGTTTTAAATGTGAATGTTAATGTATTGACCGTGTCCTGTTCCTGAAAATTTTATTTATTAAAGCACCATGATTTTCAAAAAAAAAAAAAGATTTACGTACATGGAGCAGTGGGGCTACATATCTCTTCATTCTCATCAATGGAAAACTAATTATCAAATGCTTCCTTGGTAGTAGGGCTGTCTTTCTTGGGGGAAAACCCCAACAACAATAGTGAGTTTTGTGTTGAAATATGGAACGTAATCAAGGTAAAGAGAAAATGAAGTGAAATTCATCAGTTATACAGTTGGGGGTGGGGGGGGCGGGGGCGGGGGTATACTGGCGTTTTTGGTGGTGGAATATGGGCACTGGTGAAGGGATGGGTGTTTTAATATTGTATAACTGAGACATAAACCTGAGAACTTTGTAACTTTCCACATGGTGATTTAATAAAAAATTTTAAAAAATGAAAAAACATAAACAAAATATGTTTCTTCAGTGCATTATCTTAGTGGTCAGCAAACATTTTTTTGTAGAGTCAGATAGAGGAGCTACCTGGATTACCTTTCACCTGAGCACTTAGGAGAATAACAGAGAAGGGAAGAAATCAAAGGAGGATGAATAGAACAAGAAGTGATGAGTGGGCAGGTATCGGGGCTTTAGTTATACCAGTGATAATAGTGAGGAGCATAGCCATATAGCCAAAACAGTGATTCAACAAAATAAAAAACATGAGATCTAAGCAGTATGCTTTTTATGTTGATAGGTAAGGCTGGAGTGAAGGTTGGGGTGGAAAACAAATTTGGGAATACTGATGGAAGGAAGTTGACACCGGTGGAGAGATTGGTGTTTAATTATTGTTTTCCTAAAAGTCAACTATTAGTGACTTTGTAAACCATGGCTCTTTTTAAAAATTATAAAATCATGGGCCGGAGCGATAGCACAGCGGGTAGGGCGTTTGCCTTGCACTCGGCCGACCCGGGTTCGATCCCCGGCATCCCATATGGTCCCCCAAGCACCGCCAGGAGTAACTCCTGAGTGCAAAGCCAGGAGTAACCCCTGAGCATCGCTGGGTGTGACCCAAAAAGAAAAAAAAATTATAAAATCAGATAGAAAGTATTTTAGGATTTGTGGATCATAAATAATCTTTGTTGGGGGCTGGAGTGATAGCACAGTGGGTAGGGCATTTGCCTTGCACGCGGCCGACCCGGGTTCGATTCCCAGCGTCCCATATGGTCCCCTGAGCACTGCCAGGAGTGATTCCTGAGTGCAAAGCCAGGAGTGACCCCTGAGCATCGCCGGGTGTGACCCAAAAAAGCAAAATCATCATCATCATCATCATCATCGTCATCATCATCATCTTTGTTGTATGGTCCTCTTTGTTGTTTTTGTTTTATGACGTTTTTAAAATGCAAAATCCGGGGCTGTAAGCAATAGCATAGCGGGTAGGGCGTTTTCCTTGCACGCGGCCAACCCGGGTTCAAATCCCAGCATCCCATATGGTCCTCTGGACACCGCCAGGAGTAATTCCTGAGTGCAAAACCAGGAGTAACCCCTGTGCATCGCTGCGTTCGACCCAAAAAGCAAAAACCTCAAACTTTACTACATCCCCAACCTCAAACTTTACTACAAAGCAGTAACAATTAAAACAGCATGGTACTGGAACAAAGGCAGAGCCGTAGACCAATGGAACAGGGTGGAATATCCCTACACACAACCCCAAATGTATGACCATCTAATCTTTGATAAGGGAGCAAAGATGTGAAGTGGAGCAAGGAAAGCCTCTTTAACAAATGGTGCTGGCACAACTGGACAACCACATGCAAAAAAATGGGTTTAGACCTTGACCTGACACCATGCACAAAAGTCAGATCAAAATGGATTAAAGACCTCAACATTAGACCACAAACCATAAGGTACATTGAAGACAAGGTCGGCAAAACCCTCCACGATATTGAAGATAAAGGTATCTTCAAAGGTGACACGGAACTAAGCAATCTAGTAAAAACAGAGATCAACAAATGGGACTACATTAAACTAAAAAGCTTCTGCACCGCAAGAGATACAGTGACCAGAATACAAAGACTATCCACAGAATGGGAAAGGATATTTACACAATACCCATCAGATAAGGGGTTGATATCAATGGTATATAAAGCATTGGTTGAACTCTACAAGAAGAAAACATCCAACCCCATCAAAAAATGGGGCAAAGAAATGAACAGAAACTTTACCAAGGAAGAAATACGAATGGCCAAAAGGCACATGAAAAAGTGCTCTACATCACTAATCATCAGAGAGATGCAGATCAAAACAACCATGAGATACCACCTCACACCACAGAGACTAGCACACATCCAAAAGAACAAAAGCAACCGCTGTTGGAGAGGATGTGGGGAGAAAGGGACCCTTCTTCACTGCTGGTGGGAATGCCGACTGGTTCAGCCCTTCTGGAAAACAATTTGGACGACTCTCAAAAAATTAGATATTGAATTCCCATTTGACCCAGCAATACCACTGCTGGGAATATATCCCAGAGAGGCAAAAAAGTACAATCGAAACAACATCTGCACATGTATGTTCATCGCAGCACTGTTTACAATAGCCAGAATCTGGAAAAAACCCGAATGCCCCAGAACGGATGACTGGTTGAGGAAACTTTGGTACATCTATACAATGGAATACTATGCAGCTGTTAGAAAAAAGGAGGTCAAGAATTTTGTAGTTAAGTGGAAAAGTTTCATGCTGAGTGAAATGAGTCAGAAAGAGAGAGACAGACATAGAAAGATTGCACTCATCTATGGTATATAGAATAACAGAGTGGGAGACTAACACCCAAGAACTGTAGAAATAAGTACCAGGAGGTTGACTCCATGGCTTCGAGGCTGGCCTCACGTTCCGGGGAAAGGTCAACTCAGAGAAGCGATCACCAACTACATTGTAGTCGAAGGCCATGTGGGGGAAGGGAGTTGCGGGCTGAATGAGGGCTAGAGACTGAGCACAGCGGCCACTCAACACCTTTATTGCAAACCACAACAGCTAATTAGAGAGAGAAAACAGAAGGGAATGCCTTGCCACAGTGGCAGGGTGGGGTGGGGGGAGATGGGATTGGGGAGGGTGGGAGGGACACTGGGTTTACGGGTGGTGGAGAATGGGCACTGGTGAAGGGATGGGTTCCCAAACTTTGTATGAGGGAAGTATAAGCACAAAAGTGTATAAATCTGTAACTGTACCCTCACGGTGATTCTCTAATTAAAAATAAATAAATAAATATAAATAAATAAATAAATAAATAAAAATGCAAAATCCATTCTTGAAAGTTATTTTTAAAAGGCCATGGATAATATTTAGCCCATAGGCTATTTGTCAAACCTTGAATTTTCTCAGTGTAATAACCAATCTGAATGAGGATTGCTGCTTCTTAGTCACCTTTGCCATTCCATGAACATGATACACAATTTAGGTTAGGAAATTTCATAGAAATTATGATCAAACCTATATATTTTCTTCTCCATAGAAAAATTCAGGGCATTATTGGGCTGGAGTGATAGTGCAGTGGGTAGGGCATTCGTCTTGCACGCGGCCAACCAGGTTCTATTCCTCCGCCCCTCTCAGAGAGCCCGGCAAGCTACCGAGAGTATCTCGCCCGCATGACAGAGCCTGGCAAGCTACCCATGTGGCGTATTCAATATACCAAAAACAGTAACAACAAGTCTCACACTGGAGACATTACTGTTGCCCGCTCGAGCAAATTGATGAGCAACGGGATGACAGTGATACAGTGATGGAATGGGAAAAATTATTTACCCAATACCCATGAGATAAGGGGTTAATATCCAAGATATATAAGGCACTGGTAGAATTGGACAATGAAAAAGCAGCCAAACCCGGGGGCTGGAGCGATAGCACAGCGGCTAGGGTATTTGCCTTGCATGCGGCCGACCCTGATTCGATTCCCAGCATCCCATATGGTCCCTGAGCACCTCTATGAGTAATTCCTGAGTACAGAGCCAGGATTAACCCCTATGAATCGCCGGGTGTGACCCAAAAAGAGAAAAAACCAACAGCATAAGAAGTGGAGAGAAGAAATGAACAGAAACTTCCTCACAGAAGCAATGCAAATGGCCAAAAAGTACATGAAAAAATGCTCTACATCACTAATGATTAGGGAAATACAAATCAAAACAACAGCAAGATATCATCTCACACCACAGAGACTGGTACACATCAAAAAGAGCAAGAAAAACTATTATTGGCAGATATGTCAGGAGAGACTCTCCTTCATTGTTGGTGGGAATGGTGACTGGCCCAGCCTTTATGGAAAATATGGGCATTCCTCAGAAAACTAGAAATTGAGCTTCCATATGGCCCAGCAATACTACTTCTGGGAATATACCCTGAGGGCCCAAAAACACACAGCAGAAGTGCTATCTGCACATGTATGTTCATTGCAACATTATTCACAATAGCCATGATCTTGAAACAACCTGAGTGCCCAAGAAGAGTTGACTGGATAGAGAAACTATGGTACCTTTATACAATGGAATATGACACAGCCACTAGGAAGAATGAAATCATGAAATTTGCTTATATATGGATGGGCATGGAGAGTAACATGCTAAGTGAAATAAGTCAGAAGGAAAGGGATAGACATAGAATGATTGCATTCATTTGTGTGATATAAAAACAGAGTAGGAGACTATTACCCATGGACAATAAAACAAGGGACAGGAGGACTGGTCCATGTTTGAAAGTTTGTCACAAGTAGGGAAAGGGGGAGAGAGCAGTTAGGATAGGTAAGGGACCTTTATGAAAATGACAGTTGGAAATGATCACTCTGGACAAGAATTGAGTGCTGAAAGTGGGTAAAGGGATATACATGATAACCTTACAGTACCTATATCACAAACCATAATGACCAAAAAGAAAGAGAAAAAAAGTACCTGCCAGAGAGGCACATAGGTACATTGGGGGTGTGCAGTGAAAGGAGGGAAACTGGGAACATCAACGGTGGGAAATGTATACTGGTGAAGGGATGAACATTGGAACATTGTATGACTGAATCCCAACCAGGGACAACTTTTTTACTTTATCTCAGGCTGAGAAGAGCAGCAGTGTTGGCCAATGCGGCAGAAGCCGAGAAAAGTATTCCCAACACCTGCCTGTCCTTCGCCAACTATAAGACCAAGACTGCCCTCTGACATCCTGATGGATCTATCACATCTTCCAGAAGGGCAATGGAAAAGGTTATCCATGACTTCTACTCGGATCTCTTCGATAGCCACGTCCACCTGCCCACATACCAAATCCCGCAGCATGGCTATGTCATTGCCAGCATTCTTCCTCCCAAAATCTGCCACACCATTTCATTGGTAAAGAAGTGTACAGTACATGGTCCAGACAAGGTCAGACCCAAACACCCACTGTTCTTCCTGCACTAACATACGCCTCAGAGACCTGGGCCTTATCAAAACAGGATGACAATGCTATTCAGGTATCCTAAAGAGGAATCCAAAGAGCTATTTTTGGAGTATCACATTTCACTCAAGTGAGAGAAGGAATCTGTAGTTACGACCCTTGTCAATGGTCAAGAATCAGGGACGCTGTCTTGTTTGCCAAGGTGTCAAAAATCAGATGGGCTGGACACATAACTTGATTCAGAGAGGACCACTGGACTAGAGCTGTTACTTACTGGATTCCACGGAACATCAAAAGAATGCGTGGCTGCCCAACGAGATGGTCAGAGTTCTTCGTCAAGACCTTGAATGAATGGTTTTAGGTTCTTCGTGTTTCTGGAGCGAGCAGACATCACTGGGTTACTAGCACGCGACAGAGATGAATGGAGACATTACTGGAGCCTGCTGGAACAAATTGACAAACAACGGGATGACAAGTGATACAAATGATTTATTTTTCATATTTTGGGCCATACCTGGCGATGTTCAGGGATTATTTCTGCCTCTGCACTAAGGAATCACTCCTGGTGGTGCTCAGGGAACCATATGGAATGCTGGGGATTAAACCAGGGTCAGCTTTGTGCAAGTCAAGTGTCTTAACCCTCTGTACTATTGCTACGGCCCAATAATTAACATATTTAATAATTATTATAATACATGCTGCACTGTCTTTATGAGTAGAAACTATGCACATTAAATACTGCATGCATTTTTTCATGTAACTGCAAAATTCTATAATGGCTAATGGCAGTTAAATTTGGATACTTTTACTGTGTTACAGGTCTTTCACCTTTAAATTGAATGGTAAACCTACTGGACACATATCTGTGATGGCAGTTGTCCACCCAATAAAACCTGAGTTGTCTTATAATGGCATAGTATTGAAACCACAAGTCTTCTTGATGAAATCATGTTTTAGGAAGACAGTTTGTATGATCCTAATAATTATTTTGCCCAATTTGAATGGGCAAAAAAGGGATGGCATTTTCCATTAATCCAGTTAAAGGTAATAGTTTCTTCTTTTGTTTGATTTAGATTTAGTTCATTTAATCACGTTTTCACACATCAGTAAATGAGTGTGTACTGTACAGTAAATATATGTTTACATAGAAGCAAACCATATATGGTAATTGAGGCATTTATCCTTATGGACAGGAACATATCTGTAGGGCGTTTGCCTTGCACGTGGCCAACCAGGGTTTGATTCCTCCATCCCTCTCTCAAAGCCCAGCAAGCTACCAAGAGTATCCCGCCTGCATGGCAGAGCTTGGCAAGCTACCCATGGCATATTCGATATGCCAAAAACAGTAACAACAAATCTCACAATGGAGACATTACTGGTGCCCACTCAAGCAAATCGATGAACAATTGGATAACAGTGCTACAGTGCAGTTTTTCAAACCTTAAAATTTTGTCATTCTGATAGATGAAAATAATACCTTAATGCCCATTTCTCGGATTGCTACTAATGCTGGGGTTTTTATGCTTTAACAAGTAATTTTCATACTGATATCTTTCACACATTTTTCTACTTAGTTTTTTTTTAATTTATTTTATTGAATCACCAAGTGGAAAGTTACAAAGTTCTCAGGCTTATATCTCAGTTATACAATGCTCAAACACCCATTCCTTCACCAGTGCCCATATTCCACCACCAATAAAAACAAAAACAAAACAAAAACAAAAACAAGAAAAAACAGTATACATCCCACACCTCACCCCCCAACCCCCCCCGTACGTGAGTGATAATTTCACTTCCTTTTCTATTTACCTTGATTACATTCCAGATTTCAACACACAACTCACTATTGTTGTTAGAGTTTCAAAACAGACTCACTATTTTTGTTGGAATTTATCCCCCAAGAATACAGCTCTATTAACAAGGAAATATTTGATAATAAGTTTTCCACTGATGAGAATGAAGAGATAAAATGTCGCGCGGCCGCTAAAATTTACAGTTTCTGCATTATAGTAATTAAGTCCGCGGAGATTTAAGTTGGAAAACGAATCATTTCCCTTCCTGGAACAGCATGTAGCAAAAGCTTAGTTCACAGTCTCCATACATGGTTGCAAGCACTTGCTGGAACCCCAAATCCTAAAGCTGTCTCTGGTTCCCGCTCGTTCCACATCCACCGGCTGTGCAGAGGCATGGGCACCCAGGCCGAAACTCGGCCGGAGCCGAGCACCGGCCCCGGCTGTGACTGCCTCTACTTAGTTTTTATCTTAATGATCATAGGTATTTGCTCCATATCCTGGGCATTAATGCCATTATAGTGAAAATTAGCTTTCCAATTATATTTTACTTTCATGTTTATATTGTTTTAAATATGTTTTATTGTTATATTGAGACTACTCTTTTGTGTCACATTAAAACAGCCTCTTTATAACACAAATTTTAAGCATGTATATATTATTTACATTTAATCTATTAATAATTTACTTTTATAAATGATATGAATCCAGAATCTTTCAAAAATAGTTTTCTAAAACTGATTATTGAACAAGCTATCTTTTTGCCACTCCTATCAAATGTCAACTGTAACATATACCACATATTCTGTATACCTAGTGTTATTCTGAGACTCTGTTTTCTTGATACATTGAACTATTTTACAGAAAGGGCATACTTTCAATGTGACTATAATTTTATAATATAATCCTTTCCTTGCTTTCTTATTTTTTAAAAATTGTTACTTTATTAATTATTAATATGAATTTTGGAATAAAACTGTGTAGTAAATGAAATTTTCACTGGCATTTGTATTGGAAGTACATGGATTTTTTTGTTAATCTTTGGCAAATATGTATTTGTTCACAATTAAATCTGCCCTTCTGCGAGAATATTTCTCCATTTAAGTTTCGTTCAATTTCCTTAAGACTGTTTTACAGATTTTTCATAGTAGTCTTCTACTTTTTCTACAGATACTTTGTAGTTATTTTTGTCTCATTTATAAATTTTACCTTATTTTTATTTACCTTTATAGAAAAGTATTTGATATTTTGGTAACATTTTCTTTTGCTGTAGCTTCAAAATTGCAGTAAAAGTACAAAGACCTCCTTAGAACCTCTGTTTATGACTCTTTACTTTCTTTTAAAAAATATTTTATGAAAACTCCATGACTTAAAAACTTATTCATAGTTGAGTTTTAGACATACAATGTTCCAGCACTGATCCCACTCCTAGTCTCAAATTGAAGATACGTGTTCAATGAAGTAAGCCAGAAGAAGGATAAATACAGGACGATATCCCTTATATGTGGTACTTAGGATAACTGGATGAGTCTAATGTCATGGTTTAAAGGTGGAATGCGTGGATCAACCTTGACCCCAGAGTAAAGGGAGGAGAAAGAAATAGAATGGAGATAAGCAGAAGAGACAGATGTGAAGCAACAGGAACTATGGGCCAAGTGGATTTAGGTACACCAGTGGTGTTAAGAAATGTTAGAGATAAGTTTCCAAACCAGAATCGACGACCTTAAAATCATGAGATCTAAACTTTAACAACTATTTGCTTTTAAATATCTAAATGTTTCAGTTTTCAAATTTAGAAATCTCCTCTATTTCGAATTTATCTCGGAGATCTGGTAACAATATGAGGTAAGGACACGATTCTTCCTTCACTATACTCTTCTGTTTGAGTTTCTCTGCCAACATCACGTTGTTTTAATCACTGATCCATGGTATATTTTGTCAACTTGTTGTAGTCATCTTCTTGTTTCTGGGAGAAGTCTTTGTGGACACATCTGATATATCAATTTAAGTTTCCTTTAAAAAAGTATGATTAGGATCCTTTCCGGTCTGGAGCGATAGGGCATTTACCTTGCACACGGCCGACCCGGGACCGATTCCTCCGCCCCTCTCGGAGAGCCCAGCAAGCTACCGAGAGTATCAGTCCCGCACAGCAGAGCCTGGCAAGCTACCCGTGGCGTATTCAATGTGCCATAAACAGTAACAAGAAGTCTCACACTGGAGACGTTACTGGTGCCCACTCGAGCAAATCGATGATCAACAGGATGAAAGTGACAGTGACAGAGACAGGATCCTATCCATAGGAATGTAATATGCAAACACTGATCATTTGTATCACTTGTCATCCTGATGATCTTTGAATTGCTCGAGCTGGCACCAGTAGCATCTCCATTTGTCCCTGTCACATGCTAGTATAGCCCAATGATACCTGTCCGCTCCAGAAACACGAAGAGCCTCAAACAGTTCATTCAGGATTTTTACGAAGAAATCTGACAATCTCATTAATGGGCAGCCACGCAGTCTTTTGACCTCATGTGGAATCCAGTTGGTAACAGCTCCAGTCCAGCAGTCCTCTCTGAATTGCATTACATGTCCGACTCATTTGATTTTTGATGTCTTGGAAAATGAGACAGCGTCCTTGATTATTGACCTTCGACGGAGGTCGGAACACCAGATTTCTTCTCTCACTTGAGTGAAACGTGATACTTCTAGCAAGACTCTTTGGATTCCTCTTTGGGATACCTGAATAGCGTTCTCATCCTGTGTGTGTAGTGCCCAGGTCTCTGAGGAGTATGTTAGTGCAGGAAGAACGGTGGCATGGAAAAGATGTGCCCAGAGGCAGAGCTTCTACATGCTCTTTACCACTTCTTCGATGCTCTTGAAGGCGTTCCACGCTGCTCTCTTCCTCCTGCGAAGTTCTGGAACCAAGTCATTCCTCATGTTGAGTTCTCAACCCAGGTACACATAGTTGCTGCATTCGGAGATGTCCATTCCATTGAGAGCAAATGGAACGTCAGGGCCTAGTTCATTTTTCATGAACATCATTTTGCTGAGATTCAGCTGCAGTCTGACATTTCACACTCGCGGTTGAAGTCGGTCAGCATTTGTGCAGGTTGGTTAATGTTTGGCATTATGAGAACGATGTCATCAGCAAAGCAGAGGTGGTGTAGTTGTCGACCATCTATCTTCACTCCCATTCCTTCCCATTCCAGTCGTCGCATGATGTTCTTGAGGGTGGCACTGAAGAGTTTCGGTGAAATGGTGTCGCCCTGCCAAACCCCTCTCTTTACATCAATGATCACTTCTTTGTAGAATGGTGAGATCCTGGTGGTGAATCTGTAATACAGCTCACGGAGGATCTTGATATACTGAGTGTGAACGCCCTGTTTGGCTAGGGCTTCAGTGACCACTTCAGTCTCAACAGAATCGAAGGCCTTCTTTAAACTGATGAACACTAGGCAGAGAGGCATCTTGAACTCTCGCAAAATTCAATGAGTTTGGTCACTGTGTAGATATGGTCGATGATACTGAATCCTTTTGGGAATCCGGCTTGCCCGCATGGTTGTCCTTTGTCTAGTGTTCTGCCTATTCTATTCAGGATGACTCGAGCAAAGAACTTGTAGACAACAGACAACGGACAGATCAGGTGATAGTTGCCGATGATGTGGATGTCTCCCTTCATGTAGGACAGGATGGTCCTGCTGGTTTTCCATTGGGACAGAACCTTGCATTCAGATAGGTAGTGTGTGAAGAGCCAAGCCAGTGTATTGAAGAGTACTGGCGACAGATTCTTCAGGTGTTTGGGTCTGACCTTGTCTGGACCAGATACTGTACGCGTCTTTACTGAAAAAATGGTGTGTTGGATTTCGGAAGGGAAGACGTTAGGAAAGACATATCCATCCTTTGGTATTTGATATGTGGGCAGTTGGACATGACTGTTGAAGGGATCTGAGTAGAAGTCGTGTATAACCTTTTCCGTTGCCCTTCTGGGAGATGTGATAGATCCATCAGGACGTTGGAGGCCATCATCTTGGATCTTATAGTTGGTGAAGGACACGCAGGCATTGCAAATACTTTTCCCAGCCTCTGCTGCAACGGCCAACACTGCCGCTCTTCTCTCTTTGAGGTCTTCCTTTATCGCTTCTCTGCACAGCTTTGTGAGCTCGGACATTAGCTTGTGATTGCCTGAGGCTCAAGCCAAACCATGTTGGTGAATGAGTTCGAGATATAAATTGCATAAATTGAAATACACAGCTAGGAATTTGCACTCAACTGTGCCTTTTTGCCCCCAAGTCATTCAGGAGCTCCTATATAGGATAACATTCTGTTGTCCTTTCTGCCTTGCCACAAGGAGCTTAGGTTTACTGGGTTACTCCCATCACAGTCTTCTGTGTTTATTTGTAACCTTTTTCTTTGTGCTCTGTTAACTTGTAAATATCTTTTTTTCTTCTTAGGTCCTTTGCATAGTTAATTTAGAGCAATATACTTTTTGTATGGACACAAGAAGACAGTTAACTCTATGCTTTTGTAAATTAAGAGTTAATTGACTCTGAACGATATTTATCTCCTGGACATCTCTTATCTCGACTTAAGCCTCCGTTGCCCTTACTTCCTAGCACCCCAAAAGCCGGGTCCCAATGAGGGACTGGATGGACCCAGGGCAAGCTGTGTTCTATAGTGCTACCCTGGCATCAAAATGGGCCTGGTCACAGCGCCATAGTACTTAACTATAAGTTAAGAGCATGGTCATAGAAAAATTCTGTCATGATCCAAATAGTAATAACTAGATATGGATCCTGCTAGAGCTTAGAAAGATTAATTTGGCCTGAGAACTGTAGTCTGAGTCTGTGGCAAGATGTTCCCAGGAGAGTCACCTTACAAGCTCAATTTATCTCTTATTGTGTCCACACAAAATAACTAATTTTAAGAAGTAGAATTAAGATGTTAATTAAGATGTTAAGTTATTGGACAAAGGAGAAGAGGAACACCCCTAGGTGGTGTATCAGCCTTTGAGCCTGTTGGGCAGTCAGAAAGGGCTTTCTTATGTTGATTTTGTTACCCCCAGTGCTGGGGACTTGGAGAGAGACAAGAGAGTTGGAGAGATATGAGAGAGAGTGCAGGGCAGCAAGATGGAGCTTGGAGAGACTAGCAAGGGGGACAGAGGGAGAAGAATGTAAAAGAAGAATGAGGAGCAGGCACTTGGAGACAGAGAGCCCAGGCTGTGAGATGGAGCACAGAGAGATGAGTGGGAGAGACAGGAGGAGACAGGAATGAGGGCAGTGTAAGACTAGAATGGAGAGCTTAGTGAGACTGGAACAGGCATGTGGGAAGATTGGAATAAACAGCAACTGATCATTCAACCGGCTTGGCCCTCATTTCCTCCTCCGTCCACCCCATAGCATGGGCCGCTCCTCCTGGGGATCTTCCCAAGACTACCAAACCCAGACGGCAAGAGAGAGAGCTGCTGGGGTTCTTCCTAGCCGCCCAGAGATTATGTACTCTTGAAGTGCACCAGTCAGCCAAGCTAGGCTTCTGGAAGAATTCTGTTAAGGGAGAAGAATTTGGGGAGGTTAAGGAGTCCAAACCAGGCAGAATGAAAGAAATAATAAAACTTAGAGCAGAAATCAATGATATGGAAACCAAAAAAAACAATTTGAAAGATCAATGAATCTAAGAGCTGGTACTTTGAGAAAATAAATAGGATTGATAAACCACTAGCAAGACTCACAAAGAAAGAGAGAGAGAACTCTAATAAACTGAATCAGAAATGAAAGGGGGGACATCACAACAGAAACCAAAGAAATTCGAAAGATCATCAGAGACTACTTCGAAAGTCTGTAAACCATGAAACAAGAGAATCTAGAATAAATGGATAAATTCCTGATTCTTATAGCCTCCCAAGGCTGAACCAAGATGATTTGGAATTCCTGAGTAGACCCATTACTATCAAGGAAATTGAAACTGTAATCAAAAGTCTCCCCAGAAGGCATCACCCTTCCCAACCTTAAACTCTACTACAAAGCGGTAACAATTAAAACAGCATGGTACTGGAACAAAAGCAGAACTGCAGACCAATGGAACAGGGTGGAATATCCCCACACACAACCTCAAAGGTATGATCATCTAATCTTTGATAAAGGTGCAAGAGATGTGAAGTGGAGCAAGGAAAGTCTCTTTAACAAATGGTGCTGGCACAACTGGACAACCACATGCAAAAAAATGGGCTTAGAACTCGATCTGTCACCATGCACAAAAGTCAGATCAAAATGGATTAAAGACCTCAACATCAGACCACAAACCATAAGGTACATTGAAGACAAGGTAGGCAAAACCCTCCAGGATATTGAAGATAAAGGTATCTTCAAAGATGACACGGAACTAAGCAATCTAGTAAAAACAGAGATCAACAAATGGGACTACATTAAACTAAAAAGCTTCTGCACAGCAAAAGAAACAGCGACCAGAATACAAAGACTATCTACAGAATGGGAAAGGATATTTACACAATACACATCAGATAAGGGGTTGATATCAAGGGTATATAAAGCACTGGTTGAACTCTACAAGAAGAAAACATCCAACCCCATCAAAAAATGGGGCGAAGAAATGAACAGAAACTTTACCAAGGAAGAGATACGAATGGCCAAAAGACACATGAAAAAGTGCTCTACATCACTAATCATCAGAGAGATGCAGATCAAAACAACTTTGAGATACCACCTCACACCACAGAGGCTAGCACACATCCAAAAGAACAAAAGCAACCGCTGTTGGAGAGGATGTGGGGAGAAAGGGACCCTTCTACACTGCTGGTGGGAATGCCGGCTAGTTCAGCCCTTTTGGAAAACAGTATGGACAATTCTCAAAAAACTTGAGGTTGAGCTCCCATTTGACCCAGCAATACCACTGCTGGGAATATATCCCAGAAAAGCCAAAAAGTATAGTCGAAGTGACATATGCACTTATATGTTCACCGCAGCACTGTTTACAATAGGCAGAATCTGGAAAAAACCCGAGTGCCCTAGAACAGATGACTGGTTGAAGAAACTCTGGTACATATATACAATGGAATACTATGCAGCTGTTAGACAAAATGAGGTCATGACGTTTGCATATAAGTGGATCTACATGGAAAGTATCATGCTAAGTGAAATGAGTCAGAAAGAGAGAGACAGACATAGAAAGATTGCACTCATCTGTGGTATATAGAATAATAGACTATAAGACGAACACCCAAGAATAGTAGAAATAAGTACCAGGAGGTTGTCACCATGGCTTGGAGGCTGTTCTCTCATCCTGGGCAACTCAGTGAAGGGAACAGCAAGTAAAATGTGGTTGTTGGTCAGGTGGGGGAAAGATGATGCGGGCCAAATATAGACTAGAGACTGAACGCAATGGCCACTCAACACCTTTATTGCAAACCACAACACCTAATCAGAGAGAGAGAACAAAAGGGAATACCCTGCCATAGTGGCAGTGTGGGGTGGGGGGAGACGGGACTGGGAAGGGGGGGTGGGATGTTGGGTTTACTGGTGGTGGAGAATGGGCACTGGTGAAGGGATGGGTTATCAAACTTTGTAAGGGAGAAACATGAGCACAAAAATGTATAAATCTGTAACTGTACCCTCACGTTGACTCACTAATTAAAAATAAACTATAAAAAAAAAAAAAAATTAAAAAAAAAAAAAAAAAAAAAAAAAAAAAAAGAAAGATTGCACTCATCTGTGGAATATAGAACAACAGAGTAGGAGACTAATACCCAAGAATAGTAGTATATAATACCAAGAGGTTGGCTCCATAGCTTGGAAGCTGTCCTCACATGCTGGGGGAAAGTCATCCCAGATAGAGAGGGGAACACCAAGTAATATGTGATTGGAGATCCTGTGTGGGAAGGGAGATGCGTGTTGAAAGTAGACTAGAGACTGAACAGAATGACCACTCAATACCCCTATTTGGAACCACAACACCCCAAAAGGAAAGAGAGATATCAAATTGGAATGCCCTGCTACAGAGGCGGGGTGGGGTGGGGTGGGGTGGGAGGGATACTCGGTTCATGGGTGGTGGAGAATGGACATTGGTGGAGGGATGGGCTCTTAAACATTGCATGAGGGAAAAACAAGCATGAAAATGTGTGAATCTTTAACTGTACCCTCACTGTGACTCACTAATTAAAAAAATAAATATTTTTTTTAAAAATAAAAATAAAATAAAAACCACATCCACACACCCTAAATCAATTGGAATTTAAACATACAGTATTTGCTTAAAATACGCAGATCAAATTGATAATAGTGAAGAGGAAGAGAACATGGTTTGGGAGATGTTGAATTCATTTGTAATGTTCAATTTAAAGAACATATTCACATATTCTTGGGTAATTAAATGTAATTTTATAGAAGCATTAAAGCAAGAAGAAAAAAATAAAAAAAAAAAAAAAAAAAAAAAAAAAAAAAAAAAGTCTCCCCAGAAACAAAAGTCCAGGTCCAGATGGATTCACTAGTGAATTCTTCCAAACATTTAAAGAGGACCTATTGTCAATTCTTCTCAGCTCTTCCAGGAAATCGAGGAAACAGAAACACTCCCAGACAGTTTCTATGAAGCACATAACACCCTAATACCATAACCAAACAGAGACACCACAAAAAAAGAAAACTACAGACCTATATCTCTGATGAACACGGATGCAAAGATCCTCAACAAAATATTAGTGAATAGAATCCAGCAACTCATCAAGAAGATCATACAACAGGACCAAGTGGGATTCATCCCGGGGATGCAAGGATGGTTTAACATTCGGAAGAGTCAATCAATATAATCCACCATATCACCAAAAGAAAAGATAAAAACCATATGATCAAATCAATAGATGCAGAGAAAGCATTTGACAAAATCCAGCACCCGTTCATGATGAAAACGCTCACCAAAAAGGGCATAGACGGGAACTTCCTCAATATAGTCAAAGCTATCTACCACAAGCCTATAGCAAGCATTATCCTCAATGGGGTAAAACTAAGGGCCTTCCCTCTAAGATCAGGGGCAAGGCAAGGATGTCCACTGTCACCACTTCTCTTCAATATAGTACTGAAGGTACTTGCAGTAGCGATTAGGCAAGAAAAAGACATTAAGGGTATCCAGATAGGAAAGGAAGAAATCAAACTCTCACTATTCGCAGATGATATGATATTATATTTAGAGAATCCTAAAGACTCTACCAAGAAACTCCTTGAAACAATAGACTGGTATAGTAAAGTCGCAGGCTATAAAATCAATACTCCAAAGTCCATGGCTTTCCTATATGCAAATAAAGAGAGAGAAGAAAGTGACATGAAAAAAGCAACCCCGTTCACATTCATGCCTCAGAAAATCAAGTACCTTGGAATCAACTTAACTAAGGAGGTGAAGGACCTGTACAAAGAAAATTACAAAACGTTACTTCATGAAATAAAAGAGGACATGAGGACGTGGAAGCACATCCCCTGTTCATGGATTGGGAGAATTAGCATTGTCAAAATGGCAATACTTCCCAAAGCATTATACATATTCAATGTGATCCCTATAAGGATACCCATGACATTCTTCAAGGAAGTGGACCAAACACTCCTTAAATTCATATGGAACAACAACCCCCCACGAATAGCTAAAGCAATTTTGGGGAAAAATAAGATGGGAGGCATCACCTTCCCCAACCTCAAGCTCTACTACAAAGCGGTTGTAATTAAAACTGCATGGAACTGGAACAAAGGCAGAGCATTAGACCAATGGAATAGGGTAGAATACCCTTACACAAAACCTCAAATATATGATCATCTAATCTTTGATAAGGGAGCAAGAAATGCAAAGTGGAACAAAGAAAACCTCTTTAACAAATGGTGCTGGAAACACTGGACTCAGACTTATACCTAACACCATGCACAAAAATCAGATCAAAATGGATTAAAGACCTCAACATTAGACCATAATCCATAAGATACATCGAAGACACGGTCGGCAAAACTCTCCACGACATTGAAGCTACAGGTATCTTCAAAGATGACTCGCCACTGACCAGGCAAGTGGAAACAGAGATAAACAAATAGGACTATCTTAAACTGAGAAGCTTCTGTACCTCAAAAGATGCAGCAACCAGAATACAAAGACAGTCTACAGAATGAGAAAGGATATTCACCCAATACCCATCGGATAAGGGGTTGATATCAAGGATTTACAAGGCACTGGTTAAACTCCACAAGAAGAAAACATCCAACCCCATCAGAAAATGGGGCGATGAAATGAACAGAAAATTTCTCAAGGAAGAAATCCGAATGGCTAAAAGACACATGAAAAAATGCTCCTCATCACTAATCATCAGGGAGATGCAGATCAAAACAACAATGAAATACCATCTCACACCACAGAGACTGGCCCACATCCAAAAGAACAAAAGTGACCAGTGTTGGCAAGGATGTGGAGAGAAAAGGACTCTCCTTCACTGCTGGTGGGAATGCCGACTGGTTCAGCCCTTTTAGAAAGCAGTATGGACACGCTTCTCAAAAAATTAGAAATTGAGCTCCTATTTGACCCTATGTGATCATACCACATCTGGGAATATATCCCGTAGATGCAAAAAAGTATAGTAAAAGTGACATCTGCACCTATATGTTCATTGCAGCACTGGTCACGATAGTTTGGAAACAAACTGATTGCCCGAGAACAGATGACTGGCTAAAGAAACTTTGGTACATCTACACAATGGAATATTATGCAGCTATTGAAAAGATGAAGTCATGAAATTTGCATATAGGTGGATCAACATGGAAAGTATCATGTTAAGTGAAATGAGTCAGCAAGTGAGGGACAGACATAGAAAGATTGCACTGATTTGTGGAATATAAAGTCAGAATGGGAGACTTAACAGCCAATAATAGTAGAGATAAGTATCAAGAAGAGTACTCCACCACTTGGAAGCTGACCTCACATGCTAGGTTAAGCAGCAGCTCTGATAGAGAAGGGATCACCAAGCAAAGGGTGCTAGGTGGGCCCACTAGGGATGGGAGATACAGGCTGAAACTAGACTATAGACCGAAAAAAATGTCTACTTAATACCTTTGTATCAAACCCCAACACCCAAAAAGAGAGAGTGAGAAAATGGGAATGCCCTGCCACTGAGGTAGGGTGGGGTGAAGGGGACAGGGTGGGGGTGGTGGTAGGGATGCTGGGACCATTGGTGGTGGAAAATGGGCACTGGTGGAGGGATGGGCATTCAATCATTGTATGACTGAAATGTAAGCATGAAAACCTGTAAGTCTGTAACTTTGTCTCACAGTGATTCACTAATAAAATAAAATTAAAAAAAAGAATTCTGGAATGTGTCATCCCCTGTCCCATACATAAATTCACATCTAGGAAGGTGTACTCAGAACTGTGTCATTTTGCCCTTAGGTCAGTCTGAAGCCTCCGAAGCATGCAGCAATGCATTTCTTCACTTCACCATATCTAACAGAGAGTATACTAACACTCTAACTCTAGGACACCTATCCACACAACACACAAAACTTGCTCTCAGGGTGCAAAATGCACAATGGAAAATCAACACAGAACCCACCACAGAGACACACAAACGAATCTTGGAACCTAGCGGCTTTTGGCAGAAATGCATCCAGACTTTGCACTAGGCTATGGGCACCGGGCCACCGCAGGTGGGAAAAGGTGTTGTCCCTCTGCCTATTCCCCCTGGTGGCCTGGTGGCAGCCATCTTCCAGAGCCCATTGGACAGTAAGATATGTGCCAGCAGTGACGAGACACGCGGGGCCTCACGGGATAGGGATGGAGCTGCTCCTTCTTCTCCCCCACCCCGACAAGACCCATCTATACGTCACCTATAGTCGGCCCCTCTGGATGCTGCTTAAGCTCCTTTAACCGTCATGATCCCAGAGGCACACAAATGAATTTCGGAACTGAGCAGCTTTTAGCATAAATGATCCCAGAGGCACACAAATGAATTTCGGAACTGAGCAGCTTTTAGCATAAATCTCTCCAAACTTAATTATTAAAATTTCAGAATTCCAAGACATCATATGTTATTCATAATCAGCAATAGAAAACAAATTATCTAATGTTGCCTTTCCAGCAGGTCTGAGAGTTGGGGGAAAATTCCAAATAATAATGGTGGAACAGGTGTTGAAATATTGAATGTAATCAAAGTAGAGAGAGAGTAATATGGAAAGTATCTGCCACATAGGTAGGGGGAGGCAGTGGGATTTTGG
Organism: Sorex araneus; assembly: GCF_027595985.1. Taxonomy (NCBI): domain Eukaryota; kingdom Metazoa; phylum Chordata; class Mammalia; order Eulipotyphla; family Soricidae; genus Sorex; species Sorex araneus. The sequence continues at coordinate 150,526,716 of NC_073313.1, read as the reverse complement.
GTATACCAGGGGTTTTGGTGGTGGAAAGTGTGCATTGGTGAATGGATAGGTGTTTCATCATTGTATGACTGATACTTAAACTCGAAAGCTTTATAACTGTTCTCACGGTGATTCAATAAATTTATTTTAAGAAAAGAACCCCCCCACAGTATGTCACCAAGGATGGTAGCCCTGAAGATTCAACGAATAATGACCAGTCATATGACCTCTCTGAGAAGGATGTTATAAAGGAAATGTTAAATATGTTTAGGGAGTTCAAGAAACAATGGGACGGTAAAGCCCAAGAGGATATGAGAGAAGAAATTTGAAAACTAAAAGCAGAAATGACCAAACTACAAAATTTGGTAGGTGAAATGAGAAAATCACTGGAAAGCCTCAGCAACAGAGTACTATCAGAGGACAAAATCTGTAAACTCCAAGATGAATGCAGAAAACCTCCAAGAAACAGCAGAAGACATGAAAAAGACTCAAAATAAATGAACAGCAAACAAGAGAACTCCAGTGAATTCAAGACTAACAACATAAGGGCTGGAGCGATAGCACAGCGGGTAGGGCGTTTGCCTTGCACGCGGCCGACCCGGGTTCGAATCCCAGCATCCCATATGGTCCCCTGAGCACCGCCAGGAGTAATTCCTGAGTGCAGAGCCAGGAGTAACCCCTGTGCATCGCCAGGTGTGACCCAAAAAGAAAAAAAAAGACTAACAACATAAGGATCACAAGCGTCCCAGAGGGAGAGGAAGGCCTGTTCTTATGGAAGCCTGGAAGTCACACCCATGAACTGCCTCTTGCACTGAATAAGTTCATTAACTGGCCATGAACCAGAGACTCATATATAAATCTCAAAAGAGATCAACAAGTTTCAGAAATGTTTCTGGAAACCCGTGCCATGCTGAGTCATCATGGGCACCCAATTTCACCATCCAATTAAAAATTTAACTTCTGCACTATCACCCCACTCAAAATTGTTTAATTCCTGGAGTGTGTAGCCACATTTGCAACCATGCTACATCTCCAACTATCCATCACTGATAAATCAGGAGTAGCACACCACATTGGATGGGATGTAAAGTAGAAGGCAACCAATCTTAATTAACAAAATGTAAACACACAGGGCTTAACCTGTAATAACGTTTTATAATCTCTTATACAAGGGCTTAAGGGAAGCATGGAGAGATACAACAATCTTTGCATACTCTCTTCTAAGGAAACATTTTCGGATCATTTTAGCTAATTATCTATAAGTAATATGAAGTAAATTATTCAGGGTCTGCTATAGTTGCAGGCTTGAGGGGTAGTTGGAGAAATTGGAAATAATGGTGGTGGGAAGGTGCAATTGTAGTGGAATTGATGTTGGAAAATTTAATGTAGCAAATCATCATAAGTAGCTTTATTAAAAATAAATAAATAAAAATAAAATTTTTTAAAGAAATTGATTGATACTTGTCATAACATCCCAAGGCTGAAGAAAGGTGATCTGGAATACCTGAACAGACCTATCATTATCGAGGAAATTGAAACTGCAGTCAAAAGTCTTTCCAAAAACAGGAATGGGCACTTGATAATTTTATGACTGAAACGCAAGCATAAAAGTCTGTAAGCCTGTAACTGTACCTCACAGAGATTCGCTAATTAAAATAAATAAATAAATAAATAAATAAATAAATAAATAAATGAGTCTTTCCAGAAACAAAAGCCCAGGCCCAGATGGATTCACTAGGGGGTTCCTCCAAACCTTTAAAGAGGACCTATTGCCAATTCTTTTTCAGGCTTTTTCAGGAAATCAACGAAAAAAGAAACACTCCCATGCAGTTTCTATGAAGCAAACATTACCCTGACACCAAAAGCAGACAGAGACTGCACAAAAAAGTAAAATTACAGACCAATATTCCTGATGTACACAGATGCAAAAATCCTCTAACAAAGTACTAGCAAATCTAATCTCATCAAATAATCTTACACCATGTCTAAGTGGGATTCATCCCAGGTATGCAAGGATGGTTTCACATACACAAGTAAATCAAAGAAAATTTATTGAAAGCCAGTAATTTAAATAATTGCAAAAGACTACCACAGAGGCAAGCTGAGGGGTTGGATGGGAATCTGGGGCCATTGATGGCAGATAATGGGCACTGGTGAAGGGATTGGTGTTGGACAATATGCACCTGAAACTGAATATAAATATCTTTGTAACTTTTTTAATTCATGGAGATTCAATTTTTATAAAAACGCAAAGTTTTCTTCAAAAGGAAAAAAACAAAAATATCATAAATTTAAAATTTGCAGTGTGATGATTTGGTATCAGCTTAGGTACTGAGATTATTATCACAGTGAGGTTACTTAACAAATCATGTCACATAGTAACTTTTCTATGTGCATGCTCTGAAAACACTTAAGTAAGGTTCTCTTAGTAACTTTCAAGCACATTATATGGTATTTTAAAATCTACACTAGATCATTAGAACTTTTTCATCTTTAACAAGAAGTTCATTACGTCAAAGCATCATCATCCCTTATACCAGCCCCCAGTCTCTGGCAAACACCAGTATACTCTGATTCCATGAATTCTTTATTTTTCAAATTTTTCAAATTTTGAACACATGAAAAATCTGCCGTCAGTACTCATCAATACACTGGCTCGGCTCTTCACACGCTAAATGTTCATATACAAGGTTCCATTCCAAGGGAAAACCAGGAGGACATTCTGTTCTACAAGATGGGAGACATACACGACATCGGCAACTATCGCTCAATTTGTCTGTTGTCCATCATCTACAAGTTGTTCACTCGAGTCATCCTGAATAGAATAGGCAGAACACTAGACGAAGGACAACCATGCGAGCAAGCCGGGTTCCCTAAAAGGATTCAGTACCATTGACCATATATACACAGTGACCAGGCTCATTGAAGTTTCGCGAGTGTTCAAGATGCCACTCTGTCTAACATTCATTGATTTAAAGAAGGCCTTCGATTCAGTTGAGACTGAAGTGGTCATTGAAGCCCTAACCAAACAGGGAGTTCAAACTCAGTAAAACAAGATCCTCTGCGAGCTGTATTACGGATTCACCACCAGGATCTTATCATTCTACAAGGAAGCAATCATTGACATAAAGAGAGGGGTTTGGCAGGTTCGGAATTTCACCGAAACTCTTCAGTGCCACCTTCAAGAACATAATGCGATGACTGGAATGGGAAGGAATTGGAGTGAAGATAGACGGTCAGCAACTACACCACCTCCGCTTCACTGATGACATTGTTTTGATAACACCAAACATTAGCCAACCTGCACAAATGCTGGCCAACTTCGACTACGAGTGTGGAAAGGTCGGACTGCAGCTGAATCTCAGCAAAATGATGTTCATGAAAAACGAACTAGGCCCTGACGTTCCATTTGCTCTCAATGGACTGAACATCTCCGAATGCAGCAGCTATGTGTACCTGGGTTGAGAACTCAACATGAGGAACGACTTGACTCCAGAACTGCGCAGAAGGAAGAGAGCAACATGGAACGCCTTCAAGAGCATCGAAAAAGTGTTCAAGAGGATGAAGATCCTCCAGTTCTGGGCACATCTTTTTGAATTCACCATTCTTCCTGAACTAACATATACCTCATAGATCTGGGCCCTATGCAAACAGGATGAGAACACTATTCGGGTACCCCAAAGAGGAATCAAAAGAGCTATGCTAGGAGTATCACATTTCAATCAAGTGAGAAAAAGAATCTGGAGTTCTGACCTCCATCAACGGTCAAGAATAAAGGACGCTGTTGGATGTGAGGAAAAAGGGAAACTCCTTCACTGTTGGTGGGAATGCCAACTGGTCCAGCCTTTCTGGAAAACAATATGGACAGTCCTTCAAAAACTAGAAATTGAGCTTCCATATGACCCTGCAATACCACTTCTGGGAATATATCCTGAGGATGCAAAAGAGCACATTAGAAATGACATCTGTACCTATATATTTATTGCAGCCCTGTTCACAATAGCCAAAATATGGAAATAACCCGAGTTCCCTAAAACAAATGACTGGTTAAAGAAACTTTGGTACATTGACAGAGTGGAATACTATGCAACTGTTAGGAGAGATGAAGTCATGAAATTTGCTTACAAATGGATAAACATAGAGAGTGTCATGCTAAGTGAAATGAGTCAGAAAGAGAGGTACAGACATAGAGGAACTGCACTCATTTGTGGAGTGTAGGGGAGCATCACATGAGGCTGACACCCAAGGACGGTAGATACAAAGGCCAGGGGGATTGCCCCATAGCTGAAAGACTGCTTCATGAGCAGAGGGGAGAAGGCAGATGGAATAGAGAAGGGATCACTAAGAAAATGATGGCTGGAGGAACCAGTTGGGATGGGAGATGCATGCCAAAAGTAGATAATGGACCAAACATGATGACCTCTCAGTGTCTGTGTTGCAAGCTATAATGCCCAAAAGTAGAGAGAGAGAGTATGGGGAATATTGTCTGCCATGGAGGCAGGGGGAGGGTGGGAAAGGGGGGGTGTACCCGGGATATTGGTGGTGGGGAATGTGCACTGGTGGAGGGATGGGTGTTTGATCATTGTGAGATTGTAACCCAAACATGAAAGCTTGTAAACTATCTCATGGTGATTTAATAAAATTTTAAAAATTGGCCCAGAGATGAACCGGGAGCCGTGGCACGAGAAGCAGACCCTCCGCGCCTATTGACTGTGATCCTAAGGTCTCCTAACCCATTTTGGCACCAGAGCGGATTCTTGCAGCCATGCATTTTAAATGTGAACTGAGCTACAACCTCGTGCAGCCCGGGGAGGGACTTTTTTCCCTCTCCACCCCATTTTTCTGAGCGAAAATGGCGGCAGCGGTAGCAGCCACGTGGTAAGAGCCACCCTCTAAGACCCCTCAACCAGGAGGTAGGACTTTCTTTAGTGACGTAGCCTGTAGGTGGTCCTGGGAGGGGGGGCGTTCCCGGCGCGCCTTCCGCCCAGAGATGAACCGGGAGCCGCGGCACGAGAAGCAGACCCTCCGCGCCTATTGACTGTGATCCTGAGGTCTCCTAACCCATTTTGGCACCAGAGTGGATTCTTGCAGCCATCCATTTTGACTGTGAACTGAGCTAAGATATTAGAAACCCCAAACCGTGCAGCCGCAATAGCGGCCGCGCGGACTCAAAGTCTTCACTCTCAACAATGAAAAGAAATTATTAGATGATGCCTATTCAGCAGGCCTGATTGTTGGGGAAAATTTCCAATCAATAATAGTGAGTTCTGTAAGGAAATATGGAATGTACTCAATATATAGAGAGAATAATGGGAATATCATTAGCTACTTAGATGGGGTGTGGGGTGGGAGGGGGGTGTATTGGGGTTCTTGGTGGTGGAACGGGTGCACTGGTGAAGGGATGGTGGTTTAATCAGTATTTGACTGTGACTTAAACCTGAAAGCTTTGTATTTTTTTTTCTTTTTTTCACGGTGGTTCAATAAAATATTTCTTTAAAAAAATAAAAAATTATACTAAGAAATTTAAAAAAATAAAATTTTAAAAAATAAAAAAAAATAAAAATAATCAAGGGCGTTGTCTCGTTTTCCAAGACGTCAAAAATCAGATGGGCCAGACACATAATGCGATTCAGAGAGGACTGCTGGACTAGAGCTGTTACTGACTGGATTCCATGGGACGTCAAAAGACCACCGATCAGACTTCTTTGTCAAAACTCTGAATGAATGGTGTGAGGCTCTTCCTGTTCCTGGAGTGAGCAGATATCACTGGGCTACACTAACACACGACAGGGACAAATGGAGACGTTACTGGCACCCGCTCGAGCAAATCGAAGATCAACGGGATGACAAGTGACAAGTGATACAAGTGAATATAAAATAAAAGATTTGTCTTTCTCTCTGACTTACTTCATTAGCATAATGCCCTCAAGGTCCATCAGTTCATCCATATTGCCATAAGTGGCAACATTATTTTTTGTTTGATTTTTTTTTTTTGGTTTTTGAGCCACACCAAGCAGTGCTCAGAGATTACTCCTGGCTTTGCACTCAGGGATCACTTCTGGTGGGATTGGGGGACCATATGGGATGTCAGAGATCAAACTCAGGTCAACCATATGCAAAGCAAGCACTCTGCCCACTGTACTATAGCTCCAGCACTAGGATATTTTCTTTTGGCTGAATAATATTTAATTGCATATATGTCATATTATCCACTTTGGACAGTTACATGATTTCCATGTTTGGATAGTACCAAAATGATAGATTTACTACAGTAAACATAAATAATAGATTTTTTAGTGGTTTTGCACTTCTAGAGTAAAAAGAATAGAACAGAAGTAGAATAGCTGAATCATATATTAGTTCTATTTATTAATGGACTTTAGGAAATCTGCATGCTATTTTCCATAGTAGCCACACCAATTTACAGTCCTACTAACACTGTATGTGGACTTCCTTTTCTTCACATCCTCACTCACACTATGTGTTTCTTAACTTTTTGATAATAGCTATTCTCACAGATGTGAGGTGATGATTTATTGCTTAATTTTTTTTCATTTTCTTAAATTTTTATTGAATCACAGTGAGATACACACTTACAAAGTTGTTCATAATTGGGTTTCAGTCATATAATGTTTCAACACCTGTCCTTCACCAGTGTACGTTTCCAACCACCAATGTTCCCAGTTTCTCTCCTGCACCACTCCACTGCCTGCCTCCATGTCTCTATGGCAAGCACTTTCTCTCTTTCTCTCTCTCTCCTTTCTCTCTCTTCTATTTAGAACTTTTGGAGAAGTGTATAATTCTTGTGCTCATTTTTTTTTATTAAATCACTGTGAGATAGACACTTAAAAAGCTGTTCATGATTAGGTTTCAGTCATACAGTGTTCCAACACCCATCCCATCAACAGGGTACATTTCCCAGCACCAGTGACGCCAGTTTATCTCCCATCACCCATATCCATCCCATCCCCAGCCTTCCTCTATTGCATGCACTTCTCACTCCATCTATCTATCTATCTATCTATCTATCTATCTATCTATCTATCTATCTATCTATCTCCCACCCTATTTTTGTTTTGTATTTTGATTTTTGGGTCACACCTGGCGATGCACAGGTGTTATTCTGGCTCTGAACTCAATAATTAGTCCTGGCCGTGCTCAGGGCACCATATGGGATGCTGGGAATCTAACCCGGGTCGGCCGCGTTCAAGGCAAATGCCCTACCCACTGTGCTATTGCTCCAGCCCCTCTCTTCTCCCACCCTTTTGGACATTGTCCTCTGCCCATTTTTGTTGTTGTTGGGTCAGTCTTTTTTTAAAAAAAAATTAATCACCAGGATATAGAGTTACAAAGCTTTCATGTTCAAGATTCAGGCGTACAATGATCAAAAACCCATCCCTCCACCAGTGCACACTTTCCGCTACCATTGTCCCCAGTATACCCCCCATCCCAGTCCTCACCCTGCCTCCATGGCAGGCAATTTCCCCAATACTCTCTCTGTACTTTTGGACATTATATTTTGTTCCAATTTTCCACCACCATTCAAGCCTGCCTGTCAGGGACAGATGCTATATCATTTATTGTCCAGTCATTTTTAATATCTTGGGTGTCATGGCCGAGCACTTCTGGAATCCTAGATAGTAAATTGTTGGTTTCCAGAGATGTTTCTATAGGGCACTAATCAATTTTGGGATTCAGCTGGGCGTCTCTGGACCAGGGCTGTTGGTGCGCTAAGGAGGTACCCCGAGGCACATTGTGGGCATGACAGCCAGGCCTATGAGTGGGCGGGGAGCTAGGGAGGGACAGCCCAGTGCCTCTGCCACCATGCAGCAATGAGATTTAGTCCTGGAACATGTATATCTGGGGTTTGCTTGTGGGAGCTCTTGGTCACCAGGATTTCATCTGGAGTAGTCGGGGAGACTGCACCTGCTCCATCTGGGGTGCCCTGGTGAAATTGGCTTGGTATGGGGCATGAAGAGATCTCTAGCTCTGTGGTGTCTTTCCGGAACTCTCTGCTGTGTCTCTGGCTTTTGATCTATTTCAAGATTTATTTATGGGTCTCTGAAGCAAGGCCAGTAATAGTGTTTACAGGGTGGCGCTGGAGTTAATTTATGGGGGTGACTGCCAGTGCTCCCATATGTATTTGGAAGTGGGGGGAGGTAGCCCAGTGATTTCAGTCACAAAACCCTCATACCCAAATTTTCAGCAAATAATAACTTGGTGAAGTGCATCCTGAGATGGTGGAGTCAGACTGGGAGTATGGCGGCTATTTTTTTAATTAATTTATTTTTTTAATCAGTGAGTCACAGTGAGGGTACAGTTACAGATCCACACATTTTCGTGCTTATTTTTCCCTCATGCAATGTTTAAGAGCCCATCCCTCCACCAGTGTCCATTCTCCACGACCCATGAACCCAGTATCCCTCCCACCCCCCAGTCCCATCCCCCCCACCCCACTTCGCCTCTGTAGCAGGGCATTCCAATTTGATATCTCTCTTTCTTTTTGGGTGTTGTGGTTCCAAATAAGGGTATTGAGTGGTCATCCTGTTCAGTCTCTAGTCTACTTTCAGTACGCATCTCCCATCCCGCGCAGGATCTCCAATCACATATTACTTGGTGTTCCCCTCTCTATCTGGGATGACTTTCCCCCAGTGTGTGAGGCCAGCTTCCAAGCTATGGAGCCAACCTCCTGGTATTGTATACTACTATTCTTGGGTATTAATCTCCTACTCTGTTGTTCTATATTCCACAGATGAGTGCAATCATTCTGTGTCTGTCCCTCTCTTACTGACTCATTTCACTTAGCATGATACTTTCCATGTTGATCCACTTATATGCAAAGTTCATGACTTCATCTTTTCTAACTGCTGCATAGTATTCCATTGTATAGATGTACCAAAGTTTCTTTAACCAATCATCTGTTCTCGGGCACTCGGGATTTTCCAGATTTTGTCTATTGTAAACAATGCTGCGATGAACATATAAGTGCAGAAGTCATTTCGACTATACTTTTTTGTTTCTCCAGGATATATTCCCAGAAATGGTACTGCTGGATCAAAAGGGAGCTCAATTTCTAATTTTTTGAGAATCGTCCATATTGTTTTCCAAAGGGGCTGGACCAGTCGGCATTCCCACCAGCAGTGTAGAAGGGTCCCCTTCTCTCCACATCCTCTCCAACAGCGATTGCTTTCGTTATTTTGGATGTGTGCCATTCTCTGTGGTGTGAAGTGGTATCTCATGGTTGTTTTGATCTGCATCTCCTTGATTATTAGTGATGCAGAGCATTTTTTCATGTGCCATTTGGCCATTCGTATCTCTTCCTTTGAAAAGTTTCTGTTCATTTCTTCGGCCTATTTTCTGATGGGGTTGGAGGTTTTCTTCTTGTAGAGTTCAACCAGTGCTTTATATACCCTTGATATCAACCCTTTATCGGATGGGTATTGGGTGAATATCCTTTCCTATTCTGCAGATTGCCTTTGTATTCTGGTCACTGTGTCTTTTGCTGTGCAGAAGCTTTTTAGTTTAATATAGTCCCATTTGTTTATCTCTGTTTCTACTTGATTGCTTAGTTCCGTGTCATCTTTGAAGATACCTTTAGTTTCAATATCGTGAAGGGTTTTGCCGACCTTGGCTTCGATGTACCATATGGATTGTGGTCTGATGTTGAGGTCTTTAATCCATTTTGATCTGATTTTTGTGCATGGTGTCAGGTCAAGGTCTAAGTCCATTCTTTTGCATGTGGTTGTCCAGTTATGCCAGCACCATTTGCTGAAGAAACTTTCCTTACTCCACTTCACATTTCTTGCCCCCTTATCAAAGATTAGATGATCATACATTTACGGTTGTGTGTAGGGATATTCCGCTCTGTTCCATTGGTCTGCGGCTCTGCCTTTGTTCCAGTACCATGCTGTTTTAATCATTACCACTTTGTAGTAAAGTTTAAGGTTGGGGAGGGTGATGCCTCCCATCATCTTTTTCCCAAGAATTGTTTTAGCTATCCATGGGTGTTTGTTGTTCCATATGAATTTCAGGATTGCTTGATCCATTTCTTTGGAGAATGTCATGGGTATCCTTATAGGGATCGCGTTAAATCTGTACAATGCTTTGGGAAGTATTGCCATTTTGACAATGTTTATTCTCCCATCCATGAGCAGGGGATATGTTTCCATTTCCTCATGTCCTCTTTTGTTTCATGGAGTAGTGTTTTATAGTTTTCTTTGTAGAGGTCCTTACTTCTTTAGTTAAGCTGATTCCAAGGTATTTGATTTTCTGGGACACGATTGTGAACGGGATTGCTTTTTTCATATCCCTTTCTCTGTCTCATTGTTTGCATATAGGAAGTCCATGGATTTTGGGGTATTGATTTTATAGCCTGCGACTTTACTGTATAGGTCAATTGTTTCTAAGAGTTTCTTACTGGAGCTTTTAGGCTTCTCTAGATATAGTGTCATATCATCTGCGAATAGTGAGAGCTTGATTTCTTCCTTTCCTATCTGAATGCCCTTAATATCTTTTTCTTGCCTAATGGCTATTGCTAGTACTTCCAGCACTATATTAAAGAGAAGTGGTGAGAGTGGGCATCCTTGTCTTGTCCCTGATCTTAGAGGAAAGGCCCTTATTTTTTCCCATTGATGATAATGCTTGTATGGCGGCAATTTTGGATTGTGGAAGCAAGCAGTTACTGGGGGCTCTGCTTGGGCAGGCACAGGCCAACCTGCCCCCTCCAATTTACCCTGTTAATCCATGCTCGGGTCTGAGATTAACTGTGGCTTTTGATCTCTTTTGAGATTTATTGATGGGTCTCTGATATAAGGCCAATAGCTGTGTTTGTATTGCTGAGCAGGAGGTGGTTTGTGGGCATGGCTCCCACATAACTTTCTTTTGGCCTTTTAATTTCTTGGTAAGATTGGTCTCAAGGGGCTGGAGTGATAGCACAGAGGGTAGGGCGTTTGCCTTGCACGCGGACGACCTGGGTTCAAATCCCAGCATCCCATATGGTCCCCTGAGCACCGCCGGGGGTGATTCCTGAGTGCATGAGCCAGGAGTGTCCCCTGTGCATTGCTAGGTGTGACCCAAAAAGCAAAAAAAAAAAGATTGGTCTCAAGTTGTTGGGGTCATGCCAAAGGCACAGCGGCTATTTTGGGGTGTTAGGAAGCCTGAAGGCACCATCGTGCTGCTGATACACTTGCCCCGCAGATATAGGTTGACCTGTTGGTGGCACCATACCCCTGGGTCAGTCATTTCTAACTCAGATATTTTGTGTGTGAATAACATACAAGTGTGGGAATAATGAGATAAAGTAGGCTAAAAAATCTGGGATTTTAAAATTGTCTTTGGTGATTTAATGGATGCTTCAGAGTTCCTTTACTATGTAGCTGCAATTCTATAATCTTCTCTACCTGCTGTGAAGATGTTCATTTATTAAATCATATCATAATTATTTATGTCAGAGGAACATTATAAACATCATTTAAATTTGGATTCATAAACACATATCACTGGGTAATTTGATCTTAAAAAAGCATTCATAACTTGAGTATATTATTGACAATGTTCATAATTATTCTTGCAATGCCTCTTATTTTCCCTTAAAAGGGTTAGATGGGGAGTGGGGAGTGTAGCTAGAGCTGTAAAGCACATTCTTTTGCATGTGCTAGGCCCTAAGTTATGTCACCACATTGTTCTCCACCAGCAATTCTGAGAGTGGCCTTGAATTCACAAGCATAATTAGGTGTTACACCCACAACAATAAAATTTTGAGTTGCAAATGGTTAAATGAATGGATATTATTTGTATTAATTGTGAAAAACAAAGGAAAGAAACTAAAAGTTATCTGTAAAAGTTTCTCACATGCTCGAGAGGAGCTGTGGAAATATCCCCCCTCTCGCTTGATCTGTGTAAGCCCCTCACACGCGCGGAGATAACGCGTGAAAGGATGTTCTCGGGCTCTCCAGGCGGCTCTCTCTCGCCAGCTGCATTTGGTGCTCTCAAGCCGCTTCTCCACCTGGGTCGTCTGTTGCCTTAGACAGACAAAGGAAGAACAAAGGGCCAAGCTGGTTGCTGATTAGTTGCCGTTTATTCAATCTCTCGTCTCTCCCAGCTCTCTCCAACCCTCTCTCTCTATGTCTATCTCTCTTTAACTATGCAATTCTTTCATCCCACTGCATCCATCTCCTCTAACTCTCTCTGCTTTCTCTCTGCTGTCTCCATAACCATCTCTCCTTCAATCAATCAATCCTTCCATCCATCCAACAATCAATCCATTTCTCCAACCATCTCCTCTTCTCCACAGCTGCTCTTTTTTATCCTCTCACCACACCTCCCCAACCATGCCTCCCCACAGGAAGCATGATCAAAAGTGTTTTTCCAGACTTCCCAAACACCTGCAGCTCACAAGGGCGAAACAGCCCGTAAGGTGTGTCTCTCCACTCTTTAGACCTGCGACTTAATTAGTATCTTTAATTCTCCTTCCTAATATTTACCATTCTGTATGGATACAGTAATAGACACTTTTAGCCTTGTAGGGTGACTCTCCTGGGGACATCTTACCACAGACTCAGACTACAATGCTCAGGCTGGATCAATCATTCCTCACCCGAGAAGGGTCCAAATCTAGTTATTACTTCTGGATCGTGACAGAATCTGTCCATGACCAAGCTCTTAACTAATAGTTAAGCATTATGGCACTTTGGCCAGGCCCATATCGATGCCAGCGTAGCTCATAGCTCACCGCTTGCCCTGGGTCCATCCAGTCCCTCTTCAGGACCCTGCTTTTGGGGACCAATAGAGCAGATGTCCAGGAGGTAAATTATCTGGAGTCAATCGACTCCCAAGCCATAGGCTTGTCTTTTTAACTGTCTTCCTATATCCATACAAAAAGTAATTGCTCTGAAATAATTTACCATGCAAAGGACATTAAGGAGAAGAAACAGACAATATTTATAAGTCGGAGTCTGATCAGGAGACAAAGGTAATTAACATGTTGGGGGGCAATCAACAAACACAAGTTCCCAGTGGCCAGGGAGGAAGGGGAAACCAACGTTACCCTACAGTTATCTAACTGAAATCTACCAGCAAGCCCAAGTTCCTTGTGTAGATTTTCATGGTTCTCAGAAACCAATGAGATTAAAATTTTTCTACTCTGGGGCTGAAAAGATAGTACAGCAGTTAGGGCACTTGTCTTGCATGCCGCTTGCCTGGGTTCAATCCCTGGCACCCTATAAGATTTCCCCAGCACCACAGTGGTAAGGCCTAAGTACTGCAAGGTGTGGCCCAAAAAGGGAAAAAAAAGTGTTCATACTCCATGAAATTGTATTTGTAAAATGTATACATACCATTCAAGAAGACACTGAGACATTGGCAAAAAATATTGGCTAACTTATGTAATCAGTTTCCTCACACTGGCAGTAAATAATTTCCAAGGCATGAGTACTAATAAAAATGAGCAGGTATGTGCTCACCTTTGTTACTAAATTCATAAATTTTTACAGGAGCAAGGGAATTTCTATTAACAGTTAACTACTTAATGGATGAATTTCTAATGTCTAAAGTTATTACATGTTTAATATGATGAAGACTTAGAAGTCATTTCTATATTTCTCTAGCCTAGCAAATTCTCAAAGCGAGAGATATCATTTTACCACTGTACCTTAAAAGATTAAGGTGAATAAAGAGAATCAGGTAGTCTTTTTTAAAAAAATTATTTATTTTTTAATTAGTGAATCACTGTGAGGGTACAGTTACAGATTTATACATTTTCATGCTCATGTTTCCCTCATACAATGTTTGAGAACCCATCGCTTCATGAGTGCCCATTCACCACCAATAAACCCAGCATTCCTCCCATCCCCCAAATCCCATCTCCCCCCAGCCACCCTGCCACGGTGGCAGGGTATTCCCTTTTGTTCTCTCTCTCTAGGTGTTGTGGTTTGCAATAAAGGTGTTGAGTGACCATTGTGTTCAGTCTCTAGTCTAGATTCAGCACGCATCACCCTTCCCCCGCATGGCCTCAACCACATTTTACTTGGTGTTCCCTTCTCTATCTGAGCTGCCCTCTCCCCAGAATGTGAGGCCAGCTTCCAAGCCATGGAATCAACCTCCTGGTACTTATTTCTACTATTCTTGGGTATTAGTCTCCTACTCTGTTATTCTATATTCCACAGATGAGTGTAATCTTTCTATGTCTGTCTCTCTCTTTCTGACTCATTTCACTTAGCATGATACTTTCCATGCTGATCCACTTATATGCAAAGTTTATGACCTCATTTTTTCTAACAGCTGCACAGTATTCCATTGTATAGATGTACCAAAATTTCTTCAACCAGTCATCTGTTCTAGGGCACTTGGGTTTTCTCCAGGTTCTGGCTATTGTAAACAATGCTGCGATGAACATATAAGTGCAGAAGTCATTTCGACTATACTTTTTTGCTTCTCTGGGATATATTCCCAGCAGTGGTATTGCTAGGTCAAATGTGAGCTCAATTTCTAATTTTTTGAGAATCGTCCATATTGTTTTCCAAAGGGGCTGAACTATTTCGGCATTCCCACCAGCAGTGTAGAAGGGTCCCTTTATCCCCACATCCCCTCTAGCAGCGGTTGCTTTTGTTCTTTTGGATGTGTGCCATTCTCTGCGGTGTGAGGTGGTATCTCATGGTTGTTTTGATCTGCATCTCCCTGATGATTAGTGATGTAGAGCACTTTTTCATGTGCCTTTTGGCCATTTGTATCTCTTCCTTGGAAAAGTTTCTGTTCATTTCTTCTGCCCATTTTCTGATGGGGTTGGATGTTTTCTTCTTGTAGAGTCCAACCAGTGCTTTATATACCCTTGATATCAACCCCTTATCTGATGGGTATTGGGTAAATATCCTTTCCCATTCTGTAGATTGTCTTTGTATTCTGGTCACTGTATCTTTTGCGGTGCAGAAGCTTTTTAGTTTAATGTAGTCCCATTTGTTTATCTCTGTTTCCATTTGGTTGGCCATTTGCATGTCATTTTTGAAGATACCTTTATCTTTAATATCGTGGAGGATTTTGCCGACCTTGTCTTCAACATAACGTATGGTTTGTTGTGAGAATCAGGTAGTCTAAATTCTACCATCAAGCAAGTATGTGAACATAAGCAACTCATCACACACACACACACACACACACACACACCACAAACTCAACCTACCTCCAGTAATTTATCATGTGACTAATAAGAGGCCTGATAAAGAAATTGTCTGAAGATCGCCCACTTTTGACTTTATATGATCCCTAAGGTTTTATTTATATTGATGACTGGAGCGATAGCACAGCAGGTAGGGCATTTGCCTTGCACATAGCCGACCCGGGTTCAATTCCTCTGTCCCTCTTGGAGAGCCCAGCCAGCTACCAAGAGTATCCCACCTGCACAACAGAGCCTGGCAAGCTACCCGTGGTGTATTTGGTCTGCCAAAAAACAGTAACAAGTCTCACAATAGAGACATTAAGCAAATCCATGAACAACGGGATGACAGTGCTACAGTGCTACATTACATAACATTTAACCAGCATATTCACACTCACTCTTTTCTTTTGATTATTATAATAATTTTTGTTCAGTTTTTTTTAGGGGGCCACACCTGGTGATGTTCGGAGGTTGTTTCTGGCTTTGCACTCAGGAATTTTTACGGTCTGCTGCTTGCAAAGCAAATGTTTTACCTACTGTACTATCATTCCGTTCCTTATTATTATATTAATTCTTATATGTGCATCATTTATCCCTATTCTACTGATAGACAACAGTTAATATATTAAATGTCTTACCCAGGATTGCTTTGCTAATAAGCAGTAGAACAGACTGGGATTAAGCTAGCTCAGGATTACTGATCATAGTTGCTGTGTTCTTTTCATTTGTCAGTTTGTATCTTTGGGTGACTTATAGACTGGTGTCCTTTAATATTAGATCTGATATAAACCTACTTTATTATAATTGGTACATTCTTTTTATTTAACAAGAGTCAGGTATATCTCACCACGTAGCCCATAGTATATTGGGTCATTCACCCCCTGCTAGCAGCGCTGAATAAACATTTGTTAACCATTCAGTTTACAACACCATTTGAGAACTTTAGAGTGAAAAAATGACTGTGCTAGTAAAGAATAAATTGATTGAACTTTAGAAATTATAGTTCAAGAAGAATAATTTTTTGTTTGGACTCTGAAGGCTAATAAAAATACATTGAACTTTGAAAGCTAAAGAATCAAGGTGACTTTTAGTTTGCTCTAATACACTAGGAAAATAACTACAAAATCAAAACCTATGATGTATACCTCAAAGAGAGATATAACAATGATATATCCAGTCTCACTATCTACTTGCTGTTGGATATCAACCCTAAGTGTTTTAGGCTTCACCAGTGAATTACCCCTTTCTTCCTCCCAGAGAAGCTTACTATATCCTTACTAACATCCCTAATTTCCTAATTTGGTTAAAGTCTTTCTTCTTTTTTTTCTTTTTGGGTCACACCCGGCAATGCACAGGGGTCATTCCTGGCTCATGCACTCAGGAATTACTCCTGGCAGTGCTCAGGGGACCATATGGGATGCTGGGATTCGAACCCGGGTCGGCCCTGTGCAAGGCAAACGCCCTACCCGCTGTGCTATCACTCCAGCCCCGGTTAAAGTCTTTCTTCAACCTTTCCTTTGTGTTGGATATTGACCCTTAGTGCTTTAGGTTTAATCAGTGAATGCCCCCTTTCTTCCTCCCAGAGATATTTAACATGCCCTTGCTAGAATCCCTAACGTAGTTAATGTTTATTTTTAAACTTTTGTATTTTACCTCTCATTGTCACAGCTCCCCAAGTCAATCTTTTTTTTTTTTTTTTTTTTTTTTTTTTTTTTTTTTTTTTTTTTTTTTTTTTTTTTTTATTTATTTTTAATTAGAGAATCACCGTGAGGGTACAGTTACAGATTTATACACTTTTGTGCTTATACTTCCCTCATACAAAGTTTGGGAACCCCTCCCTTCACCAGTGCCCATTCTCCACCACCTGTAAACCCAGTGTCCCTCCCACCCTCCCCAATCCCATCTCCCCCCCACCCCACCCTGCCACTGTGGCAAGGCATTCCCTTCTGTTTTCTCTCTCTAATTAGCTGTTGTGGTTTGCAATAAAGGTGTTGAGTGGCCGCTGTGCTCAGTCTCTAGCCCTCATTCAGCCCGCAACTCCCTTCCCCCACATGGCCTTCGACTACAATGTAGTTGGTGATCGATTCTCTGTGTTGACCTTTCCCCGGAACGTGAGGGCAGCCTCGAAGCCATGGAGTCAACCTCCTGGTACTTATTTCTACAGTTCTTGGGTGTTAGTCTCCCACTCTGTTATTCTAAATACCATAGATGAGTGCAATCTTTCTATGTCTGTCTCTCTCTTTCTGACTCATTTCACTCAGCATGAAACTTTTCATGCCCATCCACTTAACTACAAAATTCTTGACCTCCTTTTTTCTAACAGCTGCATAGTATTCCATTGTATAGATGTACCAAAGTTTCCTCAACCAGTCATCCGTTCTGGGGCATTCGGGTTTTTTCCAGATTCTGGCTATTGTAAACAGTGCTGCGATGAACATACATGTGCAGATGTTGTTTCGATTGTACTTTTTTGCCTCTCTGGGATATATTCCCAGCAGT
The DNA here is from genome assembly GCF_027595985.1 of Sorex araneus. NCBI lineage: Eukaryota > Metazoa > Chordata > Mammalia > Eulipotyphla > Soricidae > Sorex > Sorex araneus. The sequence goes on along the minus strand of NC_073313.1, from coordinate 150,509,090 downwards.
GGTATTGCTGGGTCAAATGGGAATTCAATATCTAATTTTTTGAGAGTCGTCCAAATTGTTTTCCAGAAGGGCTGAACCAGTCGGCATTCCCACCAGCAGTGAAGAAGGGTCCCTTTCTCCCCACATCCTCTCCAACAGCGGTTGCTTTTGTTCTTTTGGATGTGTGCTAGTCTCTGTGGTGTGAGGTGGTATCTCAAAGTTGTTTTGATCTGCATCTCTCTGATGATTAGTGATGCAGAGCACTTTTTCATGTGCCTTTTGGCCATTCGTATTTCTTCCTTGGTAAAGTTTCTGTTCATTTCTTCGCCCCATTTTTTGATGGGGTTGGATGTTTTCTTCTTGTAGAGTTCAACCAGTGCTTTATATACCATTGATATCAACCCCTTATCTGATGGGTATTGTGTAAATATCCTTTCCCATTCTGTGGATAGTCTTTGTATTCTGGTCACTGTATCTCTTGCGGTGCAGAAGCTTTTTAGTTTAATGTAGTCCCATTTGTTGATCTCTGTTTTTACTAGATTGCTTAGTTCCGTGTCACCTTTGAAGATACCTTTATCTTCAATATCGTGGAGGGTTTCGCCAACCTTGTCTTCAATGTACCTTATGGTTTGTGGTCTAATGTTGAGGTCTTTAATCCATTTTGATCTGACTTTTGTGCATGGTGTCAGGTCAAGGTCTAAACCCATTTTTTTGCATGTGGTTGTCCAGTTGTGCCAGCACCATTTGTTAAAGAGGCTTTCCTTGCTCCACTTCACATCTCTTGCTCCCTTATCAAAGATTAGATGGTCATACATTTGGGGTTGTGTGTAGGGATATTCCACCCTGTTCCATTGGTCTACGGCTCTGCCTTTGTTCCAGTACCATGCTGTTTTAATTGTTACTGCTTTGTAGTAAAGTTTGAGGTTGGGGATGGTGATGCCTCCCATCATCTTTTTCCCAAGAATTGTTTTAGCTATCCTTGGACGTTTGTTATTCCATATGAATTTTAGGATTGCTTGATCCATTTCTTTGAAGAATGTCATGGGTATATTTATAGGGATCGCATTGAATCTGTATAACGCTTTAGGGAGTATTGCCATTTTGACAACATTGATTCTCCCTATCCACGAGCAGGGTATATGTTTCCATTTCCTCATGTCCTCTTTAATTTCATGGAGTAGCGTTATGTAGTTTTCTTTGTAAAGGTCTTTTACTTCCTTGGTTAAGCTGATTCCGAGGTACCTGATTTTCTGGGGCACGATTGTGAATGGGATTGCTTTTTTCATGTCCCTTTCCTCTGCCTCATTGTTTGCATATATGAAGGCCATGGATTTTTGGGTATTGATTTTGTAGCCTGCAACTTTACTGTATAAGTCTATTGTTTCTAAGAGTTTCTTAGTAGAGGTTTTAGGCTTCTCTAGATATAGTATCATGTCGTCTGCAAATAGTGAGAGTTTGATTTCTTCCCTTCCTATCTGGATGCCCTTAATCTCTTTTTCTTGTCTAATAGCTATCGCAAGTACTTCCAGTACTATATTGAAGAGGAGTGGTGAGAGTGGGCATCCTTGTCTTGTGCCCGATCTCAGAGGAAAGGCCCTTAGTTTTTCCCCGTTGAGGATAATGCTTGCCGTAGGCTTGTGATAGATGGCTTCGACTAACTTGAGGAAAGTTCCTCCAAACCCCATTTTGGCGAGGGTTTTCATCATGAAAGGATGTTCCCCAAGTCAATCTTGATTACTTGTAAGCCAAAACTTTCTGATAATTCTGAACTTATATTTGTACTGCTTTGTATTTGTATTTGTATTCTATATATTTGTACCTGCTTTTCTATTTCCCTTATAGCCTATTTTTATATGTTACATAGAGCAATATTCTTTGGTTAAACACAGAAAGACCATTAATGCTATGCTCCTAATATTTGGGAGTTAGTTGATTGTGAAACGTATTTACTCTTGGGCATAACTACTTGATCATAATTATTTGACTCAGGCTTCAGTTGCTGTAGTTCCTAACACCCCAAAGGGGACGTCCCGCCGTGGGACTGGGATGGGCCCGCGGCAAGTGACGAAGCTACCCGGCATTGAAATGGGACATTCTAGAAAGCATAAATGCATAATCTTGATGCAAGCTGTTATGACTTAAGAGACAGGACCCCCATGGGGAACGCCCCCAGATTAAGCCTAAAGACTTAATCTGGGATTTACAGTAAAAGCCTTGCTTGCTCTCAGAGCCCAGAGAACTAAGTGTTAAAAGTCTTGTTTGCTCTCAGCCCAGAGAAATAAGTGTTGGGATCTTTGTCTCCTACTGTGTTTATCCAAACAACTCCAAGTATTGATAACTATACAACTAGAGGGAAAGATAAAAGCAATGTAGATATCCCTGGGAGACAGAGTGTCTTCTTGAGTCGATCTCCCCAAGAGAATTTCCTCTGCCAAATGTTTATGTATGTAAATGACCAATCACACCCGTCCTTACCTCAACCCCCCTTCAGATGTTCTATAAGTATGCTAGCAAATCTTCCTTAAACAGGCCATTTTCACCATCAGACTGTGGTCCCCCTCTCCTGTCTCTCTGTTGGGGAGCCCTGGGGAGGTGGGGAGGCCGGGAGGTGGCTCAGGGCTATGGAACATACATGAGTGTCGAGCAGCAGCCCCCTTGGTTTACTGTATGAACTCACACTTGCTGTCATAAACTGTTCTCTTCTTTTCTTATTCTTGCATATGAATACTTCTAAAAGTATCCACAATACATTATATTTCCACAATCCCACACCTCTAATAATTATCTTGAGACTAATAGTATGTGTTCAACTGTCATCTTCACTTTAGCACTGTAGCACTGTCAACTGACTGTTGCTCATTGATTTGCTCGAGCGGGCACCAGTAACATCTCCAGTGTGATACTTGTTACTGTTTTTGGCATATTGAATATGCCACAGGTAGGTTGCCAGGCTTTGCCGTGCGGGCGGGATAATCTCGGTAGCTTGCCAGGATCTCTGAAAGGGGCAGAGGAATCGAACCCAGGTCGACTGCATGCAAAGCAAACGCCCTACCCACTGTACTATTGTTCCAGCCCAATGAGATATAGCGTTACAATTATTTTTGAGTCATTATTAGTGTCCAGTAACCAGAGTCATTATATGGAACTGAAGTGAATATTTTTATTTTTAAAGTTTTAATTTTTCTGCATTCAGTGAAACAGATCAGCCAAATTTTAATTTTTCACTAACAAATTTTAATTTTTTGCTACCCAATGCTAGACACTGTGATTGGTAGCAAAAATTAAATTCTGACCCTCCCTTCAAAATCATAATTAGAATATATTTAACTCATGTTTATATCCAAAATAAGAATTAACAACTGATAGATGCAAATTCCCAAGCAAGAAATATCTACTTTCTAGAATATTTCAGTTAACTCACTTCAGACAAATGGATGTTTTTTAATTTAAAAGTGCAAAGTTATAATTCACTCACTCTATTCTGAAGATTATGGATTCCAAATTAGCAAATGATTTTGGGGGGATAAGCACAAAGGAGTCTCCTAAGTAGTACTCAGAGGACTCAGGGGCCACTCCACCAATACTTGAATTCCCTGGCCTTGTGCGTGCATGAAAGGCTTGCATTCTAACCTTGTGGGCCATTTAAATCTTTGGATTATCTTTCTTAAAAAAACTTTTACTTATTTAGTCTCACAAAATTATGAAGTTCTTCATAGTTGGGTTTCAGGCATACAAGTTTTCAACACTGATCCCTTCACCTGTGTCCATTTCCCACTACCTTTTCCCCAAACTTCCCGCCCAATCATCTTTCTCCTGCTTTCCATGAATTCCTTAGGTAGTGTAACGTGATTACCTCTTCTTTCTAAAGTTCTCCTTCCAACTTTTACTTGTAGATCACTGGGATTCAAATGAATGTTGAACTCAAATGAATGTTTTATGAAATACTATTAACTGGCTATTCTTTTAAATGAGTAAGAGGGGCAAACATTGGTTTGATTTCAGGACATTATCTAGGAATTGTTTTGAATCCAGTTTGGGAAATCTTAACTATTCCCAGGACACGGAGATAGGCTATGTGATTCAGGGTTTGAGTGGGAACATCTAAGATATGTAAGCTTAGAATAAAATATTGTGGGGGTTGGGAAGATAGCTCAGTGGTCAGGGTATATGCATTATATGTATTGGGATGGAGTTTCAACCCTAGGACCACATTGCCACCTCCAGCCCTCTACCCTGAACTGCTGTGTGGTGCTGCAAGTCCCTGGGACCCTGCAGGCTGCTTTCCCTGGTGGTCCCTGGCACTGCAGGCTTGAAGCAGTGCTGCACCCTTGGGCCCTGCATTGAACCGTCTGGCCCAGTTTGTCAAATATCTTCACTTTATATATTGAAATATATCTATTTGAAATCTGAATAGACACACTGATATTGACAGTTTTCAGCAGTCCTATGGGGAGCTGGATTAGAATTGTCTAGAGTAGGGTCTTCACATCTGATGCTCTTCAACAATGTCTTTGATTTGTATTTGATTTGAACCAAGATCCTATCTGCTTATGATATTTTTTTATTTTTTAAAAATAATCGCTGAGAAATGCCCTTGAAGTATTATCCTAGCCCTTCCCCATTCAAGCTGCAGTGGCTGAACTGCAATGCAGCTGCTTGTCTCATTCCTCCACTTAACAGGTCATCAAATATACCCAATTCTCCCCCTCTACCAGACTGATATATCTCCAGAGTCCTTTGAGTGATCAGATGGAGTTCTAACTCCACCCTCCATTATTGGAATACTTAACTTCATCGCTGAAACAAGCAACAGGATGAGACCTCTATCCTTCCAATCTCACATAAAAGACACCAATATCCCTGGTGGAAGCCCAAAATTCTGGAGTGCCCTCACTATTTCTAGGCACTAAATCCCTGAGAGAGTTACCACAGGGTGAACTACAAATATTCAACAGAGAACAACACAACAGACACAATGAGGAAGCATTGTAACAACTCACAAAGATTGATGAGTGAATATAATAGTACAGAAGGACCTACTAGTGCCAACTATCTCTATAACCTCTCAGATAATGATGTTAGAGATACAATGATGAGAAAATTATGAGAAAACTATAATCAGAATTACAGAAATGAATGTAAAAATGCAATAGAGAGACTAAGCAACAGAATAACAGTATTTGAGGAAAAGTTTAAGGAGCTCTAAGATGAGATCCAGAAAACATCTAGAAAGCAACATAATTCTTTTTAAGTTTTAAAGTAAATTAACAGCACATCAGAGAAATATGGGATGTGGCAAGAAAAGCAATATAAGAATCGTTGGAGGGGCTGGAACTATAGCACAGCGGGTAGGGAATTTGCCTTGCACACAGCCGAAGCGGGTTCAATTCCCAGTAACCCATATGGTCCCCCAAGCATCGTCAAGAGTAATTCCTGAGTGCATGAGCCAGGAGTAAACCCTGTGCAAGGCCAGGTGTGACCCAAAAAGCAAAATAAAAAAACAAACAAAAAAAGAATCATTGGAGACCTTAAAGAACAAGAAGGAAAATGTTATGAATAATCATCAATTAAGGGTCATATATATATATTTAGTACAAGGATTAATGTTTATATGCTGCCAAACCTAGTTCAATCCAAGGCAGCACATATGTCCCCCTGACACCCTCCAGGAATGACTCCTGAGCACAAAGTTAGAGTAAACCTTGAGAATCACTGGATGTGCCCTCCCCAAAAGAAAACCACTAGTTAAAGAAGTTATAGATCAGAATTTTCCAGAGTTGAGGAGTGCAGACTCTGAGATCCAAGATCTCCTAAAGGTCTCAGGCAAAAGAGACTCAAATAGAAAAACCCCAAGACACTTTATAATCAGAACGACAAAAGCTAAGGACAGAGACAGAGTATTGAAAGCAGATCAAAGAAGAAACTTACGTACACAAAAAAGCCCATAAGATTCAAAACAGATTGAATGAGACTCTATGAGACAGAAGAGAATTCTTGGAAATATTAAAAACAAACAAACAAATTAAATGGAATGAACATCTCACCAAGAACATTCTCTCCAACCAGATTAACATTAACATCTTAAGGAATGATACAGAGCTACATGTACAGGCAATAGCTTAAGTATTTCATAACTCGGAGACAAGTTTTATAAGAAGTATTAAAGTAGCTTCTTTAAATTGTAAGATAAACTTATCAACACTTTGCCATTGAATATGGCATTCACACATAGTGCCTATGGTTGTCATCTACTAGATTAAGCTTTTTGTTTAGTCATAATTTGCTAAGTAATTGTATAATTTTCCTATAATGAATTAATGTTTCATTTATTGTGAATGTGCTATGTCTATTCAGGGGATTTTGCTGCATCCACAAAGATTATTATTACATGCTATTAATTATTAATGGAATTATCAGAAAATAGATCAATAAAAGTCAATTTTTGATAATTGCTACATCTCACAACGGTGTTACTAAAGTCATTATCTGAGGATTTATTGAGCTTATTGGTGCTCGTTGAGCCTTTTTTTTTTGAGCTTGGTGGGCTTCTGTGCAACTTTCCCATCAAATCTGCTGTGCTTCTACTGGGATGTTAGTACTGTGAAATATAGAGGCGTTGCATATTTGGATAAGCATGCTATAACACACTACAGAAGCTCTGGAGATGGGTCATTTCTGTGGCAGAAGAGGTAGTGTGTGACAGCTGCTGGACTTCTCTGTAAGGGAGAGGAATATGGCTTTCCCACTAGAAGAAGGCCTCAGAATTCTCAATACAGAGATCAATCTACCTTGGACAATTACACAGCTGGGGTTTTCTTCCATATTAATTGTGAAGCTGGACCAATTGTATGTTGGAAGAGGTCAGGTATGATGGCTGCCAGGCCTTCTGGAATGAAGGGGAATCCTCCCATACCAATCCCAAGAAAACCTCAGAATTTCAGCCTGGAAATCAATCTATTTTGTATGGTTCAGTGACTTGACTTCGAGGTCTGTCCGAATTTTCCCTTACATTTTTCTAGATTCTTCTATCCTCACTCTTGCTAAATTGTATAATTTTAGGATTTATTTCATGTTATTTTTAATGCATTAGCATAAAATTATTCATATATTATTTTATTTACATCCATAAAAAGAAATAGTTTTGGAAAAATTCTTTATTGACTTATCATTGACTTACAATTTTGTGGAATTTCAGGAGCTTAGCATTACTTATCTATATGTGTGTAGGTGTCACCACTTCCACAGCAAATTTTTTGAAAGATCTCTCTCATAAGAGGATACATTATGACAATACTATTTGGAAATGATCATATTGAAAAAGAGCTGAGTGTTGAAAGCAGGTAAAGGAATATAGATGATAATCTTTCAGCATCTGTATTGCAAACCATAATGTTTAAAATGAGAGATATAAAGAAAAGGAGAGAGAAAGAAGAGAGGTGCCTGCCACAGAGGCAGGCTGGGGTGGGGGTAACTTGAAGGGTGGGGGGAAACTGGGACATTGGTGCTGGGAAATTACACTAGTGTAGGTCTGAGTGTTGGAACACTGTATGACTGAAATGCAATCATGAATAATTTTTGTCATTCTCTATCTCACAGTGATTCAATAAATTTTTTAAAAAAGATCTCTCTCATATATTGTATTTTAAGAAGCAGAGTAAGGGAAAAACAAATGTCTAGAGTCATAAGAATTGAAGATTTGTCTATAGAATGGAACATACATGGGAAGGGTTAACTTGGAGGTGTCCTAGGGACACTGGAGGAAGGAAGTAGGCATTTTGGTGACTGATGTGGTATTGGAATGATGTACCCATACAAACTATATTTAAGGTATTTCAGAGGGCCTAACTTCACAGCTCCTGAATCCCTGCTTGCCACCACACCCTTCCAGGTAGATAGAATATCTGGGCTCACAACTCTGAGACATTTTTGCTTTGTTCTGTTATGTTTTAAAGAAATTTTTTATTGAATCACTGTAAAATAGACCCTTACAAAGTTGTTCATGATTAGGCTTCAGTCATACAGTGTTCCAATACCTATCCTATGAGGCCTTTCTGTAAGAGGGCAGGTGGATTCTCCTCTCTTCCAGCTAGGCTCAGAAGCCTTCACACACAACCTCCACCAGTACAACTGGCCCAGCTCCACAGTTCCTAAAAAATCTAAACAAATTCCTCCAAATTCTATACTACTCACAGAACAATAGGAGCACAGCAAACCCAATGAGGAAGACACAGAATTCTACCAAGTTCAATAAGCAAAAACAGTAACACAGAAGGAGAAGGCAAAATCAGCAACAACCAGCTCATTAAATCCTCAGACAATCACTTTAGTGACACCATGATGAAGATGTTCAATGAGTTCAAAGAAATTATGGCACAGGTAGTCAGCAAATCAAAAGAAACTATGAGTCAAAATGGAAAAAAACTGTAATTATCAGAAATTATAGAAATGAAGAGCATGGTATGTAATATGAAAAACTCAATAGAAGGTTTGATAGCAGAAATACAGCAGCTGGGCAAAAGATCAAGGAGCTCCAAAATGAGGAGAAAACTGCTAGTGAATGTAGGATAACATGGGGTTTGTCCTTTTAGCCTTGCCACAGGGAACTTAGTTTACCTTAGAGCAATGGTCTTTCTGTATGGACACAGGAAGACAGTTTAATAATATGCTTTGTAACTAGGGAACTGATCGACTCCAATAATATTTACTCCCGGACATCTGCTTTCTCAACTCAGTTACCCTTAGTTCCTAACACCCCAAAAGCAGGGTCCCGACAAGGGACGGAATGGACCCAAGGCAAGCTGTGAGCTACCCTGGCATCAAAATGGGCCAGGCCAAAGTACCCCAATACTCAGCTATAAGTTGAGAGCATGGTCATAGACAAATGCTGTCATGATCCAAAAGTAACAATGAGACTAGGATCTGCTGGGGTTAGGAAGACTAACCTGGCCTGAGGACTGTGGTCTGGAATATATAGTGAATGTCCTCAGGAAGAACCAAACTTTATTATCTCTTACTGTGCTCAATACAGACTGACGTTGCTAGAAATATTAGAAGTAAATTTACTATAACTATTTAAGTGGATTACTAGCTGAGGAAGAAAGAGACACACCCTGACACACCCTTGTTTGGACCCCACCCTTGAGCGGATCTCCTTAGATGAGATTTCCTTAGATGAGATTTTGTTAATCCCCTTGAGAAATGGTCTTACCCTTCTTTGTTGATTTGTTAATGTTCAACCCACCTTTGTGTCACCACCCTATGTAATTTTGTATGTAAACTAAGACTGGGGGGCACTGACGGGAGACAGAAAAAGACAGAAGAGACAGAGAAGAAGACACACGGGAAGACACAGAAGCGAAGGAGACAACACAGACAGAAAAAGACACAGAAGCAGAGACGGAGAGAGATCAGAAGAGACCAGTTGAGAGACTACAGAGACAGAGACAGAGAAACAGACAGAAGAGAGCACAGCGGCACACACAGAAGCAGAGCACAAGGAGTAGCCATCCCAATCTGGTCCATACACAGAGGCTTGAGAACACCGAATGCGACGGGCACATGCGAGAGAGAACTGCCCCGAGTGCCCGCAGACAACAGAACGACACAACACATCGTAACACATCATATCATCTCCCCTTCCCATGCGTGAGCTGCCTTTGTGATTTTTTGCAAGTGAACAGCAGAAATAGTCTGAAAAGAAATGAAAAGCATACCAGAGAATTATGGGATAAGTTCAAGAACTGGAATATGAAAATCACAGAAGTTATGGAGTAATCCTCCTGGTACTTATCTCTGCTGTTTTTGGGTGTTAGTCTCCCATTCTGTTACTTTACATTTCATAAATGAGTTCAATTTTTCTATGTCTGGCCCTCTCTTTCTGACTCATTTCACTTGCATGCTGGGGGAAAACACAGCTCAGATAGAGAAGGGACCACCAAGTAAAATGTGCCAGGAGGGCCCGCTCGGGATGGGAGAGGCTGGATGAAAATAGACTATTGACCAAACATGATGACCACTTAATACTTCTACTGCAAACTACAACACCCACAAGAAGAGAGAGAGTAAAAAGGAATGCCCTGCCTGTTGGATATCATTGGTTTGTCCTGCTCCCCTTGCCACAAGGAGCTTAGGTTTATCAGTCACACCCATCAAAGTGCTCCCGAGTCACTCCCATTCCTTTGTTTATCTGTAACCATTTCTACCAGTTTATCTGCTCTTCCTCTAATCAAACTCTGTTAATTGGTAAGGTCAGAACTTCCTAGGACACTGAATATTATAGCATTGCCTTTCTCTCCTCTTTATGCCTTTTGAATAATTTACTTTAAAGCTATGTCTTTTTTGTATAGACACAAGAAGACAATATTATGTTTTTGTAACTTGGGACTTAATTGGCCTCGAATATTATTCCCTCCTGGGCATCTGCTTTCTCCACTTAAGCCTCAGTTGCCCTCAGTTCCTAGCACCCCAAAGTAGGGTCCCTGACGTGGGATGGGAAGGATCCAGGGCAAGCGGTGAGTTATGTGCTACCCTGGCATCGAGATGGGCCTGGCCAAAGTGCCTAATTCTTAACTATAAGTTAAGAGCTTGATCATAGACAAATGCTGTCATGATCCAATAGTAATTATGAGACTGGGACCCTGCCAGGGATAGGAAAGACTGTTCTGGCCTGAGCACTGTAGTCTGAGATTGAGATGGCCCCAGGAGAGCAATTCTATAAGCTTTAATGCATCTCTTATTGTGTCCATACAAAATGATTAATATTATGAATTCTTATATGTTTGCTGGCTGAGGAGAAGAGAAACACATTCATGGGACTCCGCCCTTGGGTGGATCCTCCTGCTGAAAGAGAATTAAGTCCTAGAAGAAGCATCTCCTGAGGGAAAAGAACCTTACCCTATTGCTGACCACACCTATGTGTATGCCCCAACCCCCTCATGCTGTGGAGATTTAACTAGGCTGTAAGAGTGGGTTGGGGGGCCAGATCCACGGGGGCCAGATCCACAGATCGAGAGAGAGACAGAGAGTTGGAATGGAAGCAGGAGGGAGAATGAAGTAGGATGGGGGAGGAAGAAGCAGGAGGAGAATCAGAGGAGAATGGAGAAAGAAGATCGGAATAAACTGCGGTGAGACCAACCATCTTGGCTCCGTTCCTTCCTTCACCTGCCTCGTCGCCCGCGCCTTTCTTTTCTTTTTATTTTTATACACTGCCACAGAGGCGGGGTGGGGATGGGGGGACAGGGTGGGGGTGGTGGGAAGGATGCTGGGACCATTGGTAGTAGAAAATGGGCATTGGTGGAGGAATGGGTACTCAATCATTGTATGACTGAAATGCAAACACGAAAGTTTGTAAGTCTGTAACGGTACTCCACGGTGATTCACTGCTCATAGATTTGCTTGAGCCGCACCAGTAACGTCTCCAATGTGAGACTTGTTTGTTACTGTCTTTGGCATGTTGCATACGCCACGGGTAGCTTGCCAGGCTTTGCCGTGCAGGGGAGATACTCTCGGTAGCTTGCCAGGCTCTCTGAGAGGGGTGGAGGAATCGAACCCGGATCGGCTGCATGCAAGGCTATACTAATTTTAAAAAATCACAGAAGTCCCAGAGGAACAAGAAAACAAATATGATGAAGAAACAATAAAGAAATCATCGATAAGAATTTTCCAGAGTTTAGGATTACAGGCACCAAGATCCAAGATGCCCACTGGGGCTCAACTAGAAAATAGACTCAACTAGATAAACTCCAAGATATATTGTACCAGGATGAAAAACATCCAAAGATAGAGACAGAATATTGAAGGAAGCAAGATAAAAAAAAATGACCTTACATACAAAGGAAATCCCAGCTTCATGGCAGATCTATCAAATGAGACTCTATGTACCAGGAAAAAATGGAGGAATATAGTACAAAAACTCAACAAAGTGAATAACTCCCAAGATTTCACTCTATCCAACTAGTGTATCATTTAGATTTTAAGTAACGATATAGAGCTTCATGGACAGGCAACAGCTTAAGGAATTCATATCCTTGAAACTAGTTTTACATGAAGCATTAAAGGAACTTCTTTAAAGAACAGGACAGTTTGAGGTGTGTCAAGGGAACCAGCCCCCATCCCACTTTATGCTCCTGCTCCATCTGTGACCTCTTTCTGGGTTCCCTGGACCCAGGAACCCCCTCTCAAACTTCTCTATAATCCAGAGTATATCACAGAGGACTCAAGAAGCTGAAGCTAGCCTCTTTCATCATCCAGATGCGTGAAGGTCTGCAGCCTCAATCCTGACCCACGGGTCCTGCACCACCTGCAAACTTTTCCTGGGTCCCCCGGACAAAGCAACTTCCCAGACCCCTCTAGAACCCAAAAGCACGTCTATGCTAATGCATTCTCAAAACCATACCACTCTTTTCTCCCTAACAGTATTTCCTTAAATATATTTATCTTAACCCCTCTACACAAATAGAAATATTAAACCCAACTGCATAATCAGTAAATTAGCATCCTAAGGACACAGACATTGTTAGACTAATTGATTATAAAGAGTACTGCTTATTGAAAATTAAGAACTTAGATCAGATATCTGGCAATCTGATATTCAAATCATAGCACCCACATATCTTTAGGAACAAAAGATTTCACCTCATCTGTTAAATAGGGATAGAAGTCCTGGCAAACCACTGAGCTCAAATAAATCCTCAGGTTCATCAATGAGGAACCCAAATCAATGCTCCATACAATGGCATGGAGATAAAGTAATCACTGAAAGAAAAATTTAACCAACTTAAAGATCCAGAGTGTCAGTGAATCCATGCAAATGTAATTCAAGGAGTTAAAAAATACAATAGCAAGTCACAGCACCAGAATTAAACATGCAGAAGACCATAAATGTGATATCGAAGATAAAATGTTAGCCATAACTAATAACAAAGTGGAAAAAACAAATAAATAGAAGATAATGTAAGATTCATGATGACTGTATCACTGTATCACTGTCATCACGTTGTTCATTGATTTGCAATGATGTAAATCTCCAATGATGTAACGTCTCCATTTGTCCCAGCCCTGAGATTTTAGCAGCCTCTCATTACTCGTTTTTCCCAATGATTGGAGGCTCTTTTTAGGGTCAAAAATGAGACCTGTTATTGTTACTGTATTTGCCACGGGGAGCTCCAAGATTGATGATAGATAACAACAAAATAAATAATTTTCAAATTATAAGAATACCAGAATACAGTACAATGGTGAAGGAGAAGAATTGCTGATGGAATAAATAATAACTGAGAACTTTCCTGATATCTTGAGAGAGGCTTTTGCACAGATTCAAGAGGCCCAAAGAGTATGAAACAAAACAGACTCAGACAAAAGAATGGCAAGACACATAGTAATCAAAATTGTAAAATCAAAAGAAAAACATAGACTACTTAAAACAGAAATAGATAAGGGCTGGAGCAATAGCACAGCGGGTAGGGCGTTTGCCTTGCACGCGGCCGACCTAGGTTCGATTCCCACCACGCCATATGGTTCCCTGAGCACCGCCAGGGGTAATTCCTGAGTGCAGAGCCAGGAGTAACCCCTGTGCATCGCCGGGTGTGACCCCAAAAGAAAAAAAACAGAAATAGATAATAAAACCCTCAAATATAAGGAACATAAACTAAGAATTGTGACAGACCTTCCATATGACATCCTACAAGTCAGGAAAGAGTGAAATGACATATTCAAAGTACTGACTGGAAAAAACTTCCAGCCTAGAGTCCACTACGCTGCAAAGGTATCATTTGTACATGAGGGAAGAATAAGAAGATTTTCAAACAAACAAGAGTTGGCAGCATTTATAAAAAGTAAATTGGGGCTGGAGCGATAGTACAGTGAGTATGGCATTTGCCTTACACGCAGTCGACCCGGGTTCGATACCCAGCATCCCATATGGTCCCACGAGTACTGCCAGGAGTAATTCCTGAGTGCAAAGCCAGGAATAATCCCTGTGCATTGCAGGGTGTGACCCCCAGAAGAAGAAAAAAAAACAAATAAACAAATAAAAACACCTAAATCAATCAATCCTGAAAGAATTACTGAAATGCCACTTATTTTAAAAAATTGGCTTGGGGCGGGGAGAGGGATACTTGTAACATTGGTGGTGGAGAACGGGCACAGGTGGAGGGATGGTACTTGATCATTGTATGACTGAAACGTAGTCACGAAAATTTGTAAGTCTGAAACTGTATCTCATGATGATTCATTTAAATAGATAAACAAATAAATAAATAAATGAAAAATTGACAAAACAACTGGTTCACACAAACGAATAAACACATGTATACATACACACATGACAACACAGCTCTTCAGGTCAATAGTCTCACTGAATATCAATGGACTAAGCTTCCCTATAAAAAGTAGTGGCTGGATGGATCAGGATAGAAATCACTTGTATCACTCGTCATGCAGTTGATCTTTGATTTGCTCCAGTGGGCAACAGTAACGTCTCCATTTGTCCCTGTCATGTGCTAGTGTAGCCCATGATATCTGCTCACTCCAGGAACAAGAGGAGCCTCAAACCGTTCATTCAGGGTTTTGACGAAGAGGTCTGACCATCTCGTTGGTGGGCAGCCATGCAGTCTTTTGACTTTTTGTGGAATCCAGTCGGTTTACAGCTCTAGTCCAGCTGTCATCTCTGAATCGCATTATGTGTCTGGCCCATCTGATTTTTGATGCCTTGGCAAACGAGACAGCATCCCTGATTCTTGATCATCAACGGAGGTCGGAAATCCGGATTCCTTCTCTCACCTGAGTGAGACATGATACTCCAAACATAGCTTTTTCGATTCCTCTTTGGGATACCTGAATAGCGTTCTCACCCTGTTTTCATAAGACACCAGGTCTCTGAGGCGTATGTTAGTGCAGGAAGAATGGTGGAATCAAAAAGATGTGCCCAGAACTTGAGATTCTTTGTCCTCTTAACCACTTCTTTGACGCTCTTGAATTCATTCCACGCTACTCTCTTCCCCCTCCGCAATTCTGGCGCCAAGTCGTTCCTCATGTTGAGTTCTCAACCCAGGTACACATAGCTACTGCATTCAGAGATGTTTGTTCTTTTGAGAGCAAGTTGAACGTCAGGGACTAGTTCGTTTTTCATGAGCATTGTTTTAGTGAGATTCAGCTGCAGTCCAACCTTTCCACACTCACGGTCGAAGTCCGCCAGCATTTGTGCAGGTTGGCTAATGTTTGATGTTATTAGAATGATGTCATCAGCAAAGCGGAGGTGGTGTAGTTGCCGACTGTCTATCTTCACTCCCATTCCTTCCCATTCCAGTCATCGCATGACATTGTCGAGGGTGGCATTGAAGATTTTTGGTGAAGTGGAGCCCTGCTGAACCCCTTTCTTTACATCAATGATCACTTCCTTGTAGAAATGTGAGATCCTGGTGGTGAATGCATAATACAGCTCACAGAGGATCTTGATGTACTGAGTTTGAACGCCCTGTTTCGCTAGGGCTTCGATGACCACTTCAGTCTCAACAGAATCGAAGGCCTTCTTTAAATCGAGAGCGGCATCTTGAACCCTCGCGAAATTTCAGTGAGCTTGGTCACTGTGTGGATAAGGTCGATGGTGCTGAATCTTTTTCGGAACCCGGCTTGCTCCCATGGTTGTCCTTCGTCTAGTGTTCTGCCTATTCTATTCAGGATGACTTGTGTGAACAACTTGTAGATGATGGACAACAGGCAGATTGGGCGATAGTTGCAGGACAGACCTTCTGGTTTTCCATTGGGACGGAACCTTGCATTCGGAGACGTAGCATGTGAAGAGCCGAGCCAGTGTATTGGCAAGTACTGGCAGCAGATTCTTCAGGTGTTTGGATCTGACCTTGTCTGGACTGGGTGCTGTATGCGTCTTTACTGACTAAATGGTGTGTTGGATTTCGAAGGGAGGACGTTGGGAACAACATATCCATCCTGCGGAATTTGGTATGTGGGCAGGTGGATGTGGTCGTCAAAGAGATCCAAGTAGAAGTTGTGAATAATCCTCTCCATTGCCCTTCTGGAAGATGTAATAGATCCATCGGAATGTCGTAGGGCAGTCATCATGTCGTAGGGCAGTCATCTTGGTCTTGTAGTTGGCAAAGGACAGGCAAGCGTTGCGAATACTTTTCCTGGCTTCTGCTGCATTGGCCAACACTATTGCTCTTCTCTCTTTGAGGTCTTCCTTTATCGTTCTCTGCACAGCTTTGCGAGCTTGAACGTTAGCTTGTGATTGCCTGAGGCTCGTGCTAAACCACATTGACGAATGAGCTCTAGAATTTCCGGAGACAGGCATCTGTTTGTGGCTTTCCCAGTCTCAGCATTCTTCGCGCAGTCATGGAGGTGCTGAACCAGTTGATCATATTCCTCGTTGATGTTGTCAAGGACGGCATCTTCCGACGTTGCCACAATAGTACCAAAGAGCTCCCAGTTGGTGGCCATTCTGGGAGTTCTCGTCTTAAACTTAAACTTTGCAGACCTTTCTACCCACTCTGTGAAGTAGAATTTTGCACGAAGGAGACGCTGGTCCGATCCCATTTGGAATTTTGGGACAACAAACGACATCAGTCAGGCAAAACCTTCGATTGAATATGATGTGGTCAGGAGACTCCCATGTCCAACGTTTAGATTCGGCCTTCTGTAAATGTGAGTTACCATGGATGGTCTTGGTCAACATGATGAACTCAGTCTCTTACCCTGTTCGTTCTATTCTAGGCCATGGGTCCCAATGTGGAGTTCTTTGGGCGACTTTCTCAGTCTTATCTTGGCATTAAAATCACCAGCAATGATCTTGTAGAAGGTGTGGTCTTCTTTATAGAACTTCTCCAGCTGCATGTAGAACTTCTCAAAAAGAAAATCCATCCTTTTTCTCCCTATAGGAAACATACCTAATCTCAGAGGGTACATGCAGATTAGAATGAAAGAATTAAAAACAATCATCCAAACCAATGGAATAAAATAAATAAGGCTCAGACAGCGGCCGCCGGGACATCGGACCCTTGCCGCCGCCACTTCCCGCGTCCCACCGCCCCAGCTTTCCCGTCCGTCTGGCTCCCTCCAACCCGGCCGTTTCCCAGGTAATCAGGCGACTCCCAGCCACGCCTCCCGGGTGCGCCCCCAGTTCCCACGTGGCCGCCGGGACATCGGACCCTTGCCGACGCCACTTCCCGCATCCCACCGCCCCAGCTTTCCCGTCCCTCTGGCTCCCTCCAACCCGGCCGGCCATTTCCCAGGTAATCAGGTGACTCCCAGCCACGCCTCCCGGGTGCGCCCCCGGTTCCCACGCGGCCACCGGGACATCGGACCCTTGCCGCCGCCACTTCCCGCGTCCCACCACCCCAGCTTTCCCGTCCGACTGGCTCCCTCCAACCCGGCCGTTTCCCAGGTGACCCACGTCCCAGGAGCCCCTGCAAGGAAGAAACGGGGGCGTGGCCTGTATCTTAGGGGGCGTGGCCCGAAAGGGGCGTGGCCTCCTGCCAGAGCGGCGGCCGCTAACGCGGCCACAGTTATTATTTCCTACCTTAGCACATTAGGTATAGTCTTTTTGCTTTGAAAATCGCTCTAACACATCTCAATCACTTATGCGAACTAGCCTATCAGCTCTAAGTTTAGAAAAATTATCAGTGAATAAGAGAAGCTTAGCAAAGCCTTTGTAAAGAGAACTTAGCCTTAAGTCTTCATTAAAGCCCCCACATCAATCAGAAAGAAAAGGCTGAGTGTAAGGAAGAACTCTAGAATAGGAATAAAGCTGCCATCAGCAATAGCACAGAGCCCCTCCTTCTCTCAGCAAGAGGTAGTAGGAATAAACACCTACAAAGTTCCAATCCTATACTTCCATAACAATATGAAGAAGCAGCGAAAATCCCTTCCAGGAAGAGAGGGAGAAGAAAAGATACTAGAAACCTCAAAAGACGCTCCCAACATCTACGACCTCTCAGATAAACAATTCAGAGAGGAAATCTGGAGGAGAGTCGACCTACTCCAAGCAGCCATGGAACAGACGTCCAATAAATTAAGGGAGGAGACGAATGCATCACTGGAACGATCTACCAAAAAAATGCAGGAAGAAATGAGAGCAGAAATTTCAAACCTACGAACGGAAGTCACACAAATAAAGGAAACGGTAGATGAATGAAAATTCACAGTAGATGCCCTCAACAGTAGAATGACTACAGCCGAAGACAGAATCAGCGAGCTTGAGGATGAGCTGCAGAAAGCTTACAGACAACAACAAATAATGGCGAAAGACCTCAAAATGGCTATAGAGCGAATCAGAGCCCTGGGGGATGACTTCAAGAGGAACAACATAAGAATCATTGGAGTACCAGAACCACAGGGAAGTAACCCCAATGAAAAAAACATAGTCAAAGACATCATTACTAAGAAATTCCCAGAGCTGGAGAAGGCAGGCGTCCAGATACAAGAAGTCCGAAGAGTACCAGCAAAAAGAGACCCAAATAAAAAGACTCCAACGCATATCATAGTCAGAATGGCGGACGCTGTAGATAGAGACACAATTCTACAAGAAGCTAGGTCAAAGAGGGAAATCACATACAAAAGAGCACCCCTCAGATTTACAGCAGACCTGTCAGAGGAAACTCTCCGAGCCCGAAGACAATGATGGGACATAGTGAAAAAACTCAACGAAATGAATGCCTCACCAAGAATACTTTATCCGGCTAAACTCTCACTCAAACTCGAAGGAACCATACACTATTTCTCAGATAAACAACAGCTCAGGAACTTCATAGACTCAAAACCAAACTTAAAAGAAGGTCTAAAGGGGCTACTGTAAGCTAAGGAGGAACCCCATAAGAACAACTAACCCCACAGAAAGATGACACAAAACCCCATCACAATAATCACTCTCAATGTCAATGGCCTAAACACACCTATCAAGAGACACAGAGTGGCAAAATGGATCCGGAAATTAAACCCAATATTCTGCTGTTTACAAGAAACACACCTGAACAAACAGAGTAAACACAGACTCAAAGTCAAAGGATGGAAAACAATCCTGCAAGCAAACAACTCCCTTAAAAAAGCTGGAGTGGCCATCCTAGTATCCGACAATATAGATTTCAGGTTGAAAAAGATTAGAAGGGACAGCGAAGGCCACTTTCTATTCATCAAGGGATATGTACAACAGGAGGAAATCACACTCTTAAACATATACGCACCCAATGAACAACCGGCTAAATACTTAAAACAACTCCTTACAGACCTCAAAGAGGACATCACTAACAGCACAATAGTAGTTGGAGACTTCAATATCCCCCTATCACCTCTGGATAGATCAACAAGAACAAAACTCAGCAAGGAAACACTGACTCTGAAAGAAGAAATGGAAGAGAGAGGCCTAATAGACCTATACAGGGCCTTACACCCCCAAAAGAAAGAATACACATTCTTTTCCAGTGCACACGGAACATTTCCCAAAATAGACCATGTACTGGGCCCCAGAACATACCTCAATAGAATCAGAAAAATAGAAATTGTATCAACCATCTTTTCAGACCACGAAGCGCTGAAGATAGAAGCCAACCACACACCGACACGGAGAACCAAATCAAACACCTGGAAACTAAACAACTCAATGCTGAACAACGAGTGGGTCAGAAAGGAAATCAAAGAAGAAATCAAGAAATACTTAGAAACAAATGAAAATGAGGACACGAGTTATCAAAACCTATGGGACGCAGCTAAAGTCGTGTTAAGGGGAAAATTTATAGCTCTCCAAGCATTCCTCGGGAGGGAAGAAAGGGCCCACATAGAGAACTTGACTTCACAGCTCAAGACCTTAGAAAAGGACCAGAAAAAGGAACCCAAACCAGACCGAAGGAAAGAAATAATAAAAATTAGAGCCAAAATTAATGACTACAATCCGAAAGATCAATGAAACAAAGAGCTGGTTCTTCGAGAAAATAAATAAGATTGATAAACCGCTAGCAAGACTCACAAAGAAAGAAAGAGAGAGAACCCTAATAAATCGAATCAGAAATGAAAAGGGGGACATCATAACAGAAACCAGTGATATTCAAAAAATCATTAGAGACTACTTTGAAGGTCTACACGCCACAAAACAAGAGAACCTAAAAGAAATGGATTAATTCCTTGACTCCTACAATCTCCCAAGTTTGAACAAAGAAGACTTGGAATACTTGAATAGACCCATTAATATTAAGGAAATTGAAACCGTAATAAAAAATCTCCCCAAAAGCAAAATCCCAGGCCCAGATGGATTCACTGGTGAATTCTTTCAAACATTCCAAGAAGACCTGTTGCCAATTTTCCTCAAGCTTTTCCAGGAAATTGAAGAAACAGGAACTCTCCCAAACAGTTTCTATGAAGCACACATTGCCCTAATACCAAAAGCAAACAAAGACACCACTAAGAAAGAAAATTATAGACCAATATCCCTGATGAACACCGATACGAAGATCCTCAACAAAATACTAGCAAATAGGATCCAACAACTCATCAAGAAGATCATACACCATGACCAAGTGGGATTCATCCCGGGGATGCAGGGATGGTTTAACATCCGGAAATCAAACAACATAATCCATCATATCAACAAAAGTAAAGATAAAAACCATATGATCATATCAATAGATGCAGAGAAAGCATTCGACAAGATTCAACATCCGTTTATGATGAAAACTCTCACCAAAATGGGTTTTGGAGGAACTTTCCTCAAGATAGTCGAAGCCATCTACCACAAGCCTATGGCAAGCATTATTCACAATGGAGAAAAACTAAGGACCTTTCTTCTAAGATCAGGCACAAGACAAGGATGCCCACTCTCACCACTTCTCTTCAATATAGTACTGGAAGTACTTGCGATAGCTGTTAGACAAGAAAAAGAGATCAAGGGCATCCAGATAGGAAAGGAAGAAATCAAACTCTCACTATTTGCAGATGATATGATACTATATCTAGAGGAGCCCAAAGCCTCTAGTAAGAAACTCTTAGAAACAATAGACTTATACAGTAAAGTTGCAGGCTACAAAATCAATACGCAAAAATCCATGGCTTTCCTATATACAAACAATGAGGCAGAGGAAAGGGACACGAAAAACGCAATCCCATTCACAATCATGCCCCAGAAAATCAAGTACCTCGGAATCAGCTTAACCAAGGATGAAAAAGACCTCTACAAAGAAAACTATAAAACGATACTCCATGAAATAAAAGAAGACATGAGAAAATGGAAACATATACCTTGCTCATGGATAGGGAGAATCAATATTGTCAAAATGACAATAACTCCCCAAAGCATTATACAGATTCAACGCGATCCCTATAAGTATACCCATGACATTCTTCAAAGAAATGGATCAAGCAATCCTAAAATTCATATGGAACAACAAATGCCCACGGATAGCTAAAACAATTCTTGGGAAAAAGACGATGGGAGGCATCACCCTCCCCAACCTCAAACTTTACTACAAAGCAGTAACAATTAAAACAGCATGGTACTGGAACAAAGGCAGAGCCGTAGACCAATGGAACAAGGTGGAATATCCCTACACACAACCCCAAATGTATGATCATCTAATCTTTGATAAGGGAGCAAGAGATGTGAAGTGGAACAAGGAAAGTCTCTTCAACAAATGGTGCTGGAACAACTGGACAACCACATGCAAAAAAATGGGCTTAGACCTTGACCTGACACCATGCACAAAAGTCAGATCAAAATGGATCAAAGACCTCAACATTCGACCACAAACCATAAGGTACATTGAAGACAAGGTCGGCAAAACCCTCCACGATATTGAAGATAAAGGTATCTTTAAAGGTGACACAGAATTAAGCAACCTAGTAAAAACAGAGATCAACAAATGGGACTACATTAAACTAAAAAGCTTCTGCACCGCAAAAGATACAGTGACCAGAATACAAAGACTATCCACAGAATAGGAAAGGATATTTACACAATACCCATCAGATAAGGGGTTGATATCAATGGTATATAAAGCACTGGTTGAACTCTACAAGAAGAAAACATCCAACCCCATCAAAAAATCGGGCGAAGAAATGACAGAAACTTTACCAAGGAAGAAATACGAATGGCCAAAAGGCACATGAAAAAGTGCTCTACATCACTAATCATCAGAGAGATGCAGATCAAAACAACCACGAGATACCACCTCACACCACAGAGACTAGCACACATCCAAAAGAACAAAAGCAACCGCTGTTGGAGAGGATGTGGGGAGAAAGGGACCCTTCTACACTGCTGGTGGGAATGCCGACTGGTTCAGCCCTTCTGGAAAACAATATGGATGATTCTCAAAAAATTAGAGGTTGAGCTCCCATTTGACCCAGCAATACCACTGCTGGGAATATATCCCAGAGAGGCAAAAAAGTATAATCGAAAAAAAAAAGTATAATCGAAACAACATCTGCACATGTATGTTCATCGCAGCACTGTTTACAATAGCCAGAATCTGGAAAAAACCCGAATGCCCTAGAACGGATGACTGGTTGAGGAAACTCTGGTACATCTATACAATGGAATACTATGCAGCTGTTAGAATAAAGGAGGTCATGAATTTTTTATTTAAGTGGATGGGCATGAAAAGTTTCATGCTGAGTGAAATGAGTCAGAAAGAGAGAGACAGACATAGAAAGATTGCACTCATCTAGGGTATATAGAATAACAGAGTGGGAGACTAACACCCAAGAATTGTAGAAATAAGTACTAGGAGGTTGACTCCATGGCTTGGAGGCTGGCCTCACATTCTGGGGAAAGGGCAACTCAGAGAAGGGATCACCAACTATAATGTAGTCGAAGGCCATGTGGGGGAAGGGAGTTGCGGGCTGAATGAGGGCTAGAGACTGAGCACAGTGGCCACTCAACACCTTTATTGCAAACCACAGCAGCTAATTAGAGAGAGAGAACAGAAGGGAATGCCCTGCCACAGTGGCAGGGTGGGGTGGGGGGAGATGGGATTGGGGAGGGTGGGAGGGATGCTGGGTTTACTGGTGGTGGAGAATGGGCACTGGTGAAGGGATGGGTTCCCGAACTTTGTATGAGGGAAGCATAAGCACAAAAGTGTATAAATCTGTAAATGTGCCCCCATGGTGATTCACTAATTAAAAATTAATTAATTAATTAAATAAAAAAAAAGCTCGGACAGCTATGCTTATATGAGACCAAATTCCATTCAATATAAAGAAAATAGTTGGAGACCATGATGGACACTACTTATTGGTCAAGGAAACATAGATTAGAAATACTGTCATCATCAGGGAACTGAGGAGTCCTTCTGAGCAATTATTGGCCAGTCAGGCCAGAAAATGTGTTAGGGCCAAAGGATGTGGTGCAGCTTGAGATCTGTGCTCTTAAAAATTTCCTGGGCCTCCCAGGCTGTGCTTGTGGGCCCCTAGAACCACACCTGGGAGGTGCTTGGGAGCCTTTAGGCAGCACCAAGTGATATTTTAGGAATATGTAGTGCCAGGTATTGAACTGAAGTTAAGTGCACGAAAGGTTTGTGCTCTAACTTCTATACTATCTGTCTGACCTATTGTTCTAATTTTAATATTCTGAGTTAAAGAATTAGCAGACACATTGCAATGGTGTTTGTTTAAAGTGTCAATTAAATTACTACTTTCTAAATTAAATATTATTAAGTATATTTTCATCTAAATTCTAAAAGCTTAATCAATATTGATGATGTAAGTTAGAACCCTTGCACATCTTGTCTTGAATACACAATGTCTTAGCTGATGTAAGAATAACTGTTACTGTCATACTGTTGCTCATTGATTTGCTCGAGCGGACATCAGTAACGTCTCCATTGTGAGACTTGTTACTTTTTTGGCATATCAAAAGCTTGCCAGGCTCTGCCTTGCGGGCGAGGTACTCTCGGTAGCTTGCCGGGTTCTCCGAGAGAGGCAGAGGAATCGAAAATAAACTACAAAACACTTTATTTCTTTTTAGAGGCATGAAAAATCAATATAATACTTAAAGAATTATAACCAGAAAAATTGTTTATTTTTGTAGTGCCAGAGTGCATACTCAGGAATCTATAGTTAAATCACACCACAGGAAGTCCAAATATTTCCTCATTACCATCAGAGTTTCATTACCATTCTGCTTAAAATTTCATGACAGTCTTTAATTAGTGGGAAAGAAATCTTTCACTCTAATAACTACTTTTACTCCATCCCAAAGCTTAATCTGAGTTTCTCTATCTGACCCCAAATTTAGAGTATTACATAAAAGATCACCTAGAAACAAAGATTCACTGTCACTGTCACTGTCATCCCATTGCTCATCAATTCGTTTGAGCGGGCACCAGTAACGTCTCTCATTGTAAGACTTATTGTTATTGTTTTTGGCATATCCAATATGCCACAGGTAGCTTGACAGGCTCTGCCATGCGGGCGCGATACTCTCAGTAGTGTGCCGGGCTCTCCGGGCTCTCCTTTTCGTTAAAGGCGAAAGCCCTACCGCTGTGCTATCGCTCCAACCTAGAAACAAAGAAACCAGACAATTACATAATTATGAGAAGTGTTTTAAGACCCAATAAAGTGGGATAGAGGTAAAAAGTTCTCTTTTAGTAAGGATAATTTTTTTAAAAAACAAAACAAATAAACAAGAAAAGAAATACTGTAATCAATCTTTATGCCCCAAATGGAGCCTCGGCAATGTTAATAAAGCTTATGCTCCCAAACCTAAAGAATTACATTGACAAAAACACAATAGTAATGGGACACTTAAACACATCACTTTTGCCACTAGACAGATCAACTAGATAGAATATCAGTAAAGCAAGAAATGAGGAGCTGAAGGAACTGCAATTATTGGACATATACAGGACTCCACATCCCCTAAAACAAAAATACACTCTTCACTAATGCACAAGAAACATACTCCAGGATAGATCATATATTAGGGCACAATTCAAACATACATAAATTTACAAATATAGAAATTGCACAAACTACCTTCTCAGACCACAAGGCCATGAAAGTAGAAATTAACTGCAGGAAAAAAAATGGGAAAACCTCCAACATTAGGAAGATGAACAATGCACTGCTAAACAATATTTTGATCAAAGAGGAAATCAAGGAATAAATCAAAAGTTTTATTGAAACTAATGAAAATGAAGACACAAGCTATTAGAACCTGTGGGATACAGCAAAAGATGTACTAAGGGGGATATTTATAGCAATGCAGGCTTACATTAAGAAAGAAGAAAAAGCCCAAATCAACAACCTAAACACAGATCTCAAAAATCTGCAGAAGTAATAACAGACAAACCAAAAATGGAGTAGAAGGAAGGAAATAATAAAAACTAGAGCAGAAATCAACAACATCAAAACCAAAAAAGCAATTCAAAAAACCAATAAAACCAGGAGCTGGTTCTTAAAAAAAGAAACAAGATAGATAAACATTTAGCTAGACTCAGGAGGTAAAAACAGAAAATGTTTAAATAAATCAGACTAGAGATGAAAGGGGATTAACTAAAATGGAACCTTCAGAAATTCCACATATAATGAGAGATTATTATAAACAACTTTATACTTTTAAGCTGGAAAACCTAGAAGAAATGTAGAGATACTTATAGTCATGTAATCTCCCAAAACTGATCAAAGAGGAAGTAGGAAGCCTAAACAGGTGAAGCACAAGTAAGGAAATTAAAACAGTAGTAACAATCTCCCCAAGAGAATATTGTCTGCCATGGAGACAGGGGGAGGGTGGGAAAGGGGGAGTACACCCAGGACATTGGTGGTGGGGAATGTGCAATGGTGGAGGGATGGGTGTTTGATCATTGTGAGATTGTAACCCAAACATGAAAGCTTGTAACTCTCTCATGGTGATTCAATAAATTTTTTAAAAAGAATCTCCCTAAGAACAAAAGTCCCAGTCCAGATGGATTCACTGGTAAGTTCTCTCAAACATTCAGAGAAGATTTACTGCCTTTACTCCTTATACTCTTCCAAAATACTGAAGACACAGGAATCCTTCCTAACATCTTCTATGAAGCTAACATTATACTAATGCCCAGAGCAGACAGAGAGACTTCCAGAAAAGAAAATTTCAGATCAATCTCCCTGATGAATATCAATGCAAAAATCCTTAGCAAAATCAAAAGCTAACAGAACCCAACAACATATCAAAAGATCATACACCCTGGTCAAGTGGAATTCATCCTACCATTGCAAGGATGGTTCAATATATGCAAGTTAATTAACATAATATACCACTTGTATCACTTGTATCACTTTTCTTCCCGTTGGTCTTTGATTTGCTCGAGGGGGCGCCAGTAATGTCTCCATTTGCCCCTGTTGCATGCTAGTGTAGCCCAATGATATCTGCTCGCTCCAGGAACAGGAAGAGCCTCAAACCGTTCATTCAGGGTTTTATTTTTTTCTTTGATTTATTTATTTTTTAAAATTTATTTATTTTTTAATTAGTGAGTCACAGTGAGGGAACAGTTACAGATTTATACATTTTCGTGCTCATGTTTCCCTCATACAAAGTTCGAGAACCCATCCCCTCACCAGTGCCCATTCTCCACCACAAATAAACCCAGCATCCCTCCCACTACCCCATTCCATCTCCCACCACACCACCCTGTCACTGTGGCAGGGTATTCCCTTTTGTTCTCTCTCTCTAATTAGGTGTTGTGGTTTGCAATAAAGGTGTTGAGTGACCATTGTGTTCAGTCTCTAGTCTACATTCAGCATGCATCACCCTTCCCCTGCGTGGCCTACAACCACATTTTACTTGGTGTTCCCTTCTCTATCTGAGTTGCCCTCTCCCCAGAATATGAGGCCAGCTTCCAAGCCACGGAGTCAACCTCCTGGTACTTATTTCTACTCTAATATTCTTGGGTGTTAGTCTCCTACTCTGTTATTCTATATTCCACAGATGAGTGTAATCTTTCTATGTCTGTCTCTCTCTTTCTGACTCATTTCACTTAGCATGATACTTTCCATGTTGATCTACTTATATGCAAAGTTCATGACCTCTTTTTTTCTAACAGTTGCATAGTATTCCATTGTATAGATGTACCAGAGTTTCTTCAACCAGTCATCTGTTCTAGGGCACTCGGGGTTTTCCAGATTCTGGCTATTGTAAATACCGCTGCCATGAACATATGAGTGCAGATGTCATTTTGACTATACTTTTTTGCTTCTCTGGGATATATTCCCAGCAGTGGTATTGCTGGGTCAAATGGGAGCTCAACCTCTAGTTTTTTGAGAATCGTCCATATTGTTTTCCAAAAGGGCTGAACCAGTCGGCATTCCCACCAGCAGTGTAGAAGGGTCCCTTTATCCCCACATCCTCTCCAACAGCGATTGCTTTTGTTCTTTTGGATGTGTGCCATTCTCTGCGGTGTGAGGTGGTATCTCATGGTTGTTTTGATCTGCATCTCCCTGATGATTAGTGATGTAGAGCACTTTTTCATGTGCCTTTTGGCCATTCGTATCTCTTCCTTGGGAAAGTTTCTGTTCATTTCTTCACCCCATTTTCTGATGGGGTTGGATGTTTTCTTCTTGTAAAATTCAACCAGTGCTTTAAAAAATGACATGCAACTGGTCAACCAAGTGGAAACAGAGATAAACAAATGGGACTACATTAAACTAAAAAGCTTCTGCACCGCAAAAGATACAGTGACCAGAATACAAAGACAATCTACAGAATGGGAAAGGATATTTACCCAATACCCATCAGATAAGGGGTTGATATCATTCAGGGTTTTAACAAAGAAATCTGACCATCTCATTGCTGGGCAGCCACGCAGTCTTTTGACGTCCCGTGGAATCCAATCGGTAATAGCTGTAGTCCAGCAGTCCTCTCTGAATCACATTACATGTCCAGCCTATTTGATTTTTGATGTCTTGGCAAACGAGACAGTGTCCATGATTCTTGACCATTAACAGAGGCCAGAACTCCGGATTCCTTCTCTCACTTGAGTGAAACATGATACTCCAAGCATAGCTCTTTCAATTCCTCTTTAAGATACCCGAATAGCGTTCTCGTCCTGTTTGCTAGGGCCCAGGTCTATGAGGCGTTTGTTAGTTCAGGAAAAATGGTGGAGTCAAAAAGATGTGCCCGGAGTCGGAGGTCCTTCGTCCTCTTAACCACTTCTTCAACGCTCTTGAAGGCGTTCCACGCTGCTCTCTTCCTACTGCACAGTTCTGGCGCCTAGTCATTCCTCATGTTGAGTTTGACCCAGGCACACATAAGCTGCTGCTTTCGGAGATGTTTGTTTCATTGAGAGAGAATGGAACATCAGGGACTAGTTCTTTTTTCATGAACATCCTTTTGGTGAGATTCAGCTGCAGTCTCACCTTTCCACGCTCGAGGTCAAAGTTGGCCAACATTTGTGCCACTTGGCTAATGTTTGGTGTTATGAGAACGATGTCATCAGCAAAGTGGAGGTGATGAAGTTGCCAATTGTCTATCTTCACTCCCATTCCTTCCCATTCATTTGTCGCATGATGTTCTCAAGGGTGGCACTGAAGAGTTTCGGTGAAATGGTATCACAATGTCGAACCCCTCTGTTTATGTCAATGATCACTTCTTTGTAGAATGGTGAGATCCTGGTGGTGAATCCGTAATACAGCTCATGGAGGAGCTTGATGTACTGAGTTTGAACGCCCTGTTTGGCTAGGGCTTCAATGACTGCTTCAGTCTCAACAGATTCGACAGGGAAGAATGGATACATTACTGACGCCGCTCGAGCAAATTGATGAGCAATGAGATGACAAGTGATACTGTTGGACACAGAGAGGGGCAGGAGCGACTCCATCATGCCTGGTTCCTGCTCCATGTCCTGTTTTTCTTAAACCTTTTTGTTTTTCTTAAAACCCCCCACTTCTCCCCCTGACCATCTGCAAGGGAAGGACAACTGGGCTGAAAACTTGGCCTTGGCAAAGAGTTTCATAATCACTATTCACTGTCTATAGAAGCCACCCAGACATAAGCAGGGTGGGTAGCTGCAAAATGTTCTGAAAACATGTCTAGATCACCTATCTGTAACTGCTTGTTTGTAGTATGAGTAGCCGCCAGAATGTTCTGAAAATATGTCTAGATCACCTATCTGTAACTGCTTGTTTGTACTATTTGAAAGTGTATTTTCTTCTGAACCATGAAACTTGCATTTTCACTTATGTTTTTGTTAAAATTCATACGTGCGGGTTAGGATGTAAGCAGATGTAAGCACTGACTATAAAATTTGTGGCTTTTCCCTTGTTCAAGGTCTTGCTTGGGCCTGCATGCCTAGGAGCTTGACCCCAGCTAACTGGCTTAATAAAATCTGCTTTTGTGTTGCACTACTGGCTGAACTTTTTGTGCGGGTTCGGAGAGGGGGAGATTATCAACACTGGACCCTAACAATACAAGTGATACCATGCTCACACAGAATGACATTACTAGAAATATTAGAAGTAGATTTACTACAACTATTTAAGTGGATTGGGCTGGAGAGATAACACAACGGTTGGGCGTTTGTGTAAAACACAAAAATAAAAAGAAAGGGCGCGCAGGCGGCGAGGCAGGCGAAGGAAGGAAGAAGGCCAAACTGGTTGCTCGATCGGTTTATTTCATGTCCATCTCCATTCTCCTCTGATTCTCCTCCTGCTTCTTTCTCCCCCATCCTACTTCATTCTCTCTCTCTCTGCCTCTCTCCCGGCTCTCGGTCTCTCTCTCGATCTGTGGATCTGGCCCCCGTGGATCTGGCCCCCGTGGATCTGGCCCCCGTGGATCTCGCTCCGTGGATCTGGCCCCCATGGATCTGGCCCCCAAACCACTCTACAGCCTAGTTAAATCTCCACAGCATGAGGGGGTTGGGGCATACACATAGGTGTGGTCAGCAATAGGGTAAGGTTCTTTTCCCTCAGGAGATGCTTCTCCTAGGACTTAATTCTCTTTCAGCAGGAGGATCCACCCAAGGGCAGAGTCCCATGAATGTGTTTCTCTTCTCCTCAGCCAGCAAACATATAATAATTCATAATATTAATTATTTTGTATGGACACAATAAGAGATGCATTAAAGCTTATAGAATTGCTGTCCTGGGGCCATCTCAATCTCAGACTACAGTGCTCAGGCCAGAACAGTCTTTCCTATCCCTGGCAGGGTCCCAGTCTCATAATTACTATTGGATCATGACAGCATTTGCCTATGATCAAGCTCTTAACTTATAGTTAAGAATTAGGCACTTTGGCCAGGCCCATCTCGATGCCAGGGTAGCACATAACTCACCGCTTGCCCTGGATCCTTCCCGTCCCACGTCGGGGACCCTACTTTGGGGTGCTAGGAACTGAGGGCAACTGAGGCTTAAGTGGAGAAAGCAGATGCCCAGGAGGGAATAATATTCGAGGCCAATTAAGTCTTAAGTTATAAAAACATAATATTGTCTTCTTGTGTCTATACAAAAAAGACATAGCTTTAAAGTAAATTATTCAAAAGGCATAAAGAGGAGAGAAAGGCAATGTTATAATATTCAGTGTCCTAGGAAGTTCTGACCTTACCAATTAACAGGGTTTGATTAAGGGAAGAGCAGATAAACTGGTAGAAATGGTTACAGATAAACAAAGGAATGGGAGTGACTCGGGAGCACTTTGATGGGTGTGGCTGATAAACCTAAGCTCCTAGTGGCAAGGGGAAAGGACAAACCAATGATATCCAACAGGCGTTCGCCTTTCACGCGACCGACCTGAGTTCAATTCCTCTGCCCCTCTCAGAGAGCCTGGCAAGCTACCCATGCATTTTGGATATGCCAAAAGCAGTAACAATAAATCTCTCAATGAGAGACGTTACTGGTGCCCACTCGAACAAATCGATGAGCAACGAGATGACAGTGATTTAAGTGGATTACTATCTGAGGAAAGAAGAAAGCATCACATCATGGATGGGATCCAGCCCTTAATCGGATCTCCTAGTAATCTGGAGTAATCTCCTTAGATGAGATTTTGTCCTTGAGTTAATCTCCTGGTGGAGTGGCCTTACCTCTCTTTTTTGATTTATTAATGTTCAACCCCCCCTTTCTATCACCACCTTATGTGATTGCTATATAAAATAAGACTGTAAGAGAGTCTTTTTTTTTTTTTTTTTTTTTTTCATTTTGTGCCATTTCTTTAACGGAAGAGCGAGGGCGGCTCTGACAAACCGGACCTGGCCGAGACGAGAGCCCCAAGCCCCCTCCCAGTCAGAGTCAGAATCTGGGGATCGGGGATCTAAGAATGAGGAGCTAGGAAGGAAGAGTGTGTAAAATGGGAGAGACAGGAGATTGAATAAATGACAAATAATCAGCAACCAGCTTGGTCCTCATTCTTCTTTCACCTGCCCATCCCCAAGAGCCATTCCTATCCAGTCCATACACAGCAGCTAAAGAGTACTGAACACAGGCAGTGAGAGAGAGCCACCCGGAGAGCCCATGAACACATATCCCTTCAGCAGTGTATATTTTTTACAGTATTAATTTAATAATAATATTGATTTTAATGATCCTTATTGAATAATATTTATTCTTCCAATCCAAGAGCATAGGTAGTGTTCCATTTCCTACAGTCTTCTATCTCTTGTATCACTTGTATTGCTTGTCATCCGTTGTTCATTGATTTATTCGAGCAGGCACCAGTAACATCTCCATTTGTCCCTGTCGTGTGCTAGTGTAGCCCAATGGCGTCTGCTCGCTCCAGGAACACAAAGATCCTCAAACCGTTCATTCAGGGTCTTGACTAAGAAGTCTGACTATCTCTTAGATGGGCGGCCAGGCGTTCTTTTGACGTCCCGTGGAATCCAGTCGGTAACAGCTCTAGACCAGAGGTTGTCTCCAAATCGCACTATGTGTCCCACCCATCTGATTTTAGATGCCTTGGCAAACGAGACAGTGTCCCTGATTCTCGATCATCGACGGAGGTAGGAACTCCGCATTCCTTCTCTCACTTGAGTGAAACGTGATATTTCAAGCATAACTCTTTAGATTCTTCTTTGGAAGACCCAAATAGCGTTCTTATCCTGTTTTCGTAAGGACCAGGTCTCTGAGGCATATGTTAGTGCAGGAAGAATGGTGGAATTGAAAAGATGTGCCTGGAGCCAGAGGTTCTTCATCCTCTTAACTTCTTCAATGCTCTTGAAGGCGTTCCACGCTGCTCTCTTCCTCCTGCGCAGCTCAGGTGCCAGGTCATTTGTCATGTTGAGTTCTCGACCCAGGTACACATAGCTACTGCATTCGGAGATGTTTGTTCTGTTGAGAGCAAATGGAACGTCAGGAATTAGTTTGTTTGTCATGAACATTGTCTTTATGAGATTCAGCTGCAGTCTGACCTTTCCACACTCAAGGTCGAAGTTGGCCAGCATTCGTGCTGCTTTGCTAATGTTTGGTGTTATTAGAACGATGTCATCAGTGAAGCAGAGGTGGTGTAGTTGCAGACTGTCTATCTTCACTCCCATTCCTTCCCATTCCAGTCATCGCATGACTTTCTCAAGGGTGGCACTGAAGAGTTTAGGTGAAATGGTATCATCCTGCCTAACTGTTCTCTTAATGTCGATGATCACTTCCTTATAGAATGGTGAGATGAGCACAGTAAGAGATATCAAACTTAAAGTTTGGTTCTTCCTGAGGACATCTCACTATATATTCCAGACCACAGTCCTCAGGCCAGGTTAGTCTTCCTTAACCCCAGGAGGATTCTAATCTCATCGTTACTTTTGGATCATGACAGCATTTGTCCATGACCATGCTCTCAACTTATAGTTGAGTATTGTGGCTCTTTGGCCTAGCCAATTTTGATGTCATGGTAGCTCAAAGCTTGCTCTGGATCCATTCAGTCTCTCTCCGGGACCCTGCTTTTGGGGTGCTAGTAACTAAGGACAATTGAGTCTAGAAATCAGATGCCCAGGAGTAAATATTATTTGGAGTCAATCAACTCCCAAATTACAAAAGCATTTTATTAACTCTCTTCCTGTGTCCATACAGAAAGGACATTGCTTTAAGGTAAACTATGTAAAAGATATAACTTACAGTACAAGTTCAGTGTTCTTAGAAGGATCCTATCTTACAAGCTAACAAAATCTGATTAGGGAAAAGGTGATTAACTGGTTGGGGAGGAGAGCACAGAGAAGAGTTTACAGATAAACAAAGGAATGGGAGTGTCTCAGGAGCACTTAGTGTAAACCTAAGTTTACACCCTATAAACCTAAGTTCCCTGCAGACAAGGCTGAAAGGACAAACCCAATGTTATCTTACACAATACTATTTAAATATAAGACCCACCTATTATATAGATTCAGTGCAATTTCCATCTAAATTCAGACAATATTCTTCCAGAATCTAGAAAAATCACTATTAAAATTTGTATGGAATCAGAAAAGACCATGAATAGCCCAAACCATAGTGAAAAACAAGAAATTGGGAAGTATGTCATTACCTAATGTGGAACTGTATTAGTAATCAAAACTGCATAGTCCTGGAATAAAGATAGGCCCTCTGATTAATGGGTCAGAAATAAATACCCAATGACAAAACCCCATATAATATGGACAGTTAATTTTTCTTAAGGGAGCTGAGAACATGAAATGGAGTAAAGATAGTTTCTTCAATAAATTGTGCTGAGGAAACTGGATAACTACACGTAAGAAATTAAAACTGCATCTATAGCTTACATCTCACAATACAGTAAATTCAAAGTAGACCTTGAAATTTGACCAGAAACTATAAAATACACTGAGGAAAATATAGGCACAACACTTCAAGATTTGTTCCTCAAAGGCCTCTTCAGTGATTTGATGCCACTGTCAAAAGAACACAATAAAAAAAACGGACTACATAAAATTAAAGAACTACATGGCAAAAGAAACATGGACAGCTAACTGAATGGGGCAAATATTTGAATTCTACATATCAGATAAAGATTTTATATCCAGGATATATAAAGTGCTCACAAAGATCAAGAAAAAGCCTTAAAACCGCATAAAAATTTGAGGAAATTAATAGATACTTCTCAGAGGAAGACAGGCGGGATGGCCAGGAGGCACATGAAAAAAAATGCTCAACATCACTTATCATCAAAGAAATTCAAATCAAGACAATAATGAAATAGCATCTCACACCAGTGAGAATGGCACATATCTCAAAAATAGAAATAATCTGTGTTGGCGGGTATGTGGTGAAAAAGGAACTCTCATCCACTGCTGGTGGTAACATTGTCTGGCACAACCTCTGTGGAAAATAGTATGGAGAGTTCTTGGTAAACTTAGAATTGAACTATCATATGACTCAGCATTTCCACTTTTGGGCATCTACCCCTAGGGCATACAAACACTCTCAAAAGGACATATGCAGACCATTATTCATTGCTGCACTCAGTACAATAGATAAAATATGGGTTTAATCTAGGTGTCAAACGACTGATGAATAATTATGAAGATGTTGTGTATATATATGCAGTGGAATACATGCATATATACATAGTATATATACATGGATGCAGCTTCAAGGAAAAATGAAATCATGCATTTTGATGCAACAGGGTTGGAACTGGAAAATATCATGTTGAGTGAATTAAGCCAGAAGAAGAAAGACAAACACAGGATGATATCACTTATCTGTGGTATATAGAATACTGGAAGAGAAATTGTACTGTTGTAAAGGGGGGAATGCTGAGATCACCCTTGAACTCAGAGTTTAGAGAGAACAGAGAAGGAAAGAAGTCAAAGGGGTAAGAAGAGAATAGAAAAATAATGGGTGAAAAGGCCTCAGGGCTTCCATTATACTGGTGATATAAATGAGTGGTATAACCATATATATGAAACACAGACTCAACAACACTGATAAAATGAAATCTAAGCTGCAACCATTGGAACTTTTTAACGTTCTTGTCAAGTTGACAGGTGGGGGATGGGGCGGGGTGGGAATAAGGAAGGAATATGGGAACACTGGTGGAGCAATTCCATCACTGCTGGAACAATTGATGTTAAATTTTTGTATGCCTAAATGTCGACCATCAATAACTTTGTAAAACACAGATCTTTAATTAATTTTAATTATTAAAATTAAATAAATTAATAAAGTACAAGACAAATTTCCCAGAATGTAGCATTGAGCATGACACTTGCTCATAGTGCTTATGGTTGCCTTCTATTAGATTAAGAAAGGTTTGTTAACTCTAAGATTCTTAAGGAATTTTATACATTTTAATAATTAGTTAACATCTTGTTTATATTGATTATTCTATGTCTTATAAGTGTTTATTTACATTCAGAGATTTTGAATTACAATCTTTTACTTAATGCAAACACTTAAGCACTATATATATTTTCTAATATAAAATCAATATTCCCTTTATTATAATAAAACACTGTACCTTTAAAAAAAATTCTAGGGGCTGGAGCGATAGAGCGGGTAGGGCATTTGTCTTGCACACAGCCGACCTGGGTTCGATTCCTCTATCCCTCTCAGAGAGCCCGGCAAGCTACCGAGAGTATCCCGCTTGCACAGCATAGCCTGGCAAGCTACCTGTGGCATATTCGATATGCCACAAACAGTAACAACAAGTCTCACAATGGAGACATTACTGGTACCCGCTCGAGCAAATCGATGAACAATGGGACGACAGTGTGGCAGTGCAGTGCTACTGTGAGATACAATCACAAAGCTTTCATGATCGGATTTCAGTCATACAGAGTGTTCCAACACCCATCCCTTCACCACTGTACATTTTCCACCACCAGTATTCCCCGTATCCCTCCTGCCACCCCCCCCCACCCAAGACTGCCTCTATGGTAGGAACTTTTCTTCTCTCTCTCTCTTTCTCTCTCTCTTTCTCTCTCTCTCTCTCTTTGATCTTTGTGGTTTCCAATATTGATACTGAAAGGTAAAATGTGACTTTTTAATATAAGAGATATTATCACTTTCATATCGATATGAATACAAGTAGATTATCCAAATGATACTAAAAACATACAAAAATGACACCATGCTAAAACTTGGGGCAAAGAGCTACCACATTACATAGATGACATAAGCTAATTCATAAGCCTGTCTATAACAGTTTTCTCCTACTGCAGAAAGGGAAGTCTTTGTCTTATGGGCTAAGATACAACTGAAGTAGGCTTTAACATAGTGTGATTTTGTTAATGTGAAACTCTGGTAGCCAGGGTGCCAGCTGTGTTCACAATTCCAGTGTTGTCAGTTTTAAGCCTGAAGTCCCAAGCGATGAGCAGTGTTTAATATGTCATCCCTTGTTAAATAGCAGCAGACTTGGCGCTAGCCTGTGAAAGATTTCCTGCTGAGCAGGACACGTCAGTTGTCTATAAATAGAACCTGTAAATGGGAAAAAAAATCAAATCACAATTAAAAAAAAGCAAACCAAAGAAACCACAAATTTAAAAGAACCTTTTAAAAGAAAAGCTTCAGAGTACCCTCTGGTTACATTTAATAAGGTATTCTCTATTTTTTGATTAAACAAACATTTGGAAACTGCTATTTGCATAGCCTCCATAGTATAAGCTAAATAAATGTAAATTACAAAGGAATCAGTAGTTAATATGCCCTGCCCTTGAGGAGCTTATCTTTCTTTAATAAGTATCCTCTAATCAAAGCAAATAAGATAAATTATTCCCTTTTCCTCTTCTTTCTCTTAAATTTACATTAATGTACTTTCTCATAGGGTTAAAGTATTTCATTGAGTTTTTTTGAAGTAAAACAGGTTTTATTTGGAGGGTTTTGAGGTGTGGAGGGGGGGAGAGAGAGAGATTGAGAGAGAGAGAAAAATGTGCTCAAGGGAGAATTCGGGCTTCTCCAAGGGTGGAGAGAGCCCCTACACACATAACAGCATTAGACACAAAAGCATGAAAGCACATCTCAAGAGGGGAGATGCAGGTGACACATGTGCTTGGGCACCGAATGTATTCGGTCATGTGGGCACAAGCAGCACATGGGCTCAGGCAGCATATGCACCTCACTGAGTTTTATGTTAAATTGAAGATATTCTTTATCCAGAGGAAATATCCAGGGCTAAACCCAAAAATGTAATTATGAAGCAAGAACGACCTTTTGAGATCAGCAGTTCAACTCCCACATCAGTCAACTAAGTCACGGATGCCCAGAGATGGTGGGATTGGGTCTTCTTGCCATCCATTCAGTGAGTGGTAGACCTAGGACTAATATCCTGTACTATTTTCTTCCTTCTCAAGATTGCAAGTCACATGTTAATAATAACATTCTTCATTGTTTCAGTATAACAAGTTTATTTGAAATCTTCAGAGTTTCATCTGTGGAATATAGAACAACAGAGTAGGAGAGTAATACCCAAGAATAGTAGTATATAATACCAGGAGGTTGGCTCCATAGCTTGGAAGCTGGCCTCACACGCTGGGGGAAAGTCATCCCAGATAGAGAAGGGAACACCAAGTAATATGTGATTGGAGATCCTGTGCGGGAAGGGAGATGCGTGTTGAAAGTAGACTAGAAACTGAACAGAATGACCACTCAATACCCCTATTTGGAACCACAACACCCAAAAGGAAAGAGAGATATCAAATTGGAATGCCCCACTAGAGAGGCGGGGTGGGGTGGGGGGGATGGGACTGGGTTGGGTGGGAGGGATACTGGGTTCATTGGTGGTGGAGAATGGACACTGGTGGAGGGATGGGCTCTTAAACATTGCATGAGGGAAAAAGAAGCACAAAAATGTGTGAATCTGTAATTGTACCCTCACTGTGACTCACTGATTAAAAAATAAATTAATTAAAAAAAAGAAATCTTCAGAGTTTGATATGCTTTACTGTGACCCCAAAATCATTCTCAGGTATTCACAACTCTCTCAGGTCTCCTCAACTTCACTGTGCTGTACAACAAAAATGGACACTATCATGTAGCACTGTAGCACTGTCGTCCCGTTGTTCATCGATTTGCTCGAGGGGGCACTAATAACGTCTCCATTGTGAGACTTGTTGTTACTGTTTTTGGCATATCAAATATGCCACGGGTAGCTTGCCAGGCTCTGCCATGTGGGTGTGATACTCTCGGTAGCTTGCCAGGCTCTCCAAGAGGGAGGGAGGAATCAAACCGGGTTGGCCACGTGCAAGGCAAACACCCTATCCACAAGGCAAACGTCCTACCCACAAGGCAAAAGTCCTACCTGACAGTAGTATAAGCATCATAAAATTTAGTATCAATGATATAATTGTACTAACAATAAAATCATGAAAGAAACTCAAAAATCAATAAATTCTATGTAAGGCTTTCCCTAATATTTATTACTTGTATTCATTACTAACCCCAGAAATGTAGTGACAATCATAAATCATTGCTTTCTCAGGATTGTAGGATTGAAAAGGAGCTCCACTGGCTCTTGACATTATTAAGTTTTTCTTTGGAGAATCTGGAAGTAGGTGATAGAAAAAGAAGTACATCCCAGGTGATTTCTTCCATCTTAACATATGATATTTCATCTAAAACACATTATTCTAACCAAGGTTCTTGTAAATATTGAGGAAAGATGTGAGCTTTATCTTCACCAAACTGATGTAGGCTAGATAAACTGTACCAACAATTTTAAAATTAAGAAATTAAAAAATCACTGTATCAAAAAAAATCACTGTATCATTGTATCACTGTCATCCCATTGTTCATCGATTTGCTCGATCGGGCACGAGTAATGTCTCCATTCAGCCCTATCACGTGCTAGTGTAGCCCGGTGGCATATTGGGGGCCTTTTCAGGTCAGAGGAATAAAAACCATCATTGTTACTGTTTTTGGCATATCGCGTATGGCACAGGTAGCTTGCCAGGCTCTGCCGTGTGGGTGTGATACTGTCAGTAGCTTGCTAGGCTCTCCAAGAGGGATGGAGGCTTTGGGGGCAGCAACTAATCGCCTTTACAGGTTTTCTCAGCCTACCAAATGCAAACTTTTGGTCGACTGACATGTTGTAATGATCTGCACACTGACAAACACGCACCTGACTGCATCTCTGATATAATTTATTATTATTAAATTGTACTATATAATAAAATATACTAAGTACTATACATAAAAGTACCATGAACTTTCAAATTTTAACAAAAATGGCAAATATAAACTTATAAAATAAAAAAATTAAAATTAAAAAATAGTGGTGGGATTGGTGTTGAAGTACTGAATGTAAACAATTATTGTGAACAACTTTATGAAAAATCTAAATTTAAAAAAATTTTTAAAAAGTAATGCAGAGGAGCCGGAGCAATAGTACAGTGGGTAGGGCCTTTACCTTCCACGCAGCTGACCAGGGTTCAATCCCTTTCATCCCATATGGTCCCCCAAGCACTGCCAGGAGTAATTCCTGAGCACAGAGCCAGGAGTAACCCCTGAGAATCGCTGGGTATGACCCAAAAAGCAAAAATAAATGCAATGCAGAGTTCATGCCTGCTTCAATCAGTAGCTGAACAAATAGTAGTACTCCTACATTTAAAAAAAGTGTGTTTAGCTGAATATGTTCACTTAGAGGGGGGAGGGAGGGACGGGAGAGTAGGAAGGGAAGGAAGGGAAGTGGAGGAAGGGGAGGAAGGGGAGGGAAGGAGGGACAGTGACTCTGAATGGGAATGAGCTGATTGAGGGGTAGTCCACTGTGCTATTCTAGGATCACCTGGATCTTGAACAGCCAAAGCAAATCATAGTGCTTACAGAGTGCTTGTTTCTAAAACAAGTAGGGCTATGTTCCACATAAATTGAGAGGGCCGTTGCAATTAAATTTTAATTGAAATGTAAAAATAGGATTAAAAATAATTTAAAAATAGAAGACATGATATCATCCTTTGGAATTTTACATTCTTTTAAGAAAGGTAGATGATAAACTTGTAATAAATATATAAACAAGATAATTTCAGGTAATTATAGCAACTAACAAGAAAAAACGTTGTTTTCTGATTATAAGTTACTGAGAAATCAATTTGGAATGGAAATCATGTTGGTTTACAGTAAGCAAAGAAGAGCTCACTTGTGAATATGACATGCTTCAATAGCCCATAAATATAAACTGTTGATCTCCAGTAGACTATTGCATGTTCAGTGAGGTGATTTGCATAAATTTGGGTTACAGAAAAAATGTTATTGATTATGCATTTGGATACATTAAAAGCTATTCTATCACTAGAGACAAGTTTATAACATATTTTGATGTTCATTTTAATTTTAATTTTAAAATACTATGAAGATGGAGCAATAGTATAGTGGGCAGGGCATTTGCCTTGCCCACACCGGACCAGAGTTAGATCCTGAGCCTGCCAGGAGCAATCCCTGAATGCAAAGCCAGGATTAAAACCTGAGCACAGCTGGGTGTGCCCCCAAACAATACTATGTGAAATTTTATCTCTCCATCCCCTACTATGTAGTATTTCTTGCCTATTGACCAATTTTTTTATTCTATGGAAATTATAGGAAGAATAGAAAGTGCTGTAATAAAAAATGAAGAGAATAGCAAGGTTAAAATGTGACATATGTATGGATGCTAAATGAAAAATAACTTGCACTGAGAAATAGTTCTTTGGTATTTAATGATCAAATAGAGCTTTCTTTTCTATTGGTAGATATTTAAGATTGGATTCAACCCCAATCATATGGTTTTGATATTCTCCAGCATTTTCAATAAATTCATGTTCAATGGAACTTTTTTAAAGATCTCAAATTTCTTATTTTGTTTGTTTGGTTTGTTGAGGTTTTTTGTTTGTTTGTTGGGGAAGGTTCACACCCAGAGGTGCTCAGGGCTTACTCCAGGTCTGCACTCAGGGGTCACTCCTAGCAGGCTTGGGGGACCATATGTGCTGCCAGGATGCAACCTGGGTCAGCCACGTCAAGTAAGCACCCTACCTACTATACAATTACTTCAGCCTAGATCTCAAATTTCTCAGAAACATTTTGAAGTGCCTGTTCTACTGCATAGAATCCATCCACCAGCTCATCCTTCATGCTTAAGATAATAAAATTCTTGAATGCTAAGGGGAAAATTATGTTTAATTGAAGATACATTAAAACTTTTTAAAATTATGAATGGAATTATTGCTAAGTCTATTTGTATCATATTCTTTCATAAAAAAATGGATCACATTTTTACTTTGCCTCTCAGAGTCAGTTGTACTTTTCTTAGCTGAGAAATACTAAGGCATCACATATTTCTTTGAAATATATTTACCTGTATTGAAGCCTAGATGTACCCTGGGAATGACATAGGATAAAATCTTATTAGTCCTAGACTATTATTAATCTCTTAATCTTTAAGGTAGTATAGTCTTCTAACCTGTTTTAAGGTAGCCTTTAGTCTAGTAAGATGGCATGAAGCAAATAAGTTTAAATAAAATACAGTCATTGCTATTAAAAAGTTAATACATAATACGTTGGAACCATAAAGAAAGAAACTACTTTAGCAGGGTGTTGTATAAATAAATGTTTTGGAGATGGTTGAGGATGGCTTTGCTTACAGTGAGCAAGAGCTGAGATATTATTCCAGGCAGAGTTAGAGTATGATTTTAAAAGTACCTGTGCAGGACAAACTATATTAAGGGAATAGAGTAAGAAGTTACTATTGGCATAGCACAGAACTGCGGAAAAATTTTGAACTGAGAAAGTCTGTGGCCATATTAAAATATCACATTCTAAGGATTATGATGATTATCTTAATTATGATAGAATGTGGCCTTATGGGAAACAAGATGACACAAAATGTGCAAAATAACCTTAATTTCTGAAATAGATACAAATAGAAAGTCTTAAGTTTAAGAAAATGGTGATAAGGGGGTATTATAGAAAAGATAACACACCTAAAAGCACAGAAGTATAACTGGCAAGATTTGAAACCTGATTAGATGTGGAGGGAAAATTCTAGAATGGCTGTAGTTTTTAGGTAAAGATAGAATTCAGACATATTTGTACTGCATGGTAAGGGAAAAGGTTGGAAGGATGTAGAAGGAATTCAGTTTAGTGGCTTGTTGAAACAGTTAAGTAATATATCGATGAAACATGAAAAGGAAAAGGGAAGATGACTGTCAATGTGCCAGAAGTTTAAAGTAGAGTTTTCAAATTTACAAGAGAAAAATAAAATTAATAGCAATTTGGTAAAAGGCAAAAGATTTATATGATCTGAAGGGAAACCAGAGTATAAAATTAATAGTAATTTTGAAATCTGACCTTCTGTTTGCTGATGCAGCACCTCGGGTGAGGCTTGCTTCTGGGTGATATCACTAGGCCTATTCTGTAATGAGTAATCAAATCCCTTCCTACAGGGTGAGTTCCGGCAGCCTCCACACCTTTCCTGTGTTATTAAGGGCTACTAAGGACTCACACCACCCGCTGCATGCAGCCACTTATGGAGCTGCATGACAGCTCTTCTCAACAAATTACACGCTGTTCATAGTTATTTTTCCTTTCATTCTGTGACAATGGGCAGAAAAGATTGAGAGTAACTTCCAACCTAATCCCTCAGTATCTTCCAGAGGGGCAGTAACTACAAAGACTCACTCTTCAGCACAAGAACACTAGAAAACCAATGGGGGAAACTCATAGAATCCTGCCAAATTCAATGAGTTAAAACAGTATCACCGAAGACATAAACAGCAACAGCAAATCCTCAGTGTCTTTAGTGACACTATGATGAGGATATTCAATGAGCTCAAAGAAACAATAGCACAGGTAGTCAGCAAAGCACAAGAAATTATGAGAGTCAATATAAAAAATGACCACAGTACAAAATGACAGAAATTAAAAACATGATAAGTGATATAAAGAATTCTATAGAAGCTCTGAACAGCAGAATAAAGCAAACTGATAAAAAGATGAAGGAGCTCCAAGAAACCAATAGGAAGGAACGAAGGTGTAAAATAGTCTGAAAAAAAAATGAACAGCATACTAGAGAATTAGTAAATGAGTTTAAGAGGAACAATTTAAAAATCACCAGGAAAAAATCAGTTAATAAAAAATAAAAATCACAAGAGTCCCTGAAGAACAGGAAGGCAACTGTGATGAAGGAACAATAGTTAAAGAAATCATCCATAAGAACTTCCCAGAGTTGGGGCTGGAGCAATACAATAGCACAGCGGGTAGGGCATTTGCCTTGCACGAGGCCGACCCAGGTTCAAATTCCAGCATCCCGTATGGTCTCCTGAGCACCGCCAGGGATGATTCCTGAGTGCAGAGCCAGGAGTAACCCCTGTGCATCGCCGGGTGTGACCCAAAAAGCAA
The DNA here is from genome assembly GCF_027595985.1 of Sorex araneus. Classification (NCBI taxonomy): domain Eukaryota; kingdom Metazoa; phylum Chordata; class Mammalia; order Eulipotyphla; family Soricidae; genus Sorex; species Sorex araneus. The sequence continues at coordinate 150,465,923 of NC_073313.1, read as the reverse complement.
AAAAAAAAAAAAAAAAAGAACTTCCCAGAGTTAAGGATTACATGCTCCTCCAAGAAATCCAAAAACTCCCAGTGAAAAAAGACCCAATTAGGAAAACTCCAAGACACATTATACTAAAAGGGACAAAATTCAAAGATACAGAATATAGAATGCAAGTAACATCACTGTATCACTGTCATCACTGTCATCCCGTTGCCCATCGATTTGCTTGAGCGGGCACCAGTAACGTTTCCATTGTGAGACTTGTTGTTACTATTTTTGGCATATCAAATACGCCATGGGTAGCTTGCTAGGCTCTGCCGTGTGGGCGGGATACTCTCGGTAGCTTGCCCTGCTCTCTGAGAGGGACGGAGGAATCAAACCCGGGTCGGCCATGTACAAGGCAAATGCCCTACCTGCTATGCTATTGCTCCAGCCCCACAATGTAATTACCACTATATATTTTAAAATCTATATTTTAAAATTTAGATGTGATACTCCTAGCATAGCTCTTTCAATTCCTCTTTGGGATACCTGAATAGAGTTCTCATCCTTTTTTCTATTAAAATGACAGAGAAAATTTGAAAATTTTAGTAATTTTGGGGGGCCTTCGGGGCCGCACCTGGCAGTGCTCAGGGCTTAAACCTGGCAGGGCTCAGGGGACCATACACGGTGCCAGGGATTGAACCTGAGTTAGCCATATTCAAGGCCACATGCCCTACCCATTAAAAGTAACATACACAAAGGAAAGCCCAAAAGCTGTACAGTAGATCTATCAAATGAGAGTTTATGGATGAACCACAGGAATATGAAGGATATAGTACAAAAACTCAACAAAATGAACTCCTCACCAGGAATACTCTAAACAAATAGATTATCATTCAGATTTTAAGAAACTATACAGAGCTTCATGGACAGGCAACAGTTTAGGTAATTCATAGCCTTGAAACCAGTTTTACAATAAGCATTAGAAGAGCTCCTTTAAAGGACAGGAGAAACTTCCCATCATGTGGCATTGAGTATGGAACTCACTAATGTCGTGTATGGTTTTCTTCCACTGGATTCACTTGTATCACTTGTCTTCCCATTGATATTCAATTTGCTTAAGTGGCGCCAGTAACATCTCCATTTTTCCCTGTCACATGCTAGTGTAGCCCAATGATATCTCCTCACTCCAGGAACAGGAAGAGCCTCAAACCGTTCATTCAGGGTTTTGACGAAAAAGTCTGAACATTTTGTTGGTGGGCAGCCATGCGGTCTTTTTACGTCCTGTGGAATCCAGTCGGTAATAGCTCTAGTCCAGCGGTCATCTCTGAATTGCAGATTTTTGATGTCTTGGCAAACGAGACAGCGTCCCTGATTCTTGACCATTGACGGAGGTTAGAACTCCGGATTCCTTCTCTCACTTGAGTGAGAGTGAGATGTGATACTCCTAGCATAGCTCTTTCAATTCCTCTTTGGGATACCTGAATAGAGTTCTCATCCTTTTTTCGTAAGGCCCAGGTCTCTGAGCATACATTAGTGAAGGAAGAATGGTGGAATCGAAAAGATGTGCCTAGAGTCGGAGGTCCTTCATCCTCTTAACCACTTCTTCGATGCTCTTGAAGACGTTCCACGCTGCTCTCTTCCTCCTGTGCAGTTCTGGCGCCAAGTCATTCCTCATGTTGAGTTCTCGACCCAGGTACACATAGCTACTGCATTCAGAAATGTTCGTTCCATTGAGAGCAAATAGAGAGTCAGGGACTAGGTCATTTTTCATGAGCATCGTCTTGTTGAGGTTTAGCTGCAGTCCGACCTTTCCACATTTAGCTAGCATTTGTGCTGCTTGGCTAATGTTTGGTATTATGAGAACAATGTCATCAGGGAAGCAGAGGTGGTGTAGTTGCTGACCGTCTATCTTCACTACCATTCCTTCCCATTCCAGTTGTCGCATGATGTTCTTGAGGTTGGCACTGAAAACTTTCAGTGAAATGGTATCGCCCTGCCGAATCCCTCTCTTTATGTCAATGCTCACTTCCTTGTAGAATGGTGAGATCCTGGTGGTGAATCTGTAATACAGCTCACAGAGGACCTTGATGTACTGAGTTTGAACGCCCAGTTTGGCTAGGGCTTTGATGACCACTTCAGTCTCAACAGAATCTAAGGCCTTCTTTAAGTCAATGAACGTTAGACAGAGTGGCATCTTGAACTCTCGCGAAACTTCAATGAGTTTGGTCACCATGTGGATATGGTCGGTTGTGCTGAATCCTTTTAGAATCTGGCTTGCTCACATGGTTGTCCTTCACCTAGTGTTCTTCCTATTCTATTCAGGACGACACGCGTGAACAACTTGTAGACGACAGACTGCAGGCAGAATGGGCGATAGTTGCCGATGTCGTGGATGTCTCCCTTCTTGTACAACAGGACGGTCCTGCTGGTTTTCCACTGGGATGGATCCTTGCATTCAGATAGGTAGCATGTGAAGAGCTGAGCCAGTGTATTGATGAGTACTGATGGCAAATTCTTCAGTTGTTTGAGTCTGACTTTGTCTGGACCAGGTGCTGTATGCGTCTTTACCAATGAAATGGCGTTTCGGATTTCGGAAGGGAGGATGTTAGGAACTACATATTCATCCTGCAGAATTTGATATGTGGGCAGGTGGACATGGCTGTCAAAGAGATCCGAGTAGAAATCATGAATAATCCTCTACATTGCCTATCTGAAAGATGTGATAGATCCATCAGGGCATTGGAGGGCAGTCATCTTGGTCTTGTAGTTGGCGAAGGACAGGCCTGCCTTGCAAATACATTTCCCTGCTTCTGCCGCATTGGCCAATACTACTGCTCTTCTCTCTTTGAGGTTTTCCTTTATCACTTCTCTGCACAGCTTGTCGAGCTCAGACATTAGCTTGTGATTGCCTGAGGTTCGCACCAAACCATGTTGACGAATGAGCTCGAGAGTTTCCGGAGACAGGCGTCTGTTTATGACTTTCTCACTCTCGGCATTCTTCTCGCAGTCATGGAGGTCCTGAACCAGTCTATCATATTCCTTGTCAATGTTGTCAAGGATGGCATCTTCCCACGTTGCCGCAATAGTGCCAATGAGCTCCCAGTTGGTGATCATTCTGGGAGTTCCCTTCTTAAACTTTGCAGACCTTTCTCCCCGCTCTGTGAAATAGAATTTTGCACGAAGGAGACGCTGGTCCGATCCCGTTTGGAATTCTGGGACAACAGTGACATCAATCAGGCAAAACCTTGATTGAACATGATGTGGTGAATTTCACTAGGGAACTGTCCACCAGGAGTCTCCCATGTCCAACGTTTAGATTAGGCCTTCTGGAACTGTGAGTTTCCATGGATGGTCTTGGTTGACATGATGAACTCAGACAGTCTTTCACCCTGACCATTCCCTTCTAGGCCATGGTTCCCAATGTGGAGTTCTTTGGGCGACCTTCTCAGTCCTATCTTGGCATTAAAATCACCAACAATGATCTTGTAGAAGGCGTGGTCTTCTTTATGGAATCTCTCCACTGGATTAATCAAGATTAAAAACACTCTACAACACTGATAAACCAGGAATAGCACACCAGATTGGATGATATGTAATGTACAAGTCAACCAATCTTCATTAATGAGATATAAATACAGAAAACAACCTGTAACAACATGTAAGTAATCTCTTATATAAGGGCTTAATGGCTCCATCGTGAAATACAACAATCTTCACTAACTTTCTCCTAAGGAAACATTTTTGATCATTCTTGTAGGAAATTATATGTAATAAGAAATATAAAATAAAATATTAAGGGCCTGCTATGTGGGCAGGCTTAAGGGGTGGTTGGGAAAATTGGAGATAATGGTAGTGGGAAAGTACAATGGTGGTGGGATTGGTGTTGGTATATTGAATGTCTGTAATAAATCATCATGAACAACTTCATAAATCACAGTGCTTATATAAAGTATAAGGGGAAAGTAAAGTGTTTTAAAGGAAGGTTAAAAACATATAACACTTAGGGGCTGGAGCAATAGCACAGCAGGTAGGGCGTTTGCCTTGCAATCGGCCCACCCGGGTTCAATTACCAGCATCCCATATGGTCCCCTGAGCACCGCCAGGGGTAATTCCTGAGTGCAGAGCCAGGAGGAACCCCTGTACATCGCTGGGTGTGACCCAAAAAGCAAATATATATATGTACATATATATAGCACTTAATCATCAGTAATTGATGTTTATTGATTTTCTAATAATTCGTTTTTGTTCCATTAAGTGTTATTGGACCAAGTGATATGACATGAATTTGTTGTTGTATTCCTGCCAAGGGGATAGGCTCTGGGGAAGGTAGGAGGGAACCTGGAGACACTAGTGGTCGGATTAGTGTTGGAATGTTGTATGACTGAAAAAATACTCTATCATGAACAACTTTGTAAATCCTGGTGTCTCAATAAATATTCCTGATAAAACATAATTTAGAGAAAAGTAAAATAAGGAAAAGAAAAATAAATAAAATATTGAATTTTCTGTGAAACTTCCAGAACAGGATTTAGCAACCCATTGAAGATGTCTAGCTAAAGAGAAAATTGTTGTAGTTGTCTGTATATGATAGCTAAAGACAAGACATGAAAAAGTCATCTGTAGACACCACCTCAAGTTAGAAAAGAGATGCAAGGCGAAAATCTTCAGGAACAATATTTAGGTCACAGATATAGGAAAATAAGCCAGCACTAGAAATCGAGAGAAAAAATGGTCACAGTAACAGTGTACAATAGAAGATTAAATAAAAAAAAGGAAAAAGAGAGTCAGAGAAAGGGCAAAGCGACAAAGAAATGTGTCAACCTTAGAGGCAGACTGGGAGGTGGGGAGGGAAATAGGACATTGGTGGCAGGAAATAAACACTGGTGAAGGGACAGATATTGAAATATTGTATGATTGAAACTCAACCATGAATAACTTTACAACTGTGTATCTCATGGTGATTCAATAATTTTTTTTTAAAAGGCCAGAGTTGTTGGAGGAAAACTACAAAAGATGGGGACATTTAAGAAGAGGTAGTGCTTAATGGGATAACTCCTGGGTTAAGGAGATAAAAACTGAAATGTACATAGCAATAAATCAGTTGGTGATTTTGAAGAGAGTAATTAATGTTTTGAAGCCACACCAGGAATTAGTCAGGACATACTCCCGACTCTGTTAACAGGAACTGCTCATAAAGGATCTCAGGGGACTATATGTAGTGCCTGAGATCACCAGGGTCGGCTGCATTCAAGGTTAGTGCCTTAAGTCTTGTACTGTTTCTTAGGATCTGAAAGAGTAATTTCGATTAGGAAAGCATTTTATAAAGAAGTTTACTATAAGTGGGGTTTTTTGGAAGGGGTCTCCCTAGTGCTGCTCAGAAACCCAGAGACCTCTTCTAGTGGGTCTCAGGAGCCTCCTGAGTTGTACCTAGTGATACTTGGGGAACCCATTGGTACTGGGGATCAAACTGGGCTCAATGGCATGCAAGGCAAACACTTTAACTCCTGTACTGTCTATCACTATGGGTTTGAAAACTGGCTCTGAGAAAAAAGACACTGATAGAATCTAATTCTTTTAATAATTTTTTAAATAAGTTTAGCTGTGAGTGGGGAAGAATAAAATAGGGCTGCAACGGGTGCGAGAGACCAAGGAAGTACATAAAAGTAGGAATTTAAAAAGCTGACAGGAAGGAGTCAGTAAACATGGAAAGGCCGAAGAAAATAAAGGACAAAAATCTCCAAGAAGCTTGGAAGTGATAAAATCCAGAGAAAAAGGAACTTTAAAAAAGATAAGGCATTTAACTATGATGATGATGATGATGATGATGACTTAAATATTATAAGAATAGCTATTATTCATCAAACAATATGTGTCAGTTATGTGCCTAGTGCTTTAATTGCATTGTTATTTAATCTCTTATAAATGCAAATGGATGGATCTTATAATTAGTCCCCTTTGCAGATGAAAAAATCAAATCACATAAAGGTTGTTCATCCAATACTGCAAAACTAATAGTTGTTTAAGCTGGGATGTAAATCTAGATTTTTTGATGCCATAAGTTATTAATAATTTTCTAGACACAGTTGTATTAGTATGGGAATAGTTAAATACACTTGGTCCTATATAAGACTCTTCTGGACACACATTGCACAAGACTGAGTCATCCGGGGCACTCTGGAGTGAGGCAGGTTAGCCCAGTGCCTGCCCAAACAGCCTCAGTAGCCAAAAGCTCCCACACTCCACAATTGCTGCCAAGCCCTCTGCCTGACTTCACCAGCTTGGGCCAAACCTCACTCAGACAGAAATTAATCTGCTGAAAAATTCAGGTATGTAGTTTTTGTGACTGAAATCTCAAAGCTTTCACAGAGTCTTCATGGACAACCTTCTCCCATTTCCCTGTACTCCCGAAAGCCCAGGCAGTCACACACACACACACACACACACACACACACACACATGCACACACACACATGCACACACACACACACCAATGCTGTCACCCAGTTAAAAATTTGACTCCAGCTGTATCACACCCTTAAAATTCTGGATTTCATGGAGCATGCAGCTGCATTTGCACCTGCATGACATCTCAAACTCTACAACACTGATAAATCAGTAGTAGCACACCAGATTGGACAGGATGTAACATAGAAGGTGACCAGTCTCCATTAACAAAACATAAACACAAAAGTCTTTTTTTTAACTTTTTATTAAATCACCATGTGGAAAGTTACAAAATTCTCAGGTTTATGTCTCAGTTATACAATATTCAAACACCCATCCCTTCACTAGTGCCCATATTCCACCACCAAAAACCCCAGTATACCCCCGCCCCCACCCCTTACCCCCTACTGTATAACTAATGAATTTCACTTCATTTTCTCTTACCTTGATTACGTTCCATATTTCAACACAAAACTCACTATTGTTGTTGGAGTTTCCACCCAAGAGAGACAGCCCTACTACCAAGGATACATTTGATAATTAGTTTTCCATTGCTGGGAATGAAGAGATATGTAGCCCCACTGCTCCAAGTACATAATTCTTTTTTTCCTTTTTCCTTTTCCTTTCTTCCCCCTCATTCCCCTTCCCGCACCTCATAGTATGGTGTACGACACTCCGCATTTCTCCCTGAAAATGGGAAACAACCTGGAAAGAGGGATATTTCCTCTTTTCGGCCGGCGTGGGGCTTTTGCTTAGTTCACAGTCCAGAGAGGTGGCTGCTACAGTAATAACCTTCAATATTTCAACAAAAACTTACTGTTATTATTTGGAGTTCCCCCCCCCAAGTCAGACCTGTTCAAAAGGAACCGTTTCACATTGCTGACAATTATAGATGTTCAGTCGGTTTTGGATTTCTGTATGAAGTCCAGGGAAAATTCTGCCAGAAATTGCATAGCCCAGCTCACAGTCCCAGTGCATTGCTGTAAGAAGTCTCTGGAATCAAAGTCTTTAGGCGCAGAGGGTCCGCTTCACTCTCAGCAGCTCCGAATTTATCTGGGCCGAGGGCGTGCCGATTACACCCCTTTCCCATGAGTCCCTAGGAGCCCCAAGTGTAAAAATCGAATACCTCTGGGTTTGGAGTCTTAGAAGATGGCGCCTACCATGTGGGTGCCGCCGCCACCACCATTTTCTGTGCAGGAAGACAGGGTAGGGAGGAAAAATCCACCCCCGGGCAGCACAGAGTTGCAGCTCAGTTCTCAATCCCCGTGCATTGCTATTAGAAGCTGCGCTGGATGCCCGAATGTGTTAGGTCTCTGGAATCAAAGTCTTTAGGCGCAGAGGGTCCTAAACACAGAAGTCTTAACCTGTAACAACATCTCAACAATTTCTTATAAAAGCACTTTATGGCTCCATATGAGATACAACGATTTTCACTTTCTTCTAAAGAAACATTTTTAATCATTCTATTGACCAATTATTGATAGCAAGCAATATAAATTAAAGGCCTGATTTGGTGGTAGGTGTAAGGGGTGGTTGGTAAAATTGGAGACAATAAATGGAAGGTGTAATGATGGTGTGATTGGTGATAGAATATTGAATGCTTATAGCAATAAATAAACGAAAGTATTTGGTCCTTGCTGCTTATTAAGTAGTGTTAAAGTAAAGGCACCGTTTGTTTTCTGGTAGTGTCAAAGGGAGGAACAGTGTATATTTGAGCTTCAAGTGCTGCCTATCTACTTCTCATACCATTTTCTCATTCTTCCTTTGGCATATCCTACATTGAGGATGCAGGGTTATTGATCACATCACTTAACAATACCATTAAGATGGATTGCTAAAAGTTGCTTTATTCTTTAACTTCCTACCCTGATCCAACTGCTCTTAAGTTATCATTCTCTAGTATAAATAAGTACCAGGAGGTTGTCTCCATGGCTTGGAGGCTGGTCTCTCATTCTGGGCAACTCAGAGAAGGGAACACCAAGTAAAATGTGATTGGAGGTCATGTGGGGGAAAGATAATGCGGGCCCAATATAGACTAGAGACTGAACACAATGGCCACTCCATACCTTTATTGCAAACCACAACACCTAATCAGAAAGAGAGAACAAAAGGGAATGCCCTGCCATAGTGGCAGTGTGGGGTGGGGGGAGACAGGACTGGGGAGGGGGGAGAGGGATGTTGGGTTTACTGGTAGTGGAGAATGGGCACTGGTGAACGGATGGGTTATCAAACTTTGTAAGGGAGAAACATGAGCACAAAAATGTATAAATCTGTAACTGTACCCTCACGTTGACTCACTAATTAAAAATAAACTATTAAATTAAAAAAAAACAAAGAAAGTAAAAAAATGTTAGAATAAAATACATAAATTTAAATATCTGTTACATAATATTATCACTACTTATCTCTGAGGTTTGATGTTATTAAGCACAGAAATAAACCTTTAACTAGCTTAAAAAAAGTTATCATTCTCACATATTGTCTTTATGAATTCATACACGAAATCATTTGACTTTCTTTGCATCTCAGGAAAAATTTTAAACACAGAATTACTTCTAACAAGTGTCAAATGATAGGAACCCTAAGTATCACATTTATCCATCACATTATATTAGCTGCTTATGCATCTTAAAGTTACCAAGTTATTTATCAATTGTATCTTAATGAAGAAAAAAAGTATGCTGTATATCATATTTAGTTCAATATGTTCTGAATTTGTGTGGAAGATATTTCTCTCCAGTTTGTTTAAACTGGATTTGAATCACTATTAATGTCAAACTAAACAACTATATTTTGTGTATTGACTCCTTTCCAAATGATAATAAGCAAGTATTAGACTGATGGATAAATTCTAAAAATAACGCTTCTCTAGCACATTCTTGTAAGTTATTTATAATTACTTTGAGACAAATGAAAATTAAAATCCATTTTGGTAGTGAGTTAGATTTTCAATTCTATTTAATTTGTGACATGTTCTCAATGAAATTCTACTCTGCAATTACAAAAGGTGATTGAGAATAGTGAAATAAATCAGGAAGTGAAAAATAATCACTGGATGGCTTCACTTTTATATGGAATATGAATTATCAAAGCGAATACATTTGGTAGGAAGAACAGGTTGGAAGTACTTTTTCATGGTGTGATGGTACTAGAAATTTGGTGGTGGGAACAGTATATCTTATGAATAGGGAAAGGGACAAAGCTAAAGCCCTGAAATTCTGTTGCACTGTAAACTAATAATTAAAAATTTTAATTAAGCTGGCCTCACATGCTGGGGGGAAAGGCAGCCCGGATAGAGAAGAGAACACCAAGTAAAATGTGGTTGGAGATCCCACGCGGGAAGGGAGATGCGTGCTGAAAGTAGACTAGAGACTGAACACGATGGCCACTCAATACCCTTATCGCAAACCACAACACCCAAAAGGAGGGAGAGAACAAAATGGAATACCCTGCCGCAGAGGCGGAGTGGGGTGGGTGGGGGGACGGGATTGGAGGGTGGGAGGGATACTGGGTTCATTGGTGGTGGAGAATGGACACTGGTGGAGGGATGGATTTTCAACATTGTATGAAGGAAACACAAGCACGAAGATGAGTGAATTTGTAACTGTACCCTCACAGTGACTCACTAATAAAAAAAATAAATTTAAAAAATAAATAAAAAATAAAATTAAAAAAGAAAAGATTGTTCTTATTTCCTAAAGAAACAGACTTGCAGGGATATTTCTTTTCTTTTTCTTTTTTTTGGGGGGCTGGGGCACACCAGTAGTGCTCAGGATTTATTCTTGGCTCTATGTTCAGGGTGAGGCTCAGGGTACATAATGGGGTACTGGTGATTGAATCCAGGTTTGTTACATGGAAGGCAAGTGTACTACACACGGGATTTTCTTTGGCCCTCATTTTTATATAAAAATATTTTTTTTAATTTTAGACACCATGATTTATAATACTATAGATAGTGAAATTTTATGCATAAAATTTCCAGCAAAGAACAATAAAGTAGAGATGCCATTTCTGCGTTGTGTTTTTGGGCCCCCAAAGTATATTCCCAGAAATGGTATTTCTGGGTCATACAAAAGCACAATTTCTCGTTTTTTTTTTTCCTGAGGAATGCCCATATTGTTTTCCAAAACGGCTGGACCGTTGGCATTCTCACCAAAAATGAATGAGAGTCCCTTTCTCCCCGCATCTGTGCCAGCACTGGTTGTTCTTGTTCTTTTGGATGTGTGCCAGTGATATCTCATTGTTTTGATTCGCATTTCCCTGATAATTAGCAATGTAGAACATTTTTCATGTGCCTTTTGGTCATTTGTATTTCTTCATTGAGGAGGTTATTGTTCATTTCTTCTCCCCATTTTTAATGGGGTTGGATTTTTTTTGTAAAGCTCTGAGAGCGTTTAATATATCTTTGATATTAAAACTTTATCCTATAGGAATTGGGTAAATAATTTTTCACATTCTATGAGCTGTCTTGATATCTTAGTCACTGTTTACTTTGAAGGGCAGAAGCTTCTTAGTTTTATGTAGACTAATTTGTTTATCTTTCTTTCAACTTGCTTGGCCAGTATTCTTTGATCTTTGAAGATGCCTTTTTCACCATTGTCATGAAAGGTTCTACCTACATGGAAGGTTTTGCTCCATATACTTTATGGATTCAAGTCTGATATCGAGGTCTTTAATACATTTTGATCTGACACAAAAGTCTGGTGTTAGAAAGAGGTCTGAGTTCAGTTTTTGCATGTAGCTGCCCAGTTTTCCCAGTACTACTTGTTTAAAGAGCTTTCCTGGCTCCACTTCATATTTCTTACTCTTTATCAAAGAATATGTGATCATATATTTGAGAGTCTGTCAGGATATTCAATTGTATTCCATTTGTCTTTGTGTTTGTCTTTACTACAATACCATGCTGTTTTAATTATTACCTCATTGTAATATAGCTTGAAGTTGGTAAAGGTGATGCCTCCCATCTTCTTTTTCCCCAGAATTGTGTTAGCTATTCATGGGTGTTTATTGTTCCTTGTGAAGTGCAGGAGTGTTTGATCTATTTCTTTGAAAAATGTCATGGGTCCCCCCCTCATCTTCCCCTATTCCTGGTCGCTTGGCAGTCACATGCACAAACTGCTGCTGGCACCATATAACCTTACTAACAGCCATGATCCAGAGACGCAATATAAATGTCTTGGAAGAGATCACAGAACAATACATCGGAGACATGCTGCCAGACCCCGCGCCAGATTATTTCATTTGGCACAACCCAGAGGGGAATGGGTGAGGCCCCTCCCCACCCCAAAGGCGCCAGCCCCTGAAGCCGTAAACCTCCAGAACTCAACCACCGCCATGCTCACAGCTGCTCTCCACACACTCGGATGTGCCTTACCCAAACTGAAAGTATTCCTGAAACTCTCATACTTTACACCACCAATATACCAAGAGTAGCACACTGTATTTGATTGGGTTTAAAGTAGAAGGCAACCAATCTTAAGGGGAGATATATTTATATTTATACATATATTTATATGCACACAAGCCTCAACCTTTAATACCATGTTACTATCTTATAGAAGAACTTAATGACTCCTGGGCGAAATATAACAATCTTCACACACTTTCCTCTAAGAAACCTTTTCTGTCTCATTTTTAGCTGATTATTCATAACAAGCAATACAAAATAAATTACTTTGGTTCTTCTTTGGGAGCAGGATTTGGGATTTAGAATGGAAATATGGTGGTGGGAAGGTGTAATGGTGGTGAGATTGGTGTTTGAATATTAAATGCAATCAAATATTGTGAACAACTTTATTAAAATAATTATTTTAATGTCATAGGTATCCTTATAGGGACGGCATTGAATATGTATAATGTTTTGGGAACTATTGCCATTTTGATAATGTTAATCTTCCCAATCCATTAGCAGAGCATGTGCCTCCTTTTCCTTTTGCCTGCTTTTATTTCTTAAAGTTATGTTTTGTAGTTTTCTTTGTATAGGTTATTAACCTCTTTAGTTTAACTTATTTTGAGGTACTTGACATTCTGAGATGAAATTGTGAAACTTTTTTTAATATATCTTTCTTCTCTTTGATTATTTATATGTGAAAAAGCCATGGATTTTGGGTATTGATTTTGTAAACCGCCACTTTACTAAATGTGTTTTTACCAGAGGGCAGCGGCACTCTATATCTCCTGCCACTTGCGTTCAGTGGTCTCGGATCACTCCTCCCACTCCAGGGAGGTCAATGGCAATGGGCAGGGGAAGGAAGGAACGAGGGCCAGGCTGGTCGGTATCAATTACAGTTTATTCCAATCTCCTCTCCACTCTCCTCTGATTCCCCTTCTGCTTCTCTCTCTGGATTCCCCTTCGTTCTCCTTCTTGCTCCCCAGCCCACTCTTACAGCCTAGATTATATAGAAATTATGTAGGGTAGGGATACAAAGGTGGGATTGAACATTAACAAATCAACAAAGAGAGGTAAGGCCATTCCTCCAGGAGATTAACTCAAGGACACAATCTCATCTAAGAAGAATACTCCGGATTACTAGGAGATCCGCTCGCTCAAGTGTGGGATTACATTCAGGGTGTGTTGCATTCTTCTTTCTCCAGTTAGTAATCCACTTAAATAGTTGTAGTAAATATAACTGTATCACTGTCATCCCATTGTTCATCGATTTGCTGATTTGCTCGAGCAGGCACCAATAACATCTTCATTTGTCCCTGTCGTGTGCCAGTGTAGCCCAATGTTGTCTGCTCACTCCAGGAACATGAGGAGCATATTGTTGTTATTGTTTTGGGCATATCAAATACATCATAGGTAGCTTGTTAGGCTCTGCCATGAGGGAAAAAATAATAATAATAATAAATTTTAAAAAATAAAATAAAGAGGTCATGCAGCCGCAAATGCAGCCGCATGCTACAGGAAAAATTGCATCACTCTCTTCCGGGAGCTTTTTTTATAGTCTCCGATCTTGGTTGTTGATGAGATTACATAGCGGGGGTGGAGGGGTGGGGGGATTTGTGGGCGTGACTGCCAAGTTACTGGAAAACTGGGGATCTGGGTGGAGGAGGCCCAGTCCGATCGGATAAGCTTGGAGATCTCAGTCACGGGTCCCTCAAACCTGCGTTCCTCTCAAGGTTTCTTCATGGGTGAGGCTAGTCCGAGCATGTGGAGAGTGGCCTTGAGCATGGTTGTGGCTGGGTTCTGGAGGTTTTCAGCTGCCAGGGCTCTGCTTGGAGTGAGGAGGGAAACTCAACCCACCCCCCTCTGAGGGGGCCCCAGTGAAGACAGCCTGGTGCGAGGGCAGTAGAGTAGTAAATTTACTTCTAATATTTCTAACAATGTCACTTTGTATAAGCACAGTAAGAGCTATATAAAGCTTAGAGTTTGTTTCTTCCTGAGGACATCTAACTATATATTCCAGACCACAGTCCTCAGGCCAGGTCAGTCTTCCTAACCCTAGCAGGGTCCTTATCCAGTTACCTCTTTTGGGTTATGACAGAGTTTGTTCATGACAATGCTCTTGACTTATAGATGAGTATTATGGCACTTTGGCCTGGCCCATCTTGATGCCAGTGTAGCTCAGAGCTTGCCCTGGGTCCATTCAGTCCCTTGTCGGGACCCTGCTTTGGGGGTGCTAGGAACTAAGGACAACTGAGACTTAAGTCGAGAAAGTAGATGTCCAGGAGTGAATAATATTCGGAGTCAATGCACTCATTTGTGGAGTATAAAATAACATCACATGAGGCTAACACCCAAGGACAGTAGATACAAGGGCCAGGGGGGATTGCCCCATAGCTGGAAGACTGCTTCATGAGCAGAGGGGAGAAGGCAGATGGAATAGAGAAGGGATCACTAAGAAAATGATGGCTGGAGGAACCAGTTGGGATGGGAGATGCATGCCAAAAGTAGATGATGGACAAAACATGATGACCTTTCATTGTCTGTGTTGCAAGCTATAATGCCCTAAAGTAGAGAGGGATAATGGGGAATATTGTCTGCCATGGAGGCAGGGGGAGGGTGGGAAAGGGGGGATATACCCAGGATATTGGTGGTGGGGAATGTGCACTGGTGGAGGGATGGGTGCTTGATCATTGTGAGATTGTAACCCAAACATGAAAGCTTGTAATTATCTCACGGTGATTCAATAAAATTTAAAAAAAAATAAAAAAATATTAGGAGTCAATTCAAGTTACAAAAGCATAATATTAACTCTCTTTCTGTGTCTATGCAAAAAAGGACATTGCTTTAAAGTAAACTATGCAAAAGATGAGGAAAAGCAATATTTAACTAACAAGTGCAGTGTCCTTAGAAGGATCTGACCTTACAAATCAACAGAATCTGATTAAGGGGAAAAGGTGATTAACTGGTTGAGGAGGAGAGCACAGAGAAGAGTTTACAGATAAATACAGAGGAATGGGAGTGACTTGGGAGCACTGTGATGGGTGTAACCCGATAAACCTAAGCTCCCTGTGGCAAAGGAGAAAGGACAAACCAATGTTATCCTACAACTAAATAAATCTATTGTTTCTAGAAGCTTTTGGTAGAGTCTTGAGGATTTTCTAAGTATAGTATCAGGTAATCTGCAAATAGTCAAAGTTTGATTTCTTCCTTTCCTATCTGTGTGCCCTTGAGCCTCAATATCTTTTTCTTGCCTAACTGCTATGGCAAGTACTTTCTCTACTATACTGAATAGAAGTGACAAGAGTGGGCAAAATTCTCTTGTGCCTGATCTTAAGGGGAAAGCTTTTAGTTTTTCTTATTGAAAAAATGCTTGCTGTGGGCTTGTAGTAGATGGCTTTGACTATAATGAGGAATGTTCCTTCAACTCCTATTTTGTTGAGAGTTTTTAGTCATGAATTGGTGCTGGATCTTGTCAATGCTTTCTATGCATGTATTAATATGATCATATTGTTTTCTCTTTTCTTTTATTAATATGATGTATTATGTTGAGTAACTTGAGAATGTTAAACTATCTTTGCATCCATGGGGATGAAACCTGCTTGATCATGGTGTATGATCTTTTGGGTGAGTCATTAGATTCTATTTGCCAGTATTTTGTTGAGGATCTTTGCATCTGTGTTTCTCAGGGATATCTGCCTGTAATTCTCTTTTTTGTTGTTTCTCTGTATGTTTTGGTATCAGGGTGATGTTTACCTCATAGAAACTGTCTGAGAGTGTTTCTGTTTCTTCCATTTTCTGGAAAATCTTGAAAATGATTGGCAGTAGGTCCTTTGTAAAGTTTTGAAATAATTCACTAGTGAGTCCATCTGGGCCTGGGCTTTTGTTTGGGGAAGAGTTTCCATTACCTTTTCAATTTCCTCAACAGTGATAGGTCTGTTTAGGTATTCCAAATCTTGTTGGTTCAGCCTTTGGAGGTTACAGTAATCCAGGAACTTATTCATTTCCTCATTTTTTTCTTGTTTTGTGGCATAATGATTCTCAAAGTAAGCTTTTTTTTTTGGGTCACACCCGGCGATGCACAGGGGTTACTCCTGGTTCTTCACTCAGGAATTACCCCTGGAGGTGCTCAGGGAACCATATGGGATGCTGGGATTAGAACCCGGGTCGGCCGCGTGCAAGGATGATCCTTTGAATTTCTGTGATTTCTGTTGTGATGTCCCCCCCCCTTTTATTTTTGATTTGCTTTATTAGTGTTCTCTCTCTTTCTTTGTCAGTGTGTTAGTGGTCTATTGTCTGAGGCATCTCTTTTCGTGCACCAGTTGTCTGAATTCTGAGGCGTTCCTGTTTGGGCGTTTTCTTAGTCACCTTTCTGTAGTGACTGGAGTCCCCTTGTGCACCTGGGGACAAAGACATCCCCAATTGATGGATGAAGGAACATGTCCACAGGATGTTAACCAGTGGCACTTTGTCAAATCAATCAGCATTATTATAGAAGGGTTAGGGGAAGCAATTACATATAGGTGTGGTTAAACATTAACATAAATAAGGAACATATTTAAAAGCCCTCCTTCAGGGGAAATTCTCATAGGCGATCCACCCAAGGACAGAATTTCATCTAGGAGCTCTAGCACGCCAGATTCCTTCTAGGAGATCCATCCAAGAGCAGAATTCGATCTAAGAGCATATTATTTTCTCTTTTCCCTTTCTGGTAATCCGTTTAAAGAATCACATTAAATTTTCTTCTTAATAATACTTCTATTCATTTTGTGTAAACACTGTAAGAGATATAGGCTTTTATCCACAAAAGCGTAGATTAAGCTTAAAATGGTCTCTCTGGACTCATGATAAAATGTTAGCTTTTCCTGGGGACATCTCATTATATTTCCCAGACTATAGTCCTCAGGCCAGGTTAGTTTTTCCTAACCCAAATAGAGTCCTTTTCAGTTACTTCTTTTTGGGTCATGACAGTTCTTGTTCCATGACTGTGCTCTTAACTTTATACTTCTTATGACCCTTTGACTGTCCCATGTTGAAGCCAGAGTAGCTTATAGCTTGCGTCAGGTCCATCCAACCCCCTAAGCGGGTTCCACCTTTTGGGTTTAAGGAACTAAGGTGAATCTAAGGGCAACTGAGGCTTAAGTCAAGTAAATATGATGGATGGCCAGGAGTAAATATTTCAGTCAATTATAAAAGCATAGCAATAACTGCCTTCCTGTGTCTATATAAAATTAAAATTGCTATTGAATAAAAATATGCAAAGGACATAAAAAAGAGAGAAAAGCAGTATTTAACTTACAAATACAAGATCCAGAGCCATCAGAAGGTTTGACTTTATAAGTTACAGTGTCTTATTTGGAGATATTTGAGATTACCAGACAGGAGAAGAAGAACACAAAGAAGAGGTTAAAGATAAACATGGAGGTTTGGGAGTGCCCCAGTGGAATTGAGCATGCCCCCAGGAGCACTAGAGTGGGTGTAATTCAATTAATCTAAGCTCCCTGTGGAGGAGAAAGGCCAATCCAACATTAAGCTTAAAATGCTTGGAACTATAGCCCAACATCTCCCCCTTTTCTGTTTGCAACACACACACACAAATTGAAATATACTGACTGGTTATTCCCTCAGCATTGGCTAGTCTTTTCTGAAAGAGGCAGGATCCTATAATCAGTAAAAGGACAGGATAAATAAGGCCTTACTAGTGCTGCAAACAGCCTGAATGATACTTTTGCCACCATGACCTTGGGTCAAGGTCTTGTAAAGCATCAGTTATACCTGGGCTAAGTTTTCATACTGAATTCCTGGGAGTTTTTCTTTAAATACTTGAACAATCTTAACCTGAAGGGAGAGAGTTTCTAGAGACATATTTTTCTTTAAATCTGCAAATGGTATTTAATTTGGTCCCAAGTATGAGCGGACCCATTATATTTATGGTGGGGGAACACAAAAATATGAATTATTCCAGTCACAAAACAGTCTCATTTATTGTTCCAAGATTTGTTGATCCAAGATTTCAACCCACCCCTAGACCTGAGCAGTGCTTGTTGTAAAGTCTCCATTCATTGCTCAACATCCTGATTGACTGTGGCCTGCACTGTCCAGAGGTGGTTAAAATCATTTTGCCACGTTTTGATGAAATGATGCATCTGAAATGAGATTTGAAAATCTGTGACTGCAACAGCAGCATTAATGATCACAGCAATGAGCCCCAGGAGGGTGGATAACGGAGAGTTTAATGAACCATACTTATCCTGTACTTTTACTGTCTTTCACCAGGGGAATGCTGCCATTCTCCGGTCAGGTTTACTGGCAACCATACCTGTGACCTAGCTTTATGTGTTGAGATAAAACATTTTTTGTAAGTGATCAGAAACAGTGAGTAGCAGCGGGGCTTGGTATGACTCCATGCCTGGGAGCAGGGGCAGAGACAGGGGGAAGTTCCAATATGAATGGGTATCCTAGAGAGAAAGTAAAAGGTGTTCCTTCTTTGTTCAGTAACTGAGGTATCTGTGAGTCCTAAGGAGAGGGTAAAAGGAATCATACTTCAAACACAGGATCCTGGCATTGTCCAATTCACAACCTGTAAGAGAAGGGTATAAGGAGTGTTCTTAATGTGACCTCATAATGTGCTAAAGGAGCTACAGGCCTTTTCTGCAGGTCCTCTGATGCTGGCTTCTCTGATTTCCTTGTGACTTCCAGCGGAAATGGATTGGGGATGGCACAAGGCTGGAGTTTGGAGGGTCATGGTGCCTCTGGCAGTCTGAAGGCCCAATCAGGTGGATAAATTCGACTCATGATGAGATGTAACGGAACCCAGAATTTCTTGGTAGGATTACCATCTGTTGAAACATAAGCATAGCCTTTTCCTCCTACTAGGAGGTTTCCCACTACATTCTTTGTCAATTTTAATGCAAATAGGAGAATTAGCTGTTTCCTGAGGGGGGATATCCCTTTTCTGTTTTTTAATCATTGTATCACTTGTTATCCCTTTGATCTTCGATTTGCTCGAGCTGGTGCCAGTAACATCTCCATTCGTCCTTGTCGTGTGCTAGTGTAGCCCAATGGTATCTGCTTGCTCCAGGAACACGAAGAGCCTCAAACCATTCATTCAGGGTTTTGACGAAGAAGTCTGACCATCTCGTAGGTGGGCGGCCACATGGTCTTTTGACATCCCATGGAATCCAGTTGGTAACAGCTCTAATCCAGCGGTCGTCTTTAAATCGAGTTACATGCCCGGCCCATCTGATTTTTGACGCCATGACAAATGAGACAGGGTCCCTGATTCTTGATCATCGACGGAGGTTGGAACTCCGGATTCCTTCTCTCACTCCAAGCATAGCTCTTTTGATTCCTCTTTGGGATACCCGAATAGCGTTTTCATCCTGTTTACATAGGACCCAGGTCTCTGAGGCATATGTTAGTGCAGGAAGAATGATGGAGTCGAAAAAATGTGCCTGGAACCGGAGACCCTTCGTCCTCTTAACCACTTCTTTTATGCTTTTGAAGTCGTTCCATGCTTCTCTCTTTCTCCTGTGAAGTTCTGGCACCAAGTCGTTCCTTGTGTTGAGTTCTCAACCCAGGTACACATAGTTGCTGCATTCAGAGATATTCATTCCATTGAGAGCAAATGGAACATCAGAAACTAGTTCATTTTTCATGAACATTGTTTTGGTGCGATTCAGCTGCAGTCCAACCTTTCCACACTCGCAGTCAAAGTCGGCCAGCATTTGTGCTGTTTGGCTAATGTTTGGTGTTATTAGAATGATGTCATACAGTTTTTTAATAACTAGCAAAAGCCATACTTTTTCTTCAGGGGTGAACTAATAAAGATGGGATTTCTGGAGCCTGTCTAGAAAAAAACATCTAACTTCTTTTGAGCCTCTGAGCCTCAGGTGTTAACTACCTTGAGCCGTTGAGTGCAAATTCACAAAGTAAACTGCGGGGGCTGCTGCTGCTCCTGGACACGTGTGTGCATTCGGTGGCCCTGAGCTGCTTCCCCACCTCCCCACCTCTCCAGGGCTCCCCAACAGAGACAAAGAGAGATAGGGAGATGGGGAAGTTGGGGCCCACAGCCTGATGGTGAAAATGGCCTGTTTAATGCAGAATTGCTAGCATACTTATAGAACATCTGAAGGGGGGGTTGAGGTACGGACAGGTGTTATTGCTTGTTTACATAGATAAACATTTGGCAGAGGAAATTTTCTTGGGGAGATCAACTCAAGAAGACACTCTGTCTTCCAGGGACATCTACATTGCTTTTATCTTTCCTTCTAGTTGTATTATCAATACTTGGAGTTGTTTGGATAAACACAGTGGGAGACAAAGATCCCAACACTTAGTTCTCTGGGCTGAGAGCAAGTAAGGCTTTTAACATTTAGTTCTCTGGGCTCTGAGAGCAAGCAAGACTTTTGCCGTAAATCCCAGACTAAGTCCTCAGGCCAGTTCAGTTCATTCTTCCTCATGGGGGTCCTGTCTCTTAGTTTGCAACAGTTTGCATCAAGACCAGGCATTTATGCTTTCTAGAATGTTCCATTTCGATGCCGAGTAGTTTTGCCACTCGTTCCAGGTCCATCCCAGTCCCACGGCGGGACCTCCCTTTTGGGGTGTTAGGAACTACAGAAGTTGAAGCCTGAGTCAAGTAGTTGTGACCAAGTAATTATGTCCAAGAGTAGATATATTTCAGCGTCAATCAACTCCCAAATATTAGGAGCATAGCATTAATGGTCTTTTTGTGTTTAACCAAAGCACACTGCTCTATAGTAAAATATAAAAAGGCTATAAGGGAAATAGAAAAGCAGGTACAAACATACAACACTTCAAATACAAAGCAGTACAAATACAAGTTCAGAATTACCAGAAAGTTTTGGCTTACAAGTAATCAAGACTGACTTGGGGAAATGTGACAGTGAGAGGTAAAATACAAGGGAAATGTTAAAGATAAACTTTAACTAAATTAGGGATGCTAGCTAGGCATGTTAAATTTCTCAGGGAGGAAGAAAGGGGGCAATTCACTGATTAAGCCTAAAGGACTTAAGGTTAATATCCAACACAAAGGAAAGGTTGAAGATAGACTTGAACCAAATTAGGAATGTTAGCAAGGGCATGGTAAGCTTCTCTGGGAGGAGGAAAGAGGTAATTCACTCATGAAGCCTAAAACATTTATGGTTGATATCCAACAATTGAGGGTGGAGTTCTTCTCAATGTTATGGAGATCTGAGTTGGAAATACTGAAAGAGGCCTTGGCCCAATTAATGTCTCCAAGCAATTTTTGAAAATAATTAAGAGTTTTGATTTTTTCATACAATCTCTGAAGCTCTCTATCATTAAGACAAGCAAGCAAGATATCTATAAGACCAAGACTGAAAGTGAGGCTGTGTAAATTCCCTGAAGCAGAATGCTCCATTAGTACCTGGCTGTGGGCCTTAAATGATTTAGTTAATGATAAAAGAGAGCATTATTATATTGACCAATATCATGTTTGCTTGGTTCTTTTAGTTCCATGAAAAAAAAAACCTTAATTAACTAAGTTCAAAGTTTTCTAAGAGCACTATAATTTTTTATTTATTTTCAATAATGAATTTGTATTCAGGAATATCTATGTCCTTTTTTTTTCTTTGAGTAACACTTGGCAATGCACAGGGGATATTCCTGGCTCATGCACTCAGGAATTGCTCCTGGCTGTGCTCTCGGACCATATGGGATGCTGGGAATCAAACCCGGGTCAGCCGTGTGCAAGGCTTGCTACCCGTTTGCTATCGCTCCAGCTCCTAGGTCTCTATTTACCTACTTTCTCAAAATATAAGTATTAGAACAATTCTTCAGATACAATTTAAAATTTTTATACCAAATTCCTTATACTAAATTTCCTTATAGGATAATATATAACTCCCTTATATGAATCCAATTTAACCATACATTATTTTCTCATGTATAACTTTTTTTCATTGAATCACCATGAGATATAGAGTCACAAAGCCATTCATGGTTGGGTTTCAGTCATACAGTGTTCCAACACCCATACTCCCCAGTGTACATTTCCCACCACCAATGTCCCCAGTTTTCCCTCCCCCTAGCCTGTCTATATAGCAGGTACTTTCCTTCTTTTACTCTCTTTCTCTCTTTTTCTCTCCTTTAGGCTCTATGGTTTGCAATACATATACTGAGAGGTTATCTTGTTTTTCTTTTACCTATTTTCAGCATGCAGTTCTTATAGAGTGACAATTTCCAACACTCATTGTCATAGCAGTTCCATCTCTACCCCTAACTGCCCTCTCCTCCCAGCACTTGAGGCAGGCTTCCAACCTTAGACCAATCCTCCTGGCCCTTGTTTTTACTGTCCTTGGGTATTAGTCTCATATTGTGTTTCTTTTTATATCTCACAAAAGAGCCCAATCATTGTATATCTATCCCTCTCCTTCTGACTCATTTCATTCAGCAAGATACTATCCAAATCCATCTATTTATAAGCAAATTTGGTAACTTCATTTTTCCTGGTGGCTCATAGTTTTCCATTTTGCGCATGTATCATAGTTTCTTTAACCATTCTTCTGTTCTCAGGTACTCGAGTTGTTTCCAGATTCTGGCTCTTGTGAATAGTGCTGCAATGAACATAGAAATGCAGATGGCATTTCTGTTGTGTATTTTTGCAACCTGTGGGTATATTCCCAGAAGTGGTATTGCTGGATCGTATGGAAGTTTAATTTTTTAGTTTTTTGAGGAATACCCACATTGTTTTCCAAAAGGGCTGAACCAGTTGGCATTCCCACCAATAGTGAAACAGAGTCCCTTTCTCCCCGCATCCATGCCAGCATTAGTTGCTATTATTCTTTTTGATGTGTGCCAGTCTTTATAGTGTGAGATGATATTGTTGTTTTGATTTTCGTCTGCCTGATAATTAGTGATGTAGAGCATCTTTTCATGTTCAAGTTTCTGATCATTTCTTCTCCCCAGTTTTGCATGGGGTTGGATGTTTTTCTTGTAAAGTTTTAGCAGTGCCTTTTATACCTTGGATATTAACCCTTTATCAGATAGGTATTGCTTAAATAATTTTTCCTAATCTGTGGGCTATTTTTTTATCTTGGTCAGCCTATCTTTTGAGATGCAGAAACTTCTTAGTTTAATGTATTCCCATTTGTGTATTTTTTTTTTTGCTTTTTGGGTCACACCTGGCGATGCACAGGGGTTACTCCTGGCTCTGCACTCAGGAATCACCCCTGGCCGTGGTCAGGGGACCATATGGGATGCTGGGATTCGAACCCGGGTCGGCCGCGTGCAAGGCAAACGCCCTACCCGCTGTGCTATCGCTCCAGCCCCCCATTTGTGTATTTTTACTTCCACTGTCTTAGTATGCTGTATTTCATCCTTGAAAATTCCTTTAGCTTCAGTGTCATGGAGGGTTCTGTCCACATTTTCCTCCATGTATCTTAAGGATTCAGGTCTAGTATTGAAATCATTAATCCTTTTTGATCTGACTTTTGTGCCTGGCATTAGAAAGACATTTGAAATGCAGCGGCTGCTAGCAGAAATACCTCTGGACTTAATACCAGAATTCCAAATCTGGGCGGCCGCTTTCGCGACCGTGCAACATCATATGCTCTTTGTTACTAACAATAGAAAACATACAATCTAATGATGTCATTCTGACAGATCTGACTGCTGGGGGTAAAACGCAAAATAATGATAGTGAGTTTCCTGTCAAAAATTGAATGCAATCAAAGTAAGGAAAGAGTATAGTGATAATCATCTGCCACACAGGCAGGGGGGGGTAGGAGTGGGGTATGCTGGGGTTATTGGTGGTGAAACATGTGCACTGGCGAAGGGATGGGTGTTTGAGCATAGCATCACTGAGACTCAATCCTAAAAGCCCTGTAACTGTTCTCATGGTAACTCAATTAAAAATAAATAAATAAATAAAGACATTTGAGTTCATTTTTTGCAAGTAGCTGTCCAGTTTTTCCAGCACCACTTGTTGAAGAAGCTTTCCTTGCTCCACTTCACACTTCTTGCCCCTTCGTCAAAAACTAGGTGATCATCCAAGTAAAATGTGATTGGAGATCCTGCGCGGGGAGGGAGATGCATGCAGAAAGTAGACTAGAGACTGAACACGATGGTCATTCAATACCCCTTTTGCGAACCACAACACCCAAAAGGAGAGAGAGAGAACAAATTGGAATGCCCTACCACAGAGGTGGGGTGGGGTGGGGGGGATGGGATCGGGGGTGAGAGGGATACTGGGTTCATTGGTGGTGGATAATGGACACTAGTAGAGGGATGGGCTCTCGAACTTGAGGGAAAAACAAGCACGAAAAGGTGTGAATCTGTAATTGTACCCTCACTGTGACTCACTAATTAAAAAACAAATAAATTATTTGAAAAAAAGATTATAAACTCTAGGGAGATGAAAATTAGAGTGCATTTGCCAGTGTGTCTACACTACCATATTGTTTAGCATATGAAACCGATCAACAACAATTTGTCAAGTAAATATCAAAAGTTTTCCTAAAGAAAAGAAAGAAAGAAAAAGCTTAGAACATTTTAAGATTTGATACTACCAATTGGTTACTTTGTAAAGAATATACAGAAACTTAATACTGTCTTTTCAGTGCAGTACACAAGCAAATGTACCACTCCTTACAAAGATTAAAAATTATTACTGATGTTTCTGCAGATAAATGGTAATTACTCATTCTTATTTTATCATTAGTAAGTTTATAAATTTGAAACATATTTACGCATAGTATATAAACATTTATGTATTTCTATATAAAACTTTGTGTTTGGGGGCTGGAGCAATAGCACAGCGGGTAGGGCGTTTGCCTTGCACGCGGCCGACCCGGTTTCAATTCCCAGCATCCCATATGGTCCCCTGAGCACCGCCAGGAGTGATTCCTGAGTGCAGAGCCAAGAGTAACCCCTGTGCATCGCCAGGTGTGACTCAAAAAGCAAAAAAAAAAAAAAAAAAAAAAAAAAAAAACTTTGTGTTTGATTTGAATAAATTATTAATGACCATTGCTTAAAAAATTAGGTGATCATATATCTGAGGGTCGGAGTCCGGATATTCAACTCTATTTCTTTTATCTACAGGTCTGTCATCTGTAACTACATTCATACCAATTCACAACCAACCAGTTTCACTGTAAAAGATTTCTCTCTCTGAGAGGACAGCTGGAATAGAGAAGGGATCACTAAGAAAATGATGGTTGGAGGAATCGGTCGGGATGGAAGATTTGTGCCGAAAGTAGATAAAGGACCAAACATGATAACCTCTCAATATCTGCATTGCAAACCATAATGCCCAAAAGTAGATAGAGAGTATGGGGAATATTGTCTACATGGAGGCAATGGGAGGGTGGGAAAGGTGGGGGTATACTGGGGATATTAGTGGTGGGGAATATTCACTGGTGGAGGGATGGGTGTTTGATCATTGTGTGATTATTACTCAGACATTAAAGCTTGTAACTATATCTCATGGTGAATCAATAAAATTTAAAAATGATTTCTCCCCCATTCCATTCCCAAGTCAACCAGAATTATGGGGGTCCCTGAGCCCCTACTTTAAATTTCCTGTAAACATTAGGCCTTTTCTGAGCTCCAATTTCCAAACTTCCCTTATTGGAAAACCATGGATTAAATTTGTAGACAATTTGAAGGCAAGACTGGAGCTGGTCCCAGGAAACACTATTATCAGTTTCACACAAGAAATGCTTAATCAATTCAATAAAGAGCTTAGCATGTTCAGTATGGCACAAAAGGTATTGAAAGGACTTGCTGTGGCACAGTTTCTGTCCCATCTTGGGGGAGGGATGTTATGGCTAGGATTTTAACTCCCTGGTACCCTGAAAAAACTGTTGCACCACTCATTCCTTTCAGTGGGATTACAGCTAGATTTCTACTCCCCAGTAACCTTAAAATCCTGTTATGCCACTCACTACTTTGAGTGGGGGTATAGCTAGGATTCTAACTCCACAATAACTTGAAAAATCTGTTTATTCTCCCAAAGAACCAGCTCTTGATTACATTGATCATTTGGATTGTTTTGGGGGATTTGAGCTCATTAATTTCTGCCCTATGTTTTATTATTTCCTTCCTTCTTCCTGTTTTGGGCTCATTTTTTCTCATTTTCCAAAGTCTGAAGCTGTGAAGTTATTTATGTGATCCCTTTCTTCCATCCTGATTAATGCTTACAGAGATAGAAACTTTTCTCTTAACATTGCTCTTGCTTTGTCCCACATGTTCTGGTAGCTGGCGTTCTCATTTTCATTGGCTTCCAGGAATCTTTGATTTCCTCTCTAAGCCAGTGGTTGTTCAGTAGTGAGTTGTTTTAATTTCCAGGTGTTTGATGATTCTCTATTTCTGTGTTTAAATAACTTCTATTTTCAGTGCATCATAGGCTGAAAAGATAGTTGATACAGGTATGATAGAGGTATGTTTTGTGGCCCAGCATATAATCTATCTTGAAGAATGTCCCATGTGAACTGGAGAAGAATGTGTATTGGGATTTTAAGGGATGAAAAGCCATATATATGCATACATATACATGCATTCATACACACACACACACACACATATATATATGTATTTTAAGATAAGGATACGCCGCCTTAGACAATTAGAAAACGCGGTGGCTTTCTGTTTCTTACTCTCACTCTCCTACTCTTTCCTTTGGCCTCTCTCTCTCACCTGCTCCCTCAGAACTCTGCTAATTAAAGCGCCCTTCTCTCCCAATGGACTATGAGAGGGAAGGGTTCCTAAGGGCTGAGAGCGAAGTTACAAGTGCTGCAGTGGGATGACTACTGGGTTAGATGGATCTTCTCAGGGCCTGTGAGAGAAATTGTGAAGCATTCCTTGGCCTGGTCCCCTAAAATTTACTTAGTCCCCAACTCTCTGAGAATGAGAAGATGCTCCACCTGAGAGAAGGCTTGTTAATGGAGTGAGCACTGCTTCATTATTGAAGGCTAGCTCTTCAATAACGTTACAGTTAGAGTAAAACTATGACCTAGCAGTTTTCAGTCTCTTTCAACCTTAGAGAGGAAGAATAAGGCTTGGTGAGAAAGAACTCCAATCTTTGGGAATGCAGATCCTAATTGCTATGAGGCTATGTAATTTATGTCATAATTCATTTGTCTGTGTCACTATTTATTTGCCTCCAAAACACGTGGGTGATGTGATATCAAAAGTTTTTATCTCGGGGGTTGGAGCAATAGTGCAGTGGGTAGGGCATTTGCCTAGCATACGGCTGACCAGGGTTCGACTCCCAGCATCCCATATGGTTCCCTGAGCGCCGCCAGGACTAATTCCCGAGTGCAGAGCCAGGAGTAACACCTGAGCAACGCTAGGTGTGACCCCAAAAGAAAAAAAAAACAGTTTCTATCTCAAAGGGTCAGGAGGACTGATTGAGTTCACATATGTAAATGCCAAGAACACTGTCGCCACTGCCACTATTATTCTATGCACCATACCTATGGCAGAGCCCGTTCACTTACCTTCATTCCAAGAAAACACACACAAAAAATCTATTTGTCTGAAGCGGGGTATCCTTATCTTAAAATGAGGGAATTGGACTCTATTATTCTGTCTCAGATTGGCCCCTGAGGACCCATGGAATATGTCTCTGTCCATCTTGGAGAGCCCGAAAAGCTACCGAGAGAATTTCACCTGCACAACAGAGCCTGGCAAGTAATCTGTGGCATATTCGATATGCCAAATACAGTAACAACAAGTCCCACAATGGAGACGTTACTGGTGCCCGCTCGAGCAAATCGATGAACAATGGGATGACACTGATATATATGTATGTATACTAACCACTTCTCTACCATCAACGTCTTTCTTCAAGCATATTAGCAATTTTAAGTATGTTTTAAGTATTTTTCTGGTCCCTGATGATTAGGTGCATTTAAGTTTAGGAGTGTTAATTCTTCCTGATGTATAGACCCCTTGATCATTAAGAAATGACATTCACTGCATCTAATAACCCTCTTCAACCTGAAGTCTACATCATCTGATAACTAGTATGGACACACCCCAACCATTTTGAGGGAGTTGATTGCTTGATAAAATTGTTTCCCAGTCTTTGAGTCTGTGTTTGTTCTGACTGTTTAAATGTGTTTCTTGAGGGAAGCAGAGTGTTGGTTTCAAATTTTTAATCCATTCTGCTACTCTGTGTCTCTTAATTGGTGCATTTAATCCATTGACATTGAGAAAGGGGAGATTATTGTGATAGGGTTTTGTGTCATCTTTCTGCAGGAGTTTGGTGTGTTTGTGAGCTTGTCTTTTCTTAAAAGAGTCCATTTGGTTCTTCTTATAACAATGACTTCGAGTCTATGAAGTTCTTGAGTGATGTTTATGTGTGAAGTTGTGTATTGTTCCTTTCAATCTGAATAAGAGTCTCACTGGGTAAAATATGCAAGGTGAGACATTCATTTCGTTTAGGGTTTTTTCCCACTGTAACTCACCATCATCTTTGGACCCCAAGGGTTTCATCTGATAAGTCTGCTGTAAATCTTAACGATGCTACTTTGTATATAATTTCTTCAATCTTGCTGCTTTCAATATTCTATCTCTGTCTATGGTTTTCATTATTCCTATTAGGATATGTCTTGGAATATTTTTATTTAGACATTTTAGCTGATACCCATTGGGCCTCCTGGATCTGATGACATATACTCTTCAGCACTAGGGACTTCGAAACAATGATGGCTTTGACAGTTGCTTCTTCATTAGTTTTTTCCTGCCCCTCTGGGACCCAAAAGATTCTTATACTGTTCATTCCTATGTTCTCTTGTCATCTGCAAGTTTATTTTGAAGCTCTTTTCCATCTATTACTGATGTCTGGAGATTTTCTGCACCTCATCTTGGCGTTATTGATTCTGTCCTCAGCAGCTGTTCTTCTGCTGCTGAGGCCTTCCAGTGACTTTTTCAATTCAACTACCATGTGTTTCAGACCTGTAATTTCTGCTCGTAATTTTGTTTTTATTTTCCTCATTTCTGCTCTCACATCCTCTTGCATTTTATTGGCAGTGTATTCTATTGTTTCTTTGAGGTCCTTATGCATCCTTAGCAGATCCATTCTGAATTCCTTAACAGAGAGGCTACGTAGCTCATTATTAATGGTTGGGTCGTCTGTCTGGGGACTTCACTCACTAAGAATGGTGGATTTCTGCATTGCTTTACCATTGTGATCTTTGCAGTTTGGATTTCTTTCTTGTGTGTTGTGTGGTTAGGAATCTACAGTTAAGATATCTTTGTATGTTTAAAGTGAGTTATGGAGAAGTGAAGAGATGCAAGTCCTGGGTTCACCCGTACCTCTAATATAGGGTAACTTCTTCATACATGTACATTTGGTTAGATTTTAGACAGACACGATAAGGGGCAGCACTGGCCAGGGGAAGGGATTCCCATGGTGAAACACTGCAGGATCCAGTCCAGTGCTTCCCTTTGTGCTGGAGACCAGATTTCAGAATGGAGAGAGTACAGGACCTGCTGCAGTTCACAGCCTGAAATAGATTATAGAGGGACACAAAGAGAAGCAAAACCTGGGGTTCCAGTGGTGAAACTCTGCAGGATCCAGTCTGCTCAATTCTTTCACTACAAATGAAATCAATGATTGCCATCTCTATACTAAAATATTTATCCACTCTTTGGCATTATCAGCCTAGATAGATTGTAGTTTGAGCAGAATATAGGAATTCAGACTTAATTTGGTAAAGTCTGATCTGTCCCCATTCCCACTATATATGATATCAACCAAATTAGTTAATTAAAGCACCATAACTTGCAAAGTTATTCATAGTCAAGTCTCAAATATATGGTGTTCACACTCTGATCCCACCACTAGTAGCAGATTCCCACCACCAGTGTCCCCAGTGTCCCACATCCCCCCAGCCTGACTCCTTGACAGAACCATTTTGAATCTCATGCTTTCGGTGTTATTGGCTCTGTGGTTTAGATATAAAAATATACCACACTTCTACACCACCATTGTGCCCCAGGCCCTTGATCCCTACCTTGT
Source organism: Sorex araneus (assembly GCF_027595985.1). Lineage (NCBI taxonomy): Eukaryota > Metazoa > Chordata > Mammalia > Eulipotyphla > Soricidae > Sorex > Sorex araneus. The sequence continues at coordinate 150,436,116 of NC_073313.1, read as the reverse complement.
TACATTCCGTCACTCTCCGGCTCAATTTCTTTTCTTCCCTATCCTTATTTCTGTAGTCTAGGGTTCAGGGTAATCTAGGTATCCCCTCTTTGATACCTTGAATTCCCTCGTCCTGTTCTAGGTACCCACAGATAAGTGAGATAATCCAGTGTTTGCCCTTCTCCTTCTGGTTTACTTCGCTTAACATGGTATTCTCCAGCTCCTTCCAAGCTTCTGAGAATTTTATGATTTCACCGTCTCTTGCAGCTTCATAGTATTTCATTGTGCATATATACCACACCTTCACTATCCACTCAATTGTTGTGGGACTCATAGGTTGATTTCACAGTTGAACTATTGTGCTAAGTGCTGCAATGAACAATGATGTGCATATGTTCAGTTGAATGTGTGTTTTTGTGTCCTAGTAGTGACTGTTAATTTCCTCTCCCCATTTTTGATAGGTATTTGGAGGTAATATTTTGGGTTTTAATACTTTTGAGTACTTTATATTTTTGGAATATTAACCCTCTATCTAGATGCAGTGAATGCAAATGTTTTCTCCCACTCAGGTAGGTAGCTTTTAGTTTCAGCTTGTGTTTGATTTTTTCCATGCAGAAACTCTTTAATTTTACATGGCCCCATTTGTTTGTTTGTTCGTTTGCTTATTTATTTCTTTTTCTTTTGGGGTCACATCCGGCGATGCACAGGGGTTACTCCTGGCTCATGCACTCAGGAATCACTCCTGGCAATGCTCTGGGGACCATATGAGATGCTGGGAATCGAACCTGTACAAGGCAGACCCTCTGTGCTATCGCTCCAGCCCCCATGCTTATTTATTTTTTAGTCGCGTCCAGTGATGCTGAGGACCTACTCCCAAATATGTTTGTTCCTGGTGGCGCTCAGGGGATCTTGTATTGCCATGCATGCAAAGCATATGCTCAACTGATAGGACTATCTCTCTGGCCCCTAGAAATATGCAAAGTTCATCCATTAAGTGTTGAATTTTTTTTCACATGGATGATCCCTGTATTTTTAAATTTTAAATTAATTTTTTAATCAAGTCGCTGTGAGATACACAGTTGCAAAGTTGTTTATGATTGAGTTCAAATTATAAAATGTTCCAACACCCACCGCTTTGCCAGTGTACGTTTCCCACCACCAATATCCCCAGTTTTCCTCCCACCTCCCACCCCGCCTGTATCTATGGCAGGCACGTTTCTTCTCTGTCTCTCTCTCCCTCTCTCCCTCTATCTCTGTCTCTCCCTTTCCTTTGGGGCATTGTGGTTTGCAGCATAGATACTGAAAAGTTATCAGATATATCCCTTTACCTACTTTCAACACTAAGTTCCTGTCCAAAGTGATCATTTCCAACTACTATTGTTATACTGGTCCATTCTCTGTCCTAACTGCCCTTTGCCCCCTCCACCACCCCCCGCCCCACACAAACAGGTGGCAAGCTTTATTATTGTTTCAATTTTATTTTGTTTCTGTTAGCTTTGGCAATGGAATCATGTCATTGAAAACACCTTTGAGACACAAATCCTGGAGCATTCTGCCTATATCTTTCTAATTGTATTTTAGGGATTCTGGTCTGATCCAGAGGTCTTTGATCCACTTTGAATTCAGTTTTGGGAAAGGTGTGAGATATGGATTCGGCTTCATTATTTTGCATATGGTTATCCATTTTTCCCATCAGCATTTGTTGAAGATACTATCTTCACTCCACTTCTTCTACCCAGTTCCTTTGTCAAAGATCAGTTGACCATAGATATGGGGATTCGTCTTTGGGTCCTCGATGTTAAACCATCAGTCAGAAAATTAATCCTATTTCAGTAGCATGCTGTATGATCACTAGAGTTTTATAATATAGTTACTGTAGGATAACATTCGGCTTGTCCTTTTAGCATTGCTGCAGGGAACTTAGTTTACCTTAAAGCAATGTCATTTCTGTATGGACACATGAAGACCATTAATATTATGCTTTTTAATTTGGGAGCTGATTGACTCCAATAGTATTTACTCCTGTGCATCTGCTTTCTCAACTCAGTTGCCCTTAGTTCCTAGCACCCCAAAAGCAGGGTCCCGACGAGGGACAAAATGGACCCCGGGCAAGCTGTGAGAAATGGGCCTGGCCAAAGCACCACAATACTCAACTATAAGTTGAGAGCATGGTCATAGACAAACGCTGCCATGATCCAAAAGTAACGATGAGACTAGGACCCTGCTGGGGTTAGGAAGACTAACCTGGCCTGAGGACTGTGGTCTGGAATATATAGTGAGATGTCCTCAGAAAGAACCTAACTTTAAGTTTGCTATATCTCTTACTGTGCTCATACAGAATGACCTTGCTAGAAATATTAGAAGTAAATTTACTATAACTATTTAAGTGGATTACTAGCTGAGGAAAGAAGAAAGCGACACAACCTGGATGGGATCCTGCCCTTGAGCGGATCTCCTAGTAATCTGGAGTAATCTCCTTAGATGAGATTTTGTTAATCTCCTGGAGGAGTGGTCTTACCCCTCTTTGTTGATTTGTTAATGTTCAGGCCACCTTCGTGTCACCACCCTATGCTACTGCTATATAAACTAAGACTGGAAGAGAAGCAGAGCAGAAGCAGAATACGCAGAAGCAGACAGAAGACACAGAAGCAGGGAGAAGACACAGAAACAGAGCACAAAGCGAAAGAGATTCAGGGAGTCATCAGAGTCAGAAGCAGGGGAAAGAGAGAGCACAACGTGATTGAGAATCAGAGTCAGAGTCAGAAGTAGAGTGAGAATCAGAGTCAGAGTCAGAAGTAGAGTGAGAATCACGGTCAGAGTCTAAGTCAGAAGTGAGAACGAGTGGGGCTCTACAGAGAGAAGCAGAGGGGCTCCGGAGAGAGATCGGAAGAAGAGAGATTGGAAGAGACTAAAGGAGAGAGGACAGACAGAGAGAGGTCAGAAGAGACCAGAGGAGAGATTACAGGGACAGAGATAGAGAGACAGACAGAAGAGAGCACAGAGGCACACACAGAAGCAAAGCACACACAAGGAGGAGCCATCCCCCATCGCGATCCGGTCCATACACAGCAGCTCGAGAGCACTGAACACGAACGGGGAAAGAGAGAGAGAGAGCTGCCCCAAGAGCACACAAACAACACATACACGTCACCCCCTTCCACGCGCATGCTTATGATTTTTTACAGTTACGAGTTAGGTAATAAGATACCACCCAGTTTTTTACTTTTCAGTGTGGCTTTGACTATTTGGGGTGTTTTAGTGTTCTGTGCAAACTTCATTATTTTTAGTTCTGCATCTTTGAAGAATGTTGCCTGAATTTGGACGAGGGAAGCATTGAGTCGTCTATGTAATAATTCAGGTAGGATGGTCATTTTGACTCTATTAATTCTTCCAATCCATGAACATGGAGTTCCTAATGTCTTCTACCTTTTTCTTATAGTTTTCGTGGTATAAATCTCTCATCCCTTTGGTTAACTTGACCCCATATAGTTGATGTTTTCAGACCATTTTGAATAGACTAGACCCTATGATCATTTTCTCTTCTAATTCATTGTTCTCATATAGGGATGTGAGAGATTTGCATGTGTTGAATTTGTAGCCTGCTACATTGCTGTATCGGTTTGTTGTTTCAGGAGCTATTTTTGTGGACTCTTTAGGGTCTCTTATGTATATATTCGCATCATATGCAAACCGTGACTTCTTTTGTGGGAGGCGGGGGGTCACACCCAGTCATGCTCAGGGATTTTCTGCGGATATACACTGAAGGGTAACCCCTGGAGGGGCTCAGGGGACCATATGTGGTCTCGAGGATCGAACCCAGGTCAGCCATGTGCGAGGCATGCGCCCTACCCGTTGTAGTGTTGCTCCAGCGCCCAGGGACTTAATCTTCCCCAATTTAAAACACATTGGATTCTTTTTCCAGCCTGATTGTTGTTGCTAGAACTTTTAATATTACATTGAATAAAAGGGGAGACAGTAGCCATCCTTGTCTTAGGCCTGATCTCAGAGGTTTTTCGCCATTGAAAAAAATGCTGCGGTGTTTTTGACACTGTTGCTGTTGCTATTATGGCCATCACTAACTTGAGTAAAGTTCCTTCCACCCCTCTTTTGTTGAGGGCTTTTATTGAGGATGGTTGTTTGATCTTGTTGAAAGCTTTCTCTGAATCACCTGATAGGATTTTTATTATTTTCATATTTAGTTTTTAAAAGAGGTCTATTATGTCACTTTATTTGTGTATGTTGAACCATCCTTGCACCCTGGGATAAATCCCACTTATCTTAGGTATTTTTATTGGGGCTGCACTGTATCTCTATAGTGCTTTTGGTAGGATTGCCGTTTTAACAATACGCATCCTTTCAATCCATGGGCAGCAGATGTGTATCCATTTCCTTGAGTCTTTTATTTCTTTCAGCAACAACTTATAATTTTCTGTGTGTAATTCTTTCAGTTAAATTTCTCTCTTCAAGTTCATTGTTTGAATACAGAAATGTCATGGGTTTCTGTGTGTTGATTTTTTGGCCTATTTATTGCATAAGTTTGTTGTTCATCGGAGGGTTCATTTGTAGCGCATTTGGCGTTTTCTAACATCGTATCACCTTCAGTGATAATTTTCCTTTCTATTTTCCAATGTGGATGCCCTTAATATCTATTTCTTGACTAATTGTTATGAAAAGTGCTTCCAATACGATGCTGAACAGCGTAGTGAGAATGGAAAGTTTTGTCTTGTGCCTGATGATAAAGGGAAGGCATTCAGTTTTTCACCATTTAGTCATGCAATGTTCCCTGTGGGTTCATGGCAAAAGGTTTTAACTGTATCAATGAAAGCTCCTTTAAGCCCTATTTTATTGGGTGTTTTTTACCATGAATGAGTGTTTGATCTTGTCAAGTGCATTCTTTACATCTTTTGATCTGATCATATGATTTTAATTTTTCCTCATATCGACATGGTGCATGATGTTGACTTGCATATATCAAACAGTCTTTTCGTCTCTGGAATAAATGCTACGTGGTCATGGGGTATGATATTTTTGATGTAGTGTTGGATTTGGTCTGCTAATATTTTGTTGAGGATCTTTGCACCTGTATTATCAGGGTTATAGGCATATACTTTCCTTTTATAGTGGTCTCTGTCTGCTTTTGGCATCAAGGTAATGCCTGCCCAATGAATCTCTTGGGAGGATTTCTGTTTCTTCCGTTTTCTGGAAGAGCCTGAAAAAATATTGAAAACAGGTCTTCTTTGAAAGAAGGTTTGAAAGAACTTGCTGGTAAACCCACGTGGGCCTGGAATTTTATTGGGGGAGGGGATATTTTTGATTACTGCTTTAATTTCCTTGTTAGTAATTGGCCTGTTTGTGTGCTCTCTTTCCTTTTTATTTAGCCTTGGAAGGTTATAGGCACCCAAAATTTATCCATCTCTTCTAGAGTGTCCAACCTTGTCCCGTATAGATATTCATTGTAATCCCTGATTATCTTTTGAATTTCTGTCGTATCTGTTGTGACACCTCCCACTTAGGCTTCAGTTTACTCGCTTTCAAAATTTCTTTCTGAGTACCGCTAATAAATTGTTTACTTTTTAAAATAAAACCAGCCATTGTTTTTTTTTTCTCTCTATTTTTTTATCATTTGAATTGCTGTTCTAGTTTCCATCTCATGATTCCTGCACAAATTTTATTATTTCCTCCTTTTTTGCCTGCTTTGGTTCCCTCTACTGATCTTTTTCCTAGCTGCTCAAGCCATGCTGTTATTTACGTGGACCCTTTCCTGTTTTAGTGTTTTCTTGTTTCTGTCTACGATTTATTTCCATTTTCAAAGCATCACAGTTTGAGAGGAGAGTTGAGACCATTTTTATCTTTCTGATTTTGTGACCTAGCAATGTGGTCAATCTTGGAGAGTGCCCCCCTGTGTATTGGTGAAGAATGTGTACTCAACTTTTGGGAGGAAGGTGAAGGGCTCTATATATGTCTGCCAGGCCCCTCTCTTTCAGTTTTTCCTCCAAGGCCTGTTGTGTAAACACAAAAAAAAGAAAGAAAGGGGGCACATGGGGCACGCACCATTGTCAAGACCCTACTTTTGGGAGTGCTAGAAAGTAAGGGCAGCTGAGGCTTAAGTCGAGAAAGCAGATGCCTGGGAGTGAATAATATTTGAAGCCAATTAAATCCCATGTTACCAAAGCATATTAACAACTGTCTTTCTCTGTCCATACAAAAAGGACATTGTCTTAAAGTAAACTATTCAAAAGACATAAGGAGAGGAGAAAGTCAATATTAACTTACAATACAAGTTCACTGTTCTAGCAAGGTCAGACCTTACAAATTAACAGAGTCTGATTAAGGGAAGAGCTGAGTAACTGGTTGGGGAAGGGAGCATAGAAGTGATTACGGATAAGCAAAGGAATGGGAGTGACTCAGGAAGCACCTTGATGGGCGTGACTGATATACCTAAGCTCCTAGTGGCAAGGGCAGCAGGACATATCAATGTAGTCTAGAATTGTTTAGAGACTATTACCAGATAAAGCTAAAGTCTTTATAGCAAGGGAGAAAGGAAAAACCAAAGTCAGGTCTAAAATATTTAGAGCTATATTCCAACAGCCTGTGTTTCCTTGTTGAGTCTATCCAGCAATAATAGAGTGTTCAAGCCTCCTACTTCTAGGACCGGAGAGACAGTACAGCAGATAGGGTACTTGTCTTGCATGAGGACAACTAGAATTTGATTTCCGGCATCCCATATGGTCCCCCAAGCACCTTCAGGAGTACTTCCTGAGCCCAGAGCCAGGAGTAACTCCTGAGCAACGCCAGGTGTGGCCCCCAAACCAAAACAAAGTCTCCTCCTACTACCTTCTTGCTTTGAATGTCTCCCTTGATGTTTATTATAGTTTGTTTTCAATATTTTAATGGTCCCATCATTAGGTGCATATATGTTTAGGAGTTGATGTATCGATTCCATGATCCCTAAGAAGCTACCATCCCCGAGGCCAATGTGATAGTTAGTACAGTGGGTAGGGCACTTGTGGTGCAGGCGGTTGACCGGGGTTCGATCCGTGGCAACCCATATGGTGACCCACGCACCACCAGGAATAATTCCTGAATGCAGAGCCAGGATTAACCCCGAGCATCACTGGGTGTGGCCCAAAGAAGCATAATGAATAAAAGAAAAAGGAAAAAGAAATGACCACCCCTGAACTTTATAGTCATTTACAATTTTTAATGTTTTATTATTTGTTATTTAATTCATTTTTATCGGATCACCGTGAGATGTAGAGTTACAAAGCTTTATTTTTTGTTCATTTTCTGTTTGGGGTGTTTCTGTTGTTGTGTTTTGGGGTTTGGGGCTGCACTGGCAGTGCTCAGGTGTTATTGCTGGTTCTGCACTCAGAAATTACTCCCGGTGGTGTTTGGGGGAACCATACGGCATGCAGGGATTGAACCCAGGTTGGCCGCGTGCAAGACAAGCACCCCACCCACTGTACTATCTCTCTGGCCCCTAAATTTGAAGTTTATGTTGTCCGATCAAAGTATACCTCCCTGCCCCTCCCCTTTTAAATAATTTTTATTGTGATACCTGGACATATAATACTTTTTTTCTTTTTGGGTCACACCCGACGATATACAGGAGTTACTCCTGGCTCTGTACTCAGGAATTAGCCCTGGCCATGCTCAGGGGACCATATGGGATGCTGGGATTCGAACCCGGGTCGGCCGCGTGCAAGGCAAATGCCCTACCCGCTGTGCTATCGCTCCAGCCCCTGGACCTATAATACTTTTAAATATACTTAAATATCTTTTATCAAAACAAACGCCATGGTTTACAAAGTTGTTAACAATAACAGTTGTTTCAGGCATACACTACACTGATGTCAATCCTACCTCCCGTGTGCCCTTCCCTCCATCAACATCCCATTGCCTTCCCAACCATCCCCAGCCTGTCCATTTAGCAGAAGGCACAAAACAAATTTACTTCATATTGCTTGCTCCAACAACACTTAAATGATCTGCAAATGGAATTATCAGAAAATAAATCAATAAGTCAATTTGTGATAATTGACTGCTATATTGTTTTAACCTATGTAAATAAATAAATTAAAATCATTTGCTACCCTCTCATATCTATTCTCATTTACATAAATAAGTTCTCAACTCTGCCGCCTAAAATACATTGCATTAAATTTTATTTTGCATTTGGGTCTCATTGTGATACTAAAGATATCTTCCCCGTCATGAATGAAACTTAAAAAAAATTATTTGTCAATATAGTTTGAAGTTTACACGGAATTAGGTAGAGCCTACAAATGTAAAATTTGGTAAGAGTGAAGAGAATTAAGAAAATTTAAATGGGAAAATCTGAATGGGTCTTTGAGAGTACACTGTTTTATCCTAAGACTGAGAATGTTGGCTTTGTATTAGAAAATATCATATATACTGCTTAAGTGTCTGCATTAATAAGTAAAATATTGCAGTATTTAGAATAAGTGGATGAGGAAATGCAGTGTTTTCTTCCCTTTAGGGGGATGCCCAGATCAACCTTGGCTCCGGAGCACAGGGAGAAGAAAGAGTGGAGGAGAGGGGCAGAAGAGACAGATGAGCAGCAAAGAGTCCCAGGTCAGGGGATTAGAGTACAAAGGTGTTGTTAAGGAAGGATAGAGCCAAATAGCCAGACCACAGAGTCAATAACATTGAAACCAGGAGACCCAAACTGTTAATAACTGGACTGAGAAAGGTGCCTGTCAAGAGGGCAGGCTGGAAGGGGTGGGGGGGAGTAGGGGAGGGAACATGGGAACATCGGTGGAGAGATCTTAATGAAAACTAACATCCCTCCACCCATGGGAATGGTGCCGCAGTATTGTATGTCTAAAATTCAACTGAGAATAACTTTGTAACTCAGGGTGCTTTAATAAAACTTAAGCCTTTTAAAAAAGTTTTTAAATAAATATATATTTTTGCTCAGGGGACACATCCAACAGTGCTCAGGCAGGGCTTAGTCCTGGCTCTATGCTCAGGGACCACTAATGCTGGATCGGGCGGGGGGACCATATGAGGTTCCTGGAATCAAACCAGGGGTGGCCGCATGTGAGGCAAATGCTCTATCCATTGTCCTATCACTCTGGCCTCAGACTAAATTCTTGACTTAGAAATTTGAACTTAAGATTCCTCCATGTCAAGGAAAGAGAGGGATGGAGGGAGGATCCATGTCAAGGAAAGGGAGGGAGGGAGGGAGAGAGAGAGAGAAAGAGGGAGAGAGAGAGAGAGAGAGAGAGAGAGAGAGAGAGAGAGAGAGAGAGAGAAGAGAGCCATAGAGGCAAGCTCAGGGGAGGGGAATTGAGGACATTCAATAAATATAAATTTAAACATTTAAAAACAAGATTTCTTCATGTCTCTTTTGGGGTGGGGATGGGGTGCCAAACGCAGTGGTGCTTAAGTCTTTCTTCTGGCTCCTGTATTCAGGGGTCACTCCTAGTGGTGACAGGGATTGAACTGGTGTTGGCCACATGTATGACAAATTCCTTGACCCCCTGCACTATCTCTGTGTCACCAAGGCCTCGTTTAATTGTTTCCATTACCTTAGAAATAGGATTTGGCTGTTCGAGGTTTCTAAGCATCTGTTTATTACTATAGATTTCCTTCCCATAACTCCTCCTACATCCCATAAGTTTTGACATGTTGTTACGTTTCTATTTTGCTTATCTCAAGATGTTATTTTTGTTTCTCTTCTTTTAGCTTTTATTCCCTCTTTGACCCATACATAGGTGGTTAAGGAAGTGTAGGTTTCATTTACAAATACTTGTGAATTTTACAGTTTTCCTCATGGTACTTATTTCTATTTTTGTCGGCAAAGTGATATAAAAGACGCAAAATATTCCAAAATTCCTAAGACTTACATTTTGACATAACATGGGACCAACACTAGAGAGCTTTGTATTTGCTCTTGAGGAAGACTATTCTACAGCTCTGAGGGAACGTGTTCTACATGTCTGTTAGGTCCTTTTGATTTAAAGTGCAGATAAATTCTGACGTTTCCTTACACACTGAAGAATTCAGCCCACTCACTACCCAAACACTGGCAGCCCGGTTGAAAATAGGCAGAGCGCTTGAAGAGACATTCGTCCAAAACAGATCTGCAAAGTGGCCAGAGGCACAGGAAAAGATGCTGGGCATGACCAGCGTCCAGGGAAAGGCCCATCAGAACCACCCAGAGCTGCTGCCTCACGCGCACACGAACAAGTCTATCACGAGGAAAACCAAAGGAAACCAATGGAACATTGCCATTCGGGTGAGGCTGCGCTCCAGACACGGGAGAGAGCGAGCCCACGGACACGGCTGCTGGGAATGCCTCACGAGGGAGCTGCTGTGGAAATGAGCGGGCCTGCTCTCCCCAGGGCTAAACAGGGACACCAACGGGCTCCGGAGCGCCAATGCCCCCTTCCCCGAAGGCGCCATCTCCCCAGAAGGCAAAGTTCTGGGGGCAACGGGGAGCCGAAGGGAAGCGACGGGGACGCGTGTGGGAGGAGGAGCGCGGGGATGGCTGAGGGGAGCACGGGGTGAGACGGGGCTGCTTTCCGGGGCGGTGGGTGCGAGGGCCTCCGCAGCAGGGGCAGTGTGCGTGGGGCGACCCGCTGGAGGCTGGCTTTCCTTTTCGGGGGCCCTGGGCGTCCCGGGGCAAGCGAGCGAGGAAGCGGCATGGCGGGAGTGGGTGCGGCCTCGTGGGCGGGTGGCCCGCACCCAGGCCATTGGCGCCGTGGGCCGGTGGGAAACCCAGCGTTGTGGTCGACGGCTGCCTTCCCGGAGCCCTGAGACAGCTGTTCCCCGGCCACCGGTCGCCCAGTGCCCCGCCCCAGGAGACACCTGTCACCAGCCAGTGAGGGGCCGAGGGTGCTCGCCAGGATACAGGCATCTCCACGCAAGTACTCGCGCCGTCAGACCTGGGCGTCCCGAGCAGCCAGTGAGACATAGAGTGGGGTCGGGCCTTCCCAGCGTGCCTCGTCGAGTCTCCGGGCCGTGGCAGGCGCGACCCAGTACCTGACATCCGAACTGCTAAGTGCTGGAGCTGGCAAGCAAGGAGGCCCGGCACAGGGGCTGCAGGCGCATTACCCCCAGCTCGCGGACATGGCAGTCCACAACAACTCCCTGCTCTGCGGCCTCCTGCGCTCCAGCACCATCTCCCTGGCCCCCCGGCCGCTAGGAGCTGCTCAGCCTCCCCCGCACCCCCACTCGCACCCGCACTCGGGGACCGCCTCGCCCTTCTACTCCAGTGCCCCTGCAAAGTTTGTTGAAAACGGATACAGTGCTGAAAGACGCCTCTGTGTGTGCTGCTGTGGTCACTCTGCGAGCCGACAGCTGGGGGCCTTCCCCCCGGATTGCCTGGAATATCCTGGGCTGCGGGTGACTGGGGGTGGCCCGGTTCCCTGGGCCGCGGCTGGGGACCGCTGTAGGTGGTCAGGTTCCCTGGGCCGCGGGGGGCGGGGGGGCGTCAGGAGCCGAGGAGGCGGGGGCTGCTGCCTGGGGGCCCCGGCCAGGCACGAGGTGCGGGGGGGGAGGGGGGGCGGCCCTGGCTGCGGGTGAGGATGAGGGAGATGCCGCGCTCGCTCGGCGCCCAGAGCCCAGGCCAAGCCCCCCGAAGGCGGTCCTCGTTGGTGTGGGGCTCGGGCCCTGACTGGGCCGCGGAGGCGCGGAAGGCCAGTGCGGGACGCAGGGCGGCACCCGGGGCCGGGGCCCCACGAGGTCGGTGGGGCAGGGGCTGTGTGTCAGACGCTGAGGCGCGATGCGGGGCCAGCGTGCGGAAACGGGCCCGGGTTCGGCTGGGCCCCGCTCTCTAGGAGACCAGCAGCGGCCCTCCACCACCGGGGAAGGCGGCTGCGTCCTGGCAGCGGCGAGCTTCGGCTCAGGCCAGGCCCCAGGCCCTGCCCGCGCAGCGCCGAGCTCCCCAGCCCTTTCCGGGCCGCTAGGGCCCGCGCGGGGGAGGACGGGGGGATTCGGGGGCGGATCTCGGGAGCCACGCCCGCGGCGCGGCCGCGCCGGGGGCCGGCCCGCCACGCGCCCGCTACCAGCCAATCAGCGCGGCCAATCGGCCGTCGGTGGGCGGGACCACGGGAGCAGGGACTCGGGAGTGGCCGGCCCGCGCGTTCGTCAGGCGCCCATCCGGGCCAGAGGGCACGTCCGCCAGCCCGGAAGAGGGCGGCGGCCAACATGGCGGCGTCCGCTGCCGGCCTGGGCGGCCTGGGCGGCCTGGGCGGCCTAGGCGGCGGCGGCGGCCTGGGCGGCGGCGCCGGCGGTGGCGGCGCCGGTGCCGGTGGCGGCGCCGGCCCGGTGCCGGAGACCGGGGACTTCCTGGCCCGCTACCGCCAGGTGTCCAACAAGCTGAAGAAGCGGTTCCTGCGGAAGCCGAACGTGGCCGAGGCCGGCGAGCAGTTCGCGCAGCTGGGCCGCGAGCTGCGCGCCCAGGAGTGCCTGCCCTACGCGGCCTGGTGCCAGCTGGCCGTGGCGCGCTGCCAGCAGGCGCTCTTCCACGGCCCCGGGGAGGCGCTGGCGCTCACCGAGGCCGCCCGCCTCTTCCTGCGGCAGGAGCGCGACACGCGCGAGCGCCTCGTGTGCCCCGCCGCCTACGGCGAGCCGCTGCAGGCCGCCTCCAGCGCCCTGGGCGCCGCCGTGCGCCTGCACGTCGAGCTGGGCCAGCCGGCCGCAGCCGCCGCCCTGTGCCTCGAGCTGGCCGCCGCCCTGCGCGACCTGGGCCAGCCGGCCGCCGCCGCCGGCCACTACCAGCGCGCCGCGCACATGCAGCTGCCGCTGCTGCCCCTGGCCGCGCTGCAGGCGCTCGGCGACGCCGCATCCTGCCTGCTGCTGGCGCGCGACTACACCCGTGCCCTGGCCGTCTTCACGCACATGCAGCTCCTGGCGCGGGAGTATGGCAGTCGCCCGGGTCCGCCGCCGCCGCCGCCGCCCCCCACCGCCGCCGCCGGGCCCGCGCCCGCGCCCCCGCCCGGCCCCGGCTCGGCCCTGGCCGCCGCACCGCCAGCAACGCCTCTGCCGCCGCCGCCCGCAGCCGCCTCCACCTCCGCCTCCTCCTCGGTCACGGCTGCCGCCGCAGCCGCCGCGCCCTCCCCCGCCCTGCTGGGCGCCTTCTCCGACGTGCTGGTCCGCTGCGAGGTGTCCCGCGTGCTGCTACTGCTGCTCCTGCAGCCGCCGCCCGCCAAGCTCCTGCCGGAGCACGCCCGCACCCTGGAGAAATACTCCTGGGAGGCGTTTGACGGGCATGGGCAGGAGAGCGGCGGCCAGCTGCCCGAAGAGCTCTTCCTGCTGCTCCAGTCCCTGGTCATGGCCACCCACGAGAAGGACACAGAAGCTGTCAAGTCGCTGCAGGCCGACATGTGGCCTCTGCTGAGTGCCGAGCAGAACCACCTCCTCCACCTCCTGCTGCAGGAGACCGTCTCCCCCTCGGGCCAGGGCATCTGAAGAACCGGCCTCCGCCGAAAGAACCCACCGCCTACCCCGTGCCCCTCACCAAACCCACCCGGGCGTCCTTCCCTCGCTCTCCTGGTGGCTCCCTCGGGCCAGGGCATCTGACAACCCCCCTCCCCCGTGCCCCTCACCAAACCCGCCCGGGCGTCCTTCCCTCGCTCTCCTGGTGGCTCCCTCGGGCCAGGGCATTTCTCAACAGGCCACCGAAACACCCCGTCTGCCCCGTACCCCTCCCCAAACCCGCCCGGGCGTCCCACCCTCCCTCCTGGTGGCTCCTTCAGGCCAGGGCATCTGACAACCCCCCTCCCCCGTGCCCTTCACCAAACCTGCCTGGGCATGCCTCCCTCCCCCCCTCCCTCCTGCCTGCCTTCTCTCCATCGAGGGGGCGGGGCAGTAGGGGACTCTGGGGCCGGTGCTCAGACTTGGTGTCGTCTTGCCCCCTCCCCGTGCCCCTGCTCCCGACCTCTCTTGCAGACCGAGGAATCGAGAGCTGCTGCAAGTGGCCGCTCTCCCAGAGACCTCTTCCGCCGTGGGTGGGTGCGAGGGAAAGATGCGGCCGAGAGCGAGTGCACGCCGAGGCTCTTTGCACGGGCTGCAGCAGTGCAAAGCAACAGAGAGCCGCCTCATCCCCCTCTTCTTCCGCACGTCCCCTCCCCACCCCCCACTCCCGTTGTCCCTCTGTCTTTGTGCCATGGTGAGGCCCTTCCTTTGCCCCGCTCTGTTCAAATACAACCTGATTTACTGGATCTCAGCGTACTTCCTCTCTCTTGGCGCTTCCCCAACTCACCCTGTGTTTCGCCGGCCTCTTTCTTTCCCTAGCCCCGAATCCTCCAGTTGCTTACGCCATGACAGCCTCAGCCCTAAGGACCGAGCAAGCTGTCCTGAGGCTCTTGTTGCCTCAGCTGGACTTCCTCTGCAAGACGGCCACAGCTCGTCTGCTGCTGCTCAGGAGGCAGGAAGCGGAGCCCGTTCCCTTTCAGCTCTCAGATGCAGTCTTTCATTTAAAATCGAGGAGCAGCAAGCTCTGTATGTGGGCTGTGCCTGTGCAGAGATGTCTAAGTCCTACCCTCTTAGACTCAGATAGCTGCACTGCAGAGGGCGTCCGCTGGCAAAGGGGCTGGGGTGGGGGGCATGTAGCGGTGGCAGACCATAAAGGAATTGGGCCCTGGGACTGAGGACGTTGGCAAACTCCAAACTCTGTTGGGTAGTGGAGGAGGCTGGACTCCCCGGAAAGAGATGCAGTTAAAGGTCAAAACCAGTGTACAAGTTGAATTTGCTCTAGTTGCAAGCACAATGAGGCTCGCCAACTAGCTGCTTGACTCGGTTAAACTCTACTTACTTAAATGTCAACCTCAACTGAAAAAATCACCTTCTCAGAAACATCCAGGGTGAGGTTGGACCAGATACATGGGTATCATGACTTAGCCAACTTGGCACAGAACATTGATCATCCTAAGCACACCCTTTATGAACTCAGCCATATGCTTGAAACAGACTTCACACTCCAAATGAAGATAGCCAAAGTACCTGCAGAGATGTAAGAGGATACAACTCTCCTCTGTGCTACCCTAGACATGAGTCCTTCCCCAGTAGAGGTTGCAAATTCCTTGGGTAATGTTTACTCTTCTGGCCATCCCCAAACCTCAGTAGAACCAGGTAAAGGGGATCATCTTTAGATAATGCTGAGTTCGTGCCAATTACAGTCCTTGTTTCTGATCTTAGCTGGTATTCCTAATGACCTTCTACTATCTCTTCCATGGGTCCTCCGCAAGCCCCTCTCCTGGTTGTGGTTCTCTAGGTGGTAGGGTGACCCTATCTGCGTTCCTCCAGGCTATTGACTGTTAGTGGACCTGCCTGAATTGGGCCGATGTAGCAGTATTTAATTTATGTAAATTGCGAGCCATGGCAAGTAATGGGAAGAGATCCCCTAAGAGCGTTCTACAGCTCAGATATGGGCTTCCATGCCGTCATCCCTTGGTGTGGGGCATCTGTCCCATTTCCCCTTGGTGGTCGGTGGTCAGCACCTATCACCCCAACCAGCACAGGAACCAACCCCCACCTCTGTCTGTGGACTCAGAGGCATGAGGAGCCCCTGGCAGACTCCCAGCTCAAGAGAACCATGGTAATATGCCCTGGCGGAAGCACCTTTCCTCTGGAACGAAGACCTTGGGGCCAGCATAGCATCGGGTCTCGGGGACAGGAAGCCACCCTTTTGCTAAGTGGATCACTAGGGGTAGTGGCCAGGGGTCTGGCTCACTCCCGTGCGCACACCATGATGGCTGGACCCCCTAATGCCTGCCATCGTTGAAGCAGCCTTGTGGAGAGCCCTGTGCCAGCTCTGCGAGGGGTGGGCCCTGGGTGATGCCATCACTGAGTCCTCAAATGACTTTTTCCAGGGTCCCATCAAGACAGCAGCTTCACCACCCCAGGATGGAGGGAGACATGGTAAGGCCATGCCCCTTTGTTCAGAAGCCTGTCCGGTGAACACTAGTGACTATGAAAGGAGGCTCCTTGCTGGTGCCCCCCGCCCCCCAGAAGTTCCTCCTTTCCACTTGATGAAAATGCCCCTCAGCAGGGGTCACCCTGGGGTGAGCATTCACATGGAACTCAGATACCACATTTGTTTCCCACTCAGAGAGGCCTATCCTAAACAACTTTCTTTAGCTGCTCTTGTCACCAATTTTCCAGTTGTGTTCCTTCAAAACCCCCGACCATCCAGCCAAACCGTGGACCATCATCCATGCGTCTTATATGTGACCAGAGGCCTGGACACTTCAGCTTCCAACCAAAGTGAGCCACAAAGTGTGCTTGTCAGTGTTCTTCCTATGGAGAGGGTTTTCCTTCACCAGTACCCTTCAGAGATGTGCCACACTGGGGCTGGAGAGCTCAGTGGTCCACGTGTGTAGGAGTTGTCCCTGCATCTCGTGCGCAACCATCTGCAAATCAGGTCCAATTTTTAGGATTTTCACTCGAATCATTCTCCCACACCCTCTCCCTCCCCGCAAGCAGACATGGAATCCCAACATTAAAGCCACAGTGCCACCTGCAGGAAAACAGTTGTTTAAGCAGAAACCCTCATCATACAAACGTTATAAAAATTAGATGGAATTTGCTAAAGTAAAGGACACGTCTCCAGAGGGCAAAAATAAAGACACAGAATTGGATATGGTAACATAAATAACTGAGAGAAGTCATGACAATGAAACATGATAAAGTTAGAGAAACTCAATTAAACACGGAGGCGCAGATCCAAGATACTCTAGAGCAGCTATATGGCCCCCTGTGGGCCCCCAAGGTATTCAAAGGGGGGCACAGGTAGCATGGCCAGAGGTCCAGGACAAGACAAGGGGTAGAAATGGTCGGAAAAGAGGGCCACATGAAGTAAGCAAGGTCGGAAGTGGGCCATGGTCAGAAAATGGTTGAGAAACAGTGCTCAAGAGAAAAACATGTATGCCTACTTAAAAAAAGAAACACTATGCATGAATGTTTTTACAAGATTTACTCAAAGTTGCCCAAACCAGAAAGCAACCAAAATGTCCTATGATAGTCGAACGGCTAAAAAAACTATGGCACATCCATGTAATGGAACGATACTTGAAAATAAAACTTAACTGTTGATGCAACTAACTGTCTGAATGAGACAAAAAAGCAGTGTGTTAAGCAATGGTAGCTAATCCCAACAGTTGATACGCTGTAAAAACTAATCTAGGAGACATTGGGATGTGTCCAAAAGACGACAACGACGACGACAAACAACTAGGAAGGGCAGTTTTATAGAGATGGAGAAGAGAGCGGTGGTTCTCAGCAGTTAAGCAGTCAGCAGTTTTCTTAGGAAAAGGGTTTGATTACTGTTGAGACTTCAGTTAAACTGCTCCATAACAGTGCTACCTCGGCATACATTTGCGTGGCTAAAAGCCTGCCAGGACCTTGAATAGGTACTAGCTCTCCCTATAAGGCATACATAGAATCATACATAACTGTCACTTCCTGGTATGACTTCTCTGATAGTCTCTCTTGCCTCTCTCTGTGGTCCCCTTCAATAAGATTTCCACCAAGCTTACCCAACCCCCAGTCTTTCTGCACTTGGAAATGACCGATCTTGCCTCAGTCCCTGAGCACCCTCTGTAAACAACTTTGCCTATGGACCCAAATAAAGGCATATGCCCAAGGCTCTGCTACTCACTCTCTACCTCCTGGTGCCATGTGCCTCCTCCAGGGCCTGTGAGGGATAGACTTTTTTATCGTTTGTTTTTGTTCTGGGATCACACCCAGCGGTGCTCAGTGCTAACTTTTGGTGCTGGGCTCAGGGATCATTCCTGGTGGGGTTGAGGGGACCACAGACAGTCCCGAGCCCCACCAGGAGTGAGACTGAACTCGGCCCAGTTGTGTGCAAGGCAATATCTCAAGCTTTGTACTATTGCTCCTGCCCGGTGATAAACATTTTTATTTAACTTTCCCTTGAAGGTCTTTGCTGAACCTTGACTCATTGTCCCACATTGTACCCAGAGCTCCATTTAACAAATGTTAATTTAATAAAAGTGATGACAACAAAAATGGGACAGTATCAATGTTGACAGTACTGCCAACCCAGGAACTTTCCTGGGTTGCTACAGCCTTTCTGCATCTTAAATATGGGGGCAGATACACATATCTATCTATACACGTGCCACATTTATATAATTCGGCCTCCAAAAGAGATTAAT
This sequence comes from Sorex araneus, assembly GCF_027595985.1. NCBI lineage: Eukaryota > Metazoa > Chordata > Mammalia > Eulipotyphla > Soricidae > Sorex > Sorex araneus. The sequence continues at coordinate 150,417,988 of NC_073313.1, read as the reverse complement.
TTTATCATATAATATAAAAATCAAAAACAAAAACTGGCATAATGCTTCGCAGTGCATAGAGTGCTATCCCTAATACTTTTTTTTTCTAACAACTGCATAGTATTCCATCGTGTAGATGTGCCAAAGTTTCTTTTATTTTTAAATTTATTTTATTCTTTAATTAGTGAATCACCATGAGGGTACAGATACAGATTCACACATTTTCGAGCTTGTTTTTTCCCTCATACAATGTTCGCAAACACATTCCTCCACCAGTGCCCACTCTCCACCACCAATAAACCCAGTATCCTCCCCACCCCCCAATCCCATCTCCCCACCACCCCACCCTGCCTCTGTGGCAGGGCATTCCCTTTTGTTCTCTCTCTCCAAATTACTTTGCAAATTCTACTTGGGAGACAACTATACTTTTTTTTTTCCCCCTGTCCCCATAATTATATATTTTTTAAAAGACAACTGTTATTAACTGCATATACATATGTGGATAGCATATAGATACAGACATCCATATATATCCACTCATATATAGTTCTGTTACCGACTGGATTCCATGGGACGTCAAAAGACCGCGTGGCCGCCCACCTATGAGATGGTCAGACTTCTTCGTCAAAACCCTGAACGAACGGTTTGAGGTTCTTTGTGTTCCTGGAGCGAGCAGATACCATTGGGCTGCACTAGCACGTGACAGGGATGAATGGAGACGTTACTGGCGCCCACTCGAGCAAATCAAAGATCAACGGGATGACAAGTGATACAAATGATATATATAGCTGACTGAGTCACTGTTGTGAAGCTTTTCAAATGTAAATGTATTAATGATTCTTTGGCTCAAAATGGAGATTAAAACGGAGTGCCAGCAGCAGATTTCTCTGACTAGCCGGTCTCCCCCTTCCGAAGTTCTGGTCTTACAGATTGTGGAGGTGAGATACACATCAGATACATAATTTTTCTGGCATGGATAAAAGGAGACATCTAGCTACATGTGAAAGGAAGACTATCATATCTAGCATCCAAAGTAATCTCCTATTCTGCAGATTCAGACAATACATGTTTGTGGGAAGGCACCAGTATTGAGGCTTATAAAAATATCTTTCTCTCCCAGCCAGTGTGCCTGTTGATGTGAAAGCCAGGCTGTGTAGGCTATGCTTTTTGTGTTTGTATTTGGGTCATTCCCAGTGGTGCTTAGAGACTACTCCCTGGTAGGTGCTGGGGACTGGGCATTGTGTCAAGGGCACATGGGAGACCATGTGGTTGGTGGAATCAAAGCCAGGAGCCCTGTATTCAAAGCCTGTGTGTCACTCCGTATGTTCTCTCAGAACCCTGTGTCTGCTATCCTTGATTCCTTATTTCTTGCGCCAGCATTTTCAACATGATAGTGAGAGGTGGGGGGATGGGCACGTGGGGGATGGCAGAACTCACCTAGGTGTGTGGCATTTCTTTTATATCTTATATCAAAACTCTGCAGCCTTCAACTAGGCAGTTTCCCAGAGCAAAGACATCTCTAATGAGAGGGAGAATGGGGGGGAAACCGGTCACACCTCCTGGTCCTGGTGCTTCACCTCTTCACTAACCAAGCTCTCTGGGAGTCACACCCATCAGTCTTGGGGCTCACACCCTCCTGACTCTGCTGCTATAAGCAAGTCCTTGAGCGCGCAGCTTTGGGCTTTAAGGCAGGTGTGCTAGGGCGCTGAACGCTCCTCAGAGTCCCCAGAGGGACAGAATCTTAAGGATGTGATTTCTGCATTGGTTTGGTGGTTTCTGGAATTGGTTCTCGAGCCTGATTTTATTTTAAAGACACCCGTGGCCCAGCAGGAGAGAGCACACAGTGCGTGCCATGATGTGGCAATAGAGAGGCAGAAACCCCCACCATGGACAGCAGTATTCAGTGAGGCAAGGTGCTGCCTGACTGCGTTCAGGATAATTCACGGCCTTCTGGTCAAATGAATGAGCATCACGAGTCGGCCGCTTAATGTCACTGGGCAAAGTGGGGAAGGGAAGGATGATCTCAGGGCCAGAAATTCCCGGCTCAAGCATTGCATCAGTGACCGGAAGGCTTCCATGTCGCCCCTGAAAGAGGCCTTTGTCTGCCGGAGCTGTGGCGTTTTCTGAGATCCCAGCCACAGAACCGTGCCGCGCATTCAGGTGTGTGTGTGGGGGGGGGGGGGGGAGGTCGGTGTCTGTGTGTCTGTGTCTGTGTCTGTACCTGTGTCGGTGTGTTTCTGGGTCTGTGTGTCTGTGTGTGCGTGTGCATGCATGTGCGTGTAAATTAGAATGAACTAGACCAGCAGAACCCAAAAAGCAAAGTGCAAAGTGTGACCTCTAAGGAGATGTCGTACACTCCAGACGAACGAGGAGCTTATGCAGCCAAATCCAGAGACGATACGTGGAGAGGGATATTAAGGGTGTAGTGGAGTGAGTCATGGTGGAAAGGGCCTCATGGAGAATCAGGCCTAATTTAGATGCGGCCAGTCCGCCGGAATTCCGCATTTAAGGAGAAACATTGGGGATTAGAAAAGGCCTCTAATAGAGTTTCCCAAAGTAGACAATACTGACCCCGGTGGTGGGAGGGTGACAGAGTGGTGGGACTGGGAGGGGGCGGTGCACTAGACATCGAAGATGTGGGGGCACTTACTGTTTGCTTGCTTAAGGGAAGTATATTTCCAGAGGTGCTCTGTGATTTCTCTTCTAAAAAGAGGGCGATGGGCCAGATATGTTTGGGAACCTGTGCTCTGCCAGCATATTTGGTTGGTTGGCTGAAATGGGCCTAATGGAGACCCACAGTAAATTAACTTGAGATGCCAGGCACGGCTTGGAGGGAGGGCTTGAGAAGCTGAAGGAGATTGGCCTATGAGGGCAGAATTATCACTTTTAACTTAAAACCCATGCTTCTATCAGTCTTTATAATTTATTTCTCATCCTCTCTGATCTAGAGAACACCAATTTCACCACGACTGTGGGAAACAGATGGGTGAAGGGAGCCTCAGGATCTTTTCTGGAGGAGACACACCCAATGGTACTCAGGGGTCACTTCTGTCCGAACTTGGGGTGGGGGATGCATGTGATGCCGGGGATCAGACCCAGGGCTCCAGCATGCACAGTCTGCACTCCAGCCCTTCCAGCTATGCCCCTGGTCCAGCCTTGGAATCTTTGGGAAGCTATATGATCACCCTTGTCTATAGGCCAAAACTCACTGTGGGATTATCTACCACTTATTCAGGACATGTAAAGGCACTGTATCCTGAGGTGTCAGGGGCCTAGTGGAAAAGCACAATAACTAGTAGCAGAGTCAAAGTTGCGATAAAAATGTTCTGGCTTAGAGGCCTAGCCATGGTGGCTGGTTGATCACAATGTTCTAGACATGGGATAGATAGGAAATTGTATCATGTAGCTAGGACTACCATGAAAAATTTCCTATAGATTGGATGACTCACACAACGGAGATGGATTTCCGCACAATTCTGATGGCTAGACGCCTACAACCAAGGTGAGAGAGAGCAGGGTTTCTCTGGCCTGAGGGCGCTCTCCTTGGCTTGAAGAAGGCTGCCATTTGCCTATGTCTGCATCAGGTCAGTCCCTATAATAGAAGCCTATTAAACTCTTACTCATCTGTAAACATATAAGAGTTTTAGTTCTTGGGGCTGGAGCGATAGCACAGGGGGTAGGGCGTTTGCCTTGCACGCGGCCGACCCGGGTTCGATTCCCAGCATCCCACATGGTCCCCTGAGCACCGCCAGGGGTAATTCCTGAGTGCAGAGCCAGGAGCAACCCCTGTGCATCGCTGGGTGTGACCCAAAAAAAAAAGAGTTTTAGTTCTAGCCAAAAATAAAAGTCTACTTTAGAGCACAGAAACAGAGAGTCCCAGTTCCTCTACAAAGTCCCAGGCTTAAATCAGTTTACAGGTCCAGAGCCCCTTGAATGAAGGGTGGCAGGGAATGCACAAGCAAGGACATGGGTATATGCCCCCAAATGTATGTATGCTGCTAATCTTCCTCCCAGCCATCTCCAAAGATACCTAGTTTTTATTGGTGTAATTTAAAGTCAGGGGAAAGGAAATAAACAGACATTTGGGACTACCTCCAGCCCGGGGGTGAGTTTTAATATTTGCATGAGAGAAAATGTCAATATTGGCTCTGAACTCACACTGATTCTTAAAGACCTACACATCACTTGGGTCCCTGGTTCACCAGTCAGAGTTGGGACGTAGGTCATTCACAGTGTTTTATTTGCTCCCCATCTCTCCATGGGTGCATAGCAGACTCATGGCATAGTAGAAAAGACAAGGAGGCCCAGGAGATATCCTTGCTGAGTTTATTGCCTGTAGGCTTATGCACAAGGGAGATAGCACAGGGCATTGAGTCCTGGCTGGCACTTGGAGCATAAGACTAGGGAAAAAGTTTAGAGGGGCGTAGGTGGGCATGAAATGACTGGTGAGCATACAGGGGTGGGGAGACACAGGAAGCCAGGGTGCACCAGCTCAGTGGACAGAGCACACTTCATCTCCATGGGATCTATGTCTTACCAGCATGATGGATTTCCAGCATGGGGGGGTGAGTTTTAGTAGTTGAATGAGAGAAAACGTCAGTGAGGAGTCAGCACTGGGCTCCTGGTACGAGCTTGTTCAAGCCCAGTTCCGTATATCAAGTTGAAAACCCTCCATGTGCATTCCTCTGAGACATGGTGCTCAAAGGATGTGTCGCTGAGCCTTTCCTTTGGAGGCGGTGAGAAAAGCAACTGGCTTTGAGGCTACAGCAAGGTGCAGAATTCCGGAATACAGTGCCTGTTTGGTCTCACTTGAATTGGTCCTGTGACTATCTCTCCAGACAGACATCATTAGAATGGACACACACAGAAAAGGGTAGGCCCCTGACCTGCAGAGCCAGCGTTATTTGGGTAGGAAAGGCCACATGGAAGCCAATAGAATTGCTTCTACCCAGGGAAATAGTAAGCCAAGAGCAATACTGGGTGTAGGAATATGTGGGTGGGATTTCAGGGACTAGTGGGAATGTCAAGGACTAGAACAGTGCAGGAGTAGTCATTCCCTCTATCTGTTCATTCAGCTCTGCTACTTGTTGTGAGCGGAAGACAGAGGTTCGGGAGAGTGATAGTGGGTTCCTGTAGGTGGAGCCAGGTGGAGACTTGCAAGGTAGCTCCTGTACCAGATGCTGGTTTTTGTTTTGTTTTGTTTTTGTTTGTTTGTTTTTGCTTGAGCAAAGAAACACCTCCCATGGTTCCTGGTGTGCAGCGACTGACTTGATTTTTACATCCCTGTTCATCATGGCCACCAAATGCAGCTGGCAAGGGTCTTGTCAGTGAAATGGAACACAGATCCTTGAGACTTTGGAGCAGAACCCTGCCATCATTTTCCAAGGACCACTTTGCATTAGAGAAGTAACTTTTGGGTGGTTTCTGGCACTTTGTGGAGAATAATCACTCAGCCCTGGTCCACCAATCTACTGTGTGACTTGACCTGCCCATCATGAATTGGGCATTCTCTGTCCCAGCAAACCTTTCCCTTTGTGCAGAACACTGCTGGTGTTTACCCTGGTGGAAGTAATATATATATATACTTTGGCTTCTTCAGCTTTCCCCCCTCATGTCCCTTCTTCTACCGAGAATTTTTTACATGAGCCCAGTTATATAAGCTAGGTGTGTAAATCAGACATTTACTAATAATAAGTCATGAAAGTCTCGGTGGGAGGCACCGGCCCCTCCCACCGCCGAGATGTGATCCCGGGGGCCGCAGGCATGTGCGGCCTCTCCGCAGCTGCACGAGTGTGAATCCAGACCCAGCAAAACCTATTTCGGCATGGGCAACTCCCCACAGAATGTCTCCAGCCTGAAAACTAAGCCTCGGCCCCGTGCCCGCCCAGGAGGGGAAAGGTATTTCTCTCTCTCTCTCTCTCTCTCTCTCTCTCTCTCTCTCTCTCTCTCTCTCTCTCTCTCTCTCTCTCTATCTCTCTCTCTCTCTCTCTCTCTCTCTCTCTCTCACCTCTTTCTCTCCGGGGATGAAGGGCGTGGTATCCGCCATATTATGACGACTACAGATTGGATTTTCAAGCCTGCAATGATCCAATATCTGGAAGAAATCTCCCTGGACTTAGTTGTTAAAGTACGGAAATTCATTTGTCTTCGACCTCATTTGTCTTCACAATAGGTCTGAATCTAGTGGGGTACTCCTAACAACAATAGTGAGGTTTGTGTTGAAATATTGAATTTAACCAAAGTAAACAGAAAGTTAAATGAAACTTATCAGTTACAAGGCGGGGGGTGGGGGGGTGGGATGGGAGGTCTGTGTGTGTGGTTTTTTTTTTTTTTTTCTTGGTGGTGGTGTATGGGTGCTGGTGAACGGATGGTTGTTTCAGCATTGTATAACTGAGACCTAAGCCTGAAAGCATTGTAATCTTCCACATGGTGATTTAATAAAATAAAATTTTTATTAAAAAAATAAGTCATAAAAGTCTCTAAAAGTTCTACCAGCCCCACATTCAGTTATGTGACCACTTATGGGATTGAGACCCACAGTTTAAGAAAGGTAAGGTGCAGACTAGATGAGGCCCACACAACCTAGGGAGGCACAAGTGAGGTCAATGGAGGGCTGGCCTAGATGCCATTAGCTCCCATGGCCATTCCACCACTCTCTCTCTCCCAGCATGCACCTGTGGCTCCATGCAGGCCAGTTCTATGATCACTTGACAGAGCAAGAGGAGACTTGGACCTGATTTGCAGATGCTTGCGCATGAGATGCAGGGATAACTGCTACACACGTGGACCACTGAGCTCTCCAGCCCCAAACTCCAAACTCATAGGTTGTAGCCCTAACAACCCCAGTGTGACTACATTTGGAGAAGAAGGTCTTTGAAAAAGTAATGGAGGTCAAGTAAGGTCATAGGGTGAGACCCAAAGCTAACATGATGGTTGTCCTTATAAGAAGAGGAAGAAAAAAACCAGAAAACAAAGAGACACTATACAGAGAGAGAGAGAGAGAGAGAGAGAGAGAGATAGGGAGAGGGAGAGAAAGAGGAAAGAGAGACCTGATGCAGACATAGGCAAATGGCAGCCTTCTTCAAGCCAAGGAGAGCGCCCTCAGGCCAGAGAAACCCTGCTCTCTCTCACCTTGGTTGTAGGCGTCTAGCCATCAGAATTGTGCGGAAATCCATCTCCGTTGTGTGAGTCATCCAATCTATAGGAAATTTTTCATGGTAGTCCTAGCTACATGATACAATTTCCTATCTATCCCATGTCTAGAACATTGTGATCAACCAGCCACCATGGCTAGGCCTCTAAGCCAGAACATTTTTATCGCAACTTTGACTCTGCTACTAGTTATTGTGCTTTTCCACTAGGCCCCTGACACCTCAGGATACAGTGCCTTTACATGTCCTGAATAAGTGGTAGATAATCCCACAGTGAGTTTTGGCCTATAGACAAGGGTGATCATATAGCTTCCCAAAGATTCCAAGGCTGGACCAGGGGCATAGCTGGAAGGGCTGGAGTGCAGACTGTGCATGCTGGAGCCCTGGGTCTGATCCCCGGCATCACATGCATCCCCCACCCCAAGTTCGGACAGAAGTGACCCCTGAGTACCATTGGGTGTGTCTCCTCCAGAAAAGATCCTGAGGCTCCCTTCACCCATCTGTTTCCCACAGTCGTGGTGAAATTGGTGTTCTCTAGATCAGAGAGGATGAGAAATAAATTATAAAGACTGATAGAAGCATGGGTTTTAAGTTAAAAGTGATAATTCTGCCCTCATAGGCCAATCTCCTTCAGCTTCTCAAGCCCTCCCTCCAAGCCGTGCCTGGCATCTCAAGTTAATTTACTGTGGGTCTCCATTAGGCCCATTTCAGCCAACCAACCAAATATGCTGGCAGAGCACAGGTTCCCAAACATATCTGGCCCATCGCCCTCTTTTTAGAAGAGAAATCACAGAGCACCTCTGGAAATATACTTCCCTTAAGCAAGCAAACAGTAAGTGCCCCCACATCTTCGATGTCTAGTGCACCGCCCCCTCCCAGTCCCACCACTCTGTCACCCTCCCACCACCGGGGTCAGTATTGTCTACTTTGGGAAACTCTATTAGAGGCCTTTTCTAATCCCCAATGTTTCTCCTTAAATGCGGAATTCCGGCGGACTGGCCGCATCTAAATTAGGCCTGATTCTCCATGAGGCCCTTTCCACCATGACTCACTCCACTACACCCTTAATATCCCTCTCCACGTATCGTCTCTGGATTTGGCTGCATAAGCTCCTCGTTCGTCTGGAGTGTACGACATCTCCTTAGAGGTCACACTTTGCACTTTGCTTTTTGGGTTCTGCTGGTCTAGTTCATTCTAATTTACACGCACATGCATGCACACGCACACACAGACACACAGACCCAGAAACACACCGACACAGGTACAGACACAGACACAGACACACAGACACCGACCTCCCCCCCCCCCCCCCCCCCCCCACACACACACCTGAATGCGCGGCACGGTTCTGTGGCTGGGATCTCAGAAAACGCCACAGCTCCGGCAGACAAAGGCCTCTTTCAGGGGCGACATGGAAGCCTTCCGGTCACTGATGCAATGCTTGAGCCGGGAATTTCTGGCCCTGAGATCATCCTTCCCTTCCCCACTTTGCCCAGTGACATTAAGCGGCCGACTCGTGATGCTCATTCATTTGACCAGAAGGCCGTGAATTATCCTGAACGCAGTCAGGCAGCACCTTGCCTCACTGAATACTGCTGTCCATGGTGGGAGTTTCTGCCTCTCTATTGCCACATCATGGCACGCACTGTGTGCTCTCTCCTGCTGGGCCACGGGTGTCTTTAAAATAAAATCAGGCTCGAGAACCAATTCCAGAAACCACCAAACCAATGCAGAAATCACATCCTTAAGATTCTGTCCCTCTGGGGACTCTGAGGAGCGTTCAGCGCCCTAGCACACCTGCCTTAAAGCCCAAAGCTGCGCGCTCAAGGACTTGCTTATAGCAGCAGAGTCAGGAGGGTGTGAGCCCCAAGACTGATGGGTGTGACTCCCAGAGAGCTTGGTTAGTGAAGAGGTGAAGCACCAGGACCAGGAGGTGTGACCGGTTTCCCCCCCATTCTCCCTCTCATTAGAGATGTCTTTGCTCTGGGAAACTGCCTAGTTGAAGGCTGCAGAGTTTTGATATAAGATATAAAAGAAATGCCACACACCTAGGTGAGTTCTGCCATCCCCCACGTGCCCATCCCCCCACCTCTCACTATCATGTTGAAAATGCTGGCGCAAGAAATAAGGAATCAAGGATAGCAGACACAGGGTTCTGAGAGAACATACGGAGTGACACACAGGCTTTGAATACAGGGCTCCTGGCTTTGATTCCACCAACCACATGGTCTCCCATGTGCCCTTGACACAATGCCCAGTCCCCAGCACCTACCAGGGAGTAGTCTCTAAGCACCACTGGGAATGACCCAAATACAAACACAAAAAGCATAGCCTACACAGCCTGGCTTTCACATCAACAGGCACACTGGCTGGGAGAGAAAGATATTTTTATAAGCCTCAATACTGGTGCCTTCCCACAAACATGTATTGTCTGAATCTGCAGAATAGGAGATTACTTTGGATGCTAGATATGATAGTCTTCCTTTCACATGTAGCTAGATGTCTCCTTTTATCCATGCCAGAAAAATTATGTATCTGATGTGTATCTCACCTCCACAATCTGTAAGACCAGAACTTCGGAAGGGGGAGACCGGCTAGTCAGAGAAATCTGCTGCTGGCACTCCGTTTTAATCTCCATTTTGAGCCAAAGAATCATTAATACATTTACATTTGAAAAGCTTCACAACAGTGACTCAGTCAGCTATATATATCATTTGTATCACTTGTCATCCCGTTGATCTTTGATTTGCTCGAGTGGGCGCCAGTAACGTCTCCATTCATCCCTGTCACGTGCTAGTGCAGCCCAATGGTATCTGCTCGCTCCAGGAACACAAAGAACCTCAAACCGTTCGTTCAGGGTTTTGACGAAGAAGTCTGACCATCTCATAGGTGGGCGGCCACGCGGTCTTTTGACGTCCCATGGAATCCAGTCGGTAACAGAACTATATATGAGTGGATATATATGGATGTCTGTATCTATATGCTATCCACATATGTATATGCAGTTAATAACAGTTGTCTTTTAAAAAATATATAATTATGGGGACAGGGGGAAAAAAAAAAGTATAGTTGTCTCCCAAGTAGAATTTGCAAAGTAATTTGGAGAGAGAGAACAAAAGGGAATGCCCTGCCACAGAGGCAGGGTGGGGTGGTGGGGAGATGGGATTGGGGGGTGGGGAGGATACTGGGTTTATTGGTGGTGGAGAGTGGGCACTGGTGGAGGAATGTGTTTGCGAACATTGTATGAGGGAAAAAACAAGCTCGAAAATGTGTGAATCTGTATCTGTACCCTCATGGTGATTCACTAATTAAAGAATAAAATAAATTTAAAAATAAAAGAAACTTTGGCACATCTACACGATGGAATACTATGCAGTTGTTAGAAAAAAAAAGTATTAGGGATAGCACTCTATGCACTGCGAAGCATTATGCCAGTTTTTGTTTTTGATTTTTATATTATATGATAAAATTAATCTCTTTTGGAGGCCGAATTATATAAATGTGGCACGTGTATAGATAGATATGTGTATCTGCCCCCATATTTAAGATGCAGAAAGGCTGTAGCAACCCAGGAAAGTTCCTGGGTTGGCAGTACTGTCAACATTGATACTGTCCCATTTTTGTTGTCATCACTTTTATTAAATTAACATTTGTTAAATGGAGCTCTGGGTACAATGTGGGACAATGAGTCAAGGTTCAGCAAAGACCTTCAAGGGAAAGTTAAATAAAAATGTTTATCACCGGGCAGGAGCAATAGTACAAAGCTTGAGATATTGCCTTGCACACAACTGGGCCGAGTTCAGTCTCACTCCTGGTGGGGCTCGGGACTGTCTGTGGTCCCCTCAACCCCACCAGGAATGATCCCTGAGCCCAGCACCAAAAGTTAGCACTGAGCACCGCTGGGTGTGATCCCAGAACAAAAACAAACGATAAAAAAGTCTATCCCTCACAGGCCCTGGAGGAGGCACATGGCACCAGGAGGTAGAGAGTGAGTAGCAGAGCCTTGGGCATATGCCTTTATTTGGGTCCATAGGCAAAGTTGTTTACAGAGGGTGCTCAGGGACTGAGGCAAGATCGGTCATTTCCAAGTGCAGAAAGACTGGGGGTTGGGTAAGCTTGGTGGAAATCTTATTGAAGGGGACCACAGAGAGAGGCAAGAGAGACTATCAGAGAAGTCATACCAGGAAGTGACAGTTATGTATGATTCTATGTATGCCTTATAGGGAGAGCTAGTACCTATTCAAGGTCCTGGCAGGCTTTTAGCCACGCAAATGTATGCCGAGGTAGCACTGTTATGGAGCAGTTTAACTGAAGTCTCAACAGTAATCAAACCCTTTTCCTAAGAAAACTGCTGACTGCTTAACTGCTGAGAACCACCGCTCTCTTCTCCATCTCTATAAAACTGCCCTTCCTAGTTGTTTGTCGTCGTCGTTGTCGTCTTTTGGACACATCCCAATGTCTCCTAGATTAGTTTTTACAGCGTATCAACTGTTGGGATTAGCTACCATTGCTTAACACACTGCTTTTTTGTCTCATTCAGACAGTTAGTTGCATCAACAGTTAAGTTTTATTTTCAAGTATCGTTCCATTACATGGATGTGCCATAGTTTTTTTAGCCGTTCGACTATCATAGGACATTTTGGTTGCTTTCTGGTTTGGGCAACTTTGAGTAAATCTTGTAAAAACATTCATGCATAGTGTTTCTTTTTTTAAGTAGGCATACATGTTTTTCTCTTGAGCACTGTTTCTCAACCATTTTCTGACCATGGCCCACTTCCGACCTTGCTTACTTCATGTGGCCCTCTTTTCCGACCATTTCTACCCCTTGTCTTGTCCTGGACCTCTGGCCATGCTACCTGTGCCCCCCTTTGAATACCTTGGGGGCCCACAGGGGGCCATATAGCTGCTCTAGAGTATCTTGGATCTGCGCCTCCGTGTTTAATTGAGTTTCTCTAACTTTATCATGTTTCATTGTCATGACTTCTCTCAGTTATTTATGTTACCATATCCAATTCTGTGTCTTTATTTTTGCCCTCTGGAGACGTGTCCTTTACTTTAGCAAATTCCATCTAATTTTTATAACGTTTGTATGATGAGGGTTTCTGCTTAAACAACTGTTTTCCTGCAGGTGGCACTGTGGCTTTAATGTTGGGATTCCATGTCTGCTTGCGGGGAGGGAGAGGGTGTGGGAGAATGATTCGAGTGAAAATCCTAAAAATTGGACCTGATTTGCAGATGGTTGCGCACGAGATGCAGGGACAACTCCTACACACGTGGACCACTGAGCTCTCCAGCCCCAGTGTGGCACATCTCTGAAGGGTACTGGTGAAGGAAAACCCTCTCCATAGGAAGAACACTGACAAGCACACTTTGTGGCTCACTTTGGTTGGAAGCTGAAGTGTCCAGGCCTCTGGTCACATATAAGACGCATGGATGATGGTCCACGGTTTGGCTGGATGGTCGGGGGTTTTGAAGGAACACAACTGGAAAATTGGTGACAAGAGCAGCTAAAGAAAGTTGTTTAGGATAGGCCTCTCTGAGTGGGAAACAAATGTGGTATCTGAGTTCCATGTGAATGCTCACCCCAGGGTGACCCCTGCTGAGGGGCATTTTCATCAAGTGGAAAGGAGGAACTTCTGGGGGGCGGGGGGCACCAGCAAGGAGCCTCCTTTCATAGTCACTAGTGTTCACCGGACAGGCTTCTGAACAAAGGGGCATGGCCTTACCATGTCTCCCTCCATCCTGGGGTGGTGAAGCTGCTGTCTTGATGGGACCCTGGAAAAAGTCATTTGAGGACTCAGTGATGGCATCACCCAGGGCCCACCCCTCGCAGAGCTGGCACAGGGCTCTCCACAAGGCTGCTTCAACGATGGCAGGCATTAGGGGGTCCAGCCATCATGGTGTGCGCACGGGAGTGAGCCAGACCCCTGGCCACTACCCCTAGTGATCCACTTAGCAAAAGGGTGGCTTCCTGTCCCCGAGACCCGATGCTATGCTGGCCCCAAGGTCTTCGTTCCAGAGGAAAGGTGCTTCCGCCAGGGCATATTACCATGGTTCTCTTGAGCTGGGAGTCTGCCAGGGGCTCCTCATGCCTCTGAGTCCACAGACAGAGGTGGGGGTTGGTTCCTGTGCTGGTTGGGGTGATAGGTGCTGACCACCGACCACCAAGGGGAAATGGGACAGATGCCCCACACCAAGGGATGACGGCATGGAAGCCCATATCTGAGCTGTAGAACGCTCTTAGGGGATCTCTTCCCATTACTTGCCATGGCTCGCAATTTACATAAATTAAATACTGCTACATCGGCCCAATTCAGGCAGGTCCACTAACAGTCAATAGCCTGGAGGAACGCAGATAGGGTCACCCTACCACCTAGAGAACCACAACCAGGAGAGGGGCTTGCGGAGGACCCATGGAAGAGATAGTAGAAGGTCATTAGGAATACCAGCTAAGATCAGAAACAAGGACTGTAATTGGCACGAACTCAGCATTATCTAAAGATGATCCCCTTTACCTGGTTCTACTGAGGTTTGGGGATGGCCAGAAGAGTAAACATTACCCAAGGAATTTGCAACCTCTACTGGGGAAGGACTCATGTCTAGGGTAGCACAGAGGAGAGTTGTATCCTCTTACATCTCTGCAGGTACTTTGGCTATCTTCATTTGGAGTGTGAAGTCTGTTTCAAGCATATGGCTGAGTTCATAAAGGGTGTGCTTAGGATGATCAATGTTCTGTGCCAAGTTGGCTAAGTCATGATACCCATGTATCTGGTCCAACCTCACCCTGGATGTTTCTGAGAAGGTGATTTTTTCAGTTGAGGTTGACATTTAAGTAAGTAGAGTTTAACCGAGTCAAGCAGCTAGTTGGCGAGCCTCATTGTGCTTGCAACTAGAGCAAATTCAACTTGTACACTGGTTTTGACCTTTAACTGCATCTCTTTCCGGGGAGTCCAGCCTCCTCCACTACCCAACAGAGTTTGGAGTTTGCCAACGTCCTCAGTCCCAGGGCCCAATTCCTTTATGGTCTGCCACCGCTACATGCCCCCCACCCCAGCCCCTTTGCCAGCGGACGCCCTCTGCAGTGCAGCTATCTGAGTCTAAGAGGGTAGGACTTAGACATCTCTGCACAGGCACAGCCCACATACAGAGCTTGCTGCTCCTCGATTTTAAATGAAAGACTGCATCTGAGAGCTGAAAGGGAACGGGCTCCGCTTCCTGCCTCCTGAGCAGCAGCAGACGAGCTGTGGCCGTCTTGCAGAGGAAGTCCAGCTGAGGCAACAAGAGCCTCAGGACAGCTTGCTCGGTCCTTAGGGCTGAGGCTGTCATGGCGTAAGCAACTGGAGGATTCGGGGCTAGGGAAAGAAAGAGGCCGGCGAAACACAGGGTGAGTTGGGGAAGCGCCAAGAGAGAGGAAGTACGCTGAGATCCAGTAAATCAGGTTGTATTTGAACAGAGCGGGGCAAAGGAAGGGCCTCACCATGGCACAAAGACAGAGGGACAACGGGAGTGGGGGGTGGGGAGGGGACGTGCGGAAGAAGAGGGGGATGAGGCGGCTCTCTGTTGCTTTGCACTGCTGCAGCCCGTGCAAAGAGCCTCGGCGTGCACTCGCTCTCGGCCGCATCTTTCCCTCGCACCCACCCACGGCGGAAGAGGTCTCTGGGAGAGCGGCCACTTGCAGCAGCTCTCGATTCCTCGGTCTGCAAGAGAGGTCGGGAGCAGGGGCACGGGGAGGGGGCAAGACGACACCAAGTCTGAGCACCGGCCCCAGAGTCCCCTACTGCCCCGCCCCCTCGATGGAGAGAAGGCAGGCAGGAGGGAGGGGGGGAGGGAGGCATGCCCAGGCAGGTTTGGTGAAGGGCACGGGGGAGGGGGGTTGTCAGATGCCCTGGCCTGAAGGAGCCACCAGGAGGGAGGGTGGGACGCCCGGGCGGGTTTGGGGAGGGGTACGGGGCAGACGGGGTGTTTCGGTGGCCTGTTGAGAAATGCCCTGGCCCGAGGGAGCCACCAGGAGAGCGAGGGAAGGACGCCCGGGCGGGTTTGGTGAGGGGCACGGGGGAGGGGGGTTGTCAGATGCCCTGGCCCGAGGGAGCCACCAGGAGAGCGAGGGAAGGACGCCCGGGTGGGTTTGGTGAGGGGCACGGGGTAGGCGGTGGGTTCTTTCGGCGGAGGCCGGTTCTTCAGATGCCCTGGCCCGAGGGGGAGACGGTCTCCTGCAGCAGGAGGTGGAGGAGGTGGTTCTGCTCGGCACTCAGCAGAGGCCACATGTCGGCCTGCAGCGACTTGACAGCTTCTGTGTCCTTCTCGTGGGTGGCCATGACCAGGGACTGGAGCAGCAGGAAGAGCTCTTCGGGCAGCTGGCCGCCGCTCTCCTGCCCATGCCCGTCAAACGCCTCCCAGGAGTATTTCTCCAGGGTGCGGGCGTGCTCCGGCAGGAGCTTGGCGGGCGGCGGCTGCAGGAGCAGCAGTAGCAGCACGCGGGACACCTCGCAGCGGACCAGCACGTCGGAGAAGGCGCCCAGCAGGGCGGGGGAGGGCGCGGCGGCTGCGGCGGCAGCCGTGACCGAGGAGGAGGCGGAGGTGGAGGCGGCTGCGGGCGGCGGCGGCAGAGGCGTTGCTGGCGGTGCGGCGGCCAGGGCCGAGCCGGGGCCGGGCGGGGGCGCGGGCGCGGGCCCGGCGGCGGCGGTGGGGGGCGGCGGCGGCGGCGGCGGACCCGGGCGACTGCCATACTCCCGCGCCAGGAGCTGCATGTGCGTGAAGACGGCCAGGGCACGGGTGTAGTCGCGCGCCAGCAGCAGGCAGGATGCGGCGTCGCCGAGCGCCTGCAGCGCGGCCAGGGGCAGCAGCGGCAGCTGCATGTGCGCGGCGCGCTGGTAGTGGCCGGCGGCGGCGGCCGGCTGGCCCAGGTCGCGCAGGGCGGCGGCCAGCTCGAGGCACAGGGCGGCGGCTGCGGCCGGCTGGCCCAGCTCGACGTGCAGGCGCACGGCGGCGCCCAGGGCGCTGGAGGCGGCCTGCAGCGGCTCGCCGTAGGCGGCGGGGCACACGAGGCGCTCGCGCGTGTCGCGCTCCTGCCGCAGGAAGAGGCGGGCGGCCTCGGTGAGCGCCAGCGCCTCCCCGGGGCCGTGGAAGAGCGCCTGCTGGCAGCGCGCCACGGCCAGCTGGCACCAGGCCGCGTAGGGCAGGCACTCCTGGGCGCGCAGCTCGCGGCCCAGCTGCGCGAACTGCTCGCCGGCCTCGGCCACGTTCGGCTTCCGCAGGAACCGCTTCTTCAGCTTGTTGGACACCTGGCGGTAGCGGGCCAGGAAGTCCCCGGTCTCCGGCACCGGGCCGGCGCCGCCACCGGCACCGGCGCCGCCACCGCCGGCGCCGCCGCCCAGGCCGCCGCCGCCGCCTAGGCCGCCCAGGCCGCCCAGGCCGCCCAGGCCGGCAGCGGACGCCGCCATGTTGGCCGCCGCCCTCTTCCGGGCTGGCGGACGTGCCCTCTGGCCCGGATGGGCGCCTGACGAACGCGCGGGCCGGCCACTCCCGAGTCCCTGCTCCCGTGGTCCCGCCCACCGACGGCCGATTGGCCGCGCTGATTGGCTGGTAGCGGGCGCGTGGCGGGCCGGCCCCCGGCGCGGCCGCGCCGCGGGCGTGGCTCCCGAGATCCGCCCCCGAATCCCCCCGTCCTCCCCCGCGCGGGCCCTAGCGGCCCGGAAAGGGCTGGGGAGCTCGGCGCTGCGCGGGCAGGGCCTGGGGCCTGGCCTGAGCCGAAGCTCGCCGCTGCCAGGACGCAGCCGCCTTCCCCGGTGGTGGAGGGCCGCTGCTGGTCTCCTAGAGAGCGGGGCCCAGCCGAACCCGGGCCCGTTTCCGCACGCTGGCCCCGCATCGCGCCTCAGCGTCTGACACACAGCCCCTGCCCCACCGACCTCGTGGGGCCCCGGCCCCGGGTGCCGCCCTGCGTCCCGCACTGGCCTTCCGCGCCTCCGCGGCCCAGTCAGGGCCCGAGCCCCACACCAACGAGGACCGCCTTCGGGGGGCTTGGCCTGGGCTCTGGGCGCCGAGCGAGCGCGGCATCTCCCTCATCCTCACCCGCAGCCAGGGCCGCCCCCCCTCCCCCCCGCACCTCGTGCCTGGCCGGGGCCCCCAGGCAGCAGCCCCCGCCTCCTCGGCTCCTGACGCCCCCCCCGCCCCCCGCGGCCCAGGGAACCTGACCACCTACAGCGCCCCCCAGCCGCGGCCCAGGGAACCTGACCACCTACAGCGGTCCCCAGCCGCGGCCCAGGGAACCGGGCCACCCCCAGTCACCCGCAGCCCAGGACATTCCAGGCAAGGTTCTTCTTTACCTGGTTCCATAAATTATATTGAGGAAAATATTGGTATAACACTTTATGACAGTGAATATAGAGATGTGTATGACTCTGCCCTATTCACTGCGCTATCACAGTGGCTCAGGCCTGTGAACTTAAAACTGCCCAAATATAAAGACCTGAATGTTCTGGATAGATACCCCAGTAGCTGTGTCATTTGCCTTGCAAGTAGCCAACCTGTACTTGATCCCCCAGCACTGTATTGGATCCCCGGAGTTCACAGGAAGTAATTCCTGAATGCAGAGCAAGGAATAATCCCTGAGATCTGATGGGTATAGCAAAAAAGCAAAGTAAATAAATAAATATCTAAAATATATTGGGGCAAAGAATTTATATAGAAATATACAATTATTAATATAAAAATATGTATGCCATCATACATAAATTTAAACAATGAGGTATCTCTAAACATTTGTTAAAATAGTAAAATACTAAAAGCTGACAATACTGTAAAAAACTAAGGCTCACCGAAGGGCGTGTGCACTCGTGGGCTCTCCGAGACACTCTGTGTCTCACCGCCCACATACGGTGCTCTGGAACCGCTGTGTATGAGCTGGATCAGGATAGCCGTTGGCCAAGGACAAGCGAAAGAAGTACAAGGACCAAGCTGGTTGTTGATTAGTTACTGTTTATTCAATCTTCCATCTTTCTCATCTCCCACACTCCCAGCTCATTCCTCTCTCTGGATCAACTGCAGCCTCTCTCTGGCTTCTCTGTCTTTCCTCCTACTTCTCTCTCCCACCTTGCCCTCTAGGCTACACCCAGCCAGGTAGCAAAATCAACATAAGAAAACCCTTCCTGAGGGCAGGGCATTCCAAAGCCCTTCCTGACTCTTAAGGTTTTTTTTTTTCTTTTCCTTAGTTCAAACGCTTATTAACATCATAATACTAGTTATTTTTCAATGGACATAGTAAGAGATACATTGAGGCTTGTAGGGCAGCTCTCCTGACAACATCTTGCCACAGGCTCAGACTGCAGCACTCAGGCCAGATTAATCATTCCTAACCCTAGCAGGGTCCAAATCTAGTTATTACTTTTTGGATCATGACAGCATTTGTCCATGACCAAACTCTTAACTTATAGTTAAGCATTAGGCACTTTGGCCTGGCCCATCTCCATGCCAGGGTAGCACATAACTCACAGCTTGCCCTGGGTCCGTTCCATTCCTCATCAGGACCCTGCTTTTGGGGGGGCTATGAAGTAAGGGCAGCTGAGGCTTAGGTGGAGAGAACAGATGCCCAGGACGAAAATATCATGCAGAGTCAAATGACTCCCAGGTTACAAAGCATTTGCTACAGTCTTCTTGTACCCATAAAAGTACATGGCTCTGAATAAACTATGCAAAGGACTCAAGGAGAAGAGAAAAACAATATTTACAAGTCAACAGAACACTAAGAAAGAAGCTACAAATAAACAAAGAGGAATGGGAGCACTGTAACGGGAGTAACCCAATAAACCTAAACTACCTGAGGCTATGTTATCCTACACAATACATTATAGCAAAGTAGCAGAGTACATGTTCTCATTCTTGCTTTTGCAATCCAAAACAGTACACTATTATGAACGAGTTTCAGAGTTATACAATGCCAAAAATATGCTTAGTATATTACTCATCAATAGTATTCTTTTTAAAATATGAACCATCGTGAGGTACATTTACAGACTTACAAACTTTCTGCTTACATTTCAGTTATACAATGATCGAGAATCCATCCTTCTACCAGTTCCTGTTCTCTACCACCAATGTTCCCAGTATCCCTCCCACTCCCCCCTCCCCACCCTCACCGCTGTGGTAGGTGCATTGCCTTTTATTCTCTCTCTCTTTAGGGTGCTGTGGTCTGCAATGCAAGTTTTGAATGGCCTTCATGTTCAGTCTATAGTCTACTTTGTGCACACATCTCCCCTCCTGAGCGGGCCCTCCAAACACCCTTTACTTAGTTGTCGCTTCTCTATCTGAGCTGCCTTTTCCCTCAGCATGTGAGGGCAGCTTCCAAGCCATGGAGCAAAGATCCTGGTACTTGTCTCAACTATTCTTGAGTGTTAGTCCCCCATTCTGTTACTTTATATTACACAAATGAGTGCAATCTTTCTATGTCTGTCCCTCTCTTCCTGACTCATTTCACTTAACATGATACTTTCCATATTGATCCACCTATATGCAACTTTTGCGACTTCATCTTTTCTAGCAGCTACATAGCATTCCATTGTGTAGATATACCAAAGTTTCTTTAGCCAGTTACCTGTTCTCAGGCACTTGGGTCTTTTCCAGATTTTGGCTATTGTAAACAGTGTAGCAATGAACATACAAGTGCAGATGTCCTTTCTATTATACTTTTTTGCATCTTCGCGATATATTCCCAGAAGTGGTATCAATAGTATTCTTGGGTATTTACTCAAGTGACTACAAAACGCTGCTCACACAAAAATCTGTGTTTATTGAAAATTTATTTATAATGAATGGAACTTGAGATAACCAATATTTACTATACTTCAGCAGGTTGTGAGTGGATAAATAATTCTGGTATATTCTTACAGTCTTATTAATCCTAATGAGATATAACAATTAATGAGCTAAAGTGTTGATATTCTGCAACAGTATTGATGAATCCGACGTGCATTTTTTCTTTTTTAAAATGTTTTATTGAGCCACTGTGAGACACAGTTACAAAGCTTTCATGTTTGATATTCAGTCATACAATGATTGATCACCCATCGCTCCACCAGTGCAAATTTTCCACCACCAATATCCCCACTATCCCCTCCACTTACATACCAGTCCTTACCCTGCCTCTATGACAGACAATTGCTTAGATACTCTCTCTCTAGTTTGGGGCATTATATTTTGCTCGGATATTCCCACCACAATTCATGCCTGCCTTCGAAGGCAGATGCTAGATCATTTATTTTCCGTTGCTCACTTTGCATTTCAGGAAAGATTGCACGGTCGCTTATGTGGCCGTGTGCTTCGGAGGAATAGTCCTGATACAACATACCAAAGCCATGCTTGTAGAAGTTCATGGTCACCAGGATTCCAACTGGAGAAGGCAGGAGACTGCAACTGCTCCATCTGGGACATCCCGGTGATATCAGCTCAGCATGGGGACCATTGAATCCTCTGGTGTTGTGGTGCCCGCCGGCTTGAGGTGGATTTTTCCAAGTGAAAGAATCCAGACTAAATATTCATGATTTAATTCACTGGAAGTCTGAGAAAGGCAAAGTTAAAGGGAGGGTAAACAAAATCAGTGGTTGTTGGGAGAATGGAAATTGAGAAGCATTTGAATACCAAGTAATTTTCTAGACATAAAAGTATTAACTGTGGTCAGAGATGTAGTACAGGGGTTAAGGCACTTGCCTTGAATGTTGTCCATCCAAGTTAAAATCCTGGCACTTTATATGGTCCCCTGAGCACAGGCCAGGAGTAATCCCTGAACACCACCAGGTATGCCCTCTTTCTGCAAAAAAATATCCAGAAAACATAATGGAGAGATAGTACAGTGGGTAGGACATGTGACTTACATGTGGCCAACTGGGTTCAATATCTGGCACCACATATGGTATCCTGAGCACTGCAAGTAGTGACCCTTGAGATCAGAGACAGCAATAAGCCCTGAGAAATGCTATGTGTGGCCTCCACAAAAAAGTATTCTATATGATAATTAGGTGATAGGTACATGATTCTAAGCATTTGTCATACTCATATTTAAATCACTAAGAGTGAACTTAGATGTGTGCACGTTTTAAGAAACAACTGTGAGGTTGGGGAAATTTCTGGACAAAATTCACACTATGGAAAAAGAAAGTAACCGTATTACAAGTGTGTAACATTATATCACTGAAGGGGTGCAATAGGAAAGCAACAGACTTAATTTATTTTGGAAAATTATGCTTTGACTTTAAACTGTAAGACTAAAACAAAAGGAAATACAACCATTTCTTAATTCTATCCAAGGAAAGTATGCAGAAACAGTAATGAGCACATCCAGCTCTGAGATATTAACGTCTAAGGTGCTATTTTTCAATAAAATAATTCAAGACTCTGGCTAAATTTCTGATATTAGGTAAACACAATATAAACTGGAAGCATCATACAAGGACAGAAAACAATCACTAAAGTAAGTGAAATGATAGTGAAAGTCTAAGAGATCCAGGAGGCAACTTGAAACAGCTCCAATTGGTTAAAAGTTCTATTGGAGCAATCTAAGCAAAAAGACATAAATAATACAGCACTAGATTACTTTTTTAATTTTTATTTTCGGCTTTTTACGGGGTCACATCCAGAAATGCTCAGGGATTACTCCTGTCTCTGCAGTCATGAATCATTCCTGGCGGTGCTCAGGAGGCCCTATGGAATACCGGGGATCTAACCTGGGTCGGCTGCATACAAGGCAAATACCCTACCTGCTGGCTCCTAGCTCTGTTCATTTCTTTTTGGCTTTTGGGGTAACATCAAACAATACTCAGGGGTTACATCTGGCTCTGCTCAGGTATCATTCCTGGCGATGCTCAGGGGACCATTTAGGATGCCTGGGATCGAACCCAGGTCTGCTGTGTGAAGACAAATGCCCTACCCATTGTACTATCACTCCGGCTGCCATTTAATAACATTCCCAGTTTCCTTCCCGCTGCACCTTCCCACACACACCGCCGCCTTTGTGGCAGGCACTTTTCTTCTCTCTCTCTCTCTCTCTCTCTCTCTCTCTCTCTCTCTCTCTCTCTCTCTCCTTTTGTGCATTATGGTTTGCAATACAGATACTTAAATGTTATTATGTATATCCCTTTACATACTTTCAACACCAAGTTATTTTTTTAAATTTTATTTATTTTTTAATTAGTGAGTCACAGTGAGGGTACAGTTACAGATTCACACATTTTCGTGCTTGTTTTTCCCTCATGCAATGTTTAAGAGCCCATCCCTACACCAGTGTCCATTCTCTGCCACCATTGAACACAGTATCCCTCCCACCCCCCCAGTCCATCCCCCCCACCCCATCCCGCCTCTGTGGCAGGGCATTCCAATTTGATATCCCTCTTTCCTTTTGGGTGTTGTGGTTTGAAATAGGGGTATTGAGTGGTCATCCTGTTCAGTCTCTAGTCTACTTTCAGCACGCATCTCCCTTCCCCGCGCAGGATCTCCAATCACATATTACTTGGTGTTCCCCTCGCTATCTGGGATGACTTTCCACCAGCGTGTGAAGCCAGCTTCCAAGCTATGGAGCCAACCTCCTGGTAGTATATACTACTATTCTTGGGTATTAGTCTACTCTGTTGTTCTATATTCCACAGATGAGTGCAATCTCTCTATGTCTGTCCCTCTCTTTCTGGCTCATTTCACTTAGCATGATACTTTCCATGTTGATCCACTTATATGCAAAGTTTATGACTTCATCCTTTCTAACAGCTGCATAGTATTCCATTGTATAGATGTACCAAAGTTTCTTTAACCAATCATCTGTTCTCGGGCACTCGGGTTTTTTCCAGATTCTGGCTATTGTAAACAGTGCTGTGATGAACATATAAGTACAGATGTCATTTCAACTATACTTTTTCTTTCTCCAGGATATATTCCCAGAAATGGTATTGCTGGATCAAATGGAAGCTCAATTTCTAATTTTTTGAGAAGCGTCCATATTGTTTTCCAAAGGGGCTGGACCAGTCGGCATTCCCATCAGCAGTGTTGAAGGGTCCCCTTCTCCCCACATCATCTCCAACAGCGGTTGCTTTTGTTCTTTTGGATGTGTGCCATTCTCTGTGGTGTGAGGTGGTTATCTCATGGTTGTTTTGATTTGCATCTCCCTGATAATTATTGATGCACAACATTTTTTCATGTGCCTTTTGGCCATTCGTATCTCTTACTTGGAAAAGTTTCTGTTCATTTCTTCGGCCCATTTTCTGATGGGGTTGGATCTTTTCTTCTTGTAGAGTCCAACCAGTGCTTTATATACCCTTGATATCAACCCTTTATCGGATGGGTATTGGGTGAATATCCTTTCCCATTCTGTAGATTGCCTTTGTATTCTGGTCACTGTGTCTTTTGCTGTGCAGAAGCTTTTTAGTTTAATATAGTCCCATTTGTTTATCTCTGTTTCTGCTTGATTGCTTAGTTCCGTGTCATCTTTGAAGATACCTTTAGCTTCAATATCGTGAAGGGTTTTGCCGACCTTGTCTTCAATGTACCTTATGGATTGTGGTCTGATGTTGAGGTCTTTAATCCATTTTAATCTGATTTTTGTGCATGGGCAACACCCAGTTATTGTCCAGAGTGATCATTTCTAACTTTTATTGTTAAACTGATCCCTTCTCTATCCTAACTGCTCTTTGCCCCACACACAGCTGTGGCAAGCTTGCAACCAATGATTGACCAGTCTTCCTGGCCTCTATTTTACCTGGCCTTGGATATTAGTCTCAAACTATTATTTTTTTATGTCCCACAAATTAGTACAGTCATTCTATATCATTCCTTCTCCTTCTGACTCATTTCACTCAGCATGTTATTCTCCTTGTCCATACATTTATAAGGAAATTTAATTGCTTCATCTTTCCTAACAGTATGGTAATAAATTATAACTGAAAATATAGAATATAAATATATAACCCCATACTGATATAATTAAATTAATGAATAGATAGTAAAATTGGAAGCAGGCACAAAATTTCTTTGAGATTATTTCAAAATAATTTACATAAAGAATATTCTACATGAGGTAAAGCTTAATCTCCCCCTATCCAACACTGAGTAACTGAGTATGAACTGGATTTAGTGACATATTTCCAAAGAATAGAGTATGAAAAGGAAGTGAAATAGCATCTTTACTTACAGAAATCTAGCGAACAGTACTTTTATCAGATGATGAAGTATAACATCACCAGTGATATATATATATATATATACATATATATCACTCTATCACTGTCATCCTGTTGATCTTTGATTTGCTCAAGTGGGTGCCAGTAACGGCTCCATTCGTCCTAGCCCTGAGAGTTTAGCAGTCTTTCTTTACTTATTCTTCCCAGTGGTGCCACATTGGAGGCTCTTTCAGGGTAAGGGGAATGAGACCCATCATTTTTACTGTATTTGCCATATTGAATATGCCACGGAGAGCTTGCAAGGCTCTGCTGTGCACGCATGATGCTCTCGGTACCTTGCCAGGTTCTCTGAGAGGGAGAACTAGGCTATAAGCTTCCGGGAGCTTTGTTTTATAGTCTCTGGATCTTGGCCGTTGATGAGATTACACATATATATGTCACTTGTCACTTGTCATTGTACATATATATACATATATATATAATTTGTATGGTATGATTAGCAGGGCTTTTTACCTTTGTAATATTCATCCTCCAAACACTAAGTGAAGACTAATAATAAAAAAATATCAGACGGGCTGGAGCAATAATACAGCTGGTAGGGCATTTGCCTTGCGTGCGGCCGACCAGGGTTTGATTCCCAGCATCCCATATGGTTCCCTGAGCACCTCGAGGAATGATTCCTGAGTGCAAAGCCAGAAGTAACCCCTGAGCATCGCCAGATGTGACCCCCCCAAAAAGACCAAAAATCAGACAAATTCAAATCATGAATCATACTAAATAATTCAAGCAATTCAAATAATGAATTATACTAAAAATACCTGGCCAGTGCTTCAAAAGTGTCACTGTCATGAGAAAAAAGAAAGTGAGAATTGTCAAAGAACAGAGAAAATAACAGAGAAATGGTGACTAAATGATGTGATATAATTTCTTGGAAAGGATCCTGAAACGTAAATGGAACATTAGTGGGAAAATGATGGACTGCAAGTCTCAAATGTACTTAGCAACAAAAAAATAGTGAGTTACGTAGTTTTGACAACTGCATCACAGTAATATAAGTTGCTAATGTAAGAAAAACTGTGCAGAGAATGTAAGAAGTATCGATAGTGTTTGCAAGATTGCTGCAAACATAAAGATAATGCGAAGTCAGAAAGTTTTAAAATCAACTTTATTTTTATATACTAGTATGCATTCAGAAATGAAATGAAAGAAAAATTCTCATTAAGAGTAACATGAAAAAATAAAACTCCTAAGTATAATTTCATCAATAGGAGTTCTAGACTTGTAATGAAAAGTACAAAATATTGTTGAGCAAAGATAAGGAAGGTCTCAGGTGTCTTTTGTCCATGGATTTAAAAATTCAATATTTTAAAGAATATTATATTCTTCAAGTTAATGCATGTATACAACACACATTAAAAAAAAATTTCTGCAGGAATCTTTGCAGGAATTTAAAAGCTAATCCTAAACTTGATCTAGATTATTTTTAAAATCTCAGGATAGTCAAAAAGTATCATCATTGTCACTGTCACTGCTTTCCCATTGTTCATCCGTTTGCTCCAGTGGGCACCAGTAATGTCTCCATTGTGAGACTTGTTGTTACTGTTTTTGGTATATCAAATACACCACGGGTAGCTTGCCAGGCTCTGCTGTGCAGGCGAGATACTCTCGGTAGCTAGCTGGGCTCTCTGAGAAGGGTGGAGGAATCGAACCCTGGTCGGCCGCGTGCAAGGCAAAAGCCCTACCCGCTGTGCTATTGCTCCAGCCCAAAAAGTATCATAAATAAGAAAAGTGGAAGAATTTTTAATTCCCTTATTTTAAAGAATACTATAATTATCAAATATAGTACTGCATAAGGCAGTTGGGCTAGAGAAGGAGCCACTAAAATAATGATAGTTGGAAATGATAACTATGGATAAGAACTGTGTGCTGAAAGTAAGTAAAGGAACAAACATAATCATGTCTTAGTATATATAGTGCAAATTATAATGCCCAAAAGGAGAGGAGGCGGGGGAAGAAAAGTACCTGCCATAGAGGTAGGCTGGGGTGGAGTGGCAGGACGAAAACTGGGAATACTGGTTGTAGGAAATGCACACTGGTGGAGGGATGCCTGTCGGAACATTTTATGACTGAAACCCGATCATGAACAGCTTTGTAACTGTGTATCTCACAGTGATTTAAATTTAAAAAGTATGGTACTGCATAAGGACAAAATTTTAGATCAGTGAAGTCCAGAGAATAGCACGGGAGTCAAGGGCACATATTTGCATCCACAGAACCCTGGGCCAATTCCTGGAATACATGGTTCCCTAAGCATTGTTAGGCACTTGAGCACTGCCAGAGTGGCCCTAGTGGTTCCCAGCACTGCAGGGCCAAGCAGCACTGCATTCCTAACCCTTTCATTGAATCAAGTAACTCTGGGTGTGGCACTAGCAATGGCCAACTGAAGCCTCTGATCAAAGCCAGAAACTTCCCCATGAAAAAAAATAAAAATAAGAACACACACATTAATGAAATCACAATCACGATCACAATCACGAAATCCCCTTGATCGTTTATTTCTCGAGCAGGCTCAGTATCATCTCCATTCATCCTATCCCTGAGATTTTAGAAGCCTCTCTCCACTTGGCCTTCCCAACGATGCCGCATTGGAGGTCAGGGGAATGAGATCCAACTTGTTACTGGCTTTAGCCTATGAATACACCATGGGAAGCTTGTGAGGCTGTCCCATGTGGGCAAGAAACTCTCAGTAGCTTGCTAGTTTCTCCCAAAGGGAGAAGTAGGTTATAAGATATCTTCTGGGAGCTTACTTTTAAGTCTCTGGATGTTGGCCATTGATGGGATTACACACACCTGGGTTCCTCTGCCGGTACCTTTATGCGTGAGACTTGTCTGATCATGTGGAGAGGGGCCTTGAGTATGGCTGTGGCTAGGTTCCGGTGGTCTTCGGCCGCCGGGAGCTCTGCTCTGGGCGGGGAGGGAAGCTGGAGCCCATCCCCTTCGAGGGGCCCCGGGGAAGACAGCCGGTGTGCGGGCAAGAGACTCTCTTAATTAATGAAATAGAAATGAAAAACAAAGAATCTAGATATTAACCTTATATTTAATGGCAACTTTATTTGTTGGCAAATATACCAAGGACAACCAATGAGTGAAATATAGTATTTTCTTTTTTTTTTTTTTTTGCTTTTTGGGTCACACCCGGCAATGCACAGGAGTTACTACTGGCTCTGCACTCAGGAATTACTCCCGGCGGTGCTCAGGGGACCATATGGAATGCTGGGAATCGAACCCAGGTTGGCCGCGTCCAAGGCAAACGCCCTACCCGCTGTGCTATCGCCCCAGCCCCGAAATATAGTATTTTCAACAAATAGAGATGGAGCAACAATTTGATATCTACATGCAAAAGATTAATTTCTTTTCTCACCACACACCATACTCAAAATCCAATGCAAAATATGTCAGAAACCTAAATGCAATAGGCATAAAATATTAAAATTTTATGAGAAATTTTAGGGATAAATCTTCATGACTTCATAGCCAGATTGTGACCTTGGTGATTCTGGTACTACAGGACTCAAGCAGTACTGCATCATTGGACCCTTATAGTGAATCATGGTCTGGCTGTCTGAGTATTTCCAGTAGTATCCCTCAGTCCTGTGAACACATTTTTGGAGAATCTCCCTCCACCCAAAGATAAAAAATCTGGAAATGTGGCATACGTTAGGCCATAGGTTTCATCCATAGCTCTTTGAAAAAAATGTATTTTAAAAAGGACTGTCAGGGCTGGAACTATGGTATAGCAGGTAGGGCATTTGCCTTGCACATGGCCAACGTAGGTTCAATCCCTGGCATTCCACAAGGTATTTGGAGCACTGCCAGGAGTGATCCCTGAGTGCAGAGTCAGAAGTAAGCCCTGAGCACCACAAGTGTGGCCCAAAATAAAAATATATATTAAAGGATAGCCACCTACCCAAAGCATTATACTGATGCAATGCAATAGCCATTAAAATTTCAGTGTCAGAAGTAAGCCCTGAGCACCACAAGTGTGGCCCAAAATAAAATTATATATTAAAGGATAGCCACCTACCCAAAGCATTATACTGATGCAATGCAATAGCCATTAAAATTTCAGTGACAGCATTCAAATACTTGGAACAAACTCTACTAAGATTGTATTTTTATGGAACCACAAGATTCACCAAATAGCCAAAGAAATACTAAGAGAAATGAAGATGAGAGGTATTGCATTTTCAAATTTTGAATTGTACTATAAATCTGTAATAATCAAAACTGCATGGTACTGGAATAAAGAATTGCAGACCAATGGAACAGAACTGAGAGTTGTGAATTAAAACCAAGAGTTACTAGTAATTAATCTACAACAAAGTAGATAAGTAAATAAAGTAGAACAAAGAAGGTCTCTTCAACAAATGATGTAAAAATGGATAGCCACATATACAAAAATGACATTGGAACTGTACCTCACTGTAAAAAAATACAAATGCACGCGCAGAAGGGTACAATGATGTGTGTCTGTTGTTTGCGGGCTCTCAGGGCGGCTCTCTCTCTCTCTCTCTCTCTCTCGCCGCTCGAGTTCAGTGCTCTTGAGCTGCTGTGTATGGAGCGGATAAGGATGACTCCTCCTTTGTGCTCTGCTTCTGTATGTGCCGCTGTGCTCTCTTCTGTCTGTCTCTCTATCTCTGTCTCTTTATCTGTAGTCTCTCCTCTGGTCTCTACCGATCTCTCTTCTTCAGGTGTCTC
The DNA here is from genome assembly GCF_027595985.1 of Sorex araneus. Classification (NCBI taxonomy): domain Eukaryota; kingdom Metazoa; phylum Chordata; class Mammalia; order Eulipotyphla; family Soricidae; genus Sorex; species Sorex araneus. The sequence goes on along the minus strand of NC_073313.1, from coordinate 150,388,950 downwards.
TCTTCGGAGCCCTTCTGCTTCTCTCTCTGGAGCCCTTCTCGCTCTCACTTCTAATTCTGTCTCTTCTGATTCTCACTTGCTTTGTGCTCTTTCCCCTGCTTCTGGCCCTGATAACTCCCTGGATTTTCTTTCACTTTGTGCTCTGCTTCTGTGTCTTCTCCCTGCTTCTGTGTCTTCTGTCTTCTGTGTCTTCTCCTACAGTCTTAGTTTATATGGCAATAACATAGGGTAGTCTCATAAAGGTGGGTTGAACATTAACAAATCAACAAAGAGGGGTAAGACCACTCCTCCAGGAGATTAACAAAATCTCATCTAAGGAAATTACTCCATATTACTAGGAGATCCACATAAGGGCGGGATCCCACCCAGGGTGTGTTGCTTTCTTCTTTCTTCAGCTAGTAATCCATTTAAATAGTTGTAGTAAATCTACATCTAATATTTCTAGCAAGGTCATTCTGTATGAGCACAGTAAGAGATATATCAAACTTAAAGTTAGGTTCTTCCTGAGGACATTCACTATATATTCCAGACCACAGTCCTCAGGTTAGGTACTCTGCCTAACCCCAGCAGGGTCCTAGTCTCATCATTACTTTTGGCTCATGACAACATTTGTCTATGACCATGCTCTCAACTTATAGTTGAGTATTGTGGTGCTTTGGCCTGGTCCATTTTGATGTCAGGGTAGCTCACAGCTTGCCCTGGGTCCATTCCATGCCTCATCGGGACCCTGCTTTTGGCGTGCTAGAAACTAAGAGCAACTGAGTTGAGAAAGCAGATGCCCAGGAGTAAATATTATTGGAGTCAATCAGCTCCCAAGTTAAAAAGCATAATATTAACTGTCTTCATGTGTCCATACAGAAAGGGCATTGCCTTAAGGCAAACTAAGTTCCCTGCAGGCAGTCTAAAAGGACAAACCCAGTAGTATCCTACATCTCACACCATTCACATAAGTAAATTCAAAGTGAATTAAAGACCTCAAGATTATACCAGAATCTATTAAATATGTTGAAGAAAACTTAGGTAGAACTCTCCAGGAAATGTATGGGGTATCTTCAATGAGATAACTACAGAGATAAAGACAACAAAAATGAAATTAAACAAATGAGACTATATCAGATTAAAAAGCTTCTGTACAGTGGGCCAAAGGTAGTACAGCAGGTAAGGTGCTTACCTTACACATGACTAACCTGGGTTCGATCTACAGTACTCCATATAGTCCCGTTAGCCCCAACAAGATTGATCCCTGAGCACAGAGCATAGATTAGGTCCTGAGACCATCAGGTATGGCCCAATATTTTTAATGGTTTTGCACAGCAAAAAAAAAATAATTCAAACTAAAATAAAAGGACATTGTGCTGAAGGGGAGAAAATATTTGCACGCAATACCTCAGGTTAATACTTAGGATCTTCAGCAATACCACTTCTGGACATATATCCCAGGGGTGCGAAAAAGCACAGTAGAAATGACATCTGTACCTATAGGTTCAATGCAGCACTGTTCACAATAGCCAGAATCTGGAAACAAACTGAGTGCCCGAGAACAGACGACTGCTTAAAGAAACTGTGGTACATCTACACAATAGACTATTATGCAGATGTTAGGAAAGATGAAGTCATGAAATTTGCTTATAAGTGTATTGACATGGAGAATATCATGCTAAGTGAGATTAGTCAGAAAGAGAGTGACAGACATAGAATGACTACACTCATTTGTGGAATATAAAGTAGGTATACTATGATACTAACACCTAACTAAAGACAGTAGAGATAAGGGCCAGGAGAATCACCCCACGGTTTGGAAGCTGGCCTCACATGCTTGGGGAAAAGTCAGCTGGGATAGAAAAGAGACCAATAAGTAAACGATAATTGGAGGGATAGCTCGGGATGGGAAATGTGTGCTGAAAGTAAGCTAAGGACCAAACATGACAGCCTCTCAGTATCTGTATTGCAAACCATAATTTCTAAAAGTAGAGAATAAGAGGTAAATTGTCTGTCATGGAGGCAGGGGGGGATGTGATGGGGTGGAGGAATACTGGGAACATTGCTGGTGGAAAATGTACACTGGTGGAGGGATGGGTGTTCGATCATTGTGTGACTGAAACTCAAACATGAAAGTTTTGTAACTTATCTCATGGTGAGTCAATAAAAAATTAAAAATATATTTCATCATCATCATCCCGTTGATCGTCGATTTTCTCGAGCTATCTCAGTAACATCTCCATTCGTCCTAGCCCTGAGATTTTAGAAGCCTCTCTTTACTCGTCCTTCCCAAAGGTTGGAGGCTCTTTCAGGGTCAGGGGAATGAGATTCATCATTGTGACTGGTTTTGGCATATGAATATGCCACGGGGAGCTTGCCAGGATCTCCCATGCGGGCAGAAAACTCTTGGTAGCTTGCCAGGTTCTCTGAGAGGGAGAACTAGTCTGTAAGATGTTGCGCGGCCGCTTTGCAGCTGCACGTTTCTGGGAGCTTAGTTTATAGTCTCTGGAGACTATAAACCAAACTCCAGAGACTATTAGTAAACATAGTATACATATATAAAATCATAGACAAGTGTAAGAGTCTCGTGCTCTACTGACTGAACTAACCAGGGCAGAGTGCAATATAGACAAAATAAAAAAATAATACTTAGATGACAATTCTACTATTTGAAATACTTCATGAAATATATTTGCTCTTATCAATATCTAAGAGGACCACTGGGGAAAATTAGTTCCTACTCACTTTAACACGTTCTGGACCAAGACGTCAGCGACCATTCCCATAGTGGTGGGGAGGCTGCTGGCACACACTCTTTCCCGTTTCAGCGTCTTCTCATAGATATTTCCTGCAACCACAAGTGGTGTGGCACACTGTGCATGAAGAGAAGCAAAGAAGGTGTATTCCAGCAGAGAAGGAAGGAGAGCAGTATGTTTCAAACTGGACTCTGTCATACCAAAACTGGCTTTATTTCCGAGCTGTGAATTTGTTTTTAATACCCCTAAAAACTCTAGCAGTTGCCTCATAAATGGAAAATAACCCAAAGTGGATGATGCATACCGCAAAAAAAGAAGATTCCCCAGGAATTATGAGCTGTGTGTGTCCAGAAACTGCATTCTCACTGACCCCTGACTCCTCCATCCACCTTTGTCCAAATTCATTACAAGCCTTAGTAAAAAGAGGTGAGAACACCAAAGAACAGGGTAATTCAGTTACCTTAAGTGCTGAAGAAAATGTAGGGTTTAGCTAAATGAATCACTAAAGGTTTTAAAAACACATTTCAAATATATTTACGATCTAAAAAGCACTCATTTCAAATATATTTAGGATCTAAAAAGCATTCACAAAACTCAGCAACAAAAGGTACAACAAACCTATCCAAAATGTAGGGTTTAGCTAAATGTGGGGAGAAGAGGTGACAGGAACTACCATTAAAAAGATATACTGATAGACAAAAGGCATATTAAAAAGTGTTCATCACCACTTATGATTAGGGAAATACAAATAGAAAAACAATGAGATATTATCTCATACCAGTGAGAATGGCATATATCAAAGAGTTTGGAAACAGCCACTGATAGCAGGGTTGTTGTGAGAAAGGAACTCTCATCCACAGTTGGTTGGAATGTTATCTAGTACAACCTCTAATGGAAAAAAATATGAAGATTTCTCCAAAATGTAGAAATTATACTCCCATAAGACTCAGCAATACTACTCTTTGGCATCTACCCCCAAATCATAAAAACATTAATTTGAATGTCTATGTAAACAGTGTTTATTACAGTGCATAGTATGATATGGAAATAACCCAAATGCTTAAATATGGATGAATGGATCAAGAAGTTGTGCTATATATACACACTGGAATATTATGCAACTGTAAGGAAAGACAGTCACGCAATTTGCTGCTACACAAATCTAGAGGATATCATGTTGAGTGAAGTCAGTCATAAGAAAAGGGGTAGACACAGAATGAACTACCTCATATGTGGTATACTTAAAGACACGGAGTAAGAGAGAAAGAAAAGCCAAAGACACAAGAACTAGAGAGTTGGTACACAGAGCTTAGCTAATGGGAGAGTGGAGTTGGAGGATCTTTGGGATCTCAGTGGAAGGAAGTTTATACCCTGATGGTGGCTGTGGTGTTGAAATGATGAATGTATGAAACTATCGTAAGTGGTATTGCAAATCACAGTATTTCAATATTGCATGCATGAGTTTGAGCAACCCAGAAACAACCCACATGGTCAAGTATGAACATTGACACTGTCAGTCTGATATCAGTCACCATAAATGTACAAGGCAAGCAAAACAATTAAATATGCAAGCATCCCAACCAATTGCAACCAAATATGTGGTCCCTGAAAATTCCAAAAACAAAAAAATATAGGAAAGAAAGGGGAACGTAAATGAAGATATAGAATATATAAATAAAAATTGAAACCTTTGCACTTCAGATGATACTCTTTAAAAAATTAGACAAAGCCGGTCAGAGAGATAGTACAATGGATGAAACTATTTCCTTGCACATAGCTGTCCTAGATTCAATCCCTGGCACTACATATGTTCCCCTGAGCACCACCAGCAGTGATCCCTAAACACAGAGTAAGGAGGATTCTGAGCACTGCTGGGTGTGGCCAAAACTCCCCCCTCCTAAATTAGACAAGTTATAGATTGGGAAAAATATATGCAAACCATATGTCTGATTAGGGTCTGTAATTCAGATATCTTATATATTAATAATGAAAAAAGACAACTTAGTTTTAAAATGAGCACAGGTATTAATAGATAATTCTGTAAGATATATAAATGGTCAACAAGCAGACAGTGATTACAGTAATGAAAATCCAAACCACAATGACAGTGGTATGGGTTCACAATGGTGTGAACCCACAAGAATAGTTACAATAATTTTAGAGCAAAAAATAATAAGTATTAGTGAGGATATGACTAAAGTGGAATGCCCACATTTTGCTGGTGAGATTATAAAATGCTGTAGGGAAAAATTTCTATAGTTAAAGTTCAAAATAGAGGAGCTGAAGCAATAGTATAGTAGGTATTGGGAAGTATGCTTGCCTTGAACGTGGCTGACCCAGGTTCAGTCCCCTGCATGCCATATGCATGAGCCATGCCATGAGCACTGCCAGGAGTGATCCCTGAGTGCACAGTCAGGAATAAGTCCTGAGCACCACCAGATGTGGACTAAAACAGGTGAAAATAGTTCAACATAAAGTTACCATATGACCCAGCAATTACATTCCTTGGCATCTACCCAAGAGAACTGAAACATATGCCCACTCAAAAACGTATACCAGAATGTTCATAGCAGCCAAACAGTAGAAACAAACCAGATGTGCATGCAACACTTGGAAAAGCAAAACTGTGGCATAGGCCTGCGCCCTTGGATCCGGAGTCCTCCCCACCTCTGCTTCCCAGACCACTGCCCCGCATGCCAGTGTACGCTGTCCTCCAGGGCCATGTCTTTGCTCCCTGTCCAAGGTGTGTGACTCCCCAAGCCAGCACCCCACCTACAGTGTGGTAGGGGGCATGGCATCCACAGAAGTTGGTGTGGCCTCTTTTGGGTCCACAGTTATTTTTCCCTTTCCTGGCACTCTGGACTCACATCTTCATCTTCATCACCTAATTCTGTGGAGAATATCCTGGCCATCTCAAACACATTAGGTCAAGAGTCCAGTAGCCTATTCCTATTGTATCATAATACTGGTGTTACAAGAAGCTCTATAAGTCCAATATAAAAGAACACATCATCTGAAGCTTCACTAGAGACTTCACATAAGCTGCTGAGTAGCACCTGAGAGGAAAGTGAGACTCTAAGAAGGAGGAAAAGGTGATCACCATTGACTGAGCTCATCCAGAATCCTTTCTCACGACTAGAGGGGGATACTGATAGTGAACTGCAAGGTCCCACCATCATACTACTACAAAAAAACATGAAGAAACAGTGAAAATCCCCGCCATGAGAAGATGATGAAAAGGGTCCGGATGCCTCAAAAACATTACCCACAAATACAATCTCTCAGATAAATAATTCAGAGATAAAATGTTGAAAGTGTTCAAATAACTCAAAGAAACGGTTCAACAGACATCCAGTAAATTAAAGGAGGACATGAAAGAAACAATGGAACGGAACGGATAGCCGAGAAAATACTGGAAGAAATGAGAGCAGAAATAAAAAAAAAAAAACTACAGAAGAAAGTGTCACAAATAAAGGATTCTGTATCACTTGTATTGTCACTTGTCTTCCAGTTGATCTTCAATTGGCTTGAGGGGGCACCAGTAATGTCTCCATTTGTCCCTGCCATGTGCTAGTGTAGCCCAATGATATCTGCTCGCTCCAGGAACAGGAAGAGCCTCAAACCATTCATTCAGGGTTTTTACGAAGAAGTCTGACCATCTCGTTGGTGGGCGGCAATGTGGTCTTTTGACAACCTGTGAAATCTAGTCGGTAACAGCTCAAGTCCAGAGGTCATCTCTAAATCACATTACATGTCTAACCCATCTGATTTTTGATGTCTTGGCAAATGAGACAGCATCCCTGATTCTTGATCATCGACAGAGGTCGGAGCTCCGGATTCCTGCTCTCGCTTGAGTGAAACATGATACTCCTAGCATAGCTCTTTTGATTCCTCTTTGGGATACACAAATAACGTTCTCATCCTGTTTGCATAGGGCCCTTATGCTCTGAGGCGTAAGTTAGCCCAGGAAGAACGGTGGAATCGAAAAGATGTGCCCAGAGCCGGAGGTCCTTCGTCCTCTTAACTACTTCTTCGACGCTCTTGAAGGCATTCCATCCTACTCTCTTCCTCCTGCGCAATTTCTGGCGTCAAGTCATTCCACATGTTGAATTCTCGACCCAGGTATACATAGCTGCTGCATTCAGAGATGTTCATTCCATTGAGAACAAATGAAGCATCAGGGACTAGTTCGTTTTTCATGAGCATCGTCTTGTTGAGGTTCGACCTTTCCACACTCACGGTCGAAGTTGGCCAGCATTTGTGCTGCTTGGCTAATATTTGACGTTATGAGAACGATGTCAACAGCGAAGTGGAGGTAGTGTAATTTACCACCATCTATCTTCACTCCCATTCCTTCCCATTCCAGTCATCACATGATTTTCTCAAGGATGGCACTGAAGAGTTTCGGTGAAATGGTATCACCCTGCCGAAACCCTCTCTTTAAGTCAATGCTCACTTCCTTGTAGAATGATGAGATCCGGTAGTGAATCCGTAATACAGCTGACAGAGGATCTTGATATACTGAGTTTGAATGCCCTGTTTGGCTAGGGCTTCAACGACCGCTTCAGTCTCAACAGAATCAAAGGCCTTCTTTAAATCCATGAACGATAGACAGAGAAGCATCTTGAATTCTCTCAAAACTTCAATGAGTTTGGTCACTTGTGGATATGGTCAATGGTGCTGAATCCTTTTTGGAACCTGCCTTGCTCGCATGGTTGTCCTTTGTCTAGTGTTCTGCCTATTCTATTCAGGATGACACGAGTGAACAATTTGTAGATGACAGACAGCAGGCAGATTGGGTGATAGTTGCCGATGTCTTGGATGTCTCCCTTCTTGTACAACAGAATGGTCCTGCTGATTTTCCATTGGGACAGAACCTTGCATTTAGACAGGTAGCATGCGAAGAGCCGAGCCAGTGTATTGATGAGGATTCTGTAGATGAAATTAAAAACTCAGTGGGTGCCCTCAATTGTAGAATGGCTACAGCTGAATACAGAATCTGTGATCTTGAAGATGAGCTGCAGAAAGCTTGAAGATAAGCTGCAACAACAAGCAAAGGAAAAAGAGCTCAAAATAGCTCTTAGGCGAATCAGAGACCTAGGAGATGATTTCAAGAAAACAACATTAGAATCATCGGAGTACCAGAAGGACAGGGATACAACCCCCATGAAAAAGCCACAGTTCAAAATATCATTGCTATATAAGTGGATCAACATGGAAAGTATCATGCTTAAGTGAAATGAGCCAGAAAGAGAGGGACAGGCATAGAAAGATTGCACTCATCTGTGGAATATAAAATAACAGAGTAGGAGACTTACATCCAAGAATAGTAGTATATAATGCCAGGAGGTTGGCTCCATAGCTTGGAAGCGGGCCTCACATGTTGGTAGAAAGTCATCCCAGATAGAGAAGGGAACACCAAGTAAAATGTGATTGGAGATCCTGCGCGGGGAGGGAGATGCATGCTGAAAGTAGTCTAGAGACTGAAGACGATGGTTACTCAATGCCCCTGTTACAAACCACAATACCCAAAAGGAGAGAGAGAGAACAAATTGGAATGCCCTGCCACAGAGGCAGGGTGGGATGGGGGGGACGGGATCCGGGGGTGGGAGGGATACTGGGTTCATTGGTGGTGGAGAATGGACACTGGTGGAGGGATGGGCTCTCGAACATTGCATGAGGGAAAAACAAGCACGAAAATGTGTGAATCGGTAACTGTACCCTCACTGTGACTCACTAAAAAATAAAAAATATAATTAATTCATTATACTTGATTTTATATTTAGTCACTGTCACTGTCACCCCGTTGCTCATCGATTTGTTTTAGCAGGCACCAGTAACGTCTCTCATTGAGAGACTTATTGTTACTGTTTTTGGCATATCCAATACGCACGGGTAGCTTGCCAGGCTCTGCCATGCGGGCTCCATACTCTCAGTAGCTTGCTGGGCTCCGAGAGGGGCGGAAGAATCGAACTCGGGTCGGTCAAGTGAAAGGCGAAAGCCCAACCACTATGCTATCGCTCCAGCCCTGCTATCGCTCCAGCCCATTTTATATTTATGTATCTCAAATTACTCTGCCTTCCTCTATGCCTTACTTCATTCCATTGTTCTATTAAAATTGCTTAGTTTTCATATATATTTCCCAATTTTTATTTTAATTGTTTTCTAATTCCACTACATTATACTCAGATAATATACTTTATTTTATTTAAATTCACTTATTAGTTTGTTTTATAACCTAGAAAATAATACATTCTGGAGAGTAGTCCATGTATCCTTATAAAATATGTATCCTGCTACTATCATATAAATTATTCTATAGATGTTAAATCTAGTTGGTTTATATTATTGCTTAAGTTGTATTTCCTGGTTGGTGTTCTGCCTAATTGCTCTATACATTTTGGGAATTAGATTATTATTATTATTATTATTATTATTATTATTATTATTATTGAGTGTCATTGCTACTATTGACTTACTTTTTACTATAAAATGTAATTTTCCCACTTAATGATGAGGTGGAGCAACTGAGAAATAGTGGTTCTCAAGGACTATTTTTGGTGCAATATTTGGGGGTTGCTCCTGGAGTTACAAGAATCGAATACAGGTCCTTAATCTATCTGTTTGGTATTCATGTATGTTTGAAAATGAAAGTAATAATGTTTAATAATAATAATGTTTTCTCATTCTAAAAAAAAGGTGACACACCATTTGCCAAGCAAGTGGAAACAGAGATAAACATGTGGGATTACCTTAAACTGAGAAGCTTCTGCACCTCAAAAGATACAGTGACCAGAACACAAAGACAGTCTACAGAATGGGAAAAGATATTCATCCAATACCCATTGGATAAGGGGTTGATATCAAGAATTTACAAGGCACTGATTGAACTCCACAAGAAGAAAATATCCAACCCCATCAGAAAATGGGGCAATGAAATGAACAGAAACTTTCTCAAAGAAGAAATCCAAATGGTCAAAAGACACATGAAAAAATGCTCCTCATCACTAATCATAAGGGAGATGCAGATCAAAACAACAATGAGATACCATCTCACACCACAGAGACTGACCCACATCCGAAAGAACAAAAGCAATCAGTTTTGGCGCAGATGTGGAGAGAAAGGGACTCTCCAGTGCTTGTGGGAATGCTGACTCGTTCAGCCTTTTTGGAAAACAGTATGGACGCTTTTCAAAAAATTCGAAAGTGAGCTCTCATTTGACCTAGTAATACCACTTCTGGGATATACCTTGGAGATGCAGAAAGTATAGTGGAAATGAAATCTGTACTTATATGTTCATTGCATCACTGTTTACAACAGCCAGAATATGGAAAAAACCCAAGTGCCCGAGAACAGATGACTGGCTAAAGAAACTTTGGTTTATCTACACAATGGAATACTATGCAGCTGCTAAAAAAGATGACATCATGAAATTTGTATATAGGTGGATAAACATGGAAAGTATCATCTTAAGTGAAATTAGTCAGAAAGAGAGGGACAGGGGCCTGGAGTGATAGGACAGTGTGTAGGGCGTTTGCCTTGCACGCAGCCGACCCAGATTCAATTCCCAGCATCCCACATGGTCCCCTGAGCACCGCCAGGAGTTATTTCTGAGTGCAGAGCCTGGAGTTAAGCCCTGTGCATTGCCAAGTGTGACCCCAAAAGCAAAAAAAAATTAAAGAAAGAGAGGGACAGACATAGAAAGATTGCACTTATTTGTGGAATATAAAGTAACATGATGGGAGACTAACACCCTAGAATAGTAGAGATAAGTACCAGGAGGATAACTCCACAGCTTAGAAGCCAGCATCACATGTTGGGGGAAAAAGCAGCTCAGATAGAGAAGGGACCAAGTAAAGAGTGCTAGGAGGGCCTGCTTAGGATGGGAGATGAGGGCTGAAAGTACACTATAGACCAAGTATGATTACCACTCAATACCTCTATTGAAAACCACAACATCCAAGAGGAGAGAGAGAGCAAAAGGGAATTTCCTGCCACAGAGGCGGGGTTGGGTGGAGGGCATGGGTTGAGGGTGGAGGGAGGGATGCTTGGACCATTGATGGTGGAAAATGGGCACTGGTGGAGAGATGGGTACTCAACTATTGTATGACTGAAATGCAAGCACGAAAGCCGGCAATCACAAGCTGACGTCCGAGCTCACAAATATGTGTAGAGAAGTGAAAAAGGAAAACCTCAAAGAGAGAAGATCAGTAGTGTTGGCCAATGCGGCAGAAGCCGGGAAAAGTATTCACAATGCTTGTCTGTCTTTCTCCAATTAGAAGAACAAGATGACTGCCTTCCGACGTCCTGATGAATCTATCTTCCAGATGGGCAATGGACAGGATTATTCATGACTTCTACTCATATCTTTTTGATAGCCATGTCCATCTTCCCACATACCAAATTCTGCAGAATGGATATGTCGTTCCCAATATTCTCCCTTCCAAAATCCAACACACCATTTCGTCGGTAAAGTCACTTACAGCACCCAGTCCAGAAAAAGTCAGACACGGACACCTGAAGAATCTGCCACGAGTATTCGACAATACACTGACTTGGCTCTTCACATACTACCTGTCCGAATGCAAGGTTCTGTCCCAGTGGAAAACCAGCAGGACCATTCTGTTGTATGAGAAGGGAGACATCCATGACATCGGCAACTATCGCCCAATCTGCCTGTTGTCCATTGTCTACAAGTTGTTCACTCGTGTCATACTGAACAGAATAGGCAGAACACTAGACAAAGGACAACCATGCGAGCAAGCCAGGTTCCAAGAAGGATTCAGCACCATTGACCATATCCACACAGTGACCAAACTCATTGAAGTTTCGAGAGAATTCAAGATGCTTCTCTGTCTATCGTTCATGGATTTAAAGAAGGCCTTTGATTCTGTTGAGACTGAAGAGGTCATCGAAGCACTAGCCAAACAGGGCATTCAAACTCAGTACATCAAGATCCTCTGTGAGCTGTATTACGGATTCACCACCAGGATCTCATCATTCTACAAGGAATTGAGCATTGACTTAAAGAGAGGGGTTCGGCAGGGTGATACCATTTCACTGAAATTCTTCAGTGCTACCCTCGAGAATGCCATGTAATGACTGGAATGGGAAAGAATGGCAGTGAAGATAGATGGTCAGCAACTACACCACCTCCGCTTCACTAATGACATCATTCTAATAACATCAAACATTAGCCAAGTGGCACAAATGCTGCCTGACTTTGAGCGCGAGTGTGGAAAGGTCGGACTCAGCTGAATCTCACCAAGACAATGTTCATGAAAATAAACTAGTCCCTGGCATTCCATTTACTCTCAATGGAATGAACATCTTCCAATGCAGCAGCTATGTGTACCTGGCTCAGAACTCAACATGACAAATGACTTCTCACCAGAACTGTGCAGGAAGGTGAGAGCAGTGTGTAATGCCTTCAAGGGCATCAAAGAGTTGTTAAGATGATGAAGAACCTCCAGGTCCAGGCACATCTTTTCGACTCCACTGTTCTTCCTGCACTAATATACACCTCAAAGACCTGGGCCCTACAAAAACAGGACGAGAACGCTATTCAGGCATCCCAAAGAGGAATCGAAAGAGCTATGCTTGGAATATCACATTTCACTGAAGTGAGAGAAGGAATCTAGAGTTCCAACCTCCGTCAATGATCAAGATTCAGGGACGCTGTCTCCTTTGCCAAGGCGTCGAAAATCAGATGGGCCAGACAAGTAATGTGATTTAGAGATGACCGCTGGATCAGAGCTGTTACCGACTATAAACTAAACTCCCAGAAGAGAATGACACATTTCCTGGACATTATATCCTATCCATAAAAGCAATACAAAACAAATGGTCTAGCATTGCCTTTTCGGTAGGTTTGAGAGGTGGTGAGACTGGTGTCGAAATATTGAATATAACCAAAGTAGAGAGTATAGGAGAAATTGTCTGCCACATATGCAGGGGAAGGGTTGGAATGGGGGTGGGTTGGGGGAATACTGTGGATTTTGGTGGTGGAAAATGTTGACTGGTGAAGGGATTGTGTTTGATGAGTATGATCGAAGCTCAAACATGAAAGCTTTGTAACTGTATCTCACGGTGAATCAAAAAAGGGGGAGGGGAAATAATACAAAATAATAAAATAAAATTAACATTCTGAATTAAAAAAGAAAATGTAATGTAGAGTTCATGCCCAATTCAATCAGCTTAATCAATGGCTGAATAAATAGCAGTACACCTACATTATAAATGTTAAAATAAAGATAAATGAGGTGCTGGAGTTGTATCTCAGAGGTAGAGCATTTACATTGTATTGTGAAGTCCTAAGGTCAGGCACTCACACAACAATTAAGTTAAATTAAATTAAAATCTGGATGAACCTTGAAATTATGCCAAGTGAAAGAAACCAGATGCAAAAGGCCACCTATTGTATAATTCCACTTAGATGAAAATCCACAATAAGAAAGTCCATGGAAACAGAAAATAACGTTAGTGGTTGCCAAGTGACGAAGGGCAGGAACAGAGATTAACTGCAGAGAGTTAGAGATTCTATTGAGGTGACCAACATGTCTAAAATTGGATTTTAGTGAGAGTTGAAATGCAGCGTATGCAAAGTCCTTGAAGTGATATTTAAAATGGGTTCATTTTTAAAAATTGAATCTCAGTGAGATACATAATTACAATGTTGTTCATGATTGGGTTTCTGTCATATAATGTCATATAGTGTTTCAATACCTGTCATTTCACCAGTGTACATTTCTCACCAGCAATGTCCCCAGTTTCTCTCCCTATCCCCCCACTCCCAGCCTGTTTCTATGCAGGCACTTTGCTCCTCTCTCTCTTTGCTCTTTCCCTTTTCCTTCTCTCTCTCATTTTTGGCACTATGGTTTGCAATAGGTACGGCATTTGCCTTGAACGCGGCCGACCCAACCTCGATTCCTCCGCTTCTCTTGGAGAGCCCAGCAATCTACTGAGAGTATCCCGCCTGCATGGCAGAGCCTGGCAAGATACCCATGGTGTATTCGATATGCCAAAAAACAGTAACTACAAGCCTCACAATAGAGATGTTACTAGTGCCTGCTAGAGCAAATCGATGAGCAACGGAATGACAGTGATACAGTGATACAGTGATGGTTTGCAATACAGATACTGAAAGTTTATCATGTATATTCCTTTACCTACTTTCCACACTCAGTTCTTAGCCAGCGTGATCATTTCTAACTATTATTAGTTAGAAATAATGGTCCCTTCTCTATCCTAACTGTCCTTCATCCTCCCTACCCCCACCCCCAAAGACACAATTGTGGCAACTTTGCAACTGTGGACCAGTCCTCTTGGCCATGTTTCTCCCAGTGTTGGGTATTAGTCTCATCACTGTATCACTGTATCACTGTCATCCCATTGTTCGTCGATTTACTCGAGCAGGCACCAGTAACATCTCTATTCCTCCCAGCCCTGAGATTTTGGCCGCCTATCCTTACTTGTCTTTCCCAACTATTGTAGGCTCTTTCAGGGTCAGGGTACCCTAACACTGCTGTTTTTGGAATATCAAATATGCCACAGGTAGCTTGCCAGGCTCTGCCGTGGGGGCAGGATACTCTCGGTAGCTTGCCGGGCTCTCCGAGAGGTATGTATATATCTGTTACTGTATTTTGGATATGAATGTGCCTCGGGAATCTTGCCAGGCTCTCCTAAGTGGGCAATAGACTCTCTGTAGCTTGTCAGGTTCTCTAAGAGGGAGAACTAGGCTATTAGATGTCGTGCAGCCTCATTGCGGCTGCACGCTTCTGGGAGCTTGGTTTTATAGTCTCTGGATGTTGGCCATTGATAGGATTACATGACGCCAGGGGCAGTCTCTGGGTGTGACTGCCTAGCTACTGGAAAATGGGGGATCTGGGTGGAAGAGGCCCAGTCCCAATCTGAGCAGCCTTGGAGATCTCGGCCCCGGGTCCCGCACACCTCGGTTCCTCTGCCGGCTCCTCCATGTGTGAGGCTCATCCAAACGTGTGGAGAGTGGCCTGAACAATATTATATCACTTGTAGTCCCGTTGATCTTCGATTTGTTCAAGCGGGCTCCAGTAACGTCTCCATTTGTTCCTGTCGCAAGCTAGTGCAGCCCAATGATATCTGCTCGCTCCAGGAACAGGAAGAGCCTCAAATTGTTCATTCAGGGTTTTGACAAAGAAATCTGGCCATCTAGTTAGTGGGCAGCCACGAGGTCTTCTGACGTCCCGTGGAATCCAGTCAGTAACAGCTCTAGTCCAGTGGTCGTCTCTAAATCGCATTACATGACCGGTCCATCTGATTCTTGATGACTTGGCAAATGAGACAGCATCCCTGATTTTTGACCGTCGACGGAGGTCAGAACTCCGGATTCCTTCTCTCACTTGAGTGAGACATGATATTCCCAGCATAGCTCTTCTGATTCCTCTTTGGGATGCCCTAATAGCATTCTCATCCTGTTTGCGTAGGGTCCAGGTCTCTGAGGCATATAATATTATCAACAATATTATATATTTGATATATATATATATTACTCTTCATAATTTGTTGCCTACTGTCTGACCTCCACAAATATGGTGTGGTAATTATGGAAAATGGGTAGGAAGTGTCTTATAATGTGTCTGGAATGCGGCCTGGAGCTTGGTGGTGATTGGGTAGTGGAGGTCAGCTGCCATGGCTGGGTCTCTTGGGGTGGGGAAGGTTCTCACCGGCCCCCCTTTGGGTGCCCCGAGTGAAAACAGCCTGGTGCGGAGTCTCATACAATTTTTTTAATATCTCACAAATGAGGGCAGTCGTTCTTTATCGCTCCCTCTCCTTCTGACTCATTTCACTCAGCAAGATATTCTTCATGTCCATCCACTTATAAGCAAATTTCATGACTTCATTTTTCCTAACAACTGCATAGTATTCTATTTTAGAGATGCACCATAGTTTCTTTACCCAGTCATCTGTTCTCAGGCACTCTGGTTGTTTCCAAATTCTGGATATTGTCAACAGTGCTGAAATAAATATAGAAGTGCAGATACCATTTCTGCTCTGTGTTTTTTGGCCCCCAGAGTTTATTCCCAAAAGTGGTATTGCTGGGTCAAGAGAGAGTTCAATTTCTAGTTTTTTGAGGAATGTCCATATAGTTTTCCAAAAAGTCTGGACCAGTTGGCATTCCCACAAAAAATGAATGAGTGTCCCTTTCTCCCCACATCTGTGCTAGCAATGGTTGATCTTGTTATTTTTGATGTGTGCCAGTCTTTGTATTGTTATATGATATAGCATTGTTGTTTTGATATCAATCTACCTGATGAGTAGTGATGTCGAGCATTTTTTTCATGTGCCTTTGGCCATTTGAATCTATTGCAGAAGTTTTTGTTCATTTCTTCTCCCCAATTTTGATGGGGTCAGGTAGCTACATGTTAAAAAATGAACTGAGATATCTAACTTACACCATGCACAAAAGTCAGATCAAAATGGATTAAAGATCTCAACATCAGACCTGAATACATAAGTTACATTGAGGAAAATACAGGAAAAACTCTCCATGAGATTGAAGCTAAAGCCATCTTCAAAGATGAAACACAAGACCAAGCAAGTGGAACCAAAGATAAACAAATGGGACTACATTAAACTAAGGAGCTTCTGCACCTTAAAAGAAACAGTGACCAAGATACAAAGACAGCCTATGGAATGGGAAAAATCATTTACCCAATACCCATCTGATAAGGGGTTAATATAAAATAGATATAAAGCATTGGTAGAACTTTACAAGAGAAAATGGGTTCTTTTTGTGGTATGCACATTTTGTATCAGTACACAAGGTTAAAAACATCCTGAAAAGCAGATAAGAAAAAAAAGTTCATGTCTTTGACAATTTTTAGGGAACCTACAGAGCTGAATGTGCTGCTCTAGTTGACATTATCACAGCTGCAGTAATGGTAGGAGCATTGTTTGGCCAATCAAGGGACAGTTAAACAATGACTTAGATTCTTTTTAAAGGTAAATTTTAAATTTTTATGGTTCTGGGGATCAAACCCAGGGCTCCAACATGCAAAACACGAGATATACCAGTGAGCCATACCCCCAATCCATGTAAAGGCCATTTAGGTCTTTTATACTACAAGTATAAAGTATACTAAAACTATGGAAAAACAGCAGGAGCGTTATGTTGTACAAGAAGGGAGACATCCAAGACATCGGCAACTATTGCCCAATCTGCTTGTTATCTGTCGTCTACAAGTTGTTCACTCAACTCATCCTGAATAGAATAGGCAGAACACTAGACAAAGGACAACCATGCAAGCAAGCTGGGTTCTGTAAAGGATTCAGCACTATCGACCGTATCCACACGGTGACCAAACTCATCGAAGTTTTGTGAAAGTTCAAGATGCCACTCTGTCTATCGTTCATAGATTTAAAGAAGGCCTTTGATTCTGTTGAGACTGAAGAGGTCATCGAAGCCCTAGCCAAACAGGGCATTCAAACTCAGTACATCAAGATCCTCCACAAGCTGATTCACCACCAGGATCTCATCATTCTACAAGGAAGTGATCATTGACGTAAAGAGAGGGGTTCAGCAGGGTGATACCATTTCATTGAAACTCTTCAGTGCCACCCTTGAGAACATCATGCGATGACTGGAATGGGAAGTAATGGGAGTGAAGATAGACAGCGGGCAACTACACCACCTCTGCTTCGCCGATGACATCATTCTAATAACATCAAACATTAGCCAAGCGGCACAAATGCTGACTGACTTCCACCGCAAGTGTGGAAAGGTCGGACTGCAGCTGAATCTCACCAAAACGATGTTCATGAAAAACGAACTAGTCCCTGACGTTCCATTTGCGCTCAATGGAATGAACATCTCCAAATGCAGCAGCTATGTGTACCTGGGTCGAGAACTCAGCATAAGGAATGACTAGGCACCAGAACTGCGCAGGAGGAAGAGAGCAGAGAGCAGCATGGAACGCCTTCAAGAGCATTGGAGAGGTGTTTTTTTTTTTTTTTGCTTTTTGGGTCACACCTGGCGATGCACAGGGGTTACTCCTGGCTCTGCACTCAGGAATCACCCCTGGCCGTGCTCAGGGGACCATATGGGATGCTGGGATTCGAACCCGGGTCGGCCGCGTGCAAGGCAAACGCCCTACCCGCTGTGCTATCGCCCCAGCCCGAGGTGGTTAAGAGAACAAAGAACCCCCGGCTCCGGGCACATCTTTTCGATTTCACCATTCTTCCTGCACTAACATATGCCTCGGAGACCTGGGCCCTATGCAAACATGATGAGAACACTATTCAGGTATCCCAAAGAGGAATCGAAAGAGCTATGCTAGGAGTATCACGTTTCACTCAAGTGAGAGAAGGAATCCGGAGCTCCAACCTCCATCGATGATCAAGAATCAGGGACGCTGTCTCGTTCGCCAAGGCGTCAAAAATCAGATGGGCTGGACACCTAATGTGATTCGGAGACGACTGCTTGTCTAGAGCTGGATTCCACGGGATGTCAAAAGACCACGTTGCCGCCCACCAATGAGATGGTCAGACTCTTTCGTCAAAACCCTGAATGAATAATTTGAGGCTTTTCCTGTTCCAGGATCGAACAGATATCATTGGGCTACACTAGCAAGCGACAGGGACAAATGGAGATGTTACTGGCAGCCGCTCAAGCAAATCGGGGATCAACGGGATGACAAGTGACAAGTGATATACTGAAAGTGAGAAAAAAAACTTACTAGAAGGTGAATATAGGGACCAGAGAGATAGTACAATGAGTAAGGCATTTGCGTTGCATATGGCTGACCTGAGTTTGATCTCTGACATCCCATACAATCCCCCAATCCCCCCAGGAATAAGGCTTCCTGGGTGCAGAGCCAAGCCCGGAGCACTGACGGTTGTGTCTCCAAACTAAAAATAAATGAATTAAAAGATGAATGTGGCTGGCTTGAAATTGGGTAACAAAGAGAAATAGGTGTTAAGGTATAATCCATGTCAAGATGCAAATGTGACATAATTCAGTATTGATAACACAGATATAGGGGATGGGGAAGGGTCTCAGACTTTGCCTGCTTAAGGTTGAAATCCCTATTGTCCCCTAAAACTACTGTCTACCTAGGCTGATAATGCCAGGGAGTGGATCAGCATTTTGGTACAGAGGAGGCAATCATTGATTGCCTTTTCATTGAAAGAATAAATGAGCAGAGTGAAATATGTTTTTCCAAAGGAAGCATTCACAAGGTGCTGCCCCTCAGAACTGGCTCGGCAGATATCTATCACTGTTTCCCTCTTATTTCACAGACTATTTAGGAAATTTCAGTTATTATGTTCAGAAGAACACCTACCTTCATATCAACCTTTTCTAGGTATGTTCCTGCAGGTGTGATCCAGACAGGTTTTGGCAAGAGTCTCCTCTCCTATAAATTCTTTGCATAAGGGCTATGACATGTACTTATATATCTCAAATGACCTTGGGGGATGTTTGGTCTTATAAAAAGAGGGTCACAATGTTGCTCAAACTGGCAAAAAGTAGAAAGTAATTCTCAAAGGCATTTCTTAAACAAAGGTTTGCCACTCTGTCCTCCTGATGCACAGGTGCTAGAAACACTGTAGAGACACTGAGTGACAGGTAAATGTTTTGCTGGCTTCCCAAGGTTGACAAGCAATGATAGAGAATTGCTTGTGCTTCCTGATACAGATACCAAAAACAAGGAAGTAAACATCTCAGTGAGCACTTCTCAAAACAAATAAATAAGTGATAGGAGCAATATAACAGCAGGTAGGGCACTTGCCTTGCATTCTACTAATCCAGGTTCAATCCCAGGACCCCATATATTTCTCTTAACCCCACCAGGAGTGATTCCTAAGTGCAGAGGCAGGGGTAAACATTGAACACTTTCAGGTGTGGCAAAAGAGAGAGAAATGAAAGAAAAGAAAAGAGAGAAAGAAAGAGAGAGAAAGAAAGAAAGAAAGAAAGAAAGAAAGAAAGAAAGAAAGAAAGAAAGAAAGAAAGGAAGAAAGAGGGAGAGAAAGAAAGAAAGGGAGAGAGAGGGAGGGATGGAGGGAGGAAGGAAGGAGAAATGAAATAAAGAAATTAAAGTGAGAAAGAAAGAAATGAAGTGAAGAAAGAAAGAAAGAGAAAGAAAGAAAGAAAGAAAGAAAGAAAGAAAGAAAGAAAGAAAGAAAGAAAGAAAGGGAGAAAGGAAGGAAGGAAGGAAGAAAGAAAGAAAGAAAGAAAGAAAGAAAGAAAGAAAGAAAGAAAGAAAGAAAGAAAGAAAGAAAGAAAGAGCGGGAGGGAGGGAGGAAGGAAGGAGAAATGAAATAAAGAAAGAAATTAAAGTAAGAAAGAAATGAAGTGAAGGGAGAAAAAAGAAAGAAAGAAAGAGGGAGGGAGGAAGGGAGGAAGGAAGGAAGGAAAGAAGGAAGGAGAAATGAAATAAAGAAATAAATTAAGGTAAGAAAGAAATGAAGAAAGAAAGAAAGAAAGAAAGAAAGAAAGAAAGAAAGAAAGAAAGAAAGAAAGAAAGAAAGAAAGAAAGAAAGAAAGAAAGAAAGAAAGAAAGAAAGAAAGAAGGAAAGAAAGAGGAGCTGAAGCATCTAAAAGATGTTTCCAGGCTCAATCAAGCCTATAAGCATCCCCCAGGTAGAAAGAAAAGTAAAGTAAAATTGCTAACCATAAGGGAATTATGGTTATGAGAGCAGAAAAATTGAGGTAGATATTTTTGATGAGGTAAAATTTTTAAACCCACTTCTATGACAAAATCATTAGATAAACATCCTTTTCAATGATAAAAACCAAGTCATTTCTGGCCCCTTTCCTGGAAGAGCTCTTTGTGATTGTCAGGCTACAGCAACAGCAGTAATAAGCCATTTCTGGGCACAGAGCCCAGGACTCAAAGGGAGGTTCCAAAGAACATCTGGTCTGCTCGATATATGGAAGCCAGCACAGCATGTGTGTTTGTGTATATGTGTTTCTTCTCTGCTGACTCATGGTATTGAAGACTCTCTGAAAACACCCCACCCTTCTAGCCAGCCTGTTTACACACCCCTTGGGCTCCTCCCTGATTCAAATGTTAGGTCACGAGGAAGAAGAAAAAACAAATTCAAGAGCTTTCCTCAAGCATCTAGAATTCTCTGCATCCTAACTCTTGATTAAGGAGACTAGCTTGAACTCTAACTCAGTTCAACACAAGCTTCACTCTCCTCAACACAGCAAATTTATGTGAACTTTTAGATAAAACTGGAAGAAACGAGTTCACGAGTACTGTGCAGGAGGTGTTGGGGGTGCTGACTACTCTTGGTACAAATTTAAAGATGGCAGGCATGAGGCCCAGCATTCAAGCAGACCCTGAAATCGAGCTTTTTGTAAAGGTAAGTTTTCAGCTATAATATAGCAAACATAATGTATTAGTTCTTGACACTGAGTCTGTTTCTAAAATGAATGCAACACTTGGATTAGAAGTAAATAATTTTGTAATTATGTCTGACTCTTAGAATCATGATGAAGTGTTTGGCTACACTTAGATGACAATAGGAAAATATTTCTTTTGAAAAGGGCAAGGATATCAATTGAAATGAACGTTAGGCTGGTTTGTAGTTGGGACAACTAAATTGTTTTCTTAGTGGTTTTCTATGCAACTTGGATAAATCCCTACTCCCTTTAGAAATTGTTTCTCCATGTATACAATAAAAGAATCTGACAAAATAATCCTTACAAGCATTCCTACTCTCAATATTTTGTGTTTTAAGATATATTTTTTATAAAGCCTAAACATGAGAAGAGGGCCAAGAATGGCCTCAGATCTTATTCACACATAGCCCAGAAAGATCTTTCTAAAATTCTTCCACAATAGACAAACATCACATCAGGTTCACATCGAGACGATAGGGAGAAAAGTCAGGAGTCTATGTCTGTTATGTGAAAAGGAGAAATTTTGCTTACTCTTTATGGTCTGCCTTAGTTTTATTTTCTATGTTTCAAATTTTCAGAAAACCCCTTTGGAAAGCCAGTAAGTAAGATAATCAAACACATATTTCTAACGTAGTTTATTAAGAAAAATAGATAATTTTGCACTGGTTATACCAGGTAGAAATTACATGCTTTCTAAAGTCCTTTCTTATATTAACTGTATTTTCATTTTCTAATGGGGGTAATCAGGATAATTAGTATATCAAACTCATAACACTTTGGCCCTTTTAAAAACACTGCATTACTGTTATGATCTTATTTATTCCTAACACCTTAGGATAATATTGGTTTGTAGTAATACTGATGATGGTATTGGTAGTGTTGCTGTCATTATTAGTAGTTAGTAGGATTTTATTTATTGTCTAATTACTAGACAAGTAAACTACTCAGTAAATCTTAAGTAGTTTTTCTCTAAAATTATATGGCCTCTTACTGGCTTACAAAGACATCAAATAAGGTATGTTTATAAAATTCTATGTTAAATATACACTGCCCTAAATAAAAAGTTTTAGGTTGGAAGATTGGAACCACACTCAATGGTGTTCGGGGCTTACTCCTAGTTCGGTGCTCAGAGATCACTCCTGGTAATGTTCAGGGGACCATAAAAAATGATGGGAATTGAATCAGGGCTCAATAGCATTCAGAGCAAACATCTTAACTCCTATACTATGTCTATGTTTCTGAAAGTAAAAACTTTTACAATCATTTAAAAATGGGGCCTGAAGCGATAGTACAGTGGGTAGGGCATTTGCCTTGCACGCAGCCAAACTGTGTAAAAACCTTGCCATAGCATATGGTTCCCCAAGCACTGCCAGGAGTAATTCTTGGGTACAGAGCCAGGAGTAAGCCTTGAGTACCGCCGGGTATGATCCCAAAACACACAAATTTATGTATAATTGTGTTAGAATACATAACACATACATACATGTATGAAGATATAAAATAATTTAGCAGATGGTGTGTTACATACATATACACACAAAAGAAAGAATTCATCAACATGCCTTTTCAAAATCATAGGAGAAACTCTTAACTTCAAGGAGAGATTTTTAAATTCCTGCATAGCAAACTAATCCAAATAAGTGTTTGTTGGACTATGAGGCACAAGAGCTACTTCTCTTATCTATGAATTCTACAAAAACATGTGACTTCTCAGACAGAACATAAAAATGCCTCAATTTTCTTTCTGTTTTTCAGGGGGTGGGGGAGAGAGGAATAAACTCCCAAGCAGTGTTCAGGGGACCTAAGGGCCACTCCTGCTGATACTCAGCCAACTAGACATATTAACTTAATGCTAGAACCCAGTAACTCAGTACTGCTGTAACCTAGTAGTGCTGAGGACCACCAGGGTCTCTCCTAGAGGTGTTTGGGAGGATGGGTGGCCATGCTGTACCAGAAGTCAAGTTCTTATGTATGCTAGGCATGCACTCCTGAGCCTTGAGCTATCTTCTAAGACCATACTTTTTTAACTTAATTTTCTTTTTTATCTTCTAATTCCAAACCAGAGGTAATGTTTTTAATAGCATAAAGCATCCTCTGATTTTCTAAAATGTTTATTCAATCCAACCATACCCTTCTACCAGTTATTGACATTAATCTTTGTGTTTGTCTCATATTTGGGTGATAAGATGGACAGGAGAAGTTAGTAAATCACATGATAGTTGAATAAGTGTTAAATAATTTTTTTAGGTTAAAGTAACTTGTAATTTATTCAACACCTACTATAGACCAGGCACTGTGCTAATTTTTACTATTAGTTTATTACTAACCCTATTTTATGAATTAAAAAAGCTAAAGAGAAGATGAGTAACTTTGTCCTAGTTCATATATCTGGTAAAAGGCAAAATTGGAATTTCAATCTCTTAAAATAGCTACATCTGATTTTATTCATTTGTATTTAATTTAGTAAATATTTTAGTAAAAGTTTCTAGACTTTCATCAGATAAAATACTTTAGATATAAATTTATCTAATAATGTTGATATAAATTACAGATTTTCTGAAAGTATCTTGAATGTCATCAGGGTTTTGGTTTTACTTTGCATTTTTTAATTGTAGTGGAGGTAACTTGGTTAAAGTAGGATTTATATTTATGTTTTATGCAAAATTACTGACCCTCTACCACCACCATGAAAGTCACTTATAAAACATATTCTTGATGATCTCTAGATATTTCACAGAAGATACTGGAAAAGTTCATAGGGATTGCAAGGTTAATGAATAAATTATCAAAGCACTTCTCTTTACAAGTTACACTTCATTTATAGGTAAAACAATCTCTTTCTAAAGATCAAATGAGTCTATAATTTTCCTAGGTAGCCCTGTCTTTGGCTGGAAATCCCCAGTACTTTCTTTCCCATGCCATTGACAGAAATCCAACAAGAGATTAAGACTCTATTTCAGAATCAGGCAGATAGCACAATTGGTATAATACATGTTTAGTATGTGGGGAATCCTTAAGTTCAGTTCCTGTCCTCACATTTCCCCCTGAGCACTACTGGGTGCGTCCCCTACTAAGAAAAAAGACAGGTGTTATATCATACCACCTATTTTTTCCATGTAGTTAGTGAAAATATTGCCTTTCAGTTCTGAAATATGTGAACAAAAGTTCCAACTAAGAACAAAAGATTATCAAACATACATTTTGTTTTAATGCATTTTATCATACTGATCTGTTGTTCATTGGTTAATAACAACTTGTGTTCTATATAATAATCGAAAATGAAAATTTGGTAAATTGTACATAATATTGCAGATTCTAACATTTGGTTCAAAATTTTGAATGCAATATTTTTGTCAACAGCATGTGGGAAAGAGAGAATAGATACTTTTCTCTAGTATTCAAAACATTTTTAAACTATGCCTCTCATAAAAATAGGATAAAGATTGGTTAGAATGCAAAATAACAACTATTATATGGAAGACAGTATTGTAAAAGAGTGCATATATTATCACTGTGGACTAGTTAAGTGTACTTAAGCAAACCAGCTTCTCAGAACCTCAGTTTCATCATCTGTAAGGCAGAAGTAATAACACAACTTACTTCACAGGATAATCCTCATTTTAAGGATTAAGTAGAATAAATATACAAAATACATTAGTTGGTAACATATTAAATATTTAATAACTATGATATTTTGCTTATTTTTCTAAATAAGCTTAGAAGCTTAGATCACAAACAAAAAGAGAAAATTGTATTTGGGGGATTTAACATATCTTGTTTTTGCCAGCTAAACCTACATATGATGTAATTCAGCAGTCAGACTAGGGAATTTACATCCTAAATTTTTTTGTGATGACATTTTAAATCAACATACTATAAACAGGAAAATAACTTTGGTTTTCCTGTAAAAAAAACTTACTGCATTTCCCCCAGCTTCATTGTTTTGCCTTTCCTTTAGCAAAAGTATTCCACCCTTCCTGCTGTATGTATTATCAGACTCCACTCTTCTTCCTGCATCCCACCCTAATCAAATTTCCACTCACTAACCCCAGTTGTGATTGGATCCTTATTTTGACTTCTTTTTTAAAAGTAAAAAATGTGTTTTATTTAGAAATTTTGAAGAAGGGGAGGGAAAGAAAGAGAGTAACATGCTCAAGAGAGAACACAGGCTTCTTCAAAGGTGGAGAGAACACCAATACACACCCAAGAATTAAAGTGTGAAAGCACACATCTCGGGCACCACATGCATAACTGACTGTTTTGTGGAAGAAAAGCAGCTACCATGGTTGGTTGCCTTTCCTCCCATACCTCTTCACTCCCTAAGATCACAGAAAAACAATAATAAACATTTCCTTTGTCATACTCATTATCAGGCAAGAAAAACTTGCCTCCCCAAATTAGAATGATACCCAGGACTTCTGGGATCTTCATACTGCTAAAAATGACATATCAGAGAAATTATAAGAGGAAGTACCCTTTGTTTCCTTCCATAAATTGGTTCAAAAAAGAAAAAGATAGGTACGATTTGGCTGTATGACATTAGCGAGAATGGCACAAACTGAGAAAAAAACTGGAAACAACTAGTGTAAGCAAGGATGTGTGTGTGTTTTGGTTTTTGTTGGTTGGTTGTTTTTTATTTTCTTGCTTTTGCGGCACACCCAGAGGTGCTCAGGGTTTACTCCTGCACTCAGGAATTTTTCATGGCAGTGTTAGGGAGACCATATGGAATAGCAGAGATCAAACCCAGGTCAGCCACGTGTAAGGCTATCTGCTGTACTACCTCTCCGATCCCAAGGATGTATGTTTTTTTGTAAAGGAACCCTCATTCCAGGGCTTACTTCTAGTTCTGTGCTAAGATATCATGTCTTGAAGGTCTTGGGGACTATATGTAGTGCCAGGAAATGAAGCAGGATGAATTGCATGCAAAGCAAGAGCCCTAACCACTGTACTATCTGTCCGGCCCCACAAAATTATAACTTTTAAAAAAATATTTGTACAAAAAAGAAAACTGGGTAACAACTGGGACCATCACTGCACCTATAGAATGTTCAACACTTTGAACATTAATACTTGAATGTTCATGAAAAATTGGGCACAGTATACCTGGAATTCTCGTCAAAGATTATCCAAGATCCAAATAACTTAAATGGGTTTTAGGTGAAATTCTGCTCTCATGGCTTTGAGTTCACAAGGACTAATCCCTTGGCCCTAGCAGAAACCATACTCTTACCACTATAGTTGACTACACAATTTAGACCTGATTCAAGGAGGCTTAGCAGCACCTGAAATAGAGCCCCCTGCATCCACTGCCCTTAACATTTGACATCAGAGGTAATTTGTTTCCACTCTAGGGATTGGCAAATTCACAAGACATTTCACAATTCTAATGCATATTTCAGGTTATTGAACCAAGCAATATGCTCTGTCAAAGAATTTATTCCAAGTCAAAGCGAAAAAAGGCCTTAATGTGGAACACAGCTTAGTGGACTAGAAATCTGAAGGCCTGCAGGAGATTTTAAATTACAACTCATAACTTTTTAAAAGATTGTGAAATTATCAAAATGCACATGAATCAAGTTTTAATATACTGTATGATGGGTGGATGAGGCTGTCCATTGTACCATTTCTTTCTTTGAATTCTCAGGCATGGTTTGGCAGTGCAAGAACTCTTAACATTAACAAATTCAATAAAAATTAAATATATGGAAAAAAAGAAAACTGGGTTTGTTCAAGAAATGAGAGATGCTGATGGCGCATATAATTTACACAAGACATATAGGACTTATAACATATATACACACATATACATATGTGTGTATATATGTTATAATATACACATATAAAACTTATAAGCTTATAAAACTTATATAACTAGCATCCCCCAGCACCAAACAGATAGGTGTCATCAAATAAATGAATAATGCAGTAGGCATGTGTGTAATCACAAAATTAGTGAGTGGCATGGTATCTCTCCTATCACGTGCATTCAGTGGCCATGAGCTGCTTCCCCACCCCGGCCTGCACAGACACATGAAGGAGGAAACAGGGCTGCCAGGCTGGTTGATGATCAGTTGCAGTTTATTCCAATCTTGTCTTCCTCTGCCTCCTTCCAGTCTCACCCACTCCCATATTCCTCCCATTTACATCTCCTACTTTCCCCCATGCTCCTCTCCCCACACCCAGTCTCACAGCTTTAGTCTAGAGCCCAACCTCCAAGCTTTGGGATTAGCAACTACCCCTAGGTCAGATAATACAACCAACATATGTAAAGTGTGTCCCTTCCTTCTGGGGAAGCTCATCTAAGACAAAGATCTCCTTCTGCTAGGAGATCCACTAAAGGGTGGAATTTCATCCAAGGAAATACTTCTCCTTTCCTTAGTTTGTAAACAATCATCTTAGATTTACTTGTTAATAATCTTTCTAGTCATTTTGTATAGACACAGAAAGAGATATGTTAAGCTTATAGGGTGGCTCTCCTGGGGACATCTCACTATACATCACAGACTACAGTGCTCAGGCCAGATTGGTCCTTCCTCACCCTAGCAGGGTCTTTGTCTAGTCACTTCTCTTTGGGTCATGACAGAATTCGTCCACAACCATGCTCTTACCTAAGTATTATGGTATTTGGCCTATCCCATTTCAATGCTAGGGTAGCTTACAGCTTGTGCTGTGTCCGTTAGGTCTCTTCGTCGGGACACTACTTTTGAGGTGCTAGGAACTAAGGGCAACTAAAGTGAGGATTAAGTCGAGTAAATATTACAGATGCTCAGGAGTAAATGTTATTCAGAGTCAATTAATTCCAAGTTGCAAAAGCATAGCATTAACTGTCTTCCTGTGTCTATACAAAAAGGATGTTGCTCTAAAGTAAACTATTCAAGGGACATAAGGAAAAGAGAAAGGCAATATTTCACTTATAAATAAAATATTAAGAGTCCTTAGAAGAATCTGACCTCACAAGTCATAATAGGGCCGGGTTAGGGGAAATGAATGATTAACAGATAGAGAAAGCAGAGCACAGAGAAGTTAAATATGAATACCGAGGAACTGGGAGTGCTTCCGAGTACTGTGATGGGTATAACCCAATAAACATAAGCACAAACCAATGTTATCCTACTGGCAGGAAAAACAAAATAACTGAATTTATTTATAGGTAAAATTGGCAGTAATCAATGTTGATTTCAATGTTGGAAGTGGAAGTAAAGTAAAAGAATTATGCCCAAATTTTCAAGTAGGGCAAATGCACAGAAGGTATCTTGTCTGCTCAAGCTGCCATAACAAAATACCACCAATAGGGGACAACAGTAAATATTAACATTTCTGGAAACTGATTGTTTAACATCAGAGATGCCAGCATGATTGCTTTCTGGTAGGCACTCTTATATTGATGTCTACTTTGTGCTATATTCTTCACATTCTGATGGTGTGGGATGGGGTTCAAAGAAAGAAAAGAGGAGAGCGAGACAGAGAAGGAGGTTTTTTTTAAATTAGTTTACTGTTTTATAAGATATAGACATAGTTGCATTCTACCCAGACACTGCAACGCTCCAGGCCTATTTCCAGACACTCAGGCCAAACCTCACGCATGAGTGAAGCCCCACAGAATCAGCTAAAGCAGAATTTCGAGGGGCTGGAGCAATAGCATAGCGGGTAGGGCATTTGCCTTGCACGTGGCCAACCCAATTCCCAGCATACCATATGGTCCCCTGAACACCACCAGGGGTGATTCCTGAGTGCAAAGCCAGGAGTAACCCCTGTGAATTGCTAAGTGTGACCCAAAAAAGAAAAAAAAATAAAATAAAGCAGAACTTTGCGACCTTGGACTCCAGACTTAAAGAGACCCGAAAACAAGATTCTCTGTCTGCCTCCTCCAATCTCCAGTACCCTAGAGATCAAATCCAGACGCCCCACCCTACCGGCACCAGATAAGTACCTCACCAGCTGACCTCCACTACTTCCACTACCCAGCCACAACCACGGTCCAGTCTGCTTTCCGGGCACTCAGGCCAAACCTCACTCATGAGTGAAGCCCACAGAACCAGGTAAAGCAGAAGTTTGTGACCTTGGACTCCAGTCTCAATGAGACCCATAACCACTTAACACCCATTTTCCATAATTTCCGCACCATATTTAATGGGGTTCGTATATGGTGTGAACCATGGGAACACCTGTAAGGGAGATGGGAGGCTGCCCTAAAAACCTCCATCCCTCTCGGAGAGACCGGCAAGCTAGTAAGAGTACCCCACCCGCATGGCAGAGCCTGGCAAGCTACCCATGGCGTATTTGATATGCCAAAAACAGTAACAACAATAGGCCTCATTTGCCTGACACCGAAAGAGCCCCCAGTACAGCATCGTTAAGAAGGATGAGCAAGGAGAGGCTGATAAAATCTCAGGGACGAACTAGACTGTGAAAACTGCGAAAGACTAAAATACCTGTCTGTACTTTTAACACACGTACCCTGACTTCGGAAGCATCCATCAAGGAGCTGATGGTGCAAGCACAGAAGATCAAATACAACATCATTGGTCTGACTGAAACAAGAAAACATCAATCACATCACACCATTTCGACACTGGAGAAGAACCGTTCCTCAGAACATGCGACAATATAGGCCTTGGTGTCATCAGTGTCCTTGTAAACACGAACTTAGTCATGAGCATTGATTAATTCAAATGCCTAACAACCCGAATTGGACCCTTACGCTTAAATAGATATATATGGCTCACTGCTGGCAGTTGCTATCTTCATTGTCTATGCACCAACATCCAACTACAATGAAGAAAAAATTGAAAAGTTCTACATAGAGCTGGAGAAGTTCTATAAAGAAGATCGCACCTTCTACAAGATCATTGTTGGTGATTTTAATACCAAGATAGGCCTGAGATGGTCGCCTGAAGAATTCCACATTGGGACCCATGGCCTAGAATGGAACGAACAGGGTGAGAGACTGTCTGAGTTCATCATGTCGACCAAGAGCATCCATGGTAACTCACAGTTCCAGAAAGCGGAATCTAAATGTTGGACATGGGAGTCTCCTGGTGGACAGTTCCACAATGAAATTAAACATATCATATTCAATCGAAGGTTTTGCATGACCAATGTCGCTGTTGTCCCAAAATTCCAAACAGGATCGAACCACCGTCTCCTTAGTACAAAATTCTACTTCACAGAGTAGGGAGAAAGGTCTGCAAAGTTTAAGTTTAAGAAGAGAACTCCCAGAATGGCCACCAACCGGGAGCTCTTTGGCACTATTGTGGCAATGTGAGAAGATGCCGTCCTTGACAACATCTACAAGGAATACGATCAACTGGTTCAGCACCTCCATGACTGCACAAAGAATGCTGAGAGTGGGAAAGCCACAAACAGACGCCCTTCTCCAGAAACTCTAGAGCCCATTCACCAACGTGGTTTGGCACGAGCCTCAGGCAATCACAAGCTAAAGTCCGAGCTTGCAAAGCGGCTCAGAGAAGCAATAAAGGAAGACCTCAAAGAGAGAAGAGCAGCAGTGTTGGCTAATTAGGCAGAAGCCGGGAAAAGTATTCGCAATGCTCGCCTGTCCTTCGCCAACTGCAAGACCAAGATGACTGCCCTCCTACATCCTGATGGATGTATCACATCTTCCAGAAGGGCAATGGAGAGGATTATTCACAACTTCTCATATCTCTTCGAAAGCCACGTCCACCTTCCCACATACCAAATTCCGCAGGATGGATATATCGTTCCCAACATTCTCCTTTCCGAAATCCGACATGCCATTTCGTCGATAAAGACTCATACAGCACCTGGTCCAGACAAGGTCAGACCAGAAGACCTGAAGAATCTGCCACCAGTACTTGTCAATACACAGACTCGGCTCTTCACATGCTACCTGTCTGAATGCAAGGTTCCATCTCAATGGAAAACCATCAGGACCATTCTGTTGTACAAGAAGGGAGACATCCAAGACATCGGCAAATATCGCTCAATCTGCCTGTTGTCTGTCGTCTACAAGTTGTTCACTCGAGTCATCCTGAATAGAATAGGCAGAACACTGGACGAAGGAGAGCCATGCGAGCAATCCAGGTTCCAAAAAGGATTCAGCACCATCGACCATATCCACATGGTGACTAAGGTCATTGAAGTTTCACGAGAGTTCAAGATGCCACTCTATTCATTGATTTAAAGAAGGCCTTTGATTCTGTTGAGACTGAAGTGGTCATTGAAGCCCTAGCCAAACAGGGCATTCAAACTCAGTACATCAATTGATAATAAACTCCCTGACTACTACCCACCCACGTGTTCCAGATCTATGTTCCTTATGTTACTTCCAATTAACATAATAATTCTCTTTACTCTTTCCCCTTAAACCTGGCACTCTCGGGTCTGTAATCTAGTGTCCAGGTTTTATTACCGATTGATATTTCCATACTCTTGAGTACTTTCACTATTCATCACAGATGAGTGATGTATAGTGATGTAGAGACCATCCTATTCTTGGCCCACTGCCTCTGGTTTATTTCACTCAGCATAGCGCCCTCTAATTTCAGCCCAGTTGCTATGAGTTGTATGATTTTTTTCCTTTTTTGTCATAGGCTGTGTATTATTACACTATATGTATGTATATATTCCACAATTTCTTTATCCATTCATCTCTTGTTGGACATTGGGTTGCTTCTATATCCTGGCCAATGTTCTAAGGTCTGCAGTGAAGGATTGTGTGCATATATCTTTTCAAGTTAGTTTTTTTGTGTTTTGTTGTTGTTGTTGTTGTTGTTTGGGGGCCGCATCTGGAAGTGCTCAGGGCTTATTCCTGCCTCTGCATTCAGATCACCCATGACAATATTCACTACCATAGAGGGTTCTGGGGATTGAACCCAGATTGGCCTCCCACAGCTGCTAGTCCCTATTTTTATATTTGGAGGGTAGATGCCTAGAAGTGCAATAGATTAGTCAAATGGGAATTCCATTCTTACTATTTTGAGAAGTCTCTGTATTGTTTTCCACAGGACATGGGCCAGGTGAACTTCCCACTAACAGTAAATAGAGGTTCCTTTTTTTGTAACAACTCCTGCCAACACTTGTTACCTCTGTTTTTTTAAACATCTGCCATTCTCATTGGGATGAGGTGATACTTCTTTGTCATTTTAATTTGTGTTGACTGATGCAAAGAGATATGAACACTTTTACATGTGCTTATTGGCAATTCTTATATCTTTTTTGTGGAAGCATCTATTCATCTCTTTTCTCCATTTTTATAGGGGATGTAATTTAAACTATGGTTCTTTGTTGCTAAGCATTATAAGTGTTTACAGATTTTAGATGTTTAATACTTTATCTGAAGTACTGTTTGTGAATATCTTCTATTCAGTGGGATGCATTTTTATTTTTGTCAGAATTTATTTTGCCTTGCAAAAATGTTTTGGTTTGGTTCGATTTTGGTCTTTGGGTCAAATCCAGCTGTGCTCAGGGCTTACTCATAGCCTTATGCTCAGGGATCAATCTCCAGTGATGCTCAGGAGATTATATGTGGTGCCAGGGATCAAAACCAGATTATTCATATTCAAAATCTGCTGTACTATCTATCTAGCCCTTGAAAACACTGCTTTTACTTCATATGGTCCCACTTGTTTTTGTTTTTGCTGCTTTTGCCAGTGGAATCAAGTCACTGAAGACACTTTGAGGTCTAGATCCTGTAGAGTTCTGTTTATGTTTCCTCAATACACTTTATTAAATCTGGATTAATCTCTATGTCTTTGATCCATTTTGAGTTAATTTTATAGTATAGTGTGAGATGTGAATCTAGTTTCTTTTTTTCAAGTTGCTATCCAGTTTTCTAGACACCATTTGTTGAAGTTGTGTTTGTTTCTCTTCCCACGAACCTGGAGATGGGTGGGTGCCCTTTCGATAGTCTTGATGTTTATTCTTGTTTCCAGAACATTCTACTTACCAGAGAAATACAGGAATCTCATAAAATATGATTGCATTACCCATTTTTTCATGTGATAGTTGTCTTCCAAATCCCAGATCACTCTCCCTTATTTCTTTATAGTTTCAGCTCCTGGATCACTGTTATACTTTCCAATACTATTTCTTTCAAATTATCAGAGATTTTTATGCATACATTGGTGACTCTTCAATACTTTCAGATCCTTAACTTCCTGTCTTCCAATGATCCTGTTTTCTGCCATCTCTTAGGTATCACCGTCATGGTCATATCCTTACCTTTATCATTGCAATGTCCACAACCCCTGCATGATATCATTTATTTGAGAGAAAGAGATTCTTTTTGACCTTATCTATTTTAATATATTTTATTGTGTGTAATTTACATAAACATATTCTCTCACTTTAAATGCACATATTTTGTATACGAGATATTTAAATTTTCATAATAAATCTTTTAAAAAGCAGAATATTTTAGCTTTGATGTATAATAGTTTATTAATTTTTTCTCTTCTCTTCCCCACTTTGTGAATGATATCACATTGCATTATTTCAGTTTCTCATAGCTGCCATGATTATCTATTGCAAGCCCTTTGGATATGCTATTTAATCTTTTTAGAATGCCCTCTTCATGACCATTTGCTTAGTTGACTCTTATCTTTTGAATTCAGGATGCCACTTTCTCAGGGAAACCCTATCTTCTATTTTTTTTTTGCTTTATGGGTCACACCCGACGATGCACAGTGTTTACTCCTGGCTCTGCACTCAGGAATTACTCCTGGCAGTGCTCCAGTGACCGTATGGGATGCTGGGAATCAAACCTGGGTTGGCTGCGTGCAAGGCAAGTGCCCTACCAGCAGTGCTATTGCTCCAGCCCCGGGAAATCCTTTCTTGACAGACCCCACATGATTGTTTCACACTCATAACATGTACTTCCTTCTTTCAAAGAATTTTTGTTTGTTTGTTTTTTGGTGGGCCACACCCACTGGTGCTCAGGGTTTACTCCTGGCTCTGCACTCAGCAATCACTCCAGGTAAGCTTAGGGATCGAACCTAGATCAGCTATGTGCAAAGTAAGCCCCCTACCTGCTGTACTCTGGATCTTCAAAGAATTTATTTTAGTTAAATTTAGAGTAAATTTGTGGGACCATTTTCACTTTAACATGTCTTTATGCACATATAATATCTGTTCTATGTTAAATAAAATTAATTTTTCATTGTATAATCATAATTAGTGTGATGAAAGAATTAAGAATAGATGATTCACAGATAAACTCAATTACATATAGATTTTCTTTTTCCTTTTTTAAATGAATCATCGTGAGGTTCGGTTACAGACTTACAATCTTTCGTGCTTACATTTTAGTCATACAATGATCGAGTACCCATGCCTCCACCAGTGCCCATTCTCTACCACCAATGTTCCAGTATCCCTCCCACCACTCCCACTCCATCCCTCCTATATTTAGATTTTCAAGGCAAAATGTTTTCAATCACAGGGTAAATCACGATCATGATCACGATCACAAAATCCCGTTAATCATCGATTTCTTGAGCGGGCTCAGTAACCTCGCCATTTGTCCTTTCCCTGAGATCTTAGAAGTCTCTCTCAACTCGGCCCTCCCAGTGATGTCCCAATGGAGGCTCTTTCAGGGTCAGGGGAATGGGATACAGCTTGTTACTGGATTTTGCATTTGAATACACCATGAGAAGCTTGCAAGGCTGTCCCATGTGGGCAGGAAACTCTCAGAAGCTTGCCAGTTTCTCCCAGAGGGAGAAGTAGGCTATAAGATATCACGCAGCCGCAAATTGGCTGAGCACTTCTGGGAGCTCACTTTTAAGTCTCTGGATGTTGGCCATTGATGAGATTACACACACCTGGGTTCCTCTGCCGGTACCGTCATGCATGAGGCCTTTATGAACGTGTGGAGAGGGGCCTCGAGCATGGCTGTAGCTAGGTTCTGGTGGTCTTCAGCTGCCAGGAGCTCTGCTCCGGGTGGGGAGGGAAGTTGGAGCCCATCCCCTCCAAGGGGCCCTGGAGAAGACAGCCAGGCGTGCGGGCAAGAGTCTCTGGGTAAATATTTTGTTCAATAACTATTAACTATTTTTAAATTTTAATATTTAAGCTATAGTCCCAGTACACTTCTCACACCAAAATTAATTCTAAATAGATTAAACAAATGCAAAAATGGGACCACAAAGGCAAGAGAACATTTTTATAGTAAGAAAATAACAAAAACTCAACTGCAGGCAGAAAATGAATGATATATTTTATGTAAAACTTTAAATTTAACATAAGTCATGATTTAAAACTTACATGCAATACTCCACAATTTGGAACCTGGCCTCATGTGCTGGGGGAAAAGGCAGTTGGGGATGGAGAAGGGACCACTAAGTAAATGATAGTTGGAGGGGTTGCTCAGGATGGGAGATGTGTGCTAAAAGTAAGCTAAGGACCAAACGTTATGATATTGCAAGCCATAATGCCCAAAAGTAGAGAGTAAGAAGGAATGTACCTGTCACAGTGGCAGCGGGTGGGAAGGGGTGGTGGGAGGGATACTGGTAACAATGGTTGTGGAGAGTGGGCACTGGTGAAGGGATGGATGCTCGATCATTGTATGACTGAAACATAATCATGCAAGTCTGTAAATGTATCTCACGGTAATCCAATATAAAAGAAAGAAAAAATGTCATCTTGAGGTGACTGGTTTTTAAAACTAGATGAAAAACTTGTCATCCCCAAATGACCTGGTCTCACTATTAAAATCTGATCCCTTAAGCTGAAATAAGAGTAGAGTTTAAAATAGTAACATATATAACTTTTACTGGTGTTGCAAGGATTGCATGCGTGAGACTCATCTGAGCGTGTGGAGAGTGGCCTTCAGCATGGCTGTGGTTGGGTTCTGGAGGTTTTCAGCTGCCGGGGCTCTGCTTGTGGTTTGTAGGGAGACTCAACCCGCCCCCCTCCAATGGGGTGCCGGTGAAGACAGCCTGGCGCGAGGGCAGGAGATTCTGTGTCGCTCTCTTCCGGGAGCTTTGTCTTATGGTCTCTGGATCTTGGTCTCACGTATGAAGGAACCGACAGAGGATACCAGGTATGCGGGACCCGTGGTTGAGATCTCCAAGCCTACTTGGATCGGGACTGGGCCTCCTCAACCGAGATTCCCAGTTTTCCAGTAGCTTGGCAGTCACACTCACAAACTGCCCCCAGTGCCATGTAATCTCATCAACGGCCAAGATCCAGGGACTATAAAATGAAGCTCCCAGAAGAGAGCGGTGCAGAATCTTGCATAGCAGAGCCTGGCAAGCTACCCATGGCGTATTCAATATGCCAAAAACAGTAACAATAATGGGCCTCAATCCCCTGACCCTGCATGAGACAGGGACAAACGGAGATGTTACTGGCACCCAAATGGATGAAAGATGACAGTGATACAGTGATACAGCTGCAAGTACTACAAGATAGTGTGAAATCACAGAAGCTGAGTTTTTACTAGTAATTTAAACTAAAACAAAAACAGTAAAGATAAAAAAATTACACGCAAAATGTATAAAAAATAGTTACTGTTAACAAACTACCAACTGTCAAATCATCTCAGGTAGATCTATATCTGGGCTAAAATCTCTGTGACCTTCTCAAAATGGGGTGGGCAGATTTTGAGAAATTCCAGGAAATTAGCTCTATTCACCTATATGGTAGGTGTCACCACCTCAACAATAAAAAGAAGGTTTGTCCCAAATATGAGGTTAAAAAAAACATAGTAAGGGAAAAACAAATGATCAAAGTCATCATAATTGAAGATTTTGCCTATAAAGTACGCTTACATGGAGGCTATGGGAAAGGTCCTTGGTACACTAGTAAAGAAAGCAGGCACTTTGACGATGGGTTTGATTCTAGAATGATGTATCCATGAAAAGGATGATTAACACTAGAAATTAAATCACTTCACTTGTATCACTTGTCATCCCGTTGATGTTCAATTTGCTCGAGCGGGTGCCAGTAACGTCTCCATTTGTCCCTGTCACGTTCAAGTGCAGCCCAATGATATCTGCTTGCTCCAGGAACAGGAAGAACCTCAAATCGTTCATTTAGGGTTTTGACTAAGAAATATGACCATCTAATTGGTGGGCGGCCATGCGGTCTTTTGAGGTCCGTGGAAACTAGTCAGTAATAGCTCTAGAGCAGCAGTCATCTCTGAAACGCATTACGTGTCAAGCCCACTGATTTTTGACGCCTTGGCAAATGAGACAGCATCCCTGATTCTTGATCGTCAACGGAGGTCGGAACTCCAGATTCCTTCTCTCACTTGAGTGAAACGTGATACTCCTAGCATAGCTCTTTCAATTCCTCTTTGGGATACCTGAATAGCATTCTCATCCTGTTTGCATAGGGCCCAAGTCTCTGAGGCATATGTTAGTGCAGGAAGAACGGTGGAGTTGAAAAGATGTGCTCGGAGCTGGAGGTTCTTCATCACCTTAACCACTTCTTCAACAACGCTCTTGAAGGCGTTCCATGCTGCTCTCTTCCTCCTGTGCAGTTCTGGCACCAAGTCGTTCCTCATGTTGACTTCTTGACACAGGTACACTTAGCTGTTGCATTCGGAGATGTTTGTTCCGATGAGGGCGAATGGAATGTCAGGGACTAGTTTGTTTTTCATAAACATCGTTTTGTTGAGATTCAGCTGCAGTCCGACCTTTCCCCACTCACTGTCGAAATCGCCCAGCATTTGTGCCACTTGACTAATGTTTGGTGTTATGAGAAGGATGTCATCAGCAAAGCGGAGGCGGTGTAGTTGCCAACCATCTAACTTCACTCCTATTCCTGTTCTCGAGGGTGGCACTGAAGAGTTTCAGTGAAATGGTATCACCCTGCCGAACCCCTCTCTTTACGTCAATGATCACTTCCTTGTAGAATGGTGAGATCTTGGTGGTGAATCCGTAATGCAGCTAGCGGAGGATATTGATGTACTGAGTTTGAATGCCCTGTTTGGCTAGGGCTTCAATAACCACTTCAGTCTCAACAGAATCAAAGGCCTTCTTTAAATCAATGAATAGAGTGGCATCTTGAACTCTCGTGAAACTTCAATGACCTTAGTCACCACGTGGATATGGTCGATGGTGCTGAATCCTTTTTGGAACCTGGATTGCTCGCATGGCTCTCCTTCGTCCAGTGTTCTGCCTATTCTATTCAGGATGACTCGAGTGAACAACTTGTAGACGACAGACAACAGGCAGATTGAGCGATATTTGCCAATGTCTTGGATGTCTCCCTTCTTGTACAACAGAATGGTCCTGATGGTTTTCCATTGGGACAGAACCTTGCATTCAGACAGGTAGCATGTGAAGAGCTGTGCCAGTGTATTGAGGAGTACTGGCAGCAGATTCTTCAGGTCTTCTGGTCTGACCTTATCTGGACCAGGTGTTGTATGTGTCTTTACTGACAAAATGGCGTGTCGGACTTCGGAAGGGAGGACGTTGGGGACAACATATCCAT
This sequence comes from Sorex araneus, assembly GCF_027595985.1. Lineage (NCBI taxonomy): Eukaryota > Metazoa > Chordata > Mammalia > Eulipotyphla > Soricidae > Sorex > Sorex araneus. The sequence continues at coordinate 150,350,414 of NC_073313.1, read as the reverse complement.
CCTGTGGAATTTGGTATGTGGGTAGGTGGACGTGGCTGTTGAAATGAACCAAGTAGAAGTCATGAATAATCCTCTCCATTGCCCTTCTGGAAGATGTGATACATCCATCAGGACGTCACAGAGCAGTCATCTTGGCCTTGTAGTTGGCGAAGGACAAGCGAGTGTTGGGAATACTTTTCCCAGCTTCTCCATTGGCCAACATTGCTGCTCTTCTCTCTTTGAGGTCTTTTTTTATCACTTCTCCCCACAACTTTGCAAGCTCGGATGTTAGCCTTTGGTTGCCTGAGGGTCGTGCCAAACCACGTGGTGAATGAGCTCAAGAATTTCATAAGACAGGCGTCTGTTTATGGCTTTTCCACTCTCGGAATTTTTAGAGCAATCATGGAAGTGCTGAACCAGTTGATCATATTCCTCGTCGATCTTGTCAATGATGGCATCTTCCACGTTGCTGCAATAGTGCCAAAGAGCTCCCGGTTAGTGGCCATTCTGGGAGTTCTCTTCTTAAACTTAAACTTTGCAGACCTTTCTCCCCACTCTGTGAAGTAGAATTTTGTACGAAGGAGACGGTGGTCCGATCCTGTTTGAAATTTTGGGACAACAGCGACATTGGTCAGGCAAAACCGTCGGTTGAATATGATGGGATCAATTTTGTTGTGGAACTGTCCACCAGGAGACTCCCAGGTCCAACATTTAGATTCCACTTTCTGGAACTGTGAGTTACCATGAATGGTCTTTGTCAACATGATGAACTCAGTCTCTCACCCTGATCGTTCCATTCTAGGCCGTGGGTCCCGAAGTGCAGTTCTTCGGGTGACCTTCTCGGTCCTATCTTGGTATTAAAATCATCAACAATGACCTTGTAGAAGGAGTGGTCTTCTTTATAGAACTTCTCCAGCTCCATGTAGAACTTCTCAATTTTTTCTTCATTGTAGTTGGATGTTGGTGCATAGACGATGAAGATAGCAACTGCTGGCACTGAGCCACATCTATTCAAATGTAAGCATCCGATTCGGGTCGTTAGGCATTTGAACGAATCAATGCTCATGGCCGAGTTCGTTTTGATGAGAACAACGACACCACCGACACCTCTACTGTTGCATGTTCTGAGAAACAGTTCTTCTCCAGTGTCAAAAATGACGTGATGTGATCAATGCCTTTTCATCTCAGTCAATCCAATGACGTCATACTTTGTCTTCTGCGCTTGCACCATCAGGTCTTTGATGGATGCTTGGATGCTTCTGATGCCAGCGTATGTGCATTGAAAGTGCAGACAGTCATTTTATAAAACAAGTTACATATACATAAATATTTGTTGAGGAAGAATTTGAGCAATAAAAATATTTAAGATATGAAAGTGCAAAAAAATAAGATATCATAGTGCCCATTGAAAATAATTATATGAATCTGGTAATATGTAAAATTGATGATGATGATGATGATGATGATGAAGTGCTCACCACACTTGCTATTTTATGTATCATAACATTATGTCATTCATTATCTTTTGCCCATAAATGGTAGGATATGTAAGAATGAGTTTCCAGTCAATTTACAGCAATTAGTTTATTTCTCAGTAGGCACTTAATACACACTTGCAAAACACATGAATGAATTGAGCTTTTTTTTACCTAAATAGGCCGGAATTGATGGGGAGAGTATTGGGAACTGTCCCTTTTGCCAACGACTTTTCATGATCTTGTGGCTTAAAGGAGTCAAATTCAATGTGACTACTGTTGACATGACTAGGTAAGATAAATTAAACAGTTATTATGAATATTGAAATTGTATGTGTACTTTATCTAAAAACCCATCATTGTTTATTTTCAATAATTATAGAAAGCCTGAAGAGCTGAAGGACTTAGCCCCAGGTACCAACCCTCCTTTCCTGGTGTATAACAAAGAGTTGAAAACAGACTTCATTAAAATTGAGGAGTTTCTAGAGCAGACACTGGCTCCTCCAAGGTACAGCAGTTTATGGTATATTGTTATTTTTGAGCTAATGTTTTTTTTTTATTGACCTAAGTAATGATTCTTACTCCTCGATATCTCTTATAATATCAGACCCCTCTTTAACTAACTTTTTACAAGTTTAAAAAGTTCACCCTTAACCATTCTATATAGGATCATAAAGGTTTACTGTATAATTATTTACTATATATAAAGCTAATAAAACTTTATGTGGTTACAAAAGAATAAAAGACTTTGGGAGCCAAGAAAGTTAAGTTTCTCCCACATTTGGTATCAGCCATATTATTTAATCTTCAATGAAGCTTGAGAGAATTTCGTATGACAAAAATCAGACTTTCTTTTTTGTGCTGTCCTCAGGTGATCTTCAGTTTTTAACTAGTCTCTGTTTTAGTCTGATCTCAGTTCTACTTATTAGGAAATTTTATTTCTGCCATGCAGAAACTTCCCACTTAGACTTCAAATACACAAAGACAGTTGTATGGCAATACAATTTTAAAGTATTTTAAGGGACTGGAGAGATAGTACAGAGGTTAAGACATTTTTCTTACACAATGCAAATCCTAGTTAAATTCCCCAGTACTGAATATAGTCCCTTAAGCACAACCAGAAGCACAGATCCCTGAGCACAGAGCCAGGAGTAAGCCCTGAGCACTACCAGATGCAACCCAAGCTTCTGCTCATTGATGGCAAGAAGGGAGAACATCCTTAACAAAGGATTAGAGGTCAGTAAACCAGTCTTATTCATTTAGTCAGAAGCCCAAATTCCACTATTTTCTCGTGACAACTGTAGATATCTGCCATCCAGGATAGTATCTGGAAGCAATAGGCCATTTTTCAATCACTGCAACAAGTTACCACAAACCCGGTATCTTAAAGTGATACTTATTATTTCAAATTTGCTTTGGTCTCTAGGCTGATCATGGTCTATTGGGGTTTCCTGCACAATGTCTCACAAGATCCAATCAACAATGCAGTTATTCTGTGGAGCTCAAGGAAATAAAGCAGTTCTCCAAATGTGACAGGGCTTCAGGGCTATATCTTACATTCTTAATATTTTCATCATTTTCATTATTTATTAATTTAAACTTTAATTTAGGTTTATCAATTCCTTTTTTAATCATCAGAATATGAGTAAAGGCCTATCTCTTTGGAATTGATTTCTAACTGGTGATGAGAGTATTTCATTTTGGCTAAAATTATACTGCTGAGATACCAGTATTTTCAGCAATTTTCAGAAGTTTCTGGAGCGATAATTTTCAGTAATTACCAGAAGGACTGGAGCGATAGCACAGCAGGTAGGGCATTTGCCTTGCACGTGGATGACCCAGGTTCTATTCCTCTTGGAGAACTCGGCATGGTACCGAGAGTATCCCGCCCGCGCGGAAGGGCCTGGAAAGCTACCCATGGCATATTCAATATGCCAAAAACAGTAACAACAAGTCTCATAATGGAGATGTTACTGGTGCCCACTCATGCAAATCAATGAACAACAGGATGACAGTGCTACAGTGCTACCAGAAGTTGCTTAGTAGATTACATTCTAGGCCCATTTCATCTTTCTGAAACATTTTCTTTTTAAAAAGATCATGTTTTAAAATAAAAGGTTATGGGCTAGAGATATAGTACAGTGAGTAGGGGGTACTTATCTTCCATGCAGCTGACCCAGTTTACATCCATGGCATCGTATATGACCCATTGAGCATAGCCAAGAGTGATCTCTGAGCACAGAGCCAGAAGCAATTCCCCAAAAATAAAAAAAACAAAAGCAATGACCATAGTTTAGATAAAATATATACAATAATGTTAAAGTTTATGGTGCTGATGTACAAATTTGTTTTTTTTTTTTTTGCTTTTTGGGTCACACCTGGCAACGCACAGGGGTTACCTCCTGGCTTTGCACTCAGGAGTTACTCCTGGCGGCGCTCAGGGGACCATACAGCCACCACCAAAGTCCTCTCTGGCTCAATATTCATTTTGTCCCACACTTTCCCCCACTGTTTGCTCTTAAATTTTGTAACGAAGGCCAAGTGTAAATGTTTGACACTGTTATTTCCTTTGCTTTGTCACTACATATCCCATATATGAGATGTTCCAGTATTTGTTGTTCTTCCTTTGACTTATTTTGTTTAATACTATAAAGACATCATCAGCTATATCTAAATTGCAGTGAGCTCCAAAATTTCATCTTTTCTTAAAACTTCATAGTATTTCATTGTATATAATATATATATGTAGGATTACATAGCTTCAGGCAGTTTAGGTTTATTGGGTTACTCCCGTCACAGTGCTCCCATTCCTCTGTGTTTATTTGTAGCTTCTTTCTTAGTGTTCTGTTGACTTGTAAATAATGTCTTTCTCTTCTCCTTGAGTCCTTTGCATAGCTTATTCAGAGCAAGTCCTTTTTGTATGGACAAAGAAAGACATTTATTAATATGCCTTTGCAATTGGGATTTAATTGGCTTTCAATATTATTAATTCCCGGGCATCTGCTTTCTTGAATGTAGCCTTGGTTGCCCTCAGTTCCTAGCCCTCTAAAAGGCAGGGTCCCAATGGGGGACGAGACGGACCCAGGGCAAGCGGTAAGTTATGTGCTACCCTGGCATCGAGATGGGCCTGACCAAAGTGCCTCATTCTTAACTATAAGTTAAGAGTCTGATCATGGACAAGTGCTGTCATGATCTTAAAGTAATGACGAGACTAGGACCCTGCTAGGGATAGGAAAGACTAATCTGCCCTGAGCACTGTAGTCTGAGATTGAGATGACCCCAGGAGAGCAATTCTAAAAGTTTAATGCATCTCTTGCTATGCCCATACAAAACAATTAATATTATGAATGCTTATATGTTTGTTGGACAAGGAGAGGAGAAACACAACCATGGGATTTCATCATTGATGGGTCCTGCTGAAAGAGTATCTGTCCTAGAGAATAGGTGTTCTGCTATTGTTATTGAACTTTTTAAGCTTGAATTGTTACATTGTAGATTCCAGGCTCTGGCCCAGCCTAGTCTTTGGGATGTAGATTTCAGGTGCTGCCTAGTTTGTAATTGACAATGTAGATTTCATGTGGCAGCCCAGCCCAGTCTTTGGTATGTAAATATGAGTGCTTTTCAGCCCAAGGAAGGCTTCAGTTTTGGTTTTGTATCTTCTTTCCGGAGGCCTAGATTACTGGCCTGCAGATACAAGAGAATAATGTTGCTTCAATGTTCTTCCTGTAACATCTTTTGGTGCCTTTGGTGAAGTCAATGTATTGCGCCAAGAGCAAAAAGGGGTTCCGAGAGAGAGACATGGGGAAGGAGAGACTAGAGAAGGGAGCGGAGTAGATCTGGAGAGAGGCTGTAGCCTGGAGTGCGGGAGATGGACGTTTAAAGATGGAATAAACAGTAACAAGTCAGTAACCAGTTGGGTCCTTGCCTTTCCTTGACCACCGGCTGTCCAGATCCAGTCCACACACTACGGTTCCAGGGCACCGCGGGTGGTGAGACAGCTGCCCGAAGAGCCCGCGAGTGCACTCGCCCCTCGGCATTCTTTAGTTTTTTATATGTATGTATGTTTTATATATTATAGCACTGTTGTCCAATTCATCGATTTGCTTGAACAGGCACCAGTAACATCTCCATTGTGAGTCTTGTTACTGTTTTTGGCATATCGAATACACCACAGGTAACTTGCCAGGCTCTGCCGTGCGGGCAGGATGCTCTCGGTAGCTTGCCAGGCTCTCCTAGAGGGACGGTGGAATTGAACCCGGGTTGGCCGCATTCAAGGCAAATCCCCTACCCGCTGTGCTAGCACTCCAGCCCGCATATATATATGCGTGAGTGGTATTACCACTCATGCTCTTAGGGTATTAAGTTATATCTATATCTATATCTATATCTATATATATTTATATAGATATAGATATATATAACTGTCACTGTATCACTGTGATTCCATTGATCATTGATTTGCTCAAGCGGGCGCCAGTAATGTCTCCATTCGTCCTAGCCCTGAGATTTTAGCAGCCTCTCTTTACTCGTTCTTCTCGGCAGTGCCGCACTGGAGTCTCTTTCAGGTAAGGGGAATGAGACCCATCATTGTTACTGTATTTGTTTTATTGAATATGCCACAGAGAGCTTGCCAGGCTCTGCTGTGCGGGCAGGATGCGCTCAGTACCTTGCCAGGTTCTCTGAGAGGGAGAACTAGGCTATAAGAGGTCGGCTGCACACTTCTGGGAGCTTTGTTTTATAGTCTGTAGATCTTGGCCATAGATGGGATTAAACAGTACTGAGGGCAGTTTTTGGGTGTGGCTGCCAAGCTACTGAAAAATGGGATATCTGGGTGGAGGAGATCCAGTCCCGATTTAAGCAGGCTTAGAGATCTCAGCCCCGGGTTCTTCACACCTGGGTTCCTCTGCCAGTTCCTTCATGTGTGAGGCTCATCCAAACTTGTGGAGAGTGGCCTTGAGCATGGCTGCGGCTGGGCTCCGGAGGTCTTCAGCTCTGCTCAGGACTGGGAGGGAAAATCTACCCGCCCCTCTCTGAGGGGCCCCGGTGAAAACAGCCAGGTGCGGGGGCAGGAGACTCTGCATCGCTCTCGTCCAGAAGCTTGGTTTAATAGTCTCTGGATCTTGGCCATTGATGATATATATATATATATATATATATATATGTATAAAAATAAAAATAAAAGAAAAGGGCGCGCAGGCGGCGAGGCAGGCGAAGGAAGGAAGAAGGCCAAACTGGTTGCTCGATCGGTTTATTTCATGTCCATCTCCATTCTCCTCTGATTCTCCTCCTGCTTCTTTCTCCCCCATCCTACTTCATTCTCTCTCTCTCTGCCTCTCTCCCGGCTCTCGGTCTCTCTCTCTCGATCTGTGGATCTGGCCCCCGTGGATCTGGCTCCCGTGGATCTGGCTCCCATGGATCTGGCCCCGGTGGGTCTGGCGCCGTGGATCTGGCTCCGTGGGTCTGGCCCGATGGATCTGGCCCCCAACCCACTCTTACAGCCTAGTTAAATCTCCACAGCATGTGGGGGTTGGGGCATACACATAGGTGTGGTCAGCAATAGGGTAAGGTTCTTTTCCCTCAGGGGATGCTTCTCCTAGGACTTAATTCTCTTTCAGCAGGAGGATCCACCCAAGGGCAGAGTCCCATGAATGTGTTTCTCTTCTCCTCAGCCAGCAAACATATAAGAATTCATAATATTAATTATTTTGTATGGACACAATAAGAGATGCATTAAAGCTTATAGAATTGCTCTCCTGGGGCCATCTCAATCTCAGACTACAGTGCTCAGGCCAGATCAGTCTTTCCTAGCCCTGGCAGGGTCCCAGTCTCATAATTACTATTGGATCATGACAGTATTTGTCTATGATCAAGCTCTTAACTTATAGTTAAGAATTAGGCACTTTGGCCAGGCCCATCTCGATGCCAGGGTAGCACATAACTCACCGCTTGCCCTGGATCCTTCCCGTCCCACGTCGGGGACCCTACTTTGGGGTGCTAGGAACTGAGGGCAACTGAGGCTTAAGTGGAGAAAGCAGATGCCCAGAAGGGAATATCGAGGCCAATTAAGTCTTAAGTTATAAGAACATAATATTGTCTTCTTGTGTCTATACAAAAAGACATAGCTTTAAAGTAAATTATTCAAAAGGCATAAAGAGGAGAGAAAGGCAATGTTATAATATTCAGTGTCCTAGGAAGTTCTGACCTTACCAATTAACAGAGTTTGATTAAGGAAGAGCAGATAAACTGGTAGAATTGGTTACAGATAAACAAAAGAATGGGAGTGACTCGGGAGCACTTTGATGGGTGTGACTGATAAACCTAAGCTCCTAGTGGCAAGGGGGAAAGGACAAACCAATGATATCCAACATATATATATATATATATATATATATTTTCCTCTGTTGTTGGACATTTGGGGTGTGAAACACTGTTTTTTAAGCATATTACCTATGCCTAGGATGTAGCAACAGAGATTTTTCATATGGAGAAAAGAAAAACAATCAAAGTTTTTAGCTGGGATTTGAATGTCCTAAAGCACAGCAGTCCTCCCTTCAGAACAATTTCTATATCCTGAGGTTTCTCAGGGTCCTATATTAAATAACACTAAAAAGAAAGCTTATGTAAAAGTAAAACAGGAGTTTTCTAAAGTCTCATGAGGCAAAAAAATATAAGTTTAGTACCTGACTGGGTGAGAGTTCCCAGATTAATAATCCAGACACCCATATGAATGTTCTGCAGGACCAGGGGAAGGCAGATATAGATTAAGCCTATTTATTAACAAAGGCCTTTGATTCAATTTACGTGACCGGCTGCCACCCTATCTTACCATTAAATTAATAAATATTATCTCTCTAGAATAAATTCTTTCTGGGTCTCTATAACTTTTTGCATGCCATTCAATAAAAACAACTTGAAAAAACAGGACCATATAATGGAAAAATAAGTGGAAAAGATAATATACATAAACCAGCAAGAGATTCAGATACTGGAGCTATGAGTAATTTTTATGTAACAATGATTGATAGGGTCAGTAAAATAAAAGAAAATATAAAGAAAATAGGTATGAGAAATGTGAGAACAGAGACTTGCAAGGAATTAGAGTTTATTGTATGCGGGGTTGGGGTCACACCCAGTGGTGCTCAGGACGTACTCCTGGCTCTGTATTCAGGGATAATTCCTGGCAAGGGACCATATGGGATGCCAGGGATCAAATCTGAGTCAGCCATGTGCAAGAAAAGCACCCAACCTGTGGTATTACCACTCATGCTCTTAGGGTATATTTTTTTAAAGAAAAGCAAAATTCTAATATTTAAAAACACTAGATCAGAATTTTATAGTTTATTACATGGGTTTAACAACAAATGAGACAAAGCTTAAGAGATGATTATCGAATTTGAACATACTGAACTGGAAGATAAGAAATACCCAAAGCAAGGGAAAATGAATTACATCTACATAAAAAACCATTAGAGACAGAAGATTCAGGAAATGTTCTACCATATATGTAATTAAAGTATCATAAAGAGAGGACAAAGATAGTAAGACAGAAGCAATATCTGAAGAAGCAACTTTCTATAAAAGTTTACTTTAAAAGTAGTACCAACAATTTCTTTCTTTTTTTATTGAATCACCATGTGGAAAGTTACAAAGCTTTCAGGCTTAAGTCTCAGTTATACAATGCTCGAACACCCATCCCCTCACCAGTGCACATATTCCACCGCCAAGAACCACAATAAACCTCTCCCCCACCTCCCATCCCCCCACCCCGCCTGTGTAGCTGATAAATTTCATTTTACTTTCTCTTTACTTTGATTACATTCAAACAAAAAACTCACTATTATTGTTTGGAGTCCCCCCCGGCCCCAGAGTCAGACCTACTGGAAAGGAAGCATTTGATAATTTGTTTTCCATTGCTGAGAATGAAGAGATAAGAAGTTGTGGGGCCACAATAGCGGCCGCGAGGTTTTGGAATTCTGTATTTTAGTATTTTAGTAACTAAGTCCAGAGGAATTTCTGTCGCAAGTTGCATCATTGCTAGCTTGTACATCTCTACTACTTTATATTCCAAATATGAGTGCAATCTTTCTATGCCTGTCTCTTTCCTTCTGACTCATTTCACTCAACATGATACTTTCCATGTTGATCCACTTATATGCAAATTTCATGACTTCATCTTTTCTAACAGCTGCATAGTATTCCAGTGTGTAGATGTACCAAAGTTTCTTTAACCAGTCATCTGTTTTGGGGCACTCCGTTTTTTTCCAGATTGTGGCTATTGTAAACAGTGCTGCAATGAACATAGACATGCAAATGTCATTTCTACTATACTTCTTTGTCTCTCCGGGGTATATTCCCAGGAGTGGTATTGCTGGGTCAAATGGGAGCTCAATTTCTAATTTTTTGAGAATCATCCATATTCTTTTCCAAAGGGGCTGAACAAGTCGGCATTCCCACTAGCAGTGAAGAAGAGTCCCTTTCTCCTCACATCCGCACCAACACTGGTCGCTTTTGTTTTTTTGGATGTTGGCCAGTCTCTGTGGTGTGAGATGGTATCTCATTGTTGTTTTGATCTGTATCTCCCTGATGATTAGTGATGTCGAGCATTTTCTCATGTGCCTGTCAACCATTCATATTTCTTCTTTGGGGAAATTTCTATTCATTTCATCACCCCATTTTTTGATAGGGTCGGCAGTTTTCTTCTTGTGGAGTTCAACCAGTGCCTTGCATATCCTTGATATCAACCCCTTATCGGATGGGTATTGGGTAAATATCCTTTCCCATTCTGTAGGCTGTCTTTGTACTTTTGTCACTGTATCTTTTGAGGTGCAGAAGCGTCTTAGTTTAAGGTAGTCTCATTTATCTCTGTTTTCACTTGCTTGGCCAGTGGCGTGTCAGCTTTGAAGATACCATTGGCTACAATGTTGTGGAGGGTTTTGCCGACCTTGTCTTCAATAAAAATAGTACCAACAATTTCAATGTCTATGAATTCCAAAGAGAAAAAATTTAAACCATCATAGTAATATCTCTGCAAATCAAAAAACAAAACCAACTTGTTTTCAAAGGAACTGGAAAACAAAGATATTTTCCTACAAAGAAACAAGAGTAATATCAGCAGTCTGAACTCTCCAAGCGAAGAAAAATGAGAGCAAGAGGATAATGAAATTTTATCTTAAAATTCTGGGAGAAAACAACCTTCTACTTAGAACTATATGTCCAGTAAAAATGCCTTTCAAGGGGCAAACGAGATAGATAGTATGGGATTTGGGTGTATGTGCTCCAACCATGTTTGGCCCCTGGTTCCCATACCTCCCACCACCTCTGGGAGCAGCCTGGTGGTCTGAGACTGCAGGGCCAGGATCACTGCATCTTGGGCACATGCATAAATTACTTGCCCTATAGGCAAAGAATCACTGGAAATGACCCTTGGAACTCCTGAGCAACACTTGGGAAGCCCCCCACCCACTAAGGCCTTCAAAAATAAAGGCAGTTGTTTTCAGGCAAAGAAAAATAGAATTAATTGTCAATAGAATTGTCAGCACGCTTGCATTAACAGATATACCTTCGGAGAAAGACAGTACTTTGGGAAAAAGAAAAAGTCTCGGGTCTTTCCTTTATTTTTCTTGCCACTTTTCAGTATTTATGAGCACTATTACGATACTGGTGAGAGCACACACCTTGCTTTGTTGGCAAGCATGACATGAAGGAGGGGAAGGCAACTTTCAATCTTTTAATATTAGATATTATGTCAGCTACAGGATTTTTGTAGATTTGTTTGTTTGGGGGCCATACACAGCAGTGCTCAGGGGTTACTCCTTGTGCTCAGGAATTACTTCTGGTGGTGCTCTGGGGACCATGTGGGATGCCATGGATTGAACCCAGGTCAGCCGCATGCAAGGTGAACACCCTACCCGTTATACTATCACTCCGGCCCTGATTCCTCTTATCTGTGGTGATTTACTGCAATAAAGCCAGATTGTCACCTTTGACCTCAGTCCAGGAGGGTCGCTCACAGAGAGACAGACAGTAACTGTCCAGGCTAGCCTCGATAGCTAGGGTGATGGACAGTATGTCCATTTATTGAGTACACTATCTACTTCTAATATGTAAGCCATAGTTTCAGTTACCAGGTACATTAATTTCAGTTAGCAGGTACATTAAGAGCAAAGGGTGAGATGTTCACACAGCTGTGTCTGTAGGATGATAAGCCATCAGCAAGCACCTTTAATGTATAGCCTTGAGGTAATGGTAACCTCCTATTCTATTCACTCGCAGGATGTGTGATTAGAAACCCCCAGAACTTGTTTCACTCCAAAGACTGTCAAAAGCTTGGAGAGTTTGTTAGAAGGACTATTTCCCACACTTATCAGTTTGAGACATTAATTGGGCTTACTATTAATGACTCTTTCATTTCTAAAGTATTTATTTTTTTTAAAAAACTGGTCTTTTTCTGTTCAATCTTCTTGTAGTTGCATTTGTTGCAGTATTTATTCTTTAATATCTTCCTATGATGCTGGTTTTATTATCTTACTTGAAAAACTTGTATTTATATCACACTTCCATTTACAGAATTTCCACATATATACTTATACATTTGTAGAATCCATCCTTCAAAGTTAATAACATGCTAATAACTCAGTAGATGCCACATTATCTGTGCTTACTAAAATGACATTTTAGGGCCAGAGAGGTACTACAGAAGTTAAGGTACTTGCCGTACATGTTGTCAAACCCTGATTCTACCCCAGCACTACATATGGTCCCCTTGAGCAGCATCAAGAACAAACCCTGAACAAACAGCTAGGTGTAGTCCTTGATGACTACCAGGTGTTGCCCATATCACCCCAACAGAATAACTAAATGAGCATGATTATTTTACAATAGCTCTGCATTATTCACTGTATATACATTTATAGGAAATGTAATACAAGGGTTATTAAGCAATATGTATAAGACCCATGTGAAAAAAGCTACAAAGTTGATCAACAAAATCAAAGAAGATATAAAGATATTTAGAAAATCTCCTTATTCAAAAAAGGGAAGACAATGTGGTTAAGGTTTTGATTCTTCACAACTTGATCTATAGATTCAATACAATCACAATCAAAAATCACAGCAAGTTATTTTTGGATATCAACCAAATTATTTAAAATTTTATATGTAAAGGCAAAATACGAGATTATCCAACAAATATTAAAAACAAAGTTGAAGATATGATACTGAATAACTTGAAGTTTTACTATGAAGCCAATCTGATAATGTGTAATGGTATCTCGTTGATTATTAACTCGCATATCTCCAATTAGTAGGTGAATCTGAGCTTTTTTCATACGCTATTTGATCATTTGGGTTTTTTGTGAGTATGTGTGTAAATCTTGTTTTCAAATCCTTACGAGTTTCTACTGGTTTATGTAATAGTTAAGGATTACACTGTGGATTTTACATCTGTCACATAAAAAGCCAAGAATGAGGAATTCTAAGTCTGGAATAACCACTTTATAATTTCATGAGGTGGTGGGAAGCACCAGCTTCTTCTAATCTTTCTTTTCTGCTGTCCTTCACATATAGTTTCCAGTCTCAAAGTTAACTCATAATGACAGCATATGTTTTCTGCAATTCATGACAACAGATATAACTTCTACAAGGGAAGAGAAAGAAGGGCAAAAGAGAAAATCTACAGCTTAAGGAACTGGGTTGTACAATCACACCAAGTAGCTACACCCAACAATTTTCATTACATTTCATTATCCGGAAGTAGTTCATATGGTCATATTTAAGTGAAAAGGATAATGAGGAAATGTAGTATTTCTCCAGGTATACTGTCACTCCTACTAACAAAACAAGGTTCAGTTATAAGAAAGAAAATGTGTTACATAATTGTTTTTTTTGTCATAGCCTTATCCTTTGACCATCAATAAAGGCATTGAACATTTCTTTTTATAAAAGAGAGAGAGCTAACTTCTGGGGCCAGAGAAATACTGCAGTGAGGAAGGTGTTTGTCTTACAGGTGGCTGACCTGGCTTTGATTCCCAGCACCCCATCTGGTCCCCTGAGCCTCACTAAGAGTGAACCCTGAGCACAAAGCCAGGAGTAATCCCTGAACACAACTGGATGTGGTCCCAAAACCAAAGGAAAACAGATATATAACTTTCAATATATTTTCAGTATAACTTCAAATATAGTATATAATAACCCATATAGTTACTACATCTAATACAGAGTCCAAGATCTTTGAAAATTTACAAAATCTTCTTTAGATATAAGTGATCAAGCAGTCAAATTTTAAAAATATATTATAGTTCAGGTAATAGGATTATAATAATGTTTAAGTTTATTGATGTACAAAGTTACCGCACACTACTACAACCAAAGTTGTTGTATGACCCTCGACCCTTGTCCCTGTGTCAGGTCTGGTATGACCGTCCTCCCTCCAGATTATCCCCCTATTATTTGTTAACTGACAATTATGGTTTTGGTTCATGTTGCCTCCCTTAGCCACACAGCATGTGATTCAGACTCCCCACCTATGTTTTGTGTTACTTTCTATCAACCTAACCATTCACTTCATCCTTTCACCCAACTTGCATATGCATGCACCTTCAATATCAAAGGGTTATTGTTGATTGATAGTTTCCATACACTTGATAGGGTTCTCTTTATACCGCAAATGAGACCATCCTGTATTTGTCCTTCTGCCTCTGAATTATTAAACTCAGAATGATATAAATTCTGTATGATTTTCTTTTCTTATGGCGTGTATAGTATTCCATTGTGTGTTTATATATGTATCTATATAATGTGTATATACATAAATACAGAATGAAATTGTATTATATGTTATATGTTCTATAATATTAGAATTATATCAAAAATAATATGAATATTATAATTAAACATATATGTGTACACATATATATTATAATTTTTAAAGATGTCTGGGTACAGGATTGTAGCTCAGTATTAGAGTGCCTGCCTTACATGCATGAGGCAGCAAGTTCAATCCCCAACACTTCCCCATATCATACCAAAGTTTCCGTGATACTTGTGATAGCTATCCAACACAGCTATTGTGATAGTGGTATCATATTAAGTGCAACTACCAGAGCACAACAGCCAAGTCTGTCACTATGGTGAGGACTAAAATACAATATTTAAGCACCACAATCAAATGTAAAACTTCTAGACATCACAACAATAATAAAAACAAAGGGAAGGAAGTGGGGAAAATAAAACAAGATGTCTTCTCCCACTTCTTGACAAATTGAACATTCAGTGCTGGAGGATTTGAGACTGGTATAAGGACTCCAGTTTTCCCACTTTATTTAAGCACTGCAGTGTTTACAAAGTTGCTCATGATGATTTGTTATAGGCATTTAATATTCTAACACCAATCCCACCACTATTGTCACCTTCCCTCCACCATTGACTCCATTTTTTCCACCATCCCTCAAGCCTGGCCCTGTGGCAGGCTCAAAATAATTTACTTTCTATTCCTTGTTGCCCATAAATGGCTAACATAGTGATAAAAATATTTCTTTAGAAGAAAATTTGAGGGGCTGGAGTGATAGCACAGCGGCTATAGCGTTTGCCTTGCACGTGGCAGACCCAGATTCAATTCCCAGCATCCCATATGGTCCCCTGAGAACTGCCAGGAGTAATTCCTGAGTGGAGAGACAGGAATAACCCCTTTGCATAGCCGGTGTAACCCAAAAAGCAAAAAAATGGAGGTTTGAAATTTTATTGTATCTCACCATGCAGATATTAAGTCCTTGTCTGTGGGAATACTAAACTGTTGTTACAAGTTAAGCTATTGTGTTAATGTTTTTGTTAGTCAAGATTGGCTGGATTCTACATTACATCTTATCCAGTCTGGTGTGTTACTACTGGATTGTCAGTGTTGTAGAGTTTGGAGATGTCACATTGCCTGGGGCCATGCTACTTGAAAATCCAGTTTTTAACAGGTCAGTTCAGCTAGAGGTAAATTTTTTACTGCTGAGTTTACATGGCATTGGAGCTGATTTGTGGGTGTGACTCCTGGGGTTCTCAGTTCTCAAATATCCCATCCCAATTTGGAGACAGCATGGAGTTTTCAGCCATAGGAGCCCAAGTACCTAAGCTTTCGGCTGGGTTAAGTTCTCTGTGAATTTCAGTAGTCCTGAAGCCAGTAAAGATGAGGACTTCATTTTTAAGGAAAAATAGGATAAAACAGAATAAACCCTGGTGCATAAAATCACTGTTGGAGGAATAGCCACACAATTCTAAGTTTTAGTGCTGTAATGTTAAAATGAAATTTCTTTGTATAAGGCTTTGCAAAGTAGTTATTTATTCTACCACTTGCTAGATAGGGGAACCTTTTCATTTCAATTTTTGGGGGGCCACACCCAGCAATGCTCAGGGGTTAATCCTGGCTCTGTACTCAGGAATCACTCCTGGAGGTGCTTGGAGGACAATATGGGATGCTGGGGATCGAATCTGGGTAGGCTGCATGCAAGGCAAGTGCTTTCCAAGTGTCTTCCCCATTGGACTCTAGTCCTCATCTCAATTATGTTTTATTTGCAATAAAACAAAAACTTGTTACATATCCACATCAATGTAATTAGATAAATAATAAATTCCTTAATTATACCCATTGATAAAACAGCAAATAGGCTTTCCCCCTCTGGAGAAGTCCTATTATTCTCCTCTCTTGAATACCTCTCTCTCTCTTACTCTCTCTTCTCACATTTCTGTAAATTTCTTTCAATAAAAACGATTTTGCTTCACTAAAAAATGTAACAGTCTAGCAAAAACTCTCAAAGTCAACTTTTTCAGAACTTTAAGGTCTAACTTAAAATATACAATAGTTAGAGGAACACTTAAACAAGTGGGATGAAGTTGATGAAACTAGAGAGATAATACAGTGGGTAAAGTGCTTTTCTTTACACATGGCTAACTGAGATTTGATCCCTGAATTCCAAATGGTCCCCTGAGCACTGTGATTAGTGATACCTAAGCACAGAATCAGGAGTAAACCCTGAACACTGCTAGGTGTAGCCCAGAAACACCTCCTTCTTAAAAAAATTCTGGATTTCAGTAAGAGTACCCTATGTCATTTTAGATTATCCTCCACTCTTCAGATTACTGGGAACCTTAAAGATAAGAGTTCACATCACAGGCTCAGATTTATAGTCTCATAGACATAATTATATAAATGTTACTGTAACACTGTCGTCCCGTTGTTCATGGATTTGCTTGAGCGGGCACCAGTAACGTCTCCATTGTGAGACTTGTTACTGTTTTTGGCATATCGAATATGCCACGGGTAGCTTGCCAGGTTCTCTCAGAGGGATGGAAGAATCAAAACTGGATCAGCCGCGTGCAAGGCAAATGACCTACCCGCTGTGCTATCACTCCAGACTTATGTTAAATAAATATAGTTGTGTTTTGATAATGGTATAAAAAATTATTGACTCATAGATTTTCTCTCTTTTTTCATCTGCTTATGAGTTTTCCTAGAACAGAGACTTATTCCCTAGAGACATTTGTAGAAGGCATTCAAAAGCAAAAGTCTTACCCCATTGCAGGACTGGAGAGATAGTACAGCGGGTAGGGCACTTGCCTGTGTACATGTGTACATGTCTGACTTGGATTCAATCTCTGGTATCCCATATGATCCCCAGAGCCCTCCAGAAGTGATTCCTGAGTACAGAGACAAAAGTAATCCCTGAGCACTGCAGAGTGTGACCCCAAAATTATAAAAAACAACAAAAATATCACCCATTGCCATAATCACAGGTTATGAAATAACACTTGGCAAAAGCAACAAACTGAAAAATTCTAGAAAGCAAGTGGCTTGGGGAGTACTTAGGGAAATACAAGTTTTTAAAAATATTCTGGGGAATCTAGAAATTCATGTACATACCCAGGTCTAGACTTATGCTCAGAAAAGACAGGAGAATACGAAAAACTCTCACTTCTAACTGAACTTCAAGTACCATGCAAGCAGAAAGTGAAAGCTAAGGCATAATTATACATTGTATGTCTAGGCATTCAAGGAACATCCCAACAGATAATCAGCCTGCAAATACCAGGAAAGCCTTTTTTTTCTTAGTTTATTTGTTTGTTATTTATGGTTTCATGAGTTTGGGTGAATTTCTGTCAAATAAGTAGCTCATAAAAATATAGTGAGACAAAGATTTCCGTGGTTATAAACAATAGAGGATACAGGTTTTATAAAATTGCTTAAGAAAATTCTGGGACTGAGGAAATAATACAGTGGTAGGGCACTTGCAGGCAACCTGAGTTCAATCCCATATGGTCCTTCAAACCTTGCAAGGAGTGATCCCTGAGTGCAGAGTCAAAAACAAAGCAAGTCCTGAGCCTCACTTGGGATGGTAGATGCGTGCTGAAAGTAGATTATGGACAAAACATGATGGCTGCTTAGTACCTGTATTGCAAACCATAACACCTAAAACGAGAGAGAGAAAGAGAGAGAGAGAGAGAGAGAGAGAGAGAGAGAGAGAGAGAATGGCCATGCCACAGCACCAGGGGGTGGGAAGAGGTGGGGGTGGTGGGAGGGATACTAGGAACATTGGCGGTGGAAAGTGGGCACCAGTGGAGGGATGGGTACTTGAACATTGTATGACTGAAATGTAATCACAAAATTTTGTAAGTCTGTAACTGTATCTCATGGTGATTCATTAAAATAAAATTTAATAAAAGAAAGCAAGCTAATAAGGAAGCAACAAATGGCCAAAGGCACAGAACTGGAGAGTTGGTTCACAGATCTGAGTTTATGTGGGGAGAGATTGAGAGGTGGATAGAAAGGGTTCCTGGGACATTGTGGAGGTTAGTGAGCACTCTGGTGATGGGCGAGGTATTGGAACAATGTATGCATATAATACTGCTTATTAGCAGTATTGTAAATCAAATACCTCAATAAAATGGGGGGTCCCCCGCTTCCCGCCACCGTCTGCGTCCCCCGAGTTTCTGAAGCCGCTCCCCGCCCGCCCCGTGCACCCCGTCTCCTGAACCGGCTTTGTAACTGCGCACGTCCTTCAGGTACAAGGACCATCCCTCGGCCACGCCCTGCTGTCCCCCCCTCAAAAGGAAGACACTGGGGGCGTGGCCTGTGTCTTAGTGGGCGTGGTCTCAAAGTGGGCGTGGCCTACTTTCGGAGTGGCCAACTCTAACGCGGCCGCAATTATTCTTTGCTACCTCAGCTCAATCGGTACTGTGTATTTCTTTGAAAATTCACTTTTGCGATCTCAAATACTTATGCAAAATAGCCATTAGCTTAGTCTGACACTATAAAAGCTGTCAGTGAATAAGGGAAGTTTAGCACAATCGGAGCCCCTTCTTCCCACAAGAAGGAAGAGGAATAAATAACTACAAAGTTCCAACTCTATACTTCCGTAACAATATGAAGAAGCAGCGAAAATCCCCTCCGCGAAGAGAGGGGGAAGAAAAGATACCAGAAACCTCAACAGGGGCTACTCACATCTACGACCTCTCAGATAAACAATTCAGAGAGGAAATCTGGAGGAGAGTCGACCTACTCCAAGCAAATATGGAACAGACATCCAATAAATTAAGGGAGGAGATGAATGAAACACTGCAACGGTCTACCAAGAAAATCCAGGAAGAAATGAGAGCCGGAATTTCAAACCTTCGAACGGAAGTCTCACAAATAAAGGAATCGGTAGATGAAATAAAAATCTCACTAGATGCCCTCAACAGTAGAATGACTACAGCCGAAGACAGAATCAGCGACCTGGAAGATGAGCTGCAGAAAGCTTATAGACAACAACAAATCATGGCCAAAGACCTCAAAATGGCTATAGAGTGAATCAGAGCCCTGGGGGATGACTACAAGAGGAACAACATAAGAATCATTGGAGTACCAGAACCACAGGGAAGTAACCCCAATGAAAAAAACACAGTCAAAGACATCATTGCTGAAATTCCCAGAGCTGGAGAAGGCAGGCATCCAGATACAAGGAGTCTGAAGAGTACCAGCAAAAAGAGACCCGAATAAAAAGACCACAAGGCATATCATAGTCAGAATGACGGATACCATGGATAGAGACACAATTCTGCAAGCAGCAAGGTCAAAGAAGGAAATCACATACAAAGGAGCACCCCTCAGATTTACAGCCGATCTGTCAGAAGAAACCCTCTGAGCCCGAAGACAATGGTGGGACATAGTGAAAAAACTCAACGAAATGAATGCCTCACCAAGAATACTTTATCTGGCTAAACTCTCACTCAAACTCGAAGGAACCATACACTACTTCTCGGATAAACAACAGCTCAGGTCCTTCATATACTCAAAACCAATCTTGAAAGAAGGTCTAAAGGGGCTACTGTAAGACAAGGAGGAGCCCCATAAGAACAACAAATCCCACAGAAAGATGACACAAAACCCCATCACAATAATCTCTCTCAATGTCAATGGCCTAAATGCACCTATCAAGAGACACAGAGTGGTTAAATGGATCCGGAAATTAAACCCAACATTCTGTTGCCTGCAAGAAACACACCGGAACAAACAGAGTAAACATAGACTCAAAGTCAAAGGATGGAAAACAATCCGGCAAGCAAACAACCCCCTTAAAAACGCTGTAGTGGCCATCCTGGTATCCGACAACATAGATTTCAGGATGAAAAAGATCAAAAGGGACAGCGAAGGTCATTTTCTGTTTATCAAGGGATATGTACAACAGGAAGAAATCACACTCTTAAACGTATATGCTCCTAACGAACGACCGGTTAAATATTTAAAACAACTCCTAACAGACTTCAAAGAGGACATCACTAACAGCACAATTGTAGTCGGAGACTTCAATACGGCCTTATCGCCTCTAGATAGATTGACAAGAACAACACTCAACAAAGAAACGCTGACTCTGAAAGAAGAAATTGAAGAGAGAGGCCTAATAGAGCTATACAGGGCCTTACACCCCCAAAACAAAAAATACACATTCTTTTCCAGTGCACACGGAACATTTTCTAAAATAGACCATGTACTGGGCCCCAGAACATACCTCAATAGAATTGGAAAAATAGAAATTGTATCAACCATCTTTTCAGACCACGATGCGCTGAAGATAGAAGCTAACCACTCACAAATACGGAAAATCAAATCAAACACCTGGAAATTAAACAATTCAATGTTGAACAATGAGTGGGTCAGGAAGGAAATCAAGGAAGAAATCAAAAAATACTTAGAAACAAATGAGAATGAAGACACGAGCTACCAAAACCTATGGGACGCAGCTAAAGCCGTGTTAAGGGGAAAATTTATAGCTCTCCAAGCATTCCTCAGGAAGGAAGAAAGGACCCACATAGATAGCTTGACTTCACGACTCAAGACCTTAGAAAAGGACCAGAAAAAGGAACCCAAACCAGACCGAAGGAAAGAAATAATAAAAATTAGAGCAGAAATTAATGACATCGAAACCAAAAAGAAAATCCGAAAGATCAATGAAACAAAGAGTTGGTTCTTTGAGAAAATAAATAAGATTGATAAACCGCTAGCAAGACTCACAAAGAAAGAAAGGGAGAAAACTCTAATAAATCGAATCAGAAATGGAAAGGGGGACATCATAAGAGAAACCAGTGAGATTCAAAAGACCATTAGAGACTACTTTGAAGGTCTTTACACCACAAAAAAAGGAGAACCTAAAAGAAATGGATGGATTCCTTGATTCCTACAATCTCCCAAGACTGAAGAAAGAAGACCTGGAATACCTGAATAGACCCATTAATGTTAAGGATATTGAAACTGTAATCAAAAACCTCCCCAAAAACAAAAGCCCAGGCCAGAAGGTTTCACTGGCGAATTCTTCCAAACATTTAAATAAGACCTATTGCCTGTTTTCCTCAAACTTTTCCAGGAAATTGAAAAAAACAGGAACTCTCCCAAACAGTTTCTATGTAGCACATATCTCCCTAATACCAAAAGCAAACAAAGACACCACTAAGAAAGAAAATTACAGACCAATTTCCCTGATAAACACCGATGCGAAGATCCTCAACAAAATAATAGCAAACAGGATCCAAAAACTCATCAAAAAGATCATACATCACGACCAAGTGGGATTCATCCCAGGGATGCAAGGATGGTTTAACATTCGGAAATCAATCAACATAATCCTCCATATCAACAAAAGTAAAGATAAAAACCATATGATCATATCAATAGATGCAGAGAAAGCATTTGACAAGATCCAACATCCTTTCATGATGAAAACCCTCGCCAAAATGGGGTTTGGAGGAACTTTCCTCAAGATAGTCGAAGCCATCTATCACAAGCCTACCGCAAGCATTATCCTCAACGGGGAAAAACTAAGGGCCTTTCCTCTGAGATCAGGCACAAGACAAGGATGCCCACTCTCACCACTCCTCTTCAATATAGTACTGGAAGTACTTGCGATAGCTATTAGACAAGAAAAAGAGATTAAGGGCATCCAGATAGGAAAGGAAGAAATCAAACTCTCACTATTTGCAGACGATATGATACTATATCTAGAGAAGCCTAAAGCCTCTACTAAGAAACTCTTAGAAACAATAGACTTATACAGTAAAGTTGCAGGCTACAAAATCAATACCCAAAAATCCATGGCCTTCATATATGCAAACAATGAGGCAGAGGAAAGGGACATGAAAAAAGCAATCCCATTCACAATCGTGCCCCAGAAAATCAAGTACCTCGGAATCAGCTTAACCAAGGAAGTAAAAGACCTTTACAAAGAAAACTACAAAATGCTACTCCATGAAATCAAAGAGGACATGAGGAAATGGAAACATATACCCTGCTCGTGGATAGGGAGAATCAATGTTGTCAAAATGGCAATACTCCCTAAAGCATTATACAGATTCAATGCGATCCCTATAAATATACCCATGACATTCTTCAAAGAAATGGATCAAGCAATCCTAAAATTCATATGGAATAACAAACGTCCAAGGATAGTTAAAGCAATTCTTGTGAAAAAGACAATGGTAGGCATCACCCTCCCCAACGTCAAACTTTACTACAAAGCAGTAACAATTAAAACAGCATGGTACTGGAACAAAGGCAGAGCTGTAGACCAATGGAACAGGGTGGAATATCCCTTCACACAACCCCAAATGTATGATCATCTAATCTTTGATAAGGGAGCAAGAGATGTGAAATGGAGCAAGGAAAGCCTCTTTAACAAATGGTGCTGGCACAACTGGACAACCACATGCAAAAAAATGGGTTTAGACCTTGACTTGACACCATGCACAAAAGTCAAATCAAAATGGATTAAAGACCTCAACATTAGACCACAAACCATAAGGTACATTGAAGACAAGGTCAGCAAAACCCTCCACGATATTGAAGATAAAGGTACCTTCAAAGGTGACACGAAACTAAGCAATCTAGTAAAAACAGAGATCAACAAATGGGACTACATTAAACTAAAAAGCTTCTGCACCGCAAAAGATACAGTGACCAGAATACAAAGACTATCCACAGAATGGGAAAGGATATTTACACAATACCCATCAGATAAGGGGTTGATATCAATGGTATATAAAGCACTGGTTGAACTCTACAAGAAGAAAACATCCAACCCCATCAAAAAATGGGGCGAAGAAATGAACAGAAACTTTACCAAGGAAGAAATACGAATGGCCAAAAGGCACATGAAAAAGTGCTCTACATCAGTAATCATCAGAGACATGCAGATCAAAACAACCACGAGATACCACCTCACACCACAGAGACTAGCACACATCCAAAAGAACAAAATCAACCGCTGTTGGAGAGGATGTGGGGAGAAAGGGACCCTTCTTCACTGCTGGTGGGAATGCCGACTGGTTCAGCCCTTCTGGAAAACAATATGGACGATTCTCAAAAAATTAGATATTGAGCTCCCATTTGACCCAGCAATACCACTGCTGGGAATATATCCCAGAGAGGCAAAAAAGTATAATCAAAACGACATCTGCACATGTATGTTCATCGCAGCACTGTTTACAATAGCCAGAATCTGGAAAAAACCCGAATGCCCCAAAACGGATGACTGGTTGAGGAAACTTTGGTACATCTATACAATGGAATACTATGCAGCTGTTAGAAAAAAGGAAGTCATGAATTTTGTAGTTAAGTGGATAGGCATGAAAAGTTTCATGCTGAGTGAAATGAGTCAGAAAGAAAGAGACAGACATAAAAAGATTGCACTCATCTATGGTATATAGAATAACAGAGTGGGAGACTAACACCCAAGAACTGTAGACATAAGTACCAGGAGGTTGACTCCATGGCTTCGAGGCTGGCCTCACATTCTGGGGAAAGGGCAACTCAGAGAAGCGATCACGAATTATAATGTAGTCGAAGGCCATGTGGGGGAAGGGAGTTGCGGGCTGAATGAGGGCTAGAGACTGAGCACAATGGCCACTCAACATCTTTATTGTGGGCCTTAGAAGCTAAATAGAGAGAGAGAACAGAAGGGAATGCCCTGCCACAGTGGCAGGGTGGGGTGGGGGGAGATGGGATTGGGGAGGGTGGGAGGGACGCTGGGTTTACTGGTGGTGGAGAATGGACACTGGTGAAGGGATGGGTTCCCGAACTTTTTATGAGGGAAGTATAAGCAGAAAAGTGTAGAAATCTGTAACTGTACCCTCATGGTGATTCTCTAATTAAAAATAAATAAATTAAAAAAACAAAAAACAAAAAAAAGTACAGTAAAAAAATAAAAAAAATAAAATGGGGGAAACATTTTTAAAAAGTTAGCCCCAAACAAGTCTGGTATGGCCCACAAACAAACAAACAAAACCAACAAAAATAAAATCCACTGAACCAGGAAACTATGCTTAAATCAAGGAACAAAAACCCTTGGAAAAGGAAAACATAATTTACAGTGTTTCCACATTTTAATATTCAGGTGTCCAGTTTCTAAGAATACAATATTACCAAATAAACTATCACCAAAAAATGTCACCAAGTAAGAAAATTTGGCCCACTTCCAGGAAAAGATATTAATAGAAACTATTCCTAAGGAAATTCAGATATTTATTTTTTTTATTTTTGGGTCACACCCAGCAATGCTCAGGGGTCACTCCTGTATATGCACTGAGAAATTACTTCTGGCAGTGCTGAGGGGGGACCATATGGGATTCCAGGAATCAAACCTGGGTCGGCCATATGCAAAGCAAATGCCCTAGCCACTGTGCTATCATTCCGGTCCCATTCAGGCATTTCATTTAATAGATACACATTTTAAGTTAACAGCTAAGTGTGTTTAAAGAGCTAAAGAGGGACCAGAGAGATATTCCAGTGATTAAAGTGCTTGTCTTGAATGCTCCTGTCATAAGTTGGATCCCCAGCACCCTCTATAGTCCCCAGAGCACCATCACAACTAATCCCTGATTGCAGAGACAGGAGCAAGCCCTAAACACTGACAGGTGTGTCTACAAGTAGTTCACTCAAGTCATCCTGGACAGGATTGGCAGAAAACCAGACAAAGGACAACCATGCGAGCAAGCCGGGTTTCAAAAGGGATTCAGCATGATTGACCATATCCACATGGTGACCAAGCTCATGGAGGTTTCGACAGAGTTCAAGATGCCACTCTGTCTAACATTCATTGATTTAAAGGAGGCCTTTGATTCTGTTGAGACTAAAGGGGTTATTGAAGCCCTAGCCAAACAGGGCATTCAAACTCAGTATATCAGGATCGTCTGTGAGCTGACGAAAGAACGCATGGCCACCCACCTATGAGATGGTCAGACTTCTTCATCAAGACCCTGAATGAACAATTTGAGGTGCTTCGTGTTCCTGGAGTGAGCAGACGCCATTGGTCTACAATAGCATGCAACAGGGACGAATAGGACGTTTCTGGAGCCCACTTGAGCAAATCGATAAGCAATGGGATAACAAGTGATACAAGTGATAGACCTGACCTACAAGAAATGCTGTTGGTAGGTAGTTCTTTAAAAAGGCATTAGAGAGGCTGGAGCGATAGCACAGTGTGTAGGGCATTTGCCTTTCATGCATCCGACCCGGATTATATTCCCAGCATTCCATATGGTCTCTTGAGCACCACTAGGAGTAATTCTTGAGTGCAAAGCCAGGAGTAACTCCTGTGCATCGCAAGGTGTGATCCAAAAAGCAAAAAATAAAAGAAACAGAAAAAGAAAAAAGGCATTAGGGGCAATAGACAGTAACTCAAACTCATAGGAATGAATTTAGAGCACCAATAATGAATGGGTGAAAATGTAGATCATTTCAATTGATGATAAAACACATTGGACAAAGCCTAAGACTATTTTATAAGACAGAGTAAACAGGAATAGAGGGGAGCTTGTTAATTTCTCCAGAGAACATACAAAAATCACTACTGAACAATATAAATAAGTTTATCATAATTATTTGTTAGAGACATATAAATCAAAACCACAATCCAATACTTTATACCCACTAATATGGCTAGAGTAAAGAAACATATTGGGCTGGAAAGCTAGTACAGAGTATAGCTCTTGCCTTGCACACAGCTGACCTGTTTTCTATCCTAGCACTTCAAATGGTCTCCCAACCCCTACCAGGAGTGATCCCTGAATACAGAGTCAGGAGTAAGTTTTAAGTATATCCGACTGTGGCCCCAAAACAAAAGAAAACAACAATCTAGAATTTTTTTTTATTGTTGGACCTTTATCATTTTTTATTTTAATTTTTTATTAATGAATCACCGTGGGGGTACAGATACAGGTTTACATATTCTCGTGCCTGTGTTTCAGTCATATACAGCTTGAGTATCTATCCCTCCACCAGTACCCGTTCTCCACTGATGACCCCATCATCCCTCCCACCCCCCTACCCCATCCCCCTCCCCACCCCGCCTTATTGGCAGAGAATTCTCCTCTGTTCCCTCTCTCCCTTTGGGCATTGTGGTTAGTAATGGAGATCTTGGGTGGCCAATGTGTTCGGTCTATAATCTTCTCCGTGTACGCCTCTCCCATCCCGAACGGGTCCTCCTACCACATTTTTGCTTTCCCTTCTCTATCTGAGCTGCCCTTTCCCCCAGCATGTGAGGCTGGTCTCCAAGCCGTGAAATTTCATTAAGTATATTACTATCTGAAGACATTTCATATTTATATATTATTTTTGCAATGAGAAAAATAAGAGCTATCTTTTTAACAATTTTTAGTTTAGAATATGTTATTTACTATAATAGCTATGTTTTATATTAAATTTCAAGGATTTAATTATATAGTTTGAAAATTGGTACCCTTAAAACACATCTCCCACATTTCCTCACTACCAATCCACTAGAAAAAACATCATTCTACTCTCTGCTTTTGTGAATCTGACTTTTTAAAGATCCCATACGTAAAAACAGTATTTGTCTTTGTCTGATTTATTTCTCTTAGCATTAAAGTACTTAAGGTTTCATTCATACTCATCGATATGGCAACCTTGTCTTCTTTTTCACAGATTAACAATGAGAAAGAGATAGAGATAGAGAGAGATTTGCATTTACTATAGTTATCGATCGATGTGTCTATATTCTTTAAGTTTTGGGATCACACAGGATTATTTCTGGCTCTTACTCAGGAATTTCTCCAGGAAGAGTAATCCTCAGGGACCACTTCCTGCAGTGCTTAGGAGACTATATGTGGTATCAGGGGTTAGTTAGCCATGTACAAGACAAGCACCCTATCTGATGTACTATCTCTCTGGCCCTATATTCTATGATATTTGGGGTTTTTTGTTTTCATATTGGCTCTATCTTGTATTAATACATCTTAAGTTAAATTAATTCTAAATATTTAATACAGTTTTCACTATGATGAATGGAATATGCTATAACATTTTAATCAAGTTATTGCTAGGATAAAGGCCTTTTTTAATGTTTGACTTGTATTTACCTATCTTGCTGCAATCGTTCATTAATTCTAGGAATTTTTCCTATACTTTCTTGGACTTCAACACGTTTCTCCTCCAATAATTGAATTGATTGTGTTATTGGGCCGGAGCGATAGCACAACGGGTAGGGCGTTTGCCTTGCACGGGTCTGACCCGGGTTCAATTACTCTGTCCCCCTCAGAGAGCCTGGTAAGCTACCGAGAGTATCCTGCCCACACAGCAGAGCCTGGCAAGCTACCCATGGCGTATTCGATACGCCAAAAACAGTAACAACAAGTCTCACAATGGAGACATTACTGGTACTTGCTCAAGAAAATTGATGAACAACAGGACAGCAGTGCTACAGTGCTATTGTGTTATTGTCTTCCTCTACTTGGTGGGACCTCAAAAGCAATATCAGTTATCATAGCATTTACAGGAGGCCCTGTAAATTGTTCCTCAATTCAGTTTAAGTAGTTCCTCAATTTAGTTTAAGTAGTTTCAGAGTTTCTTCATTTAGATTCATATTTTTACTTGTCTAGCGTGTTAATACATTCAATACTGTGTTGCAAAGCATAATGAGTTGTTTGCTTCTTACTGGTTTTAAGAGAAATATTTGCTATGATTTTTGCTGAAAAATTTTTGCTTTGAAGTTTCAGGCTGCAACTAGCAGTGTAATGTACAACTGGCTATTTGCAGTTGCATGCTGGGGGAGCATGTGGTGGCTGGGGTTAAAGTCAGGCCTTCTGAAAGCAAAGCATGCACTTCAGTCTGTTGAAGTATTTCTCTGGTCCAGGCTGAAAATATCTGATGATAATTTTCTATCGAGTTATGAAACTTAATGAATTAATTAAATCATTCAACAAGCAATTATTAAATACTTACTAAGTTTCAGGTACTATTTCAGTCACTTGGTACACATCAGTGAATGCAACAGGCAAGAAACTCCCTGCCCTAGTAGAGCTTACATTCTAGTTGAGGGAGACAGTAAATAAGCTAGAAAAAAAAAACATAATACAAACTACTTTAGTGTATGATAAATACTAAGGTAAAAAATAAGGCTAGACAGGAAAGTACAGAAGGAATAGGGTAGAGACTGTGATTCGAGATGGGGTGACAAGAGAAAGGCCTTACTTAGAAGATATCAGGAAAAAAACCTGAGAAAAAAACCTGAAAGAAGAGCGAGGGCAAATCTGGCACAATCTGAGGGAAAGTATTCCATCTAAGGGCAAACCGAGTTAAAGGCTCAAGGGAGAGAGTTTGTCAGGGCAATTTGAAGAAAGGCGAAGAGATCAGAGTGATGAAAGTGAAGGCAGAGAAAACGAGGACAAAGAGGTAAGATGGAGTGTGTACTATAAATCTCTGAGTTAACTAAAATGAGTATCACCACTGCACAGAGGAGAGGAAGAAAACTTTATTTTCCACAGTTTAAGTTGAAGATTCCCCAGAGGAAAAGGCCAACACACAGAATATTCTGACTAGCTGTTTTCCTACCTCGTTTAGGATGGGTTCCAACTTTCGTACAGTTGGGGCACTGGAAAACTATTCTCAGACAGGAAAATTTCCACTAAAGTTAAATCATTTGTCTCTGATAGGCATACATATAGCAATTCCTAATATCCTGACTGAAAAATAAAATGCACTTTTGAAACTGGAAATGAAGAAATCTCTGAGGCAGGAACTGTCCATCCTAGGTGGCAAGGATGCAGATTAAGAGAGAACTCATCCTACCTAAACTGCGGTTAGATGAACATTTGACCTTAATCTATACTGCCCAACCTGCTCTCTTCATACTGTCACTGCCAGGAGCTAGCATATATGGGCTGAGACCACAAAGGAAAACGTTTCTTCTCTTTATGGCTGACTGGGAAAACCTTGCAAATTCAACTTTTCTGCATCCAATTTTGTTCTATGGCTGTGAGGATTTACATTTTGAGTCTAAATGAGATCAGGAGACTAATTAGCAGGAGAGTAACATGATAGTGGTATGACTTACATTTTAACATGATTGCTCTGGCTGTGTTTGTAGAATGACCTGGTGGAGGGGTGGCTAGGCATGTGAGTGAGGAGAACAGTCAAGAACTTGTTGCCATAATACAGGCTTTGGACAGATTAGGTACAATAGAGATGCTAATTGGTTGAGAGGTAGGGAGAACGAAGCAAGGGAATGCCATTTTTGCATGGCTCTTTATAGAATTGTCGGGGTGTATTTATGAGTAGGAATGGATTTTTACTAAAAACTTTTCTTGCCCCAACTGATGATTATATTTTTTCTTATTAAATTTGTTGACATGGCCAATTCTATTTTTTGTGCTATATGAACATTCTTACTACTAAGAGGAAGATATCTTGGCTGTTTTTTCCCATCCTCTCCATCATCTTTATTCCTTCATTTCTTTTGTAAAATACAATATATTTTTAAAAATTTTATTGAATCACCGTGAGATAGTTACAAGCTTTCATGTTTGAGTTACAATCACAAAATGATCAAACACTCATCCCTCCACCAGTGTATATTCCCCACCACCAATATCCCCTGTATACCCCCCTTTCCTGCCCTCCCCCTGCCTTCATGGAAGACAATATCCCCCATACTCTCTCTCTCTATTTTGGGGCATTATGACTTGCAATACAGATACTGAGAGGTCATAGTGTTTGGTCCATTATCTACTTTCGGCACACATCTCACATCCCGACTGATTCCTTCAGCCGTCACTTTCTTAGTGATACCTTCTCAATTCCATCTGCCTTCTCCCCTCCGCTCATGAAGTAGGCTTCCAGCTATGGGGCAATCCTCCAGGCCCTTGTATCTACTGTCCTTGGGTGTCAGCCTTATGTGATGTTATTCTATACTCCACAAATGAGTACAGTCCTTCTATGTCTGTCCCTCTCTTTCTGACTCATTTCATTTAGCATGATACTCTCCAAATCAAGTACCTTGGAATTAGCTTAACCAAAGAGGCGAAGGACCTATACAAGGAAAATTACAAAACACTACTTCAAGATATAAAAGAGGACATTAGGAAATGGAGACACATCCGCTGCTCATGGATAGGGAGAATTAACATTATCAAAATGGCAATACTGTCCAAAGGACTACACAAATTTAATGCGGTCCCTATCAGGATACCCATGGCTTTTTTCAAAGAAAGAGACAAAACACTCCTGAAATTTATATGGAAAAATAAACCCCCACGAATAGCTAAAGCAATCCTTGGGAAAAAGAAGATGGGTGGCATCATCTTCCCCAACTTCAAACTCTACTACAAAGCAGTAGTAATTAAAACAGCATGGTATTGGGATAGAACCAGACCTGCAGACCAATGGAACAGAAATGAATATCCTGTCACAGACCCTCAAATATATGGCCACGTAATCTTTGACAAAGGAGCAAGAAATGTGAAGTGGAACAGGGAAAGCCTCTTCAACAAGTGGTGCTGGAAAAACTGGATAGCTACCTGCAAAAAAAAAGAGCTCTGACCTCTGCCTAATGCCAGGCACAAAAGTCAGATCAAAGTGGATTAAAGACCTCAATATCAGACATGAATTATAAGGCACATAGAGGAAAATGTAGGCAGAACTCTCCATGACATTGAAGCTAAAAACCTCTTTGAGGATGAAACATGACTGACAATGCAAGTGGAAGCAAACACAAACAAATGGAACTACATCAAACTAAGAAGCTTCTGCACTTCAAAAGAAACATAAAGAGCCCACATAATGGGAAAGAATATTTACCCAACACCCATCTGATAAGGGATTAATATCCAGGATATACACGACACTAGTAGAATTGTACAAGAAAAAAATCTCCAACCCCATCAAAAATGGGGAGAAGACATGAACAGAAGTTTCCTCAAAAAAGAAATACAAATGGCCAAAAGGCACATGAAAAAATGCTCCACATCGCTAGATATCAGGGAGATGCAAATAAAAACAACAATAAGATACTGTCTCACACCACAGAGACTGGCACACATTCAAAAGAACAAAAGCAACCAGTGCTGGCTTGGTTATTGGGGGAAAGGGACGCTCTTTCACTGTTAGTGGTAATGCCGACTCGACCAGCCTTTCTGGAAAACAATATAGACAGTCCTTCAAAAACTATAAATTGAGCTTCCATATGACCCTGCAATACCACTTCTGGGAGTATATCCTGAGAATGCAAAAAAAGCACAGTAGAAGTGACATCTGTACCTATATGTTCATTGCAGCACTGTTCACAATAGCCAAAATCTGGAAACAACCCGTGTCCTAGAACAGATGACTGGTTAAAGAAACTTTGGTACATCTAAACAATGGAATACTATGCAGCTATTAGGAGGGATGAAGTAATGAAATTTGCTTATAAAAAGATACAATATTTGAAACCATATTTTCCTACCACTTACTGATATATTTGAAATGTATGACCTGTATGTCTCCTGGCAAACAGATGTCTATGAGCAGGTATGGGTGCCTAGTTAACGTTTGAAGCATTGAGTCTAGAAACAGATAAGAGGATTCCAGACAATTAATTTCCCTGTGATATTTCCTTTCAGGTATCCTCACCTGAGTCCCAAGAACATGGATTCCTTTATTGTGGGCTGTAACCTCTTTGCTAAATTTTCTGCATACATTAAGAATACACAGAAGGAGGCAAATAAAAGTAAGATAACTTTCTTTAAATCTCTGGATTTTTTGTTTTGTTTTGGGGTCACACTTGGTGGTGCTCAGGGTTTTCTCGTGGTTCTGAGCACAGATTACTCTTAGTGGGCTTGGGGACCATACGAGTTGCTGGAGGTTGAACCTGGGCCAGCTGTGTGCAAAGAAAGTGCCTTATCCACTGTACTATTTCTCATGCCCATTAAACCTGTTTTTCTCTATCACCTGTTTATTCTCACATTCTCAGTCAACTAGAATGGGATGTTTGAGAATACTCTCGCTCTCACCCGCTGTTCTAAAATTTCCTTCAAAGAACGTTTTTTTTTGCTTTTTTGGGTCACACCCGACAATGCACAGGGGTTACTCCTGGCTCTGCACTCAGGAATTACTCCTGGCGGTTCTCAGCGGACCATATGGGATGCTGGGAATCGAACCTCGGTCAGCCGCATGCAAAGCAAACGCCCTACCCGATGTGTTATTGCTCCAGCCCCTCAAAGAACTTTTATTGGATGTAAAATGTACCCTGTGTACCTTTAAGATTTCTTAAGCCAAAACACCTGCCCTGTCTCACAAACATTGCTGAATAAGTTTACTATCCTGAGTCTTAAGAGCTGTCTCTAATTCTACTTTCAGATTCTTCTGTTGAGTGATGAGATATCATTTTTCATTGTTTCTTCAACTCTCCTAATGCACCTCTTTGAGAAAATTTCAAATATATTTCCACGAACCATTTCATTAACAGTCAAACTCTTATTAGAGGATAGTTGAGCATTCTAGCTATTTTGATTACAAAGAGCCAGTATAAGCAAATAAATAGATGAGTCTAAATGTGGAAAATATATCGATCATGAATACAATACTTTCATAAGTAAACCTATAACTTTATTACTCAGATTTTGAAAAGTCTCTGCTCAGAGAATTTAAACGTCTGGATGACTATTTAAACACCCCACTTCTGGATGAAATTGATCCATACAGCCCTGAAGAACTCAGAGTTTCCAGAAGATTGTTCTTGGATGGAGATAAACTGACATTAGCTGACTGCAGCCTACTACCCAAATTGAACATCATTAAAGTAAGTCTTTAGAGACCAGGCTCAGTGGTTTGGGAGGGAACTGAGATTTTGTCAGTATAATGTACAGTTACCTATTGATGTATATGATGACTTTGTCATCATTGTTATATATACAGTATATCTCCATCTTATTTTCTTCTCAGAGGAAAAATCATAATGACATCCCCTGGGAAGTTTAAAACTTCTTGATTATTTCTTCCTAAATCAGAAGATATCTTCTATTATGAAATAAAGATATCATCCATTTCACACAGTTGTTGAGAAATTACATTAAGATTGGTAAAATTATGGGAGTCAGAGCGATAGTACAGTGGGTGAGGCATTTGCCTTGCACACGGCCAATCCAGGTTCAATCCCCGTTATCCCATATGGTCCCCCGAGCACCGCCAGGAGTAATTCCTGAGTGCAGATCCAGGAGTAACCGCTGAGCATCTCCAGGTGTGACCGAAAAAGAAAAAAAAAACAACTAAAACCAACTAAGATGGGTAAAATTCCTAAACAGGAGCCAGAGGTATAGTACAACAGATAGGGTTGATCCAGAATTGATTCCTGGTACCCCATTTGGTTCTCTGAGCCCCTCCAGGAGTGATCCCTGAGTGAGAGACAGCAGTAAACATTGAGCACTACTGGGTGTGGCCCCCAAACAAAAAAATTCCAAAAACAGTGTCTATGTCACAACTAGGAGCAAATAATGAGGGCTGCTAGTATGATGATGGTTTAACAAAATTTTACTAAACAGAATTTATATTTTTCTCAGGTTATATGCCAAACACAGTATGTATACAGAATTAGGACACTGTAGGGGTCCTAATTGAACTCTTAATTTAGTAGAGAAATACAAATTATTTTGCCTGTATTCTTTCTTGTAAAGACAGTTGCTAAATATAAACACAATTGGTAGTTTATAGCTACCAATTCATGGCAAAAAATGAAATCTGAGATTTCTCAAGTTTATTTTGTAATAATTTTAAAGTAAGATGTTCTCAATGATCTTTACTGTTAAAATATGTCTCTAGGGGCCAGATAATATTCAGATGATTGGGTGTTTGCCTTGTAAACAGCCAACCTGTGTTCCATCCCCGTCACCCCATATGGTCCCACAACCCAGCTAAGAGTGTTTCCTGAGCACAGAGTTAGGAATAAGCCCTGAGCACCATTGGGTATAACCTAAAAGCAAAACAAAAAATAATAAAAAATAAAATGTCTCTATACAATAGATATAAGACTGATGCCTTTCATTACCACCATTTACACTCTCCCCACCCTCACTCTGTTTTTCCAAAATCCTAGGTTGCTGCCAAGAAATATCGTAACTTTGAAATTCCAGCAGAGTTCTCAGGAGTCTGGCGCTATCTCCAAAATGCCTATGCCCGTGAAGAATTTACCCACACGTGCCCTGAAGACAAGGAAATTGAACATACCTATGCAACTGTGGCTAAACAAAAGAGTTAGAATTGTTCTTTCATTAAAAAAAAGAAAGCTCTCTTAACAAATTTCATTTGCTAACACAGCAGAAAATGTATTGGATATAAGAATATGTAAAATGGTTTTCTCTAGCCACCTCTTATGAAAAATAGTGCTATATTTTCTGTACTTTTCCCACTGTGTATTTACAAGGTTTTCATATTTTCACTTTATTTCCTCCACTTTCATGACATAACCATTGCAATCTTAAATGATATGGAGAGCATCAGCATCCTTGGCTATTTGATCAAATTAGTAAAATGTATCATGCTCAACAGATATGGAAAGTTACAAATGTCATAAGTGTAAACACAATCACAAACTGTTTCTTAAAAATATTTCCATCTAGGGGCTGGAGAGATAGCACAGCAGGTAGGGCGTTTGCCTTGCACGCGGCCAACCCGGGTTCAAATCCCAGCATCCCATATGGTCCCCTGAGCACGGCCAGGGGTAATTCCTGAGTGCAGAGCCAGGAGTAACCCCTGTGCATCGCCAGGTGTGAACCAAAAAGAAAAAAAATATTTCCATCTAAATCATTAAAAATATATATATTTTAGTTTGTCACACGGATATTTATTTCTGAAATGGATAATGAAATCATAGATTTAACATATCATATAGGCAAATCCTAAAATAAATGATTAAGAAAAAGTCAGTTTTAGGTGCCAGAGAGATAGTACAGAGGGTGAGGCCGTTTCTTTCCATGACAACACCCAGGTTTTATCCCCAGTACTGCAGGTGGTCCCCAAGCACCAACAAGAGTGATCCCTGAGAATAGCTATGTGTGTCCCAAAAACCAAGAATATAAAACAAAGACCAAGAAAATGACAACTCTAGGAAAAAATAAAGATGAGCTGGTCACAAAATGGTGTTTAACATCTGATATATTATTGCCGCATAGTCAGAGATGATAATGAGACTATTATCTGTATGACTAGATTATATTGCTGTTGTTAATGAGTAAGCAGTCATTAGATTAAAAGTATAATAGAGGGGCCGGAGAGATAGAATGGCTGGTAGGGTGTTTGTTTTCCTTGCATGTGGTCAACCCAGGTTCAGTACCCAGCATCCTGTATGGTACCCCGAGTCCACCAAGAGTGATTCCCAAGCACAGAGGCAGAAGGAAATCCTGAGCTCTTCCAGGGATGACCCCCAAACAACAGCAAAATATAATAGAGGGAAAGGGATATGGGTAAAATGGTGATAGATGTGGTGTTGCAATTATGTCCATATGCAACCGTTATAGTATTATAGATCAAAAATATGTAATATAAATAAAATATAAAATATATAACAGTCTCAAAGTAAATCGTGTCTTTTATTCAATGGAAGTAATTAGGAAACTTAGAAATCTGAGTGATCAAAAGACTTTGTTGCTACCATGTGAGAATAAGGATCACTGTCATTAGAGAATAATAAAATTTTTCTACAGAAATATATAAATATACAGAAATATATACATTTCTATATGTGCTCAGATACACATGCTAAAATACAATCAACTACTCAAATCACAAAATTTTAAAAGGGTGAAATTCATAATGGATGGGTATAGTAGTAGCAGGTGTGGCGTGTTTAAAGGTTTATAAACATCTAAATATTTTTTAAAAATACAAACATTTAACTCATATAAAACAGTAATACTTTGATTATTTTTTTAAAGCTAAACTTAACTCATTACTTCAAAAGAGAAACAAAGTTCAGCTTTAGAAAAAGGAGTACACAAAGGTCCAAAAAAAATAACCTAACCACACAGCTGGAAACAACAACAACAACAAAAGGAACACAAAGCAAGCAGAAGGGAGTCAGTAATAAAACTTAGAGCAAAAGTCAATGAAATGGAAACAAGGAAACAATTCCAAAGATCAATAAAACCAAGATCTTGTTCCTTGAAAGAATAAACAAAACTGATATATCTTTATCTAGACTCACAAAGAACTAATAAAATGAATCAGAAATGAACGGGAAGATGTAACTAAAGATACAACAGAAATTCAAAGGATTATCAGGGATTACTATGAAAATATTTATGCCATGAAATTGGAGAACCTAGAAAAAATGGATAATTTTTTTAAACTATTACAACTTTCTAGCTAATCTGAACCAAGAGGAAACAACACCTGAACAGAGTCATTGTTACCAAGAAAACCTAAATGGGTAATCAAAACTTTCTCCCAAAACAAAAACCCGGATTTAGGCTGGTTCACCAGTGAGTTCTTCCAAATGTCTAAAGAAGACCTACTTCCAATCCTACTCAGGCTCTTCCAGAAAATCAAAGAAATAGGAACCCTCCTAAGCAGTTTCTATGAAGCAAACATTACCCTGACACCAAAAGCAGACAGAAACACCACTTTAAAAGCTAACTCTAGACCTCTATCTCTGATGAATACAGACACAAAGATCCTTAAAAATATTATCAAATTGAATCTAACAATATACTAAAAATATCATATACCATGACCAAGCTGATTTATCCCAAGAATCCAAGGACTGTTTAACATGTGCAAGTCAATCAGTGTAATATACCACATCAATAGAAAGAAAAATAAAAATCATATAATCATATTAATTGATGCAGAGAAAGCATTTGACAGGATCCACACCCATTTATGATAATAATAATAAAATGGGGATTGAAGGAACTTTCCTCAATTTAATTAAAGCCATTTACTATGAACTCACAGTGACCATATTATTGACCATATTACTGTTGAAAAACTCTGCGCTTTCCCTCTAATATCAGGCACAAGACAAGGTTTCTCACTCTCACCAGCGGTATTCAATTAGTATTAGAATTCCTTGCCATAGCAATTAGTCCAGGAAAAGATATGAGTATTTGGATTGAAAAATAAAACTATCACTGTTCTCAGATAACATCATACTATATCTAGAAAACACCGAAGAATCAATCAAAATACTCCTAGAAACAAAACCAAACATGTATAGTAATGTGACAGGGTACAAAATTACGATGCAAAAATCCATGGAAGCCCTCCAGCGCCACCGGCCTATTCTCTCAGGTGTGAGCCCCCCACCCAGGCCGGCGCCCCACTCCCGTGCCTGTGCCCCAGCCCACCACCAAGACCCAAACTCTTCCCAGCATTCCAGACCGGCAGCCTGCCTTCAGCACCACCCCTCCAAGGCCACCAGCTTGCTCTCAGCACTCCCCAGGCTCCCTAAACCAGTGTGGGGACTTCCCCAACTAGTGACCCATTCCTGCACATGCCCCAACCTGGACCCAGGATAGCAAAACCTCCCAGCATCACTCAGGACCTACAGCGCGGCAGGGGCGTGGCCATCACAGCAGGAGCTTTCCTAGCACTCTGAATTCATATCTCAATCTCCATTACTTAATTCTGTGGAGAACATCCTGGCTATCTCAAACACAATAGGCCAATAGCCTACTAGTCTATTCCAAATTCATCAAAAGACCAGTGAACACAAGAAGCTGTACAAGCCTAATACAAAAGAACACATCCTCTGAATCTTCACTGGAAGCCTTACATAAGAACACCTGAGCAGAAGGACGTATTCTAAAAGGGGAAAAAGGCGACCAATATGGGACAAGCTCATCTAGAATACTTTCTCACAGCAAGAGGGGAATACTGATAGTGAATTGGAAGGTGCCATCTCCATACTACCAAAACAACATGAAAAAAACAGCACAAATCTCCACCATGAGGAGAGGATAAAGAAAAGAATCTGGAAGCCTCAACAGGGGCTAACCACAAATATGATCTCTCGAATAAAGAATTCAGAGATAAAATGTTGAAGTTCAATAAACTCAAAGAAATGGTGGAAAAGGCATCCAGCAAATTAAAGGAGGACATGAAAGAAACAGTGGAATGGACATCGAAGAAAATCACTTGTATCACTTGTCATTCCGTTGATCTTCTATTTGCTCGAGCGAGTACCAGAAATGTCTCCATTCATCCCTGTCACGTGCCCAATGGCATTTGTTCCCTCTAGGAACACGAAGAGCCTCAAACCATTTGTTCAGGGTCTTGATGAAGAAGTTTGACCATCTCGTAGATGGGCAGCCAGGCATTGTTTTGATGTCCTGTGGAATCCAGTGGGTAACAGCTCTAGTCCAGCGGTCATCTAAAAATTGCATTACGTGTCCGGCCCATCTGATTTTAATGCGTTGGCAAATGAGACAGCATCCCTGATTCTTGATCATCGACAGAGGTCAGAATCTCCGGATTCCTTTTCTCACTTGAGTGAAATGTGATATTCCAAGCATAGCTCTTTCGATTCCTCTTTGGGATACCGGAATAGTGTTCTCATCCAGTTTTCGTAGGGCCCAGGTCTCGGAGGTACATGTTAGTGCAGGAAGAACGATGGAATTGAAAAGATGGGCTCGGAGCTGGAGTTTACTCATCCTCTTAACAACTTCTTCGATGCTCTTGAAGGCGTTCCTTGCTGCTCTCTTCCTCCTGCAAAATTCTACCTCCAAGTCGTTTCTCATGTTCAATTCTCGACCCAGGTACACATAGCTGCTGCATTTGGAGATGTATGTTCCATTGAGAGCAAATGGAACATCAGGTAGTAGTTCGTTTTTCATGAACATTATCTTGGTGAGATTCAGCTACAGTCCGACCTTTCAACACTCACACTTGAAGTTGGCCAGCATTTGTGCTGCTTGGGAAATGTTTGGTGTTATTAGAACAATGTCATCAGCGAAGCAGAGGTGGTGTAGTTGCCGAACGTCTATCTTCATTCCCATTACTTCCCATTCCAGTCGTTGCATGATGTTCTCGAGGGTGGCACTAAAGAGTTTCGATGAAATGGTATCACCCTATTGAACCCTTCTCTTTATGTCGATGATCACTTCCTTATAGAATGGTGAGATCCTGGTGGTGAATCCATATACAGCTCTCGGAAGATCTTGATGTGCTGAGTTTGAATGCCCTGTTTAGCTAGGGCTTCGATGACCTTTTCAGTCTCAACAGAATAAAAGGCCTTCTTTAAACTGATGATTGTTAGACAGAGCGGCATATTCAACTCTCGTAAAATTTCAATGAGCTTGGTCACTGTGTGGATATGGTCGATCGTGCTGAATCCTTTTCGGAACCTGGCTTGTTCTGCCTATTCTGTTCAGGATGACTCGAGTGAACAACTTGTAGATGACTGATAACAGGCAGATTGGGCAATAGTTGCCCATGTTGTGGATGTCTCCTTTCTTGTACAAGAGAATGGTCCTGCTGGTTTTCCATTGGGACAGAACCTTGCATACTGACAGGTAGCGTGTGAAGAGCTGAACCAGTATATTGATGAGTACTGGCAGCAGATTCTTCAGGTGTTTGGGTCTGACCTTCTCTGGACCAGGTGCTGCATGCATCTTTACCAACAAAATGGTGTGTCAGATTTCAGAAGGGTGAATGTTGGGAACGACATATCCATCCTTTGGAATTTGGTATGTGGGTAGGTGGATGTGGCTATCGAAGAGATCCGAGTAGAAGTTGTGAATAATCTTCTCCATTGCCCTTGTGAAAGATGTGATAGATCCATCAGGATGTCGGAGGGCAGTCATCTTGGTCTTGTAGTTGGCAAAGGACAGGCGAGCGTTGTATATACTTTTCCCAGCTTCTGCTACATTGGCCAACACTGCTGCTCTTCTCTCTTTGAAGTCTTCCTTTATTGTTTCTCTGCACAGCTTTGTGAATTCGGATACTAGCTTGTGATTGCCTGAAGCTTGTGCCAAACCACATTGGCGAAAGAGCACCAGAGTTTCTGATGACAGGCATCTGTTTGTGGCTTTCCCACTCTTGGCATTGCTCATGCAGTCATGGAGGTGCTGAACCAGTCTATCGTATTCCTTGTTTACATTGTCAACGATGGCATCTTCCCATGTTGCCACAATAGTGCCAAAAAGCTCCCAGATGGTGGTCATTCTGGGAGTTCTCTTCTTAAACTTAAGCTTTGCAGTCCTTTATCCCCGCTCTGTGAAGTAGAATTTTTCATGAAGGAGACGGTGGTCTGATCCCATGTCTCGTCCGATCCCATGTCCAGCATTTAAATTTGGCCTTTTGGAACTGTCAGTTACCATGGATAGTCTTGGTCAACGTGATGAACTCAGACAGTTTCTCACCCTGTTCACTTCATTCTAGCCATATGTCCTGTTGTGGAGTTCTTCAGGCGACCTGCTCGGACCTATTTTGGCATTAAAATCACTGACAATGATCTTGTAGAAGGTGTCATCTTTTTTAAAGAACTTCTCCAGCTCCATGTAGAACTTCTCAATTTCTTCTTCATCCTAGTTGGATGTTGGTGCATAGACGATGAAGATAACAACTGCTGGCAGTGAGCCACATCTATTCAAGCATAAGGGTCCGATTTGGGTTGTTAGGCATTCGAATGAATCAATGCTCATGGCCAATTCGTGTTGACAAGGACAAGGACACCACCGACGCCTCTATTGTCGCATGTTCCGAGGAACAATTCTTCGCCAGTTTTGAAAATGTCATAATGTGATCGATCCCTTCTTGTTTCGGTCAGACCAATGATGTACTTGATCTTCTTGCGCTTGCACCATCAGGTCCTAGATGGCTGCCTCCATGCCAGTGTACATGTGTTGAAAGTACAGACAGTCATTTTAGTCCTCGTTTTGGCAGTGTAGTTTGTCCCTGAGATTTTATCAGCTTCTCCTTGCTCATCCTACTTAACTCTGCCATACTGGGGCCTCTTTCAGGGTCAGGGGATTGAGGCCCATTGTTGTTACTGTTTTGGCATATCAAATACACCATGGGTAGCTTGCCAGGCTCTGTCATGTGGGTGGGGTAGCTTCCCGGGCTCTCCAGAGCAATGAAGGCTTTTTGGGTGTCCTCTAATTGCCATTACAAGTGTCCCCATGGTTCACACCATATTTGAACCCCATCAAATATGGTGTGCTAACTATGGAAAATTGGTATTAAGTGTTTTACGAAGTGTCTGGAAAGCGGCCTGGAGCGTGGAAGTGACTGGATAGTGAAGGTAGTGGAGGTCGGCCGATGAAGTATTTATCTGGAGGCAGTAGGGTGGGTCATCTGAGTGTGATCCCTGGGGCATCGGAGATTGGGGGAGTTAGGCAGAGGATCTCTATTTCCGGGTCTTATTGAGCCTGTAGTCTAAGGTCACAAAATTCCGATTTACCTGGTTCTGTGGGGCTTCAGTCATGCATGAGGTTCGGCCCGAGAGTCCAGAAAGTGGCCTGGAGCATGGCGGTGGCTGAATAATGGAGGTAGTTGGGGAGCCAAGAAAATATTAGAAGAAATGAGAGTAGAAATAAGAAAGCTACAAACAGATGTGTCACCAATAAAGGATTCTGTACATGAAATTAAAAACTCAGTAGGTGCCATCAATAGGAGAATGACTACAGTCAAAAACAGAATCAGTGAGCTTGAAGATGAGCTACAGAAAGCTTACAGGCAACAACAAACAATGGGAAAAGTCTTCAAGTACTTAAAACAACTGCTAATAAGCACTGTTTACAATAACCAAAATCTGGAAAAAAACGGAGTGCCCAAAACCAGATAACTGGTTAAAGAAACTTTGGTACACCTACACAATGGAATACTATGCAGCTGTTAGAAAAGATTAAGTCATCAAATTTGCATATAAGTGGATCAACATGGAAAGTATCATGTTAAGTGAAATGAGTCAGAAAGAGAGAGGCAGACATAGAAAGATCGCACTCATCTGTGGAATATAAAATAACAGTAGGAGATTAACACCCAAGAGTAGTAGAGATAAGGACCAGGAGGTCTGCCCCACAGCTTGGAAATGGGCCTTACATTCTGAGGGAAAAGGCAGCTCAGATAGTGAAGGGAACACCAAGTAGAGGATGTTAGGAGGACCCATTCAGGTTGGAAGATGCGAACTGAAAGTAGACTATAGACCAAACATGAAGGCCACTCAATACCTCTATTGCTAACTACAACACCCAAAAGGAGACAAAAAGAAAGGGAATGCCCTGCTGCAGAGGAAGGGTGTGGTGGTGGGGGATGTGGTGGAGGTAGTGAGAGGGATACTGGGATCATTGTTGGAGGTGAATGGGCACTGGTGGAGGGATGGGTAAACGATCACTGTATGAGTGAAATGCAAACACGAAAGCTCTTAAGTTTGTAACTGTACATCACAGTGATTCTCTAATAAAAAATCTAAAAATTACTGCTAATAGATTCTAGGGAGGACATTGGTAGCAACACAATAGTAGTTGGAGATTTCAACACCACCTTATCACCTCTGAATAGATCAACAAGATTAAAACTCAGTAAGAAAACACTGGTTTTGAAGGAAGAAGTTTCTTGTGATGCCAGTATAATGGAATATTATAGAAAGAGGGCTAATAGATCTATACAGGGTTTTACATGCTCCTACACCCCCCCAAAAAAGAACACACATTATTTTCCTGTGCACACATACATTTTTCAAAATAGACCACGTAGGAGGTCACAAAACATACCTCAACAGAATCAGGAAGTTAGAAATTGTATCAGCTGTCTTTTCAGACCACGATGCACTGAGCATAGAAGTTAATCACACACAGACACAGAGAACCAAATCAAACACCTGGAAATTAAACAACTCAATGTTGAAAAACGAGTGGGTCAGGGAAGAAATCAAGGAAGAAATCAAAAGATACCTGGAAACAAATGAGAATGAAAACACGCGCTACCAGAACCCGTGGGATGCAGCTAAAGCTATGTTAAGGGGAAAATTTATAGCTCTGTAAACATTTCTCAAGAAGGAAGAAAGGGCCCACATTCACAGCTCAAGATCTTAGAGCAGAAATTAAAAAAAAAAACTACAAAAGTAAGTGTCACAAATAAAGGATTCTTAAGATGAAATTAAAAACTCAGTGGGTGCCCTCAATAGTAGAATGGCTACAGCCGAAAAAGAATCAGTGAGCTTAAAGATGAGCTTCAGGAAGCTTACAGGTGACAATAAGCAATGAGAGAAGACCTCAAAATATTTCTTAGGTGAATCAGAGACCTAGGAGATGATTTCAAGAGGAACAATATTAGAATCATCTCAGTACCAGAAGGACAGGGAGATAACCCCAATGAAAGAGCCTCAGTTAAAAATATCATTGCTGAAAAGTTCCCAGAGCTGGAAAACTCAGGCATCCAGATTCAAGGAGCCCAAAGAGTCCCAGCTAAAAGAGACCCGAATAAAAAGACTCCAAGACATACCATAATCCTAATGATGGATGCCAAGGATAGAGACACAACACTGCAAGCAGCAAGATCAAAGAAGGAAATAACATACAAAGGAGCACCTCTTAGATTTACAGCAGATCTATCAGAGGAAACCCTCTAAGCCCGAAGACAATGGTGGGATATGCTGAAAAACTCAATGAAATTAATATCTCACCAAGAATACTTTATCTGGCTAAACTCTCACTCAAACACGAAGGAATGATACTCTATTTCATGGAGAGAGAGAGCCCTAATATACCAAATAAGAAATGAAAGGGGAACATCACAAAAGAAACTAAAGAAATTCAAAAGATCATCAGATGAACACCGATGCGAAGATCCTCAACAAAATACTAGCAAATAGGATCCAACAACTCATCAAAAAGATCACACATCACGACCAAGTGGGATTCATCCCAGGGATGCAAGGATGGGTTAACATTCGGAAATCAATCAACATAATCCAGCATATCAACAAAAGTAAAGATAAAAACCATATGATCATATCAATAGATGCAGAGAAAGCATTTGACAAGATCCAACATCCTTTCATGATGAAAACCCTCGCCAAAATGGGGTTTG
This sequence comes from Sorex araneus, assembly GCF_027595985.1. NCBI lineage: Eukaryota > Metazoa > Chordata > Mammalia > Eulipotyphla > Soricidae > Sorex > Sorex araneus. Next base: position 150,306,161 of record NC_073313.1, on the reverse strand, counting down.
GAGGAACTTTCCTCAAGATAGTCGAAGCCATCTATCACAAGCCTACGGCAAGCATTATCCTCAACGGGGAAAAACTAAGGGCCTTTCCTCTGAGATCAGGCACAAGACAAGGATGCCCACTCTCACCACTCCTCTTCAATATAGTACTGGAAGTACTTGCGATAGCTATTAGACAAGAAAAAGAGATTAAGGGCATCCAGATAGGAAGGGAAGAAATCAAACTCTCACTATTTGCAGACGACATGATACTATATCTAGAGAAGCCTAAAACCTCTACTAAGAAACTCTTAGAAACAATAGACTTATACAGTAAAGTTGCAGGCTACAAAATCAATACCCAAAAATCCATGGCCTTCATATATGCAAACAATGAGGCAGAGGAAAGGGACATGAAAAAAGCAATCCCATTCACAATCGTGCCCCAGAAAATCAGGTACCTCGGAATCAGCTTAACCAAGGAAGTAAAAGACCTTTACAAAGAAAACTACATAACGCTACTCCATGAAATCAAAGAGGACATGAGGAAATGGAAACATATACCCTGCTCGTGGATAGGGAGAATCAATGTTGTCAAAATGGCAATACTCCCTAAAGCATTATACAGATTCAATGCGATCCCTATAAATATACCCATGACATTCTTCAAAGAAATGGATCAAGCAATCCTAAAATTCATATGGAATAACAAACGTCCAAGGATAGCTAAAACAATTCTTGGGAAAAAGATGATGGGAGGCATCACCATCCCCAACTTCAAACTTTACTACAAAGCAGTAACAAATAAAACAGCATGGTACTGGAACAAAGGCAGAGCCGTAGACCAATGGAACAGGGTGGAATATCCCTACACACAACCCCAAATGTATGACCATCTAATCTTTGATAAGGGAGCAAGAGATGTGAAGTGGAGCAAGGAAAGCCTCTTTAACAAATGGTGCTGGCACAACTGGACAACCACATGCAAAAAAATGGGTTTAGACCTTGACCTGACACCATGCACAAAAGTCAGATCAAAATGGATTAAAGACCTCAACATTAGACCACAAACCATAAGGTACATTGAAGACAAGGTCGGCGAAACCCTCTACGATATTGAAGATAAAGGTATCTTCAAAGGTGACACGGAACTAAGCAATCTAGTAAAAACAGAGATCAACAAATGGGACTACATTAAACTAAAAAGCTTCTGCACCGCAAGAGATACAGTGACCAGAATACAAAGACTATCCACAGAATGGGAAAGGATATTTACACAATACCCATCAGATAAGGGGTTGATATCAATGGTATATAAAGCACTGGTTGAACTCTACAAGAAGAAAACATCCAACCCCATCAAAAAATGGGGCGAAGAAATGAACAGAAACTTTACCAAGGAAGAAATACGAATGGCCAAAAGGCACATGAAAAAGTGCTCTACATCACTAATCATCAGAGAGATGCAGATCAAAACAACCATGAGATACCACCTCACACCACAGAGACTAGCACACATCCAAAAGAACAAAATCAACCGCTGTTGGAGAGGATGTGGGGAGAAAGGGACCCTTCTTCACTGCTGGTGGGAATGCCGACTGGTTCAGCCCTTCTGGAAAACAATTTGGACGACTCTCAAAAAATTAGATATTGAATTCCCATTTGACCCAGCAATACCACTGCTGGGAATATATCCCAGAGAGGCAAAAAAGTACAATCGAAACAACATCTGCACATGTATGTTCATTGCAGCACTGTTTACAATAGCCAGAATCTGGAAAAAACCCGAATGCCCCAGAACGGATGACTGGTTGAGGAAACTTTGGTACATCTATACAATGGAATACTATGCAGCTGTTAGAAAAAAGGAGGTCAAGAATTTTGTAGTTAAGTGGATGGGCATGAAAAGTTTCATGCTGAGTGAAATGAGTCAGAAAGAGAGAGACAGACATAGAAAGATTGCACTCATCTATGGTATATAGAATAACAGAGTGGGAGACTAACACCCAAGAACTGTAGAAATAAGTACCAGGAGGTTGACTCCATGGCTTCGAGGCTGGCCTCACGTTCCGGGGAAAGGTCAACTCAGAGAAGCGATCACCAACTACATTGTAGTCGAAGGCCATGTGGGGGAAGGGAGTTGCGGGCTGAATGAGGGCTAGAGATTGAGCACAGCGGCCACTCAACACCTTTATTGCAAACCACAACAGCTAATTAGAGAGAGAAAACAGAAGGGAATGCCTTGCCACAGTGGCAGGGTGGGGTGGGAGGGAGATGGGATTGGGGAGGGTGGGAGGGACACTGGGTTTACGGGTGGTGGAGAATGGGCACTGGTGAAGGGATGGGTTCCCAAACTTTGTATGAGGGAAGTATAAGCACAAAAGTGTATAAATCTGTAACTGTACCCTCACGGTGATTCTCTAATTAAAAATAAATAAATTTAAAAAAAAAAAGAAAAAAGGGGGAAATGTTGGTATACAACATCCCATAATCTAGATGTAGATAATCTAGATAGGCTTGGATGTAAACGTCGTTTTCTGTTACTGTTACTGTTAAAAAAAAAACAAAAGATCATCAGAGACTACTTTGAAAGTCTGTATGACACAAAACAAGAGAACCTAGAAGAAATGAATAAATTCCGGTGTTCTTATAATCTCCAAGGCTGAATCAAGAAGACTTGAAACACCTGAATAGACCTATTAGTACCAAGAAAATTGAAATTGTTAACAAAAGTTTTCTCCCAAAAAAAGCCCAGGTCCATATGGAATCATGAGCGAATTCTTCCACTTACAGAGTACCTATTTCCAGTTTTTCTCAAGCTTTTTCCAAGAAATTGAAGAAACAGAAACTCTCCCAAACAGTTTCTATGAGGCACATATCTCCCTAATACCAAAAGTAAACAGAGACACCACTCTTTGTAAAAAAAGAAAATTACAAACCGATATCTCTGATGAACATGGATGCGAAGATCCTCAACAAAATAATAGCGAATAGAATCAACAACTCAACAAAAAGATCATATACCATAACCAAGTGGGATTCATCCTAGGGATGCAAGGATGTTTAACATTTGAATATCAATCAACATAATCCATCATATCAACATAACAAGGAATAAAATCGACTGGTTCAGCACATGCATGACTGCACGAGGAATGCTGAGAGTGGGAAAGCCACAAACAGACGCCTGTCTTCAGAAACTGTCGAGCACATTTGCCAACATGGTTGGGCACAAGCCTCAGGAAATCATAAGCTAGTATCCGAACTCACAAAGCTGTGCAGAGAAACAATAAAGGAAGACCTCAAAGAGAGAAGAGCAGCAGTGTTGGCCAGTGTGGCAGAAGCTGGGAAAAGTATTCACAATGCTCGCCTGTCCTTCGCCAACTACAAGACCAAGATGACTGCCCTCCTACATCCTGATGGATCTATCACATCTTCCAGAAGGGCAATGGAGAGGATTATTCTCAAAAACTACTCGGATCTCTTCGACAGCCACCTGCCCACATATCAAATTCTGCAGGATGGATATGTCGTTCCCAACGTTCACCCTTCGAAATCCAACATGCCATTTCATCAATAAAGACGCATACAGTACCTGGTCCAGACAAGGTCAGATCCGAAGACCTGAATAATCTGCCACCAGTAATCATCAATACACTGGCTTGGCTCTTCACATGCTACCTGTCTGTACGTAAGGTTCTGTACCAGTGGAAAAACAGCAGGACCATTCTGTTGTACAAGAAGGGAGACATCCAAGACATCGGCAACTATTGCCCAATCTGCCTGTTATCAAACATCTACAAGTTGTTCACTGGAATCACCCTGAATAAAATAGGCAGAACACTAAATGAAGGAAAACCATGTGAGGAAGCTGGATTCCGAAAAGGATTCAGCACCATCGACCATATCCACACGGTGACCAAGCTCATTGAAGTTTCACAAGAGTTCAAGATGCCACTCTGTGTAACATTCATCGAGTTAAAGAAGGCCTTTATTTTTTTTTCTTTAAAGAAATATTTTATTGAACCACCGTGAAAACAAGAAAAAAAATCCAAAGCTTTCAGGTTTAAGTCACAGTCAAATACTGATTAAACCACCATCCCTTCACCAGTGCACCCGTTCCACCACCAAGAACCCCAATACACCCCCCTCCCACCCCACCCCCCATCTAAGTAGCTAATGATATTCCCATTATTCTCTCTATATATTGAGTACATTCCATATTTCCATACAGAACTCACTATTATTGATTGGAAATTTTCCCCAACAATCAGGCCTGCTGAATAGGCATCATGTAATAATTTCTCTTCATTGCTAAGAGTGAAGACTTTGAGTTTCTAATATTTTAGCTCAGTTCACAGTCAAAATGGATGGCTGCAAGAATCCGCTCTGGTGCCAAAATGGGTTAGGAGACCTCAGGATCACAGTCAATAGGCGCGGAGGGTTTGCTTCTCGTGCCGCGGCTCCCAGTTCATCTCTGGGCGGAAGGCTCGCCGGGAACGCCCCCCCCCTCCCAGGACCACCTACAGGCTACATCACTAAAGAAAGTCCTACCTCCTGGTGGAGGGGTCTTAGAGGGTGGCTCTCACCGCGTGGTTGCTGCCGCTGCCACCATTTTGGCTCAGAAAAATGGGGTGGAGAGGGGAAAAAATCCCTCCCCGGGCTACAGGAGGTTGTAACTCAGTTCACAGTCAAAATGCATGGCTCAAGCATCCGCTCTGGTGCCAAAATGGGTTAGGAGACCTCAGGATCACAGTCAATAGGCGCGGAGGGTTTGCTTCTCGTGCCGCGGCTCCCGGTTCATCTCTGGGCAGAAGGCTAAAAGAAGGCCTTTAATTCTGTTAAGATTGAAGTGTCATCGAAGCCCTAGACAAACAGGGCATTAAAACTCAGTACATCAAGATCCTCCGGGAATTGTATTACAAATTTATCACCAGGATCTCACCATTGTACAAAGAAGTAACAATTGGCATAAAAAGCAGAGTTTAGCAGTGATACCATTTCACTGAAAGTCTTCAGTGCTTCCCTTGAGAAGGTCATGCGATGACTGGAATGGGAAGGAATGGGAGTGAAGATAGACGGTCGGCAACTACACCACCTCTGTTTCGCTGATGACACCATTGTAATAACACCACACATTAGCCAAGCAGCAGAAATGCTGGCCGACTTCGACCATGAGTGTGGAAAGGTCGGATTGTAGCTGAATCTCACCAAGACAATGTTCATGAAAAACGAACTAGTCCCTGACGTTCCATTTGCTCTCAACGGAACTAATATATCTGAATGCAGCAGCTATGTGTACCTAGGTCGAGAATTCAACATGAGGAACGTCTTGGTACCAGAATTGCGCAGGAGGAAGAGAGCAGCATGGAATGCCTCAAGAGAGTCGAATGACTCAAGAGAGTCGAAAAAGTTGTTAATGTGACGAAGAACCCCCAGCTCCAGGCACATCTTTTCGACTCCACCATTCTTCCTCCACTAACGTACGCCTCAGAGACCTGGGCACTATGAAAACAAGATGAGAATGCTGTTCAGGTATCCCAAAGAGGAATCAAAAGAGCTATGCTTGGAATATCACATTTCACAAGTGAGAAAAGGAATCCGGAGTTCTAACCTCCATCGATGATCAAGAATTAGGAACGCTGTCTCATTGGCCAATGTGTCGAAAATCAGATGGACTGGACACGTAATGCGATTTAGAAATGACCACTGGATGAGAGCTGTTACCGACTGGATTCCACAGGATGTCAAAGACCACGAGGCCGTCCAACTACGAGATGGACAGACTTCTTAGTTAATACCCTGAATGAATTATTTGAGGCTCTTCGTGTTCCTGGAGCAAGAAGATACCATTGAGCTACACTAGCACGTGACAGGGACGGATGGAGACGTTACTGGCGCCCGCTCGAGCAAATCAAAGATCAACAGGATGACAAGTGATACAAGTGACAAGTGATCAACAAAAAAGATAAAAACCATACGATCATGTCAATAGATACAGAGAAAGCATTTGACAAGATCCAGCACCCGTTTGTGATGAAAACTCTCACCAAAATGGGTATTGAAGGAACTTCTATCAGTATAGTCAAAGCCATTTACCACATGCCTATGGCAAGTATTATCCTCAATGGGGAAAAACTAAGACCCTTCCTTGTAGGATCAAGGACAAGACAAGGATGCCCACTCTCACCACTTCTGTTCAATATAGTACTGTAAGTACTTGTAATAGCAGTTAGGCAAGAAAAAGATTTTAGGGCATCCAGATAGGAAAGCAAGATATCAATCTCTCACCGTTTGAAGATGATATGATACTATATTTTGAGAACCCTAAAGCCTCTACCAAGAAGCTCCTAGAAACCATAGACTTGTATAGTAAAGTCGCAGGCTATAAAATAATGCCTAAAACTCCATGGCTTTCCTATATGCAAATAATGAGAGAGAAGAAATTAACATAAAAAAGCAATCCTGCTCACAATCTGCCTCTGAAAATCAAATACCTCAGAATCAGCATAATTAAGGAGGTAAAGGAACTAACATTTGGAATTAACATTGTCAAAATGGCAATACTCCCCAAAGCATCATACAGATTCAATGCGATTCCTATAAAGATACCCATGACATTCTTCAAAGAAATGAATTAAACACTCATGAAATTCATGTGGAACAACAAACCCCTACGAACAGCTAAAGGAATTCTTGGGAAAAAGAATATGAGAGGCATAAACTTCCTCAACCTCAAATTCTACTACAAAGCAGTAATAATTAAAACAGAATGGTATTGGAACAAAGGCAGAGCCACAGACCAATGGAACAGGGTGGAATATCCTTATACACACCCTCAAATATATGATCATCTAATCTTTGATAAGGGAGCAAGAAATGTGAAGTGGAGTAAGGAATGCCTCTTTAACAAATGGTGCTGACAAAACTGGACATCTACATGCAAAAATATGGGCTCAGACCTCGACCTAACACCACGCACAAAGTCAGATCAAAATGGATTAAAGACCTCAACATCAAACCAGAATCCATAAGGCACATTGAAGAAAAGGTCGGCAAAACCCTCCACGACATTGAAGCTAAAGGTATCTTTTTTTTTCTTTTTGGGTCACACCCCGCAATGCACAGGGGTCACTCCTGGCTCATTCACTCAGGAATCACCCCTGGCGGTGCTCAGGGGACTATATGGGATGCTGGGATTTGAACCCGGGTCGGCCGTGTGCAAGGCAAACGCCCTACCGCTGTGCTATCACTCCAAACCCGAAGCTAAAGGTATCTTCAAAGATAATACACCACTGACCAACCAAGTGGAAACAGAGATAAACAAATGGGACTATTTTAAATTAAGAAGCTTCTGCACCTCAAAAAATAGTGACCAGAATACAGTCTACAGAATGGGGAATTATATTCACTCAATACCCATCTGATAAGGGATTGATATCAAGGATATACAAGGCACTTGTTGAACTCTACAAGAAGAAAACATCCAATCCCATCAGAAAATAGGGCAATGAAATGAACAGAAATTTTCTCAAAGAAGAAATCGGAATGGCCAAAAGGCACATGAAAAAATGCTGCTCTTCATCACTTATCATCTGGGAGATTCAGATTAAAACAACAATGAGATACCATCTCACATCACAGAGACTGGCACAGATCCAGAAGAACAAAAGCAACCGGTGTTGGCATGGATGTGGGGAGAAAGGGACTCTCCTTCATTGCTAGTGGAAATGCCGACTGGTTCAGCACTTTCAGAAAACAGTATGGACACTTCTCAAAAAATTAGAAACTGAGCTCCCATTTGACCACCAATACTACTTCTGGGAATTTAGAACCGAGATGCAAAAAAGTATAGTAGAAATGACATTTGCACTTGTATATTCATTGCAGCATTGTTTACAATAGCCAGAATCTTGAAAAAACCCAAGTGCCTGAGGACAGATGACTTGTTAAAGAAACTTTGGTAGATCTACATAATGGAATACTAAGCAGCTGTTAGAAAAGATGAAGTCATGAAATTTGCATATAAGTGGATCAACAAGGAGAGTATCAGGATAAGTGGAATGAGTCAGAAAGAGAGGGACAGACATAGAAGAACTGCACTCATTTATGGAATATGAAGTAACAGATCGGGAGACTAACACCCAAGGATTTTCTGGAGCGATAGCACAGCGGGTAGGGTGTTTGCCTTGCATGTGGCCAACCTGGGTTCGATTCCTCTGGCCCTCTCAGAGAGTCCGGTAAGCTATCAAGAGTATGTCGCCCGCATGGCAAAGCCTGGCAAGCTTTCTGTGGGGTATTCGATATGCCAAAAACAGTAATAAGTCTCACAATGTAGACGTTACTGGTACCTGCTCAAGCAAAGAGATGAACAATGGGATGACAGTGATATAGTGATACAGAACACCCAAGGATAGTAGAGATAAGGACCAGGAGAATTGTTCCATTGATGGACGCCAGCCTCACATGCTGGAGGAAATGGAAGCTCAGATTGAGAAGGGACTACCAAGTAAAGGATGCTTGGAGGGCCCACTCAGGATGGGAGATGTTTGCTGAAAGTAGACTATAGACCAAACATGATGGCCACTTAATACATGTATTACAAACCACAACACCCAAAAGAAGAGTTAGTGAAAGGGAATGCACCTGCCACAGAAGTGGGGGGAGCATGGGGGTGGTGGTGGGAGGGATACTGGGAATATTGGTGGTGGAGAATGGGCACTGTTTGAGGGATGGGTACTCAATCATTGTATGACTGAAATGTAAGCACGAAAGTTTGTAAGTCTGTAACTGTACCTCATTGTGATTCATTTAGAAAATCATGACATTCCTATATGTGAAAAATAAAGGAAGAATGAAGGAGCAAGAAGAGCAGGAGGAAGTAAAAGATGAAGGAGGAGGAGGAAGAGTAGGAGGAGGAATAAGAAGAGGAAGAGGAAGAAGAAAGAAGGAGGAGGAGGAGAATGAAGAGGAAGATGAAGAGGAGGAGGAGGAAATGGAGGCGAGGGAGGGGAGGGAGAAGAGAGGAGAAGGAGGACAAGGAGGACAAGGAGGAGGAGGAGAAGGAGAAGGAGAAGGAGAAGAAGAAGAAGAAGAAGAAGAAGAAGAAGAAGAAGAAGAAGAAGAGAAAGAGGAGGAGGAGCAGCAGCAAGAGGAGATGGAGGAAGAGGAGGAGGAGGGGCAAGAGGAGGAGGGACAGGAGGAGGAGGAGAAGAAGGAGAAAAAGGAGAAGGAGAAGAAGGAGACAAAGAAAGAGGAGAATAAGAAGAAGAAGATGAAGAAGAAGAAGAGAAAAGAAGAAGGAGAAGGAAGAGGAAGAAAGAAGAAGGAAGAAGAGGAGGAGGAAGAAGAAGAAAAAGAGAAGAAGAGGAGGAGGATGAAGAAGAGTAGGAGGAGCAAGAGGAGGAGGAGGAAGTGGAGGAGGAGGAGAATGAGAAGAAGGAGAAGAAGCAGGAGGAGAAAAGAAGGAGAATTAGAGGAAGAAGAGGATTAGAGAAGAAGAGGAGGAGCAGGAGGATGAGAAGGAGAAGGAGAAGAAGAAGAAGAAGAAGAAGAAGAGAAGAAGCAGCAGAAGCAGAAGCAGCAGCAGCAGCAGCAGCAGCAGCAGCAGAAGAAGAAGAAGAAGAAGAAGAAGAAGAAGAGAAGCAGCAGAAGCAGAAGCAGAAGCAGCAGCAGCAGCAGCAGCAGCAGCAGAAGAAGAAGAAGAAGAAGAAGAAGAAGAAGAGAAGAAGCAGCAGAAGCAGAAGCAGCAGCAGCAGTAGAAGAAGAAGAAGAAGAAGAAGAAGAAGAAGAAGAAGAAGAAGAAGAAGAAGAAGAAGAGAAGCAGCAGAAGCAGAAGCAGAAGCAGCAGCAGCAGAAGAAGAAGAATAAGGAGAAGAACAATTAGAAGAAAAAAGAAGAAAAAGTAGAAAGAAGAGGAGGAGGAGGAAGAGAAGAAGGAAGAAGAAGACGAATTAGAAGAAAAAAGAAGAAAAAGTTGAAAGAAGAGGAGGAGGAAGAAGAGAAGGAAGAAGAAGAAGAAAGAAGAGGAGGAGGAAGAGAAGAAGGAAGAAGAAGGAGAAGGAAGAAGGAAGAAGAGGAAGAAAGAAGAAGGAAGAGGAAGAGTAAGAAGAAAAGTAGAAGAGAAGAGGAGGAGAAGAGGAGGAGGAGGAGAAAGAGGAGGAGGAGGAGAAGAAGGAGAAGGAGGAGGAGAAGAAGGAGAAGAAGGAGCAGGAGGAGAAAAAGAAGAAGAAGAAGAAGAAGAAGGAGAATTTGAAAAAGAAGAAAAAGGAGAAGAGAAGAAGAAGGAAAAGAGAAGAAGAGGAGCAGGAGGACGAGAAGGAGAAGGAGAAGAAGAAAAAGAAGAAGAGAAGAAGAAGCAGCAGAAGCAGAATCAGAAGAAGAAGAATTAGGAGAAATAGAAGAAGAAAAGTAGAAAGAAGAGGAGGAGGAAGAGAAGAAGGAAGAAGAAGAAGGAAGAAGAGAAGGAGGAGAAGACGAAGTAGAAGACGACGACGACGACGACGAAGAAGAAGAAGAAGAAGAAGAAGAAGAAGAAGAAGAAGAAGAAGAAGAAGAAGAAGAAGAAGAAGAAGAAGAAGAAGAAGAAAAGGAAGAAGAAGAAGGAAGAAGAAGGAAGAAGAGGAAGAAGAGGGAGAAGATGAACAGAAGAAGGAAGAAGAAGAGGAAGAAGTAGAAGAAGAGGAGGAGGAGGAGAAGGAGAAGGAGAAGAAGTAGAAGATGAAGAAGAAGATGGAGAAGGAGAAGAAGAAGAAGAAGAAGAAGAAGAAGAAGAAGAAGAAGAAGAAGAAGAAGAAGATAAGAAGAAAGAGGAAGAAGAAGAAAGAGGAAGAAGAAGAGGAATAAGAAAGAGGAAGAAGAAGAGGAATAAGAAAGAGGAAGAAGAAGAGGAATAAGAAGAAGAAGTACAACAGGTAAGGTGCTTGCCTTGCACTTGGCCAACCCATGTGCAATCTCTGGCACCACAAATGGTTCCCTGATCCTCATTAGGAATGATTCCTGAGTGTATAGTTAACAGCAACCTCTGAGTACTTTCAGGTGTGGCCATCAAAAGAAGCATTAGCCTGGTCCAAATGATCATCCTTCTGAAAGTATTATACATATTAAATGCAATGCCTATCAAATATCCAAAGACCCAATTCAAAGACATTGTATAACTTCTCAAAAATATTTATGAAATTATAAACTGTTCTTTTTTTATAAGAATTTTATTTTATTGAATCACCATGTGGAAAGTTACAATGCTTTCAGGCTTAAGTATCACTTATACAATGCTGAAACAACCATCCCTTCACCAGTGCCCATATCCCACCACCAAAAAAAAAACCAACACAGTACACTTCCCATCCCGCCCCACCCACCACCCCGCATCCCTCCTCCCCCGCCTTGTAACTGATAAGCATAAACTGTTCTTAAGGACCATAATATAATATTCATGATGGTAGAACCACACAAACTGGTGAGAAAAACACAGGAATAGCTGAGAGCTTTCAGATGATGGAGCAGCAGAAAAATATTTAAAAGAAGGAACTCAGTCCAGTCAACAGATGATGACAGAAACATCAGAAATTCATGAACTACTGTTAGGGTCTGGGATCGATCATTTCCCCCTCCAAACCCCACAAAAGAGTCCAGCCAGTAATGCAACACACTAACGGAGTTTACTGAGCCAGCTAACTTGGGCCAAGCTTTTAGACACGCAGGCCAAAGCAAGACCCCAAACAAGGGAGAAGCGCAAGTTTTATAGTCAATGCTTACATCATTGCCAATGCTTATTAATTCAAACAAAAACATAAGTGAAGAATGCAAGTTCCATTTATCATTTCAAACAGTACAAACAAACAATTACAGATGGGTCATTCTGACATACTCCAGGACTTTCTGGCGGTTGCCCACCCTGCCCACGTCCCTTCTGTAGATAGTGAATAGTGGTTATGAATTTATTTGCCAAGGCTGAGTTTTCAGCCCATCTATCCTTCCCTCACAGATGGCCAAAGGGGGGGAGAAGTGGGGTTTAAAAAAATGTTTAAGAAGAAACAAGGAGCAGGAACAGGCAAGAAGGAGTTGCTCCTGCCCTGCTCCAGTCCAATGCTACATGAGACATTTTAAGTCTATCTGAAGAAAACTTTAGAAGAACGATCATATTCATATTAAACTATCTGAAAAATACATTTGAGAATCACTAGAATAGGAAAAATGCAAGAACTTATTCAAATCTAAATTGTATAATGCCAATTGGATTGGCTCTTCAATATCTGTCCAGCGAGGGTTGGTCGCAGAGAATGAGATAAACAAAAATAAAGAGATAAACAGACAAAGAATTTCCAAGCTTTAGGGTCACCTGGGAAGTCATGAGTGGTCTCACAGGAAGGCAATGCAATATCATTCCCCAACCCTGGCTCCCAACATCTGAACTATTGTCTAAGTTTACAGAGACATTAAGGATAGTTAGTAAAGCACATCAAATTTCAACAAGTATAAGAAGAACAGAGGTTGGTGTATTTCACATAGCCAATAAACAGGAATCTAAATTTTTTACACTATAGTGTTTATGCTACTGTTTTTACTATGCTCTTTATACTCTTTTTTTATTATTGAATCACCATGTGGAAAGTTACAAAGCTTTCAGGCTCAAGTCTCAGTTACACAATGCTTAAACACCCATCCCTTCACCAGTGCACATATTCCACCACTAAGAACCACAGTTAACCTCCCCCCCCACCTCCCCACCCCCGTAGCCCCCAACCTGTCTGTGTAGCTGATAAATTTCACTTTACTTTCTCTTTACTTTGATTACATTCAATATTTCAACAAAAAACTCACTATTATTGTTTGGAGTCCCCCCCCCAAATCAGACCTGTTGGAAAGGAAGAATTTGATAATTTGTTTTCCATTGCTAAGAATGAAGAGATATGAGGTCGTGTGGCCACAATAGCGGCCGCGAGGTTATACTGCTTATACTACTTTTTATACTGTAGTGGTCATACTGTTTACACTATACCCTAAACTGTTTATGCTATTCTTTCGTAGGCACATTTTTCTTTTTTTTTAATTATTTTATTGAATCACCAAGTGGAAAGTTACAAAGTTCTCAGGCTTATATCTCAGTTACACAATGCTCAAACACCCATTCCTTCACCAGTGCCCATACTCCACCACCAATAAAAAAAAACAAAAGCAAAAACAAAACAAACAAACAAAAAAAACAGTATACATCCCACCCCTCACCCCCCAACCCACCCCGTACGTGAGTGACACTTTCACTTCCTTTTCTCTTTACCTTGATTACATTCCAGATTTCAACACATAACTCACTATTGTTGTTAGAGTTTCAAAACAGACTCACTATTTTTGTTGGAATTTATCCCCTAAGAATACAGCTCTATTAACAGGGAAATATTTGATAATAAGTTTTCCACTGATGAGAATGAAGAGATAAAATGTCGCGCGGCCGCTACAATTTCTGTATTATAGTAATTAAGTCCGCGAAGATTGAAGTTTGAAAATGAATCATTTCTCTTCCTGGAACAGCATGTAGCCAAAGTTAGTTCACATTCTCCATACATGGGTGCAAGCACTTGCTGGAACCCCAATTCCTAAAGCTGTCTCTGGTTCCCGCTCGTTCCACATCCACCGGCTCTGCAGAGGCATGGGCACCCGGGCCGAAAACCCGGCCGGCCGGAGCCGAGCACCTGCCCCGGCTGGGGCTGGCCCTGTATCCCGCGGCTGTTTCAAGGTCAAAGCACACATTTTTTTTCTCGCGCCAAAAGTTCATACCTTCTCAACGGACCCACAAAATGTCGGACACCACGCCTTCTCCCGGAGGGGAGAGAGACCAAGAAGGAAGGTTATTTCCTCCGTTAGCCAGCGTGGGGCAAAAGCTTAGTTCACAGTCTCCATACATGGGAGGCACATTTTTCTTGTCCTGTTATCTGTTCTATTCTTTCCTAGTTGCACGTTTGCAAACCCTTTGCGTTATTACACTTAAACCTTTCTGTTTTGCTCAAAGGAACATCCCAACCTTGGGGGGGTTGTTGTTGTTAGAGAGACAAAACATAAAGAAGCTAAATAATATAGTTGCAAGTCTCAGCAGCAGAATTGATGAAGAAGCCAAAAATTAAAAGAAGGACCTATAAACTGTAATACATGGATTCATCAATAGAGAAGATAAAGTAGAAAATATAATGAAGAAAATAAAGAGAACAAAGGCAATATTGCGGACAATTCTGGGAGGAACAACCTCAGTGTCATAGGAATCCTAGAGAATAGAGGAAGAGGGGGAGAAGACTAGTTGAATAAATAATAGGTGAAAAATTCCCACTATTAAAAGGGATACTGGAGTCCTGAAATGTAGGGGCAAGTGCCAATAAAAGTAAACTCACACAGAACACCAGACACATTATGATTAAAATGGCAGAAAGTAAAACAATGATAGTCCGTAAGCAACCAGAATGAAACAAATCAGTACATCAAGGGGAAAACATGAGATTTGTAGTAGAATCCTCCAAGGAAATCTTAAAAGCAAAAGGAGAATGGAATGATATATATATATGTATATATATAAAATGAAAAATAATCCAAGCAGAAATTTTCTACCCCTAAATCATCGCTCAGAATTAAAGGAGAAATAAAAACATTTTCAAATAAACCATAGATGTGGACATTTGTAACAACTAACCCAGTTTTGGGGGATACTTAATGCCCTTACACAAAATCCAAGTATCAAATGACATAAACATAAGCAACAATGCTTCTCATAAATACTTGTCCACAATTCCCTTCTTGTCAGTAATCTCTCTGTCAGTGGAATGATTTCACCCATAAAAAGCAGCTAGTTGCTGGATAGATCAGTAATCAAAATTCAACCCTCTATTTCTTACAAGAGACACATTTGAACTCTCGTGATGAGCACAGAATCAGAGTGAAAAGTTTTTAAGCAATAATTTAGGTTATTATTGGTAAAAAATGTTATCGATGGTTAAAAAAAGCAGGAATAGGCACACCTTTATCATATCAAATATAATAAATATAAAGAAAAATCAGAGACAAGAATATAGGGATGGACATATTAATACAAATAAACTGTTAAGGGAACAATAAATCGTGATGAATTACCTCATCAACATATATGAACTTAATAAAGATTCTGCAAAATTTATAAAGAAACTTATGAGGAACCCAAGGAAGTATATTGATACTAACACATTAGTAACTGGAGAATATAATGCCCAATGGTCATTGGGCATATCATCCAGATAGACAATCGCCATGATAATTAGTTCTAGATAAGGAACTGGAAGGACTTGAAATAACAGACATAATAAGTAACTACGATCCACTCCCCAAATCTAAATACACATCATTCTCCGGTGCTCAACGAACATTCTCCACAAGGAGAGATCACATGCTACATATCCATAAACTAATTAAAATATAATTCATACCAAGTATATTCTCAGACCTTAAAGCCATGAAGGTACAAATAAGCTGTAGAAAGGTATATCGAAAAAATATGGGCCTGAGAGATAGTACAGCAGGTAAGGTGCTTGCCTTTCATGGCACTGACCCAGGTTTGAACCCTGGTGCTGCAAATGTTCCCAGAATGATCACCAGGAGGATTCCTGAGCACAGAGACAGAAGTTAGTCCTGAACACAGCTGGTGTATCCCATAAAACCAAATCATAAAAAATTTAAAAAGAAAGTTGGGAAAACTCCAAGATTTGGAAAGAGAGCCACATATTGTTAAAATCAATTTGATTAAAAAAGAAATCAAAAAATGAAAATATTCCTAAATGGATAAGAATGAAGACACGAAGCATCAGGGCCAATAATTAGACAAGGCAAAAGCTGTTGGCCACAAGACTGAGGTCTGAGGAAAGTTCCCAAGACATAGCCTTGCAAACAAGGCTGTGTCAGGCTGCACACATCCCAGGAAATATGTGACTGGTCGGTGGTCAGCAGGGAGGATTGCAGCTGCTTTGTCCTTGGTGCTTTACTTAGATAATGATTCAGTGCCCTGTTGAATGTATGAGAACATCCTGCTTGCACAAGAACGCAGATGATTAAATGTATAATGTTAATGTTTTGATCATATGCTCTTTGATTGCATGAACCGAATGACATATGCCTTTATGTGTTATTTTACAATAAAAGGAGGCTGCATAATCTGAACAGTGCTGAACTGCCTGAGTGAGCTGCAGCCCTCCAAGTTTTACTCATTCCACTTGCTTGACTTTTCCTCTGTGCCTCCGACCATACTTGATCTAGAAACATCATCAACATCTGGCGCCCATATGTAGGACCCAAAGGTAAGTTCTAGGAATGGTAGAACCGGGAAGGTTTTGACTGCAAGGTAGACTGCAGAATTCCCAGCAGCTCAGAGTCATAAAAATAGAGATGGGAAATTCCCCATCAGATACAGACAGCTTTTGAGTTGAAACTGATGCCATGACAGACTGCAGCTAACAATAAGTCTCAGTCAGGCCTCAGTTTCTGTTTCCCCAAAGCAGGACTTGAAGTTTCTGATAGACTCCCAGTTGAGTAATTTGCCGAGATAAGGAATTAGGCAGTTGGGTCTGGCTGGTCATGAAGGGTCACTATACCCTTCTTAGAAACTGTTAACTAACCAATTGCTGACCACCATTGTAATATGGCGAATGCTAAAAATAGACAGGTATATAAATTGCTTTTTAACTATGAACCCTATATAAACTGCTTGTGATTTGGGGTCCTTGTAAAGACTCCATTGCGTTGGATGAGACTTAGACCCTAACTCGAGCTAGCGCTGGTTCGGGTTAATAATAAAGTCTCTTTGTTTTTGTATTATTGTGTGTGGACTTGGTCTCTCTGCAACTGGGGATCTGAAACTCGGGCACAACATCTGGTGCATGAGCCAGGACCCCTAGTGGTTGAGAGCCCTCCACATATGGATATAAGAACTTTATTAAGGTTTTTCCAGTTTAGAAAAACCAGAGCGAGCCAGTATTAAGCCTGGTTGAAACCTGTGAGATATGACTATAAGAAGGGAATAAAAGTGTGTATTTTAGGTAAAAGGGATAATGAATGGAGATATCATTAGTGAAAAAAGCGAAAGGAATCCTGTTAAAGTAAAACTTGTTTTGAGGTATAGGACAGAATGAACATAAAGGAATGTGTAAAAGGCTTGAGTATGTGAAGAAATGTGTGTGTAGGTTTGAGGCTGTGTCTTAAGAATGAAACTGTGATCAAACTATATTGTTATTGTAACATCACATGAGGCTGATACCCAAAGACAGTAGATACAAGGGCCAGGAGGATTATCCCATAGCTGGAAGCCTGCTTCATGAGTGGAGGGGAGAAGGCAGATGGAATAGTGAAGGGATCACTAAGAAAACAGTGGCTGGAAGAATCAGCCGGGATGGGAGATGTGTGCTAAAAGTAGATAATGGACCAAACATAATGACCTCTCAGTGTCTGTGTTGAAAGCCATAATGCCCAAAAGTAGAGAGAGAGTATGGGGAATATTATATGCCATGGAGGCAGGGGGAGGGTGGGAAAGGGGGGGTACAACGGGGATATTGGTGGTGGGGAATGTGCACTGGTGGAGGGATGGGTGTTTGATTATTGTGTGATTGTAACACAAACATGAAAGCTTGTAACTATCTCACGGTGATTCAATAAAAATTTTTTAAAAACTATATTGTTATTGTAAGGGCGAAACTGATGTCATGACAGGCGGCAGAAATGAGAAAATTCAGGTAGGCCTCAGGTTCAGTTCCTGGAATCGAAACACTGTTTCCCAGCAATAAAACATTGTGTAACTAGCCAAACTGAGCCCACCTGGGAAAGTTCCTAGGCTCAGCAATTGGGCTCAATTAATCGATTCTCACAATGCCCCAGAAGTTACTTTTTGCTAACCCTAAAAGAACGAGAAGTCTATGTAATTATAAAATAGGTACTACCTCTGAAAATTATTGTTTAATTGTTGCTTGACCACTGCTACCCTAGACACTTGCCAAAACACCTTTGTTTGGTAACTAAGATTTCTTTTTAAAACAATATGGCATGCACTACTTATGTAATCAATCCCTATATAAACTGCTTGCTACCTGAAGTCAGGGTCACTATCCAGAGACCCCTCTGTGGGTGAGATAGTTGACCCCAATGCACTGGAATAAAACTCCTTCTGCTTTTGCATTATCAAGTAGTATTTCTGTCCATCTTATAGGATATCATTGGTTTGTCCTTTCTCCCTTACCACAGGAGTTTATCTGGTAATAATCTCTAAATATTTTAAGACAACATTGGTATGTCCTGTTCCCCTTGGAACAAGGAGCTTAGGTTTATCGGGTCACACCCATCAAAGTGCTCCCGAGTCACTCCCATTCCTTCGTCTATCTGTAACCACTTCTCTATGCTCTCTTCCCCAACTAGTTAATCAGCTTTTACCCCTAATCAGACTGTTAATTTGTAAGGTCAGATCTTTCTAGGTCACTGAACTTGTATTGTAAGTTAATATTGCTTTTCTCCTCTCCTTGTGTCTTTTGAACAGTTTACTTTAAAGCAATGTCCTTTTTGTGTGGACAAAGAACGACAGTTGTTAATATGCTTTGTAACGTGGGATTTAATTGGCTTCGAATATTATTCACTCCTGGGCATCTGCTTTCTCGACTTAAGCCTCAGCTGCCCTTACTTCCTAGCACCCCCAAAAGCAGGGCCCTCGTGAGGGACGGGACGGACCCAGGGCAAGCAGTGAGTTATGTGATACCCTGGCATCGAGATGGGCCTGGCCAAAGTGCCTAATGCTTAATAAATTAAGAGCTTGGTCATGGACAAATGCTATCATGATCCAAAAGTAACGACGAGACTAGGACCTTGCTAGGGATAGGAAAGACTAATCTGGCCTGAGCACTGTAGTCTGAGATCACGATGACCCCAAGAGAGCAATTCTATAAGCTTATTGCATCTCTTGCTGTGTCCATATAAAATGATTGATATTATGAATACTTATATGTTAGTTGGACAAGGAGAGGAGAAATACACCCATGGGACTCTGCTCTTGGGCGGGTCGTCCTGCTGAAAAAGAATCTGTCCTAGAAGAAGCATCCCCTGAGGGAAAGAACTTTACCCCTATTGACTGTGACCACACCTATGTGTAAGCCCGGACCCCTCATGCTGGGGGATTTAACTATGCTGTAAGAGTGGGTGGGGGAGGGGGAGCGCAGGGGCCAGTGCCAGATCTGGAGAAGCCAGATCGAGATCTAGATCCCTAGCAAGAATGAGAATGAAGTAGCATGAGGGAGGAAGAAGCAGGAGGAGAATCAGAGGAGAATGGAGATGGGAATGGAAGGAACTGCAACTGAGACCAACCAGCCTGGCCCTTGTTCCTTCCATCGCCTGCCTCGTCATCGCCATCAACCTCCCGGGGGTGGGGGAAGTGGCTGGAAACTACCGAACGAACGCGGGCAGCGGGAGAGATAAAGTGCCGCTGCCCTGTGCCCGCTGTGCTGCCCTCTTTTTTTGTGTGTTTACACACATCTCACCGCTTAGGGACCCAGAATCCCGGGGTAATAGTTGGGGTCTCATTCCCCAGGATTCCCGAGTGAAAAGGCTGACTACTTCTCAGTATAGGGGTTTCTATTAAGAAAATCCGAGGTCGCTCAGGGGTGGTCTTGTTGAGACTGAGGGACTTGAACAAAGCGGATGCGTAGATGTGCAACTAAAGGGATGCATAGACGTCCAACAACCAGTAAAAAGGAGATGTGTTGACATCCAAAAGGGGAATAAGACCACCTTGCCAGGTGATCTGGGAGGTTGGCAGCCAAGTGTCATGGGAGACATCCCTGATGATTCTTTTTCATTTCAGTCTCCAGAAAGCAATGGCAGCGCATACAAAGACATTGGAAGAGGTCTCAGAGACATGTGCACACGGTCTGTGTCTGTCTTTGGTGTTTGTTTGTTTTGCTTGTGTCATATTCTTTGGATTGCTTTGTGTGTGTTGAGTCTGACTGTTGTTTTGGTATTCGATCCCTTTATCTGTGAATTTCTCATGAGTCAGAATCAGTTGACCCCACTTTCCCTTGTGACTGACCATTTCAGTGATCTCAGGTCCAGTCATAGCAACCTCTCAGTAGAGGTGAAGAAAGGTAAACTGATAACTCTTGGTTCTGCAGAATGGCCAGCTTTCAACGTTAGTTGAGTAGCAGAAGATACTTTTGATGCGGGGACCATTCTGAAAAGTTAAAGGTAAAATTTTCTTTCCATGACCGGGAAGACACCCAGAATAAACCCCTTACATCCTGGTCTGGCAGGAGCCGGTTAAGAGAACCCCTGCCTCATTAAAAACAAGAGCGTTGTGAAACAGTGCAGAGATAAAATTAGGCTATTTAGTTTAATAATGGAGATATAGAAGCCATCAAAACAAAATTTTCTCATGTTTTCATAAACATTAATGCTGCTTTTAAATCTTTGGTGAGGTACATATGCTGCCCAAGCCCGTGTGCTGCTTGCACCTACATGGCTGAGCACATGTGATGCCTGAGTACATGTGCCGCCCACATCTCCCCTCTTGAGATGTGTACTTTTATGCTTTTCTATCTAATGCTGGAATATGTGTAGGGGCTCTTCCCGCCCTTTGAGAAGCCCGTGTTCTCTCTTGAGCACATTACTCTGTCTCTTTTACTCTCAACTCTCTTCCGCTTTCTCTCTCGCCTTCCCTTCAAAAACCCTCCAAATAAAATCTGTTTTACTTCACTGCTTGTCTACTCCTGAAGTTCTTTTCTGAAAGTGAGACAAGAACCCAGTAACCCTGGGTCCCGGGTGGCAGAGGCGGATCAGGAGAAAGTGACCATCTTTCTCCTCCTGACTCATGGAGTCCACCAACATCAGTAGTTGGTGA
This sequence comes from Sorex araneus, assembly GCF_027595985.1. Lineage (NCBI taxonomy): Eukaryota > Metazoa > Chordata > Mammalia > Eulipotyphla > Soricidae > Sorex > Sorex araneus. The sequence goes on along the minus strand of NC_073313.1, from coordinate 150,285,310 downwards.
GCCAACCAGGAGTTTGCAGTGAAGAAATACACAAGGAAGGAGGTAATAATTGGAAAATCTGCTGTGGAGTTATGTTCCCTTGAAGATCTCTAGAGGGGGAGGTGGAGGAATGTGATAACCTCTGTGTGAATGTGTTCATACATGAGCACCCTGTTAGGTCCTCCTATCAGGTGTGATTTTGAGACTCCACGACCTGGCACTCTTAAAGTCCTTCTAAGTCACGGAGCTCAAATGGGCTGCCTGCCATTCCACGGAGGACGTACAGTCAAGGGTGGCACTGGCATAGAGGCCAGTCGCAAGTCACAATGCTGAACCATTATGGCTGTCTTCCACCAGCCAGGCAAGTACCTGAGTGGTCTCTTCAAATAGGCATCCCTTCTTTGTCTCGCATCACCATTCATTATGGGAGGAAAGTCCACTAGTGAGAAGATTCTGAGGAACTAAGGCAGGTCAATTTCCAGGCAGAAAATCCTTTCCCCACTCAGTCTAATAAGAGGATAAGCTAGAGGTCAATTGGAATACCAATGAAGGCAACCAGCAGATTTAGCTCTAGGCCAAGTGAGGCCGAAAGAAAAAGTGTAAAAGGCAGGTAAGAGGGTTGAGGAAGACAGCCAAGCCAGCAAGAGGCAACAGAATATGTAGCAAGCTAAGAAAGGTAGAACCTTTCTCTTCTTCCCTCAATAGCAAGCAAGGTTTTGCTATTGAGCAAGGTTTCTTAGAAACCCATGGCACTCTAGGTCTGGCTCCACACGCAAGCCATGGCCATGGTGGATGCCCGGGAAGGCCCTGGGATACCTGGGGTAACTGAGAAATCACTGAAGGAGACGTTCTCATTTGTGATTTTCTGATGGGCCGGCATGCGATTATGGTCATGTCCGTGCTGGAACATTCTAGAACCATAAAAGTCTTGGTAGAAGGGGACAAACCCCCTTCTAAAGAGGCTAAGAGAAGAGCTTGCCAAGGGACCATCCTTTTTCATAGGTTATTGCTGACACTCAGGAAAGATGGGAAATTCTACATATATACGCAAAGATTCTTCTTCTCGGGTTGCTTATTGAAACATTGGAAGAGCCACCAGCTAGATAGTTTAAATAAGGAATGTCTCATTGACCTCTATAACACCATGTGACCTGGTATAAGCTAGTGCACAGGGAAAGATGGCCAGTGAATGGCAGTTTGCATTAACAGATCATTTTTGCAGTTAGATCTTTTTTGCAGGAAGCAAAAGAAATGGGATTATCAAAATAGAGAAATGGTAACATCTGACAACTGTAGGTTTCAACAACTTTGTCATAGTTCATTTTGCTGGCTTATATCAACAAAAGTGCTTTCTTGACCCATTTTTAACAAGCAGGAAACAAGCTGGTCAGGCTGGGAAACAGGGGACAATGTTCCCAATCGGTCGACAGGGTTTAACTTTGCCCTGGGGACTGCCCCTTCCTTCTCAATCCATCAGTTTTCTCCCTGCCATTTTTGAAGGGTCACATTGATCGATCAATTGCATATGTGTGCACATACATGTGATGCTTTTAGTCATTCGTTATCTGTCTGTGTGGAACACTCGAGTGTTACAGCCATGAAGATTTCTCATCAGAATATTGAGCCTACAGAGAAATTGAAATTCTCAATCTAAATTCCTCATTGGAAGAACATTAATGGTTTTTAACAGTTGAAATTCTTTTGAACTTCAGAATCTGTACCGAGGAAGAGCTGCAGAACTAGAGCCTGAAACTAAAGTGAAATAAAGTTCAAAGAATGCAAGGCTTTATCTTACAAGCCTCAGCCAATTTAATGAGGAATTTAGCTGTTTTACAAACAACAGAGGTACAGAAGCTATCAAAACAACAAAGTTTTCTTATGTTTCCATAAACATTGACAGTTCAAGTGTTTTCTTATGCTAATATCCAAAGTTTGGTAAAATCCAACAGAATTTTTCTGCATCTGAAAGCATAGTATTGTGGAAATAACTAAGGTGCAAGAACTATTGAAATTAAGTCAAAGAAGGTTTATTCGTGTTTCATAAAAATTGATGGCTTTCAGGGGGATTATCCCATAGCTGGAAGACTGCTTCATGAGCAGAGGGGAGAAGGCAAATGGAATAGAGAAGGGATCACTAAGAAAATGATGGCTGGAGGAACCAGTTGGGATGGGTGATGCATGCCGAAAGTAGATAATGGACCATCAGTCAGACATGATGACTTCTCAGTGTCTGTATTGCAAGCTATAATGCCCAAAAGTAGAGAAAGAACATGGGGAATATTGTCTGCTTTAGAGGCAGGGGGATGGTGGGAAAGGGGGTTATACCTGGGATATTGGTGGTGGGGAATGTGCACTGGTGGATGAATCATTGTGTGATTGTACCCAAACATAAAAGCTTGTAACTATCTCACGGTGATTCAATAAAATTTAAAAATTTTTAAAAAATTGATGGCTTAAAGGTTTTATGCTATTATGTCAATGTACATATGTATCTGCACTGGATTATTAGAATGGGGAGTTGAAATAATTGTGATACATTAAAAATAGGTTCAACGAGTAATGGTTTAGTTTAAAACATGAGTTTCTGGAGTTGGTTGCAAAACTTAGCCTACCAGTATTTTATTTGATCCCTGGTGACTAAAATTTCTAGAGCTACTTAGCAAAGAATTATAATAGGTTAATTTCAGATGTCAGCCTGATAGCCTGAAGCTACAGCATTGTGCCTTCTTAAAAGTTTTACTTAAAAGTTTTAAAGATACCAGGTTTTCCTGCTGGAATTTTGGACCAACTTCATTCAGGTCTTCTTGCTGAAGGAAAAAAGTGAGTCACTTTAAGACCAAGCATCTAAAACAGCCCTTTTGGTTTTAGTAACTAGTTTCTGAGAATGGAGAATTGCATGGAAAATGTGGGAACTTTTTCTGATTATATCGTTAATCAGTCTGTCCAGAATGTGAAAATCCATGTTATTATAACTTTATTTAGATAATGTAATCTATGAGTTTTCATCTTTTTATGTTTGTGTTTTCCTAGAAATCATAATTCTAAAGAATCCTGGTTAAGTACTAATGTGAAGTGAACTTTTGTCCAATGAATATATGTTGTAAGAATTTTAATTGTGAGCATCTTTAAAGCCTTTTGAATATCTATAGAACTGATGTAATGCTTTTGAAATGGTACTGCAAAGTAGTTTTGTCATGTTAAATGAGATGATTTGTAACTTGTGTCCAAACCTAAGATATCATGTTGTACAAAGTTCAGTAAAATAAGTGTTAAAACTTGGGGGATGAATATGAGGAATATAGATGTAAGTCTTAAGTCAGAAGATAATGGATGAAGATATCATCAGTGGGAAAAAGAAGGGAATCCTGTTAAAGTGAAGTTGATTTTGAAATGGGTTGAAGGAAAGTTACAGGACAGAATAAACATAAAGGAATGTGCAGAGGATTTGAGGTTGAGTTTTAAGTAAAGGAACTGATCAAACTGTTATAAGAAACTCTTTAAAATTACATCTGCATACTTGTTCTAAGTACCTTTTTGGAAAGATCTATGGAAAAGATATTGGATGGATATTAGGACTCCTGTCACAGTGCTCTCAGATTATTGAATTCTTTAAAAGTTGCAGGAAGTCAAGGTTTTCAATATGGGATTGAATGAATTAAATATGATGTTAAGTTTCATACTTTATCTCTACAGATTTTAGCCTCTTTTGACTACGATCCACAACAAACGGGTGTATTGAATCTCACTGTGATGAAAGTCAAATATTGTTTTTCTCTTCTTTGTACCTTCAGTATGTTTTTGATGCTTTATGGCAATATGGCTGTTTGCATAAATCCAGAAAAAAGTCTTTCCTCTCCTTTCCTCTCTGTAATAGGGTCTATCCCTCATGCAGACAGGAAAAATCAGCTATGGGACCCCAAAGCCCTCATCCAGGGAAACAGTCAAGGGATTGGTCTAAATGTCAGGAGCAAGTATTTGTTTCAAGCAGATACTGTTTCAACTACCCTACAAACCTCAGGGAGACCCGAGAGCCAGGGCGATTCAAGGAAAAACTGGAAATTATCTCTGCTATGAAAAAAAGAGCATATGTGCATTGAAAGTACAGACAGTCATTTTAGTCTTTCTTTGTTTGGGCAGTCTAGTTCGTCCCTGAGATTTTATCAGCCTCTCCTTGCTCATCCTCCTTAACACTACCATACTGAGGGCTCTTTCGGTATCAAGCAAATGAGGCCTATTGTTACTGTTTTTCACATATCGAATATGCCACGGGTAGCTTGCCAGGCTCTGCCATGTGGCAGGAAACTCTCGGGACCTTGCCAGGCACTCCTTTAGGGAAGCCTCCAATCATGCTTACAGGTGTTCCCATGGTTCACACCATATTTGAAGTCCATCAAATATGGTGCAAAAATTATGGGAAATGGGTGTTAAGTGTTTTATGCTGTGTCACACGGTCCGGAAAGCAGCCTGGAGCGTGGCGGTGGCTGTGTAGTGGAGGTAGTGGAGGTCTGCCGGTGAGGTATTTATCTGGCTCTGGTAGGGTGGGTCATCTGGGTTTGATCCCTGGGGCAGGGCACCTGAGATTGGAGGAGGCAGACAGAGGATCCTGTTTCCTTGTTTCCGGGTCTCCTTGAGCCTGGAGTCCAAGGTCGCAAGGTTCTGCTTTACCTGGTTCTGTTGTGCTTCACTCATGCATGAGGTTTTGCCCGAGTGTCCAGAAAGTGGCCTGGAGATTATTTGTGGCTGGGTAGCATCCATCGAGGACCTGATGGTGCAAGCGCAGAAGATCAAGTACGACATCATTGGTCTGATGGAAACAAGAAGGCATCAATCATGTCACACCATTTTTGACACTAGAGAAGAACTGTTCCTTGGAACACATGACAAAAGAAGCGTCGGTGGCGTCGGTGGCCTTGTCAACACAAACTTGGCCATGAGCATTGATTCATTTGAATGCCTAACAACCCGAATCAGATGATTACGCTTGAATAGATGTGGCTCACTGCCAGCAGTTGCTATCTTTGTCATCTATGCACTAACATCCAATTACCATGAGGAAGAAATTGAGAAGTCCTACATGGAGCTGGAGAAGTTCTATAAAGAAGACCACACCTTCTACAAGATCTTTGTTGGTGAATTTATTGCCAAGATAGGACCGAGAAGGTCACTGAAGAACTCCACATTGGGTCCCATGGCCTAGAATGGAACGAACAAATATATGATAACCTAATCTTTGATAAGGGAGAAAGAAATATGAAGTGGACCATTGAAAGCCTCCTTAACAAGTAGTGCTGGGAAAACTGGACAACTACCTATAAAAAATTGAACTTTGACCTCTACCTAACACCATGCACAAAAATCAGATCAAAATGGATTAAAGGCCTCAACATAAGACATGAATCTATAAGGTTCATGAAAGAAAATATGGGCAAAACTTTCCATGACATTGAAGCTAAAAGTGTCATCAAAGATGAAACACTGCTGAGCAGCCAGTGGAAACAAAGATTAACAAATGAGACTACATTCAACTAAGAAGCTTCTGCACCTCAAAAGAAACAGTGACCAAGATACAAAGACAGACCATGGAATGGGAAAAACACTATTCCCATCAGATAAGGGGTTAATATCAAAGATATACAAGGCACTGGTAGAACTTAACAAGAAAAAAACTCCAACCAATAAAAAAATGAGAAGAAAAAATGAACAGAAATTTTCTCAAAGAAGAAATTTGAATGGCCAAAAGACACATGAAAAAGTGCTCTACATCACTAACCTTGGGGAGATACAAATCAAAACAACAACGAAATATCATTTCATGCAACAGAGACTGGCACACATCCAAATGAACAAGATAAACCAATGCTGGTGTGAATGTGGGGAGAAAGGGACCCTCATTCATTGGTGGTGGGAATGCTGACTGGCCCAGCCTTTTTGGTAAACAATATGGCTATTCCTCAAAAAATAGAAATTGAACTCCCATTACACCCAGCAATATCAATTCTGGGAATAGACTTTGGGGTCCAAAGACACAGCAGAAACACCATCTGCCCTTCTAGTATGTTCATTGCAGCACTAGTCACAATAGCGAGAATCTTGAAACAACCTGGGTCCCTGAGAACAAATGAATTGCTAAAGGAACTCAATGGAATACTACTCAGCAGTTAGAAAAAATTAATTCATGAAATTTGCTTATAAATGGATGAATGAAGGAAAACATTGGTTTTTCCTTTCTCCCTTGCTACAGGGAGCTTAGGTTTATTGGGTTACACCTATGATAGTGCTCCCGAGTCACTCCCATTCCTTTGCTTATCTGTAAACACTTCTCTGTGCTCTCTTACTCAACCAGCCTATCACCTTTTTCCCCTAATTGGACTCTGTTAACTTGTAAGGTCAGATCCTTCTAAGGACACTGAACTTGTATTGTAAGTTAAATATTGCCTTTCTCCTCTCCTTATGTCTTTTGAATAGTTTACTTTAAAGCAATGTCCTTTTTGTATAGACACAGGAAGACAGTTACTATTATGCTTTTGTAACTTTGGAGTTAATTAATTCACTCCTGGACATCTGCTTTCTTTTTTTTATTATTAGTTTATTTTTAATTAGAGAGTCATCGTGAGGGTACAGTTACAGATCCATACATCTTTGTGCTCATGTTTCCCCCATACAAAGTTCCATAACCCATCCCTTCACCAGTGCCCATTCTCCACCACCAGTAAACCCAACATCCCTCCCCCCTCCCCAGTCCCGTCTCCCCCCACCCCACGCTGCCACTATGGCAGGGAATTCCCTTTTGTTCTCTCTCTCTGATTAGGTGTTGTGGTTTGCAATAACGGTGTTGAGTGGCCATTGTGTTCAGTCTCTAGTCTGTATTCGGCCCGCATCACCCTTCCCCCACATAACCTCCAACCACATTTTACTTGGTGGTCCCTTCCCTGAGTTACGCAGAATGAGAGACCAGCCTCCAAGCCATGGGAACAATCTCCTGGTACTTATTTCTACTATTCTTGGGCGTTAGTCTTACAGTCTATTATTCTATATTCCACAGATGAGTGCAATCTTTCTATGTCTGTCTCTCTCTTTCTGACTCATTTCACTTAGCATGATACTTTCCATGTTGATCCCCTTATATGCAAACGTCATGACCTCATTTTTTCTAACAGCTGCATAGTATTCCATTGTATAGATGTACCAGAGTTTCTTCAACCAGTCATCTGTTCTAGGGCACTCAGGATTTTTCCGATTCTGGCTATTGTAAACAGTGCTGCGGTGAACATATAAGTGCATATGTCACTTCGACTATACTTTTTTGCTTTTCTGGGATATATTCCCAGCAGTGGTATTGCTGGGTCAAATGGGAGCTCAACCTCTAGTTTTTTGAGAATCGTCCATACTGTTTTCCAAAAGGGCTGAACTAGCCGGCATTCCCACCAGCAGTGTAGAAGGGTCCCTTTCTCCCCACATCCTCTCCAACAGCGGTTGCTTTTGTTCTTTTGGATGTGTGCTAGTCTCTGTGGTGTGAGGTGGTATCTCATGGTTGTTTTGATCTGCATCTCTCTGATGATTAGTGATGTAGAGCACTTTTTCATGTGCCTTTTGGCCATTCGTATCTCTTCCTTGGTAAAGTTTCTGTTCATTTCTTCGCCCCATTTTTTGATGGGGTTGGATGTTTTCTTCTTGTAGAGTTCAACCAGTGCTTTATATACCATTGATATTAACCCCTTATCTGATGGGTATTGTGTAAATATCCTTTCCCATTCTGTAGATAGTCTTTGTATTCTGGTCACTGTATCTTTTGCGGTGCAGAAGCTTTTTAGTTTAATGTAGTCCCATTTGTTAATTTCTATTTTTACTAGATTGTTTAGTTCCTTGTCATCTTTGAAGATACCTTTATCTTCAATATCGTAGAGGGTTTTGCCAACCTTGTCTTCAATGTACCTTATGGTTTGTGGTCTGATGGACATCTGCTTTCTTGACTTAAGCCTCAGTTGTCCTTAGTTCCTAGCACTCCAAAAGCAGGGTCCTGATGAGAGACTGAATGGACCCAGGGCAAGCTGTGAGCTACCGTGGCATAAAAATGGGCCAGGCCAAAGTGCCACAATACTTAACTACAAGAGCATGATAATGTACAAATTCTGTCATGATCCAAAAAGTAACGATGAGATTAGGGACCTGCTAGGGTTAGGAACGACTAATCTGGCCTGAGCACTCTAGTCTGAGATCTATAGCGAAATGGCCCCAGTAGAGCAATCCTATAACCTTAATGTATCTCTTACTGTGTTCATACAAAATGATTAATATTGTGAACATATATTTATTGGACTAAGGAGAGGAGAAACACCCATAGACGGGATTTCAGTCTTGGGAGGGTCGTCTTACTGAATGAGAATTTATCCTAGAAAAAGGTTCCCCTAAGGGAAGGACTTTACCTCTGTTGATTGTATGACCACACCTACATGTAATTATTTCCCTAACCCCTCATGCTTTCGGATTTAACTAAGTCTTTAAGAGTGGGCTAGGAGAGGCAGAAGCAGGAGGCAGAAACAGGAAGGAGAAGTATGAAGGAGCAGAATCCTAGAGGAGGATGAGGGGATCAGAGAAGGGGGGTCGGGAGGAGAAAGAGAATGAGACCACTGAACGCTTGCAGTGAGAGAAACCACCAAGGCCCTTTGTATTTTATTTTTTGAATACACAGATGGACGTGGAGAGTATCTTGCTGAGTGAAATGAGTCAGAAAGAGAGGGGCAGATAAAAGTAGAGACAGAGTATGTGGAAAATTGTCTGCCATGGAGGCAGGGAGAGGGTGGGAAAGGGGGGTATACTGGGGAGATTGGTGGTAGGGAATGTACACTGGTGGAGGGATGGGTGTTTGAATATTGTATGATTGCAACTCATACAATGAAAGTGTGTAACTGTATCTCATGGTTATTCAATAAAATAAAATTTTTAAAAAGAGAGAGACAGATATATAATGACTGCATTTATTTGTGGGATATAAAAAAGAAGTATGAAACTAATATCTAAGACCAGGGAAAGGGGGCCAGAAGGACTGGTCAATGGTTGGAAATTACCAAAACGGTGTAGGGGATGTAGGGTAGTTTAGGTTGAGGAAGGTCCATTATGACAATACTAGTTGGAAGTGATCACTCTGGACAAGATCTGAGTGTTGAAAGTAGGTAAATGGATAGACATGATAACCTTTCAGCATCTGTATTGCAAACCATAATGCCTAAAATGAGAGAGAAAGAGAAACAGAGAGGGAAGAGAGGTCCCTGCTATAGGGGCAGCAGTTGTTGGGAGTAGCCTGAAGGATTGGGAGGAGAACTGGGGACACTTGGTGATGAGATATTACATGGGTTGAGGGATGGGTGTTGGAACATTGGATAACTGAAACGTAATCATGAACAGCTTTGTAATCCTGTATCTCATGGTAATTTAAAAAAAAATTTAAAAAGAACAAACACCGGAGGCCAGATGAGATCACAAGTCAGTACTTCCAAATCTTCAAGGAAGACTTACTACCCATACTCATCAAACTCTTTCAAAGTATCAAAGAAACAACAGTCCTATATTTTTTAAGTAAAACCAGATTTTATTTGGAGTTTTTTGGGGAAGGAGGGAGAGCAAAGTGCTTAAGGGATAACATGGCTTCTCCAAAGGCAGCGAACCCCAGTACAGCTCTCAAGCATGGAGATGGAATGCATGTGCTCAGCCGCGTGGGCACAAGCAGCACATGGGCTCAGGGAGCTTATGTGTCCACAGAAGTCCTTTCTAACAGCTTATATAAATTCAATATTAATCAGAAATAAGACATATCACTAAAAGGTAAATATCAGATAAATACCCCAGATCTACATCAAATAAAAAGTCAAGAACAAAATCCTAGTAATCCAAATTCAACCATATTTAAAAAAACGTACACAGTGATGAATTGGGATTAACCCCAGGGATGGTAGTGTGGTTCAATATATTGAACTAATTAATGTAGTGCAGCATATGAACAAAAGCAGATATAAAATCATATAATATCAATAGATGCAGAGAAAACATTTGACAATATTCATGATAAAAATTAAAATACTTTTTGAATATTTTAAAAATTATTTATTTATTTATTTGCTTTTTGGGTCACACCTGGCAATGCACAGAGGTTAGTCCTGGCTCTGCACTCAGGAATTACTCCTGGCAGTGCTCAGGGGACCATATGGAATGCTGGTAATGGAACCCAGCAAACACCCTACCCACTGTGCTATCGCTCCAGACCATTTTTTTGAATATTTTAAAATTAATTTTATCATAGTGTTGAAAACATAGTCTTAACCGTGTTAACATTATGGGCTTTATGCATAAAGTTATAGCACATTGCCCACCATCAAAGTTTGCAAGACCTTCTATCATTGTCCTTATGTCACATGCAGTCCATATTTTCCTTCCCTACTTACAAAGCACTTACTTCTCCACAATGCTTTATGACCTCAGTTTTATAGTCAAAGTCCAAGGGTTCTTCATCAGTAGACATTGACTTTTCCCTTCTTTGTTTTCTAATATATATGTCACATATGTGAAATTATCTTATTTTTTTCTCTCTGACATCTTTTATATAACTTTATTGTGATTCCTTGGGCTGGAGTGATAGCACAGCGGGTAGGGTGTTCGCCTTGCACACGGCCAACCCGGGTTCGATTTCTTTGCCCCTCTCAGAGAGCCCGGCAAGCTACCAAGAGTATCTCACCCGCATGACAGGGCCTGGCAAGCTACCCGTGGCATATTCAATATGCCCAAAACACAGTAACAAGTCTCACAATGGAGATGTTGCTGGTGCCCGCTCAAGCAAATTGATGAGCAATGGGATGACAGTAATTCCTCATTATCTCTTTGTTTTCACTGTTGTTATTATAGTGATCTGATATCACACACAAGTTTGGCTTACACATTTATTTGTGTTGTTTACCAGTGCTACATAAAGTTGTAGCACTAACACACATTGCCATGATGCTTGTCAGAGCTACACTTACTTAATACATTGTTAGCATACACTCTGATTATTGTACTTACCTGGGGGTCAACCTTCTCTTATATTACATGCTATAGAGGTTCTAGTAACATCTTTTTGGTGGTCTGTACTGGTGGGCCATACCCCTGTAACTGTTGTTCTCATTTTCACCTATTTGTGGTTTATATGAAAACTTATTGCAGATTCAAGGATCACAGAACTGTCAAAATCAAACGGTACTGCTTGCAGGATCATAATCAGTGCTTGCAGAGGCATCAGGGAGAAAACTTGTCTGTCACTAAACACTTGAAAGGGATTCATCTAAGTCACTGAACCCTAACAACAATTTTGTATTTTGTATCCTTTCAGACTTCATTCACTGCAAAGGTACAGTAGTACAAATCAATTTGATATTACAATAAAGAGAGATAAAATTATAGAATAATAGAATTAGCTCTGAAATATACCATTTGAAGCTATTTACAACAGTCTTTTAACTGTATACCTCACAGTGAATCAATTAAAAAACCTGTATATCACTTGCAAAATAATGAGATTCTTACTCATAATTTGAGTTGTAATCAGAAATTAATTCAAAGAACCTGAAAATAAGATTTAAATCCATTACATTCTTTTTTTTAAAATTTATTTATTTTTAATTAGTGAATCACCATGAGGGTACAGTTACAGATTTATACACTTTTGTGCTTATGCTTCCCTCATACAAAGTTCGGGAACCCATCCCTTCACCAGTGTCCATTCTCCACCACCAGTAAACCCAGCGTCCCTCCCACCCTCCCCAATCCCATCTCCCCCCACCCCACCCTGCCACTGTGGCAGGGCATTCCCTTCTGTTTTCTCTCTCTCTATTTAGCTTCTAAGGCCCGCAATAAAGGTGTTGAGTGGCCACTGTGCTCAGTCTCTAGCCCTCATTCAGCCCGCAACTCCCTTCCCCCACATGGCCTTCGACTACATTACAGTTGGTGATCCGTTCTCTGAGTTACCCTTTCCCCAGAATGTGAGGCCAGCCTCCAAGTCATGGAGTCAACATCCTGGTACTTATTTCTACAATTCTTGGGTGTTAGTCTCCCACTCTGTTATTCTATATACCATAGATGAGTGCAATCTTTCTATGTCTGTCTCTTTCTTTCTGACTCATTTCACTCAGCATGAAACTTTTCATGCCGATCCACTTAAATACAAAATTCATGACCTCCTTTTTTCTAACAGCTGCATAGTATTCCATTGTATAGATGTACCAAAGTTTCCTCAACCAGTCATCCGTTCTAGGGCATTCAGGTTTTTTCCAAATTCTGGCTATTGTAAACAGTGCTGCGATGAACATACATGTGCAGATGTTGTTTCGATGATACTTTTTTGCCTCTCTGGGATATATTCCCATCAGTGGTATTGCTGGGTCAAATGGGAGCTTAATATCTAATTTTTTGAGAATCGTCCATATTGTTTTCCAGAAGGGCTGAACCAGTCGGCATTCCCACCAGCAGTGTAGAAGGGTCCCTTTCTCCCCACATCCTCTCCAACAGTGGTTGCTTTTGTTCTTTTGGTTGTGTGCTAGTCTCTGTGGTGTGAGGTGGTATCTCGTGGTTGTTTTGATCTGCATCTCTATGATGATTAGTGATGTAGAGCACTTTTTCATGTGCCTTTTGGCCATTCATATCTCTTCCTTGGTAAAGTTTCTGTTCATTTCTTCACCCCATTTTTTGATGGGGTTGGATGTTTTCTTCTTGTAGAGTTCAACCAGTGCTTTATATACCATTGATATCAACCCCTTATCTGATGGGTATTGTGTAAATATCCTTTCCCATTCTGTGGATAGTCTTTGTATTCTGGTCATTGTATCTTTTGCGGTGCAGAAGCTTTTTAGTTTAATGTAGTCCCATTTGTTGATCTCTGTTTTTACTAGATTGCTTAGTTCCGTGTCACCTTTGAAGATACGTTTATCTTCAATATCGTGGAGGGTTTTGCCGACCTTGTCTTCAATGTACCTTATGGTTTGTGGTCTAATGTTGAGGTCTTTAATCCATTTTGATCTGACTTTTGTTCATGGTGTCAGGTCGAGGTCTAAGCCCATTCTTTTAAATGTGGTTGTCCAGTTGTGCCAGCACCATTTGTTAAGGAGGCTTTCCTTGCTCCCTTATCAAAGATTATCACATCTCTTGCTCCCTTATCAAATCTCTTGCTCCCTTATCACATCTCTTGCTCCCTTATCACATCTCTTGCTCCCTTATCAAAGATTAGATGATCATACATTTGGGGTTGTGTGTTGGGATATTCCACCCTGTTCTATTGGTCTACGGCTCTGCCTTTGTTCCAGTACCATGCTGTTTTAATTGTTACTGCTTTGTAGTAAAGTTTGAGGTTAGGGAGGGTGATGCCTCCCATCGTCTTTTTCCCAAGAATTGTTTTAGCTATCCTTGGACGTTTGTTGTTCCATATGAATTTTAGGATTGCTCGATCCATTTCTTTGAAGAATGTCATGGTATCCTTATAGGGATCGCGTTGAATCTGTATAATGCTTTGGGGAGTATTGCCATTTTGACAACATTGATTCTCCCTATCCATGAGCAGGGTATATGTTTCCATTTCCTCATGTCCTCTTTCAAATCCATTACATTCTTAAAAGAATATAGTTCAAAACATCGCAGACAACCAAGAGATGGAGACACTTGCAATAACTAAATTAACCTCTCAAGAATTACTTAAAGTCTGCTCATGAAAAGCAAATGAACAATTAAAAAAAACAAACAAACAAATTTCACACCAAAAAAATGGCAACAGAGATCTTTACATAGAGTGGCTGGATGATCACAAACAAAATCCATCTATTTTTTGTTTATAGAAAACACACCTAAATTCATAGGATAAATAAGTTCAAAGAGAAAGGATGAAATGCAATTATACTACTTAATTGTGTACAAAATTTTTAAAAAATCCATCTGGGATAGTCATACTTATATCAGACCAAATAATATTCAATCCAAATAAAGTAATTACAGGTAGGGATAGACAGTTAAGGCAACAGTAAATCAAGAAGTACTGGCTCTTAGGCTATCTTCACCAGGCAACTAAGGAGGGGGTGCAGATTGACTTTCCCTTCCCACCCCAACAGAGCACCAGCAGCCGTAAATCTCCAGAACCCACTCGCCGCCATGCTCACAGCCACTTTACACAGGCCTGAGTGAATGAACCTGAGTGAATCTACAGAAAAACCCAGGTATGTGGGACCCGTGACTGAAATCTCCAAATTCGCTCTGAGTGGGAATGGGCCTATTCCCCCCATCTTCCAAGTCAGAGCCACAAACTGCCTCTGCCACCATATAATCTCATCAATGACCATGATCCAGAGACTCAGAAAAACTTTAGAATTCTTGGAGCATGTGACTGCATTTGCAGCTATGTGACATCTCATACTCTACACCACTGATATACCAAAAGTAGCATGCAACATTTGATTTGGTTTACCAAATATGTTTGTAATATCTTATATAGGGCTTAATGGCTCCAGGATGAAATACAACAATCCTCACACACTTTCATCTAAGTAAACTTTATTGTACCATTTTTAGCAGATTATTCATAAGAGGCAATACAAAATTAATTATTTTGTTTCTGCTTTTGGGGCACAGTTTGGGATTTGGGGTGGAAACATTTAAAATATAGTGGTGGTGGGATGGTGCAATGGTGGCGGTATTGGTGTTTGAGTATTAAATGTAATGAATTATTGTGAGCGATTTATAAAAATTAAATTAAAATTTAAAAAAAGTACTGGCTCTTGTAAACATACATTCACCAGATGAAGTGGCAACAAAGTTGATAAAGCTCACAGATATAAAGAAGCACATTGACAGAAATATGATAGTAGTAGGATACTTCAATATTCCACTTTACCATCGTTAGATTAACCAGACAGAATATCAATAAAGAGCCCTAAATGAACAATTAGAAGGACAGGGATTAAATTACATAAGCATAGGCCTCCATTTTCAAAAGTCAAGCCCATATTCTTCTCTAATACACATGGAACATTTTACAGGATGGATCACATATTAAGGCATAACTTAACTATACATACATTTATTATAGATATTATATAAATCATTTTCTCATACCACAATGAACATAGAAATTAAACATAATAAGATGAGGGGAAATTTCAACATCTGGAAGCTGAAGAAAACACAGCTAAATAATAACTATCAAAACAAAATCAAAGAAGAAATAAAAAGAGTTCTTGAAACTAATGAGAATAAAATCCTATCAGAATCTATGGGAGGCAGAAAAAGCTGTACTATGTGTGAAATTCACAGCAATATAGGCCTACATTAGGACATAGAGAAACTTCAAATCAAAAACTTATGCAAATGTCTTAGAAGCCTGGAGAATTAGGAAAACATGAATCCAAAAACTAGCAAAAGGAAGAAAATTATACAAACTAGAGAAAGGGGGCTTATGTGATAGTATGAAAGGTAGAGCAATCGCTTCACACACATTCTATCCTTGTTTAATACCCAGAACTCCATATGGTACCCTGAATACTACCAGTAGTAATCCCTGAGATTACTCCTGCAGAACCAGGTCCAAACCCTGAGTACTACCATTTGTGACCACAAAAGAAAAAATACTGGAGAAGAAGTCAATTGAATACAAATCAAGAAAGCTATATACAGAGTCAGTGTAACCACGAGTTTGTTCTGCAAAAGAATAAATGGTATAGATGAACCTTTGGGTAAACTCAAAAGGAATCAAGAGAAACTGCCCAAACAAATTGTTTCAGAGATGAAAAGACAGAAATTACAACAAACCCTTCAGCATAATGTAGTTAATAACAACAAACTAAAAAAATTACTCAAAGTGAATGAGAATCAATATACAAACTACCTGACTCTATGGAACAAAATAAAGCACTAAGGAGGGGGCTCATAAAAATGCAGGCTTATATAGGAATATAAGAAATAGCTTAAATGAATAACCTAATCTCACAGCTTGAAAATTAGAGAAAGAATAGCAAAGGACCACCAAAATAAATACAAATAAGGAAATAATAAAAATCAAATTAAAAAGCAATGGCATGGAAATCAAAGAAAAATACAAAGCATCAGTAAAACTGGTAGTTGACATTTTTTAAAAAAAGAATGGAAAAGAATTATCAATCCTTTGCTAGACACATGAGGAACAAAAGATAGAAAAAGTAAATAGATCAAGTCAAAAATGAAAGGGAAAAATGCAACAGACACCTCAGAAATGCAAAATGATCATAAGAGACTACTATGAACAACTTTATGACTTAAGATGGAGAACTAGAGAAATGGAAGAATTCTTAAAATCATACAACTTCCTAAAGATTTAATCTGGAGTAAGCAGAAAACCTGAAAAGACCGATCATAAGTAAGAACATTGAAAGAGTAATTAATATTCTCCCCAAGAACAAAAGCCCTAGTTCAGATGGTTTCTCAAGTGAGTTTTAACAAATCTTCAAATAAAACTTACTATTCTTCTCATGCTCTTCCAAAATATTAAAGGAACAGAATCGCTTCCTAATAACTTCTACAAAGCAAGCATTACCTTATTGTCAAATTCTGACATAGATATTACTTAAAAAAAGAAAATTACAGACCGAAATCCCTGATCAACATCAAACTAAGATCATCATGAAAATGCCAATTAACCAAAACTATCAAAAAGATCATACTTTGTGACCAAATAGGATTTATACAAGGGGTGCATGGATAATTCAACATGTGAAAATCAATACATGTAATTCACCACTATAAACAAAAGGAAAGACAATAATTATACTGTCATATCAATTAATGAAGAGAAGGTTTGTGCCAGGACCCAACATCCATTCCTGATATAAATCCTGAAGAAAATAGGGATAGAGTAACATATCTTAAGATAGTAATGGCCATTTACAGAGAACCTACAGCCAACATCATACTGAATTATTTAAAAAAACCTGAAGGCTTTCTTTCTAAGACATATGGCAGAGAAGCATACAATCTCCACTGTCATTTAATAGAGTTTTGGAAGTCTTAACTACAGCAATTAGGCAAGAAAAATAAGTCAAAGAGACCTATGTTGTAAAGTAGTTAAAATATCATTACTTTCAGTTAACATGATTTTTTACCTAGAATAAGATAAGTAGATCAAAAGCCCAGGGTCATCTGGCCCATACTCCCCTATTAACGTCTAGAAATAATAACCAACTGAGCAAATTAACAAACTATAAAACAGTAAAAAAGAAGTTAGTTTTGTTTTGTTTTTTGGAACACAGTTTACGGCACTCAGGGCTTAATCCTGGCTCTGTGCTCAGGGATCACTCCTGGAGAGTCCAGGAGACCATGTTGAGTGCCAAAGATTGAACTTCGGTTGACTGTGTGCAAGAGAAGCTCCCTTTCCGCTGTATTATCACTCTGGCCCCATGCATTTCTATTTGTAAATGACACATCAGAAGATAATTTTTAAAGCAACTTCACTTAAAATAGTGTGCAAAAACATCATATACCTAGGAATAACTTAACAAAATATGTGCAAGACCTATACAGCAAAAACTATATGTCATCATTGAAATAAATACAAGAGGACAGAAAAACATTTTGTATTCATGGATTGGAAATAAGATTGTAAGGAACCATCCTCAAGAAATCAGTGGTCTCTCATTCAAGTACTAACCAGGCCCAACCCTGCTTAACTTCCGAGATCAGTCGAGATCGGGCGCACTCGGGGTGGAGCAATAGCGCAGCGGGTAGCCAGATAGCTGACCCAGGTTCGATTCCTCTGCCCCTCTCAGAGAGCCCGGCAAGCTACCTAGAGTATATCGCCCGCACGACAGAGCCTGGCAAGCTACCTGTGGCGTATTCGATATGCCAAAAACAGTAACAAGTCTCACAATGGAGACGTTACTGGTGCCCGCTCGAGCAAATCGATGAGCAACGGGATGAAGTGATATAGTGATGTGGATTGGAAATATCAATATAGTCAAAATGACACACCCATGCTCTCCTCAAGAAGTGTCTGTTTATTTTCTTTCCCCATTGTTTTGACAGCATTATTGGCTTCCTTATTGTATGTATCTTGAATGTTAGTCTTTTATCTGATAGATTGTGTTCAAATATTTTCCCCCCTTTCATAAGATATCCTTATTTAATATGAATTTCTTTTCCCATGTGAAAAATTCAACTTGATTAAGTCCCATATGTTTACTTTTATTTTGGGCAATGGAATCAAATCATTGAAAACACCTCTGAGGTCCATATGTTTTAATGGACTGTGACCTAATTTCAAAGTTTTAATCCACTCTGAATCAACGTTTGTGTGTGATGTGATATGGACCCAGTTTCATTTTTATTTTAATTTTTTTAATTGAGTCACCGTGAGTTACAGAGTTGCAAAGCTGTTCATGGTCAGGTTTCAGTCATACCCACCACTCCACCAGTGTCCGTTTTCCAGAACCAATGACCCCAGTTACCTTCCTGCCATCCCCCTCCCGCAGCCTGTTATGGGTCTTTATGGCAGGCACTATTCTTCTCTCTCTCCCTCTCTCCCTCTCTCCCTCCCCCCCTCTCTCTCCTCTCTCTGTCCCCTTCTGGGCACTATGGTCTGCAACACAGATACTGAGAAGTTATCATCATTGTTCCTTTATCTACTTTTGTCATACAATTCCTATCAAGATTGATCATTTCCAGCTGTGTTTGTCATAATGGTCCCTCTCTATCCCAATTGCTTTCTCCTCCAGAACATGAGGCAGACTACCAACCATAGACTACTTGGACTATTTCCAACTCCTTGCCCTTGTTTCTACTTTCCTTGGTATAAGTGTCAAATTATGTTTTTTAATATTCTACAAATGAGTGCAATCAATTCTGTACCTGTCCTTCTTCTTCTGACTCATTTAACTCAGCATGATACTCTCCATGTCCATCCATTTATAAGTGAATTTTATAACTTCATTTTTCCTAACTGCTGCATAATATTCCATTGTGTAGTTGTACCATAATCTCTTTAACCAGTATTGTGTTCCCGAGCACATGGGTTGTTTCCAGATTCTAGCTATTGTGAATAGTGATGCAATAAATATAAAAGAGAAGATGGCATTTCAGCTGTATGTTTTGGGGACCCAGCTTCTTTTTTCTTTGAGTGTGAGCACTCATGAGGCTTTAAATATGAGCTCTCAGTTCTTTTCAATTAGTATTTATTTGTTTGTTTGGGGTGATACCCAGTGATGCTCAGGAGTTAATCCTGCATTCTGTACACAGAAATTACTCCTCCCGGCAGTGTTTGGAGCACCATTTGGGATGCTGGGTATTGAACCCAAGCTGGGCACATATAAGGCAAGTGCTTTACCTGCCATGCTATCTCTTGAGCCCTGAGCTGGAGAGATAGTAGAGAAGGTAAGCAGCTGGGGCTGGATCAATATATTGCACAGCAAGTAGGGCGTTTGCCTTGCATTCAGTCTACCCGGGTTTGATTCCCAGCATTCCATATGGTCCCCTGAGCACCACCAGGAGTGATTCCTGAGGGCAGGGTCAGGAGTAACACCTGTGCATCGCTGGGTGTGACCCAAAAAAAAGCAAAAAAAAAAAACAGAGGTAAGCAGCTTTCCTTGCATGCAGTTCACCTGGGTTTGATCTCCAGCATCATATATGGTCCCCCAATCATGTCCAGGAGTGATCCCTAAAAAGAAGCCAGGATTAAACCCTGAGCACAACTAGGTGTGGCACATCCCTCTCACCCAAAGACTGGAAACAACCAGTGCTGGTGAAGATTTACTGAAAATGGAAAATTAACTGTGAGTGGGAGTGGCATCTGGTTCAGCTTGTTAGAAAACAATATAAAGGGTTCTTGAAACAAGAATAAAACTCCTATAAGACCCAATGAGCACATTTCTTGGAATTCACCCTAAGAACACAAAATCATCAATTTGAAAAGATATACACACCTATGTTCAATTCAGTGCTTATTTCAATAGCTAGGATATAGATGCAACCCAAATGTCCAAAGACAGAGAAATAAAGCAGTTGTAGCATATATATATGTATATATATATATATATATATATATATATATATATACAGTGGCATAGCATGCAGCTGTAAGAGAAGACGAAATCTTTCAGTTTGCTGGAATTAGGATGTAATTGGAGAACATTATATTAAGTAAAATATATCAGAGGATCTAGGACAAATACCAGGTAATCTCATTCATATGTGTTATATACAGAAAAAGAAAAACTGAGGGAATAGACAGTACTAAATAATGACAAACCCTTGGACTTGAATTTCAAATCTGATATTTGCAAGCCAGGGAAAGTATTGGGGAGGAGGTGTGAACTGGGAAGACCATGAAGAGGCAACTGAAATACATTGGTTGAGGACGTTGGGAACTTTTATGGTGTTGAGGTGGTTATTGTACATCAATATTATAAATGTTGGGGACAGAGCAATAGTACAGTGGGTAGGATGTTTGTCTTGCATGCGGCCGATCTGGCTTTGATCCTCAACATCCCATATGGTCTACTGAGCACCACCAGGAGTGCAGAACCAGGAGTAACTCCTGAGCATCGCCATGTGTGACTCAAAAAGCCAAAAATAAAAAATAGCCCAGAGGTTATGAATGTTGCAGGTGTGGAGCGATTGTAGGGCAAGTAGGGCATATTCCTTGCATGCAGCTTAACTGGTTTTTATACCCAGTATCCCATATGTCCTTCAGGCCCACCTGGAGTGATCCCCAAGCTCAAAGTCATGAATAAGCCCTGAGCAAGCCAAATGTGCCTCACAAAAGATTTAGAATGTTAATGTTATTACAAACACGTTACCTTAACTGCAACAATGATTTTTTAATTTTATTTTTGGTTTTGAGGGCTTACTTGGATTTTCTCAGGGTTTACTGCTAGCTTAATTCACTCCTGGTAGACTTGGGGAACCATATGTAGTGTTACGGATCAAAGCTGGGTTGGCTGTGTTCAAGGGAATCACTTTCTGCTTTACTAGCTCTCCTCACTCCTGCAACAAGTTTTAAGAAGGTGGGAATATTTTAATGGATGAAATAAACTTTCACATAAGGTCATTACTAATGTGGCGGTGATTAAAATAGGGAAAGGTACTGTTATGTTATGTTCTATAAATATTTTTCAGGTTTTCATAATCCTGTTCCCTTAGACTGTGAATTTTACCAGTGACTCTCACATTATTATCCTCACTTTAGGTCAGACAGGATCTCTAGAGTGTCTGAGTTTAAGTATATTTCTTTTCCTTTGTGGAAGGCTAAAACATTCCTACCAAGGGAAGTCCTTGTATCAACAAAATATTCTGCTGTTTTACACAGCAGTTACTTACTACCAACTACTAACTTACTACCCTGAGAGGGGGATTTCTTCTGTTATTAACTGTGTTAACTTGGTAGTGTTCTGGAGATGAAATCCCTCAAATATCTGAACAGTTTTTCTATAAACGGTATGCCCTAAAGTTTTCACTTTTATATTTATTGAATCGATGTAAATTACAAAGTTATTCATGATTGAATTTCTTGTGTACAATGTTCCAGCAAAAATCCCTTCAACAGTGTCCACTTCCCTCCAACAATGTTACTGAAGTCTTAATGCACAAACTTCTTCACAATAAGTCTCCAGTAAATTGTCAATTACTGTTGAGTGTTGCTGCACCGATAGCCATTCCTTGGAGAGGGTTCTGTGCACATGTTTTAATTTTGGAGAGATACTGTTATCTGTATCGGCCTATCTCTCCAATTTTAAGGGCAGCAAGCTATCATGGGATAGCAATTTGCTGATGAATATAAGATTTGGTGCTTTTCAGTTTTCTCCACTTTTCTGTTGTTAGTATGCCATGGTGATTGGTGCTTCTCTTCTCCTTACATGTTAGATAGGAAACTGGACTTTCACTAGAGTTTAAGTCTAATAAACTGTAAGGACATTTTCTTATATTCCTAGCACGGGCTTTGGAGTACGGAGAAAATAGCTGCCTTTGGGATGGCTTAGAGGAATTAAATTAGGGTATTTGGGGGCTTAAGAGTGAGCTATGGGAAGAAGCAAAGGCATAGGAGAATGAGGGCAGAGAATTTATGAATTTCATTTGATAATTATAAACCCATTGATATAATTGAGGATAAATGTGATTGATGTCACATTTAGAGAATAAAATGAAATATCCCTTTAATTAGATCTTTGGAGTTTATGTTAGATTTTCTATCTGGTTGAATGGTTGAAAATATATGCAGTGGCAAATGGAATAGAATGGATATATCAGAAATAAACCCTCAGGGGCTGGAGCAATAGTACATCGGGCAAGGCAAACAAAGTTTAGGTAAACCCCACGGTTAACCGAGGTTAGATCTCTGGCATTCCATATGGCCCCCTGAGCAGAGCAGGAGTAATCCCTGAGTATTACTGGGTGTGACACAAAAGCCAAACTGTAGCACTGCAGCACTGTTATCCTGTTGTTCACTGATTTACAGTTCTTGGCATACTGAATACGCCACGGGAAGCTTGCCAGGCTCTGTCATGTGGGCAAAATACTCTCGGTAGCTCGCCAGGCTCTCCGAGAAGGATGGAAGAATTGAACCCAGGTTGGCCACGTGCAAGGCAAATGCCCTACCAGCTGTGCTATCGCTCCAGTCTGAAGAAAAAAGCCAAACACACAAACAAAAAAGAAATAAATCCTCAGATATCTTGGAGAGTTTAATGATGATAAAACAGCCAAGCACATAAAGTAGAAGGATAAAGTTCTTCAACAAATGTTGGGGAAAATGTTTTTGAAAAAAAATTAATTGGACTTCTAACTCACACCATACATAAAAGCACTGTAACACTGTCATCCCGTTGTTCATCGATTTGCTCGAGCGGACACCAGTAATGTCTCCATTGTGAGACTTGTTGTTATTGTTTTGGCATATCGAATATGTCACGGGTAGCTTGCCAGGCTCTGCAGTGCAGCCGGAGTCCAGCTTCTGCTCAGTTACTGGTGCCTCACAGGGGCCAGAAAAAAAAAAGACGTTGGCATTAAACTCTAGAAGCAGTTGAGGGAACCATCTCCTTTAACTTTTCTTCTCCGCCCGCACAGAGAGTATGGCAGACAAATTTCACCTGCTAAATATGTCAGAGGGCACAGATAGAACCCTGGCAAAACTTGACTTAGGTATCACTTTAGCCTCTGCTCCAACAGGAAGCTCTTTGTGGCATATGTGAGCCTGGCAGGCAAACTCCACCTTCCAGACCTGACCGTGGGAACCACAGCACCATGGCCCACCTCAACTAGCATATCCTGCTGGTCTCCAATTTGGTGATGACAGGAAGCTCTTTTTGGTGCACCCTGAGCCTGATTGGCAAACTTCACAGCCCCTGCTGAAATCAAAGCCTTGGGCCTTAAGTCCTGGGAATCCTAGTCAGGAGGTACCAGGTGAAAATGCATGCCTGTGACAAAGGGGGAATCTGTCATTTGACACACCACATGCTGTGTCAAATGTCAAACCATACAGAAAAATTAAATTAAAATTAATTAAAGACCCTTGATATGAGGCATAATGTAGATAAAAGAAAACACTGTCACAACACCCTATGTTACAGATTTTAGAGGAATTGCTGATGATTCCATTCCATTGGTAAAGAAAAAAGCGAACATTAATGGAATACACGAAAGGAAAAAGTTTCTGCACTACAAAAGAATGGTGATGAATGTAAAAAGACACCATACTGAATGGAAAATCCTTATGTTACAGAGGAAATAAGGAGAAAGGGGTGGGAGAAGGAGGAAGTGAGTATGGAAGACTAGACCAACAAGATCTCTGCTTAGTTCATCATTTATATATGTGGCCCTGTTGATTGTTTCCCCAAACCCTACCTACATAGGGCATTTGTGATCTGATTGCATAGTTAATCAGTGGAAACAATTAAGAGGTGGGGACTGAAGTGTGACAGTTATGGCAGTTGGGATTTCTGGTTAGTCCCTCATATACATATACAATCCAGTTGAAAACAATGCATACATGACCTAATTGGTTTGTGACTAATCAGATACTAGAAACAGCTAAGGGGCAGGAATATAGGAACTCAGGGAATTTTGTAGAAGGTGTAGAGGTGAGTTAAAACATAAACAATGTATGTATCAAATAGTATCAAATATTGCTATCTAAAAATATCAACTATTGCTATCTAAAAAAACAAAAAAGAAAGGTGGCATGGGGTGCTGTTTAATTAATAAATGAATAACTTTGCAAAGTTCAGTTAACATTTTCTGACAAGGACACAGAATTAAGATTTAAAACATAATTTGATGAAAATAAAAGACAACAGCATCTCCTATCTATGTAAGAGTCCACAATGGCAATGTAAAATCACATCCCAGGGATATTCAAATAGAAAACAAAATCTTAAAAATATATAAATTCCAATGCATCACGGGTAGCTTGCCAGGCTCTGCCGGGCGGGCGCAATACTCTCGGTAGCTTGCTGGGCTCTCCGAGTGGGGCGGAGGAATCGAAAATGGGTTGGCTGCGTGAAAGGCGAACACCTCACCACTGTGTAACAGTAAGTCTCACAATGAGAGACGTTACTGGTGCCCGCTCAAGCAAATCGATGAGCAAAGGGATGACAGTGACAGTGACAGTGATATAAATTCATGTACCACTTGTCTTATTCAACATTTTTGGATCAAACTTTTTAATTTGGTCACTTACTATATTTCAAATACCTTTCTTCTGCCCCTTCACTAATTGCATTTTTTCTACCTCTTTTCCCCCTCATTCTCTCTTATTCCCTTCCTGCCTCAGCCCCCATTCTTATTACCTTTATGAATCTATTCCTTACGGATATTGAGGGAGAAAGTAAGAGTGTGTAGAGGTTCTTTTAGGCCACATAATGAAGGTTCTTTTATTGAAGAATTTTTCCCTAAAATTGTAGGAACGATGAAAATCAGGAAAAAAATGACCTTTTCTGATTTATGCTTTAAAAATTATCACCCATACTATGCAGCTGTTAGAAAAGATGAAGTCATGATCTTTGCGTATAAGTGGATCAACATGGAAAGTATCATGCTAAGTGAAATGAATCAAAAAGAGAGAGACAGACATAGAAAGATTGCACTCATCTGTGGAATATAAGTAACATAATGGGAGACTAGCACCCAAGAATAGTAGAGATAAGTACCAGTAGGTTTGCTCCATGGCTTGAAAGTCAGCCTCACATGCTAGGGGAGAAGGCAGCTCAGATAGAGAAGGGAACACCAGGTAAAGTGTGGTTGGAGGACCCGATTGGGATGGGATATGCGCGCTGAAAGTAGACTATAGATCAAACATGAGTGGCCACTCAACACCTTTATTGCAAACCACAACAGCTAATTAGAGAGAGAAAACAGAAGGGAATGCCTTGCCACAGTGGCAGGGTGGGGTGGGGGGGAGATGGGATTGGGGAGGGTGGGAGGGACACTGGGTTTACGGGTGGTGGAGAATGGGCACTGGTGAAGGGATGGGTTCCAAACTTTGTATGAGGGAAGTATAAGCACAAAAGTGTATAAATCTGTAACTGTACCCTCACGGTGATTCTCTAATTAAAAATAAATAAATTAAAAAAAAAAGAAAAAAAATTATCACCCAAAGAGCCTATGGAGAATGGATCATTTGGAGGAGGGCAAAAGAGAGACTTGCAACAGAGAAACAATACATTTCTATAATATAGTGGTTTTAGGGAGTGATTTGACATTTTGAACTTAGTGGTAGTGGAGATTTTAGAATACGTTTTAATGGTGTCTTTATATAGTAAGAACATTGCACTTACACTGAATGCTCTTTGTGAATGAAATAACTGAAGATTATTCCACCCACTCCTATTTTAGAGCTTCTACTGTAGGAAAAATCATTTAAGAGGCTATTAAAATTATTCAGGCCAGATAGTATAATATCTGGATTTAAAAAATCAGCAGCAAGAACAGGGAGATAGATTGTAGAAAATGGGCGTGGTGATAATTCCAGAACTCTTAGCACCTTTTTGTCCAAACTATTGCACCAATAGATGTGCCATCCTCTCAGATGATCCCTAGTTCCCTCTTAACCTCACTCCCATTAAAACATCTACCTGAGAAAGTTCAACAGTGCAAAGTTATACCCGACGATAGCATCCTGTAACTTTTCCTAGAGCATTTAAAATTGTGGATATGTAACTTAAATTTTGATATCTTTCTCAAGAACCTGAAAGTTATTCCTTTGAGATGTGTGGCATGTGTGTATGTGTATGTGTGTATGTATGTGTGTGATTTGGGGGCCACACCCTTCAGGTGCTCCTCAGGGACTATTTCTGGCTCTGTGCTCAGGTGATCCCTGGTTCAAGGGATCATATGTGGTGGCAAGAATCAATCAATCAATCAAAGTCAGCAGAAGCAGCTGAGTATAAAGAAACTTTCTTATCTCCTGTATTGTCCTTCTGCTTCTTCCTTTGAAATATCACCAGGAAGAATAGTCTCCCAGTCTGTGGAAGATAGATTTGTTTTTTGTTGTTTCAGTGCCATACCCACCTGTGCTCAGTGCCAGCTCCTGGCTCTGCACTCAGATCACTCCTGGCAGATTTGGAGGATCATATGTGGTTACAGGAATGGAACCTGATTGGCCCTGTGCAAAGCAAGCACTTTATCTGCTCTTTAGTCAAGAAGACAGATTTCTGACTCTGATAACTACCAGCTAGCAAATACACTTGGGGCATTACAGCTAATTATATTTCATTTTCCTATTTTCGCTCACATTGAGAACTAGCTCTTCTCCTTTGCCATGAGATATGTTCTTTTGCCAGGACATACCCACCTGTGTTCAAGGCTTACTCCTGGCTCTGTGCTCATGGGTCATTCCTAGAGATTATTGGGTAAGTGGGGGGATTGGAAGATGGGAACATATGCGGTGTTGGGATCAAATCTGGCGACTGTCATATGCAACTATATACTGTAATGACCAATAAGAAGCTATATGTAATGAGAATTATGAAAGTGCATGGAAAATTAAGAAAATGTAATGGGGACTGAAAAGCTGAAACTGATCCTTCTCGTTAAACAAGAGAAGGGGGGAGCATTCCTTTTTATGACTCCAATCAACTGAGTAATTCCAATAAACTGAGATAAAGGTTGACCAGCTCACCAGATGTATGGGAGTGCAGGGGAAACAGCACCTAAAGGCCGCACCAAATGGGCAAGATATACTGAAACTGGTTGGTTTCTCTTTGAACACCTGAAGGCCATACTAAGTGAAAAAGATGCATTTTTTTTGCCAATTACTTCTGTATCTCCTGTTTCACTGATAAGAATGTACATAGTTTGTGGGGTTCTTGGTGGGGGAGCAGGGGCACTGGTGAAGGGATGGGGTTTGATCATTATATGACTGAGACTTAAACCTTAAAGCTTTGTAACTTTTGTCACGGTGATTCAATAAAATTAAATTAAAAAAAATATATAAGCCCAGAACAAAATTACCTCAGGACACCTTCCAATTAAAAATTAATATCGTCAAAAATAAAAAAGAATGTACATAGTTTGTAGCCCACTTTTAGAGGATAAAAGAGGGACCCTCTCAGCAAACGGGACTCCAAGTCTCTTTCTCCTCTGACTTGGGGTCCTCAGCGCTGAGCTTAGGACTCACTATCCTAATAAACTCACTATCCTATTCTGAGCTGTCTCTCTCTCTCTCTTCACTTCAGGCTCAGGCCAGCACAATACTATTTCTCTGTCCTCTTCCCTGCCTTCATTTCCTTCTTTCAGTTACTTATTACACACATATGTGTGCATATATATGCATATATATACTTTTATATACCCATAATATAGGTTACAGAAAGGGGTTGACATGTATCAATTTAGGTTTTCAACCCCTGAGACATTGAACCCCTTCCTGCAACCTATAGTCTGGATATACCTACTAGTATTCCTTCAGTTATCCATTTTGAACTTAACCTTCAGACTGCTTATTATGTTTGAGAGACTATATTTCAGTTTCTTTTAGTTTTAAACAAGGAAGTGGGTCCCAAAATCCTGGATGTGTCCCCCAAATCCTGGATGAATCCTTGATTCCGACAACAACGACTTTGATTGTTAAATTACTAAGTGACTTGAAAAAAAACTTGTAATAACGTTCATGTATCAATTTAGCGAATCACAAACTCACAGAGATGAATAAAATAAAATAAAATCAAAGAGAAAGACAGAACGAAGCTCGGTTTCCCTTACAAGAAAGCTGTTCAGGGTGAAATGGAAGTAAAAGACTTTCCTTGAAGCACTGAAATCATAACCGTCTTGATTCTCCAAGGCGGGCTTTGGAGGGCGGCCCGCCTTCAATGCAAAAGTTTCCTCCGGGTGGGACTTGCACATTTGTGGGCGTGAACCACGTCATGACTCTAGGCGGTCTTTCTCAGCTCAGTCTCTCTGGTTCACCGTCCCCGTCCGCCCGCCCCTCGGGTAGCTGCAGTCACATGACAGATTTTACCGCTGGTGCCCACGTGATCGTGGCCTGCAGCAGAGTGGCCGTGGTTAGTTAGGCACCTTGCTTTGGGAGGGCGTGTGGACACACCCTATCCGCCACAGCGTGGGCTCATTGGGGTGTGCAGGCTCGGGCACAAGGAGTAGTGAGGCACTCGTCACCCCGTGCTTCCCGCGTGGGTCAGCTCTGGCAGCTCCGCCGCTCCTGCGTTTTTCTCGCGAGTGAAGTGCCCTTTGGGGTTCGAAACCTGGGAGGGCCACTGCCGAGACGAATTCCCTCCTCCCCGCTTTCGCTCTCAGCCTCCATCTTCCCTTTGCACCACAGAGTCACTCAGCCTTTGAGTGCGCCAGCTCATTCGTGCCTTGAGGCCGAGTTCCCGGGAGGTAAAGGTAACTGTGGGCAGAGCAGCGCCCCCCAGTGGCCAGAGCGGAGGCGAGGCAAGATAGAAACGGATAGGCGTCCGAGTGGGTGAGCAGGGGGAGGCGGGGGGGGGGGGGGAGCAGGAAGAGTACTGCGGATTTAGGAGGGGCCGAAAGAACTTGTTGCACAATGGAAGAATCTGATTCTGAGAAAAAGATGGAGAAAGAGAATATGGGGCCAAGAATGGATCCTCTCGTAGGGGAGCCGGAAGGATCGCTTGGGTGGGTGAAGGGTATTATGTTAAGCCTGGAGGGGGAGGGGGAGCTTTCCACATAGAATATTGTGAATTAGAACACCCCACCCGTAGAAATTGCTCCAGTTTCCCAGTGAGGTTCAAGGGTATTATGATTTGGGCGGTAGGATAAGCAGGGACGCGGACCAGCTGGCAGAAACAATCCTTGGTAGGAGATTTGTGATGAGGGGTGTTCTAATTGAGGAGGCAGTTGTGAGTTGCCTTGAATGGACAGTAAAGGAGATTTGACACTATCATGCTGAGTATTGGTGAGGAAGAGGGCTGGATTTGAAGTGAAAATAAGTCATTTGCGAGTACTTTCTGTGCCAGTGTGTACCCGAATTTAAGATTTTTTTTTTTTTTTGCTTTTTGGGTGACACCCGGCGATGCACAGGGATCACTCCTGGCTCTACATTCAGGAATCACCCCTGGTGGTGGTGTTCAGGGAACCATATAGGATGCTGGGAATCGAACCAGGGTCGGCTGCATGCAAGGCAAAGGCCCTACCCGCTGTGCTACTGCTCCAGCGCACTCCACACCACCCCACCCCGAATTTAAGATTTTTAAATATACTTTGTGCCTGTGATGAGTGAAATGACTTGAAAGGACAATTGGAAGACTGAAGCTATTTTTAAAATAGGCTGATATAAAGTACATTTTAAATGACAGTATTTGATTTATTAAAATACTTCTCTTTTACTCATAAATTTTTAAAATAATGAAAATTGAATTTTGTAATTGAATGGGTCTTTTATGTTCCTAAATAAATTTTTGTAGGGCTTTCACATAATTAAAAAATAGGCAACTGCAACCCAATTGTATAATTTAGGAAAATGTAGACTAATCTGGGTACAACACAGCTGTATTTGGCTTTTATGTTAAATATGCTTTTTTGCACTTCTATATATCTTCATATATATGTGGATTTTTTTTCTTTATTTCAATTTCTAAAACAGTCCAATCATGAAAACTGTCTTCTGATTTATATCTGCAGATGGGTGCTACCAAACACAGCTATGAAGAAAAAGGTAAGAATTGTTAGTCCAAACAAAAACATAAAGGTAAAGGTATGTATTTACTTTCAATATGTTTATTGTTTTCATATGTATCATCTTCCCAGGACAGAAAACTAAATGTTCTGTCTGACTCTTTGTATCCTTAGTTTCTATTAGATTTATTTTTCTGGAATATAAGCCTAACCAGATATTTCACATGTTTAAAAATATTCACAACGTGGACCAGAGTGATACTGCATTAGGTAGAACACTTTCCTTTCATGTGACCACCTTGGAATAGGTCCTCGGCACCCAATGTGGGTCCCAAATCTCACCAGGAGTAAACCTTGAGTACCAACAGTAACACAGACACACAGACACACACGAAATCCCTATTCACAACCTCCCAAATAATAGAATCCAAACGACTTCATTCCATAGTATGCCCTTTAAAAATCTATTCTTAACTAAAACATCCGCCATACCTGTGCATCCTAAGGTAGCTGTGAAAATGCTTATTTTCAGATTTACAAATTAATTTTATTTTATGCAAGCTATATACACATATAGCTATATACACAGTTTTATACAAGCTATATACACATATAGCTATATACACACATATATGATTCTCTTCTTACATATTTATGTTGAACACAAAACTCAATTCTTCCTTCAATGTGTGTTTTATGAGTTAAAACTTTTAGTAGGTGTGTGCTCTTATGGGATTACTCTCCGCTATGGGAGGCTACATCAATAAGAAACAGCTCTGGAGAGAATTTCAGGAATCTTTAGGACTTCAGTTTCTTCATTTGTAAAATAGTGATATTACTTATCTAAGAAAGTTTTTGGGGGCCGGAGCGATAGCACAGAGGGTAGGGCGTTTGCCTTGCACGCGGCTGACCCGGGTTCGATCCCCGGCATCCCATATGGTCACCCAAGCACTGCCAGGGGTAATTCCTGAGTGCAAAGCCAGGAGTAACCCCTGAGCATTGCTGGGTGTGACCCAAAAAGAAAAAAAAAGAAAGTTTTTGGAGTTTGTATGAACAAATGCATGTAGAATAAGAACACTTATATTAGGATATGATAAAGTTGGCTTTAATAAGCCCTTTATAATTAATTGAGGTAAGATTTTGTAAAAAAAAGTCCAATGTTACCTAACAACCTAGTTCACTAAAGAAATTCTCTTGATGAGCCCTCTAAAGTTGCAATCAATAAGGATGCCTTAAATTATTGAAAAATCCCTAATGAGGGACAGGAGCAATGGCACAGTGGGTAGGGCTTTTGCTTGCATGCAGCCGACCCGAGTTCGATTCCCAGCATCCCTGAGCCCGTTAGGAGTAATTCCTGAGTGCATGAGCAGGAGTAACTCCTGTGCATCACCGGGTGTGACCCAAAAAAAGCCCCCCTCCCTAAAAAAAGAAAAATTCCTAATGATTTAGACTGGTCCACCAGTAACATTTTCCTAACAAGATAAAGTTATATAGCCAGATAGCAAGATTAAATTTTGCCTGAGTGTAATGCATTTCCATTAATAACCCCTTATATATGAAACTAAATTTTTTTTTTAGGCAGGAGCGATAGCACAGTGGGTAGGGCATTTGCCTTGCACACAGCTGACCTCGGTTTAATTCCTCTGTCCTGCTCAAGCTGCGGCATGGCAAAGCCTGGCAAGCTACCGTGGTGTATTCAATATGCCAAAAAAACAGTAACAAGTCTCACAATGGAGATGTTACTGGTGCCCGCTCGAGCAAATCGATGAGCAACGGGATGACAGTGACAGTGAAATTTTTTTATAAAATATCTTAGGATTTTGATAGAATACATAACCATTTATTTGAAAAAATGTGGCAATTAGAATTACAGTTCATGTCTTCCAGCTTTCTTCCTACTGCAAGAATCAAATCATCTTTTATTTTTTCTCTCTATTATATGCTAATATTGAGAGCTAGAGAAGATAGTACAGCGAGTTAGGCATTTGCCTCGCATGTGACTGACCCAGGTTTGAAACATGGCACCACATATGGAACCCTGAGCGCTGCCAGGAGTGATTCCTGACCATAGAGTAAGCCTTGAGTACTAGAGGGTGTGGCCCCAAAAAAACCAAAAAAAATGTTGACATTGACAAGAAAGCTGTTCTTTGTAAAACTACTCTTCACTGGACAATTTTCTCTGTTAAAATGCTTATCTTTCAATATCTGTTTAGGCAGTTTGTTGATTTTTTGTGGACATATTTTGAGTATCTGTTATATGCTAGGCACTTGAGCTACAAAGGCAACTCTCCCTGCTGTTGATGAGTTCAGAATCCTGTGAAAGACAGGTTAAAGATAGTTGGATAATTATAGTGGTCTTTGCAGTAGAATAAAAGTGCCACAGAGGATAACATCTATGATAATCTAGGGCCATGGAGCCAGAGAAGTTTCTTAAAATGATTACTGAACCAAGTTTTGAAGGATTAGAGGAGCTTAGCTGAAGAGAAAAAAGGAAATGAAATGTTAACTGGCAAAATGTACAGCATGAAACAAACACATAGTGGAGGATTTCCTGTAGATATGAGAGCTATCACTTATACTATAAGAAATTCAGTTTAATATGGCTAAGCTCTTAAGAGGTTTCAATCCAATATTTAGTTTTTGAATCTCCATGCTGTTTTCCATAGTGACTGAACCTGACAGCATTCCCACCACCAGTGAATGATGAGTTTCTTTTTTTACTATAACCTGCCAAGCACTGTTTCCAGTTTTTTTGATATATGTCATTTCCATTACTGTGAGGTGGTAACTAATTGTGATTTGCATTTCCATGATAATAAGTGATGATGAATACTTTTTCCTCTCCTTTTTAGCCATCTTCCTGGAAATGCATGTTCATTTTCTGTTCCCATTTTTTATGGAGTTTCTTTGCTGCTTAGTTTTGTGAGTGCTTTATCTATTTTGGTAATTAGTCCTTTATCTGAGGTATTGTGTGCAAATATCTTCTCCCACTTGGCAGGGTTTCCTTTTATTTTAGCGAAGGTCTCTTTTGATGTGTAGAAACTCTTTAATTTCAGGTAGGCCCATTTATTTTTAATTTTATTTTGTTTGCCAATGGAATGGAATGAAGATGCCTTGAGTTCCAGGACCTGGAGAACTTTCTGTATTTTCCACAATGTATTTTAAGGATTCTAGTCTAATCTTGAGGCCTTTAATCCACTTTGAACTAACTTTTATGTATGGTACAATGCTTGAATCCAGTTACATTTTTTTACTTGTGGTTATCAACTGTACTTCTTGGAACCTACCCCCAAAACACAAAATTACTTATCACAAAGCATATATTCACAATTATGTGAATCATGGTGTTTCGATAGTCAGGATCTAAAAACAACCTAAATGTCCAATAACTGATTAATGGATAAAGAAGAAATGATGTATATACACAATGGAATACTTTATAGCCAAGAGAAAAATAAAATGGAGTTTGCTGCAACTTGGATGTCAGTGGAGGTATCATGCTGAGTGAATAAGCCAAGGGAGGACAGAAGTGGATGATTTCAGTCACCATTAGCATTTAGGAAAACATACAAGGATCTAGAAAATATCAACTGATAGCAAACATTGGTTACTAGAGTACACACTCTTTGTCCCAGATTAGGGGGCCTTGGTAGAGGTGACTCTAAAGCATGTCAGGGTGGGGATCTTGGTCACTTTGATGGTGGTGAGGTAACAGACCAAGATCATAAATGTCAATACTATTATCAACACATAACCTGAACTGTAATAAAAGTTTTCAAAGTTTCATGTCTGGAAAATCAAAAGATGAGGATAGAGCAGTAGGTAAGTCAGATTAGGTAGTACTTATGTATAATTTTAGGGCTTCTTCCTGAAGATCATGAATGCTTTTGAAAAGGAAAAGGAGAGATAGGGTAATTAATGGAACAAAGTCTTGGAGGTAAGTAGAAGGGAGAACAAGGACAGATCTGGGAATATTGACCTTGAGTAGGAGGAAGAAAGTTCAGTTATACTGAAATGTGCTGGATAGTTTAATGCATAAAACATTGGATTATGAGATTAAGGTTTCATTTTCCTCTCAAATTGCTATTTCTCTAACACAGTTCTGAACTATGAATATATTAGGTAGTATATAGTAAAAACATAACAAATTTGCTGCATTACTATTGCCAAAAACTGAGTGATCCATATCAGATAACTACCTCACCCCTGGGTACCCCTCCTAAGTATCTCTGCAATTGCTGTTAGTTGGGGAACCAGGTTACAAGTATCCACACCAGGTTGGTGGTCCTATTATTGAGTAAAACATCAAGTACAGGAAAAAATAGATTCTTTTAGACTTGATTTGCTAACTCCTTTCCTTTCTTTTCCCCATTTTATCTGTAGGTACTACTGATGGGCAAAAGTGGATCTGGTAAGACCAGCATGAGGTCTATTATCTTTGCAAACTATATTGCCAGAGACACACATCGACTTGGTGCTACAAGTAAGATGTTTTACCTTATTGTAATCAGGTGATCTTAACCGTTATAATTTGCATAATATACTTAATTGCAGTAAATTAGTAATTCTGATGTTAAAATTTTATTCTGAAGCTTGTTTCCCTCCTTTTCAATTTTAACCAAGGGTGTAACTAATCGTTATTGCTATCTATCCTTCACTTGGAGAGGTTCTTTCCTTTCTTGGTTACTTACCAAATGGAATGCATTTATCTAGCCTTATGTTCTTCATGGTCTTTCACAAGAAAGCACTTTTATATTATTTTATATTTATTTTTGGTATTATACAAAGGACATTTATGTTGATATTATATAAAGGAAAACTAATTGATGTGCATTAACAAGCATGACAAGTAAAATCACCTAAGAGTTTTTAAAAAACAGTCCTAGTCTTCATTAAAAATAAATTGATGGCTCTATGGAAGGGAGATGAACCTGATTCATACTCTGTTGTTTCTATTTTTAAATCCAAATAGATGTTTTCACTGGGGTTCAGCTCTGACTACTTGAGAAATGTTTCTCCTCTCTTTATGGTTTGAATGATAAATTTGGCTTCTTGGTATAGGGTAACTGGGCTGCCATGGCTGCCTGTTTATTGGGTCTTTGCTCCTAAGAGACATATTTAGCTTTTCAAGAACAACAAATGCTTTTAAAAAAACATTTTATGTTTCAGACCCTAAGATGAAAAGGAGAAGAAAGGTGGATGAAGTGTAAAATAGATTCAGATAACTGTGAAAAAAGTAATGGTTTTCTATGTATCTAACAAAGCCGTTAGAATAATTAATCCATTTCCCTTTATTTCTTTTGACTTGTTTCTTTTCTTAAGCCTTTATAGATATTTGACAAATATTAAAGCCTCAACCTATCCTAAAATCCCCACCTCCCAAATCTTACCTTTCCCAAGTTAACCATTTTCCTCTATCTAGTCCTCATTTAATATCATCATGAAGCATTTTAAGGACTTAGATTGTGCATATCTATATTTTTCTTAAAGTGCCTGATCAGGATGGAGCAACATTATTGCATCTTTTACTTTGGGCATCCAATTGCTGTTAGCAAAGTCTCACCCTACTTTCATGAATTATACAGTCATACTAAAAATTCCCACTTTTTCCATGTATATTATTTAAGCACATACAGTCTGGAGCTGAGGATATTGCTCAAAGACCCAATTTTGATTTTTATTAACCCAAACTCTGACATATGTAGCTCTGATGGCTCTTAGAACATCATCAGGTATGACCCTGGTGGTCACTGATCCTTGGCCCTGGAGGTCCCCATCATAAGGTCCTGAGCACTGCAGCTTCAAGCCAAATACTGAACCATAATTCCTGTACCACTAGGATGAGTATCACAGGGGATATCTTAATTTTTAAAAATCTTGTGTAGCTAATATTTTGAAGAAAATAATAAATGTTTAGCTCTAATAAATTATTTAACTTCGTTTTAGCTCTCATTTGTTCCTATACCCAGTGTGTGATAACTGTGAAGTCCAGGATTAAGTCAACATCTTGGGAACCTCAGTTTTCTTCTCTGACAAACAGGATTAAATTCTGTTTTCATTTTAGCTACTTATTATCTCATCTGGACTGGAGCGATAACACAGCGGGTAGGGCATTTGCCTTGCACATGGCTGACCTGGATTCGATTCCTCTGTCCCTCTCGGAGAGCCTGGAAAGCTACCAAGAGTATCCTGCCCACACGGCAGAGCCTGGCAAGCTCCCCGTGGCGTATTTGATATGCCAAAAACAGTAACAGCAAGTCTCAAAATGGAGACGTTACTGGTGCCTGCTTGAGTAAATTGATGAACAATGGGACAACAGTGCTACAGTGCTATCTCATCTGAGAGTGTAGCTCACCTTCCCCACTTTATGCAGTTTGTGTATTTGATAAGTTTTCATCTAGATTTTATCTAAGCCATTGATCAAAAATCTTGGTCCAGACAGGGCCCTATAGACTACCATGCTTCCTTCATAGAAAGCACCTGCCAAATTTTTCCCTTCTTGATTTGCTAGATTTCACTTCTTTCAGTTGTTTTAAGTATATTTCTGGACCTAAATTATCATGTTTTCAGTAGATTAAAGGAAGCCAATATTTTTAAAGTTACCTATTTAGTCCTCATTCTACTGTAATTTTAATAATAGATGAAGAAAATATGACCTATTAAATTTAGCCTTTTCGAGTACTAAGTATTTGAATGGGCATGTCAATCCATGCTCCTACTCTATTCAATATGCTATATGCTATAGCCATAGTTCTTGGAAGAGTTTTGCTCTTTGTGTTTTTTCTTTTGAATATTTTATTAAAGCAGTTTCAATAAAATGTCCAGTAAGCACTTCTGTTTTTAGATAATCAACAGAGTCAAGATACCTAAATATGGTAAATAGCTTTGCAATCCAAATTTCAGATCTGTTCAAACTTATCTGTCACTGTCACTGTCATCCTGTTGCTCATTGATTTGTTCAAGCGGGCAGCAGTAACATCTCTCATTGTGAGATTTATTGTTACTGTTTTTGGCATATCCAATACGCATGGGTAGCTTGCCAGGCTCTGCCGTGCGGGCGCGATACTCTCGGTAGCTTACCAGGCTCTCCGA
The DNA here is from genome assembly GCF_027595985.1 of Sorex araneus. Classification (NCBI taxonomy): domain Eukaryota; kingdom Metazoa; phylum Chordata; class Mammalia; order Eulipotyphla; family Soricidae; genus Sorex; species Sorex araneus. The sequence goes on along the minus strand of NC_073313.1, from coordinate 150,248,134 downwards.
GAGGGGCGCAGGAATCAAACTTGGGTTGGCCGCGTGAAAGGCAAACGCCCTACAGCTGTGCTATTGCTCCAGCCCAAGCTTATCAGTACAAATAGTTTTGATTGGTATGTCCTAGCAGCATCATTTAAAATTTTCAGGAAAACAGAGTGAAGCAAATTGTATGAACCCTATATATTAAAGCAGTATAATTATTCAATCAGTGATTATCTGGAGGTTTTTATGTGCCTGGCACTATGAATGAGTCAGGACTCTTGCCATTAAGGATAACTCAAATAGGCTCTTATGTGTTAGCAATCACTGTATTTCTTTAAAGGTAGTAAAAGTATACCAAAAAATATTGTGCTGGTCTCAATGCTTTTGTGCATTAATAGCTAGGTTGATATTGCTGAAGGAATGTATGGGTTCTATTGCTAAAATTGTAGACTGAAGATACATATAGTGCATTCATTTTTTACTTGCTATTCTTTTGAATGCAGTTACTGATTTTCCTAAAAATAGTAAAGGTATGGTTTAATTATTATATTATCTTTGTTTTTATAATTTTTCAGTACTGAAAAAATATAGTTTTATTTTATTAAACTTAGAGCCTATTGTGTTTTGAAATTTAGAGTAAGGATTCAAATTGATGGTATTAATAAGTTAATAGAGGACTGCTAAGCAAATTTGTCGACAAAATACATATTTAGTCATAACCACTGTTGATGGCTCTAAGATTTCCCACTTTCTAAAAATTCTCTGTTCTCTTGGATTTTATTTAATGCTCTATTATCTGTTTTTCTTCTTTTGTTTTTAACTACTTTTCCTCTTTTCTTTTAAAGAAAGAATAATGTATGTGAATCCCCAAAGTTCTTGCTTGTTTTCAGTTACTAATATGACAGCAGGTCAGGAAGACTAATTGAAGGAGGTAGAAAGTGGGAGTTGGATCATAAGGTTTGTTATAAGTCAAGTCAGCTAGTTTGAATTGAGGGTAGAGGGCAGCCCTTAAAGAAAATAAGTAACATGAATAGACTTTATTGTTTTCAATTTCCAGTTTCAATTTATAAAAACAATGTTTTTATTTAATGTTTATGCAAAATCCAAACACGTATGGAAAGTCTCCTTCTTTCCTCAGTCTCAGACTTACTTCTTGGAATAAGTTGATTGCCATTAGTATTTTTAGGTTATCCTCCTAACCATTTTTCTGGGATAAGCAAACATACAGGCACAGAGACATATGTTTCTTCTTAACAAAGAATGGAATATATATCTACATTTTGGAGAAATCACTGTATCTCTAATATGGAAGGTAGACTGGAAAGCAAAGAATGAAAACGGGTTGACAAATTTTGGAGAAGTCAAAACATAAATTACAAATTTGCTAATTTTATCAAATGAGTATTAGACAAAGTGTGGAGATTGCTTTAGCAGAGCAGGCAAAATGTAATGGGGGCTTAACTTGGGATTGGTCATAGTAGGTATAGTGAGAAGTAAATGAATTTGGGATATATTTAAAAGATAAAGATAGCTGATAGATTTGGGAAGAGTGGTGGGAACAAATTTGGATAAAGGATAAAAGTAAAAGTTTGGCTTAGACAATTGGTTAAATTTACAGAAAGAGAAATTTGGAAGATGATTAGATTTTGTGGCAAGAATGGGGTGATAACAAATTATATTTAGATATATTAAGTTTGGGATATTTGTAGTTTATTTAAGTGAAGATGCCCACATGTAATTAAAAAAGGAGTTGATTCTGTTTTGAGTAAATAATTATGGAATATCAGTGTCTAACAAATAAATAAAAGAATATGAATATAGGGCCGGAGCGATAATACAGCGGGTAGGGCATTTGCCTTGCACGCGGCCGACCCAGGTTCGATCCCCGGCACCCCATATGGTCCCCCAAGCACTGCCAGGAGCAATTCCTGAGTGCAAAGCCAGGAGTAACCCTTGAGCATCGCTGGGTGTGACCCAAAAAGCAAAAAAAAAGAATATGAATATATTAAATTGCCTGGGAGAATAATGCATAGAGAAAAGAGTAGATTGTCAGTGATAGTATCCTGAAGAACTCTCAACAATGAAGGGACAGAAATAAGAATAAGAGACTAAAGATAAATTAACTAGGTATGTCAGCAGAGGGCAAGAGAAGAGAATTTTGGGGGAAGAGAGTACTCAACAGTGTGGTTTTGCAGAAAGGTCACTTGATAACAATTCTTACGATATGGAAATAGAGATCAGATTTCTATTCCATGTACTCCATATCTAAGCAGTCACTGAATCCTGTCACTTCTTTTATGATTGTCTTTCCCTTTCTCAGTAGCACTTCTTTTCATTTTTTTTTAGTACTAGACCGTTTACATAGTCTTCAAATTAATAGCTGTTTGAGCACCTACTCTCTCGTAGACTCTGTTGGAAATACAAAGACATGTAAGATATGATTCCTTTTCCAAGGAGGGGGAATTAAAGGGGTGAAGGGAAGTAGTTTGAGCACCTACTATGTGCCAGGCACTTATGAGTGATACGTCATTTAATACTTATTAGTACCGTGTCCCCTGCATATCTATTTTTAGCATAAAAGGAAACTAATTCAAATGCTGTATGTCTTACCCAAGGTCACACAGAAATACAAAACTGACATTTGAACTAAAAATTGTTTGGCTCCAGTATCTATATTTTTACAAGGTTTTGCTTCTGATTAACTAGTTTATGAACAGATTAAGATTGCACATATGTTATATAATAAATGGCTTTAGAAACAGTTTTGAGACACTCATAGCAGAAACACAACTGTGTAACTGATAACCATAAAAATGATAAAGACGGCAATTGCTAAGCTTTGAGAAATTTCCAGGATAAGAATTTCCATTACACACCTTATGATTTCTAATGCCTGGCAGACAGTAGATGCTTAATAAATGTTTGAATGGATTCAGAGCGTATGATGATTGTAAGTGGGGGGGGGGGTGGCTACATAGGGCTTTTAGAAGAGGTGGGGTTTAAGCTGGGCTTTAAAAGATGAATCTAACTTTGGACAAAATGGGGTAATTTCTCAGTAGGCAAAATATAGGGTAAGAAGGAATGTGAGGCAGAGGTCGCAAACAGGCGTCTTTATTCTGTATAAGGACGATGTTGTTTTGTTTGGCCTATACAGTGCTTTAGAAAAATTATACCTATTTATCAATACATAAATGAGAACTCTGGATTTTCAACTATTCATTAACAAATTAAGGATCTAGATGTCTTAGTCAATGTTCTTAAATGGCAAATGAGCTAGAGCTGAGTAATTGCTACTCACCCCGTTGTCCCCTTGGGGGATGACTCTTCATTCATGATCAGTTTTGCTCATATACATTTACTAGCCTGGCTCCTCTTAGCAAGTTTGCGACCCCTGGTGTAAGAAGTTATGTTGGGAGGATAGTAGGGTTTGGGAGGACAATGAATAAACTTAGGATGCAGTATGACGTCGTTTCCAAGTTTTATTAACGTGGCATATTGGGGGGTTGTGAACACAGTTTGGAAGCTAAATTGTGAAGGACCTTGAATGTTACCTTTTAGGCATAGAGAAGTTTTTGAAAGTTTTTCAAATGGGGAGTGATATGTTCAAAGTAGTGTTAAGAAGATGAAACCAGCAGTAGTCTATGGAATGAAATAAAGTGTGTAATGTTTCCTGGTAGAGAAAATTATGAAACTATTGTAGTTGTGTAGACTTTAGAAGATGAAGACCTTTTTTAATGTTAGTGGCAGACTGTAAGTAGTGGAATTCAGAGTTATTATAAAATAATAGCAATGAATTGAATACAGACCGAGGAGTTAAATGACCCCTCTCCCAACAAATGGTAAAATTGATAGGATAATTAATTGAAATAATGAAATCACTGCAGGGAGTGAGTTTGGTTATATTTTGTTTTTGTCTTAAATTCATCTTAATGTGTGTGAAGGGTGTTGACAGAGAAATGTGGGTCAGGAAATGATGTTAAGTAGTGTGTCTTTTGTAGGATGAAATTTGAACATTTTATGATCGGAGATTCTTTCTGCTTAACGTACTAAATAACTAGAGGATGGAGCAATAGTACAGAGGGTAGGGCATTTGCTTTGCACATGGCCAACCGAGGGTAGGTCCTCGGCATCCCATATGGTGCCCTGAGTGCCGCCAGGAAGTACTCAGCCTTAGTGTAGAGCCAGGAGTATCCTCTGAACATCGCTGGGTGTTGACCCAAAAAGCAAAAATAGCACTAAATAACTAAAAAGTGAAATGACCTTTTGATTAGTTACAAACCAATTCTGTACTTCAGGATAGTTTAGGTATATTCCATGCCACTAAGCCACACTACTTAACTGAAAAATCACCTTCTTCCTGTGGCTTTGAGCATTTCACTCCACTTTGGTCCTTCTGAGTTCAACGGGTTAATGTTTGCTGATTCTGAATTTCATCTTACATGCTACAACTATTAGATTTGTCATATTTGCCTTCCAGTTGACGTAGAACATTCTCATGTTCGATTTCTGGGTAATCTGGTATTGAACCTGTGGGACTGTGGTGGGTAAGTACTATCAGCTACCTTGTTTGTGAGGCCAGTGGCAATAATTCTTGCACCTAGAGAATCAGTATTAATAATAAATCTACAGTAATTACTATTTTAATAGATATATTGGACACAAGTTACTTAAAAATTGGCACTTGATTAAATAAAGACCTGTGACTTTTTGTAATTGTGAAGTACCCATTATATATTAAACAGCACTAACACAATTTGTATTTAGGCATCTATAATATAGGATATGAATCCCTTTTTTGCAGGTGAAGAAATTGGTTTTCGATTTCAGAAGACTTAATATCAGTGCTGATCTCTTAGCTACCACACCCTATTACTTCACTCTTCATCATTTCAATGATTATTTCCAGGCAACTGAACACTGTAGATCAAATATGATCACTTATTTTGTTGCTGAATTATCCACTGTTGCCAGAGTAGGAGACAGTTTTTCCTTTCATGGCCAAAACAATTCCATCTGCAATTTATGTATGATTACAAATGCATACACTGTGCTTCTTTTCAGTTAATCTTTCTACCCTATTTGCAGCTCTGAGAAGCAGAAGTGTGTAAGATAGTGTGATTAAGAGAGTAGATTCTGGAGACTGGGGTTTGTATATCAGCTTTCTTAGCTGTGTTGTCTTTATAGATCATTAACTTCTCTGAGCTACTGTTTCTTCATCTGCAAAATAGAAATGATGATACCAATTTACAGGTTTGTTTTGATAAATTAAGATAATACGTACAAAGAGCATAGCAGAGTCCCTCACAAACATCATTATTAGGATAGTGTTTCCTAGCTCTTAGTATAGAACTAGCAATAGAGTAGAGGTATCCAATGGGTATTTTCTGAAAGAATAACCAAATAGCCAAATGTTATGTAAGAAAATGACTTCTAACAGATGAATCTCTTAGCACTCCAGCAGTTCTTTCTATAGAAATTCTTGCTTATTTATTGTTGCCTCCAATTCTGTTATCTGTATCTAGACTATAGTTCTAGTCCCTTGTACTTAGTTACTAAGATCTCATTTTCTTTTCAAATAAAATTTTTAGATAGGCACCATTATTTGCAGTTGTGTCCACAAATAGCTGAGTTGTAGTGAGATTTTAACTATCCCAATACTACACAACTAATTAATAGCAAAGACTGAACTGGAAGCTGGGTTTGTGTTGTCTTTGCCAACAACAAAATTATGCAGCACACTGCATAAGGGCAAAGAGCAGCAAGAGTCATTTCATATAGAACATTTCATTGGTTTTCATTCAACAAAATGCTTAACTGTATGCTCAGCTGTATGTATCCTTGTGATAAAAGCTGTGAAACTGGTCAATAGTAACAGACATAGTTCTTATTTTCTATGGAGCTTGTTGTCTAGGGAAGTAAATTCCATCAATTAAAAACTTACATAAGGGGCTGGAGCAATAGCACAGCGGGTAAGGTGTTTGCCTTGCACACAGCCAACACGGGTTCAAATCCCAGCATCTCATATAGTCCCCTGAGCACCACCAGGAGTAATTCCTGAGTGCAGAGCCAGGAGTAACCCCTGTGCATTGCTGGGGTTAGTAAGTAAGCAGTGTAATGGTATAAAAGCTTATGTTGACTGGATTTACATAAGTCAGAGGGGTCAAGGGTGATTTCTGTGGGATGTGTGAATTATACTGAAATATGAAAAGACAAGTAGGAGTTAATTTGATGTAGATATCGGAAAATAGCTTATGAAAAAGACCAAATAAAGGAAACATAAAGGCCTCCGAGTGCATAGATAACAAGTGACCAACCATTGGGAAATGTGTTTGAAACGCTAAGGAGAGGGGCAAGTTATGGCTCAAAAAGTAAGTTGAGATCAGATCCATTTGATATTTGCCTTTTAATTTATAACTATATTTACACTAAGGTAAATGATAGCTTCATATTTTAAGGCTAAGTACTATACTTGCATAATGAATACTGATATTTCTTTTGTTTATGATAAAAATGACTTGAATTACTTAGTATGTTAGGAACAACAAATTAATTTTGTATTGAGGAATTTTATTATCTTCAGCAATTAAAAGAAGGCATGCAGAAATGCAAAGCTTGATTTCCTAACAAATTAAAACTCCAGTAAATAATTTTCTCATGCTGAAATGTAAGTTGAATGTTGTCGGACCTGAAGGTAATTATACTTCTAATGTGAGTTAAATATGTTAAATTACTTTAATAATATGGAAAGGTTTTAACACTACATTAGGAGAGAGAAAAGCTTACAGGAAACATGTTTTGGGTGAGGCAAATGATCTGTTACTGGTTCAAGTGTAGCAATGAGCACAAATTTTAAAAATTGTACATGTCACTTAAAATCTCTTGATATATCTGTTGAGAAAAACATGCACAATTAAAAGATTATATGAAGGTAAATAAAAACTCTTGACTATGTGTATGATAGTTAAAAATTTAAGATTTGAATGATCATGTACAAATAATAAGGCCTTGAGATTATCCTATTAACCCAACATAAATAGATCTTAACTAGGTGTGACTAATTTGAGGACTGACTGCCTAGATTTTTTCTATTAGACAGGACACCTTCATGGAAAATTATTTTACTAGCCAGCGAGACAACATCTTTCGAAATGTGGAAGTTCTGATTTATGTCTTTGATGTGGAGAGCCATGAACTGGAAAAAGACATGCACTATTACCAGTCATGCCTGGAAGCCATTCTGCAAAACTCTCCAGATGCCAAAATCTTTTGCTTGGTGCACAAAATGGATCTAGTACAGGAGGATCAAAGGGACCTGGTAAGACAGAAAGGGAGTTACACAAAATGTTGATGTGCTTTGTAAACTTTTAGAGGCAGAGGTAAATTTGTACCTTTTTTAAAGGAATAAAAACCTTTCAGCACATATTTTCAAGCAAAGTTCTGTTACTTTTGATTATAAAACTTAATTTTGTCTGTCATAAAATTTGTTGACATATATCCTGAGGTTTTCCTTAAAGCCTTTACTTGAAATGTGACATTTCAATGAAAAATCATGATATTTTATTAAATAATAAATGTCCATTTGCATTATTTTTTACATATTATATGTGATTTTATTTTTATTTTTTATTAATTTATTATTTTATTGAATCACCATGTGGAAAGTTACAAAGCTTTCAGGTTTAAGTCTCAGTTATACAATGCTCGAACACCTATCCCTTCACCAGTGCACATATTCCACCACCAAGAATCACAGTATACCTCCCCCCCTCCCCCCACTTCCCCAGCCCCCCACCCCCATGTGTAACTGGTAAATTTCACTTTACTTTCACTTTACTTTGATTACATTCAATATTTCAACAAAAAACTCAATATTATTAATTTGGAGTTTCTCCTCCCTAAAGTCGATCTGCTGAAAAGAAAGCATTTGATAATTTGTTTTCCATTGCCGAGAATGAAGAGATATGAAGTTGAGAGGCTGCACTAGCAGCCGCACGGTTTTGGATTTCTGTATTTTAGTATTTTAGTAACTAATTCCAGAGAAATATCTGTCAGAAATTGCAACATTGTAAGCTTGCACCTCTCAGCTACTTTATATTCCACATATGAGTGCAATCTTTCTATGTCTCTCTCTTTCTTTCTGACTCATTTCACTCAGCATGATACTTTCCATGTTGATCCACTTATATGCAAATTTCATGACTTCATGTTTCCTGACAGCTACGTAGTATTCCATTGTGTAGATATACCAGACTTTCTTTATTTTTTTTTTAATTTTATCACCATGTGGAAAGTTACAAAGTTCTCAGGTTTATGTCTCAGTTATTCCGTATTCAAACACCATCCCTTCACCAGTGCCCATATTCCACCACCAAAATCCCCGGTATACCCCTCGCCCCCCACCCCACTGTATAACTGATGAATTTCACTTCATTTTCTCTTCACCTTGATTACGTTTCATATTTCAACACAAAACTCACTATTGTTGTGGGAGTTATACCCCCAAACAAGATAGCCCTACTAAGGAAGCATTTGATAATAGTTTTCCATTAAAAGATTGTATGTTTTCAGGTTTTAGAAAAGGTCGAGCGGCCGCGTTAGCGGCAGCGCTGTTCGGATATATCCCAGTCCCGAATCCCGGAGCCGTGTTAGTTGCTGCTCACTGTCGCCAGGGCTCCATCTGGAGAAGGTGTGCTGGCTGCACCTCCTCCGTCCGGCTCCCCGGTGTTGTTGGCCCCAATTCGGGTCTGGAGCATTTTCCGGGCCTCATTGCTCACCAGAATGCCTGGCCACTTCTCTGTTGAATGTGGCAAGATCTATACCAGACTTTCTTTAGCCAGTTATCTGTTTTTGGGCACTCTGGTTTTTTCCAGATTGTGGCTATTGTAAACAGTGCGGCATTTGCCATCATTTTGCTTGTAAACATTTTTATGGTTATGTTTGCTAAACTTTTGAAATATATATTTAATAATTCAACTTTACTTGTATGAGAAATCAGTAGTAAATTGTAAATTTTCCTTCCCAAAGGTAGATTTTATCCCTTCTGAAGTCTGTTCTTGTGCTAATATCTGTGAGAGATAGTATAAACCATTTTAATTAAAAAAATGGAAATAAGGATAAGGAGAAATCTTAAGGGATACTTCTATCATTAAAAAGAATGAAGACCAGCCTTCCTTGGAAACTTTTATTTTGATGGGGGCATACCTAGTGGTTTCTCCTGGCTCTGTACTTAGGGATCACTTTTGGCTATGGTAAGGGCATTTGTTGTGCTTGGGATCAAACTCAGATCAGTTTTATGCTAAGCAAGAATCTTATCATTCACCATGGTTACAATTTTATTTCTTGTACTTTAAGAAATACAGTCAATTTGCTGTATATTAAACACCAGATGATGACTATAATCATTGTTATTTTTCAGTTTGTTTCTAGTTTTTGTGGGATGTTTGTTGGGGCCTCATCTAGCTGTGCTCAGGAATTATTCATTTATTCCTAACTCTCTGTTCAGAGATATTCCTGGTGTGCTCAGGGACCATATGTAGTACTGGTGATCAAACCGGTGTTGGCTGTGTTCACTGCAAACACCTTAACAGCTGAATTATCTCTTCATCCCTGTTGTTTCTTTTTGTTTACTTTTTTTTCTTTTAGATTCCATATACAAATTGGATCATACAGAATTTATCTTCTCAATTTATTTCATGTAACATGGTGCCTGCAAATTCTATGTTGTTACAAATGACAAAATTTCATTCTTTTTATGAGTGAATAAAATATTCTGTTGCATTTGTACATGGATAGCATGATGACCAGAATGTATTTTGGGGGGTTGAGGGCCAAACTCTGTGTGAGTGGGCTCAGAAAACACATGGGTTCCAGGGATTAAATCCAGGTCAGCCACATGTAAGTCAAGTGCCCTACTTGTCGTACTTTCACTCTGATCCATGACTAGAATACATTCTGAAAAACACATCATTAGATGATTTTACTATTCTGTGAACAGTGGAGGGTAATCACACAAATCTCAATGAATGGCTATGTTGTATAATCTGTTGAGTTCAGTCATATATGTGGTCCATTATTATCCTAAGCATTTTTTAATGTCGGAGTACTGCTTTTTATTCGGCCATTGATTAGACTGATTGAATTGGGCATGAACTCCACATTATTTTTTTATTTGAATCCCTGTGAGATACAGTTACAAAGATTTCATGTTCAAGATTCAGCCGTCCAATGATCGAACACCCATCCCTCCACCAGTGCACACTTTAAACCACCAGTATGCCCAGTATATCCCCCCTCATCCCAGTCCTCATCTTGCCTCTATTGCAGGCAATTTCCTCAATATTCTCTCTACTTTTGGGCATTATGTTTTGCTTGAATTTTCCCACTGCCATTCAAGCCTGCCTGCCAGGGGCACATGCTAGATCATTTATTGTCCGTTGCTCATTTTGAATATCTTGGTGCCGTGACTGTGTGCTTCTAGAACCCTAGTGTAAATGGTTGGGTTCCAGAGACATTTCTGTAGGGCACTAATCCATTTTGGGATTCAATTGGGGATCTCTGGACCAGGGCTGTTGGTGTGCTAAGGTGGCGTCTGGAGGCATATTGTGGGGGTGACATTCAGGCCAAAGAACGGGCCAAGAGCTGGGGAGGAACAACCCAGAGCCTCTGCCGCCATGCAGCTTGGAGATTTAATCCTGAAACCTGCCTTGCTTGTGAAAGCTCTTGATCTGGAGTAGGCGAGGAGACTGTACTTGCTCTATCTGGGGTGCCCCGGTTGAAATTGGCTTAATATAGGGCCCGGAGAGATCGCTGGTTCTGTGGTGTCTTGTGGGGCTCACTGCTGTGTCTCTGGCTTTTGACCTCTTTCAAGGTTTATTTATGGGTCTCTGAAGCAAGGCCAGTGATAGAGTTTACAGGGTGGTGCTGGAGTTGTTTTATGGGAGTGACTGCAAGTGCTTCCATGTGTATTTGGAAGTGGTAGCCCACCCCAACTCCATGAAAGCCTGGAGATTTCAGTCATAAAACCCGCATACACAAATTCTCAGCAGATTATATCTTAGTGTGATCCATCCTGAGATGGTGGAGTCAGGCCTGAGGTATGGTGGCAATTTTGGATTGTGGAAGCAAGCAGTTGCTGGGGGCTCTGCTTGGGCAGTCACAGGCCAAACTGCCCCCCTCCAATTTACTCCAGTCTGTTTAGCGATTTGCAAGATTAACTGTGGCTTTTGGTCTCTTTAGAGATATATCTATAGGCCTCTGAAACAAGGCCAATAAATGATCTTGTATAGCTGAACCGGAGGTGGTTTGTGGGCATGGCTCCCACATATCTAACTTTTGACTGTATACATTTCTTGGTAAACTTGGTCCCAAGTTGTTGGTGTCCAGCCAAAGGCACAGCGACAATTTTGGGGGGTCAGGAAACCTGAAGGCACCATCAGGCTGCTGATGCACTCGCCCTGCAGGTACAGGTTGACCTGTTGGCGGCATCATACCACCTATCCTAAACATTTTTAAGCTACCCATGACTATACCAGCACAATTTTTATCCTTTCATTCATTGATAGATACTAAGGTTATTTTCATATCTTAGCTAGCTATGGTAAATAATGCCACAATGGAGATAAGTAGTTTAACAAATGAGTGTTTTTATTTTCTTTGGATAAATATCCGGATGTAGAATTTCTGGATCATATAGTAATTATGTTATTAATTTTTTAAGAACATTCATACTTTATCCTTTAAAAATTAATGTTGGGGTAAGAAAAAGAGAGAGAAGAAAAGTGTCTGCCATAGAGGCAAGCTGGGTGGGGGTAGACTAGGGACACTGATAGTGGGAAATAGACTCTGGTGAAGGGATGGGTGTTGGAACATTATATGACTGAACAACTTTGAAACTATTGTGAAAATGTATCTCATGGTGATTCAGTAATAAAGGCACAGCTATTATTGGTGTGACATTGTTTATAGTAGTGTTAATATTTGTGCTTTAGGTGTGCAATGTTACTGTGCCATACATACCACCAAAATGGTAGTATTACACCACCACCATTACTTCATTCCTTCTTATCTATGTACTCCATCCCCTCTCCCTCATCCTACCTCCCAGTTAGAAGCATTGGGTTTGTTTTCAGAGTTAAAGGGATTGCTTTCATAGGCCATTACATATTCTGTTTTTTGTTTCTTTATATGGCATATTTGACTAAGATCATCTGGTCTTTGTCTTTTTCTGCCTGACTTATTTCACTTAACATGACACCACACCATTATACTCATATCGTGGCAAAATGTGATTTCATCTTACAAAACAGTAGTATTCTACAGTGTATTGTATATATAACACAATTTCTCTGTCCACACACTTGTTGGGTTCTTATTTTGTTTTATTTTAATCTTAGCCATTGTAAATAGTGCTGCAGTGAACATAGATGTACATATCTTTTTGAATAACATTTTTGTGTTCTTGGGATTTGTACCAAGGAGTGATATCATATGTTAGTTTTAGTCTTGATTTTTTTAGAAGTTTAGAAGTTGAACCACTTTACAATCTTACAAACAGTGGATGAGAGTGGACACTCCATGCTATATCCTATTTCCAATTTACACTTTAATCAACAGCATTCAAGGGTTCCCTTTTCTCTACTTTCTCACCAACTCATAGTTTTTTTTCTCTTTTTCTTTATAACCATTCTAGCACTTACATCTTATTGCAGTGTTTATTCAATTTTAGGTTGATTGATAACTTTTCATATAACTTTTGGTCATCTGCATATCTTCTTTTTCTCCTTAGGTTCTCTGTACATTTTTCGATCATAGTTTCCTGGGGCTGGAGCAATAGTACAGTGGGTAGGGCATTTGCCTTGCACGCGGCTGCCCCGGGTTCAATCCCCGGCGTCCATTATGGTTCCCCAAGCACAGTCAGGAATAATTCTTGAGTGTAGAGCCAGGAGTAACCCCTGAGCATCTCCTGAGCATCTCTGGGTGTGAATAAAAAGGAAAACAATCATTGTTTCCAGTTTCTTAGGTTGTACAATCCAGTTATTTATGTGAACCCTTCCTTCCTGATGAATGCTTACATAGCTATGAACTTTTCTTTTAGTACTGCTTTTGCTGTATTCCACAAGCAAAAGACAGTTCTTATAGGTGTGAGGTAATATCCCATTGTCATTTTGACTTGCATTTCCCTGATATTCAGTGATCTGGACATATTTTCGTGATCTGGACATATTTGCCTGTTGGTTATCTGTATGTGTTTGGAGAAATGTCTGTCCAACTTCTCTCCCATTTTGTGGTGAACTTGTTTTCCTTATAGTTGTTGACTTTTTATGATTCCTTTGTATATCTTAGTAATATTAGTAGATGCAGAATAATATTTTAGGAGGGGAGGATGAGTTTTTTCCTCACCTGTATTCAGTGCTTTCTCTGGGCTCTAGACTCAGGGATATACCTGGAGGTGTTCACGTTATCATATGGAGTATAGGGACCGAATCTGGGTTGGTCATGTGCAAGGTGACCCAGTACTATCTCTCTGGCCTACAGAACATGTTTTTTGGGAGAACCCACATTCATCAATTTATGTTAAAACTTTTTAAACTGTTGATATACAGAACCATATATTGGGGGCCATATGCACAAAATCCACAACTAATATTATATCAGTGGTGAAAACTAGAAATCTTTTTCCTCTAAGATCAGATATAGGACAAAATGTCCATTCCCACAACTTGTGTTTAACTATCATTATTTGCATATGACATGGCAGTGTATATAGAACATTGTAAAGTCTCCATCAAAAGTATTGGAAACATACTAATGCAGTTAAATGATTGACTATGAAATCAATAAACAAAATTATGCTGTTTTGGCCAGACAGACAGTATGACAAGTAGAGCACTTGTCTTGCACGTGCCCAACCTGGGTTGTTTCCCTAGCATCCCATGTTGCCCCTGTATATTCCTTATTACACCAGGAATAAGCCCTGAGCTGAGACACAAAAACCAAAAAACAAAATGTTGGTTTGTTAACAAAGGAGGTAAATAACTTATATGTCAAAAATTGTGCCACCTTTAGAATAAATAGAAGATAATACAGTGTATAGAAAAATAATCCAGGTTCGTGATTGGAAGACAATGTACTCATAGCTATAAAAATTCACATATTTGTCTTCTCGTACAGGAGTTTGTACATATCAAATCAAAGAAGACTTAAATCAAAGAAGACACAGCAGTGAGGACAAACTCAGCTAGTTTTTGAGATCCAGTATATCATGAACAAGTGTAGCTTTGGTTTACTCAATGTAAAATAAGATAATTTGATATTAAAGGCTAAGGTGATTGGTATAATCCCCTGTTTCCAAGGGTAAAATTAAGGAAAGTAATTTTAGAATATATGATGGCAATGTAGAAGAATATAGTTCCTATTTGGATTAAAACCTAGCAATTTAAGAATACCCTCTAATTGACTGAAGGATGTTTTAAAATAGCTGTTGTAAGAAATTCTTTCTATTCCATAACTAATTGCAGGATTACCTCCAGTGTTCCATTGTTTAGGTATGTTTAGATTTTTCTAGGATAGGGTTCCATATTTGAATCTGACAAACTTTGAATAGTTATTCTTTTTAGTTATTTTTCTTTTCTTTCACAAAACATTAGTTGTTTTAGTTTATCAGAAAATCCTATAGGTTGCTTGCTTGGACTCTGGAATTCTAACAACTGTGTTATTTTTATTGTTGATCTTGTCTTGCCTTCTGTTTTGTTCCCTTTATAAACCATTCAACATGCAGCAGAAAAATCTAGTTTTCCAACAAATGAGCTCCTTATGGAAATTTTTAGTTCTAATTTTTTACTGATCATCTTATTTTGTAAATGCTTACATAAATATCCCCAATGGATGTTAATGTTAATTGTGGTATGAAATATATTCTCTTTTATTGAAGATTAAGTTATTGAGCTCAATATTCTTTTATTGCATTAGAAATTTTGAAGTATGCATTAGAAATTTTTAGAGTATGTCCCCAAGTATGGTTCAAACAAAATAGATAGTTCTTTCTACATGTGTGTGTATATCAGGATTCCATAAAGAAACTAAACCAGTAAGAAGTGTGTATATGTGTGTGCCTGTGTATGTGTCCATTATATCTGTAGCTGTGTGGTTATAGCTGTTGAGGGATTTAATTTAAGAATAGATATTAAATTAATTAATAATTGTGGAAGCTTGCAAGTCCAGAGTCTGAGGCCTGGAGACCTAGGGAAGATTTGATGTTACAGTTCAAGTCAAAGGAATCTGGAAGTACAATTTCTTCTTGTGGAAGATTTCTTTTGCTTTTTTAGTTCTTTCTTAATTTTTTTATTATTTAAAAGGAATTTTTACTGACTGAGATTATGTGGTTTATAATGCTGTTAATATTGGTTATATATACGCAGTGGAATTATATGCAGCTTTAAGAAAGAACAAACTGCAGCAACATGATGGAACTAAAGAATATGCTGAAGGAAGTCAGAAAGAAAGGGATAGAAGCAGTCTTTTTCTTAACATATTCCCCTGATTTTATAGAGTCCATCCCACTGTTGCAGGGAATCTACTGAATCTTAATCTCATCTAAAATATTAACCTCACCTGAAAATAGGTTCTAAGAAGCTGTTGCTTGACAAATACCTGGGAACCAGGACTAGTTGAGACCTGGAATTTACAATCATAATGTATACAAACACTTCAAACCCACTGGTTATGGAAAATATTATATGTCTTTGTATAAATATTTTACATGTTAATATAAGTGTTGTGCAGTTATATATCAATTTTTAATTATTCGCTTGCTATAAAATATTGTATAATATGGTATGAATCTTTTTTAAAAATTTTATTGACTCACCATGAGGTACAGAGTTACAAAGTTGTTCATAATTGAGTTTCAGTAATACAGTGTTCCAACATCCATCCCTTCACCAGTGCACATTTTCCACCACGAATGTCCCGAATTTTCCTCCGTCCCTCCCCCCTCATCTCACCCCTGCAGTACATGATGTGAACCTTGACAGCATAGCTATCTTTAATCAACTAGACTGGGTAATTTGGAATGTATGTTATATATTGGTGGGGATATTTTGGGTATGTGTGTGTTTGGGGACCACACCAGCTATGCTTAAGGGTTGCTTCTGTCTGGCTCTGTACTCAGGAATCATTCCTGGTGGAAATCAAGGGACCATATGGGATGCCAGAGATCGAACCTGGTCAGCGACGTGCAATGCAAGCACCCCATCTACTGTACTATCACTCCAGAGTCTCTTCAGTATTTTTATATTTAAGACTACTCTATATGTTAAACTTATTTTTCTAAATTATTGATTTCAGTGAATACTCAGAACAAGCATTATTGGCCTCAAGAATTCTGAGAGTTGTTTCACTTTTAGACTTCACCCCAAATCATTTCTGTAATCCTAGTTTTTGAATTAATATACATACAGAAAGATTTCCCCAAGGCTCCTATTTTTACAAATATTTGGGTTAGATATTGGATAAGGGAAAAGCTCCTTTTTAAATACCTTTTAAAGATGTTTAAAATATCTTGGAATAATTACATCTCAAATTTGTCTATGAAAGAGGAGAGATGCTGATCAGTGCTGAACTTTTTCAGATTTTTAGAGAGCGAGAAGAAGATCTTAGGCGTTTGTCTCGCCCATTGGAATGTTCTTGTTTCCGAACATCTATCTGGGATGAAACTCTCTATAAGGTTTGTATGTTTTCCTGAATTTTCCTATTTTTAGAGCATGGTAAAAAAGCTATAAGGATATTATGAAAACTAAAAGATTTAAAATTCTTCTGTAGCCATGTATGTGGACTAAATAGTAATCTATGATATTGTTTAAAAATATATTTGAGACAAAAGATTTGGGGTTTGATCAGCATATCTAACAGATTAAGATGAATTTGACAAATTGTCCATGATCAACTTGGTACTGATCTTTATGTCAGTAAATATTTCATTGGTAGCCCTTCATTTTGACCTGTTGTATTCTTAATACTTATTCAAACCATTTCTATAATATTCAGGTACCTCAATGGGATAGACTATTAGTGTTTAGTAGAAAACTATTTAGGGTAAATATTGGAGAAGGGAAACTGAATGAGATGGCTTGTGCCTAGAGTATGGTAACTTCGAGTTTTGTGTTAAATTGAAGACTAGCATTCTTTGACTCAGAAAAATTACACCCATGGCTTTCAGTAATTGTAGTGGTAACAGTAGCTATATTATGGATAAAACTGAAGTTACCTTTTTGGCACATGCCAATGTCTTTATCTTTATTTCTTTATCATGCTTCCTCCCTTCTTATTCCCTATCTAATGATTTGTCCTCCTCTGGACACAAAAGAATATGAAAAGCTTTTCTTCATACTGCTTCTGGTATTTATTGAGAAGTTTGTGTAGGGGGTGAGAGGGCATCCTTCTCTGTAACTGGTATCTACAACCTCAGTATCAGCTTCATCTGAGAAGTACTTATAACCAGAAGCATAGAAACCTGATTTACCAAGGAGAAAAAACATTGCAATTTAGAAATAATTGATGATTTTTAAAACCTAATTCATTTCCACCCGATATTATGATTACCCAGCCTCACTCTTAACAGTCATTTTAAGATACCTGTCTAGAAAATTTTATTTTTAAATTAATTCATTTCAATCAATATTATGGTTAGTCAACCTCACTCTAACAACAGTCATTTTGAGATACCTGTCTAGAAAATACTATTCTAGATTAATTTGGGCCGAATTTCTCTCAAAGCCTTATTCCCATAGAACAGGTTACCGTGAATAAGGATGGACATGATGCACAGATCCAACTGCGTTGTGAAGGATGGCAATACATAACACGACCAAAGACAATTGGCTAATCACCACACTGCTGTGAGTGACAATGTCTCTGCTGTGGTTAGCTTTGGTGCCTTCTCCAAGGTAAATTCAGCAGTGACATTAACACCAACCTGGGAACATGGAACCAGAACCCCAATGCCTATGTAATAAAATTAATTGAAACAGAGACTGGCACTACTATCTTCTTTCAATGTTAAATAGAGCTAACTTAAATATTTATATTAAGTTTTATTCTACAAACACTCAGTACATATTTATTTGATGATGTTAGACACATAAATGACTAACCAGGTTCCTGCTTCTAGTAGGGAGAGAACAACATTGTGTACCTTGTCAGACAAGTTGGAGTGAGATTGAAGGAAGTATTATAATGAAAATTCAAATAAAAAAGTTAAGAAAATAAAAATAGGGCATAGTAAACTTTTAACTTTTTTCATTACTTATACTCATTTGGATAGAGACAGTTTTAGAAAAACACACAGTGGACCAATTTTATTTCCATTGGATAAATATACAGCTGACTAGAAACTTTTGGGAATCATAATATCACTAAATTCTCTTGTCTATAGTGGATTGAAAGTGGTGGCCATTTCTCCATGTTACTGGTAATTCCACAAAACTGATTCTTGGATGCATGTTAAATATTAGGTTTTGGTGTGAAGAAAAGTCTACACTATTGAACTTAAATATTTGTTGAATGGTTGGATTAGAAGCATTTTTCACCTCATTAGATAAGAGCTTTAAACTTTCTTTCTAGCAATGTGATGGAATTATATGATTTGTTTATTTTTAATTATCAATGTAAATAATTTTCTCCAGAATTTTATGTAAGTAGAACTTAAAAATCAATTAAAGGATAAAAATCAAATATTAGCTTATTTTTGATTTTATTTGTATTATGTTCATTAACAGTATTTGTTTGGGACTGAATTGCTGAGGGTGGGGTTTTTTGGGGGGTGTTTTGTTGTCCATATACTAATGCATATTTGTAAAAGTTCGAACTGGCTCCTTGTCAGTAATATTACACTGTGCTTCTGTTCTGTTAGGCTTGGTCCAACATTGTTTATCAACTGATTCCCAATGTTCAGCAGCTGGAAATGAAGCTAAGGAATTTTGCTGAAATTATTGAGGCTGATGAAGTGCTTCTATTTGAAAGAGCTACATTTCTGGTAAGAATTTTCTTCTTGCAAATGTACTTATCTTCATCTGTTCAGCAATAAAAAGCAAAATATTACCAATTTCAGGAAGATCCTTTTCCTTTCAAGCATTTTTTCAGCATGCATAACATTTTTATAAAGTGTATAGTAATATGTCACTTAAAAATGGGGATACTATGTGAGAAATGCATCATTAATGATTTTGTTGTTGTGTGGCCATCACAGAGTAGATATAACCAAACACCATATAGAGAGATCACTATCATATATGTTGCCTGTCACTGGCCAAAATCTCATTACATAACACATGAGTATATTTATAGCAAGTAAACCAAAAGAAATTCTTTGATGTGTCCCTATTTAGAAGTTAGCAAAACATGTATATAGAGATTCAGATTATTTCTGCTAATAATTTTTGCTAATAATTTGTGTTAATGTACTCCTGTTTAATTCTGTTAGAAAATGAGCCATCTTTTTATGATGAAACTTGTATCTCACCCAATTCTCCAAAAGATAGTTAAAAACTTTTAAAAAGGGGTTGGAGTGATAACACTACAGGTAGGGCGTTTGCCTTGCACACAGCCGACCCGGGTTTGAATCCCAGCATCCTATATGGTCCCCTGATCACCGCCAGTAGTAATTCCTGAGTGAAGAGCCAGGAATAACCCCTGTGCATCGCCGGGTGTGACCCAAAAAGCAAAAAAAAAAAAAAAAAAAACTTTAAAAAAATTTATACAATTTTTAAGTGGGGAAACATAATTTTAATATCAATTATTACAGGTTTGTAAATATAATAAGATCTTTCCTACATATTTGAGCATGTAACATTTGCTTATAACATTATATTCAGGTGCTCAACATTATTTGATCATTATGATTTGCATCATGATTACACCAGAAGGCTTCATGCTGGGATGTGGATCTACAATAAAGTGCAATCTCTGTCTCAAAAAGGAAAACAAAACACCACCAGGGTTCCTGGGAACAGAATCAGAAATAGCCCCTGACCACTGCTGGGTGTGGTCCAACCCCCTCACCTCAATAAATAAATTTTAATGGAAAAAGTATTTCTATTCTATGTAAAATACATATTGGCAACTAATTCAGTGATATAGTTACATTCAGGTAACTATAAGAGGAAGAGGCATGTAACTATAAGAGGAAGGGGCATGTTGATATCTTTTAATTCAGATAACAAGTGTTTTATAGCATTCTACACGTATGACCATATAAAATAATAGATATAAATAAAAATTTTAAATATCAGTAAAAGCAACTAATTTAAGATGTGACAAAGCACTGGATAAGTGTCCAAGTGTGGCTCATGGTAAAATTTTTTTTTTCTAAGCTCTACCAATGCTTTGTAGTTTTAAACGCATTGATCAGTCTATTAGTTTGATTCCTTTTCTACAAAATGAAAATGACAATAGGGTTTTTGTGTTGATTGAAATGGAAAAAGTTAACATAGCATAAAGCTCAGCATAAAATTTGCAAGCTATTATTAAATGTTGGTTTCTTTGGGCTGTAATAGAAATAGAGGGCAGAGATTACAGAGTGCAGTTTTTTTTTCCTTTGTGGAAACATTTGTTATAGTAGTTATATTTGCAAAACATTCTTTCTGCTAGCTGGTGTAAGTGATGCAAAAAGTCCTAATTACACTGTTTTTGTGCCTCAGTTCACTGGCAGAGGTAATGCTAAATGAGTGCTACCTGAATGCTGTATTTTTTTCCTGCTAGGTCTTAATAGCAACAGCAAGTGAACTCTTCAGTGTGAATCCTGCTTGAGCAGTATTTTCGTACCCCATCCACAAAACCTGATCGTAGAGGTTAATCTGATAATAGGCCCATGTTCTTCTCACACATGGGTTTGGTTATTTTGAAGACCAGCAGGTGGTTTTGGTTAACTGTTGTCATTTTGGACCTCACAAGTGGTGCTCAGGCCTAGCTGTCATTCCTAATTGAATTCTAAGGCCCCGGGCTGTGGTGCTGGTGATCAAAAGGGAAATCCAAGCAGAATCCAGGGGCCATAAAGGGTCACATCCAACCATTCCTGGGACCTCCATGCTTATATCCACTGATATTGGAGGACCATATAGTTCTAGTAATCAATCCAGGGCCCCACACATGCAAGGAATGTACACTACCCCCAGTACTATTTCCCTGGCCCAGTGACTGTGGTTTTTTGGAGACCAAGTTTAGGTGTGTGATTAACCATTTACACTGGAAGAGGATTGTTTTTTGTGTGTACCAAACTCAATGGTACTCAGGGCTTACTCCTGTCTATGTGTGCAGGGATCATTTCTGATGAGGTTCAGGGAACAGGATGGGATGCCAGGTATTAAACCTGGGTAAACTGCATGTCCAGTCCAGCAAGCTACCCATGGCATATTCGATATGCCAAAAACAGTAAAAACAAGTCTCACAGTGGAGACGTTACTGGTGCCCCCTTGAGCAAATCGATGAACAACGGGGAACAGTGCTACAGTGCAAGATGCATGTAAGGCAAGTGCCCTAACCCACTGTAGTACTTCTCAGCTCGTCACTCTGAGTAACAATCTTGTTACTAGAATTTTGCTTCATACTATAAATTTTAGATCCGGATATTCAATCTACAAGGAATACTTGTGTACAATAGCCAGAATCTGGAAAAAACCCGAGTGCCCTAGAACAGATGACTGGTTGAAGAAACTCTGGTACATCTATACAATGGAATACTATGCAGCTGTTAGAAAAAATGAGGTCATGACGTTTGCATATAAGTGGATCAACATGGAAAGTATCATGCTAAGTGAAGAGTCAGAAAGAGAGAGACAGACATAGAAAGATTGCACTCATTTGTGGAATATAGAATAATAGACTATAAGACTAACGCCCAAGAATAGCAGAAATAAGTACCAGGAGATTGTCTCCATGGCTTGGGCTGGTCTCTCATTCTGGGTAACTCAGGGAAGGGACCACCAAGTAAAATGTGGTTGGAGGTCATGTGGGGGAAGGGTGATGCGGGCCGAATACAGACTAGAGACTGAACACAATGGCCACTCAACACCTTTATTGCAAACCACAACACCTAATCAGAGAGAGAGAACAAAAGGGAATTCCCTGCCATAGTGGCAGGGCAGGGTGGGGTGGGGGGAGACGGGACTGGGGAGGGGGGGAGGGATGTTGGGTTTACTGGTGGTGGAGAATGGGCACTGGTGAAGGGATGGGTTACCGAACTTTGTATGGGGGAAACATGAGCACAAAGATGTATGGATCTGTAACTGTACCCTCACAATGACTCTCTAATTAAAAATAAACTAATAAAAAAAACAAAAAAAAGAAATACTTGTGTGGTTTTATTTAAAATATGAAAGTATTAGACAAAGTAATTTTCAGCTGATGTGCATGTTTATCATTAATTTGTTCCTTTATAAATAGTAAATCCCTGGATGTTAGAATCATTTAGTTAAGATTTTTTAATATAATACCCAAACCAACTTGGGTACAGCCTTCATTAAAATTCAGTGCATGAAGTATAAGAATAGTTAGTAATTTTTAATTTTCTGTGGCCAGAGAGTGTGAGAGTACAGGAGATAAGATGGTGCCTTACAGCTGACCACTTTTTTAGCCATGGAAAAGCATATGGTCCCTTGAGCACTTCCAACCATTACTTCTAAATAATTTGCCAGGTATAACTCCTGAGCACTACTGGTGTTGCCCATATGCTAAAACAAAAAAGTATAATTTTTCTTTTTTTGTACTTTGTAAATCAAAGACCATCTGTAAAATACTTAAATAATATGAACATTTAATGATTAAAGAGATTTAATAGTGATTAAATGAGAAATATATTAGTGGACCCAAAATAATCCTTACATGTTCTAATAAAATGATAACCAAATGATACTGGATGGATAATCTGCAGGGATGTTGAAATTATGCAAAATGTTAGATGTACATGGAACAGGAAAAAACCCTGGTGCTAAGTCTACCCTGAAAGTCACTGTGACTAAAAAATTGACAGAGTCTGCCTTCTGGAGTAGCAAAGGATGTTATGACTATATTGTATGTACTTAAAAGGTATTGATCTTTTTCATAGGTGATTTCTCATTATCATTGTAAAGAACAGCGTGATGCCCACAGATTTGAGAAAATCAGCAACATTATTAAGCAATTTAAACTGAGCTGCAGGTAAGATATCTCATTTAATTTATTTATCTCTGTGATTTTTCAGATGTTCACATAACTATAGTTCTCTATATTATGATTACAGATGTGCCACTTAACACTAGGTAAAAGGTTTGAGCAATATCATAGAATGTCCTAGAGTGCACAAATGTTTTTTTGCTTTTGGGGTCACACCTGACGATGCACAGAGGTTACTCCTGACTCATGCACTCAGGAATCACTCCTGGTGGTGCTCGGGGGACCGTATAGGATGCTGGGAGTCGAACCCAGGTTGGCTGCAAGCAAAGCAAACACCCTACCTGCTGTGCTATTACTCCAGCTCCATAGATGGTATAGCCTTATGCACTCATACTCTAGTAGCTTGTTGGCACTACTATTGTATATGGGATTGAAAGAAACATATTAAGCTGTACATATATTCAGAATAGTTTCTTTGTTCAAAAAATCCCCTAAACTTTAAGGGACCCTACAATTGACTAAAAGTTATGTCCTCTAATATAAACTGAACTGATATAAAAAAAAGTATATAAAAGCTAAGTAGAGCTTCAACATGCTTGATATTATCTTGGAAGAAATAAATAGAAAATATGTCTTTAAAATGAAGAAAGGCTAATTTACCCTAAACAATACCAAAATTTCTTATAAAGCTAAAGTAATCCAAATATTGACATCCTACTTCAGGTATGCATATAGAGAAAGTCTAGAAATATTATTCTTTGATCAAGTAGAGTTTGAGAATTATGAATATAAAATTGTGAATATAAAAGGAATAGCTCAAAATCAGTAAATAATAAAAATTCTTACTCTAAAAAAACTTATGAACAAAGTATAATGTTCTTTAGCACACTTTAAAACTTCCTGATGTTTGTTTTTTAAATTAAAATCTATGTTTATAAAAATTTTTCAAAATTTATTGTTGAGGGTCAGAGAAATAGTTCAATCCTGGCACCACATATGTCTCCTGAGCTCCATTAGGGGTGATGCATGAGCACAAAACCATGAATAAGCCCAGGAGACCTGGTGTGAACCAAGCAAAAATATTGATTTTTTGAGAGATAAATTATTCTTGCAAGTGTTCAATAATATCAGTAACTATTATAAATGCTAATAATTTGTTAAACTATATAAAATTATAATCATTTTGAGATATTTTGAACTTCAATGTATTTTGCCATTTGTAGAAAATTTATAGAAAACATCAAAAATGAGCTTGAAACATTTTCTTAGATGGGTCAGTTGAATATCCAGATTTTACATAATAAAGCAACATGATTATTTTTTCAGGTTGTGTAAAAGTATGATCTTTTACAGAGCATACTTTTTGAGGGGAAAATATAGCCCCTCAAAACGCTACTCAAGTATTGACATATATGCTCTCTAGAGTTGAAGAATCTTTCTCCTGCCAAAGGCTCTTTGGATATTTATAACATCTCTGTTGGGTGACACAATATAGGCAGACAGGTCATAAGCAGTTAACAAGCACATATATATGTTCCATCATTTAATACATGATTTTGAGAAACTTATAAGGGCTTAACATTCCCCACCATACTTTCCTTCTTCTAGGAAAAAAATCAGGCAGTTGACAGATATTTATAAATTCTGACTATCTCATACTCATTAAAATTAAGATTTCAAAAATATGGAAGCAAATTTGAGCCAAGAATCAAGTTGAAAGGCCAACTACTATGACCTATATACTTGTGTTCAAATTTTGGTTTCAATTTTCAGGTGCAAATGATTTCATTAAAATTTTTGAAAAGACAGAGAAATATAAATGTCCTTGGTTATGAGTGGATAGGAACTTGTCCTGTATTTCCTAACAAAGATTGGTGTCATATAATAGGTTATTGATGTTATTTTTAAAAATGGTTGCAATATTATAATATTTTATCTGTGTAGTTTTATACTGTTATATCTGAATAGTTCTCACCACTCCCACCAATAAAATTCCAGTGCCATCCCAATACTAAAAGACCCCTCTGCTCCCACTCCATCTTTGTCTTTCCCTCTGGTAAACCACCATAGTTTCAATTGAGTTGGATTTGTTTTTTTTTGTTCATTTGCTTTATTTTTTTTTGTTTTTTAGGTAATAGTTTTATCATTTTTTATCAGTGAATCACCGTGAGGTACAGTTACAGACTTACAAACTTTTGTGCTTGTGTTTCAGTCATACAATTCTCGAGTACCCATCCCTCCACCAGTGCCCATTCTTCACCACCGATGATCCCAGTATCAATCCCACATCCCCACCCATCCCCCACACCCTACCCTGACTCTGTGGCAGGGCATTCCCTTTTGACAATGTTAATTCTTCCTATCCATGAGCAGGGGATATGTTTCCATTTCCTTGTGCCCTCCTTTATTTCTTGGAGTAGCGTTTTGTAGTTTCCTTTGTAGAGGTCCTTTACCTCCTTAGTTAGGCTGCTTCTGAGGTACTTGATTTTCTGGGGCACGATTGTGAATGGGATTGCTTTTTTCATGTCACTTTACTCTGTCTCGTTATTTGCATATAGGAAGGCCATGGATTTTTGGGTATTGATTTTATAGCCTGCGACTTACTGTGCAAGTCTGTTGTTTCTATGAATTTCTTGGTAGAGGCTTTAGGATTCTCTAGATATAGTATCATATCATCTGCGAATAGTGAGAGCTTGATTTCTTCCTTTCCTATCTGGATGCCCTTAATGTCCTTTTCTTGCCTAACTGCTATTGCAAGTACTTCCAGTACTATATTGAACAGAAGTGGTGAGAGTGGGCATCTTTGTCTTGTCCCTGATCTTAGAGGGAAAGCCCTTAGTTTTTCCTCATTGAGGATAATGCTTGCCATAGGTTTGTGGTAGATGGTTTTGACTATCTTGAGGAAAGTTTATTCTAAACCCATTTTGGTGAGAGTTTTCATCTTTTCATCATAAATGGGTGTTGAATCTTGTCAAGTGCTTTCTCTGTATCTATTGATATGATCATAGGATTTTTATCTTTACTTTTGTTGATATGATGGCTTATGTTGATTGACTTCCGAATGTTAAACCATTCTTGCATCCCCAGGATGAATCCCACTTGGTCGTGGTGTATGATCTTTTTGATGAGTTGTTGGATTCTATTTGCTAATATTTTGTTGAGTATTTTCACATCCGTGTTCATCAGGGATATTGGCCTATAGTTTTTTTGTCAGTGTTGTCTTTGTTTGCTTTTAGAATATGGAGATATGTACCTCATAGAAACTGTTCAGGAGAGTTTCTGTTCCTTCAATTTCCTGGAAAAGCTTGAGGAGAACTGGCAACAGGTCTTCTTTAAGTGTTTGGAAGAATTTGCTAGTGAATCCATCTGGGCCTGTGCTTTTGTTTTGGGGAAGACTTTAGATTACAGTTTCGATTTCCTTGATATTAAAGGGTCTGTTAAGGTATTCAAGTCTTGGTTCAGTCTTGGGAGATTATATATAGGAATCCGGGAATTCGTCCATTTCTTCTAGGTTCTCTTGTTTCGTGGCATACAGACTCTCAAAGTAGTCTCTGATGATCTTTTGAATTTCATTGGTTTCCATTGTGAAGTCCCCTTTTTCATTTCTGATTCAGTTTATTAGAGTTCTCTCTTTCTTTGTGACACTTGTTAGTGGTTTATCAATCTTACTTATTTTCATAAAGAATCAGCTCTTGGTTTCACTGACCTTTTGCATTATTTTTGGGGTTTCTATGTCGTGAATTTGTGCTCTGTTTTATTATTTCTTTCTTTCGGCTGGGTTTGGGATCCTTTTGTTGGTCTTTTTCTAAGATCTTGAGCTGTGAAGTCAAGTTATCTATGTAGGTCCTTTCTTCCTTCCTGAGGAATGCTTGCAAAGCTATAAATTTTCCTCTTAACATGGCTGCGTCCCATAGGTTCTGGTAGCTCGTGTCTTCATTCTCACTTGTTTCCAGGTATCTTTTGATTTCTTCCTGACTTCCTTACTGATCTACTCATTGTTCGACATTGAGTTGTTTAATTTCCAGGTTTTGATTTGGTTCTCCACATCTGTGTGTGATTCACTACTATCTTCAGCACATCATGGTCTGAAAAGATAGTTGATACAATTCCTATCTTCCTGATTCTGTTGAGGTATGTTTTGTGACCCAGCACATTGTCTATTTTAGAAATGTTCCATGTGCTTAGAAAATAATGTGTATTCTTTCTTTTGGGGGTGTAAAGCCCTGTTAGCCTCTCTCTATTTCTTCCATCAGAGCCAGTGTTTACTTGCTGTGTTTTGTTCTTGTTGATCTATCCAGAGGCAACAAGGAGGTGTTGAAGTGTCCGACTACTATTGTATTGCTAGCAATGTCCTCCTTAAAATCTGTTAGCAGTTTTTTAAATATTTAGCTGGTCCCTCATTAGGTGTGTATACTTTTAAGAGTGTGATTTCTTCCTGCCGTACATATCCCTTGATAAATAGAAAATGGCCTTCATTGTCCCTTCTAATCTTTTTCAATCTGAAATCAATGTTGTCAAATACTAGTATGGCCACCCCAGCTTTTTTGAGGAAGTTGTTTGGTTGCAAGATTGTTTTCTATCCTTTAACTTTGAGTGTGTGTTTGCTCTGATTGTTCAGATGTGTTTCTTGTAGGCAGCAGAATGTTGGTTTTAGTTTCTGGACCATTTTGCTAGTCTATGTCTCTGTTTTGGTGTATTTAGAGCATTTACATTGAGAGAGATTATTGTCATAGGGTTTTGTGCCATCTTTCTTTAATGGTTTGTTGTGCTTATAGGTGTTTTCCTTCTTGTCTTATAGGAGCCATTTTCTTCCTCCTTTTAGGTTTGGTTCTGAGTCTATGAAGTTCTTGAGCTGTTGTTTATCTATAAAATAGTGTATCATTCCGTTGAGTTTAAGTGAGAATTTTGCTGGATATTCTTGGTGATGAGTTTATTTCATTGATTTTTTTTTCACTATATTCCACCATTGTTTTCAGGCTTGGAGGGTTTCCTCTGATAGGTCTGCTGTAAATCTAAGGGTGCTCCTTTGTATATGATTTCCTTCTTTGACCTTGCTGCTTACAGTATTGTGTCTCTATCCACAGCATCCATCATTCTATTATATACATTAAATGTTTTCTTTTAGCTGGCACCCTCCTGGCTCCTTAGTCTGGATGCCTGCATTATCTAACTCTGGGAACTTTTCAGCAATGATTTCTTTAACTGTGGCTTTCTCATTGGGGTTGCTTCCCTGTCCTTCTGGTACTTAGATAATTCTAATGTTGTTCATCTTGGAGTCATCCCCTAGGTCTCCGCTTCGCCTTAGAGCTATTTTGAGGTCTTTTCCCATTGTTTGTTGTTGCCTGTACGATTTCTGCTGCTCATCTTCAAGCTCACTGATTCTGTCTTCGGCTGTAGTCATTCTACTGTTGAGGGCATCCACTGAGTTTTTAATTTTATCTACCGAATCTTTTATTTGTCACACTTCGTTTTGTAGCTTTCTTATTTCTGCTCTCATTTCTTCCTGTATTTTCTCTGTTTCTTTCAATTCTTCCTTTAATTTTCTGGATGTCTGTTCTATTCATTCTTTGAGTTCCTTGAACATCTTCAGTATTTCATCTTGGAATTCTTTATCGGAGAGATTGTATTTCTTCTTATTCTTCTCCTCATAGTTAAGATTTGCACTGTTTTTTCATACTCTTGGGGTTATATAAAGGTAAAACCTTCACATTCACTAGCACTGTTCCCTCTTATTGCGAGAAAGGATTCTGAATAAGCTTGGTCAATGGTGTTCACACTTCTCTCCTTCTAGGATACGTCCTTCCTCTCAGACTTTAGTCTGTGACTTATGATAGGCATCTAGTGAAGCACTGGAGGAGGTGCTCTTTTGTATTGTGCTTGTACAGCTTCTTGCGTACACTGATCTTTTGTTGGAATTGGACTAGGCCAGTGGATTATTGTTGTACTATGTTTGAGGTGGCTAGGACGTTTTCCACAGAATTAAGTGATTACGATGTGAGTTGAGAGTTCTGGGAATGGGAAATATAACTGTGCTCGGCCACACAGAAGGACACCCCCACTTTTGAGGAGGCCACACCCCTCAAAGTGGAGGCCACACCCCCAGCCTTTCTGAATGCTAGTCCCCGGACCCACAGACCTGTTGAGAAGAGCTGTGGCTAGTTGGGCGAGCCCTGGCAGCCTCGTTTGTTTGCTTTAGTAATTTATATTCCATGTATGAGTGAGTGAAACCATCCAACAATGGTTGTTTTTTGTTTCTTTACCTATTTCACTTAGCAGGATCACCTTAGATTTCATCCATTTTGTCCCAAATGGCACAATTTTTTCGTTTTAATGGCATAGTAGTGTTCAACTGATTATATGTACCAAAGCTTCTGTATACAGTCATCTGTTAAAGAGATGTGTAGGTTGATTCTGTGTTTTGAAAATCGTGAACACAAAGGTGCAAATATCATTCTGAATTAGAAATTTTATATCCTTCAGGTAAATGCAGGAGCAATATTTAGAGCAGTATTGCCAGGGCATATAGAATTTTCATTTTAATTTTTTAAGGAGTCTCCATAGCAGGTGTACCAGTTTATATTCCCTAAAACAGTATATCAGTTCATTTTCCTCCACATCCTCGCCAACCTATCTTGCTTATCTTTTGAATATAGGCCATTTGCATCTATGTGAGATTAGGACTAATTGTGATTTTGATTTTCATTTCCCTGATAATAAGTGATCCAAGCAGGCTTGGAGGTCTCATCCCCGGGTCCCACACACCTGGGTTCCTTTGCCGGTACCTTTATGCGTAGCTCGTCCGAACGTGTGGAGAGGGGCCTTAAGCATGGCTGTGGCTAGGCTCCAGAGGTCTTCGGCGCCGGGAGTTCTGCTTGGGGTGGGGAAGGAAGCTGGACCCATCCCTTCCAAAAGGCCCCAGGGAAGACAGCCAGGCTCGAGGGCAAGAGACTCTGTGTCGCTCTCACTTTTTTTTAAATTAGTGAATCATCGTGAGTGTACAGTTACAGATTTATACATTTTTGTGCTCATGTTTCCCCCATACAAAGTTCGAGAACCCATCCCTTTACCAGTGCCCATTCTCCACCACCTGTAAACCCAGCGTCCCTCCCACCCTCCCCAGTCCTGTCTCCCCCCCCACCCCAAACTGCCACTATGGCAGGGTATTCCCTTTCGTTCTCTCTCTCTAATTAGGTGTTGTGGTTTGCAATAAAGGTGTTGAGCGGCCATTGTGTTCAGTCTCTAGTCTACATTCGGCACGCGTCACCCCTCCCCCGCATGACCTCCGACCACATTTTACTTGGTGTTCCCTTCTCTGAGTTGCCCAGAATGAGAGACCAGCCTCCAAGCCATGGAGTCAACCTCCTAGTACTTATTTCTACTAGTCTTGGGTGTTAGACTCCTAGTCTATTATTCTATATTCCACAGATGAGTGCAATCTTTCTATGTCTGTCTCTCTCTTTCTGACTCATTTCACTTAGCATGATACTTTCCATGCTAATCCACTTATATGCAAACTTCATGACCTCCTTTTTTCTAACAGCTGCATAGTATTCCATTGTATAGATATACCAAAGTTTCTTCAACCAGTCATCTGTTCTAGGGCACTCGGGTTTTTTCCAGATTCTGGCTATTGTAAACAGTGCTGCAATGAACATATAAGTGCAGATGTCATTTCGACTATGCTTTTTTGTTCCTCTGGGATATATTCCCAGCAGTGGTATTGCTGGATCAAATGGGAGCTCAACCTCTAGTTTTTTGAGAATCGTTCGTCCATATTGTTTTCCAAAAGGGCTGAACTAATCGGCATTCCCACCAGCAGTGTAGAAGGGTCCCTTTCTCCCCACATCCTCTCTAGCAGCGGTTGCTTTTGTTCTTTTGGATGTGTGCTAGTCTCTGTGGTGTGAGGTGGTATCTCATGGTTGTTTTGATCTGCATCTCTCTGATGATTAGTGATGCAGAGCACTTTTTCATGTGCCTTTTGGCCATTCGTATCTCTTCCTTGGAAAAGTTTCTGTTCATTTCTTCGCCCCATTTTTAGTTTAATGTAGTCCCATTTGTTGATCTCTGTTTCTACTAGATTGCTTAGTTCCGTGTCATCTTTGAACATACCCTTATCTTCAATATCGTGGAGGGTTTTGCCGTCTGTGTCGCTCTCTTCCGGGAGCTTTGTTTTAAGTCTCTGGATGCTGGCCATTGCTGGGATTACACGGCACTGGGGGCAGTCCCTGGGTGTGACCCCCTAGCTACTGGGAAATGGGAAATCTGGGCCTCCTCCAATATCTTATAGCCTACTTCTCCCTCTGGGAGAACCTGGCAAACTACCGGGAGTTTTCTGCCTACATGAGAGAGTCTTGCAAGATCCCCATGGTATATTAATATGCCAAAACCTGGGTCTCATTCCCCTGACCCTGAAAGAGCCTCCAATGTGGCATCGTTGGGAAGGACGAGTAGCGAGAGTCTTCTAAAATCTCAGGGCTAGGACGAATGGAGACGTTACTGAGACCGCTTGAGAAATTCGACGATCAACGGGATGATGATGATGATGATGATGATGATGATGATGATGATGATAAGTGATACATTTATTTTCAAAACACTTTTACCATCTTATGTTGTTTTCCAAAGGTTCTGTGCCTCATCTTGGAGCTCTTTGATCTTTTTCTCAGCTGCTGTTATTCTGCTGCCTCCACTGCATTTTTCATGTCACCAAACATATTCTTCATTTCTGAAACTATTTAATGTAGAATTCTCATTTCTGCTATTATATTTTTATTTTAGTTTGCTGATAATCTATGCCATTGTTTCTGTGAGCTCAATAACCACCCTTAAAATAGTGTTATTAATTCATTCTCTGAGGGTTTACAGTGATGATTTGTGCTGGTGGATTTAAAAACATGCTATTTTAGTTACCGTTATCTATAGTTCTGTTAATGATACAATATTCCAGGCCCACTTTCTCCACCAAACTGTCTGTTTTCCTTCATCATTCTCTTAATGTTCCCCCTCTCAATTTCTCTACCCTAGTAAGCTCAATTCTCTTCACCATGATAAACTCAGTACTATAGATCAGTTATCAGATTTTGTTGCCTATGCCCATTTTTCATTCCCTAAGTATGCTTCTTTATATACCATGGGGTGTTTTTAGTTTACTTTATGCATTTCAGTGCTACTATCCGGTGCATATATTGATAATTGTTATATCTTTTTTATTAATCCCTTTATTGTTATTATGTAGTAATATCTTTGACTGTAGGTACCTGTTTTGGTTGGAAGCCTATTTAATATTATGAAACTACAGCAATTCCTGAATTTATACATGCCCGGTTGGCTTGGACTACTAGTTATCATCTTGCCACTTGAAGTATATTTTCTTTATACTTTAATGGCATTTTATTTTCAGTCTCTTAAGCCTGTTCCCCATGATTGAGGAGTTTAGTATATTTACATAAGGATCACAACAGACATATAGGGGCTTACTACTGCCATTTTGTCATTTTTCCATGTTTCTATTAATTTATTTCCTCCAGTTTTCTGTGCACTTTTTAAAAAATTCAGATACAAGTGCTTCTTTAACTTTTCCTGTGATGAATGTCTAGCATTGGGAAATTCCTATAACCTTTGTTATATCTAAAAGTTTTTTGTAGATTATAGTATTCTCTGTCCGTTTTTATAATTGCTTATTTTGAACATTTAATTTCATTTTGCCCTAGTCTACACAGTTTTCATTGTGAAGTCTGATAAGTCCTAAAGGACTACTCTTACACATTACCTTATTTTTCTCACTAGCTTCCTTCAATTTTGTTTTCTAATTGAACTCTTTTTAGTGCTTTTTTATTGAATCACTGAGTGATATACAGTTACGAAGTTGTTCATGAGTAAGTTTCAGTCATTCAGTGTTCCAACACCCATCCCTTCACCAGTGTGTATTTCCTACCACCAGTGTCCGCAGATTCCCTTCCCACCAAACACAGCCTGTCTCTATGGCAAGTACCTCTCTCTCTCTCTCACTCTCTCTCTCTCTCTCTCTCTCTCTCTCTCTCTCTCTCTCTTTCTCTCTCTCTCTCGGCATGGCAGTTTGCGTTTGCAGTACTATTACTGTATGGGTACCACTTTACCTCCTTTCAGCAATCAATTCTAGTTCAGAATAATCATTTCCAACTATGACTGTCATGGGTCCCTTCTCTGTTCTAATGTACTTCTCCCCACCCCGCTCCTTGTGTCAAGTTTGTAATCATGGACCGAGTCTTCCTGGCCTTTGCTTCTACTGTACTTGGGTATTATTTTCACACCATGTTTTTTTTTAATCCTGCAAATGAGTTTGATCATTCTATGTCTATCCCTTTGACTCATTTCACTCACCATGATACTCTCCATGTCCATCCATTTATAAGCAAATGTCATGACTTTCTTTTTCCTGACAGCTGCATATTGTTCTATTCTGTAGACATACCATGTTTCCTTATCCACTCATCTTTTCTCAGGAACTTGGGTTGTTTCCAGATTCTAGCTGCTGTGAATAGTGCTGCAATGAACATATGAATGCATATAGCTTTTCTGCATTGTGTTTTTGTGCCACTAGGGTATATTCTTGGGAGTGATATAGCTGGGTATATGGAAGCTCAAGTTTTAGGTTTTTGAGGAATGTCCATAATATATTCCAGAAAGGCTGGGCTAATTGGCATTTCCACCAGCAATGAATGAGAGTCCCTTTTTCTCTGCATCCACACTATCACTGGTTGTACTTTTGGATGTTTTCCAGTCTCTGTGGCTTGAGATCATGTCTTATTGTTGTTTTGATTTACATCTCTTTGATAATTCATGATATAAAGCACTTTTTCATGTGCCTTTTGGCATTTGTATTTCTCTTTTGAGGAAATATCTGCTCATCTGTTCTCCCCATATTTTGATAGAGTTGGATGTCTTTTCTTTTAAAGTTTGACTTTTTTATATTTTGGATGTTAAACCCTTATCTTCAAAGTGTGCTTCCTTACTGCTTCCCTGCCCTCTCCCCCCATCTTTCTTAGTAAGTTTAAATAAAAACTATTATCTTGCTGCACTGGGAGGGAAAAAAGGAACTCTTAAGCAACTCTGGTGTTTCTAAACTATAAGTTTTGAAGCCATAGAAATAGTACAGTGAGTGAAGCGCTTGCCTCACACATAGCTGACCTGGGTTCAATCCCCAGTACCCCATAAGGTCCCCAGAGCACTGCCGGGTGTGATTCCCTAAGTGGAGAGCCCTGGGCATCACCATGTGCACCCCCACTCCCCTCCCAAAAAAACCTATCATTTTCAGCTACATCTGAGAATATTAAGATGTTGTCAAATATATTTACACTTTTTTTTAACTTTTACGAACTGGAGTGATAGCACAGTGGCCGACCCGGGTTCGATTCCTCCGTCCCTCTTGGAGAGCCCAGCAAGCTACCAAGAGTATCCTGCCCGCATGGCAGAGCCTGGCAAGCTACTCGTGGCGTATTCAATATGCCAAAAACAGTCACAATAAGTCTCACGATAGAGACGTTACTGGTGCCCGCTCAAGCAAATCAATAAACAACGGGATGACAGTGCTAACAGTGCTAACCCCTTATCAGAAAAGTGTTAGGTAAAAACAAAAATTCCCGTCCCATGGTTGTCCTGGTATTCTGGTTATTCCTTTGAAGTATGGAAGTTTCTTAGTTTCATGTTTGTTTACTATGTTTACTTTACTTCCACTTGCTTGGTCAGTGGTGTTTCATATTTTAAGATGCCTTTAGCTTCGTTGTCATGGAGAGTTCTACCGACATTTTACTCTTGTACCTTATGGATTCACATCTGATATCAAGGACTTCAGTCCATTTTGATTTGAATTTTGTGCACGGCTTTAGAAAGAGGTCTGAGTTAATTATTTTGCATTTTTACACGTAGCTGACCAGTTTTCCCAGCACCGCCTTTTGATGAGGTTTTCCTTGCTCAACTTCATTTTTTTTTGCTTCTTTATTGAAAAGTATCTGATCTTTATTGAAAAGTAATGGAGGTGCTTTCTCAGGATATTCAAGTCTTTTCCATTGATCTTAGTGTCTGTCATTTTTTCCCAATACTTTGCAGTTTTAATTACTATTGCTTTGTAGTACAGTTTGAAGTTGTGGAAATACATGCTACCCATCTTCTTTTTCCAAGGCTGCTTAACTACTGTCACTGTCACTGTCATTCCATTGCTCATCGATTTGTTCAAGTGGGCACCAGTAACATCTCTCATTGTGAGACTTATTGTTCTGATTTTTGGCATATCCAATATGTCACGGGTAGCTTGCCAGGCTCTGCCATGCGGGCGCGATATTCTTGTTAGCTTGCCAGGCTCTCCGAGAGGGGCAGAGGAATCAAACACGGGTCGGCCGCGTGAAAGAGGAATGCCCTACCGCTGGACTATGGCTCCAGCCCACTTAACTACTATATTTAGAAACTTAGAAATATTCAGAGTGACAGAGTGTTTTATTCCATACGAATTTCATGAGTGATTTATTTTTTACTTTTTATAATGGCATGGGTTTCCTTACGGGGACTGCATTGAGTTTGTACAATGTTTGGGGGAGTATTGCCATATCAATGATATTAATCCACCCAAGTCACAAACAGAGAATCTGTTTCCTATTTTTCATATTTTCTTTTAATTCTTGAAGTATTTTGTAACTTTTATAGGTCCTTCACCTCTTTAATTATGGTGATTCTGAAGTACTTGATTTTCTGAGCCACATTTGTGAACAGGATTGTTTTCTTAATATACTTTCTTCTATTTCATTATTTGTATATAGGATAGAGATGGATTTTTGCATGTTAATTTTGTATGCTGTCACTTTACTATAAAGTCTATTGTTTCTAAAAGCTTTTTTGTAGTCTTGAGGATTTTCTTATATAGTATCGTGTCATCTGCAGACAGTGAGAGCTTAACTTCTTCCTTTCTTATCTTGATGTCTAGTTGCTATGGCAAGTACATTCAGTAACACATTGAATAGAAGTGGCAAAGTGAGCAATCTTGGATTGTTCCTAGTCTTAGGGGGAAGGCTTTTAATTTTTCCCCATTGGGAATAATGCTTGCTTATGGTAAATGGCTTTGACTTTACTGTGAAAAGTTCCTACAACACCCATTTTGCTGAGAGTTTTTTTTCCCATGAATGGGTGTTAGATCTTGTCAAATGCTTTTTTTGCATCTACTGACACGATCATAAGGTTTTTAATTTTTTTATTGATATGGTGAATTACTTTGATTTACTTAAATATGTTAAACCATCCTTAAATTCCCAGGATAAGCCACACTTGGTTATGGTATATGATATTTTTGAATAGTTGTTCAATTCTATTTGCTCATATTTTGTTGAGGGTCTTTGCATCTGTGTTTATCAAGGATATTGGTCTGTAATTCTCTTCTCTATGATGTCTCTTCTGCTTTTGGGAACAAGGTTATATTTGCTTCATAGAAACACTTTGGGCGTGTTTTATTTCTTGATTTACTGGAAGAGCCTGAAAAGGATTGCTGTAGGTCCTCTTTAAAGGTTTGAAAGAATTCACTAGTAAATCCATCTGGGCCTAAGGTTTTGTTTTGGGGAGAGTTTTGATTATTATTTCTATTTTCTTGATAGTGATAGGTTTTTTCAGGTTTTAAAAATCATCCTAGTGGAGTTCATGCCCAATTCAATTAGCTTAATCAATGGCCGAATAAATAGCAGTACTCCTACATTTTAAAAAATACAGTAACCCAGGTAATCAGGCGACTCCCAGCCACGCCTCCCGGGTGCGCCCCCGGTTCCCACGCAGCCGCCGGGACATCGGACCCTTGCCGCCGCCACTTCCCGCGTCCCACCACCCCAGCTTTCCTGTCCGGCTGGCTCCCTCCAACCCGGGTGACCCACGTCCCAGGAGCCCCTGCAAGGAAGAAACGGGGGCGTGGCCTGTATCTTGGGGGCGTGGCTTGAAATGGGGCGTGTCCTAAAAGGACCGTGGCCTCCTGCCAGAGCGGCGGCCGCTAACGTGGACACAGTTATTATTTCCTACCTTAGCACATTAGGTATAGTCTTCTTGGTTTGAAAATCGCTTTAACACATCTCAATCACTTATGCGAACTAGCCTATTAGCTCTAAGTTTAGAAAAATTATCAGTGAATAAGAGAAGCTTAGCAAAGCCTTTGTAAAGAGAACTTAGCCTTACGTCTTCATTAAAGCCCCCACATCAATCAGGAAGAAAAAGCTGAGTGTAAAGAAGAACTCTAGAATAGGAATAAAGCTGCCATCAGCAATAGCAGAAACAGAGCCCCTCCTTCTCTCAGCAAGAGGTAGTAGTAATAAACACCTACAACTTTCCAATCCTATACTTCCATAACAATATGAAGAAGCAGCGAAAATCCCCTCCGCGAAGAGAGGGGGAAGAAAAGATACCAGAAACCTCAACAGGGGCTACTCACATCTACGATCTCTCAGATAAACAATTCAGAGAGGAAATATGGAGGAGAGTCGACCTACTCCAAGCAAATATGGAACAGACATCCAATAAATTAAGGGAGGAGATGAATGAAGCACTGCAACGGTCTACCAAGAAAATCCAGGAAGAAATGAGAGCCGAAATTTCAAACCTTCGAACGGAAGTCTCACAAATAAAGGAATCGGTAGATGAAATAAAAATCTCACTAGATGCCCTCGACAGTAGAATGACTACAGCCGAAGACAGAATCAGCGAGCTTGAGGATGAGCTGCAGAAAGCTTACAGACAGCAACAAATCATGGCCAAAGACCTCAAAATGGCTATAGAGTGAATCAGAGCCCTGGGGGATGACTTCAAGAGGAACAACATAAGAATCATTGGAGTACCAGAACCACAGGGAAGTAACCCCAATGAAAAAAACACAGTCAAAGACATCATTGTTAAGAAATTCCCAGAGCTGGAGAAGGCAGGCATCCAGATACAAGGAGTCTGAAGAGTACCAGCAAAAAGAGACCCGAATAAAAAGACCCCAAGGCATATCATAGTCAGAATGACGGATACCATGGATAGAGACACAATTCTGCAAGCAGCAAGGTCAAAGAAGGAAATCACATACAAAGGAGCACCCCTCAGATTTACAGCCGATCTGTCAGAAGAAACCCTCTGAGCCCGAAGACAATGGTGGGACATAGTGAAAAAACTCAACGAAATGAATGCCTCACCAAGAATACTTTATCCGGCTAAACTCTCACTCAAACTCGAAGGAACCATACACTATTTCTCGGATAAACAACAGCTCAGGAACTTCATAGACTCAAAACCAATCTTGAAAGAAGGTCTAAAGGGGCTACTGTAAGCTAAGGAGGAACCCCATAAGAACAACTAACCCCACAGAAATATGACACAAAACCCCATCACAATAATCACTCTCAATGTCAATGGCCTAAATGCACCTATCAAGAGACACAGAGTGGAAAAATGGATCCGGAAATTAAACCCAACATTCTGCTGTTTACAAGAAACACACCTGAACAAACAGAGTAAACACAGACTCAAAGTCAAAGGATGGAAAACAATCCTGCAAGCAAACAACTCCCTTAAAAAAGCTGGAGTGGCCATCCTAGTATTCGACAATATAGATTTCAGGTTGAAAAAGATTAGAAGGGACAGCGAAGGCCACTTTCTATTCATCAAGGGATATGTACAACAGGAGGAAATCACACTCTTAAACATATACGCACCCAAAGAACGATCGGCT
Organism: Sorex araneus; assembly: GCF_027595985.1. Taxonomy (NCBI): domain Eukaryota; kingdom Metazoa; phylum Chordata; class Mammalia; order Eulipotyphla; family Soricidae; genus Sorex; species Sorex araneus. The sequence continues at coordinate 150,209,313 of NC_073313.1, read as the reverse complement.
AAATACTTAAAACAACTCCTTACACACCTCAAAAGGGACATCACTAACAGCACAATAGTAGTTGGAGACTTCAATATCCCCCTATCACCTCTGGATAGATCAACAAGAACAAAACTCAGCAAGGAAACACTGACTCTGAAAGAAGAAATGGAAGAGAGAGGCCTAATAGACCTATACAGGGCTTTACACCCCTAAAAGAAAGAATACACATTCTTTTCCAGTGCACACGGAACATTTTCCAAAATAGACCATGTACTGGGTCCCAGAACATACCTCAATAGAATCAGAAAAACAGAAATTGTATCAACCATCTTTTCAGACCACGAAGCGCTGAAGATAGAAGCCAACCACACACCGACACGGAGAACCAAATAAAACACCTGGAAACTAAACAACTCAATGCTGAACAATGAGTGGGTCAGAAAGGAAATCAAAGAAGAAATCAAGAAATACTTAGAAACAAATGAAAATAAGGACACGAGTTATCAAAACCTATGGGACGCAGCTAAAGCCGTGTTAAGGGGAAAATTTATAGCTCTCCAAGCATTCCTCAGGAGGGAAGAAAGGGGCCACATAGAGAATTTGACTTCACAGCTCAAGACCTTAGAAAAGGACCAGAAAAAGGAACCCAAACCAGACCGAAGGAAAAAATAATAAAAATTAGAGCCGAAATTAATGACATCGAAACCAAAAAGACAATCCGAAAGATCAGTGAAACAAAGAGCTGGTTCTTCGAGAAAATAAATAACTGCTAGCAAGACTCACAAAGAAAGAGAGAGAGAGAACCCTAATAAATCTAATCAGAAATGAAAACGGGGACATCATAACAGAAACCAGTGAGATTCAAAAGATCATTAGAGACTACTTTGAAGGTCTATACGCCACAAAACAAGAGAACCTAAAAGAAATTGATGAATTCCTTGACTCCTACAATCTCCCAAGTCTGAACAAAGAAGACTTGGAATACTTGAATAGACCCATTAATGTTAAGGAAATTGAAACTGTAATAAAAAATCTCCCCAAAAACAAAAGCCCAGGCCCAGATGGATTCACTGGTGAATTCTTTCAAACATTCCAAGAAGACCTGTTGCCAATTTTCCTCAAGCTTTTCCAGGATATTGAAAAAAACAGGAACTCTCCCAAACAGTTTCTATGAAGCACACATCGCCCTAATACCAAAAGCAAACACAGACACCACTAAGAAAGAAAATTATAGACCAATATCCCTGATGAACACCGATGTAAAGATCCTCAACAAAATACTAGCAAATAGGATCCAACAACTCATCAAGAAGATCATACACCATGACCAAGTGGGATTCATCCCGGGGATGCAGGGATGGTTTAACATCCGGAAATCAATCAACATAATCCATCATATCAACAAAAGTAAAGATAAAAACCATACGATCATATCAATACATGCAGAGAAAGCATTTGACAAGATTCAACATCCGTTCATGATGAAAACTCTCACCAAAATGGGTTTTGGAGGAACTTTCCTCAAGATAGTCGAAGCCATCTACCACAAGCCTATGACAAGCATTATCCACAATGGAGAAAAACTAAGGGCCTTTCCTCTAACATCAGGCACAAGAGAAAGATGCCCACTCTCACCACTTCTCTTCAATATAGTACTGGAAGTACTTGCGATAGCTGTTAGACAAGAAAAAGAGATTAAGGGCATCCACATAGGAAAGGAAGAAATCAAACTCTCACTATTTGCAGATGATATGATACTATATCTAGAGGAGCCCAAAGCCTCTACTAAGAAACTCTTAGAAACAATAGACTCATATAGTAAACTTGCAGGCTACAAAATCAATACCCAAAAATCCATGGCCTTCATATATGCAAACAATGAGGCAGAGGAAAGGGACATGAAAAAAGCAATCCCATTCACAATCGTGCCCCAGAAAATCAAGTACCTCGGAATCAGCTTAACCAAGGAAGTAAAAGACCTTTACAAAGAAAACTATAAAACGTTACTCCATGAAATCAAAGAGGACATGAGGAAATGGAAACATATACCCTGCTCGTGGATATGGAGAATCAATGTTGTCAAAATGGCAATACTCCCTAAAGCATTATACAGATTCAATGCGATCCCTATAAATATACCCATGACACTCTTCAAAGAAATGGATCAAGCAATCCTAAAATTCATATGGAATAACAAACGTCCAAGGATAGCTAAAACAATTCTTGGGAAAAAGATGATGGGAGGCATCACCATCCCCAACCTCAAACTTTACTACAAAGCAGTAACAATTAAAACAGCATGGTACTGGAACAAAGGCAGAGCCGTAGACCAATGGAACAGGGTGGAATATCCCTACACACAACCCCAAATGTATGACCATCTAATCTTCGATAAGGGAGCAAGAGATGTGAAGTGGAGCAAGGAAAGCCTCTTTAACAAATGGTGCTGGCACAACTGGACAACCACATGTAAAAAAATGGGCTTAGTCCTTGACCTGACACCATGCACAAAAGTCAGATCAAAATGGATTAAAGACCTCAATATTAGACCACAAACCATAAGGTACATTGAAGACAAGTTCGGCAAAACCCTCCAGGATATTGAAGATAAAGGTATCTTCAAAGGTGACACAGAACTAAGCAATCTAGTAAAAACAGAGATCAACAAATGGGACTACATTAAACTAAAAAGCTTCTGTACCGCAAAAGATACAGTGACCAGAATCCAAAGACTATCCACAGAATGGGAAAGGATATTTACACAATATCCATCAGATAAGGGGTTGATATCAATGGTATATAAAGCACTGGTTGAACTCTACAAGAAGAAAACATCCAACCCCATCAGAAAATGGGGCGAAGAAATGAACAGAAACTTTACCAAGGAAGAAATACGAATGGCCAAAAGGCACATGAAAAAGTGCTGTACATCACTAATCATCAGAGAGATGCAGATCAAAACAACCACGAGATACCACCTCACACCACAGAGACTAGCACACATCCAAAAGAACAAAAGCAACCGCTGTTGGAGAGGATGTGGGGAGAAAGGGATCCTTCTACACTGCTGGTGGGAATGCCGACTGGTTCAGCCCTTCTGGAAAACAATATGGACGATTCTCAAAAAATTAGATATTGAGCTCCCATTTGACCCAGCAATACCACTGCTGGGAATATATCCCAGAGAGGCAAAAAAGTATAATCGAAACAACATCTGCACATGTATGTTCATCGCAGCACTGTTTACAATAGCCAGAATCTAGAAAAAACCCGAATGCCCTAGAACGGATGACTGGTTGAGGAAACTTTGGTACATCTATACAATGGAATACTATGCAGCTGTCAGAAAAAAGGAGGTCATGAATTTTGTATTTAAGTGGATCGGCATGAAAAGTTTCATGCTGAGTGAAATGAGTCAGAAAGAGAGTGACAGACATAGAAAGATTGCACTCATCTATGGTATATAGAATAACAGAGTGGGAGACTAACACCCAAGAATTGTAGAAATAAGTACCAGGAGGTTGACTCCATGGTTGGAGGCTGGCCTCACATTCTGGGGAAAGGGCAACTCAGAGAAGGGATCACCAACTATAATGTAGTCGAAGGCAATGTGGGGGAAGGGAGTTGCGGGCTGAATGAGGGCTAGAGACTGAGCACAGTGGCCACTCAACACCTTTATTGCAAACCACAACAGCTAATTAGAGAGAGAACAGAAGGGAATGCCCTGCCACAGTGGCAGGGTGGGGTGGGGTGAGATGGGATTGGGGAGGGTGGGAGGGATGCTGGGTTTACTGGTGGTGGAGAATGGGCACTGGTGAAGGGATGGGTTCCCGAACTTTGTGTGAGGGAAGCATAAGCACAAAAGTGTATAAATCTGTAAATGTGCCCTCACAGTGATTCACTAATTAAAGATAAATAAATTTAAAAAATAAATAAAATAAAAAATACAGTAAAAAAATAAAAATCATCCTAGTTCAGTCTGAGGAGGTCATAAAAATTCAGGAATTCATACATTTCTTCTAGATTCTCTCATTTCATGGCATAAAGATTCTCAAAGTAATCTATGATGATCCTTTGAATTGCTGTGTTGTTTGTTGTGGTAATAGAATCCATGGTACATCTACGCAATGGAATACTATGCAGCTTTTAGAAAAGTTGAAGTCATGAAATTTGCTTTTTAGTTGGTTGACATGGAGACTATCATGCTAAGTAAAAGGAGTCAGAAAAAGAGGGATAGATATAGAACGACTGCACTCATTTATGGAATATAAAATAACATCAGACTAATTCCCGAGGACAATAGAGACAAGGGCCAAGAGAATTGCTCCACGGTTTGGAAGTCTGCCTCATGTGCTGGGGGAGAAGGCATTTGGGATAGAGAAGGGACCACTAAATCAATAATGATTGAAGGGATCACTCGGTATGGGAGATGTGAGCTGAAAGTAGACCAAACATGATGGCCTCTTAGTATCTATATTGTAAACCATGATGCCCCAAGTAGAGAGAGAGTAAGAATGAAGGTGTCTGACATGGAGGCAGAGGGTAGGGTGGGGTCAGGTGGGGATGGCGAAAGGGATGATGGGGACATTGGTGGTGGAAAATGCGCATTGGTGGAGAGATGAGTGTTTCATCATTGTATGACTGAAACTCAATTATGAAAGCTTTTTAACAGTGATTTCAATTAAAAATTGCTGAACAATAATGTCCCAAAGGAGAGAGAGAAAGATAGAGAGGGAGAGAGAGACAAAAAGTGCTAGCCATAGAGGACATTGGTGGTGTGTACATTGGTGAAGGGATGGTTGTTGGAACATTGTATGACCAAAATCTAATCATGAACAACTTTATAACTATCTATCTCATGGTGATTTAATTTAAAACATTTTTAAAATTTAATCAAAATGTTTACTTGTCCCTCATTAAATTCATAGACTTAGGAGTGTGACTTCTTCCTGATGGACATATTCTTGGATCATTAACAAATGACTTTTACTGTCTCTTATAACCTTTTTCAGCCTAAAATCTACGTCATCTGATACTAGTATGTCCACTCCGGCTTTTTTGCGGAGATAATTTGCTTGAAGAATTGTCCTTAAACCTTTGACTTTGAGTCTGTCTGCTCGGACTGTTCTAATGTGTTTCCTCCAGGGTTCAATTATCTAATCCCCACTATCACTCTGTGTCTTTTAAATGATGCATCTAGCGCACTGACATTAAGAGAAACTATGTTCTGGAGGGGATTTTTGCCATCTTTCTTCAAGAATTTGGCATGTTTGTGGGACCTGCCTTCCTGTAAAGTAACCTGTTTAGTTCTTGTAATGATAATTTTGAGACTATAAAGTGCCTGAGTTGTTTATCTGCAAAGTTGTGTACCATTCCTTAATTTTTATTTATTTATTTATTTATTTATTTTGCTTTTTGGGTCACACCTGGTGATGCATAGGCGTTAATCCTGGCTCATGCACTCAGGAATTACTCCTGGCAGTGCTCACAGGACGATATGGGATGCTGGGAATCGAACCCGGGTCAGCCACGTGCAAGGCAAACGCCCTAACCACTGTGCTATCTTTCCAGCCCCTGTACCATTCCGTTAAATGTGAATGAGAATCTGGCTGGGTTAAGTATTCATGAGGAGGCATGCATTTCATTGAATTTTTTTTTACTATTTCCCTTCACTGTCTTTGGGTCTGAGGATTTCAACTGATAAGTCTGCTGTAAATCTTAAGAATGCACCTTTGTGGAGCAAGAAATGCAAAGTGGAAGAAGAAAAGCCTCTTCAACAAGTGGTGCTGGGAAAACTGGATAGCTACCTGCAAAAAAATGAACTCTGACCTCTGTCTAATGCCAGGCACAAAAGTCAGATCAAAGTGGATTAAAGACCTCAATATCAGACATGAATATTTAAGATAGATAGAGGAAAATGTAGGCAGAACTCTCCGTGACATTGAAGCTAAAATCATCTTTAAGGATGAAATAGCACTGACCATGAAAGTGGAAGCAAACATAAACCAATGGGATTACATCAAATTAAGAAGCTTCTGCACTTCAAAAGAAACAGTGACCAAAATATAGAAAAAGTCCACAGAATGGGAAAGAATATTTACCCAATACCCATCTGATAAGGGATTAATATCAAGGACATATAAGACACTAGTAGAATTGTATAAGAAAAAAAACCTCTAACCCCATCAAAAAATGGGGAGAAGAAATGAACAGAAGTTTCCTCAAAAAAGAAATACAAATGGCCAAAAGGCACACGAAAAAATGCTCCACATCGCTAGTCATCAGGGAGATGCAAATCAAGACAACAATGAGATATCATCTCACACCACAGAAACTTGCACACATTCAACAGAACACAAGCAACCAGTGCTGGCGTGGATGTGGGGGAAAAGGGACGGTCCTTCACTGTTGGTGGGAATGCTGACTGGTCCAGCCTTTCTGGAAAACAATATGGACAGTCCTTCAAAAATAGAAATTGAGCTTCTATATGACCCCGCAATACCACTTCTGGGAATATGTCCCGAAGATGCAAAAAAGCACAGTATAAATGACATCTGTACATATATACATCTGTATATATTCATTGCAGCACTGTTCACAATAGCCACAATCTGGAAACAACCCAAGTGCCCTAAAACAGATGACTGGTTAAAGAAACTTTGGAACATAGGCAGAGTGGAATACTATGCAGCTGTTAGGAGAGATGAAGTCATGAAATTTGCTTATAAATGGGTAGACATGGAGAGTATCATGCTAAGTGAAATGAGTCAGAAAGAGAGGAACAGACACAGAGGGACTGCACTCATTTGTGGAGTATAAAATAACATCACATGAGGCTGACACCCAAGGACAGTAGATACAAGGGCCAGGGGGGATTGCCCCATAGCTGGAAGACTGCTTCATGAACAGAGGGGAGAAGGCAGATGGAATAGAGAAGGGATCACTTAGAAAATGATGGCTAGAGGAATCAGTTGGGATGGGAGATGCATGCCGAAAGTAGATAATGGACCAAACATGATGACCTCTCAGTGTCTGTGTTGCAAACTATAATTCCCAAAAGTAGAGAGAGAGTATGGGGAATATTGTCTGCCATAGAGGCAGGGGGAGGGTGGGAAAGGGGGGTATACTTGGGAAATTGGTGGTGGGGAATGTACACTGGTGGAGGGATGGGTGTTTGATCATTGTGTGATTGTAACCCAAACACAAAACTTGTTACTATCTCATGGTGTTTCAGTAACATTTACAAAATTGAAAAAAAAAGAATGCACCTTTGTTTCATCTTGTGCCTTTATTTGATCTGTATACTTCTTTGATATTACTACTTTAAGTATGCTACTTCTATATATGGTTTTAATCATTCTGATTAGGATATGTCTTGTATTATTTTTATTTGAATTTCTTTTCCCTGTTACCCTTCAAGTTTCATGGGTCTGGGTACATGTACTTTTCAGTTCTGGGAACTTCTCAACAATGTCTTTGACTGTTGCTTCTTCATCAGTGTTTTCTTCCAACCCCTCTGGGACCCCAATGATTTTCATGTTGTTTCTCTTCAATTCTTCCCAAAGTTATCTTGTCGACTGTTGGTTTATTTTGAGCCTTTTTTTACATTTTCTGCTGTTTTCTGGTTTTTTGCACCTGATCTTGGCACTCATTGACTCTGTTCTCAGCAGCTGTTCCTTTGGTGCTGAGGCCTTCCAGTGTTTTTTTCATTTCACCTACGAAGTTTTTCACATCTGTCATTTGTGTCAATAGTTTCCTCATTTCTGCTCTCATACCTCTTGTATTTTATTGTGCATTCCTTTGTTTCTTTGAGCTCCATATACATTCTTAACAATTCTTCTCTACATTCCTTATCAGAGATATTGTTTAGCTCGTTATTATTGGTTTAGTCTTCCTCCCTGCTCACCCCTTATCTCCTCATCATTATGCCTGGAAGGGTTTTGTCTTGCTTTCCCATTGTGACCTTTGCCATCTGGAGTTGTTTTTGTGCATTGTTCTGTGGTTAGTTGCCTACAGTTAGGATGTCTTTGTATGCTTACGGTTAGTTATGGAGAGGTGAAGAAATGTGCATGTGCATGTATGGCTTTGGACTATTTGCAGCCGTGGGGGTGGTGAAAATGGAGGACTGGGTGGTAGGATTCTTACCTGAGAGGCAAAATTGTGAATCTAAATAAAAAGCAGGGCTCCCCTCTGACCCACCGCTGAGCTTCATCAGACATCTGGTACCACTGCAAGACAAAGCCAAGCAGCAGTGGTTAAGCAACTCTCCTCTACTTACCCACTTAAGCTTGTTGGTGGGGATGGAGATCCTCACCTGGGGGGTGAATGGCAATCTTGAGTTAGAACCTTCTTTGTTCTTCAATTGATATTGTGTATTATGTGGACTGATTGTGTATGTTAAACCATTCTTGCATCCCTAGGATAAATCCTACTTTGTCATCTTTTTGATGAATTGGTGGATTCTATCTGCAATTATTTTGTTGAGGATATTTGCATCTGTGTTCATCTGTAATTCTCTTTTATTGTGGTATCTCTGTCTGCTTTTGGTATCAGAGTAATATTTGCTTCATAGAAACTGGGAGTGTTAAAAATATGAGTTGCTTCCAGGATTTGTGTCTTCTTTGCACAATGGCCATACCAATCTTCTCTGTATTGTTCCAACTTTAATATATATGCTGTCAAACCTAGCACTCCTTATTCAACTCTTGACAATTTCACTACTGTGTGTTAAAGATAGGTTCCTTTCTTTCTTTCTTTCTCTTTTTCTTCCCTTCTGGAAACTCATTATCTTTATGTTGCTTTTCCTAATAAAATCTGATAGTTCTCATAGTTACTTCTTCATTTTTTACCACCTTATTATGTCTCTACTTTCAATTGAATCATTTGTACATTACTATTTGCAAGCTCCCTGATTTGTTCTTCCATTTGGTTCATTCTGTTTCATAGCTTTCTCTAGCACTCTAACTTTGTTAATTCGTGTCTGTATAATTTTCTTTTCTTATGCAAAGTTCGTGTCTTTCTGTTTTCTCATTTTATTTAGGAGCTGATTGTTTCTCTGATTTTTGTTGTCTCTGTTTGATTAGTTTTTCTGCATCCTCTTTATATCCCTTTGGCTTACTTTTCCAAGTACTTTTCTATTGCTTTTTTACTAGCAATTTTGAACTCTATACAGGAATAAAATCTTCTATGTCCTTGAGGTTGGATTTGGGAGTTGTTCTCTCTCTCGCTCTGTGATATCATACGTCCTTAGGAATCTCAAGTTATTTTACTTTTTATTTTTGTAGTTTCTCTAATTCTGCTTTTAAAAATCTGGATCAGCAATTTAGAGAACTGGACTATTATTTTTCCACAAGATGGCTCTTTGACTTCATTTAATTTGTTTTGTTGTTGTTTATTTGGTTTTCATATATGTTAGCTTCTGTAGCTAATTAGATCTTCATTTACAGTTACTCTTCATTTGCACTTGCTCTGTGTCAGCAGAGTTAAGTGCGGAGTCTTTTTCATTAAGATTCTGGGCATGTAGACTTAGTTCATAGGTCTACATATCAGTGAGCATCTTTGATATCTCTCTTCGTGGCATTCCACATCTGAGACCTAGTGAAACTGTTGGTACACTTCAGGAGGTCAGTATCAGTCCTATAGTGTGAAGGAAGGATATTATAGTCTAGGATGTCATCTCTGTTCTTATCAAGATCCCAGCCTTCCAGAGTACTTCAGTTCCTCTGTATGGACTGTAGCTGAGAAGAGTTTGTCTTCACATGTTTTGTCTCTTGCCGCCTTAGAACTGCTGACCAGGTTGATAACTCTGCCATCTTGAGTCCCTATAGCTTGTACTTCAGCCTAACAGGGTTTTTATCCCCACCCTCACCCCCATCCCACCAGTAATGGAATGTGAATCTCCCTTGTGTACCTACTCTGGAAGCACAAGGGGTGCTTTAATTTGATCACAATTTGTGAAACTTGCTCAGTGTTGGATCTGATTGTTAATTATTTCTTTTGGAATGAAAATAAGGAACCTCCTATAGTCCTTTCTTGATGCTGTTTCTTCTGCCATATTTTTGTTAATATATTTTAATGGCAAATATTAAATACTATACGATAAAACTATTTTTAAATGAGATAATTTCTTGAGTTTTAGTGTAACATTTAAAAGGTATTTTTAAATTTCAGTAATAGAATTTCAACTTAAGCTTTTGAAATATTAGGGAACTATTTTTAACATGATTTTTAACATTAATCTACATATAAGCATGCTTTCCTTTTACAATTATTAGCTAGTCCTAACCTGAAAATCAAGTGGGTTTAGTGATTAATTATCATAATAGAGTTATGAGGTGAGATGCAATGCTCTGAAAATGTTTTACCATAAAAGGCAAGAGTTTCATGTTCTTTACTCATTTTTCTCATTCCTTCTATAGCAAATTGGCTGCTTCCTTCCAGAGCATGGAAGTCAGGAACTCTAATTTTGCTGCTTTCATTGACATCTTTACATCCAACACTTATGTAATGGTTGTGATGTCTGATCCGTCCATTCGTAAGTTTTAACTCAACTGACATGTATTCAGACCTATATATTCTTAAAACCAGAGGTACTTCATTATTAGATAAGGAAAATCTATTTTGTGCTGAAGATGATTGTATAATAGTACAAATGTACTTAATGCTACTTACCTGTACACTTAAAAATAATTAATATAAATAGCCAGAGAGGTTGTTATAGAGGTTAAGATGCTTGTTTCACTTTTGGCCAATCCTGGTGCAATTTCTAAGATATGGTCCACTGAGCACAGAGCCAGGAGTAAGCTCCTGAGCTCCACCAAATATAAGAATGCACTGTAACACTGTAGCACTGTCATCCTGTTGTTCATCGATTTGCTCGAGTGGGCACCAGTAACGTCTCCATTGGAGACTTGTTGTTACTATTTTTGACATACTGAATATACCACTGGGAGCTTGCTAGGCTCTGCCCTGTGGGCAGGATACTCTGGGTAGCTTGCTGGGCTCTCCGAGACGGATGGAGGAATAGAACCTGGTCAGCCACGTGCAATGCAAATGCTCTAACTGCTGTGCTATTTAAAGAATCAATTATTATATTTACCAAATTTTAAAAAGCTGTTTTAGTACTAATGGTAAATAGCTGTTTTTTCAGTAAACTTTTATTTGTAGCTTAAAAAAATACTTTGGATTCTTGGGTATTGCACCTGTCTTCATGGGAACTTAAAAAAATAAGCAAAGGGAGCCAGGGTGTTTGCCTTGCACGTGGCTGACCCGGATTCGATTCCCAGCAACCCATATTGTCCCCCGAGCACTGCCAGAAGAAGTGTCTGAGTGCAAAGCCAGGAGTAATCCCTGAGCATCGCCGGGTGTGACCCAAAAAGAAGAAAAAAGCAAAAAGGGTTTTTGCACCATGCTTTGCAGTGAATGATCCAGGTTCTATCTCCAGCATTGTATGGTCTCCCAAGCATTTCTGGGAGTAACCCGTGAGCAATAAGCAAGGAGTAGCCCATGATCACTGCCAGGTGTGACTCCAACACCCACCCTCAAAATAACAGTTTAGTAAATCCAAGGATCTTAAATAAAGGGGCTGCAAAATACATGATTTTTGCTTCACGTGATATAGATTTTTTAAAAAACTCATCTAAAATCTGAACTATGTGAGCCATTTCATTTTATAGTGTCTATTTCTTAGTAAAATATCCCTACATTTGTTTTATGGACATAAATTGATGTATTTGATGCTTTCAGGATCTAATAGTCATGTCTTTCACGGCCATTGAATTAAAGGTATTAGCATTATTTCAAAGATATTCCCGGGGCTGGAGCGATAGCACAGCGGGTAGGGTGTTTGCCTTGCACGCGGCCAACCCAGGTTCGATTCCCAGCATCCCATATGGTCCCCCGAGCACCGCCAGAGGTAATTCCTGAGTGCAGAGCCAGGAGTCACCCCTGTGCATTGCCGGGTGTGACCCCCCCCCAAAAAAAAAGATATTCCCAGGAGTTTAAATTATATTTGATCCTGGCTTTTCCTATTTAAGTTATAATACAATACAAAATAGTGGACTCTGTATAAAATAATAAACAATAATATAACAAAATCAATTATTTTATTTTATATTATTAATAAAAATAGATATTGTTGCTAATAAAATATTGCTAAAATGATAAAATATTATTAGTCCTAACCCAAAAGATTTACTAAATTTTAATAGGAATTTCAAGTTTGTAATTTAATAGATCCACTTAATCAGAAAAATACATTCATTCAGAAAAAAATCTTAATTAAGCTGGGATATCCTTATTCATGTACGTTCTCTATGTTTATACATTAAGAGATTTTGTTCTTTTAATTGTTTTTAATAATTAGGTATACCTTTGACTGACCACACTTAATTTTTCTGATAATTTATCCACCCCTACCTCTCAGCTTCTGCAGCTACTCTGATCAATATCCGCAATGCCAGGAAACACTTTGAAAAGCTGGAAAGAGTGGATGGACCAAAGCAGTGTCTTCTCATGCGTTAAACAGTGTCAAATGTTTCTGAAAAAATTGAAGTACTGTTTCCTAATCTAAACCTATTTATATGTGTAGGTTCTGAAATACTGTGATGTTTAATGCTTCTGCATTACTTTCCTATTTCCCAGTCTTAATCCATAACCTTGAATGCTATTACTCAAAGTTGGTGTTGCATAAAGTAGTGACATGTACATGTTCTGATAACAAGGTTCTGTTAAAGTTAAGTGTTCTGATGATCTGGTTCTAATAATTGTATATGCCAAAGCTTTTCCCATTATCATCTTATATTCTGTATCATATAGAAACCTATCTGATTGGAATATTACTGTTTTCTTAGCATGCATTAAAAATATTACTTAACATCAATTGTAAATAAACCTTTGCTCTTAGGGATTTCAATGTCCTTTTTCTTTTCCTTTTGTTCTTCAGCTTTTCTCTAAGAAAGAACAAATGAATTAGTTATCCTAAAAGAGGGACCTGCTGATTCAAAAATAGTACAAAATGAAATTGGATGGAAAGAATATTGTAGCCTTAAAGCTAGGCAGAAGAGTTTAGGTATAAAATGATAGCAAATAAAAAGTAAGAAAAAGTCTTTAAGAAGGAAATTAGGTGAAAATAATTTGAAAGAAAATTGATCGGGATTACATAGACTAACTGATTCAGTAGAGGACACTGTGCTAGTAGTCAAGACTTGGGTTCATGAAAGGTCTATAAGAAGATGCAACTAAAGAAGAAATGAATAAAAAGTTGAGGAACAATAGAAAGATTTATTAGATGTCTTCTGTTGCTGAGGTTCAGCATTGATTTATATATTCCAAAATACCTTATGGGTTGGGTTCACTAAGGTACTGCAGTATTAAATTCTTTTTTAGGTTTGGAGTCATAGCTTACTAATCCTCTAAATAAAAATAAAGCATTGTGAATAAAGATAAATGGACCTTGACAATTCTAGAATTATTCAAATCATCAGCTCTAATTTCCACAGCTAAGCTAACAAAATACAATAGTTTTTGGGGAATATACACGACTGTAGACACATTCATTTTGTATTGTTTCTATGTTATGAAGAAACTTTTTCACACCACCAGAACCTCATTATCCTCAGATTAAAGATTTTCTGTTTATTCTTGTAAATTTGAGCCTGTTTATTTCTCATTGCCACAACTGGAGGTAAGAAAAGAACAGGATTTAGTATAGTAGAGTAAGAATTTTCACAAACACAGGCCTGAGAAATTGTACAACGCACAAGGCTGACTTACGTTCTCTCCATGGTATTACATATGAACCTTCAAACTCTGCTAGGAGCAATGCCTCAGTATAAATCCAGTGCCCCACCTCCCCCACCACTGAAAGCTTCATATTCAGTATGTCTCTGGTTAGGTCTTTGGAATCTTCAAATATGGTCTCAAGAGCTTTTGATACTGTTTCTGTTAATCCAAGGTTTACACTTTGGAAACAACTACAAAAGAAAATGTAAATGGAAAGGAAGAGTGTGAAAATATACTAAAACATGAAGAACTAGGTTACCACAAATAAGCATTATGCCAAATCAGAGATACATAGTGTAAGCCCACTGTTTCCTTCTCTCTCTCTCTATCTGTCTGTCTGTCTGTCTCACTCTCTCAATTTTGATTTTGGTTGATATCAAAACTCAGAGCTTATTCTTGACTCTGCTCAGAGATCATCCTAGCATTGCTAGGGATCAAACCAGAGTTGGCCCTGTGCAAGCTTTCAGTCCCTGTGGTCCCTTTTAGTCCCTCCATCCCAAGGCCCATTACTTCCAAACAGATCTAAAAGTTTATGTAGCTTTGTCAGATATAATAAAACACAGTATAAGACTAATGTCCAAAGAAAAATAGGGCCAGGATGACTGGTCCATGGTTTAAAGCTATTCACATGTGGAGTGGGGCAGTTATACAGAGAAGAGACCACCATGACAATGTAATTTGGAAATGATCACTCTGGACAAGATCTGAGGCACTGCAAGGAGGTAAAGGAATATACATCACAACCTTTCAGTAACTGTACTGCAAACCATAATACCCAAAAGAAAATAGAGAAGGAGGAGGGAGGGAGGGAGGGAAGGTGGGAAGGAAAAGAAAAGTGTCTCCATAGAGACAGAGGCAGGCTGGAGCCAGGGCAGGGGGTGGGGGTAGAATCAGGAGGGAAACTGGGACATTGGTGGCAGGAAGTGTACACTGGTGAAGGGAGGGGTGTTGGAACATTACATGAATGAAATCCACGAACAACTTTGTAACTGTGTATCTCTCAGTGACTCAAATTTTTAAAAAATAATGAAGCACCAAAGACTTTACAGCTTCTATTTAATAGTATGTTGAAAATGGGAACCAGTATGGCATGCAAAATGGAATGGATAGTGATTTGTCTCAGAACTTAGCTTTTTTTCCTGGGGGTATGGTGCCACCAGCAGGTCAAGCTATACCTGTGGGGTGAGTGCATCAGAAGCCTGATGGGGCCTTCAAACTTCGAGATATCCCCAAATTGCTGCCGTGCTTTTGGCCAGACCTCAACAATTTTGAGCCAACTTTACCAAGAAATTAAACGGCCAAAAGTTAGGTATGTGGGAGACACACCCACAACCCACCTCCAGCTCAACTATGTAAGCTCATTTATTGGCCTTATTTCTGTAGCACTGTAGCACTGTTGTCCTGTTGTTCATCGATTTGCTCGAGCGGGCACCAGTAATGTCTCCATTGTGAGACTTGTTACTGTTTTTGGCATATTGAATACGTCACGGGTAGCTTGCCAGGCTCTGCCATGCGGGCGGTATACTCTCAGTAGCTTGCCAGGCTCACCAAGAGGGACTGAGGAATCGAACTCTAGTGGGCCACGTGCAAGGAAGATGCCTTAACCACTGTGCTATTGCTCCAAGGCCTAATTTCAGAGACTCATAAATCTCAAAAGAGATCAAAAGACGTAGTTAGGGCCGCAGAGGTAGGTGGGAACCCATGACTGAGAGCTCCAGGCCCGCTTGGATCGGGACTGGGCCTCCTCCTCCTAGGTCCCCAGTTTTCCAGTAGCTTGTCAGTCACAACTAACTCCCTCTGGTGCCATGTAATCTCATCAATGGCCAAGACCTCGGGACTATAAACTAAAACACCTGAAAGAGAGCACCGCAGAATATCCTAACCCTGCACCAGGCTGTCTTCACCAGGACACCCTGGAGGGGGATGGATGAGAACGCTCCCCGCCCAAAGGACCCAGCTCTAGCAGCCAAAAACCCCCACAACCTAACTGCCACCACGCTCTAGGCAGCTCCCTACAAGCTCGGGCGAAACATCACATATGAGTATACATACTCCTGGACTGCACAGCTGCTTTTGCGGCCGCACAACACATCATAAAACACTCCCTACCCATTCCCCATAATTACCACACCACATTTGGTGGGGTTCAGATAGTAGGCAACAAATCATAGTGGGAAATATATGTATGCATATATACATATTTTCAGATAAATATACCAAAGCTCACATCACCCAAACTATTTTTTTAAATAAAAATTGTATTTTATTAAATCACCGTGTAGAAGATTACAATGCTTTCAGGCTTAGGTCTCAGTTATACAATGCTGAAACAACCATCCCTTCACCAGTGCCCATATACCACCACCACCAAAAAAAAAAAAAACCACAGTACACCTCCCATCCCGTCCCCCCACCCCCTACCTTGTAACTGATAAGTTTCATTTTACATTCTGTTTACTTTGGTTACATTCAATATTTCAACACAAACCTCACTATTGTTGTTAGTAGTACCCCACTAGATTCAGACCTACTGTGAAGACAAATAAGGTCGCGCGGCCGCAGTAGCCGCAGTAGGTTTTGAATTTATGTACTTTGACACAAAGTCCAGGGAGATTTCTTCCAGATATTGGATCATTGCAGGCTTGAAAACCCAATCTGTGGTCATCTTAATATTGCGGACACCGCGCCCTTCATACCCGGAGAGAAAGAGGCAAGAGAGAGAAATACCTTTCCCCTCCTGGGCGGGCACGGGGCCGAGACTTAGTTCTCAGGCTGGAGACATTCTGCGAGGAGTTGCCCATGCCTAAAGAGGTTTTGCTGGGTCTGGATTCACGCTTGTGCAGCTGCGGAGAGGCCGCACATGCGTGCGGCCCCCGGGATCACATCTCGGTGGTGGGAGGGGCTGGTGCCTCCCACCTTCTCAAGAGCACCCTCGTGTCCTTTTGCTGCAGTTTTTGTTGTAAATCCCATCTGTGGTCGTCTTAATATGGCGGACACCGTGCCCTTCATCCCCGGAGAGAAAGAGGCAAGAGAAATACCTTTCCCCTCCTGGGCGGGCACGGGGCCGAGGCTTAGTTCTCATGCTGGAGACATCCTGCCACATCACCCAAACTTTAACAACATGTTAGTGATAGCCTATAGAATGTCTTAATGGCTCCTGCCAAATTAGAACAATCTTCACAGTGTTTTCTATATGAACACTTTTTTTTCTTTATTTATTTTTAATTAGTGAATCACTGTGAGGGTACAGTTACAGATCCATACATCTTTGTGCTCATGTTTCCCCCATACAAAGTTCGAGAACCCTTCCCTTCACCAGTGCCCATTCTCCACCACCAGTAAACCCAGCATCCCTCCTACCCTCCCCAATCCCAGCTCCCCCCACCCCACCCCGCTACTGTGGCAGGGTATTCCCTTTTGTTCTCTCTATCTAATTAGGTGTTGTGGTTCTCAATAGAGGTGTTGAGTGGCCACTGTGTTCAGTCTCTAGTCTACATTCAGCCCGCATCACCCTTCCCCCGCATGGCCTCCGACCGCATTATACTTGGTGATCCCTTCTCTGAGTTGCCCTCTCCCCAGAATGTGAGGCCAGCTTCCAAGCCATGGCGTCAGCCTCCTGGTACTTATTTCTACTAGTCTTGGGTGTTAGTCTCCTAATCTGTCATTCTACATTCCACAGATGAGTGCAATCTTTCTATGTCTGTCTCTCTCTTTCTGACTCATTTCACTTAGCATGATACTTTCCACGCCAATCCACTTATATGCAAAGTTCATGACCTTCTTTTTTTCCAGCAGCTGCATAGTATTCCATTGTATAGATGTACCAAAGTTTCCTCAACCAGTCATCTGTTCTAGGGCACTCGGGTTTTTTCCAGATTCTGGCTATTGTAAACAGTCCTGTGATGAACATATAAGTGCAGATGTTATTTTGACTTTACTTTTTTGCTTCTCTGGGATATATTCCCAGCAGTGGTATTGCTGGGTCAAATGGGAGCTCAATTTCTAATTCTTTGAGAGTCATCAATATTGTTTTCCAAAAGGGCTGAACCAGTTGCCATTCCCACCAGCAATGTAGAAGGGTCCCTTTCTCCCCACATCCTCTCCAACAGCGGTTGCTTTTGTTCTTTTGGATGTGTGCTAGTCTCTTTGGTGTGAGGTGGTATCTCATGGTTGTTTTGATCTGCATCTCTCTGATGATTAGTGATGTAGAGCACTTTTTCATGTGCCTTTTGGCCATTCGTATTTCTTCCTTGGGAAAGTTCCTGTTCATTTCTTCGCCCCATTTTCTGATGGGGTTGGATGTTTTCTTCTTGTAGAGTTCAACCATATATGAACATTTTTTTGTAAGTATGTTCAGCAGTTCTTCATAACAGATAATATGAAATATGTTATTTCGGTTGTGTTTTGAGACAGAGATTGGGTTTGGGATGGAAACATGCTGAATTTGGTGGTGGGAAGGTGTAATGGTGGTGGTATTGGTGTTTGAATATTGAATGTAATCAAACATTGTGAACTAACTTATTAAATTAAAAAAATTAAAAAGTAATGTGAAGTTCATGCCCAATTCAATCAGCTTAATCAATGGCTGAATAAATAGCAGTGCTCCTACATTATAAAAAAAAAACTTAGCTTTTTTTCCTACTTCATATGGCATAATTTGCTAATTTAATTGCCTATAAGGAAAACTTAAGTGAGGACCATGGGTTTAATCCCTGAAAACATAAAAAAAAGAAAACTTGAGTGGATTGTTAAATGAACACGGTGATATTTTGATTGGGATAGTGATTGGTTTGGACCACACACACAACTGTGCTCAAGGCTTTCTCCTGAATCTGTGCTCAAAAATCACTTCTGCAGGGCTCCAGGGATGATATGTGATGTGGGGAATGGAACCCACGTCGGACACGTTCGGAAAAGTGCAGAAAAAGTGCCTATCACATTGTAGTATTTCCTTAGCCCAACAATAATATGAATAGATTATTAACTGTTAGCCTATAAATGTTTTGTGTTATCTCATTTATTTGTACCAAGACTTCAATGTGATAAAAAAAAAATCACTCAGCAAAAGAGGTGATAGATCTATACCAAGAAAACTTCGGGGGGGGCTAGGGGCATGGGGGGGTTTGGGGTGTGAGGGGGCGGGGTGGAGCTATACTGGGATTCTTGGTGGTGGAATATGAGCACTGGTGAAGGGACGGGTATTCGAGCATTGTATAACTGAGATTTAAACCTGAAAACTTTGTAACTTTCCACATGGTGACTCAATAAAAAATTAAAAAAAAATTATAAATCAATGTTGAATCTTGTCAAAAGCTTTTCCAGAATCAAGGATATGGTCATGTGATTTTTTAAAAAAATATTTCATTTTGTTGATGTGGTATAGTACATTCATCTGTTTGTATATGTTGAATCTTCCTGTAACCCTGAAATAAATACCTCTTGATCATGAAAAAAAAAGAAAACTTCAAACACTTGAATAAGAAATAGAAGAATACCTTAGAAAATGGGAAAATATTCCATGCTCTTGGATTGGAAAGATCAATATCATCAAAATGACTATTCTACCTTAATTACTATATACATTCAATGAAATTCCCTATCCAAATTTGGATAAAATTCTTCAAGAACTTAGGACAGTCCATTGTAAAGTGTGTATGAAATCATAAAAGCCACAAATAGCCAAAACCATACTGAAAAATATGAAGCTTGAGGGCATCTCATTACCTAAATTAAAACTACTATAAAGCCATAGAGATCAAAACAGCAGAGTATTGGAATAGGACATTCTCTGACCAATGGGTCAGAATAGAATACCCAAGAACAAACCCCCACATATACGGTAAGCTAATTTTTGACGGAAGTGCTGAAAGCATGAAATGGAGTAAAGACTGCCTATTCAAAAAAATGGTGTTGGGCTGGAGCAATAGCACAGTGGGTAGGGCGTTTGCCTTGCATGCAGCCGACCTGGGTTCGACTCCCAGCATCCCATATGGTCCCCTGAGCACTGCCAGGAGTAACTCCTGAGTGCAGAGCCAGGAGTAACCCATGTGCATCGCCATGTGTGACCCAAAAAGAAAAAAAGTGGTGTTGGCATAACTGCGTAATCATGTATAAAGAAATAAAACAATCTATCACATACCTTACACGAAAGTCAGGTCAAAGTGCATCAAATACCTTTAGATCAGACCAGAATTTATAAAATACATTGAGAAAAATATTGGCATAACACTCCAAGATCTGGACCTCAAATGTGTCTTTAATGATACAATATCACTGGCAAAGGCAACAGAATCAAAAATAAACAAGTGGGACTATATCAAATAAAAGAGTTTCTGCATGGCAGAAGAAATGGGTAAAACTGAAAGACAACACACTTAATGGGAGAGGATATTTGTGATAAGCACATAAGATAAAGGTAATGAAAAACCAGTGGAGAAATGAAAAATCAGTGGAGAGTAAATCATTCTAGCCTAAAGGAGTATTTTGACAGTATTTAGAATTTTCACTTTAGAACTGTGCTACTATGAACAGTTGTAATATGTCTATCTCTCTGAGGCCTTTTAAAAACAGAAGTCATGAAATTTGCATATAAGTGGGTTAACATGAAGAGTATCATGCTGAGTGAAATGAGTCAGAAAGAGAGGGACAGACATAGGAAGACTGCACTCATTTGTGGACTATAAAGTAACAAAATGGAAGACTAACACCCAAGAATAGTAGAAATAAGGACCAAGAGGTTTACTTCATGGCTTGGAAGCCGGCCTCACATACTGGGGCAAAAGGCAGTTCAGATAGAGAAGAGATCACAAAGTAAAGGATGCTTAGAGGACCCACTAGGGATGGGAGATGTGTACCAAAAGTAGACTATAGACCGAACATGATGGCCACTTAATACCTGCATTGCAGCACCCTAAAGGAGAGAGAGAGTAAAAGAGGCATGGTGGGGGGACGGGATGGGGATGGTGGGAGGGATACTGAGAACACAGGTGGTGGAGAATGGGCACTGGTGGAAGGATGGGTACTTGATCATTGTACAACTAAAACATAAGCACAAAAGTTTTTAATTCTGTAACTGTATCTATAGCACAGCAGGTAGGGCGTTTGCCTTGCACGCAGCCGACCCAGGTTCGATTCCTCCGTCCCTCTCAGAGAGCAAGCTACCGAGAGTATCCCACCCGCATGGCAGAGCCTGGCAAGCTTCCCATGGTGTATTCGATATGCCAAAAACAGTAACAGCAATCTCACAATGGAAACATTACTGGTGCCCGCTCGAGCAAATTGATGAGCAATGGGATGACAGTGACAATTAAAAAAATTAAAAATAAATAAATTTAAAAAACAAAACAGGAGATTGTTTATAGCTTTTAGGTCTTCCAAAGTAGTGCTTTGCAAAGGTCATATTATTATTTCTCAACTGAATTCTTTGTAAATCAGGAACCTACTACATCCAGTAATACGTGGTAATGGGGATTGAAACAGGGTGACCACATGGTGCAAGGGCCTTAACTCCTATACTTTCTGGCACCTTGAAGTAATTATCTTTAACTTCCTCACTTAATTTGCTCAGCATCATCACCTCCAGTTCCATCCATACTATTTCTAGAGACACACCAATTTCCTTTCTTATTAACTGAGTGGTATTCTTCTATTGAATATATATTTCAATGTCTCTGCTTCAGACTTCTAACACCATTTCCTCAGTGAGATTTAATCAATCTACTTGTTACATTTTCTTTCTTCTCTTCATACACAGCTTCTCTGTTTGAAATTTTTAAATATTACTGCCCTGCCAGCAGTGATTCCTGAACACAGAGCCAGGAATAATTCCTGAACACAGCTGTGTGGGTCCCCAAACCAAAGGCATACAAAATTCCAGCTCCACACCTACCACCAATGTCAGGATCACTCCACCAAAGGCCCTTTCCTTCACTACCCCCACCCATGGTAAACTTTTTATTTTATAATTATTACTGTTTGGGTTTCATGTTTCTGTTGTGTTTCCAGTGCTTATGGTTCTGATGTACAATTACTTCACCTCTTCACCACCAGTGTCCAACACTTTAAGTCCATCTCATCATTCCTCTCCCAGTCAACCCACCCCAACTGACTACTCCCTCACTTGGCCTTATCAGTTCAGTAATCTAGGGCCAAAGATTTCAGAATCTTTGTTTAAATGGGTTTGGTGAGAGGGAAATGTAATGAAGAAACTAAAGCCCATCGTGATCAATTACAATATTTCTAGTGGAGTTGGGAAAGGACAGCTCAGAGGCAGAGTTCCATGCTGCCTCTGTGGCCACAGCAAACCCATTTGGCACAAATTTTATTTTCTCCCTCTTCAACTTTGGACTGCAGTCATATCTATGGTCAATTAAATTCCCTGAAGAGTGAAGTAGAAAACTCATCTGTTCCAGCTGCAGCTAGCCTAAAACACTAGAATTAAAACAATCTTGGTTCTCAGATTCTGCCAGAAGCTGTCTTTCACCCACATCAGGAATTTTATTGATATTAGGAACTCTAATGTCTACAGTCTCAGTCGTCCATCAGAAGAGTTAACTGGGCCTATAGAAATGATGAGTTCTGTGAATATAACCCTTGTCTGATCTTTACTTCCCTGTACATCATAGTAACTAACCTTTAGATACACCTTTAGATACACAGATCTCAGGCAAACCACACTGAGCTGGTGAAGCTTTTCCTGTGACGTATAACTGATTTTGGTTGCTCTCTAAGCAGAGCACTGCTTGCTGGAATTTGTTCCAGAACACCTCCAATTGGCTAACTTTTTGTGCTGTTACTGTCTACCATTGTTGAGTACCAAATTTATGTCATGCATTGTTAGGGAACTTATATTCATTATCTCATCTGATATCTCATACAGCTAAAACTAGTGCTGTTACCATTTTATTAATGAGGAAATTCATAGAGAGAAAAGTTGATAATTGTCTAGCATAATCTGCCTAAAATGTACAAACCTGGTATGTCTGAATTTATTGTTCATCCCTTAGCTTCTATACTAAGTACTAGAGAAAAATCACTTACATACTTGTAACGTAAGTAGTTGTTGGCAACTTGGGTCACTGAAACTTGTATCCTACATAGTCCACTGAGTAGAAGGAATACCAGTTGTCTGTCTTTGGGAATTTCAAACCCCAAGACCTGAATATTCTAAGAAATCATGGCTGGACATAGAAAACAGGTCTAGAATAGAAAATCATGAAGTGATTTTAAAACACAATCAATCAAAGAACAGCTTCAAAGAACATTTATATACCTCAGATTATGTTGTCAAATGTTAAATGAATGGATCTTTTCTTCATACACTCACAAGTTCAGAATGTCATTGTCTAAGAATGTTGGGAGGTGTTTTCACAATGTTGGTTTAGAACATCAAGCAACTGCCTTAGAATACTGACCTCCTGCCTTTAACTGACTACATGTTTTGTAAAAAATCACAAGAGTGGCGCGCATGGGAGGGGGAGACGCTGATGTTGTGTGTCGTGTTGTTCCCTGATGTTGTGTGTCGTGTTGTTCCGTTGCCTGTGGGCACTTCAGGCAGCTCTCTCTCACACGCACCGCTCACATTCCAATGCTCCACCGCATTCCACCGCTCCACCGCTCGCGTTCGGTGTTCTTGAGCCACTGTGTAAGGACCGGATTGAGATGGCTCCTCCTTGTGCTCTGCTTCTGTGTGTGCTGCTGTGCTCTCTTCTGCCTGTCTGTCTGTCTGTCTCTCTCTCTCTATGCCTCTGTAGTCTCTCCTCTGGTCTCTTCCGACCTCTCTCTGTCTTTGCTTCTGTGTCTTGTGTCTGTGTTGTTGTCTCCTTCGCTTCTGTGTCTTCCCGTGTGTCTTCTTCTGTCTCCTCTGTCTTCTTCTGTCTCCTGTCTCCCTTCTTCTGTCTCCTGTCTCTCCCCCAGTGCCCTCACAGTTTTAGTTTATATAGCAAATTACATAGGGTGGTGACACAAAGGTGGGTTGAACATTAACAAATCAACAAAGAAGGGTAAGACCATTTCTCAAGGAGATTAACAAAATCTCATCTAAGACTTTTGATGAGATTACTAGGCGATCCACTCAAGGGTGGGGTCCAAACAAGGGCGTGTCAGGGTATGTCTCTTTCTTCTTTCCTCAGCTAGTAATCCACTTAAATAGTTGTAGTTGATCTAATCTACTTCTAATATTTCTAGCAATGTCATTCTGTATGAGCACAGTAAGAGATATATCAGACTTAAAGTTTGGTTCTTCTCGAAGACATTCTCACTATACATTCCAGACCACAGTCCTCAGGCCAGGTTAGTCTTCCTAACCCCAGCAGGGTCCTAGTCTTGCCGTTACTTTTGGATCATGACAGCATTTGTCTATGACCATGCTCTCAACATATAGTTGAGTATTGTGGTGCTTTGGCCTGGCCCATTTTGATGCCAGGGTAGCTCACAGCTTGCCCTGGGTCCATTCCATCCCTTGTTGGGACCCTACTTTTGGGGTGCTAGGAACTTAGGGCAACTGAGTTGAGAAAGCAGATGCCTGGGAGTAAATATTATTGGAGTCAATCAGCTCCCAAGTTACAAAGCATAATATTAACTGTCTTCCTGTGTCCATACCGAAAGGCCATTGCTTTAAGGTAAACTAAGTTCCCTGTGGCAAGGCTAAAAGGACAAACCCCATGTTATCCTACAATGTTTCATCATCATCATCATCCTGTTGATTGTCGAATTTCTCGAGTAGTCTCAGTAACGTCTCCATTCGTCCTAGCCCTGAGATTTTATAAGCCTCTCTTGTGCTTTCCAATGGTGCCACATTGGAGGCTCTTTCAGGGTCAGGGGAATGAGACCGATCATTGTTACTGGATTTCGCATATGAATACACCATGGGGAGTTTGAGAGGCTCTCCCATGTGGGCAGGAAACTCTCGGTAGCTTGCCAGGTTCTCCCAGAGAGAGAACTAGGCTATAAGATGCCTATAAGTTTCCTGGAGTTTGGTTTTATAGCCTCTGGATGTTGGCCATTGGTGGGATTACACGGCGCTGGGGTCAGTCCCTAGGTATGACTTCCTAGCTATTGGAAAATGGGGAATCTGGGCAGAAGAGGCCCAGTCCTGATCCTAGCAGGCTTGGAGGTCTCAGTCCCGGGTCCCACACACCTGGGTTCCTCTGCCGTGAGGCTTGTCCGAATGTGTGGAGAGGGGCCTTGAGCATGGCTGTGGCTAGGCTCTGGAGGTCTTCGGCTGCGGGAGCTCTGCTCTGGGCAGGGAGGGAAAATGAAGCGCGCCCCCTCCGAGGGGCCCCAGGGAAGATAGCCAGGCATGGGGGCAAGAAACTCTCTGTGACTACATGTTTATGGAAGAAAATATCCCAACCAGAGTGCAGCAGGAAAAGCTCACTGTACTGAGCCCAGGGAAAGGAGCTAGGATGTGGGAGGGAGTGTAAACAATGGATAGACGGAATTAGATAGAATAGGGCAGTTGTAAAACCCAGACTAGCTGCAAGCCACCTGAAAGATAGGAAATGCAATTAAGTAACAATATGTAAGTGGCTGGGAGAGTTTGGAGGCAAGGATTCATAGTAAGGACATCTGCCTCCACCTCCACTACCCCCTACTCCCAGTACAAAACATGTGATTGACTTAGAGAAGGGTCCAAGGATCCATAGGTGAGTGCAGACTTACCTCTGACAGTGTGAGTGGCAGCCATTAGCTGTTGCTCTCACAAAGCACCAGGGGTATGAAAGACATTTTAATTTTAATTAAGCAGTCTCAGTTACATGGAACAGAAATCCATATAAGTACATCAGATCTTTCAACCTTGCTCATAATTGACTTCAGAGACACAATTCACTAAATGTTCACTGAACTGAGGGAATATGGAAAGAGATAGTCAATAAACATGAATAAAGATTTATGGTAAAATTAAACAATTCACTAAAATATAATTAATGGAGCTATAGAATATACTAGCAAATATCATGAGCAGAATTGAAGAAGCCAAAAATATGGAATCAATCAGTGGCCTCAAAGATAAACAAATAATATCATCAAAAAAAGAGGTATGCTAATGACCACTTAATTGGAGCAGATACCCTAGGTTTGGTAAGTGCCCTACCCCCAACACACCATCCACTGCAGAGCCCTGCCTCCTAAAACCAATGACCTTTCAAGATAGCAGCAGCAGCTTCTACCCTGGGATAGTGAGTGTCCCTGTACCAAATGCACCATGAACCCATTGCAGAGCTACACCCTTCACATAGATGACAGCAACAGCAGTTGTCCCAGAGGTGGAGAGTGCCTCCAGCTTTAGCATTCCCATGTCTGCCATGGAGACCTGCCCATTGTGCTAAAAATTTCCTAGAACAGCAGCAACTGCCTCTTGGTGATGAGTGCCCCAACCAAGTCAAGCACACTCCTCACCCACCACAGATTCCCCAGCATCTTGCCAAGAACTTCCCAGGACATCAGTAGAAGTCTTGGAAGTAAGTGCACCAGGTGCCCCAAACCCAGTGTGCCCCACATACAACACAAAATTCCCTGTTCTGATAACTGTTCAGAATACAGCAATCCCAGAGGTGGGTGTTCCAGGCCCACCTGGCCCCAAACCCCACCCCAAAGCTGAAAACAGCCCTACTCTTTGATGAATACCACCAAGAACAGCAGGAACTAAGTTTAACCAATACTCACTACTGAGTAAAACCCAGGATTTGGGATTAGACGTCTACCTATAAACAATGGAGCACCAGGGAAAAATGCAGAGGAAGAGGAGTTCACCATGTGAACAGAGGGTGAAAAAAGAAGAGAAAAATTCTCAACTACATCAGACCCTTTTAGCCTGTCTAAAGAAAACCTTTTAAATGAAATTAATAAAAATGTAAATTTATAAAGAAAAATTATAAAAATTTATTAAATTTATGTTAATGTTAGAAAAATATTTGAATGGAGGATCAATAAACATGAGAAGAACTTGAGGACAGAAATGAACTAATTCAAATTTTTCCAAAGGACTTAAAGAATACCAAAGTGAGCCAGAGAAAATAATATATTAGGTAAGGCAACTTTCCTTACACACAGCTGAACTGGACTGCATATATTCCCCATGTCCTGTCAGGAGTGATACTTACTGCAGAGCCAGGTATGAGTCCTGAGCAACACTGGGTGTGGCTAATATGAAGAGAGAAATTAGATCACTAATCCAAGAGCTCCAAAGATTACCAATAAATGTAAACCTGTGTGCATTCACAAAATGTGTGTAAGCTCTTGCCACATGTGTTCGGTGGCCATGAGACTGATGCAGGCAGGTAGGTTAGGGAAACCCACCTCCCACATGATGGCAATGAAATATCTGGAAGTAATAAAGCCACCAATCCTAAGTCTGACCCACCTTGTGGACACAGAAAGCAATACCTGATAAGAACTTCTCAAGCAACAGACCCTGAGGAGACTGGACCCCTCCCTACAGAAAGGGCCTGAAGGAAATTACTGAAAACTCTCAATTCCTTCCTTTAATCTGATTAACCTTCAGCTAGCCCAGAACAGAGAAGGCTGGACTCAATCTCCGAAAGAAGATCCAACAGGACCAAAGATCAAGAAAAGGAGTTTCAAAGGTCACACCCAATTCTATCCACTTAGCAAAAACCCTGGCAATGGACTCTTATCTAGGTAGAAGCCCCACATGGAGGTAGGTTGGAAAAACACTATAAAAACCACCTTGAACAAAGAAAGGGCGTACATATGCTGCCCCAGCTCATGTGTTGCTTGTGTTCACGTGTCTGAACACATGTGGCGCCCGTATCTCCCCTCTTGAGATGTGTACTTTCATGCTTTCATGTCTGATGCTGAGATGTGTGTAGGGGCTATCTCTCTGCTCTTGGAGAAGCCTGGGTTCTCTCTTGAGCATGTTATTCTCCACTCTCTCTCACTTTCTCTTCCTCCTTCCCTTCAAAAACCTCCAAATAAAATGTTTTACTTCACTGCTCGTATACTCCTGAAATTCTTTTCTGTGAGGCAAGGCTAGACAAGAACCAGTAACCTTAGGTCCTGGATGGCAGAGGCATATAGGGAGAAAGTGATCATCTTTCTCCTCCCCACTTCACATAAAGCCACATGTGGGGCCCACTGACACCAAGCTGTTTCCCCACCCTTGATGGCTGCCCTTGATGAATGCATGGAGGGAGGGAACAGGGCCACTAAGCTTGTTGGTGATCAGTGGCCATTTATTCCAATCTCGATCCCAAAGTTTATTCCATTCTCCCTGAGTACATATTCCAATCTCATTGAGCACTCCCATTCCAGTCTCACATTGCCCCTCATTCTATCTCCTACTTTCTCCATGCTAGTCTGAATCAGTCCCCTGTTCCCAACTCTCCTGCACCCCATCTCACAGTCTTAATCAAGAGCCCAACCTCCAAGGTTGTAGGTAGCAGTTACACACAGGTCAGATAGCACGATCAATATATGTAAAGCCCTTCCTTCCAAGGGAAGCTCTTCTAAGACAAAGATCTCATCCTTCTAGGATATCTGCCTGAGGACAAAATAACATCTAGGGGTGTATTTCTCCTTTCTATAGTTAATATCTATTTAAACAGTCTTCTTAATTCTACTTATTAATCTTTCTAGTCATTTTGTATGGACACAGCAAGAGATACATTAAGCTTATAGGATGGCTCTCCTAGGAACACCTCACTATAGATCTCAGACTACAGTCCTCAGGTCAGACTAGTCCCTCCTAACCCCAGCAGGGTACAGTCACTTCTCTTTGGGTCATGACAGAATTTTCCCATAACTGTGCTCTTTTTTTATTTATTTTATTGAATTAAATAAAAAATAAATAAATAAATAAATATTTTCACCATGTGGAAAGTTACAAAGTTCTCAGGCTTATGTCTCAGTTATACAATACTCAAACACCCGTCCCTTCACCCATGCCCATATTCCACCACCAAAGACCCCAGTCTACCTCCCAACACCCACCCCCTACCCCCATCCCCGCCTGCGTAATTGATAAATTTCACTTCATTTTCTCTTTACCTTGATTACTTTCCATAATTCAACACAAAACTCACTATTGTTGGAGTTTTCCCCCAAGAAAGACAGCCCTACTGCCAATGAAGCACTTGATAATTAATTTTCCATTGCTGAGACTGGAGAGATATGAAGTCCCACTGTCAAGTACATAGAATTTTTCCCCTCCTTCCTGCGCCACCAAGTTCATGCCTGCTTAATAAATAGTCCTCATATTATGGCTGACACCATGCCGCCCAACGAGAAAAAGAGATATTTCCCATCCTTGACCAGCATGGGGCTATGGCTTAGTTCACAGTCTAGAGACATGGCTGCAAGCAGTTCTGGAACCAAAAGTAGTTCCTCCGGATTCTGGTTGATTTGCAGCAATGCGGCCGTACAAAAGTGTGGCCACCCGGGTCGAATCTCGGTGGAGCATGCGCTGGTATCAGCCCGAGACTCCCCAAGTGTCCTGCTGTTCCAAGTACATAATTTTCCACCTCCCATTCCCGCACCTCTAAGTTCGTGCCTGCTTAATAGACCTTAAAATATGGTGGATGCCACACCGTGTTTCTCCCAGAAAAGGGAAAAGAACTGAGAAAGGAGGATATTTCCTCTCGTCTGCCAGCGTGGGGCTATGGCTTAGTTTACAGTCTAGAGAAATGGCTGTTACTTTGATTACCTTCAATATTTCAACAAAAAACTCAGTATTATTGTTTGGATTTACCCCCCACAGTCAGACCTGCTAAAAAGGAACCCTTTCACATTGCTGACAATGTATGAAGTCCAGGGAAAATTCTGCCAGGAATTGCATCCCTGCAAGCTTTTACTTCCCTTTTGTGGTGCTCATATGGAGAAGCCTGGAGAGAAAAACCCTGCCCCTCTGGCAGCGCATGGGCCAGGGGCTCCCATCCCAGTCTGGAGGCCTCTCCGGGAGCTGCTCGTGTCCCAAGTAGTTCAATTGCCCTGGGGTCAAGCTCGTAGAGCAGCAGAAAGGCTCCATGACTGTGTTCTTAACTTATAAGTTTTATAACACTTAGTCTGTCACTTTTCAATGCCAGTGGAGCTCAGAGCTTGCCCTGGGTCTATCCAAGTCCCTTCGTTGGGACCCTGCTTTTGGGGTGCTAGGTACTAAGAGCAACTGAGGCTTAAGTTGAACAAATATGACAGATTCCCAGGAGTAAATATTATTCGGAGTCAATTAACCCCCAAATTACAAAAGCATAGCATTAACTGTCTTCCTGTGTCTTTACAGAAAGGACATTGCTCTAAAGTAAACTATGCAAAGGACATAGGGAAAGAGAAAAGCAATATTTCACCTACAAATACAAATCTAGAGTCCTTAGAAAGATAACCTTACAAGTAACAGAGATTGATTTGGGGATATAAGTTATTAACATTTAGGGGAAGCAGAACACAAAGGAGAAGTTAAAGATAAACACAGAGAAATGGGAGTGCCTCGGGAGCACAGTAATGGGTATAACTCAATAAACCTAAGCTCCCTTGCTTCGAGGAAAAAGGGTAGAGGAGAAAAAACAAACCTATGTTATAATGCGAAAACCCAAACTGAACAACTCACCCATTGTAATCTAATAGTAAAAACCAAAATTCAGAGATAGATACCTTAAAGCAGCAAGAAAAAAGAAGGCAAAATCTCATATATGTAGGGGAAAATAATATTTGCAATAGACCTCTCTAATACTGTACAAACAAGAAGAGAATGAAATGATATATAAAAAGTACTGAATGGGAAAGAAGTACCTCCAAGAACCCTCTACCTTGAAAGATTATCATGCAGATTTGAAAAATAAAGATATTCTCAATAAAACAGAAGCTGAGGACGTTTGTAGAATTTATATTAGTTCTGTTAGGGATACTGAATGATCTCATAAAAAAAGCAAAGGTCAAACAGCAAAAGTAAACAAAATCATGGGTAAACAGCAATAAATTCCTTCACACCAATACTTTCTCACTATCAATGGACTGACCTCTCCCATAAAAAGGTACAGAGTGGCTGGCCTCAGAAAAAAAATCCCAACAGTATGTTTCTTAAAGAGACACATTTGAACTCTCACAATTAGCATAAGGTCTGAAGAAAGGGTGGAGAATAATCACACAGGCTAAACTTGACTTAGAAAAAAAAGCAATGATGGCCTACTTGCATCAGAACAAATTGAATGCAGTCTAAAAAAAATAAAGAGAGGGGCAGGAATGATAGTACAGTGGGTAGGGAGGACACTTGCCTTTCATATGGTCCCCAGGAGCTTGCTCGGAGTGAATCCAGAGCAAAGAGTCAGGAGTGAGCTCTGAGCGCAGCTGGGTATGACCCTCAAATAAAAACAAAACAAAACAAAACAATAATGAGAGATGGGGATGTGCATTATGTACTCATTAAGGGATCAGTATATCAAGAGGATTAAATCCTTTTATTTTTTTTACTTCTCCCATTTAATTTATTTTTTATTGTATTTTAATTTAAATTTTTTTGGTTTTTTTTGGAGGGTCAAAAATGGTGATGCTTATGGGTTACTCCCGGTTCTAAACTCAGGGGTCACTCCTGTTGGTGCTTAGGAAACCGTATGGAATGCTAGAGATTAAACCCATGTCAGTTGCATGCAAAGCAAGCTCCCTACCCATTGTGCAATCTCTCTGCCCAAGCCCCACCTCCAATTTTTAAACATTTATTTTATTTTGTTTACAATACCATTAATAATGGTTTCTCCCAGGTATTCAGGACCCATGACTGAAATCTCCAAGCTGGCTCAGAGCAGGACAGTGCCTCCTCTCCCCAGCTCCCAAGTTTACCAGTAGTTTGGCAGTCATACTGACAAACTGCCCCTGGCACCATATAATCTCATCAAAGGCTAAGATCCAGAGCCTCAGAAATAAAGCTCCTGGAAGAAAGCAACAGAGGTCTTATGCATGAGTGAATTTGCTCAATAATTGTATTCTAAATTTCAGAATTCCTGGAGCAAATGAGGCCACGTGACCTCTCATACTCTACCCCACTAATGTACCAAGAGTAGCACACATTTGTTCAGGTTTAACATACATATTTGTAAATTTATACGGGGGCTTAATGGCTCAAGAATGAAATACAACAATCTTTACACATTTTTATGCTGGTGGGAAGATGCAATGGTGGTGGGATTGGTGTTTGAATATTAAATGTAGTGAATATTAAATGGCACTGAATCATTGTATGACTAAAATGTAAACATGAAAACCTGTAAGTCTGTAACTTTGTCTCATGGTGATTCACTAATAAAATAAAATGAAATAAAAAGATACTGGGGTTGGGAACAAATTTTCTTATTTTTTATCTGAACTTTTTATGTCAGAGCCTGGCAAGCTACCCATGGCGTATTTGATATGCCAAAAACAGTAACAAGTCTCACAATGGAGACGTTAATGGTGCCCGCTTGAGCAAATAGATGAACAACAGGACGAGTGCTATCTGAACTTTTCAGTGCTGTTTTTTTCATTTTTAATATTTACAATATTAAATGTAAATAAAATAAAATTAAAAATAATGACTTCTCATTTACATGAGATTCCAACACCACACCTATCATCAGTGTTTCCATCTCCATTTCTCACACCCCTCCCTCTCATCTTCCCCACAACTCAACTATGTGGATCAGTTCTCCCATTTTGTTACTTTTGAACCTTTTACAACTGCCAGTTACAACTTCCTGTGTATATTTAAGTCCCATATATGAGAGATACTCTATATCTGCCCGTTCCTGACTGAACTTACTCAGCATGATAAAGAGGATTGAATCCATACCATGTGCACTGAATGAAGGTGTGTAAAAATTTACAAAGCAACTGCTAATAGATCCCAGGAGATAATAAGTGGCATATAATAGTAGTGGAGACTTCAATATCCAAATCTCATCCTTGGACTTACCAACCATACAGAACAAGATCCTGGGGCCAGAGAGATAAAACAAGTGGATTGTCTTCCACATGACCTGTCTGTATTCTATCTCTGGTACCACATATGGTCTCTCAAGCACACTAGGAGTGATTCTGAGTACAGAAAGAAGAGGAAGCTCTGAGGATGGCCTGATGTGACCTTCTCCAAAACAAAAATAAAGAAAGGAAAAGAAGAGAAGAGAAAAGCAAGAAGAAAAGGAAAGAAACATGATCCTTGATGCAAATCAAAACAACAATGAGATATCATCTCACACCACATAGACTGGCTCACAATCAAAAGAACACAAGCAACCAGTGCTGGCGTGGATGTGGGGGAAAAGGGATGCTCCTTCACTATTGGTGGGAATGCTGACTGGTCCAACCTTTCTGGAAAACAATAAGGACCGCCCTTCAAAAAATAGAAAATGAGCTTCCATATGACCCCACAATACCACTTCTGCGAATATATCCCGAGGATGCAAAAGAGCACAGTAGAAATGACATCTGTACCTGTATATTCATTGCAGCATTGTTCACAATAGCCAAAATCTGGAAACAACCTGAGTGCCCTAAAACAGATGACTGGTTAAAGAAACTTTGGAACATCTACACAATGGAATACTATGCAGCTGTTAGGAGAGATGAAGTCATGAAATTTGCTTATAAATGGATAGACATGGAGAGTATCATGCTAAGTTAAATGAGTCAGAAAGAGAGAGACAGACATAGAGGGACTGCACTCATTTGTGGAGTATAAAACAACATCACATTAGGCTGACACCCAAGGACAGTAGATACAAGGGCCAGGGGGGATTGCCCCATAGCTGGAAGACTGATTCATGAGCAGAGGGTAGAAGGCAGATGGAATAGAGAAGGGATCACTAAGAAAATGATGGCTGGAGGAACCAGTTGAGATGGGAGATGCATGCCGAGAGTAGATAATGGACCAAACATGATGACCTCTCAGTGTCTGTGTTGCAAGCTATAATGCCCAAAAGTAGAGAGAGAGTATGAGGAATATTGTCTGCCATGGAGGCAGGGGGAGGGTGGGAAAGGGGGGTATACTTGGGAAATTGATGGTGGGGAATGTGCACTGGTGGAGATATGGGTGTTTGATCATTGTGAGACTGTAACCCAAACCTGAAAGCTTGTAACTATCTCACGGTGATTCAATAAAATTTAAAAAAATTTAAAAAAGAGTCTCTTGCCTGACTGTCTTCCCCAGGGCCCCTCGGAGGGGATGGGCTCCAGCTTCCCTCCCCACCCTGAACAGAGCTTCCGGCGGCCAAAGACCACTGGAACCTAGTTGCAGCCATGCTCGAGGCCCCTCTCCACATGTTAGGACAGGCCTCACGCATGAAGGTACCAGCAGAGAAACCCAGGTCTGTGTAATCCCATCAATGGCCAACATCCAGAGACTTAAAAGCAAGCTCCCAGAAGTGATATCTTGTAGCCTACTTCTCCCTCTGGGAGAAACTGGCAAGCTTCTGAGAGTTTCCTGCACACATGGGACAACCTTGCAAGCTTCCCATGGTGTATTCATATGCTAAATCCAGTAACAAGCTGGATCCCATTCCCCTGACCCTGAAAGAGCCTCCAGTGCGACATCATTAGGAAGGCGAGTCAAGAGAGACTTCTAAGATCTCAGGAAAAGGAAGAATGGAGAGGTTACTGAGCCCGCTTGAGAAATCGATGATTAATGGGATTTTGTGATCGTGATCGTGAAAAAAAAATAACATGACCCATAAATGAGGAGTTCTAAAAACTGGGATTAATATATACAGGATGCATACTCAACATATTCTTCTCTGTTGCATATGGATTATTCTCTAGGGTAGATCACATGCTGGGACATAATTCAAGCTTTCATAAAGTTATGAAAATAGAAATTATATCAACGGTTCTTACCTTTTGGGACCACAAAGTCAAGAAGGTAAAAATTAACTGGCAAAAATAAAAAACAAAAACATTAAATGACTGCAACCAAAATGGACAAAGAGATAAAGAGACACTTCCGCAAAAGAAAGTATACGAATGGCCAACATGTATGTGGAAAAGCCCTTACCATCACTCATTATTACGGAAATGCAAATATTAGTAATGATATATACTTGATACCTATGAAAATGGCACATATAAAAATTTTGGAAACAGCCAGTGTTGGTGGGGTTGTGGTAAGAAAAGAACCCTCATCGAGAGAACAAAAGGGAATATCCTGCCACAGTGGCAGGGTGGGGTGGGGGGAGATGGGATTGGGGAGGGTGGGAGGGATGCTGGGTTTGTTTGTGGTGGAGAATGGGCACTGGTGAAGGGATGAGTTCTCAAACTTTGCATGAGGTAAACATGAACACAATAATGTATAAATCTGTAACTGTACCCTCACAGTGATTCACTAATTAAAAATAAACAAATTATATAAAAAGAGTACCAGCTCATGGCAAAGATATTAAATATAGTCTTACTCTATCAAGCTACCATAAAGAAGGAGTTTTGCCTGTCTGTTGGTGTTAAGCAACAAAGCTTTCTCTGAAGGAGTGCCAGATTTCCTGTCTGTCTTGGGAAGCACATAAAATCTGCACTTGATCACAGTCCCTACATATTGCAGATGTTTGTCCTGGTGAATAGCAGCTGCTTTTGAATGAGCTTATATGCATCCTTTCATAACATGTGCTCAGCCAATTCTAGTGGTCCCAAAACTATCTCATAGTTTTCCCAAGTATGTAACCTCTGCCATTCTTCTCTGTGCCTCTCATTATTTCAAATCAGACATTTCTGGAATTTACATTGTAAAGTTCTTTCCAAAATTTTCTGCCATTTCCCGTTGACCCCCAGCACTCATGCTCCTGAAGTTGACCTGTGTCTGTAACTCTAGTTTTTAATTGTTCCATTAAAGACGGAAAAAACCTTTTTCTCACAAAAAAGAAAAGAAAAGAACCCTCATCCACTATTGGTGCGAATATTATCTGGTTCAACCACTATGGAAAGCAATGTGGAGATCTATCTAAAAATTAGGAATAAAACTCATATAACCTAGTGATACTACCTCTTGGCATGTATCCCTAAAGAACAAAAACATAATTTTAAAGGACATTTGCACACCTACATTTATCATCACACTGAGTACAATAGTGAAGACATGG
Organism: Sorex araneus; assembly: GCF_027595985.1. Classification (NCBI taxonomy): domain Eukaryota; kingdom Metazoa; phylum Chordata; class Mammalia; order Eulipotyphla; family Soricidae; genus Sorex; species Sorex araneus. The sequence goes on along the minus strand of NC_073313.1, from coordinate 150,173,506 downwards.
AAATAACCCAATGCACAAATATGGATGAATGGATCAAGAAGTTGTTATATTCACAATTGAACACTATGCAGCTCTAAGAAAAAAATCATGAATGGAATCATGATATTCATGGTTAGACTGAAGTCAGTCAGAAGAAATGAGATAGATAGATATAGGAAGATCTCTCTCATGTGTGGGACTTAAAGATACATAGCAAGTCAGCAGCAAAGGTCCAAAAGCCTAATGGGAGAACTGATCCCTATAATTGAGTTGGCAGAAGTTGGGAGGAAGAGTGTTAGTGTCCTTGAGAGAGGGGTATCACTGGTGGTAGAAGTTGTATTAGAATTCTGTGCGTGAGAAATCATTATTAATTGCCTTGTAAACTACATAATCTCAATAAAATTAAAATATAAAAATAAATTTGAGGCAGGTGGCGAGAGTGCAAACAGATTCTCAGGTGTGAACAAAGATACTGGGGTTGGCAAGAATAGTAGAGATAAGTACCAAGAGGAGTACTCCACAGCTTGGAAGCTGACCTCACACGCTAGGTGAAGAAGCAGCTCTGATAGAGAAGGGACCATCAAGCAAAGGGTGCTAGGCGGGCCCACTAGGGATGTGAGATACGGGCTGAAAATAGTCTATAGACCGAACAAGATGCCTACTTAATACCTCTGTAGCAAAACAAACACCCAAAAAAGAGAGAGTGAGCAAATGGGAATGCCCTGCCACAGAGGCAGGGTGGGGTTAACGGGACAGGGTGGGGGTGGTGGGAGGGATGCTGGGACCATTGGTGGTGGAAAATGGGCACTGGTGGAGGGATGGGCACTCGATCATTGTATGACTAAAATGTAAACATGAAAACCTGTAAGTCTGTAACTTTGTCTCATGGTGATTCACTAATAAAATAAAATGAAATAAAAAGATATTGGGGTTGGGAACACATTTTCTTATTTTTTATCTGAACTTTTTATGTCAGAGCCTGGCAAGCTACCCGTGGCGTATTTGATATGCCAAAAACAGTAACAAGTCTCACAATGGAGACGTTACTGGTGCCCGCTTGAGCAAATAGATGAACAACAGGACGAGTGCTATCTGAACTTTTCAGTGCTTTTTTTTCCATTTTTTATTAGTGTATCACCGTGAGATAGAGAAACAGACTTACAAACTTTCATGCTTGTGTTTCAGTCATACAGTGGCTGAGTACCAAACCCTCCACCAGTGCCCATTTTCCACCACAAATGTTCCCAGCATCCCTCCTGCCACCCCCACCCCATCCCCTCAACCCCACCCCACCTCTGTGGCAGGGCATTCCCTTTTGCTCTTTCTCTCCTTTTGGGTGTTGTGGTTAGCAATAGAGGTATTAAGTGGCCATCATGTTTGGTCTATAGTCTACTTTCAGCCCGCATCTCACATCCTGAGCAGGCCCTCCAAGTACCCTTTACTTGGTGGTCACTTCACTATCTGAGCTGTCTTTCCCCCCAGCATGTAAGGCAGGCTTCTAAGCTTCTAAGCATAATCCTCCTGGTATTTATCTCTACTATTCTTGTGTGTTAGTCTCCTGTTACTTTATATTCCACAAATGAGTGCAATCTTTCTATGTCTGTCCCTCTTTTTGACTCATTTCACTTAACATGATACATTCCATGTTGATCCACTATATGAAAATTTCATGACTTCACTTTTCTAACAGCTGCATAGTATTCCATTGTGTATATGAGCCAAAGTGTCTTTAAGCAGTCATCTCTTCTCTGTCATTGAGGTGTTTTCCAGATTCTGTCTATTTTAAAGAGTGCTGCAATGAAAATATAAGAGCAGATGTCATTTCTACTATACTTTTTTTTTGTATGTCAGGGATATATTCCCAGCAGTGGTATTGGTGGGTCAAATGGGAGCTCAACTTCTATTTTTTTTTATTAGTGAATCACCGTGAGGATACAATTACACATTTACACATTTCCGTGCTTGTGTTTCAGTCATACAATAATTGAGAACCCATAATCCACCAGTGCCCATTCTCCATCACCAATGATCCCAGTATCCCTCCCACCCCCCAATCCCATCCCCCCACCGCACCCCGCCTCTGTGGCAGGGCATTCCCTTTTGTTCTCTCTCTCCTTTTGGGTGTTGTGCCTTGCAATAGGGGTATTGAGTGGCCATTGTGTTCAATCTATAGTTAACTTTTGGCACGCATCTCCCATCCCAAGCGGGCCCTCCAACCACACTTTATTTGGTGTTCCATTCTCTATCTGAGCTGCCTTTTCCCCCAGCATGTGAGGCCGGCTTCCAAGTCATGGAGCAAACATCCTGGTACTGATTTCTACTCTTCTTGGGTGTTAGTCTCCAATTCTGTTATTTTAAATTCCACAGATGAGTGCAATTTTTCCATGCCTGTCTCTCTATTTCTGACTCATTTCACTTAGCATTATACTTTCCATGTTGATCCACTTATATGCAAAGTTCATGACTCCATCTTTTCTAAAAGCTGCATAGTGTTCCATTGTGTAGATGTACCAAAGTTTCTTTAACCAATCATTTGTTCTCGGGCACTCGGGCTTTTCAGATTCTGGCCATTGTAAACAATGCTGTGATGAAAATATAAGTGCAGATGTCATTTCACTATACTTTTTGGCCTCTCCGGGATATATTCCCAGAAGTGGTATTGCTGGGTCAAATGGGTGCTCAATTTCTAATTTTTTGAGAAGCGTCTACATTGTTTTCCAAAAGGGCTGAACCAGTCGGCATTCCCACCAGCAGTTTAGAAGGGTCCCTTTCTCCCCGCATCCATGCCAACAGCGGTTGCTTTTCTTCTTTTGGATGTGTGCCATTCTCTGTGGTGTGAGGTGGTATTTAGTAGTTGTTTTGATCTGCATCTCTCTGATGATTTGAGATTAAGAGCATTTTTTCATGTGTCTTTTGTCCATTTGGATTTCTTCCATGAGAAATTTTCTGTTCATTTCAACGCCCCATTTTCTGATGGGGTTCGTTGTTTTCTTCTTGTGGAGTTCAACCACTGCCTTGTAAATCCTTGATATTAACTCCTTATCAGATGGGTATTGGGTGACTATCCTTTCTCATTCTGAAGATTGTCTTTGTGTTCTGGTCACTGTATCTTTTGAGGTGCAGAAGCTTCTAGGTTTAAGACAGTCTCATTTGTTTATCTCTGTTTCCACTTGCTTGGCCAATGGTGTGTCACGTTTAAAGATAACTTTAATTTCAATGTTGTGGAGGGTTTTGCCGACCTTGTCTTCAATGTACCTGATGGATCTGGTCTGATGTTGAGGTCTTTAATCCATTTTGATCTGATTTTTGTGCATGGTATTAAGTAGAGGTCTGAGTCTATTTTTTTGCATGTAGCTGTCCAGTTTTGCCAGCACCGTTTGTTAAAGAGGTTTTTTTTTTGCACCACTTCACATTTCTTGCTCCCTTATTAAAGATTAGATGATCATATATTTCAGGATATTCAACTCTGTTCCATTGGTCTGCAGCTCTGCCTTTGTTCCAGTACCATGCTGTTTTAATTATTACCACTTTGTAGTAGAGTTTGAAGTTGGGGAAGGTGATGCCTCCCATCTTCTTTTTCCCAAGAAATGCTTTAGCTATTCGTGGGGGCTTATTGTTCCATATGAATTTCAGGAGCATTTGCTCCATTTATTTGAAGAATGTAATGGGTATCCTTAAAGAGATTGCATTGAATTTGTACAATGCTTTGTGAAGTATTGCCATTTTGACAATGTTAATTCTCCCAATCCTTGAGCAGGAGATATCTTTCCATTTCCTGGTATTCTCTTTTATTTCTTGAAGTAGCGTTTTGTAGTTTTCTTCGTACAGGTCCTTTACGTCCTTGGGTAAGCTGATTCCGAGGTACTTGATTTTCTGAGGCATAATTTTGAAGGGGATTATTTTTTTCATGCTCTTATTATTTGCGTATAGGAAAGCTATCGACTTTTGGGTATTGATTTTATAGCCTGGAACTTTACTATACAAGTCAATAGTTTCTAGGAGTTTCTAGGTAAAGTTTTCGGGGTTTTCTAAAAACCCATTTTCTTACTTCAAACTCATGTTTCTTTATTGATATTCTATCTGCTTGAACTGCCAATGCCAAAGCAGAGAATCAAGATTCCCTACTACTATTGAATACTTATCAATGCATCTCTTCATATCTATTTGCTTTGTTAATTTGCTATCCTTTCATTTGGTACATACGCATTGTTAAGTGTCAAATCCTTTTGGGCTGGAGTGAGTGATAGTACCATGTAGGTATGGTGATTGCCTTATATGTTTCCAACTCTGGTTTGATCCCCAGACACCACCAGGTGTAAACCTTGAGCTTAGAACAAGAAGAAAACATTAAGTACCTAAGTAAACCCTAAGATGTGGCCAAAAACCAAACCAAACCAAACCAAAACTCAACAGAAAGCAAAATGGAGAGTTAGGTCCTTTTCTCCACAGATCCCCTATCCAGGACGTAGTGTCCATTCTTATCTTACTACATTCTTATCATTTTCTTTAGCTTGAATACTACTTAGTACTAATTAGTACAGCCTTTTTGTGCACCTTTTACTCTATAAACTATATGAATGTATTCCATCCCTTCACTCTGAGCCTGTGAGTATTTGGAGCATTGAAATTTGTTTCTTCTAAGGAACAGAATTAACACTAATTGTTTTTTGCTGATCCACATAGCCACTTTGTGCCTTTTCATGAAAGAGTTCAGTCAATTGACATTTATTTATTCATTTATTTATTTTTGACATTTAAATATATTATTCTTTTAAAGTAATTTGCTCTCAGGGACTGGAGCGATAGTACAGTGGATAGGGCATTTGCCTTGAATGTGGCTCATTTGAATTCAATTTCCAGCATCCTATATGGTCCTCTGAGCACCGCCAAGAGTAATTCCTAAGTGCAAAGCCAGGAGCATCGCTGGGTGTGACCCAAAAAGCAAAGAAAAAGTAATTTGCTCTCATGTGTAAGACTTTTTTTCTTTTATTGAAACACAGTGAGAGCAGTTACAGATTTTTTGGTTTAAGTCTTTTGGTCATACAATGATGAAACACTCAACCCTTCACCAGTATGCATTTTCCACCACCGAAAAACCCAGTATCCCCCCATCCCACACCCTTGTGTGGCATACGATTTCCTCGTTTCTCTCTACTTTTATTACACTCAACATTTTGACACCAAACCCACCATTATTATTTGGGATTTTACCCCAACACTCAGATCTGCCGAAAAGGCAACATTTGGAATACTGAGGTTTTAATAATTAAATCTAGAGGGATTTCTGCCAAAAGCTGCTGTGTTCTGAGCTTTGTTTCTGAGTCTCTGGCATCATGGCCGATAAGCAGCTCGATCAGCAGCCAGAGGGTTCATTCGTGGGTGGCAATTTGGGGTCTCATAGGAGTGGGAGAGAAAGAACCGGCTCTGCCCCCATCCCGTGAGGCCCCCTGTTACTCATCACTTCAGGCCCCTCCCTGGTTGTCCCTAGGCCTCTGAAAGACATCAGCGGTGACCGAGATGCCAGGAGAAACAGGCCAAGGCACAAAACCCATTCCCACCTGGGGTGGTCTGGCGCCAGAGACCTAATGCGTATTATAGATGCTTTTCTGCCCAAAGTCACACGGTTGATATTCAGCAATATAATGATCAATCACCCAACCTTTCACCAGTGTAAACTTTCCACCACTAGTATCCCCATTGTCCCTCCTATTTCATTTCAGTCCTTACCTTGTCTCTACGGGCTGGAGTGATAGCACAGCGGATAGGGCATTTGCCTTGCACATGGAGGACTTGGGTTCGATTCCTCTGCCTTTCTCGGAGAGCCTGACAAGCTACCGAGAGTAATCCGCCCAGCCCACACGGAAGAGCCTGGCAAGCTACCCGTGGCATATTTGATATGCCAAAAATAGTAACAAGTCGACTACAGATTGAACACGATAGCCACCCAGTACCTCCATTGCAAACCACAACACCCCAAAGGATAGAGAATTCAAAAATGAATTCCCTGTCACAGGGGCGGGGTGGGGGATGGAGACACGATGGAAGGCACCCTGGGACCATCGGTGGAGGAGAATGGGCCCTTGTGGAGGGATGAGTACTCAAGTAATGTGTGAGTAACACAAGCACAAAACTCTGTAACTGTACCCTCACGGTGACTCATTAATAAATATAAAATAAAATTTAAAAAAACAGTAACTAGTCTCACAGTGGAGATGTTACTGGTGCCCGCTCTAGCAAACCGATAAGCAAAGGGATGATAGTGATACAGTTATAACCTGCTTGTATATTCCCACCACCATTCAAGCCAGTCTTCTAGGGGCAGATGCTAGATCATCTATTTTCCATTGCTCACTTTGCATATCAGGAAAGGTCAGAGAGATAGTCCTAGTCCCCATACACCTGAGCCTTGCTTGTAGAAGCTCATGGTTGCTGGGATTCCATCTGGAGAAGGCAGAGAGACTGTGCCTGCTCCATCTGGGGCACCCCAATGATATCGGCTCGGTTTGGGGCCTGGAGAATTCTCTGGTGTTGCGGCACCCGCCAGCCTCATGTGTAAGACGTTTGGTTGTTTATGTCATTATATTTGTTTTTATATGTGGCTATTCACTATACATATTGCATATGCTCAGTTATTTTTGGTGGAATTGTTTAGGTTTTTATTCTGAAGTTTTGTATGTTATTTATCTTGTATGTTAACTCATTGGAATATATATTATATGGGAGTATTTTCTCCAATTTCTAGCCTTTTTGTTTTAATGATACCTTATGTTGTTGGGAAGCTGATTTGTTGGTGATAGCTCTATTTGTTTCTTTTGTTGAATTCCCAAAGTCATCACAGAAATCAATATCATAGAAAATTTTGTCTACATTTTCTTCTACGCATTTTATTTTACTTTTAAAAAAATTACTTGGTTTGGGGAACGCATGTAAGGTCTTAGAAACTTGTATGGTGCTTGGGCATCATTTTCAGTGGTACTTGAGTACCATACAATGACATGGACTGAACGATGGGATACTGCATGGAAAGCTTGTTCTCAGACCGCTAAAAGATCTCCTTGTTTCCCTTCTTTGTATTTTATGGTATCAGTTGGAAGATAGAAGACTTTAATCCATTTTGAAATAACTTTTGTGCATAATGTGAAATACTGATTCAGTTTCATTTTTTGCAAGCAGTTATACAGTTTCCAAACACCATTTTCTGTGCTTTGGGTCACATCTGGTAGTGTTCAAGGGTGCTTAGGGAATCACTTTTGGTAGTTCTCGGGGGACTATATGTGAGGCTCGAATATGAATTAAGATTGGGAAATGAGATAAATTTTCCTTGGTCCCTCCAAAACTATTGAAGAGCCATCCCATTATCTATTTTATATCTTGATTTTTGTAAGTTAACTAGAGTTATGGATTTCATGGCTCTAACTTTTATTTCACTGATTCTTATACATATTTTGATATACCACAACATCATTTTTAGCCAAACCTGGCTGGGCTCAGGGATTACTCCTAGCTGTGCTCATGGATCACTCCCGGCGGTGTTCAAGGGACCCAGATTGGCAACAGAGAAGCCCCTTGCCCATTGTGCTAGTTCTCTGGTCAGTCACTGCTGTTTGTAATAATTTATACTAAAGATAGAATGATATGAATGTTCATTAACGTTTAGCTAAATAGTAGGTAGACAGGTATGGTTTTACGTAGTAAATGCCGTGCTAATGACATTCTTAATTTTGGCCTGTCAAACATTGGATTTATTGATCTTGTTCTAAATAGCTTTCTTTTCCTACCATAAGAGTACTACTGCCTTTCTGGTTTTGTTCTTCCAGGACACACCTGGCAGTGCTTAGGGCTTATTTCTGGCTCTGTGCTCAGGGGTCACTCCCAGTGGGGTTTCAGGGATCATGTTGGTGCTGGGGTGGAGGCAAGCAAGGCAAGCACCTTACCTGCTCCCTTAACTTTACAAACGCAGCAAAGTTCTGTTGAGACAGAAAGCATTAGAAACAGTGTTCTATGGTGCACTCTCTGCCACCCTATCCAGGTACTGGGTCAGGGCTCCTGCCCGGAGCCGTGGCTGCATTAGCGGCCGTGAGTTATTTTCTCCCCTCCATATCCCACAACAACCAGAAGTTACCCTCTTAACTGGAACTTTTACCAGGTTAGCTTAACCAGCAGAAACACATTAGCCAATATCTCATTAAGCCCACCTAAACTAATATTGCATCATAAACAGAATAGTACAAGTGAGTGTGAAGGGCTTAGCCACATAGGTCACAATGGTAAAGCAAGGCAGATCCCCACCAAGCTTACTTCTTGAAGAGGCTAGCCTAGAAGACCCCAACAGCAATGAAGTGCTATACAACCTCTCTGACAAGGAATTTAGAAAGGAGCTACTGAGGATGTTAAGGGAGCTAAAAGAAACAATGGAAAGCAATACCAAAAAAATACAAGAAGATTTGAAGGTAGAAATGAGGAAAATACAAACAGAAATGTCAGACCTGAAAAACCTGGGAGAAGAACTAAAAAACTCACTGGATGGCCCCAGCAACAGAGTAACAGATGCTGAGGACAGAATCAGTGAGCTCGAAGATGAAGTCCAGAGACTCTAGAAAAGAACAGAAAATGGAGAAGAGACTGACAATCCGGGAACACATGGCAAGAGAAGATCGTGATGAAGCCAAAAGGAGTAATATAAGAATTATTCGAGGGGCTGGAGCAATAGCACAGCGGGTAGGGCATTTGCCTTGCACGCGGCAGACCCGGGTTCGATTCCCAGCATCCCATATGGTCCCCCAAGCACCGCCAGGGGTGATTCCTGAGTGCAGAGCCAGGAGTAACCCCTGTGCATCGCCGGGTGTGACCCAAAAAGCAAAAAAAAAAAAAAGAATTATTCGAGTCCCACAGGTACAGGAAGAAAACCCTGATGAAGAAGAAACTGTCAAAGACATCATTGCTGCAATGTTCCCAGAGCTGAAGAAAACATGTGACCACGTTCAGGAGGCCCAAAGGGTGCCAGCTAGAAGAAATTCAAATAAAAATACCCTAAGACACATTCTGATCAAAATGACCAAAACCTTAGATAGAGACAAAATCCTGAAAGCAGCAAAATCAAAGAAAGAAATTGCCTATAAAGGAGCATACTTAAGATTCACAGCCGACTTCTCTGATGAAACCCTCACGGCCCAAAAACAGTGGTGGGATATAGTGAAAAAACTCAATGAAACAAATGCCTCACAAAAATACTTTACCCAGCTAGACTCTCATTCATAACAGAAGGAACAGCACACAGTTTCACAGATAAACAACAGCTCAGGAAGTTCATAGACTCAAAACCATGGTTACAAGAACAACTGAATGGGCTACTTTAAGACAAGACAGGACCCTCAAATACACCAAACTTCAGCAGAAAAAAATGGAACAAAACCCCATAACTAATCTCTCTCGACGTCAATGGTTTAAACGCACCAATTAAAAGGCACAGAGTGGCAGGACGGATTAGAAAATTGAAGCCAACATTCTGCTGCCTGCAAGAAACACATCTCAACAGTCAGAGTAAATACAGGCTCAAAGTCAAAGGCTGGAAAACAATCCTACAGGCGAACAACTCCCATAAAAAAGCTGGGGTAGGCATCCTAGTATCAGACCACATTGATTTCAGGCTGAAGAAGAGGACAAGAGACAGTGAAGGTCATTTCTCATTGATAAAGGGATCTATACAACAGGAAGAACAAACAATACTAAATATATATGCACCTAATGAAGGACCAGCAAAGTACTTAAACAACTACTCATAGACTTGAAGAAAGACATCGATAGCAACACAATACTAGTGGGAAACTTCAACACCACTTTATCACCTCTTGATAGATCAACAAGATTCAAGCTTAGCAAGGACCTACAGTATCTGAGGGAAGAAATGGAAGAAAGGGATTTAGTAGACATATACAGGACACTTCATACTCAAAAAGCTGAATATACATTCTTCTCACGTGTGCATGGAAAATTCTCCAAGATAGACCACATGCTGAGCCACAAAACATACCTCCATAAAAATAAGAAGATAGAGATTGTATCAGCGACCTTCTCAGACCATGATGCGCTGAAATTAGAAATAAATCACACACACAAACAGAAAGCGAAATCAAACACCTGGAAATTAAACAGGTTACTATTGGACAATGAGTGGCCTGGAAGGAAATCAAAGAGGAAATCAAAAGATTCCTAAAAACGAACGACAATAAGAACATGAGTTACCAAAATCTATGAGACACAACAAAAGCTGTGTTAAGAGGAAAGTTCATAGCTCTACAAGCATTCCTCAGGAAGGAGGAGCGAGCCCACATAAGTAACCTAACCTCACACCTTAAGAGCTTTGAGAATAACCAACAAAAGGAGCCCAATCCAAACAGAGGAAGGAAATAATAAAACTCAGAGCAGAAATTAATGAGATGGAAACCCAAAAATCAATCTGAAAGATAAATGAAATCAAGAGCTGGTTCGTTGAGAAAATAAACAAGATCAATAAACCTCTAGCAAGACTCACAAAAAAAGGAGGAGAGAAAAACCTAATAAACCGAATTAGAAATGAAAAGGGGGATATTCTTATAAGTTCAGTGTTCTAGAAATATCTGACATTGCTGTGTCCTTTCCATTACAATAGAAATTACAGAAATTCAAAGGATCCTCAGAGATTACTTTGAGAATCTTTATGCCATGAAACATGAAAACCTCGAGGAAATGGATAAATTCCTAGATTCCTATAGCCGCCCAAGACTGAACCAAGGAAACCTGGAATACATGAACAGACCTATCACCATCAAGGAAATTGAAACTGTAATAAAAAGTCTCCTCAAGAACAAAAGTCCTGGCCAAGATGAATTTACTAGTGAATTCGTGCAAACCTTTAAAGAGGACTTAATCTCAATCCTCTTTAACCTTTTTCAAGAAATTGAATCAAAAACACTTCCAGTGTCTATGAAGCAAATATCACCCTGATACCAAAAGCAGACAAAGATACCGCAAAGAAAGAGAATTACAGACCGATATCCCTGATGAATACAGATGCAAAGATCCTCAATAAAATATTAGCAAATAGAATCCAACAACTGATCAAAAAGATCATACACCATGACCAAGTATGATTCATCCGAGGGATGCAAGGATGGTTTAACATTCGCAAGTCAATCAAGATAATTCATCATATCAATAAAAGAAACAATAAAAACCATATGATCATATAAATAGATGCAGAGAAACAAATTGCCAAGATTCAGCACCCGTTTCTGATGAAAACTCTATGCAAATGGGCATCGAAGGAACTTTCCTTAATATAGTTAAAACCATCTACCAAAAGCCCACGGGAAGTATCATTCTCTTTATTTTTGTTGATATAATGGATTACGTTGATTAATTTCTGAATGTTAAACCATCCTTGCATCCCTGGGATGAATCCCACTTGGTCATGGTGTATGATCTTTTTGATGAGTTGTTGGATTCTATTTGCTAGTATTTTGTTGAGGATCTTCGCATTGGTGTTCTTCAAGGATATTGGTCTATAGTTTTCTTTGTTAGTGGTGTCTTTGTTTGCTTTTGGTATTAGGGAGATATGTGCCTCGTAGAAACTGTTCGGAAGGGTTCCTGTCTTTTCAATTTCCTGGAAGAGCTTGAGGAGAACTGGCAGCAAGTCTTCTTTAAATGTTTGGAAGAATTCGCCAGTGAATCCGTCTGGACCTGGGCTTTTGTTTTTGGGGAGACTGTTGATTACAGTTAAGATTTCCTTGATATTTATGGGCCTATTCAGGTATTTCAAGTCTTCTTGGTTAAGTCTTGGGAGATTGTAGGAATCAAGGAATTCGTCCATTTCTTTTAGATTCTCTTGTTTCGTGACATACAGACTTTCAAAGTAGTCTCTGATGATCTTTTGAATCTCCTTGGTTTCTGTTGTGATGTCCCCCTTTTCATTTCTGATTCGGTTTATTAGGGTTTTCTCTCTTTCTTTCTTTGTGAGTCTTGCTAGCGGTTTATCAATCTTATTTATTTTCTCGAAGAACCAGCTCTTTGTTTCATTGATCTTTCAGATTGTTTTTCGGGTATCCATATCGTTAATTTCTGCTCTAAGTTTTATTTCTTTCCTTCGCTCTGGTTTGGGTTCCTTTTGCTGGTCCTCTTCTAAGATCTTGAGCTGCGAAGTCAAGCTATCTATATAGGCCCTTTCTTCCTTTCTGAGGAAAGCTTGCAGAGCTATAAATTTTCCCCTTAACACAGCTTTAGCTGTGTCCCATAGGTTCTGGTAGTTTGCGTCTTTATTCTCATTTGTTTGGAGGTATCTCTTGATTTCTTCCTTGATTTCCTTCGTGACCCACTCATTGTTCAATAGTGAGTTGTTTAATTTCCAAGTGTTTGATTTGGTTCTCCGCGTCTGTGCGTGATTAACGTCCATCTTCAGTGCATCATGGTCTGAGAAGATAGTTGATACAATTTCTATCTTCCCGATTCTATTAAGGTATAATTTGTGACCCAGAACATGGTCTATTTTGGAAAATGATCCATGTGTGCTGGAAAAGAATGTGTATTCTTTCTTTTGGGGGTGTATAGCCCTGTATAGGTCTATTAGCCCTGTCTCTTCCATTTTTTCCTTCAGAGCCATTGTTTCCTTACTGAGTGTTGTTCTTGTCGACCTGTCCAGAGGTGATAAGGCAGTGTTGAAGTCTCCTACTATTATCGTGGTGCTAGTTAGGTTCTCCTTAAATTCTGTTAAGAGTTCTTTTAAGTATTTAGCTGGTCATTCATTAGATGCGTATACGTTTAATAGTGTGATTTCTTCCTGGTGTACATATCCCTTCATGAATAGGAAATGACCTTCGCTGTCCCTTCTAATCTTTTTCAGCCTGAAATCTATGATGTTGGATACTAGTATGGCCACTCCCGCTTTTTTGAGGGAGCTGTTTGCTTGCAGGATTGTTTTCCATCCTTTGATTTTGAGTCTGTGTTTGTTCTGACTATTCAGATGTGTTTCTTGTAGGCAGCAGAAAGTTGGGTTTAGTTTCCGAATCCAGTTCGCCACTCTGTGCCTCTTGATTGGTGCATTTAGACCGTTAACATTAAGAGAAATTATTGTCATGGGATTTTGTGCCATTTTTCTGTAGGGTTTGTTGTTCGTATAGGTTTTTTTTCCCTTGTCTTATAGTAGCCCTTTGAGTCCTTCTTTTAAATTTGTTCTTGAGTCTATGAAGTTCCTGAGCTGTTGTTTCTCCGTGAAATAGTGTATGGTTCCTTCAAGTTTAACTGAGAGTTCATCCGGGTAAAGTATTCTTGGGGAGGCATTCATTTCATGGAGTTTTTTCACTATATCCCACCATTGTCTTCGGGCTTGGAAGGTTTCTTCTGATAGGTCTGCTGTGAGTCTAAGGGGTGCTCCTTTGTATATGATCTCCGTCTTTGATCTTGATGCTTGCACTATTGTGCCTCTATCCATAGCATCCATCATTCTGACTATGATATGCCTTGGGGATTTTTTATTTGGGTCCCTTTTAGCTGGTGAGTACCAATGGTCTCCTTCTGTGTCTAAAAGCATATTTGAATTGTGAAATTGTTAAAGTATCTGGTGTAAAAATCTTATGATTTGAGATAATTAAGGAATTTTAAAATTAAGCCAAAGAAGGTTTTCCCTATGTTTCATTAAAAAATTATGGTTTAAGGGTTTTCTTATGCTAGTGTGTTAATGTATATATTTGTTTGTATTTGTACTGTATTTCAATATGTGAGTAGAAATTACTGTGGTATGTTAAAACAAGTTTAAAGAGTAATGGGTTATCCTAATAAATTGAATCAGAAATGAAAAGAGGGACATCATAATAGAAACCAGTGAGATTCAAAAGATCATTAGAGACTACTTTGAAAGTCTATATGCCACAAAACAGGAGAACCTAAAAGAAATGGATGGATTCCTTGATTCCTACAATCTCCCAAGACTGAACAAAGAAGACTTGGAATACCTGAATAGACCCATCAATGTTAAGGAAATTGAAAATGTAATCAAAAATCTCCCCAAAAACAAAAGCCCAGGCCCAGATGGTTTCACTGGCAAATTCTACCAAACATTTAAAGAAGACCTGTTGCCTGTTTTCCTCAATCTTTTCCAGGAAATTGAAAAAACAGGAACTCTCCCAAACAGTTTCTATGAAGCACACATCTCCCTAATACCAAAAGCAAACAAAGACACCACTAAGAAAGAAAATTACAGACCAATATCCCTGATGAACACCGATGCGAAGATCCTCAACAAAATACTAGCAAATAGGATCCAACAACTCATCAAAAAGATCATATATCACGACCAAGTGGGATTCATCCCGGGGATGCAAGGATGGTTTAACATTCGGAAATCAATCAACATAATCCACCATATCAACAAAAGTAAAGATAAAAACCATATGATCATATCAATAGATGCAGAAAAAGCATTTGACAAGATCCAACATCCTTTCATGATGAAAACCCTCGCCAAAATGGGGTTTGGAGTAACTTTCCTCAAGATAGTCGAAGCCATCTATCACAAGCCTACGGCAAGCATTATCCTCAACGGGGAAAAACTAAAGGCCTTTCCTCTCAGATCAGGCACGAGACAAGGATGCCCACTCTCACCACTCCTCTTCAATATAGTACTAGAATTACTTGCGATAGCTATTAGACAAGAAAAAGAGATTAAGGGCATCCAGATAGGAAAGGAAGAAATCAAACTCTCACTATTTGCAGACGACATGATACTATATCTAGAGAAGCCTAAAGCCTCTACTAAGAAACTCTTAGAAACAATAGATTTATACAGTAAAGTTGCAGGCTACAAAATCAATACCCAAAAATCCATGGCCTTCATATATGCAAACAATGAGGCAGAAGAAAGGGTCATGAAAAAAGCAAAATCATTCACAATCGTGCCCCAGAAAATCAAGTACCTCGGAATCAGCTTAACCAAGGAAGTAAAAGACCTCTACAAAGAAAACTACAAAACGCTACTCCATGAAATCAAAGAAGACATGAGGAAATGGAAACATATACCATGCTCGTGGATAGGGAGAACCAATGTTGTCAAAATGGCAATACTCCCCAAAGTATTATATAGATTCAACGCGGTCCCTATAAGTATACCCATCACATTCTTCAAAGAAATGGATCAAGCAATCCTAAAATTCATATGGAACAACAAACGCCCACGGATAGCTAAAACAATTCTTGGGAAAAAGATGATGGGAGGCATCACCCTCCCCAACCTCAAACTTTACTACAAAGCAGTAACAATTAAAACAGCATGGTACTGGAACAAAGGCAGAGCCTTAGACCAATGGAACAGGGTGGAATACCCCTACACACAACCCCAAATGTATGATCATCTAATCTTCGATAAGGGAGCAAGAGATGTGAAGTAGAGCAAGGAAAGTCTCTTTAACAAATGGTGCTGGCACAACTGGACAACCACATGTAAAAAAATGGGCTTAGACCTCCACCTGACACCATGCACAAAAGTCAGATCAAAATGGATTAAAGACCTCAACATTAGACCACAAACCATAAGGTACATTGAAGACAAGGTCGGCAAAACCCTCCAGGATATTGAAGATAAAGGTATCTTCAAAGGTGACACAGAACTAAGCAATCTAGTAAAAACAGAGATCAACAAATGGGACTACATTAAACTAAAAAGCTTCTGCACCGCAAAAGATACAGTGACCAGAATCCAAAGACTATCCACAGAATGGGAAAGGATATTTACACAATACTCATCAGATAAGGGGTTGATATCAATGGTATATAAAGTACTGGCTGAACTCTACAAGAAGAAAACATCCAACCCCATCAAAAAGTGGGGCGAAGAAATGAACAGAAACTTTACCAAGGAAGAAATACGAATGGCCAAAAGACACATGAAAAAGTGCTCTACATCACTAATCATCAGAGAGATGCAGATCAAAACAACCATGAGATACCACCTCACACCACAGAGACTAGCACACATCAAAAAAAACAAAAGCAACCGCTGTTGGAGAGGATGTGGGGAGAAAGGGACCCTTCTACACTGCTGGTGGGAATGCCGACTGGTTCGGCCCTTCTGGAAAACAATATGGACGATTCTCAAAAAATTAGATATTGAGCTCCCATTTGACCCAGCAATACCACTGCTGGGAATATATCCCAGAGAGGCAAAAAAAGTATAATCAAAACGACATCTGCACATGTATGTTCATCGCAGCACTGTTTACAGTAGCCAGAATCTGGAAAAAACCCGAATGCCCTAGAACGGATGACTGGTTGAGGAAACTTTGGTACATCTATACAATGGAATACTATGCAGCTGTTAGAAAAAAGGAGGTCATGAATTTTGTATTTAAGTGGACCGGCATGGAAAGTTTCATGCTGAGTGAAATGAGTCAGAAAGAGAGAGACAGACATAGAAAGATTGCACACATCTATGGTATATAGAATAACAGAGTGGGAGACTAACACCCAAGAATTGTAGAAATAAGTACCAGGAGGTTGACTCCATGGTTGGAGGCTGGCCTCACATTCTGGGGAAAGGGCAAGTCAGAGAAGGGATCACCAACTTTAATGCAGTGGAAGGCCATGTGGGGGAAGGGAATTGCGGGCTGAATGAGGGTTAGAGACTGAGCACAGTGGCCACTCAACACCTTTATTGCAAAACTCAACAGCTAATTAGAGAGAGAGAACAGAAGGGAATGCCCTGCCACATTGGCAGGGTGGGGTGGGGTGAGATGGGATTGGGGAGGGTGGGAGGGATGCTGGGTTTACTGGTGGTGGAGAATGGGCACTGGTGAAGGGATAGGTACCCGAACTTTGTATGAGGGAAGCATAAGCACAAAAGTGTATAAATCTGTAACTGTACCCTCACGGTGATTCACTAATTAAAAATAAATAAATTTAAAAAAATAAATAAATAAAAAATAAATAAAAAATATAAAAAAAATAAAAAAATAAAAAAATAAAAAAAGAGTAATGGGTTAAAAATGTGAATTTTTATTTTTATTTTTTATTTTTTTGCTTTTTGGGTCACACCCAGCGATGCTCAGGGGTTACTCCTGGCTTTGCTCTCAGGAATTACTCCTGGCGGTGCTTGGGGGACCATATGGGATGCCGAGGATCGAACCCGGGTCGGCCGCGTGCAAGGCAAACGCCCTACCCGCTGTGCTATCGCTCCGGCCCCAAAAATGTGAATTTTTAAAGTTATAAAATTGGTTGCAAAATTTTATCCTATCAGAGTTTAAAGATATTAGGCTTTTTCGCTGGAATTTCAGACCAGCTTCAGGTCTTCTTACTGAAGGGAAGAAAAATGAGTCATTTTTAATAACCAAGTGAATCCAAGCAGCTATAAATTGCCCTTCTGGCTTTAGTGACCTTGCAGCTGAACAGAGGCAGCTGCCCCCAACCCCTCTCCCTTCTCAGCAGAGGCAAATGAGAGCTGAGAATGGTGACATATCACAATATTATGCTGATTTCAGCCTTGAAGTTAGGAAGTTAATATCTAAGTGCTAAAAGTTTAGAATGCTTTTTGAATTGGGAATATACAGGAAACAAAATATGTATTTGTGGCAAAAAGAAATTTAAGGTTTAAAACATTCTGGCAGAAGAATTTTATCTGAAGAATTATGAAAGGAAGTAGGAGATAAAACAGACAACTAGAAGGAATATTTGACCTTCATAGTAAGAAAAATATTGATAATCTAAAACTTTGTTTCCTTTCTCTATATTTTTGTGATTTTTTTTTTGCTTTTTGGGTCACACCTGGCAATGCACAGGGGTTACTCCTGGCTCTGCACTCAGGAATTACCCCTGGCCATGCTCAGGGGACCATATGGGATGCTGGGATTTGAGACCGGGTCGGCCGCGTGCAAGGCAAACACCCTACCCGCTGTGCTATCTCTCCAGCCCCTATTTTTGTGATTTTTAAGGATTAAAAATTAAATTAGGGGGCTGGAGCGATAGCACAGTGGGGAGGGCATTTTCCTTGCATGTGGCCGATCTGGGTTCGATTCCCAGCATCCCATATGGTTCCCTGAGCACTGCCAGGCATAATTCCTGAGTGTGTGAGCCAGGAGTAACCCCTGTGCATCACTGGGTGTGACCCAAAAAGCAAGTAATAATAATAAAATAAAATTTAAAAATTAAATTAAATTATCTAGTATACAGACTCCTGTTACAGTGTTCTTAGATAATTTAATTTAATTAAATTAATTAAAAATACAAAGTTAAACTGCATATGTGACTATTTGAGTTGTGTACTGGAAAGAAAATAAAATATAAAACGCAGTCCACTGGAAGTGATGAAGTGAAAAAAAAGATTGAAGAAATATGTAGGTAAATGAAATACATGAATCTTGTAAGTATTTTAACTAGAGTTCAGAATCTGATGTTATAAGATCTTTAATTATGAACCTTTTGAACATCTATGGGACTGATGTAATGTTTTTAAAAGAGCATTGCAGAATATAGCTTAGTCATGGTAATTGAAATAATGATTAGCAACTTGTTTCTAAATTTCTTGGTAGATCAAACTATATTAAGTTCAACAAAAATAAGGTTAAAACTGGAGACATGAAAATAAGGAAGGAATATAAGCGTATATTTTAGGTAAAAAGGATGATGGATGGAGATATCATTAGTGGGTAAAAGGAAAAGGAATCTGTTAAAGTGAAACTAGTTTTGAAGGAAGGTTATAGGACAAAATCAACGTAAAGGAATGTGTAGAAGGCTTGAAGAAATGTGTGTGTAGGTTTGAGGTTGTGTTTTAATAAAGAAAACTGTAATCAAACTATATTGTTATAAGAAACTCTTTAAATTATCTGCAAAATCATTCTAGTATAGACTCCTGTTACAGTGCTCTTAGATAATTAAAAATCAAGGTTTTCAATTTGGAACTAACTAAGTTAAATATGATGTTGCTAAACTGTATATTCTCTCTCTACAGAACATAATGCTTCATTTGACTAGGACCCATAGTAAATGGGTAGATTTCATTGTGAGTAAGGGAGATGTTTGCTTTTCTCTCCTCAGTGCCATGAAACATTGAGGTATTATGTTTGCATAAATCCAGACAAGAGTCTTTCCTCTCTGCAACAGAGTCTAGCCCTGGTGCAGACAGAAAAACCAAAAAAACCAAAAAACCAAAAGCCCTCTTCCAGGGAAAGAATCAGGAGATTGGTCTAAATGACAGGAGTAGGTATTTAACAGTTATTGTTTCAAGTACTCTACTAAGCTCAGGGAGACCCCAAAGGCAAGCTGACTCAAGGAAGGACTGGACATTGTCTGTGCCATGGTAAAAGAGGTAACTGGAAATCTGCAATAACTGACTCAGCCTGGGCCTTGCCCTCAGTGTCAAAAGTAGGAGGCCAGGATCTCTCCCAGCTCTGAAGAAGGGATGGGATGGACACTGACAGGATACTCCCATGGATGGCGAGAGGCCTGAGGACACATCCAGTTCAACCTGAAAGCTCTACCTTTAGTTCATCGTGGGACCTGATCTTCACATCTTATGGCCGAGCCTGAGGTATCCCTGATGTGAGTTAAAACATTAAATGTCATTATTGGTGTGTCTCCTGCTCTGTCTTTGATCAGTCCCTAGGATTTCTCAGTAAATAACAGGGTACCCCAAGTGGAGAGTTCTCCAATCTTCCTGCATTTGTGCAAAAGAACAAGCCAGATTTCTTAAGCTGTCTGGCAAATTTAAAATGGAGTAGGAGATAAAACCATGTTTCTGTAATTTGCCTCTTTTGTGAGGGAAAATATTCTAGTTATACAAAGGTGATTAAATAATTGGGTAATTTAGTAAGTAAGCTATCTAACCTATAAAGATGCTCAATGTTGTACATTCTTTCACCAGTCTGGCCAGAAAAGTGGAAGCCAGAGCTTTACCAAAGTGGGGGAACTTCAGGGGCTGGAGCAATAGTACAGAGGGTAGGGCGTTTGCCTTGCACACGGCCGACCTGGGTTCGATTCTCAGCATCCCATATGGTCCCCTGAGCACCACCAGGAGTAATTCCTGAGTGCAGAGCCAGGAGTAACCTCTGAGCATAGCCAAGTGTGACCCAAAAAGCCAAAAAAAAAAAAAAGTCGGGGAACTTCAGCTTAAAGTATCAGTTGCTTTCCTCCAACCTGTCAATTGACTAAAGAACTGAGAGTGGACATCTAAACTGTTTCTAAGTATTCATTCTTAGTACATAACAGTTCTCAATTCTTGTTCCCCCATGGGATTAATAGCCCATTGCATAATATCTCCTCTAACCCAGAACATTCTGCAGAAGAGGAAGAACAGGCATTGGAGTGAGGTTTTCAAAGAGAAGTTGAAAATTACAGACCCCTAGACTAATATAGTGAAATATTGAAGGGATGAATGGGCAGTAAGAAGTAACTCAGAACTGTGCCTCCTATGCCATTGATAATTGGTTCTTGTACCCTGAGCACTTGAGCATTTGTCATTTGTTCTTCTGCCTCCAAGGTTTGGTCATTTCAAAGAAGCATTCCTTAGCCTAACTGATGTGATTTTTCAAATTCATTGCCTGGGGCTCACTAAAAACTAAGGTAACCTGAGATTTCACCCCTTGTGCAGGCAGGGTCAGTGCCCTGGTATCAGCAGGAAGCAGCTCCAGAAGATGGAACATCAACCACTTTCCCTTTAAGGATTAAAGGTGGTGAACTCTCTAGGGGAATATGATGTAGACCGATAAATTAAGGAAGCCCCTTCCCACCTTGAAAATCCCAATTGCCCGGTTGTGAGTACAAACTCCCTTATGGAGGAACTCTGCTTTGAAATTCTCTGGGGTTAACTGCCACTATTCCAACTTAGCCTTGAAAAGGAAGTGTAGGCCAGAATGTATGATCTGTCTCTTCTCCTGTTGTTACTAGCCTTTACAGGTATTTACAGGTATCAAGGCCCAGCTCCATGGAGGCTTGGAGCACACTGCCAGTGTGAACTCATCCGTATGCATTGAGAGTTCTGGCTTGAATCAGGTGACATAAGATGACATAAGACCCCAGAACCTCGGTGGAGAGGTCCATCCTCACACAGTGATCCTGAACACACCAACTGCTCTGAAGGAGGACATAATCCAAAAGGCTGCCACCCCCCTTGGAATCAGAACGACATCGACCAGTGACATGTCCAGACAACGGGAGACGACCCCCTCAAGATAAGGCTGATGAAAGTGACTTAAAGGAACCATGGGAAGGGCATGGGTTTCTGTATGCTGTATCTGTTTCTGTATCTCTGTTTCTGTATGCTTGTAGTGAAAGCTGCAGACCGAGCTCGTTACCTGCCCCAGTTTGGGCACTGGGTAGTTTTTGATATTGAAACAGGTAAAATTAACCTTGATCTTTGCCAGTTATGACCCATGCTGGGATGCATGTTTGTTCAGGGACCTACCGAGACTATTGTAATCAGAACTATAGAGTGGCCTCCCAGCAATTATACAACATGTTAGCTAGAAGAGCCCCTATACCGGGACCCAACAATACGTGGCTTGCTTGTATGCAACCCCTTGCCCGTTCCCCTCGTACCTTGCCAATTCCAGTACTCCTGAATTGTGTTTAATGGTAAAGATTGTGCTACAAGTATCTTGTAATAGAAAGGGAATTGGGAAAGTCAACTTGTTTACCCCAATCGATCCCATCCCACCTGAGACTCCTAGTACCCCTGCTTTTGTTCCTGACCATGGACCCCTTGCACTCAGAACAAGCTAGTGGTCTTTGTTAAGGGTGGAATAAATACAGTAAGCTTATGGTTTTCAGACAACAATACTAATGACCCTGTGGCTGAGGATGATTCCACAGTTTGAAACAGAAAAGGGGGAAGAGTTGGACATGGAGTGGGGCAGGAGCAACTCCATCATGCCTGGTTCCTGCTTCATGTTTTGTTTTACTTAAATCTTTTTGTTTTTCTTAAATCCTTGCTTCTCCTCCCTGGCCATCTGTGATGGAAGGTCATTTGGGCTGAAAACTTGGCCTTGGCAAATAGTTTCATAACTGCTATTCACTGTCTATAGAAGCCACCCAGGCACAAGCAGGGTGGGTAGCTGCCAGAATGTTCTAAAAACATGTCTAGATTACGTATCTGTAATTGCTTATTTGTACTATTTGAAAATGTTTTCTTCTGAATAATGAAACTTGCAATTTTTACTTACGTTTATGTTTGAATTTGTAAGCACAGGCTATGATGTAAGCAATAACTATAAAACTAGTATCATTCCCCTTGCTCAGGGTCTTGCTTGGGCCTGCGTGCCTAGAAGTTTGACCCCAGCTAGCTGGCTTAATAAACTCCACTTGTGTGTTGCATTACTGGTTGAACTCTTTGTGCGGGCTCGGAGAGGTGAAAATTATAGACACCGGTAATAATTTAGCTGGGTTCTGGAGGTTTTCAGCTGCAGGGGCTCAGCTTGGGGTACGGAGGGACACTCAACCCGCACCCCTCTGAGGTGAACACAGCCTGGAGCGGGGGCAGAAGATTTAATCCAAATAGGAGAATTAGTAGTTCCCTGAGTCTGTGCACCTTCTTGAAAATGCCTCTCAGCTGCTGTATAGGGTTATCTTTGAGGTAAATTTAAAAATTTTAAAGTAAACAATGTCAAGGACAAGGAATCAAGTGGAAGCATACCTCCTTTTCTGTTTTTAAATAACTTGTTTTGAGGGTTCTATGGACACGCTCAACTATGCCTTGTCCTTGTAGGTTATAAGGAATTCCAGTAATGTGTTTAATTTGCCATTCATCACAGAAATATCAAAAAGCTTTACTAGTATAGGCTGGGTCATTGTTGTTTTTAATAGCAGAGGGAACGTCCAGGACAGAAAAAGATTGTAGTAGGAAGGAGCAGAGTGCTTTGTTTCTCTCAGAAGACATGGGAACAGTCCATAGGAAGCGAAAATAAGTATCTATAGCTACATGGAGAAAAGGTTTCTTAGGAAACCATGTGACATGATTAATATTCATTATCCATAATCCATTGGTATGTAGACCTCAGGGATTAGCTCCAGCCACATGGGAGGTGCAGTGTAAAGGAGCACAGACAAAGCAAGCACGGACAATATGCCTGGCTCCCTGCATAGGGATATGATGGTGAAAATGAAGGCAGGGGACATTCGTGTGTAGGGCCTGGTGCTCTTCTGCAGCAGAGGTAAAAATTGGCACTGCCAAGAGATCAGCAGCTTCATTTCCCAGAGTCATAGGTGTAGGAAGACCAGAATGAGATCTGATATGAGTAATACATACAGGTTCAGATTGCTTTTGTATAAGAGCTTGTAGCTGCTGAAGCAATTGTTGAACTATAGGATTGGGGGCATTTAGAGAAGCCATCATGATACTAGGGAAGAGACCAACCACATAAGCTGTGTCGGAGACTATATTAGCAGGTCTTGGTTCATGGGAGAATAGATAATCCAAAGTAGCAATTTCCACTTGCTGGGCAGAGGTATAGTTAGTGTTTACTGTTGTAGTTAGGGAGGGTCTAGAAAATCCGCCTTTCCCTGAGGCAGAGCCATCAATATACTATATGGGAACATTAGGAATGGAGGAGGAGAGAATGAAGGAGGAAATGACAAATGGAGTTCTTTTGAAAAAATCCCAAACTCTTTCTGCTGGGTAGTGGAGGAAATTTCTCCCGAAAAAATCAGCTAAAGCTCTTTGCAAAACATCACTGAAGGCCAGGATGGAGGCAATTTCTATCACAGGGACAGGGAGAACAATGATATGAGAATCAAATCCCAGCATGGCAAGGGCTCTCATTTGCCTTCTTCTTACCTTACCCTTGATTTATTTACTTCTCTGTGCTTCTCCTCCCTATGCCCTGGGGTCAAGGGTGATCTATGTATTCCCCCTTTAATACATTGCATTCTCTTGTCCAGTTATTCTATAGCCCACATATATGAAATCATCTCGTGTTTGTCCTTCTGGGTTACTTCGTTTAAAATGATGTTTTCCAGTTCCATCCATGTTGCAGTGAATTACATGATTTCTTCTTTCCTTGTAGATTAATATTTTTCAACTGTGTATATATACTGTGTCATGACAATCCATTAATCTGTTGTTGGACATCTAGGTTGTTCCCATATCTTGGCTACTATACTAAGTGTTGCAATAAATAATTGTGTATATGTCCTTATGAATGAATTTTTTGGTGTGTCCTGGGGCATAACAGGTAGTAAAATTTCTGAGTCATATGGCAGGTCTTAGTTTACTGAGAATCACCACACTGTTTTCTATAAAATTTGAACCAGATAACTTTCCCACCAGCAGTGGATGTGATTTCCTTTTTCACCACAGTCCCACCCACACAGATTGCTCCTAGTATTTTGATATGTGTAATTCTCACTGATCTTATTTGATATCTCATTGTGTTCTTTTTCGAATTTTCATAATAATAAGTAATATTGAGTGCTTTTCATGTTCCTACTGACCACTGTCTGTCTTCTTCATAGAAGTGTCTGTTCATATCCTCTCCCAATTTTTGGGTAGGGGTTTTGGATATTTTGGTAATCTTTCTGAGTATGTTCTTCATATATGCTCAATAACAACAATTCTGAGAGCTTTACCACAATAAAGCCAATCAGATTGGCTCCTTTGACATCCAACCAGTAGTAGAGAATGAGACAAAACCACAAAAGGAGACAAACTCTGTCCAAGGTTTAGGGTCACCTAGGAGGCCATCAGTGAGTTCACAAGATGGCCATTATTATATGCAGTACTTCCTCCTCACCTCACCCTGGCTCCCAGCATGTGAGCCATTAAGTTGACAGAGACATTAAGGACAGTTAGTAGGCATATCAAAATTTAATCAGTACCTTAAGAACAGAGACTGGTAAATTTCACATAGCTAATCAGCAGCCACACTTGAAATATAGAGTAAAGCTGTGGTATTTTCCTATTCTATGTTTGCTTATGCTGGCCTCTACATAGATATAGACTCAGATTCCTTCTTAAGGACTTAAAAATGTAGAAGAAGCAGGAATCCTTTCAAGCCATTTCAATATGACCAATATTACCTTGAGACCCAAAGTATACAGTGACATAACTATAAAACAGAATTGCATACCAATATCTCTAATGAACACAGATGTAAAGAGCCTCAATAAAATCCTAGTGAATCAAATATAACAATACATTATATGAATCATGCACCATAGATGAGTAGGAGGTATTCCAGGAATGAAAATGTAGTTCAGTATATCCAAGGCAATTAATATGATCACAGTATCACTGTATCACTGTCATCCCATTGCTCATCGATTTGCTCGGACAGGCACCAGTAATGTCTCCATTGTGAGATTTGCTATTACTGTTTTTGGCATATAGAATATGCCACGGGTAGCTTGCCAGGCTCTGCCGTGTGGGCGAGATACTCTCAGTAGCTTGCTGGGCTCTCCGAGAGGGGCGGAGAAATTGAACCTGGGCGGGCCGCATGCAAGGCAAAAAACCTACCCGCTGTGCTACCACTCTAACCCAAATAATATAATAAACCACATTATTCAAAAGAAAGATAAAAACTAAATGAACATATCTATAGATGCCAGGAAAATGTTAAATGAGATTTAACACCTATTTATAACAAAAATACTCAGCAAAAGCTGGGATAGAACAAATTTATCTCAATATAGTATAAGCTATGTACAACAAAACTATAATCAACATACCTTTTAGAGAAAAACTGAGACATTTTTTCTAATCTCAGGCACAAGAAAAGGATTTCCACTATCACTGCTATTATCTGATGTAGTACTGAGAGTCTTAGCCACAATGATATGGCAAGAAAGAAAACTTAAAGGTACTAAAAATTTTAAGGAATTGATCTATCAAAGATGACATGATAGTATACAAAATTCCCTACAGACTCCACAAAAATTCTTATAACCAATAAACCTACACAATAAAGTAGCAGGCTACAAAATCAATACAAAGAAATATCTTGCATTATTATACATAAACAAGGAAATAGAAGAGTAAGAAATAAAAGAATTCAATTTAAAAATGTGGGGCTGGAGCGATAGCACAGCAGGTAGGGCATTTGCCTTGCACGCGGCCGACCCGGGTTCTAATCCCAGCATCCCATATGGTCCCCTGAGCACCACCAGGGGTAATTCCTGAGTGAAGAGCCAGGAGTAACCCCTGTGCATCGCCAGGTGTGACCCAAAAACCAAAAAAAAGAAAGAAAGAAAAGAATTCAATTTAAAAATGTGTATGAAAATCTCAAACACTTAGGAATCAAAAAAAAAGATGAAGGACCAATTTGGTGAAAAATATAAATCACTACTGAAAAAAAATGAAAGAAGACCTCCACCAGAGTCTCCTCTTTCCTCTCCCAAACCTCCAACCCCCAGACTCTGATAAGTCCAGTTCTGTGAACCAGAGAGCCTATCTTTATTCCACTACAATGTATTTTTGATTACTATAACTTTGTAGTATACTTTAAAGTATTAAAATGCATTGACACCTATATTCTTTTTTCTCAGGATTGATTTGGCTACTCTTGGCTCCCTACATATTTTAGAAGCATTTGTTCTATGTGCTTGGATATTTAAGTATCTCATGATATTCATAACAAGCAATAGAAAAAAATATCTAGCATCTGCCTGTGGTAGACAAGCTTGAATGGTGGTGGGAAGATAAAAAATAATAGTGGTGGGAAGTTGGAATGGTGATTGGGTTGGTGTTGAAATATTGAATGTAATCAATTAATGTGAAAAACCTTATGAAAATAAAATTTAAAAATTAAAAAAAAAATTGGGTCGTCTGCGTGCAAGGTAAATGCCCTATCCGACTTTATTCAATCAATCAATCAATCATCACAATATCCCATTTATCACCAATTTCTCGGGCGGGTTCAGTAACATCTCATTTCGTCCTTTCCCTGAGATCTTAGAAGTCTATTTCGACTTGGCCCTCCTAACGATGTTGCACTGGGTGCTCTTCAGGGTCAGGGGAATGAGATCCAGCTTGTTACTGGATTTCGCATATGAATACACAATGGGGAGCTTGCAAGGCTGTCCCATGGGGGCAGGAAACTCTCAGGAGATTGCCAGTTTCTCCTAGAGGGAGAGGTAGGCTAAAGATATCGCTTCTGAGAGCTTGTTTTTTAAGTCTCTCTCTGGATGTTGGCCGTTGATGGGACTACACACACCTGGGTTCCTCAGCCGGTACCTTCATGCATGAGGCCTGTCCAAACATGTAGAGAGGAGCCTCCAGCATGGCTGCAGCTAGGTTCCGGTGGTCTTCGGCCGCCAGGAGCTCTGTTTGGGGTGGGGAGGGAAGCTGGAGCCCATTCCCAATAAAATAAATCCTAATAAAATAAATCCTACTTTATTAGGTGAGTAATATCACTATTTTGATCTACAACAAATATGTAAGGTACACTTAAATAAATCAATAAAATTCCCAATATCCATCTGATAAGAGGTTAATAATAAAGGCACAGTAAAGCACTGGTAGAATTTTGCAAAAAAAAAAAAAATCTAACCCCATCAAAAAAATGGGGAGAAGAAATGAACAGAAACTGCCTCTAACAAGAAATACAAATGACCAAAAGGCATACAAAAATGTTCTTCATCACTAAGCATCAGGGAAATAGAAATCAAAACAAAAACAAGATATAGTCTTGCGCCACAGAAACTGGCACACATCAAAAAGAAGAACAGCCAGCACTGGCACAGATGCAGGGAGAAAGCAACTCTAATTCATTGCTGGTAGGAATGCCAGCTGGTCCATACTTTTCAAAAAACAGTATGAGAATTCCTAAAAAAAATGCAAACAGAAATTAAGCTTCCATATTACACAACAAAACTGCTCCTGGGAATATATACTAGGACCAAAAAAACACAACACAGAAAAGCTATCTGCACATATATGTTTATGGCAATGCTATTAACAATAGCCAGAATCTGGAAACAACCTGAGTGCACAAGAATAGATGACTGAATAAAGAAACTATTGTACCTATACAGAACGGAATACTATGCAGCCATTAGAATGGATATGGAGAATATTATGATTAGTGAAATGAGTGAGACCAATATCCAAGTACCTAAGACTAATACAAGGGCCAGGAAGACTGCTCCACTGCTGGAAGCTTGCCACAAGTGAAGGGTTGCCAGTTAGGATTAAGAAATGATTACTATGATAATAATGATTAGAAATGATCACTCTAGAGAAGAACTGAGTGATGAAATGAGCTAAAGGGATATACATGATAACTTTTCAGTAGCAGTATTGCAAACCATAATGCCCAAAAAGAAAGAGGGAGAGAGTAAGAGTGAGAGAGGAAGAAGAAAAGTGTGCTATAGAGGAAGGCTGAGGGGCTGGGTGGCGGAAGGGAAATTGGAGACATTGGTGATAGGAAGTGCACCCTATTAAAGAATAGGTATTTTACCATTGCATGACCAATCATAAACAAATTTGTAACTGTGTATCTCAAAGTGATTTAATAAAAAATGCAGAGAATAAATAAATAAAATGCAGAGAATAAATCAAGAAAAAAAGCTGAAGTATCAATCGTGTCAGTAAACAAAAACCTGAAAGACAACTTAAGAAAATAACCTCAATACTGAAAGAAAAATTCAAATATAATAGTTGGGGACAAATTTAAGAAAGCAGGTAAAGGATCTTTGTGCAAAATACTAGAAGATATTGATTAAAGAAATTGATAACACACAAAAATGGAAATAAGTGATGATTCAAGGTAGGAAGAACTAATATTGGAAAAAGTTCATAATATAAACCATGTTTATATTGAATACAATAGCACTTAAAATTTTGATCATACTTTTTACCAAATAGAAAAATTAAAAAGTTATTTATGAAAATCATAGATATATCCAAAAGACCATAGTAAAAGCAAACTTACATAAGAATGAAGATGGAAGCATAATATTTCCTAATTTCAAAAAATGCTAAGATTGCATAAAAATAAAAATAATTTTTATCAGGACTAGATGTATATACATACATATACATATGTACACACATGTGTATATGCTTAAATCATATTATATTTCTGCTCCCTGTACTAAGGAAGCAGAAAGAAGTTCATAGAAGAAAGCTCACTCATACATAGTCCACTAAATATTTAACATGTCTGCCTGGAAAATAAAAAAGGGAAAGGATCATAAAGACCATCTCTTTAGTAAACGCTGTTCGAAATTGGATTTTCATGAGCTGAATGAAACTGGACTTCCAATCAATCACAAAAATTAACTACTAATAGATTAAAGATTGTAATGTAAGACACAAGTCCATAAAACTCCTAGACAATTACATAGGAAATTTCTTTTGCAATAATTTCATGGATAGGACACCTGAAATAAAAACGTCAAAACTACAATACATTAAATAGCTTATGTAAAAGAAAATAATTAGTTGGCAAAATGAGAAGGCAACTGTAGGGAGCCATTTTTCAATCCTGGCTCTTCAAGTAAGACAGAGCCTGGCACTTCTCAAACAGGGGCTTACTTAAAATTCCTGTAACAAGGATGCCATCGCTGACCCTACTGACCTTCCCGTTCCGCCATTGTTTACACTAGCCGATACCCGTGCCTGACATGATAGATGAACATGTCACGATCTGTGATTGACTACTGCTTGTACGGGGTCCAGGCACATATACCATACTACTGCCTGCCTCCCAGCAGGCAAGTATAAATGCTGTAGGTGCCAGTGAATAAAGCTCTCTCTCTCTCTCTCTCTCTCTCTCTCTCTCTCTCTCTCCTCTTTCTTGTTGCTTTCTGTCTCTGCGTCTGTTCATTTGGCTGCGTTCCCTCCTTAGCCCCACAAAGGGTCCTACCTGCTGGCCAGGACCGGGACCCTCACACCTGGCGCCCAGCGTGGGGCAATAGGGGACCACCGAATACCCGGTCATGTTCATGTCGGCCGACAAACTCACGAAGAAGGTATCTCTGAGGGTCGCCTCTCTCTTGGCGCACACCCTGGTATGGGACCGGGCTCGAATACAGTCTTGTCACACCCTGGTATGGAACTGGGCTCAAATACAGTCTCATGTTAAGGACGAGACGGTCACTGGCGGAAAGGCTTGAATTCCTTTGTCTTGTATGTGTGTGTGTGTGTGTGTATGTGTGTGTGTGTGTGAGTGATTGTGCAGTCTTGGACGTCCTCTTCCTTGTACTGAGTCTGTGGCTCCACGACTTGGCATCCTTAAGATCCCTTTAAGGTTACGGAGTCCGATTGGGCTGTCTGCGATTCCACAAGGAACATATGGTCTAGTGTGGTGCTGGTTTAGACACTGGCCGCAAGTCACCTCTCAGGCTGATCTACTATGGCTAAGTTCCTCACCAGCCAGACATGCATCTGAGTGGTCCATTATGAATGCCCCTGTCTTCCCCTTCTTGTGATAAACCATAAGCCTTGTTCTTTCTGTGCTTTCATTTCTGTCAAGTTGACAGAAACAGCCTACCAGTGACCCTTTCCTTTCTGTACTGTCATTTCTGTCAAGTTGGCAGAAACAGCCTACCAGTGAAGACAGTCACTGGTGGTAGGCTTGAATCTCTTTGCCCTGTGTTCTCATTTCTGTCAAGTTGGCATAAACAGCCTCCCAGTGAGGACAGTCACTGGTGGAAGGTTGAATCTCTTTGTCCTGTTTTCATTTCTGTCTACTTGGCAGAAACAGCCTCCCAGTGAAGACAGTCACTGGTGGAAGGCTTGAATCTCTGTCCTGTGCTTTCATTTCTGTCAAGTTGGCAGAAACAGCCTACTAGTGACCCTTTCTTTTCTCTTCTTGTTTTATGGCCTGCTTATCTTCTGTTCCCTCCATCTGTGTTCACTCCTGGGATATCCCCGTTATTTGCATCTTTTTTCTCACTATCCTTATGTTTGTTGCTATTTGCATTTTCAAATGGTGCTTTTCCCGCTGATAAAGATAAATTCCACTCCCTTACTCCCTAAAATCATGGGACAAACACTTTCTAAAAAGGAGCTCTTTGTCAATGCCCTGAAAGACTCCCTTAAAGACCATGGAGTAAAAGTAAAGAAAAAAGACCTAGTACAATTTTTTCTCTTTATAGAAGGTATTTGCCCCTGGTTCCCTCAGGAGGGGACTATTAGTGAAAAGAAATGGGCCAGAGTAGGTGATTGTATGGAAGATTATTATGAACAGTTTGGTCCTGAAAAAATTCCTATTTCTGCTTTTTCTTATTGGAACTTAATAAATGAGACTCTTAAGACGCAACAAAGACAGCCAGAGACTCAGCACCTTGTTTCCGAATTTGAGACCTTTTTGAGGAAAAAGTATAAGAGTTCCAAGGCTCCCTCAGTCTGTGGGAATGACCCCCCCCATGCAGGAGGCTGACTCCTCAAAATCTGCCACTATAGACTCTGACCATCCTGCTCCCCTATCTGAGCCCTCCCGAGCAGAGGCGCCTCCGAGACTTTATCCTGTGATTCCTGGCATCTCTGATCCCTCTCCTCCTGAACCTGAATCCCTGCCCCCAGAGGATGGGGCTATCCTGGAAAATGAGGTGGCGAGGTATCAGCCCTCAGCCCCTTGGCCCCCATCAGGAAAACAGCCACCCCCTTATCTGTCCCATGCCACTGCCTTTTTTAATTCCTCCTACAACGCCAGTGAGACAGTCCGTCAGCTTGCCTGGGACACTGCCGCTTTACACGCAGTTCTCCAACAGAAGCAGCAATATGTCCAACTTTTGACTCAAATAAGGCAGCTGGATAAGGAACTCGTGAGTGCCCTCAGCCTTCTACCCTCTCTCGAGGACCTAGCCTCTCTCAAGGGCCTAGTAAGAAAAGCTCGGTCTCTCCTTCACCCCGCCACACTCTAGCATTAAAACCCGTGGCTGCCGTCCCAGTTACCAGGTCCCATTCTCGGGCCCTCAATTACCCCACCTCCGCCATGGCTCTGCACCCGATGATGATTCCTCAGATAGAGAAGCTGAGGAGGCCTATCAGCCTGAGGAAGGGGCACATCCTGAAGAGGTAAATCCCCCTCAGGACGTAATTCCTCAGGCACCAATCCGCCAAAGTTACAGTAGATTAAAATTCGGGGACCTGAAAGATTTAAAGGCTGCTGTCTCTTCTTGCGGCCCCACTGCTCCTTTTACGCTTGGCCTCTTGGACTCCCTTAGTGAGGGATGGCTCACGCCAAACGACTGGTTCTCAGTCGCTAAGGCTGTCCTGAGTAGAGGAGACTATCTCTTGTGGAAAACAGATTATTCTGATCAATGCCAAGACATGGCGTGCAGCAATGTCGAGGCAGGAGGCTCTTCCTCATCCTGGGTCTTTGCTAAATTTCAGGGCCATGCACCATTCGATTCTAATGAGGTGCAGGCTTAATTCCCCCCAGGGCTACTTGCCCAGATACAAACGGCTGCCCTCCGGGCCTGGAGGAGGCTTCCCTCTAAAGGGTCGGTAGTAACATCCCTAGCCAAGGT
The DNA here is from genome assembly GCF_027595985.1 of Sorex araneus. Classification (NCBI taxonomy): domain Eukaryota; kingdom Metazoa; phylum Chordata; class Mammalia; order Eulipotyphla; family Soricidae; genus Sorex; species Sorex araneus. The sequence goes on along the minus strand of NC_073313.1, from coordinate 150,141,106 downwards.
TCATCAGGGAGCTAATGAGCCCTATAGTGATTTCATAGGGCGCCTCACAGAGGCGGCTGAAAAACTTATGGCAAGCGAAGAGACAGATAATGAGCTGATCCACCACCTGGCCTATAAGAATGCTAACTCCACCTGCCAGGCCGCACTTCGCCCCCATAAGCATGGGAAGACCCTCTCAGAATACATCCAGCTATGCTCTGATGTCGATCCCACCACCCAAAATATAGGGCTTTCTATAGGGGCTGCCTTCAAACAGCTTGCCATTCAACCAGCAACTGGCCAGGACAAGCTATGCTTTGGCTGTCAGCAGCCTGGACATCTTTTAAAAAACTGTCCCAATAAAAACTCGAGGCCCACCTCACACCACAGAGACTAGCACACATCCAAAAGAACAAAAGCAACCGCTGTTGGAGAGGATGTGGGGAGAAAGGGACCCTTCTTCACTGCTGGTGGGAATGCCGACTGGTTCAGCCCTTCTGGAAAACAATTTGGACGACTCTCAAAAAATTAGATATTGAATTCCCATTTGACCCAGCAATACCACTGCTGGGAATATATCCCAGAGAGGCAAAAAAGTACAATCGAAACAACATCTGCACATGTATGTTCATCGCAGCACTGTTTACAATAGCCAGAATCTGGAAAAAACCCGAATGCCCCAGAATGGATGACTGGTTGAGGAAACTTTGGTACATCTATACAATGGAATACTATGCAGCTGTTAGAAAAAAGGAGGTCAAGAATTTTGTAGTTAAGTGGATGGGCATGAAAAGTTTCATGCTGAGTGAAATGAGTCAGAAAGAGAGAGACAGACATAGAAAGATTGCACTCATCTATGGTATATAGAATAACAGAGTGGGAGACTAACACCCAAGAACTGTAGAAATAAGTACCAGGAGGTTGACTCCATGGCTTCGAGGCTGGCCTCACGTTCCGGGGAAAGGTCAACTCAGAGAAGCGATCACCAACTACATTGTAGTCGAAGGCCATGTGGGGGAAGGGAGTTGCGGGCTGAATGAGGGCTAGAGACTGAGCACAGTGGCCACTCAACACCTTTATTGCAAACCACAACAGCTAATTAGAGAGAGAAAACAGAAGGGAATGCCTTGCCACAGTGGCAGGGTGGGGTGGGGGGGAGATGGGATTGGGGAGGGTGGGAGGGACACTGGGTTTACGGGTGGTGGAGAATGGGCACTGGTGAAGGGATGGGTTCCCAAACTTTGTATGAGGGAAGTATAAGCACAAAAGTGTATAAATCTGTAACTGTACCCTCACGGTGATTCTCTAATTAAAAATAAATAAATTAAAAAAAAAAAAACTCGAGGCCCAGACCTAAAACACTTTGTCCTGTGTGCAAAAAGGGCTTCCACTGGGTGTCAGAGTGCCGCTGGAAAGCCAGGCCGGGAAACTTGATTCGGGGCCAGCCCCAGTGCCCCCAATCCGCTCCCCCTCCCATCACTGGGGCTCCTCAAAATAATGGGCCGTTCAGCCTATCGGCGCCCAATCCCTTTGTAAAGCCATCCCCTACTCAGCCGGATTGGACCTCTGTGTCACCTCCCGCACAATATTAGTTAAGGAACAGGGCCCACAGATAGTTTATGTCAATACTTGTGGCCCTTTGCCATCTGGAACTTTTGGCCTGATTATTGGACGAGGCAATATGCTCGCTCAAGGTGTGCAAGTACTCCCCGGGATTGTAGATGCTGATTTTCAAGGGCAGATTGGAGTAGTAGTTGAATCAACCTCCCCATTTTCAGTCTTGGACATTGGTGCGCGGCTAGCACAGCTATTACTCATTCCTATAACAGCAGAAGAAGAACCACCCCCAGTGCCAGACACTTTTGCATTCTTTGCCCAACACGTTCTTGATCACAAAGCCATGATGACTTTAGAAATCAACGGGAAGGGTATCTCGGGTCTGACTGACACTGGTGCAGATGTAACAATCATTGCCCAAAAAAGACTGGCCAAAAGAGTGGCCCCTCACCCCCTCACTGACTTGCCTTCAGGGTATAGGCCAATCCCAAAACCCTGTGTTAAGTTCATCCCCGTTTGATTGGCGCACCAAGGAGGGCAGATCCGGGACTGTACACCCTTATGTTCTGCCTGGGCTCTCTGTCAATCTCTGGGGATGGGATATTCTCTCACAAATGGATCTTTTACTAATTGACACCAAGGGCCTAGACATGCTCCTCGCAGCCGGTTATTCTCCCGGAAAAGGTTTAGGTAAAAACCTCCAAGGCATGCCTGCGCCGCTAGCCCTCGCCCGAGTGAAAAATGACCGCGCAGGCTTTGTTTTTTTTTTCAGTAACTGCCACTGCTCCTCCTGCTCCCCATATGGATAAGATCATGTGGAAGTCCAGTGAACCTGTATGGGTGAACCAGTGGCTCCTCCCCATTGAAAAATTACAGGCCGCCAAGCTGTTAGTGCAGGAACAACTCGCGGCAGGGCACATAGAGCCCACCTCCTCCCCCTGGAACACACCCATTTTTGTTATAAGAAAGAAAAACGGCAGTTGGTGACTGCTACAGGATCTACGAGCAGTAAATAAAACCATGGTCATTTTCGGGGCACTTCAACCTGGACTGCCATCCCCAGCAGCCATTCTTTCAGAAATGTATAAGATAGTACTCAATTTAAAAGATTGCTTTTTCTCAATTCCCCTGCATCCTGATGATCGCCCCCATTTTGCCTTTAGTTTGCCAGCTACTAATTATAAAGTGCCCATGCAATGTTTTCAATGGAAAGTTTTACCCCAGGGAATTGCAAATAGTCCCACACTGTGTCAAAAATTTGTGTCTCAAATTCTTGCTCCCATCAGGGCACAATGGCCCGACATTTATATGGTTCATTACATGGATGATATACTGCTTTCTGGATCTAATCCACAGGCCACTAAGCTCTGCTGCAATCAAGTAATCTGTGCGTTTACTCAGTCTGGCTTTCAAATTGCCCCCAATAAAATTCAGACTGCTGACCCCTATAAATACCTTTCTTGGATTCCGCCTCCAGGGGTCCCACGTACTTCTGCAGAAAACGCAATTGAAGCTTACTTCGTTAAAGACACAACATGATTTTCAACAACTGCTCGGGCATATTACATGGCTCAGTCCCTATCTCAAACTTACAAAAGAAGACCTTATGCCCCTTTATGACCTTTTGCGTGGTAATGCTGACCCCCTTCTCCCCTTCGGAGTCTGACACCAGCGGCCCGAGAATCCCTAGTTCTCATAGAAAAGGCGATTGAAAATAATTTTGTTTGCTCTCTAGATTACCAGCGCCCTTTTCACCTCCTTATCTTCGCTACTTCTCATTCCCCTAGGGACTTAATTTGGCAGGAAAGCCCTGAAAGATAACGTGGACGCCCTTAGGGCAGGTTCAGGAATCTCAGTGTGAACGTGGTGAGTGGGGTGCGCACCCGCGTGAAAGAAGGACCGGTCCGAGCGAGTGCAGAAGTGTGCTTTGTGTGTGTGCCCTTAGTGTGTGTGTATGTGTCTCATTATCTTTCTCTCAGTTCTGCTTATTATTATCAGCAGAGAAGGCAGGAAAATGTAAGATCATGTGGTTAAGTGTTTAATGATATCAGGAATGAAAAAGCATGTCACTAAGGTAGCCTATCCCCCAGTCTGATAAGAAGATACTAGTTCCCTGTCTCAGAACTAGTCTTGACCAAGAAAGAAGAATGCTAGCATCTGACCACCTTAGGTTTCAACAATTTTGAAAAGGTTTTGCTAGCTTATATCAACAAAAGCGCTTTCTTGACCCATTTTTAACAGGCAGGAGACTGGCTGGTCAGGCAGGGAAACGGGGAGCAATGTTCCCAATTGGCCGACAGGGCTTAACTTTGCCCTGGGGACTGCTCCTTCCTTTCTCAGTCTGTCAGTTTTCTCAACTGCAGACCTGTGCACATGTACGTGTGTGGATTTTTTTTTTTTGGTTTTTGGGTCACACTTGGCGATGCACAGGGGTTACTCCTGGCTCTGCACTCAGGAATTACTCCTGGCGGTTCTCAGGTGACCATATGGGATGCTGGGATATGAACCCGGGTCGGCTGCGTGCAAGGCAAACGCCCTACCCACTAATGCTATCACTCCAACCCCCATACGTGTGTTGTTTTTAGTGAACTTATTGTCTGTCTGTCTGTCTGTGGAACACTTGAGTGTCAGAGCTAGTTTGAAGTCAGTAATTCTTAGACCTGGGCAAATAAAATCAAGGGAGATCAGAATGATATGAAGCCCAGCAATTTAAAGATCTAGGTATCTTTGGAACTTGTTAGATCAGGTTTAAACAAAGATTTCAAATTAGAATGTGGCGCCTACAACGAAATTAAAATTTTTAACCTAAATTTCTTATTGGAAGAATTTAAATAGTTATTAACAGTTGAAATTATTTTGAATTCCAGTATCTGTACTATCTAGAAAAAGCTACAGAACTAGAGCCAGAAAACTAAAAGTGAAATAAGAATTCAGAGAGTGCAAGGCTTTATCTTAAAAGCCTCAGCCAATTTTAATGAGGAATTTAGCTGTTTTTTAAGCAACAGAGGTACAGAAACCCTCAAAATAAATAAAGTTTTCTTATGTTTCCATAAACATTGACAGTCCAAATGTTTTTTTCTATGCTATTATCAAAGGTTGGTTAATATATATATATATATATATGTATATATATACATATATATGTGTATATATATGTATATATATACATATATATATATACCCAAAGGGCTCTTTCTGTGTTTGAAAACATGTTTGTATTGTAGAATTGTTAAAGTTAGAAAGCTCATGATTTGAACGAAAGTACAAGAACTATTGAACTTAAGCCAAAGAAGGTTTACTTATGTTTCATAAAAATTGATGGTTTAAAGGCCTTATGCCGTTGTGTCAATGTACATATACATCTGCATTGGATTATTAGAATGTGAGCTGAAATAATTGTAGTAAAAACAGGTTCGAAGAGTAATGGTTTAGTTAAAACATGAGTTTTTTAAAGTTATAAAATTGGTTGCAAAACTTATTCTACCAGTGTTTTATTTGATCTGAGATTTTTTGATAACAATTTTTTAAGCTACTTACCTCAGGGTTATAAGGGTTATCTGAGGGTTATAAGGGGTTAATCTCATATGTCAGCTTGAGCGGTTTTTAAAGATTCTCCCTGAATCTGCCCATCCCCCTGCATTCCCAGCTCAGCAAGCTCTGCCTCAGTCAGACTGGATATGCAGACCCTCCCTAACCTCAACAGTGAATTCTAATCACACTTTTGCCCAGCAGATAAGACTTGCAAATTTAGTTTCTTAACTCTTCCAGGTATCTGGTTCTTGCAACTTTGTAAATCAGAAAGGGCTTGGGAAACAACTGATCCTTATGTTTGCATTAAAATCTGAGGAATACACAAAAAAGAAATGGTGGGGCCCACTCGCCGCGCCCGCTGCTCCAGTGTGACCGAGGAGGCCAAAAGAGCTACTTTGGACACCACTAGCCCACTGAAAAACTTGCAGTATGTGAACTGAGCGTTTCCGCCAGGCTGCCCATGCGGGGGCCCGGTATTTCTCTAGGTTTTCCCATCTTATGAGCACCATAAAAGGGTAAAAGATTGTAGCGATAGAATTTCAGGCAGAATTTTCCCTGGACTTTATACAGAAACCCAAAACCGCGCGGCCGCTGCTGCGGCCGCACTACCTAATGTCATCTAATCATCAGCAATATGAAATGGTTCCTTAGTAACGGGTTGGACTTTGGGGGGACCAAAAAAGGGTAAAAGTTTGTAGTGACGTGTAATTTCTGGCTGTACTTTCCCTGGACTTTATACAGAAACCCAAAACTGCGTGGCCGTGCGACCTAATATCATCTAATCATCAGCAATATGAAATGGTTCCTTTTTAACGGGTCGGACTTTGGTGGGAAATCCTAACAAGAATAGTAAGTCTTTTGTTGAAATATTGAAGGCAATCAAAGTGGTAGCCATCTCTCTAGATTGAACTAAGCCATATCCCCATGCCGGCTGAGAAGAAATATCCTTCTTTTTCGGGAAGAAACGCGGCGTGGCGTTAACCATAGTATGATGTCCATTAAGTTGACACGAACCTGGTGGCGTGGGAATGGGATACAAGGGAATAAATTATTATGTACATGGAACAGCGGGACGCTGGTGGAATCTCGAGGTGGGGTCGATACCAGCGCACTACTTTTGGTTCCAGAAACTGCTTGCAGACATTCTACCAGACTATCAACTAAGCCAGAGCCCCACGCCGGCTGATGATGGGAAATAACCATCTTTTTTGTTTTTTTTTCCCTTTGTCAGGCAGCGTGGTGATTACTAAACAGGCGTGAACTCGGTGGCGCGGGAGGAGGGGGGGAAATAATAGAAAAGTTATGTAACAAACAGCAGGACTTAATATCTCTACATTCTCAGCAATGGAGACTACCAAATGCTTCCTTGACAGTAGGACTGTCTTTTTCTTTTTTGGGGGAAACCCCAGCAACAATAGCGAGTTATGTGTTGAAACATAGAATGTAACCAAGATAAAGCGTAAACGAAGTGAAACTTATCACTTACAAGGGCAGGGATTGGGGAGGCGGGAGGGGGCGGGAGGTATACTGGGGTGGTTGGTGATGGAATAGGGGCACTGGAGAAGGGAAGGGTGTTTGAGTATTGTATAACTGACATAATCCTGAGAACTATGTAACCCTCCACATGGTGATTCAATAAAATTAAAAAAAAAGAAATGGTGGGAAACCTCCTTGTAGGAGGAAATGTCTCTGCTTATATTTTAACAGATGACAGACCTACTAATACATTCTGGATCCTGCTACGGCCTCATCTGGAGTAAAATTCATCCTCCTGGCTCAGTCTCCAGACCACCTGAGACTCCAACCCTCCAAACGTCAGCCCAGAGCAGATCTCAGCTGGAAGTCACAAGAAAATCTGAAGAAGACTCAGCAAAACAGAACCCACATGGGGAAGCACAGGCTGAATTGGCCTGAGGACTTAGTCTGGGATTTACGGTACCAACCTTATCCTGAACCTCAGAGAACTTTGTACACAAGTGTAAAATCCTTACTGTTTCATGGTAATTTATGAATGTTTTAATCATTAAAAAGTGTTTTCCTAGAAATCAGAATTCTAAGATGTCCCCTGGTTAATTTCTAATGTAAAGTGAACTTTCTCCCAGTGAATATATGTTATAAGAACTTTAGTTGTGATCATCTTTAAAACTTTTTGAAAATCTATAGAACTGATGTAATGCTTTTTGAATGATACTGCAGAGTAGTTTTGTCAAGATAAATGAAAATAAACTGTAATCAATCTACATTGTAAAAACTCTTTAAATATATCTGCAGAATTGTTCTAGTATCCAGACTCCTGTCACAGTGCTCTTAGATAATGGAAAATCAATGTTTTCAACATGGAACTAAATGAATTTTATGTGATGGTCACTGTGCTTCCCTGAATCCTCTACTATGAAGGAGACTCTTTATCCCCACAGGTAACCATCATCCCATTCAGAAGAGGGAGGTGATATCCACTCTAGCCATAGCCACGCTGTTTGGAATTGGACTGGCAGCTGTTTGGAACTGGACTGGCAGGAGCCAGGACTGGTATCAATTCACTCGCAACCCAGCGGAGCAGATTCTCATCCCTTCGAGTAGCTACTGACGAGGAACTGGAGAGGATCGAAACCTCCATCATCATCTCAAGAAATCCCTGACGTTCCTGTCTGAAGTGGTGTTGCAAAACAGGAGAGGACTGGACTTATTATTGTTGCAACCGGGGAGGATTATGTGCTGTCCTAGGGGAGGAATGCTGTTTTAATGATGTTTTTTTGCAGATCACACAGGAGTGGTCCACGATTCCATGACTAAGCTCAGAGTAGGATTTAAGATTACTTACTCCCCTTGCTGGGTCCACTGTCAGCTGTATTATTGTTAGTTTCTGTTGGCCCTTGCGTTTTTAATCGAATCTTGGCTTTTATTAGACAACAAATTCAGCAATTAAAAGCCAAGCCTATATAGGTTCATTATCATTGGCTTGATTTGCAGGACGCTCACACCTCTGTTCAGATTCATACCTCATATTCCCCCAGTTCTTTACCTTGAAGGATGCCGGGCTCCCAAGGATTTCTTCTAGTGGATCAGGTTGCCAGGCAAAGCACTGCAAGGGAGGGCTGATACCTGCTCCCTGTGAGGTATTCCGGTATAGCATAGAGGTTACTCCAAGACCAGGGACTAATGGGGCCTGTGAGGAGCCCCCTGCATAGACCTGATCATCCCTTGCCTCCACTCCCTGCAAAAATGGAGTCTTTTTGTCACAAGGGATACCGAATATGCCTCCCCTGAGCACAGTTAATTTAAAACAAAACAGGGGGAGATGTAGGGAGCCATTTTTCAATCCTGGCTCTTATCTTCAAGTAAGACAGAGCCTGGCACTTCTCAAACAGGGGCTTACTTAAAATTCCTGTAACAAGGATGCCATCGCTGACCCTACTGACCTTCCCGTTCCGCCATTGTTTATACTAGCCGATACCCGTGTCTGACATGATAGATGAACATGTCACGATATGTGATTGACTACTGCTTGTATGGGGTCCGGGCACACATACCATACCACTTCCTGCCTCCCAGCAGGCAAGTATAAATGCTGTAGCTGCCAGTGAATAAAGCTCTCTCGCTCTCTCGCTTTCTCTCTCTGTCCTCTTTCTTGTTGCTTTCTGTCTCTGCGTTTGTTCATTTGGCTGTGTCCCCTCCTCAGCCCCACAAAGGGTCCTACCTGCTGGCCAGGACCGGGACTCTCACAGGCAACCTACAAAATTGGGGAAATACTTCAACTATGTACCTCACAAGTTACTTATACATATATATACATATATACATATAAACATGCTTACAATCCAATAGAAATAAAACACCTAATAACAATATGTTAAAGTGTCAAAGAACCTCTGAGTAGTCAAAGTAATACTAGGGAAAAAGAGATAGAGGTGATCTTTATTTTTTATATTTTTATTATTTTTTAAAATTTTATTGAATCACCGTGAGATAGTTAAAAGTTTTCACGTTTGGGTTACAATCACACAATGATCAGACTATCCCTCCAACGGTGCACATTCCCCACCACCAATATCACTTGTATGCCACCCCTTTCCCACCCTCCCCCTGCCTCCATGGCAGACAATATTCCCCATACTCTCTCTCTACTTTTGGGCATTATAGCTTGCAACACAGACACTGAGAGGTCATCATGTTTGGTCCATTATCTACTTTCGGCATGCATCTCCCATCTCAACTGGTTCCTCCAGCCATCATTTTCTTAGTGATCCCTTCTCTATTCCATCTGCCTTCTCCCTTCCGCTCAAGAAGCAGACTTCCAGCTATGGGGCAATCTTCCTGGCCCTTGTATCTATTGCCTTTGGGTGTCAGTCTCATGTTATGTTATTCTATACTCCACCACTGAGGCACACTGCACACCCAAAGGAGGTGGTTTTTAGACCCAGAACTCCGAGGGACAGGAATCAAGGCAGGCCGCAGCAATAGCAGCCAACATTCAAGACTCGTTTTATCTCCCATTATCCAGGTACAGTCCCAGTGCAAGTGGCATCCAAACCTGCAGCGGCTAATGTGGCCACAAGTTATTCTCCGCCCCCCCCCATGTCCCATAAAAACCATAAATTAGCCTCTTAGGTGAAATTTTCACTAGGGCAGCCCAATCACCAAAACCACATTAAGCCAATAATTTATTAGGCCCACCTCAATTAATATCACACCAAAAACACAATAGTAACAGTGTGTGTGAAAGTCTAAACCACACAGGTCACAATAATAAAGCAATGCAGAAGACCACCAAGCTAAGTTAGCGAAGAAACTAGCCCAGAATACCCAACCAGTAACAGTGAGCTAGACAACATCTCTGACAAGGAATTTAGAAGGGAGCTACTGAGGACGCATGGGGATTGGAAGGATTAACATTGTCAAAATTCCAATACCCCTCAAAGTACTGCACAGATTCAATGCAGTCCCTATTAAGAATACCCATGACATTTTGCAAAGAAATAGATCAAACATTCCTCAAATTCACATGGAACAACATACCCCATGAATAGCTAAAGCAATCCTTGGGAAAAATAATATGGAAGGCATCAACTTTCCCAACTTCAAACTGTACTAGAAAGCGGTAGTAATTAAAATAATTTGGTATTGGAATAAAGACTGACCCACAGATCAACGGAACAGAGTGAATATCCTGACAATGACCTTCAAAATATATAATCACCTAATCTTTGATCAAGGAGCAAGAAATATGAACTGGTGCAAGAAAAGCCTCTTCAACAAACAGTGCTGGGAAAACTGGGCAGCTATTGAACTCACATCTGTTTCTAATGCCAGGCACAAAAGACAGGTGAAAATGGATTAAGGACCTTGATATCAGACCTCAATTAATAAGATACATGGAATAAAATATGAGCAGAACTGTCCATGACACTGAAATTAAAGGCATCTTCAAAGATGAAATACCACTGACCAAAGCAAGTGGAAGCAATGATAAACAAATGGGACTACTACACACTTAAAAGTTTCTGCATCTAAAAAGAAACAGTGACAAAGATACAAAGATAGCCCACAGATTGGGAAAAACATTCACCCAATACCCATCTGATAAGAGGTCAATAAACAAGATATATAAGGCACTGGGAAAAGTTTGAGGCTCTTCCTATTCCTGGAGTGTGCAGATATCATTGGGCTACACTAGCACGCGACAGGGACAAATGGAGACGTTACTAGTGCCTGCTTGAGCAAATCGAAGATCAACGGGAAGACAAGTGATACAAGTGATAAGGCACTGGGAAAAGTTTACCAAAAAAATCCAACCCTATCAAGAAATGGGGACAAGAAATGAACAGAAAATTTCTCAAAGAAGAAATACAAATGGCCAAAATGCTCATGAAAAAATTCTCTGCATCTCTAACCATCAGGAAGATGTAAATCAAAACAGCAGTGAGATATTATCTCACACCACTTAGATGGGCATACATAAAAAAGAACAAGAGCAACCAATGCTGGCATGATGTGGCGAGAAATGCTAAGTGAGATGAGTCAGAAGGAGAAGTACAGACAGAATGATTGTACTCATTTGTGGGATATATAAAAAACACATAATACAAGACCAGTACTCAAGAACTGGTAGAAGAAACAAGCTAGAAAGCAGTTGGGATAGAGTGGGACCAGTATGACAAAGATAGTTGGAAATAATCACTCTAGATAAGAAATGTGTGCTGTTTGTATGTTTATTGCAGCACTGTTCACAATAGCCATAATCTGGAAACAACCCAAGTTCCTGAGAACAGATGACTGGTTAAAGAAAAGTTGGTTCTTCTACACAATAGAATACTATAAAGTCATGAAAATTGCTTATAAGTGGATTGACATAGAGAGTACAATGCTAAGTGAAATGAGTCAGAAAGAGAGGGCAGACATATAATGACTGCTCTCATTTGTGGAATACAAAATAAAATAATCAGAGACTAACACCTTAGGACAGTAGAGATAAGGGCCAGGAGGATCACTCCATGGTTTGGAAACACCTGCCTCATGTGCTGAGGGAAAAGGCAGTTGGGATGGAGAAGGACCACTAAGTCAATGATGTTTGGATGGATCGCTCGGGATGGGATATGTCTGTTGAAAGTAGACAAAGGACCAAATATGATGACCTCTCAGTATCTGTATTGCAAACCATAATGCCCCAAATTAGACAGAGAGTAAGAAGGCAGGTGTCTGTCATAGTGGCAGGCAATTGGGGTGGGGGTGGTGGGAGGTATACTGGGAACATTGATGATGAAAAATGCGCACTGGTGGAGGGATGGGTGTTCGATCATTGTATGACTGAAGCTCAATCATGAAAGCTTTGTAACTCTATCTCACAGTGATTCAATAAAAATTTTTTAAAAATAATTTTGTGTTGATTACAGGTTAATTATCAAACATGACAACTTAGTACCTGTATGGCAAACCATATTGCACCAAAGCTGAAAGAGACAGACAGACACAGAGAGAGAGACAGAGAGAAAGATTGAGAGAAAGAGAGAGGAAAGTGCCTGCTATAGAGACAGGCTTGGGGGAGGGTGGCAGAAGACTGGGGACATTGGTGGTGAGAAATGTACTGGTGGAGGTATGGGTGTTGGAACACTGTGTGACTAATACCGGACCATGATCGGCTTTGTAACTCTGTATCCCTCAGTGATTCAATTAAAAATTTTTAAAAAAATCTTGGAAGAAGCAATGAACAGAAACTTCCCCAATACTAAAAGGTATATAAAATGCTCTGCATCAGGGAAATGCAAGTTAAAAAGTTAAAACAAGATATCACCTCACAGCAGTCAGACTAGCACATATCAACAAGAAAAAAATAACAGACTCAGTATTCCTGGGGCTGCAATGATTCACAGAGATACCTACATGAGTTGTAAAATAAAGAGCTTTTAAACTGAACAATGAAGAAATCGGTTTTTGGTGTAATAATCTTACATGTTAATCCCAATGACCCTAGAATTAGCTGGTAACCACTGTAAGGGTATAAAAGATGAGTTAGGATAACTCTGATTTCTGGCAGAGCAACCAGGTTTCACTATTACCTGGAATGAAGAATGAAATTAAATATTATTTCTAATGCATCATTCTAAGTTCCACTTATAAATCCGTATAGATAGGATCTCAAGGCCCTCCAACTTTTAACCGACTAGTAATGGAACAAGTTGTCGATGCAAGACTACTATTTTGGGTGAGCTAGCAGTATGAAGCAGATTTTATTTTTGGAGCCTCTGCTGTCCCCCAATTCTAATTAGAAATCTGTAGATTTACATTAATAAGAGAATGAGACTTTGGAGCTACCAGAGTAGGAGAAACAGAGAGGTTCCAGGGACAAAAGCTTCTTCAGTCTAGATATTTACAGGCGTGGATGGTCAAGGACTCCTTGGAGAAACTGTCTTGGATCTGGAAGTCTAGGGAACCAATTTTACCAGAAACAAAGCAAAGATATGGAGACTGTTAAGGGTTGGCCTGGCTTGGCCTGGCTTGGCCTGGCCCGGGATGGTGAGTGGAACAAAATAAGCAAGTTTCAGAGGGGAGGTCCCCAACTTCGGCTTAGTTTACTGGGCTTAGTAAACGAAGGAGAAAGGTCAGAAGAGGAAAGGCCAGGAGTCGGAAGAGAGATGAAAACCCATGCTGTGTGTTGCAGCTTTAAAGGGTCTGGTGATTGAGGGAGCCTGTGGCAGTGAATTGGGTGGAGCTGCTGGGTGGGGTCTGTGAAAGCGGGGAGAAACCAAACGAATAAAGAAAACCTCCCCCCCCTCAACATCGAATGCCGTGAGGGGGCATTTCGGTAAAAGGGTGTGGTTTAGAGATTCCCCACGCTCCCCAACTCTTTCAGACCGGCTCCTTTCGAGATGATTCAAGTCGAGTAAACTTGGGCTCTAGACAGTGCCCGTTTCCCCTAACTCCCCTGAGGAGGAGGCTGGTGTCCTTTATTTCCGTTCAGACCCCACCCAGACGGTTTTGGCCCCACGCGGGGAGGAGACGATGGCTTCTGAGGCGCTGAAGCCTGAAGTAAGTCTCTTTCGTTTTGCCCACCTACCCGTTCCCCTTCCTTTTGCTATCCTCACAGGGTTTATCGCTGGGCAGCAAAGGAACCACCTTGAACAAAGGAAGAAGACGTCCGAGGAAGACAGGGAGGGTGGAACTGAGTAGGTGAGGGTAAGAGGGGGAGCCGAGCCGCGGGCACCGCCGGGCAGCCGCGCTCTGAGTGCGAAGGTTGTGTGGTTGCAGACGCCACTTTTCTTCCTGTCACTCGAGCCTTGACTTACAGTCCTCCAGGTTCGTCTCCCTCCTTTGCTCTCTTTCCCCTCGGCCAGTCTTTTGTAACACTCCAGCTTCCGGGTCTGTTTGTTTAAAGCCTCTGCTGTGAGCTGGGAGGTCTCCATCTTGTCTGGCCTTCTTAAAGAGACAGTGCATTAGTTCCACTGAAGGAACCCTGTACTGGAAATTCTATTTCAAGAAGGATGGTAGCCACTCACCGTACTATGACGCTAAGTGTGTTGGGGGCGGGAGGAGGAGGGGGGAGTTTATGGACAAGTCAGACTTTTCTTCTTTTCACAAGACTGGTTTTAATATCCATATTATTCTCAGGAGGCACACACAGGACAGTGTTGCCCTTCCTTTGCACATTAATCATTGAATCAGTTGTCTCCTCAATTTTAGTGAGGGGAAAATTGCCATTTCCTAAGGGGTTGCCATGACAATTCACATAGGTTGAACAAATATGCTGATTCTATTAATATTTGAGTTTCAGATTTATTCCCTTTGGCTAATTCTGCTACTGAGTGGTGCCTCCTACAGTACGTATAGGGTTCTCTTTTTTTAAAATTTTTTATTAGCTAATCACCGTGAGGTACAGTTATAGACTTACAAACTTTTGTGCATGCATTTCAGTCTTACAATGATCAAGAACCTATCCCTCCACCAGTGCCCATTTTTCATCACCAGTGCTCCCAGCATCCCTCCCACCATCCCCACCTTGTCCCCTCCACCGTACCCCGCCTCTGTGGCAGGGCATTCCGTTTTGCTCTCTCTCTCTCTCTCTCTCTCTCTCTCTCTCTCTCTCTCTCTCTATTTGGGTGTTGTGGTTTGTAATAGAGGTATTAAGTGGCCATCATGTTTGGTCTATAGACTGTTCTTAACTGGTTGCTGACTAAGGTTTTCCCCTAAGATATGAAAATGAAATTTATTTTCACATTTATAGAGTATTTCTCATTTGAAAGGCTCAATGGTTTACATTCATTGACTTTCTTTTAATTCTAATCATACACATGATAAAGCCTGGCAGATTCAGCTGATTCATTTGCTCAAGTTAAATGATCTGAAAAAATAGGGAAGCAAAATGCTTCACCAGGAAAGTTTAGGCCACCTTGGCTAATATGTTATTCTCATGCCTAACATGTTGTTCTCGGGCCTATGTCCTCCAGTTTGGAAGTTTGTGTTAGTAAGGATGGCTTCAACCAATAGTTGTCTTCTGTTAAATAAAGAAGTTATGGGGCCGAAGCAATAGCACAGTGGATAGGGCATTTACCTTGCACACAGCCGACCTGGGTTCAATTCACAACATCCCATATGGCCCCCTGAGCACTGCCAGGGGTAATTCCTGAGTGCAGAGCCAGGTATGACCCAAAAAGAAAAAAAAACAAGTTATTAACAGGGTTAGGGGTGGGGAGAGAGCAATTGTGCAGCAGGTAGGGCTCTTGGGTTGCACATGGCCCACCTAAATTCAGTCCCTAGCATCCCATACATCCTGAGCCCACCAGGAGTGATCCCTGAGCACTGAGCTGTGAGTAATCTCTGATCATTTCCTAAAAACCAAACAAACAAATAAAGAAAATGACTGGTATGGCCAATTCTTGTTTGAAGACTTCATATAAATTATCTCCCATTTTTCTCTCTCTCATGTTTTATTTAGGAAACACAACAGGAAGGGATGCAACCTGATGATCATAAAGAGGAAAAGATTTGTTTGAAGTTTTAGGGCTAGTATTTCACTCTTTTCTGATGTAATGAAATAGATGTTTACACTTCAGCTGTCTCTGATATTAAATACAAGGAACAGAACATCTCACCTCTTTAATCTACTGGATGCATTGCATCTCCAGTGCCAACTCCCTGGCCTGAATTCTCAACAAAAAAAGAAACATTACTTTGACCAAAACTCTTCTGGTAACTTTTATTACTAAAAGTAGAGTCTTGACTCAGAGTAAATAAATATTTGTATATGTCAGTCTCACTGAACTCTGCCATCATACCCTGACATGGAGAATGGGAGAAGAATTCTGTTGCTGATTACTCAGTCTCCTGCATTTGATATGCAATGTTAAGTAAGGTTGTGCTTTCATTATAAATTGCTTTATGTTCATTTAGTTTTCTTAAAAAACTTTTATTTACAAAGTTATTGACAGTTCAGTTTAAGGCATATAATATTTCAACACCAATCCCACCACTAGTGTCAATTTCACTCCACCAATATTTCCATATTCTCTTCCCATCCCAACCCCCACTCCAACCCCACCTGTCAACAGGCACATAACAAATTTTCAGTGGTTCCAGCTTAGATCTCATGTTTTCAGTTTTGAATAGTCTGTATTTTGGTTATGTGACAAGACAACTCACCCATATCACCAGTATAAATAAAGCCCTGATGCCTGTTGACTTTTAGTTCTCTTCTTGCCAGCTTGATTTCTTTCCTTATCTGCCCTCCTCTCCAAACATTGGGGTCAAAGGTGATGTAGCATCTCCCCTTTTACTATAATACTTTTTCTCATCCAGTATTCTGAATATCACAGTTAAGTGCGATCATCCTGTGTTTATCTTTATTCTTCTGGATAACTTCACTCAATATGTTATCTTCCAGTTACAACCAGGTTGCAAAAAATTGCACGATTTGATCATTCCTTGCAACTACATAGTATTCCATTGCATATGTATACCACAACTTCATAGTCTGTCATTGGGAACCTAAGTTGATTTTATACCTTAGTTATTATACTGAGTGCTACAATGAATAATGGTATGCATGTCTTTTTTGAGAGAGATTTTTATGCCCAAAAGGTAGATGCCCCAAAGTGGTATTGTTGGGACATATGGTAGTTCAATACTAAGTTTACTGAGAACTCTCCATACTGTTTTCCACAGGGTTTGTACCAGAGAGCATTTCTACCAGCAGTGGGATGAGAGTTCCTTGTACACTACATCCATGCCAACACAGATTGTTCCTACTATTTTTGATATGTGCCATTCTCACTGGTGTGAGATGGTATCTCATTGTTGTCTTGTCTGGATTTCTCTGATGATAAGTGATGCTGAGCATTTTTCATGTACCTACTGGCCATACACCTGTCTTCCTCTCAGAAATGTTTATTGTTTCCTCTCCCCATTTATTGATAGTGTTTTTAATTTGTTGTTGTTGTTGATCTTTGTGAGTACTTTATATATCTTGGATATATCCTGGATATAACTTTATTTGAGTTGTTGAACACAAATATTTGTCCCATTCAGTTAACTGACTTTAGCTTTAGCCCATGTTTTTTTTTCAATTGCCATGCAGAAGCTCTTTTATTTTATATAGTCTGATTTGTTTATTTTTCACTATATTGCCTTTGCCAGTGGTATCAGATTATTGAAGATACTGAAGGTACTTTTGTGATCCTAATGTTGAAGTGTTCTGCTTATGTTTTCCTCAATGTAGTTTATTATTTCTGATGAGATCAAGGTCTTTGATATACTTTGAACTGACTTTCATTTGAGGTATAAGATATGGATCTAGTTTTAATTTCTTACATGTAGCTATCCAGTTTTCCCAGCACCATTTGTTGATGAGGCTGTCATTACTCTATTTCATATTCTCAGTTCCTTATCAAAAAATTAACTGCCCATATATATGGAGTTTTTGTCATGGGGTGTTTGATTCTGACCCATGGTCAGAGAGACTATCTTTATTCCAGTACTGTGCAAGTTTGATCACTATAGCTTTATAATACAGTTCCAAATTAGGTAATGAAATACCTTCCACTTTCTTCTTGTTCAGTGTGTCTTTGACTACTCATGATCTTTTCTGTTTACATGCAAACTTTCTTTGTATATTGACTTTTCTAGAATCTTGAAGAATGTCACCTGGATTTGGATAGAAATTGCATTGAATCTATATATAGCTAGTTTAAGTAGGCTCTTTGATTGCTTTCTCTGATAATTCAATTTTTTATTTATTTTTTATTTTTTTAAAAATTTATTTATTTTTAATTAGAGAATCACCGTGAGGGTACAGTTACAGATTTATACACTTTTGTGCTTATACTTCCCTCATACAAAGTTTGGGAACCCATCCCTTCACCAGTGCCCATTCTCCACCATCCGTAAACCCAGTGTCCCTCCCACCCTCCCCAATCCCATCTCCCCCCCACCCCACCCTGCCACTGTGGCAAGGCATTCCCTTCTGTTTTCTCTCTCTAATTAGCTGTTGTGGTTTGCAATAAAGGTGTTGAGTGGCCACTGTGCTCAGTCTCTAGCCCTCATTCAGCCCGCAACTCCCTTCCCCCACATGGCCTTCGACTACAATGTAGTTGGTGATCGCTTCTCTGAGTTGACCTTTCCCCGGAACGTGAGGCCAGCCTCGAAGCCATGGAGTCAACCTCCTGGTACTTATTTCTACAGTTCTTGGGTGTTAGTCTCCCACTCTGTTATTCTATATACCATAGATGAGTGCAATCTTTCTATGTCTGTCTCTCTCTTTCTGACTCATTTCACTCAGCATGAAACTTTTCATGCCCATCTACTTGACTACAAAATTCTTGACCTCCTTTTTTCTAACAGCTGCATAGTATTCCATTGTATAGATGTACCAAAGTTTCCTCAACCAGTCATCCGTTCTGGGGCATTCGGGTTTTTTCCAGATTCTGGCTATTGTAAACAGTGCTGCGATGAACATACATGTGCAGATGTTGTTTCGATTGTACTTTTTTGCCTCTCTGGGATATATTCCCAGCAGTGGTATTGCTGGGTCAAATGGGAATTCAATATCTAATTTTTTGAGAGTCGTCCAAATTGTTTTCCAGAAGGGCTGAACCAGTCGGCATTCCCACCAGCAGTGAAGAAGGGTCCCTTTCTCCCCACATCCTCTCCAACAGCGGTTGCTTTTGTTCTTTTGGATGTGTGCTAGTCTCTGTGGTGTGAGGTGGTATCTCATGGTTGTTTTGATCTGCATCTCTCTGATGATTAGTGATGTAGAGCACTTTTTCATGTGCCTTTTGGCCATTCGTATTTCTTCCTTGGTAAAGTTTCTGTTCATTTCTTTGCCCCATTTTTTGATGGGGTTGGATGTTTTCTTCTTGTAGAGTTCAACCAGTGCTTTATATACCATTGATATCAACCCCTTATCTGATGGGTATTGTGTAAATATCCTTTCCCATTCTGTGGATAGTCTTTGTATTCTGGTCACTGTATCTCTTGCGGTGCAGAAGCTTTTTAGTTTAATGTAGTCCCATTTGTTGATCTCTGTTTTTACTAGATTGCTTAGTTCCGTGTCACCTTTGAAGATACCTTTATCTTCAATATCGTGGAGGGTTTCGCCGACCTTGTCTTCAATGTACCTTATGGTTTGTGGTCTAATGTTGAGGTCTTTAATCCATTTTGATCTGACTTTTGTGCATGGTGTCAGGTCAAGGTCTAAACCCATTTTTTTGCATGTGGTTGTCTAGTTGTGCCAGCACCATTTGTTAAAGAGGCTTTCCTTGCTCCACTTCACATCTCTTGCTCCCTTATCAAAGATTAGATGGTCATACATTTGGGGTTGTGTGTAGGGATATTCCACCCTGTTCCATTGGTCTACGGCTCTGCCTTTGTTCTAGTACCATGCTGTTTTAATTGTTACTGCTTTGTAGTAAAGTTTGAGGTTGGGGATGGTGATGCCTCCCATCATCTTTTTCCCAAGAATTGTTTTAGCTATCCTTGGACGTTTGTTATTCCATATGAATTTTAGGATTGCTTGATCCATTTCTTTGAAGAATGTCATGGGTATACTTATAGGGATTGCATTGAATCTGTATAATGCTTTAGGGAGTATTGCCATTTTGACAACATTGATTCTCCCTATCCACGAGCAGGGTATATGTTTCCATTTCCTCATGTCCTCTTTGATTTCATGGAGTAGCGTTATGTAGTTTTCTTTGTAAAGGTCTTTTACTTCCTTGGTTAAGCTGATTCCGAGGTACCTGATTTTCTGGGGCACGATTGTGAATGGGATTGCTTTTTTCATGTCCCTTTCCTCTGCCTCATTGTTTGCATATATGAAGGCCATGGATTTTTGGGTATTGATTTTGTAGCCTGCAACTTTACTGTATAAGTCTATTGTTTCTAAGAGTTTCTTAGTAGAGGTTTTAGGCTTCTCTAGATATAGTATCATGTCGTCTGCAAATAGTGAGAGTTTGATTTCTTCCCTTCCTATCTGGATGCCCTTAATCTCTTTTTCTTGTCTAATAGCTATCGCAAGTACTTCCAGTACTATATTGAAGAGGAGTGGTGAGAGTGGGCATCCTTGTCTTGTGCCTGATCTCAGAGGAAAGGCCCTTAGTTTTTCCCCGTTGAGGATAATGCTTGCCGTAGGCTTGTGATAGATGGCTTCGACTATCTTGAGGAAAGTTCCTCCAAACCCCATTTTGGCGAGGGTTTTCATCATGAAAGGATGTTGGATCTTGTCAAATGCTTTCTCTGCATCTATTGATATCATCATATGGTTTTTGATAATTCAATTTTTTAAACTCCATCACTATAGTGGGTTTATTAGCATTCCAATCTCAGTAACTGATTACACAGCTATCTCCACTTGCCAACACTGAACATAGATCCATACTTTGGAAATGAGTTAATGGGATGATTTTCACTAGATGGGATACTGCAAGAGGGATACCATATCTTTGAAACTCTGTCAATAGCATAAAAATAATAAGTTTTAGGGGTCAAGAGATTGTACAGGAGGAAAGATTGCATGGTCATGACTGTGGTTCAAATCCTTGGCATCACAGATGGTCCCTTGAGGACCGTCATGGGCTATTTAAAGCAGAGAGGCAGAAATAACCCCTGAGCACTGCCAGGTATGGCCTCAATCCCATCCTCTGTCCCCCCTCACTGTAATCAAGTAAGAATTATAAAATGTGAGTAGATCTGGAACATTTTTGTTTGTCAATATGTTCTATTTTTTATGTATGTAATTTCTTCTGCTCCCCAAACCAACTTTAGCATTACTTTCTGGACCTGTCATATTCACCCATTTCTACCATGGCATTCTCTTTACAAAACAATATTAACAAGTCAATTATGGTGGGGTTTTATTGGAGGGCTGTAAAAATAATGAATGGCCATAATGGCATATTGGATGTCAATTTGCTTTGTGATTCTTACACTCTTTTCAAAATAATATAAAGCAGAAAAAGGATGATTTTTTGACAATTAAAATTGAAGAATATATTTAAAACATAAAACTTAGAGAGTTCTTTTTTTCTTATTCTCAACCCATCTCACTTCTGCTAACAGGCAGAATTTCTAGTTCTCTTTCATGAAGGCAGGATTAAAGCACAGATTTTGCCAAGATGCTTTCCAGAGGAACAGCTTTCTCTTCTTAGGAGGTGTCATAGGTTCTCCTACCTGATCTGTGCGTGAGTCTCTCATGGTTATGAGATTTTTAATTTTTTTATTAGTAAATCACCGTGAGATACTGTTACATACTTACAAATGCTCGTGTTTGCATTTCAGTCATACAATGATCGGCCACCCATCCCTCTAGCAGTGCCCATTCTCCACCACCAATGATCCCAGTATTCCTTCCACCCCCCCACCTCCTTCCCCTCCCCATCCCACCTCTGTGGCAGGGCATTCCCCTTTGTTTTCTCTCCTTTAGTGTATTGTGGTTTGCAATAAAGGTATTGATTGGCCATCCTGTTCGGTCTATAGTCCATTTTCAGCAGTTTCCAACCCGAGCGGGTCCTCCTAGCACCCTTTACTTGGTGTTCCCTTCTCTGTCTGAGCTGCCATATTCATGTTTTTTTGTACAGAGGAATGCCAAAATATATTTTGAATTATCTTTGTAGCTTGCCACTTAGCTGTATGGGTTTATTGTTTGTAGGAAAAATTTTTTTGCTTATTTTTTGGATCACATTTGGCAATGCTCATAGGTTACTCCTGGCTCTGTGCTCAGCAATTACTTCTGGTGGTGCTCAGGGGACCATACGGGATGCTGAGGATTGAACCTGGGTTGACTGTGTGCAAGGCAAACACCCTACCCACTGTACTATTGCTTTGGCCCTGTAGGAGCTTTTTGGTGGACTCGTTGGATCTCCTATGTATATCATCATGTGGTCTGAAAAGGGTGATAATTTGAATTCTTCTTTTCCAATTTGGACCCCTTTGAAATACTTTTCTTGCCTGACTCCTGTAGCAGGACTTCTAATACTATGTTTAATAGAAGTGAAGAGAGTGGACATTCTTGTCTTGTACCTGATCTCAGAGGGAATTCGTTCACTTTTTCAGGATGATACTGGCAGTGTGTTTGTTACAAATGGTGATTTTTATCTTAAGTAGGGTTTTCAACATTTTGTTGAAGGCTTTTATCATAAATGATATTGGATCTTGTCATTGACTTTCTCTTTATCAATTAATTTGATCATATGATTTTGATCTTTTCTTTTATTAATGTGGGGTATTACATTTATTGATTTTCATTTGTTTGAACCATCCTTGCATCATAGGAATGAATACCAATTGGTCAGACTGTAAGATTTTTTTGCTATATTGTTAGATTTATTTCGCTTAGATTTTAAGGATTTTTTTTGTTTGTTTTTGGGTCATACCCGGCGATGCACAGGGGTTACTCCTGGCTCATGCACTCAGGTATCACTCGTGGCGGTGCTCGGGGGACCATATGGGATGCTGGGATTCGAACCCGGGTCGGCTGCATGCAAGGCAAACATCCTACCCGCTGTGCTATTGATCCAGCACCTTGTTAAGGAATTTTGCATTGATATATATCAGGGAGATTGATCTGATGTTTTCTTTTCAAGAAGTGTCCCTGTCTGCTTTGGACATTATTTAAATGTTAGCTGCTTCTTTTTTAATTGAATCACTATGAGACACACAGTTACAAAGAGTTACAAAGTTATTCATGATCAGGTTTCAGTCATACAATGTTCCAACACCCATTGCTCCACCAGTGAATCTTTCTCACAAGCAATGTTCAAGTATCCTTCCTACTAACACCCCTCACACACTTTTCTTCTCTCTCTCTCTCTCCATTTGGGCATTATGCTTTGCAATACAGACACTGACAGGCGGTCATGCTTGGTCCGTTACCTACGTTCAGCATGCAGCTGCCATCCCAAGCAAATATTTCCAGTCATCATTGTCATAGTAGTTCTTTCTCTATCCTGACTGCTGTCTCCACCAACACTTGAGGCAGGCTTCCAACCATGTACCAATCTTCCTGGCCCAAGTTCCTATTGTCCTTGTCTATTGGTCTCTATTTTGTGCTTTTATATATCCCACATATGAGTGAATCATTCTATGTCTGTCCCTCTCTTTCTGACTCATTTCACTTAGCATGATACTCTTTATGTCTATCTGCTTATAAGCAAATTTCATGATTTCATTTTTTCTTCTC
Source organism: Sorex araneus (assembly GCF_027595985.1). Lineage (NCBI taxonomy): Eukaryota > Metazoa > Chordata > Mammalia > Eulipotyphla > Soricidae > Sorex > Sorex araneus. The sequence goes on along the minus strand of NC_073313.1, from coordinate 150,117,879 downwards.
ACAGCTGCGTAGTATTCCATAGTGTAGATGTACCATGGTTTCTTTAATCAATCATCTGTTCTCAGACACTTGGCTTGTTTCTAGATTCTGGCTATACTGAAAAGTACTGCAATGAACATAGAAGTGCAGATAGCACTTCTGCTGTGTGTTTTTGGGCCCCCTAGGTATATTCCCAGAAGTGGTATTGCTGGGTAGTGTGGGAACTCAATTTCTGGCTTTTTGAGGAATGCCAATGTTGTTTTTTCTAAATGGCTGGACCCAATGAATGAGAGGCCCTTTCTCCTGACATCATGCCAGCATTGGTTGTTCTTGTTCTTTTTTTTTTTTGCTTTTTGGGTCACACCCAGCGATGCTCAGGGGATACTCCTGGCTTTGCACTCAGGAGTTATTCCTGGCAGTGCTTGGGGGGACCATATGGGATGCCGGGGATTGAACCCGGGTCGGCCGCATGCAAGGCAAATGCCCTACCCGCTGTGCTATCGCTCCGGCCCCTGTTCTTGTTCTTTTTTATATGTGTCCATCTAAGTGGTGTGAGATAATATCTCACTGCTGTTTTGATTTACATCTTCCTGATGGTTAGAGATGCAGAGAATTTTTTCATGAGCATTTTGGCCATTTGTATTTCTTCTTTGAGAAATTTTCTGTTCATTTCTTGTCCCCATTTCTTGATAAGGTTGGATTTTTTTGGTAAACTTTTCCCAGTGCCTTATCACTTGTATCACTTGTCTTCCCATTGATCTTCGATTTGCTCAAGCAGGCACCAGTAACGCCTCCATTTGTCCCTGTCGCGTGCTAGTGTAGCCCAATGGTATCTGCGCACTCCAGGAACAGGAAGAGCCTCAAACTTTTCCCAGTGCCTTATATATCTTGTTTATTAACCTCTTATCAGATGGGTATTGGGTGAATATTTTTCCCAATCTGTGGGCTATCTTTGTATCTTTGTCACTGTTTCTTTTTAGATGCAGAAACTTTATTTTTTTAAGAAATATTTTATTGAACCACCGTGAAAAAAAGAAAAAAAATACAAAGCTTTCTGGTTTAAGTCACAGTCAAATACTGATTAAACCCCCATCCCTTCACCAGTGCACCCGTTCCACCACCAAGAACCCCAATACACCACCCTCCCACCCCACCCCCCATCTAAGTAGCTAATGATATTCCCATTATTCTCTATATACCTTGAGTACATTCCATATTTCCATACAGAACTCACTATTATTGATTGGAAATTTTCCCCAACAATCAGGCCTGCTGAATAGGCATCATCTAATAATTTCTTTTCATTGCTGAGAGTGAAGACTTTGAGTCTGCGCAGCCGCTATTGCAGCTGCGCGGTTTTGGGTTTCTAATATTTTAGCTCAGTTCACAGTCAAAATGGATGGCTGCAAGAATCCTCTCTGGTGCCAAAATGGGTTAGGAGACCTCAGGATCAGTCGATAGGCACAGAGGGTCTGCTTCTCGTGCTGCGGCTCCGGTTCATCTCTGGGCGGAAGGCACACCAGGAACGCCCCACCTCCCAGGACCACCTACAGGCTACATCACTAAAGAAAGTCCTACCTCCTGGTTGAGGGGTCTTAGAGGGTGGCTTTCACCATGTGGCTGCTGCCGCTGCCGCCATTTTTGCTCAGAAAAATGGGGTGGAGAGGGAAAAAAATCCCTCCCCGGGCTGCACGAGGTTGTAGCTCAGTTCACAGTCAAAATGGATGGCTGCAAGAATCCGCTCTGGTGCCAAAATGGGTTAGGATACCTAAGATGCAGAAACTTTTAAGTGTGTAGTAGTCCCATTTGTTTATCGTTGCTTCCACTTGCTTTGGTCAGTGGTGTTTCATCTTTGAAGATGCCTTTAACTTCAGTGTCATGGACGGTTCTGCTCACATTTTATTCCATGTATCTTATTAATTGAGGTCTGATATCAAGGTCCTTAATCTATTTTTCACCTGTATTTTGTGCCTGGCATTAGAAAGAGATATGAGTTCAATTTTTTGTTTTTGTTTTTGCATGTAGCTGCCCAGTTTTCCCAGCACTGTTTGTTGAAGAGGCTTTTCTTGCACCAGTTCATATTTCTTGCTTCTTTGCCTTGCATGCTTCTGACCCGGGTTTGATTTCTCTGCCCCTCTCGGAGAGCCTGGCAAGCTACCAAGAGTATATCGCCCACATGGCAGAGCCTGGCAAGCTACCTGTGGCGTATTCGATATGCCAAAAACAGTAACAACAAATCTCACGATGGAGACGTTACTGGTGCCCACTTGAGCAAATTGATGAGCAACGGGATGACAGTGATACAGTGTGATCAAAGATTAGGTGATCTTAGGGCTGGAGCGAGAGCACAGTAGGTAGGGCATTTGCCTTACACGCGGCTGACCCGGGTTCGATTCCCAGTATCCCATATAGTCCCCTAACCACCACCAGGAGTAATTCCTGAGTGCATGAGCCAAGAGTTACCCCTGTGCAATGCCAGGTGTGAGCCAAAAAGAAAAAAGAAATTAGGTGATTATGTATTTGAGGGTCGTTGTCAGGATATTCACTCTGTTCCATTGATCTGTGGGTCAGTTTTTATTCCAATATCGAACTATTTTAATGACTACCACTTTGTAGTGCAGTTTGAAGTTGGGGAAGATGATGCCTCCCATATTCTTTAACCCAAGGATTGCTTTAGCTATTTGTGGGTTGCTGTTGTTCCATATGAATTTGAGGAGTGATTGATCTATTTCTTTGAAAAATGTCATGGGTATTTTTATAGGGACTGCATTGAATCTGTATAGTGCTTTGAGTAATATTGGCATTTTGACAATGTCAATCCTTCAAATCCGTGATTAGGGGTTGAGTTTCTGGACCTGGGCGTTTGTTTTGGGGAAGGTTTCGATTACTGTTTCCATTTCCTTGATAGTGATAGGTCTTTCAGGTATTCCAAATCTTATTGGTTCATCTTTGGGAAATGATAGGAATCCAAAAATTTGTCCATTTCTTCTAGGGTCTCTTGTTCATGTCATACAGACTTTCAAAGTAATCTCTGATGATCTTTTGAATTCCTTTGGTTTCTGTTGTTATATTCCCCTTTTCATTTCTGATTAGGTTTATTAAGGTTCTCTCTTTGTGAGTCTTGCTAGTGGTTTATCATTCTTATTTTATTTTTTCAAAGAACAAGCTCTTGGTTTCATTGATCTTTGGATAATTTTCTGGGAAACCAGCTCATTGATTTCTGCTCTAAGTCTTATTATTTTTTCCTCCTGCCTGGTTTCAGCTACTTTTGTTGGTCATTTTCTAAGATCGTAAGCTCTGAACTCGAGTTTTTTATGTGGGCTCTTTCTTCCTTCCTGATAAATGCTTGAAGAGCTATAAAATTTCCCCTTAACACTGCTTTAACTATATCCTACAAGTCCTGGTAGCTTTTGTCTACATTCTCATTTTGTTTCCAGGAATCTTTTGATTTCTTCCTTGACTTCCTCTCTAACCCACTGGTTGTTCAACATTGAGCTGTTTAATTTTCAGTGTTTGATTTGAGTCTCTTTCTGTGCATCTTCTATCTTCGGTGCATCGTGATATGAAAAGGTATTTGATGAAATTTCTATCTTCTTGATTATATTGAGATAAGTTTTGTGGCCCAGCATATGGCATATCTTGGAAAATGTTCCATGTGCACAGGAAAAGAATGTGAATTCAGTTATGGGGTCATAGAAAGCCTTGTATACATCTACTAGCTCCCACTTTTCCATTTGTTCTTTCAGAGCCAGTACTTCCTTGCTGAGTTTTAGTCTTGTTGCTCTATCAAGAGGTGATGAGGCAGTGTTGAAGTATCTGACTACTATTGTGTTGCTACCAATGTCCCCCTTGAAGTCTGTTAGCAGTCGTTTTAAGTATTTTGCTGGACTCTCATTGGGTGTGTATATGTTTAGGAGTGTGATTTCTTCCTGATGTCTATATCTCTTGATTATTAAAAATGGCCTTTGCTGTCCCTTCTAATTTTTTCAGCCTGAAATTTATGTTCTTGGATACTAAAATGGCCACCCTGGGTTTTTTGAGGGATGTTTGCTTGAAGGATTGTTTTCCATCCTTTGACTTTGAGTCTGTGTTTTCTCTGACTGTTCAGGTGTGTTTCTTGTAGGCAGCAGAATGTTAGATTCAGTTTTTTAAAATCATTTTGCCACTCTGTCTCTTAGTTGTTGCATTTAGACCATTGACATTGAGAGAGATTATTGTCATGGGGTTTTTGCCATCTTTCTGTAGAGGTTTGTTGTGTTTGTGAGGTTTGTCTTGTCTTACAGTAGCCCATTCAGTCCTTCTTTTAAGTGGGTTTTGAGTCTATAGCGTTCCTAAGCTGTTAGTTTATCCATGAAATAGTGTATCATTTATTCTCTGAGGGAAAGTCTAGCTGGATAAAGTACTCTTGGTGAAGCGTTCATTTCATTGTGTTTTTTCACTATATCCCACCACTGTCTTCGGGGTCAGACGGTTTCCTTTGATAAGTATGTTGTAAATCTTAAGGATGCTTCTTTGTAAATTATTTCTTTATCTATGGTTTTTGTCATTCTGAATATGATAGGTCTTGGGTATTTTTATTTGGATTTCTTTTAGGTGGTACCCTTCAGACCTCCTGGTTCTGGGTGCAAGTGCACTAAATTCTCCAGCTAAAGCTCTGGGAATTTCTCAGTAATTATGGCTTTGACAGTTGTTTCTTCATCATGATTTTCTTCATATCCCTCTGGTAGCCCAATGATTCTTGGGTTTTTCTTGAATTCATTCAGATGTTCTCTTGTCATGTTACTTTATTTTGAGGCTGTTTTCCATCTTTTGCTATTGTCTGGAGAATCCCTGCACCTCATTCTGGAGCTCATTGATTCTGTCCTAAGCAGCACTTACTCTGTTCTTGCGGCCTTCTATTGAGTTTGTCATTTCACCTACCAGGTTTTTCAGATCTGTCATTCCCATCTGTTTTTATGTTTGTATTTTCCTCATTTCTGCTCTCATATCCTCCTGAATTTATTGGTAGTGTGTTCTGCTGTTACTTTGAGCTCCTTATGCATCCGTAACAGCTCCATTCGAAGTTCAAATATCAGAATGGTTCTATAGCTCATTTTTACTGGTTGGGTCATGTGGGCTAGTGTCTTCACTCACCAAGCCTGGTTTATTTCTGCATGCTTTACCATTGTGACCTTTACAGCTTGGCATCTTCTGTTCACCATTGCTTTTGTGTTTTGAGGGGGATGATAACTGGAATAGGAGCTTAATGTTGTTGGCGTGATCAGGCTATCCTAGAGAGAGTTACATATAAGAGGATAATTTTTGGTTTTTATAGAGCATTGTGGGGGAGCTCTCCGGAAGCCACACCCACTTGTCTTTTGACCAGTAATTTTAAGGATTAGGGCCTTCCAGTTTGCATCATTAGTTTGGAGCCATCTCCAGCTTGGAGCCCGCCATTCAAAAACTTCTGTGTCACATCTGTCTTTTGGTATGTAATGTTAGATTCATAAAAGGTGTTAGGACAGAGGATTCCTGTGTCTTTGAGAGCCCAGCAAGCTACCTAGAGTATCCCGCCCACAGGGCAGAGCCTGGCAAGCTACCCGTGTTGTATTCGATATGCCAAAAACAGTAACAAGTCTCACAATGGAGACGTTACTGGTACCTGCTCAAATAAATCGATGAGCAATGAGACGACAGTTCTACAGTGCTACAGTGCATCTCTTAACCAATTTATTTGAACACGTACTCTTTTTTCCCTCATGAGTTTACCTAAAGGCTTATCTATCTTGTTTATTTTTGAATAGCCATCTCATTGTTTCATTGATTGTTTGAATTGCTTTCTTGGTTTCCATGCTGTTGATAACCGCTCTAGTTTTTATTACTTCCTTCCGCTAATTTGTGGATTTGTTTGTTGTAACGTCTCCAGATTTTTGAGCTGCAAATATTTAAATTTTTAATTTGGAGTTTTTCTTCTTTCCCAATATAGACCTGCATGACTGTGGATTTACTCCTTTAGAACAGTTTTTCCTGTATCCCATAGATTCTGGTAGTTTGTGTCTTTATTCTCATTAGTTTCAAGGAATACTTTATAAATTTCTTCCTTAATTTCCTCTGCAATTCCATGGTTGCTTAGCAGTGGTTTGTTCCTCTTGCCAGTGTTGGAAGTTTTCCTCATCTTATTTCTGTGGTTAATATTTACTTTCAGGGCACTGTGGTCTGAAAAAGTAGTTTGTACAGTTCCTATATTTTTAAAGTATGTACATTTGAGTTATCCCCTAATACGTGATCTATTCTGGAAAATATTTCATGTTTTATTGCAGAAAACTGTGTATTCATGTTCAGGGGGTATGTAGAATCCTGTATATGTCCAACAATCTCAGTTCTTTCAGATCCTTGTTTAGGGATCATGAATTTTTACTAATATCTGTCAAATTGATCTTTCTTGTGGGGAAAATTATGTATTGAAGTCTACCACTATGATAGTGTTTCCATTAATGTATTTCTTTAGGTTCTTTTTAAAAGAAGTTATGTGAAGTTGGCTAAGCCTTCATTTGGTGCATAAATGTTGATGACAGTATCTTTTGATCAGTTATTTCCTTGGCCAATAAGTAGTGTCATCATTGTTTCTAATTACTTTCTTTTTTTTTTTGCTTTTTGGGTCACACCCAGCGATGCTCAGGGGTTACTCCTGGCTTTGCACTCAGGAATTACTCCTGGCGATGCTTGGGGGACCATATGGGATGCTGGGGATCGAACCCGGGTCGGCTGCGTGCAAGGCAAACGCCCTACCCACTGTGCTATCGCTCCGGCCCCTCTAATTACTTTCTTTATATTGAATGAAATTTGGTCTGATGTATGACTGTCCCAGATATTTTTCATCTTCCATTGGCTTGTATGATTGTTTTCCATCCTTTCACTTAAGTCTGTAAATATCCTAAGAGTTTACAAATGTGGCAAGAAATATCCTGAGAGTATCTTGTGGGCAGGAAATGGATGGATTTCCTTTCCTGATTCATCTAGCTATTCTTTGCTTTTTTATAAGGGATTTTGGTCCTTAAAAATTCAGACAGATTATTGACATAAAGGGATGTGTTGCTATTTTTGTAAATGTGTGTATGTGTGTGTGATCTAGTTGTTTTTGCAAGAGTCTTTTTTAAAATAAATGGCTTTTCATTAATTCTTATAGGGTTGGATTAATAGTTCCAAATACTACCAGCTCTTGTTTGTCTGAAAAGATTCTCATGTTTCTCCCAAGTCTAAATGATAGCTTTGCAGGGTGTTGAACTCTAAACTGGAAGTATTTTTTATTCAGTACTTTGGATGTGTCATTTCACTCCTTTCTGGCTTGGATGATGCAAGGTCTGTTGTGATTATTATGTTGTTTGCTTTATATTTGAGGGTTTTTTTTCTCTTGCTGCTTTAAGTAGTCTTTCTTTGTCTTTGGATATTATCTTTTTTCATTTCTATATATCTTGGCTTTCTTTTGTTTGAGTTTATTTTAGTTGGTACTTTTTGGGTCTCTTGAATCTGTGCTGTGCTTCTTTCAAGATATCAGGAAAGTTCTGTTATTATTTCTTTGACCAGCTCTTCTTCCCCTTTACTTTCCCCTGTCCTGATATCCTTATCATTCAAAGATTATTTCTCTTGATATTATCTATTAAAAATCTTACCTTCTTTTCCATTCATTTACTTTTTCCTTTCACTTCATTAATGATGATGGGTAGTATTTCATCTTCAGTATCAATGATATGGTCCTCTGCATGTTGGATTCTGTTTCTGTGACTTACTATTTCATTTTTTAACCACTCCAGTTCCATTTGTGTGGACTCTTTGATTCCTTGGATCAGTTCATCTTTAAGCTGGCTAAATTTTTCTTCCAGTGATTGATTTAGTTCCATGGCCATTGGATGGAGCATTTATTTGAGTTCTTCATTCATTAAGGCTTGAGAGTTTATTTGGGCTCTGTGATTTACCGGTATTTATATCCCTGTTTGCCAGAGCAGGAGAAATCCTTTGTTTCACCATTTCTCCTAATGATTTTTGTGGGTGCTATGATTTGAGTTTATGCCAGATATCTGAGGTCTGATCTAATTTTTTAAGTAAGCATTAATCTTTATAATCTATTAGTCTAACAATGTCTGTGCCCTTAGGACTTATCAGTGTGTAATATATCCACTTGTATACAATGGTTGGGACTGGAACGATACCACAGCGGGTAAGGCGTTTGCCTTGCACGTGGCTGACCCGGGTTCGATTCCTCTGTCCCTCTTGGAGAGCCCAGCAAGCTACTGAGAGTATCCCGCCTGCACGGCAAAGCCTGGTAAGCTACCCGTGGTATACTTGATATGCCAAAAACAGTAACTACAAGTTTCACAGTGGAGACATTACTGATGCCTGCTCGAGCAAATCAACGAACAGTGCTACAATACAATGGTTAAAATAGACATGTTTGGGAAATATATTACTCAAGAACCCTTGACATTGTTGGAAACAAAGAGGTGGTATTGCATGAATGAGTTACCTAATGTGTCTGTGTATTTTAGGGTTTGAGAGGGGTTCCCTTGGCCAAGGGGACCCAGGAAGAGGTCACAGTGCAGTAGTAGTGGGAGTGGAATGGTGACTTGAGTCTCTAAAGCACCTGAATGACAAAAGAGACCCACATCATCTTTTTGTGTCCTTATAGTCGTGCCCTGAGTTATAGAGGGGCTTGGGGTTGGGACTACCTTGGTCCAGGAGACCTAGGAAGAGGTCACAGATGAGGAAGGAGTTAAGAGGTGGAATGGGGATAGCGAGTTGATTAATTTCTGTTGTTTAAGTTACCCAGTTTTTAGTATTACATAGTGGCAGAATAGCAGATTGTAGACTCCAATATAGTATCCATATAAGGATATTTCTGAAGTACAGGTTTTTATTTTTCCAGGCATATGTTAAGAATTTTCAAAGGAGTCCAGAGGGAGTGCAAGGATTAAGGTGCTTGCCTTGCATGCAGTTCACCCTGATTTGATCTTCCCCACAATTTACAGGGCTAAATGTCTACCATGTTTATTATCTGTGACATTTACTCATAACAGGAGTCACATTAAGCCACCTGCTACTAATTAAACATGTTGTGGTCTTTTTATAGCACTGTTTTTGTTCATGCTATCCAGAATTTTATTTTACAATATATACTACCACACTTCAACCTTTTCTTTGATTCCATGCTTTTTGGTAAGCTCTTATGGAAATCATGATAACAATTCAGGTGTCATTTTCTTTGTCACTTTAGCTTCAGTTTGATGTGTAGGTAGTATTTAGATAACTGTGAAATGGTGGAGTACTTAATATAAGAAGGAAAAAGCATATAACTAAAGATAGGTTATGAGTATAAACATAAAGTGTGTTAGAAGGGTTGGAATAGGTTTAGTCAAGAGAAAGGTCAAAGAACTCTTCACCTTTGGTGGCAATATAGATGGTGAGAAAGTGCTTCTGGAGATGCAGCAAGGTAAACCTCTCTTTACTCCATAGAAAGGCTATAGTAACAACAAGTTTCACATGGAGACGTTATTGGTGCTAGTACTGGTGTATTGATATATTTATTTACAATTTTTATAATGCAGGTTGTCTAAGGAGGGGGATACAACATTCATTTATTCATTTTATGCATGTTCTGAAAGCCCTCTCTGTGCCCAGTTCTGTGCTATAGGCTGTTGACACACACAAAATAAGACCTCAGGCTTGCTCTGGAGCTCAGCTGGGGGCACACAATGTTCTAGATAATATGTAGTATTTGTTGATTAGTAACTATGTGCCAGTGAAAGTGAATGGAAATGGAAAATATTGTAGATGGAAAGACCATCATATGAAAATTAAAGGAGGATCCAGAAATGTAGAGTGTTTAAGAAATAATGTTTTATTATCATTAGAGCTTAAGGAGCTTCTGAACTAGTGGCAGGAAAAAAAACTGGAGAGGAAGAGTACAAATTAAACCATAAATAAAAGCCTGTTTAAAATGTTATGTATATTAATTTTATCCACCTTTCTGTAAAGTGCTATTAATGGTAGGGTCTTGAGCATAAAATACTCCCATACCACACTCTCCACCAGAGTACTGACTCCCCTTCAACTTTGTCCCAATGTTCCTCCCAAACTTTCCCCTTCCATATCTCATGTGGTAATCAAAGAAGACCAGTGCTCAGTATTTCTTGCGTCTGGACCTTTGTTTTTTCTGTACTGTGTTTCTTTACATCCCACATATGAGAGATCATTCTGACTGTCTCTCTCTGTGCGACTTCATTCAGCATAATACTCTACACACATATATGTAGCAACAAAGTTCATGATTTCATATTTCCTTATAGCTTAATATATTTCACTTTGCACATTCATTATAGTTTCTTTATGCAATAATCTGGTCTTGGACACTTGGGTTATTTCCAGATTTGGGCTTTTATTGAATAGTGCTGTGATGAACATAGGAGTACAAATGTCTTTTCTGAATAGAACTTTTTGGACATTGGGGTAGATGCCCAGATGGAATTGCTGAGTTATGTGGAGGCTTAATACCTATTTTTTGAGTAGTTTCTATATTGTTTTCCCAAAATGCTGAACCAGTTGACATTTCCATCAGCAGTGGGTGAGGGTCTTTTTCTCCCCATATCTATATCAACAGTGGATGTTTTCGCTTTTGGTAGTGTGTGCCAGTCTCTATCATGTGAAATACCTCATTTTTATTTTCAATTCCCTGATGAAAAGTGATGCAGAGCATTTTTCATATACCTGTTGGCCTGTCTTCATTGTGCCTATGTCTTCATTAGGGGAAGTTTTGGCTTCATCACTTTCCCTGTTCCCATTTTTTGATATGTTTATTTGTTTTTATTGTAAACTACTAGTGAAAATCCTGTTTAGGCACAGTGTAAGGAATACTTTCTTCAAGAGAAATTTTTACTTCTCAAAATGTTAGGGATTGTATCAACAATTACACAAATTCTGTGGGCTAGTTACTGTTCTTTGTCTATTGCTAGGGTCATAATATAGGCATAAATCTGGTGATTCACTGAGATCTTGGAGTCATAGGGAAAAGGGAAAGAATGAGAACCATTCTTCATGGAAGATCAGAGTAGTAAAAATGGTTGCTAGTTATGATAATCCAGTGGCAAATTTTACTTCACAGAGTTGACAGATTCAATGCGATCCCTATAAGGATACCCATGAAATACTTCAAAGAAATGGATCAAACAGTCCTGAAATTCATATGGAACAATAAATGCCCACAGATGGCTAAAGCAATTCTTGGGAAAAAGACAATGGGAGGTATCACCCTCCCCAACCTCAAACTGTACTGCAAGGTGGTAACAATTAAAACAGCATGGTACTGGAACAAAGGCAGAGCCGCAGACCAATGGAACAGGGTGGAATATCCTTACACACAACCCCAAATGTATGAACATCTAATCTTTGATAAGGGAGCAAGAAATGTGAAGTGGAGCAAAGAAAGCCTCTTCAACAAATGATGCTGGCATAACTGGACAACCACATGCAAAAAATAAATGGGTTTAGTTCTCAACATAACACCATGCACAAAAGTCATATCAAAATGGATTAAAGACCTCAACATCAGACCACAATCCATAAGGTACATTGAAGACAAGGTTGGCAAAACCCTACACGATATTGAGGCTAACAGTATATTCAAAGATGACACGCAACTGATAACCAAGTGCAAAAAGAGATAGACAAATGGGATTATATTTAACTAAGAAGCTTCTGCACCGCAAAGGATACAGTGACCAAAATACAAAGACAGTCTATAAATGGGAAAGGATATTCACCCAATACCCATCTGACAACGAGTTGATATCAAGAATATATAAGGCACTGGTTGGAATCTGCAAAAGAAAACATCGAACCCCATCAAAAAATGGGGTGATGAAATGAACAGAAACTTTCTCAAGGAAGAAATACAAATGGAAAAACGGCCCGTGAAAAAAATGCTCTGCATCACTAATCATCAGAGAGATGCAGATCAAAACAACTATGAGATACCACCTCACACCACAGAGACTGGCACACATCCAAAAGAACAAAAGCAAGTACTGTTGGCATGAATGTGGTAAGAAAGGGACTCTCCTACACTTTTGGTGGGAATGCTGACTGGTTCAGCCCTTTTGGAAAACAGTATGGACGCTTCTCAAAAAATTAGAAATTGAGATCCCATTTGACCCAGCAATACCACCCTGGGAATATATCCCAGAAAAGCCAAAAAGTATAGTCGAAGTGACATATGCACTTATATGTTCACCGCAGCACTGTTTACAATAGCCAGAATCTGGAAAAAACCCGAGTGCCCAAAATCAGATGACTGGTTAAAGAAACTTTGGTACATCTACACAATGGAATACTATGCAGCTGTTAGAATAGATGAAGTCATGACCTTTGCATATAAGTGGATCAACATGGAAAGTATCATGCTAAGTGAAATGAGTCAGAAAGAGAGAGACAGACATAGAAAGATTGCACTCATCTGTGGAATATAAAGCAACAGAATGGAAGACTAGCACCCAAGCATAGTAGAGATAAATACTAGGAGGTGACTCCACGGCTTGGAAGCTGGCCTCACATGCAGGAGAAAAAGTGTACTCAGATAGAGAAGGGAACAACGGGTAAAGTGTGGTTCAAAGTGTGCCAGGGATGGGAGATGCACGCTGAAAGTGGACTATGGATCAAACCTGATGGCCACTCAATACCTCTTTTGTGAACCACAACACCCAAATGGAGAGAGAGAACAGAAGGGAATGCCCTGCCACAGAGGCGGGGAGGAGTAGGGGGATGGGATAGGGGGTGGGAGGTATACTGGGATCATCGGTTTTGGAGAATGGGCACTGGTGGAGTGATGGGTCCTTGAACATTGTATGACTGAAACTCAAGCACCAAGATATAAATCTGTAACTGTACCTCACAGTGATTCACTAATTAAAAAAAAAATAAGAAATTATCTAGCATCTGCCTGTGGAAGGCAGGCTTGAATGGTGGTGGGAAAATTTGAAATAATGGTGGTGGGAAGGTGAAATGGTGGTGGAATAGATGTTGAAATATTGAATGCAATCTATTAATGTGAAAAACCTTATGAAAATAAAATTTAAAAATTAAAAAAATAGGTGAAACACTTAATCCATATGGAACAATAACAGCTCTCCCTGACCCCCCCTCCCACTAAATAGCTAAAGCAGTTCCATCTTTTTTCCCTAAGAAAAGAAGATGGAACTTCAAACTATAGTACAGAGTGGTAGTAATTTTAAAAGCATGATATTGGAATAAATACAGATCCTGAGATCAATGGAATAGACATGAATGTCCTTATACAGACCCTCGGGGATATGACCAGTTAATTTTTTATAAAGGAGAAAAAAATATGAAGTGGATCAAGGAAAGTCTCTATAACAAGAGGTGCTTGGAAAACTGGTCAGCTAGATACAAAAATATAAATAAATTCATATCTGTTTCTAATGCTATGCACAAAAATCAAATCAAACAGATTAAAGATTTGATATCAGACCTGAATCCATAAGGTACATCGAGGAAAACATAGGCAGAATTATCCATGACATTGCACCTAAAAGGCATCTGCACTGTAGCACCGTCGTCCCCTTGTTCATCGATTTGCTTGAATGGGCACCGGTAATGTCTCCATTGTGAGACTTGTTGTTACTGGTTTTGGCATTTCGAATACGCCACGGTTAGCTTGCCAGCCTCTGTTGTGCAGGTGGGATACTCTTGGTAGCTTGCTGGGCTCTCCAAGAGGGATGGAGGAATCAAACCCGGGTCAGCTGCATGCAAGGCAAACACCCTACCTACTGTGCTATCACTACAGCCCAAAACGCATCTTTAAGAATAAAACACCACTGACCAAGCACATGGAAGGAAAGATAAACAAATGGCACTACATTAAATTAAGAAGCTTCCTCATTTCAAAGGAAACAGTGACCATAATACAAAGACAGCTCACAGAATGGGAAAAATTATTTACCCAACACTCATCAGATAAGGGTTTAATATTCAAGATACATAAGGCACTGGTAGAATTTTATTAAAAAGAAAAGAAAAGAAAAAACATTGAAAATGGAGAGACAAGATGGACAGAAACTTTTTCAAAGAAGAAATACGAGTCGCCAAAAGGCACATGAAAAAATGCTCTACATCAGTAATTGTCAGGCATATGCAAATCAAAACAACAAAGAGATATAATCTCAAGCCAAAGAGTTTGGCACATTTCACAAAGAACAATTGTGCTAGCATGGACATGGAGAGAGGGACTTTCATTCACTTCTGATGAGAATGCCAATTGCTCTCGCCTTTCTGGAAAACATTATGGACATTCATCAAGCTAGAAATTGAGCTTCCATATGACCCAGCAACACTGCTCCTGGGAATATACCCTAGAGCCCCGAAAACACTATGCAATAAAGCCATGTTCATTGCAGCACTATTCATGATAGCCAGAATCTAGAAACAAACCAAGTGCCCAAGAACAGATGAATATGGTACATCTACACAATGAAAAACTATGCAGCTGTTAGGAAAAATGAAGTCATGAAACTCACTTGTACTTTGATGGACATAGAGAATGTCATGCTGAGTGAAATCAGTCCGAGAGAGAGGGACAAACATAGAATCAGTGCACTCATTTGTGGGATATATATATTATACATATAAAATATATATAATATACATTTTCCTTAGGACTGTAGCACTGTCATCCCGTTGTTCATCAATTTGCTCGAGCGGGCACCAGTAACGTCTCCATTGTGAGACCTGTTACTGTTTTTGGCATATTGAATATGCCACGGGTAGCTTGCCAGGATCTGCAGTGCCTGTGGGATACTCTCGGTAGCTTGCTGGGCTCTCTGAGAGGGACAGAGGAATTGAACCCGGGTCAGCTGCATGCAAGAAAAATGCCCGACCTGCTGTGCTATATATATATATATATATATGTATATATATATATATGTAATGTATATAAATATATACATAAAAGAGTATGTGAAAAATGCCTAGAGACATAGAGGACTGGCCCATGATAGGAATATTCCCACAAATAGGGAGGCAGAGTGCAGTTAGGACAGAAAAGTGACCACTATGAAAATGATTTCTCTGAACACAAACCAAACTGAGTGCTGAAAGGAGGTGAAGTAATATGCATGATACCCTTTTGCAGCAATACTGAAAACCTCAGTGCCTAACCATTTTCAACAGGAAGGTAGATAAGAAGTCTAGATATTTGTAAATAAGTAGAATTCCAAAAACAAATTTTATAGATAGACATGTCAATACCCATGAACCTCAACATCACTGTATCACTGTCATCATGTTGTTCATCAATTTACTCAAGCGGGCACCAGTTAAGTCTCTATTCCTCCCAGCCCTGAGATTTTAGCAGCCTCTCCTTACTCATCTTTCCCAATGATTGGAGGCTCTTTCAGGGTCAGAGGAATGAGACCTATTGTTACTGTTTTTGGCACATTGTATACGCCACGGGTAGCTTGCCAGGCTCTCTGCCCGTCCAGGTGGGATAATTTCGGTAGCTTGCTGGGCTCTCCAAGAGGTATGTGTGTGTATTATATATATACATATACACATATATATACATCTATACACACATACATAAATACATATATACAAATTTGTGTATATATGTATGTATGTGTATTATATATATATATATATACATATAACTGTATATATATAAAACTCTCTATGCTTTGTTGCCCACTGTCTGAACTCAATCAGATTACCACTCTATCAAATATGCTGTGGTAGTTATGGAAAATGA
Source organism: Sorex araneus (assembly GCF_027595985.1). NCBI lineage: Eukaryota > Metazoa > Chordata > Mammalia > Eulipotyphla > Soricidae > Sorex > Sorex araneus. The sequence continues at coordinate 150,102,113 of NC_073313.1, read as the reverse complement.
GTAGGAAGTGTCTTAAAATGTGTCTTTGCACCAGGCTTCTTAGCCACGCAGTCCAGAAAGTGGCCTGGAGCATGGCGGCTGTTGGGTACTAGAGGTCGGCTGCTGGGGTTGGGTCCCTTGGAGCAGGGAGGGTTCTCACCGGCCGCCTCTGGGGTGCCCCGAGCAAAAACAGACTGGTGTGGAGTCTATGGCTATGAGGGCCTCATTTTATACTCTCTCTGGGAGGAGCAGCCGTTGAGATCTGAACCTCAACATATTGTATGAAAAACAACTTTAAGAATAGTACAAGTAATACTCAGAATAAATATTCAGATAAATGGGAAAATATGTGTTGAAAGGAAGTAACATAATATACATGATAACATTTCGGTGCCTACATTGCAGACCACAATGCCTAAAAGAAAAGAGAGGGAGTGAGAGAAATAGAAGAAAAGTGTCTGCCATTTAGGAAGGCTGGTGTGGGTCAGAAGGAGGGAAACTGGGAGACTGGTAGTGGGAAATGTATACTGGTAAAGGCATGTGTATATAAAATATTGTTGGAATCCTGTGTGACTGAAACACAATCATGAATCACTTTGTAAATATATATTTCATGTGATTCAATTAAAAGGGGTAAATGTGAAAGTATGTTATGTTGTTTATAAATACATTTATATGCAGTAAAACTATAAACTATAAAAACGCACAAAAATAACAATAAAGGAGCCCAATGCAATATAATATGTATGATGCCCTTTTGCAACAGTAATGCAAACTTGTGTCTGAAAGGAAAAGAGAGAGACAGAGAAAGAAAAGTTGTCTACTATAGAGTCAGGCTGCAGGAGTTGGGTGGGTGGGAGGGAACTGAGTGGTGGGAAATGTGCACTGGTGAAGGAATGGGTGTTGAAACATTTTATGACTGAAAATCTTGAACAATTTTGTAACGTTATATCTTATGGTGATTCAATATTTTGTTTTCCTTTTAGACACTGATTTATATTACTGTCACTGATAAGGTTTCCTTTCCATACCCAGTCTTCATCCAAGGGAACACTTCCCTTGGCATAGTGGTCCCTTGCTTGACCAGCCTCCACTGTAGCACAGCTTCTACTAAGAACCAATTATGCTCTGTTTCTGTTGCCCCAAACAGGATTAGCTATTATCCTATTACGTTTCTTTAAGCATCTTCCATATGCTTGATATCACTGTGTCTGCTCCTGTCCCTCATAGTTTTCATGCATAACGATATTCTCTAAATCAGTCCACATAGTAGCACTGCACTGTAGCACTGTCATCCCGTTAATCATCGATTTACTCGAGCAGGTGCAGGTAGTATCTCCATTTGTCCCAACCCTGGGATTTTAGCATCATAAACTTTTTGCCCTCTCTCCGCGAATGCGGCATGATAGCTGGATATCCTTGGGCATAGTGGTGATGCGCTTGGCATGGATGGTGCAAAAGTTGATATCCTCAAAGAGCCCCACCAGGTAGGCCTCACATGCCTCCTGCAGTGTCATAACAGCTGAGCTCTGGGAGTGCAGGTCGGTCTTGAAGTTCTGCACGATCTCACACACCAGCCCCGGAATGTACCATAGTGTCATTATCCAGTCATCTTTTATAGGCACTTGATTTATGTTAAGATTTTGAAATTGAGAATAGTGCTGCAGTGAATATGAGAGTGAAGGTTACTTTTCTGCATTGTGTTTTTGGGCCCTTGGGGGCATATTTCATGGACTGGAAGCACTGGGTGGTATGCAGTGTTAATTCTAAGCTTTTTGAGGATTGTCCATATTGTCTTCCAGAAAGACCGAATTGGTTTTTCCCGACATCTATGCCAACACTGGTTGCTGTTATTTTTTATTAGTTCTAGTCTCTCCAGTGTGAGATATCTTGTTGTTCTGAATTGCATTTCCCTGATGTGTTGTAGAGCATTTTTCAGATGCCTTGTTATTTATTTTCCTTCTTTGAAGAAATTTCTGTTAATCTCTTCTCTCCATTTTTTTGCTGGGGTCGTATGTTTTATTTTTCTTATAGAGTTCTCTGATATTAACCCCTTATCAGGTGGATATTGGGAAAATGATTTTTCCCATTCCATGGACTGTCTTTCTATCTTGGTCACAGTTTCTTTTGAGGCACAGAACCTTCTTAGTGTTATGTAGTCCCATTTTTTAAATTTTTGCTTCCACTTGATTTGTCAGTGGTGTTTCATCCCTGAATATACCTTTAGCTTCAATACGGACAGTTTTGCCTATGTTTTTCTCTACATACCTTATAGATTCAGGTCTGATATCAATCCATTTTGATTCAGTTTGAGTCTTTAGCTTTGATTTTTAATTTTATTCCATTGATATGATGATTTGTCTTTACTTCAGCACTGCATAGTTTTAAGTAATTGTACTTTGTAGTTGTTTGAAGTTGGGGAAAGTGATGCCTCCCATCGCCTTTCCCCCACATATTGCTGTGGCTATTCAGGGCAGTGAGAAGCAGTATTTTTCCATAGGGATTTCAAGAGTGTTTCTTCTGTTTCTTGAAAAATATCATGGATATCTTTATGTGAACTGCATATATGTAATGCTTCAGAAGTATTGCCATTTTGACAATCTTGCCATCAATGAGCAGGGAAGCCCTCTTTTATTTCTTCTACTTTCCTCTTTTATTTCTTCAGAAGTTGTGTGTTGTGGTTTTCTTTGTAAAGATATTTCTCCTCTTTATTAAGTCAATTCCTGAGTACCTGATTTTTGAGGCACAATTGTGAATGGGATTTTTAAAAAATCTCTATTTTATTTCATCATTTGCTTTTAGCAACTCATGGACTTTAGCATGTTAATTTTGTAGCCTACCACTTTACTATAAAATCTGTTGTTTTTCAGTATTTTTGTAGAATCTTTAGGGTTTTCTAGATATAATACCCTGTCATTTGCAAACAGTGAAAATTTAAATTCTTCCTTTCTTACCTGGATGCCCTTGATATTGAAAGAGGAAACCTCAGTTTACCCTTACCAGCTCCTGTGAGCAGGTAGGATCACATGGACCATCCTACATTTTTGGCTCCCTGAAATTTTCTGAGCTTTCTCTGATAAACAGGGAGTTAATAATTGTTTGTCATAAAATTCTGCCCCAGAGTTTATGCTTACAGGGAGACTAAGATAGTAAATAGTCAAGGCAGGTCACCATAAAGACAGACCAGACAGACCACATGTAGATTCCCTGCATTCTCTGTAATACAAAGACCCGGTTTTCCTATAAAAATCTCACAAAAAAAGAGCCATAGTTAACTTAGTCATATACTGAGTTCCTCCTCACTTAGGGAGATCCTTTTCTTTTCTCTTCTACTTTCTAATTAACATTTATACTTTCCAGCTCTGAGCTGAGCATCTTTATTATTCAATATTTTTATTCCTGAAATATTGAAGAACATGGGAGTCGAGAATGAACAGAGACCTGCTGCCACTACTTCTGCCTCACCTGCATAACTTGCATCTTTTTGTTTTCTAGTTGCTATGGCAGGTAATTCCAGTCCTTGTCGAATACATGTATGAAAGTGGCCAAGCATCTTTTGTGTCTGATCTTAGAGGGGAGTTAATTAATTTTCCCATTGAGTATTGGCTATAGGCTTGTGGTAAATGGCTTTAACTATGTTGAGTAATGTTTCTTCAATTCCCATTTTGTTGAGAGTAATCTTTTCTCAAAAATGGGTGTTGGATCTTATCAATACTTTCTCTGCACCCATTGATATGATAATATAATTTTTTTCTTCTGTTGATGTGTTGCTGATGTGGTGTACATTAATTGATTTGTGAATGTAAACCATTATTGCACCCCAGGATGAATCCCACTTGCTTATCTTTTTGATGATTTGCTTACATAGATTTTCTTGTGTGTGTGTGTGTGTGTGTGTTTGCTTTTTGGGTCACACCGGCAATGCACAGGGGTTACTCCTGGATCTGCAGTCAGGAATTACTCCTGGCGGTGCTCGGGACCATATGGGATGCTGGGAATTGAAGCCGGGTCTTGTATTTTCTTGAGGCTCTTTGCATCTATATCCTTCAGGAATATCAGTTTGTGATTTTCCTTTTTTTGTGTTGCCTCTATCTGCTTTTGTTATCAGAATAATAGTTGCTTCATTGACACTGGGAGTGTTTCTGTTTCTTCAGTTTCCTGGAAGAGTGTGAAAAGGACTGGCTGTAGCTGTTCATTAATGGTTTGAAATAACTGACTATTGAATCCATCTGGGCCTGTGCTTTTGTTTTGGGGGAGATTTTTAAATATCATTTTGATTTCTTAGATAGTGACAAATCTGTTCAGGTATTCCATATCTTTTTGGCTCAGCCTTGCGAGGTTATAATTTTTCTAGAAGTTATCCATTTCTTCTAGTTTTTCTCTTTTCTTGGCATAAAGATTTTCAAAGTAATCCCTGAAGTTTCTTTGAACTTCTGTGGTATCAGTTGTGATGCTGCTCCCCTTCATTTCTGATGAGAGTAGTTAGGGTTTTTCTCTTTCTTTTAAAAAATAGAACAAATAATAAGTATTCACAAATCAATATCAAAATGCATTAAAATTCTGGACATTTATACAAAAGTTAAGTAACAAATACCTCAGTGGAAAGGAGGGTAAGAGTATCTTTTTTAAAAAATTTTATTAGTGAATCACTGTGAGGTACAGTTACAAACTTATGAACTTTCATGTTTGCATTTCAGTCATACAGTGATCATTTACATCCCTCCACCAGCGCCAATTCTCCTGCACCAATGTTCCCAGTACCTCTCCCACCACCCCCACCCCAACCCCCACCACTCCACCACAAAAGGCATTCCCTTTTGTTCTCTCTCCTTTTGGGTGTTGTAGTTTGCAATAGAGGTATTGAGTGGCCATCATGTTCGGTCTATAGTCTACTTTCGGCACACATCTTTCTCTTTCTTAGTGAGCCATACTAGTGGTTTATCAACTTAATTTTTTTCAAAGGACAAATTCATAGTTTTGTTGTATTTTATATTTTTATTCCAGTTCATTAATTTCAGCTCTTAAGTTTTATTATTTCCTTCATCTTGCCTGCTTTGGGTTCCTTTTGTTGATCATTTTCCAGTTTCTTAAGCTGTACAGTTAAGTTATTTTTGTGGACCTTTATTCTTTCATGATGAATGTTTGCATAACTATGAATTTTCCTCTTACCACTATTTTTGCCATGTCCCAAAAGTTCTGATAGCCTGTGTTCTCATTCTCATTTATTTCCAGGAATCTTAATATTCTCCTCTCTGAGTCACTGATTGTTCGGTAGTGAGTTTTTCAATTTCCAGATGTTTAAGGTTTTTTTTGTTTGTATTTAACTTTGATTTCAGCATGACATGGTCTAAAAAGTTTGTTGATATGATTTCTCTTTTCTTGCCTCTATGAAGGTATGTCTAGTATCCCAATATGTGGTCTATCTTGGAGAATATCTTATGTGCATTGGGGAAAAGTGTACATTTGGTTCAGGGGGTGTGAAATGCTCTCTGTGTATTTACTAACCCCCTTCCATTTCTTCCTTCAAAGCCAGTATTTCCTTGTTGAGTTTTAGTTTAGTTGATCTATGAAGAAGTGATATTGCAGTGTGAAGTCTCCAGCTATTATTGTGTTACTATACAGTTCTTCCTTCAAGTCAGTTAGTGGTTGTTTTAAGTATTTTGCTGGTCCCTCATTATGTGCCTGTTTAAGTGTGTGAGTACCTTCTGATGAATATATCTCTTGGTCCTTAAGAAGTAACCCTTCTGTCTCTTATAAGTTTTTTGGGCCTAAAGTCAATGTTGTCTGATCGAAGTAGGGCAACCTCTGATATTTAGGGGGTTTTTTGCTTGAAATATTGTCTCTCAATTTTAAGCCTATGTTTGTCCTTTCTGCTCAAATGTGTTTCTTGTAGAGAGCAGATGGTTGGATTCAATTTTCTAATCCATTCTGCCATTCTGTGTCTCTTAATTTGTACCCTTAGGCAGTTGACATTGAGTAAGGTTACTATCATTGAGTTTTGTACCCTCTTTCTGTAGAAGTGTGCTGTGTTTGTTAGATTTGTCTTGTCTTAAAATAGACACTTTTGTTTCTTCTTGTAAAGTTGGCTCCAATTCTGTGAAATTCTTTAATTGTTTTTCATCCTGTGAGGTTCTGTTATTTCTTTAAATCTGAATAAAAGTCTAATATGGCAAAGTGTTATTGGTGAGGCATTTATTTCATTTTTTACTATGTCCCACCATTTTCTCTGGACCCATGTACCCTTGGTAAATTTTCAAGATGCTATTGTATGTGATTTCCTACATTGATGTTGCTTTTTTCGGTATTCTATCTTTGGCTTTCATCATTCTGTTTAGTAAGTGTCTTGGAGGGTTTTTATTTACATTTTTTAGCTGATACCCTTCAGGCCTCTTCAGTCTGGGTGCGTGTGCTCTTCATCTCTGGAACATTCTCAGTGATTTCTTTGACTACTGATTATTCTTTGGATTATCTTCCTGAGCTTCTGGGACCCCTCTGAGTCTTATGCTATTCTTCTTGAATTCATTCTAGAGTTCTCTTGCCTGCTGTTCATTTGTTTTGAGGGTCTTTCCATATTTAGCTGTTATCTGGAGGTTATCTGCAAGTCATCTTGGTGTTCACTGATATTTTATCCTTAGCTACTGTTACTCCGCTGCTGCGATCTTACAGTGATTTTATTCATTTCCTCTATCAAATTCTTTAGTTATGTCATTTCTGCTTGTAGTTTTTCCATTTCTGTTCTCATATCCTCTAATCTGTAATTGACTGTCGCTTCCATTGTTTCTTTGAGTCCTTAAACATCTTCAACATTTCCTCTCTAAAGTTCTTAGCAGAGAGGTTATATAGCTGGTTATTACTGTTTGAATCTTCAGGGCTACTGTGCTTCTTTGCCATTGCACCTGTTGACGGTCTGTGAATTTTATTTCTAGAGTCCTCATGGCTGCACCAGAGGCCACACACTTCTGGGAGTCCCAAAAAGTGTCCCTATCACTTTAGGGAGAGGTGCCTCACAGATCTGGTGATATTCTCAGGCTCCCATTGGCTGGGAGGATGCCACCAATGCCTTTGGTCTAACTCTCCCATGGTGCCCCGAGGTTACCTTGCAAATCCTGAGATAGTCACAGGTACTATTGACTCTTGAAAAGATTCTTAGTTACTGTTTCAATTTCCTTGCTTGTGATTGGCCAGTCTTTCTACTTTCTCCTCTTTCAGGTTGGGGAGATTACATGTTTCTAATAATCTATTTCTTCTAGTTTCTCCAGATTTATAGAATTTTTCATAGTTCCCATGAACTAAACTTGTTCATAGTTCTTACAGTTCAAGCTCTAATGTCTTGGATTTCTGAGATCAATTGACTAACCCCCTTTCCTAATCTAAATGAGTGCTTTGAAGGGTAGTGAATTTTAGGTTTAACATTTTTTCATTCAGTAATTTGAATATGTCATTACATTCTTTTCTCAACTGTACCATTTCATGTGGGAGATCTGTTTTAATTCTTATATTATTTCCCTTATTTTCAAGGCTTATTCTCTGTTGATGCCTTAGTAATTCTGTATTTTTAAAATTTTTGCCATTTTGATTACTCTATGTCTTGATATTATTCTGTTTGAGTCTATTTTCCTTGGTACTCTTTGATTCTCTTGAATTTGTTCAGCAGCCTCCCTTCAGAAAGTGGGAAGATTCTTAGCTACTCTCTTGCATCACTTGTTATTCCCCTTTGCATTTTACCTCTTCTGGTATTCCTATAATTTGGAGATTATTCCTCTTGCTGTTATCCATTAAATACATTACATTCTTTCCCATTCTTTCATTTCTCTTATCTTTTGTTACTTCCATATCAATACCGGCTTTTTTTGTCTTTAAATTCATTTATACAGTTCTCCACATGTGCAATTTTACTACTGTGACTCGTTATTGTGTTCTTTAGCTTCTTCAATTCAGTTTGTATGGAATTCTCTGAATTGGTTCTTCTGAGTTCGTCAAATTTCTTGTTCAGTGATTGTTAGATTTCACTTGCCAGTGGTTACTTAATTTCTATTGCCAGTGCAGTGAATTTTGAGTTGGGGTCCTCATCGATGAGACTTGAGAGTTTTGTTGAGCTTGAGAATTTGCCTGGGTTTCTGTCCATATCTGTAGGAGCAGTTGAGATCCTTTGTTTCCCCATTGTTCTTTGAGTTTTATGGATGTTAGTGGTGAAACTTTAGATTCCCAGTTATTTAAGAACCGATCTGCTTAGTGTTTATACGAGACAACTACTGTTTATATCTCTGATGTTTAAATAATTTTTCTTACCATTTACTGCTATTTAAAAATGAATAAATTTGTTAAAAATAAATTTTAAGGAGCGATAGCACAGCGGGCAGGGCATTTGCCTTGTATGCTGCCAACCCAGGTTCGATTCTTCCATCCCTCTCGGAGAGCCAGGCAAGCTACTGAGAGTATCCCACCTGCACGGCAGAGCATGGCAAGCTATCCGTGGTGTATTTGATATGCCAAAAACAGTAACAACAATTCTCACAATGGAGATGTTACTGGTGCCCACTTGAGCAAATTGATGAACAACGGGATAACAGTGCTACAGTGCTACAGTACTGCTATTTAAATATGACAAAGGGATCTTCAAAAGCTCCTAAAAGAGAGCTACATAGAACATCCAGACCCCATTCCAGGCTGTCTTCACTAGGACAGTTTGGAGGGAGGAGGAGAGTTGAGTTTCCATACCTGCCCCAACCAGCCCCGGCAGCTAAAATCCTGCAGAACACAATCACCAGCATGCTCATGACCACTCCCCACAGGCTCGGACAAGCCTTACCCACAAGTGAATCTACAGAACAACCCAGGTACGTGGGACCTGTGACAGAAATTTCCACGCTCTCTAGGAGTGGGAATGAACTCCCTTCCCCCATTTCCCAAATTTTCCAGTAGCTTGGCAGTCACATCCACAAACTACCTTCGGTGTCATATAATCTTATCAATGACCAAGACCCAGAAACTATGAAATAAAGCTTCCAGATAAGAGCAACATAGGCCTCGTCCACAAGTGAATCTGTTTGTATAATCGTATTCTAAATTTTTGAATTCCTAGAACATTGGCAGCCACATTACCTCTCATAGTCTACACCACTGATGTACTAAGAGTAGTACAGAATATTTGATTGTATTTAACAAACGTTTGTAAGCTCTTATATAAGGGCTTAATGGCTCCAGGATGAAATACAACAAATCCAGGATGAAATATAAATCCAGGATGAAAAAAACAATTGTTTTGGTTTTGCTTTGGGGGGCACAGTTTGGGATTTGAGATGGAAACGTTTGAAATATGGTGGTGGGAAGGTGCAATGGTAATAGGATTAGTGCTTGAATATTAACTGTAATGAATTACTGTAAAAAACTTTATAAAAATAAAATAAGTTTAAAAAAACAAAGGGTTCTTCAACAAGTTACTCCATTTAGTTAACTGAAATTTATGAATGTTTAATGTCCATGAATTCGTTCTGTTATATCCCAGTATGAAAATAGTATATAGTAATACTTCTGCATGAACACACTAGTGTCTGTACTTTTCAAAATTAAGGATTAGAATTTATATCAGACTGCGTGACTCCCTGGTATAGGGAGGGAGGGCAGTGTACAAGAGAGCCCCAGGGTTCCAGGTGAAAGGCTTGTTATAGTCTTAATTGCTGCTTGTGACAGAGTGAACTTACAATGACAAAAGAGATAACTAAATTTTTCCTATGCCATTGTTAGTCTATAAAAATACAGTAGATTTCTGTGTATTCATTTTGTATCTAGTGAATTTACAGTGTAAGTTTACTGTTTCTAGAGCTTTTGAGCAGAGCATTTAGGAGTTTATAGCAGTGTTATTTTTAGGGTGTTCATATTATCCGAAAATGGTGCTATTATTATTTATTTGCCAATCTTAATTCTTTTTATTTCTCTTTCTTCACTAATTTTTATGACAAAGATTTACAATACTATGTTAAGAAGAGGGCATTCTTGTCTTGTGACTGACAGTAGCTTTCAGTTTTTCCCCATTAACGATAGTAATAACTGTGGGTGTTAGTATTGTATATGGCCTTTACAATAATAACACAAGTTCCTTCAATACCCATTTTGTTGACAATTTTCACCATGAATGAGAGCCAGGACTTGACTGGCTTTTCTTTTCATCCTTGTAGATGATAATATGTTGTCTTTTGTTTTATTGATGCATTGTATAACATTATTTTGTTTATTAACATTGTATTAATATTAACATTTATTATTAATATTAACATTGTATAACTAGTTTGTTTATACATATCAAACCATCCTTGCAGCTATGATTCATACTGGGTCATGATGTATGAAGCACTTAATGCATTATTGTATCTGATGCACATAGTTTTCTTGAGTATTCTTATATCTTTGTTCATCAGGAATATTGGTCTGAGATTTTCTTTTCTCATGATGGCTCTCAAAGCTTTTGGTAACAAGTCATGTTGGTGTCTACAAACTGTTCAGGAGGAATCTTGTTTCCTTTTGTTTTTTGTTTTTTTTAATTTTTTTTAATTTTAAACTTTTTATTAAATCACCATGTGGAAAGTTACAAAGTTCTCAGGTTTATATGTCAGTTATACAATATTCAAACACCCATCCCTTCACCAGTGCCCATATTCCACCACCAGAAACCCCAGTATACCCCCCGCCCCTACCCCCTACCCCCTACTGTATAACTAATGAATTTCACTTCATTTTTTCTTTACCTTGATTACATTCCATAATTCAACACAAAACTCACTATAGTTGTTGGAGTTTCCAACCAAGAGAGACAGACCTACTACATTTGATAATTAGTTTTTCATTGCTGGAAATGAAGAGATATGTAGCCCCACTACTACAAGTACATAACTCTCTCTCTCTCTCTTTTTTTTCCTTTTTCCTTTTCCTTTTTTTTCTCTTTTCCCCCTCATCCTCCTTCCCGCGCCTCATAGTATGGTGTACGCCACGCCACATCAGCCAGCGTGGGGCTTTTACTTAGTTCACAGTCCAGAGAGGTGGCTGCTACATTAAAAACCTTCAATATTTCAACAAAAACTTACTGTTATTATTTGGAGTTTCCCCCCCCCCCCAAGCAGACCTGTTCAAAAGGAACCGTTTCACATTGCTGACAATTATAAATGTTTTGGATTTCTGTATAAAGTCCAGGGAAAATTCTGCCAGAAATTACATAGCCCAACTCACAGTCCCAGTGCATTGCTGTAAGAAGTCTCTGAATTCAAAGTCTTTAGGCGCAGAGTGTCCGATTCGCGCTCAGCGGCTCCGGATTTATCTGGGCCGAGGGCGTGCCGGTTACGCCCCCTTCCCATGAGTTCCTGGGAGCCCCAAAAGTAAAAACCGAATACCTGTGGGTTTGGAGTCACAGAAGATGGTGCCTGCCACGTGGGTGCCACCAGGCCGCCGCTTTCCGTGCAGGAAGGCAGGGTGGGGAGGAAAAAAATCCACCCCTGGCAGCACAGAGTTGTAGCCCAGTTCGCAGTCCCAATGCATCACTATCGGATGCTGCGCTGGATGCCCGAATGTGTTACATCTCTGGAGTCAAAGTCTTTAGGCGCAGAGTGTCCGATTCGCGCTCAGCGGCTCCGGATTTATCTGGGCCGAGGGCGTCCTTTTGTTTTTTTGAATCTTGTTTCTTCTACTTCTTAGAAGAGCTTGAGAAGTATGGATAGAAGTTTTCTCTCTGAAAGTCTGGAAACACCATTGAATATATGTGGTCTGAGACGTTTATTTGGGGGGATAATTTTGATAACTGTCTTGACTTTCTTGATAGTAATAGAATAGGTGTATGTATTCAAGTTTTCTACTTCCTCCTGTCTCAGTCTTGGGACGTTGTACAACTCTAGTGATTTTTCTTTTCTTCTAAATTCTCTAATTTAATAGTGGCATATAGTCTTTCATAGTAATTTCATACTATCTTTTGTATTTCTGAGGTGCTTGTTATAATTTTTCCCTACCTGTTCCAAATTATCAGGTTAATCTGTTTTTTTTCCCCTAAGTCTAGTTGGGGTTTTGTCTGTCTTATCAACTCTTTCAAAAATAATTTTTTATTTCATCGACTTTTTATATTTTTATTTCCATTTTTTAAGGTTACAGTCCTTTCCTTTATTGGATTGCCAAATTTAGAAACTGGAAAGTAAAGCAATCCTTAAGTGGTTCAGGTAAAGGAAAACATCTTGACATGAGCGACCCATCAAGTCTACTCTGACTTGCCCTAAAATTCCTCCCAGAAAAAGCTTCTGGGTATTTAAAAACGTTTCCATCCTGACTCTATTAAAACCATCTTGACCAGATGGTTTTAATAGAGTCAGCCACCTATAAAAGCACAGTTCTTTGCAAACCTATTATTATGTACGTTGTTCACAGTTTGATCTCTCACTAGAGCAGATTTCTCTGCAGAGGCCCATTAAGGTAGGCATTTCAAGCAAGGCATTTTTGCGTTTTTTTGTTTTTGTTTTTGTTTTTCAGATTTGGTATTAGTTTGAACTTATCCCAGTTCCCTGAGGTACCACAACAAGAGCTGGTCACTGACAGAAATTTTGTCATTCACTTGGGAAGGTCTTTCCTTAGAACGGGCCATTTTTGTCCAGAATCCTAGAAGGTGCGCCAAGCTCCCGTTTTTGCCACGTTTAGGAGAAACATACAAATTTTCCCGAGTCTGGCTTCACTGGTTGCTAAGTCACAGTTCTGTTGGTTTGTCTCGCTCTTGCCAAGCTTTCTCCTCACTGTGGGTTTTCAGAAGTCCAGAGAGCGGTGCAAACGGCCTGAGCCATTGCTGACCTTGAGGACACTGGAAAAGCAGTCCTCGGTATGAATTCCCTTAGAACGGAGAGGGGACGCACTTCCAGAAAGCTCACACTCATTGCCTTGAAGGTTTTTCATCTCGGAATGCTGAGTGCCCTTGCAGGTGCTCACATATGAACTCAACTAACGCTTTACCCAAACTCAGGGCATCTGTAAGGTTTCTCACTGCAATGACTAGTAAGTAAGGGGTCCTGTCAGGGCAGCTCTATGCAAACCATCTCATTTCATCTAACTGCAGATTCTCTGGTCCCCACTGAAGTCTGAGGAAAGTGAGATTTACCTGAGTTTTCTTTCCATCTTAATGAGTCTGAAACATGTACATTAAAAAAAAATTAAAATTTCTCTCTGGTCAAGACATTTGTGAGGCGTCTGCTGCCCGAGGAGGGCTGAGCTCAAGGCCTTTGTCACCCGCACGACACAGATAAGGTTTGTCACCACCTGTTGTATGCGGAACACCAAGGGAGTGCCGCAAGCTACCGAGGGTTTCTTGCCCACATGAGAGAGCCTTGAAACTCCCCATGGTGTATTCATATGTCAAAACCAGTAACAATGCTGGTTCTCATTCCCCTGACCCTGAAAGAGCCTCCAATGTGGCATCATTGGGAAGGACAAGTAAAGAGAGGCTTCTAAAATCTCAGGGCTAGGATGAATTGAGACATTACTGAGACCGCTCGAGAAATTTGATGACCAACAGGATGATGATGATGATGATGATGATGATGATGATAATTTAAATAAATATGTCATCTTTTAAAATAGTTTCTTCATGTCATTAGAGTTAGAAATTGTTACTTTAGCATCTTTTATGAGACCATTTTATGTATCCTGCAGGTTTTATTTGGTGACCATGCACTTCTGTAGCTGTTGTTTTTAAGAAAGTTTTGTATTATACCACTGTATTTGAATGATGAAGTAGCTGGGTGAAATGTTCTTGTTTGGATGTCTATATCATTCCATATGTTTAATATATCATAATATTTATTTCTAGCTTTTATGATTTCATTAGAAAGATAACCTGTGTTTTTAAGGGGATTCCTTATCAGTAATTTTTTAATTGAAACACCATGAGAAACACAAAGTTGATGATGATTGGGTTTCAGTCATACAATATTCCGATACCCTTCCCTTCACCAGTGTACATGTCTAATCACCAACTTCCCCAATTTACTTTCTCCTTCTCTTCCTTCTCCTCTTTCTCCTTCTCCTCCTCCTCCTTCTCTTTCTTCTTCTACTCTCCTTCTCCTCCTCCTCCTCCTCCCATTCCTACTCCTCCTCCTCTTCCTCCTCCTCCTCTCATTTTCTCTCTTGCATTACGGTTTGCAGTATAGGTACTGAAAAGGTTATCATGTATATCCCTTTACCTACTTTCAGCACTCAGTTTTTGTCTAGAGAGATTATTTCCAGCTGTCTTGCTGGTCCCTTCTCTATCCTAACTGCCTTCCCCTTCGCCCTTTCATATGTCAGTAATTTTTGTGTTTTCTTTTGCTGCTCTCAAGAAAATATCTTTCATTGGCCCCTTCTTTTTAATTTCTATATGTTTTGGTGTTTTCTGTTTTGGGTTATTCAGATTGGTATTCTTTCAACTTTCAGGATTTGGAAGTTTAAGTTGATACTCATATTGTTTTCTGCTATAATAATTCTTAGCAAAAGTTTTCCTCCATCTTTTCTCTCTTTTTTCCCCTATAATATGGATGCTATTTTTCTTTAAGCTATTCCATAACTGTCTGATGCTTTCTTTGTTCTCTTTTCCCTGTTTTGTTCTTTTTGGATAATTTGCAGAATCTTGTGTTCTAACTTGATTATTTTTCCCCCAATTGAGGATGCTTCTATAATTCTTCATTTTAGTCCCTCTATTATATTTTGGTAATCCTCTTAGTACATTATTCAGGTTGGCAATTTCTGTTTGGAGTATACTCATATTTTCTTTTATCTTTTTGGAATATTCATCTAGAGTTTTATCCTGTTTAATGTGTAACTTTATAATTTAACTTTAAAATCCTTAGCTGGAAGATTAGCGAGATCTCTGCTTGTTGTCATTCAGGAATTTTTTTGTCATTTTCCATTAGTGCAGATAAGTTTCATCTGCTTCTACATTACTTCTAGTCCTTCTATATGTGGTTGTCCAGTTTCTCAAAAAATAATATTGAAGAAATTCATGACTTTTTTGGTATCATATGTTAATTCCTATACATACAAGAGGTCTTGCATCTGAGCGCTCTATAGGTTTCATTGATCTATGTGTCTATTTTTTTAATTTTATTTATTTTTGGCTTAAAATAAATAGAATTATTAATCGTTTCCTATGAACACAATTCTGACACCACACCAATCACCAGTGTACCATCTCCTTCCCCTCCCTTTGATCCACCCTTCTTCTTACGCACCCCCACTGTTCAATCATGTGCATCAGTTCCCTCTTATGTTGCTTTTGGATATTTGTTGCTGCGTAACTGTATCCCACATATGAGATAAATCATTCTGAATCTTTCATTCTGACTGATTTCACTCAGCGTGGCATCTTTTAATTCTAGTTTCATGCTGCAAATAGCATGATTTTGGTTTTTAGAGCTGCATAGTATTCCACTGTATATGTATCCCACTACCTCTTGATCCATTTTTCTGTAGAATGGGTTTTTATATTTTGGTTATTATATTAAGTGCAATGATGAACATAGGTTTGCATATATCCTTTCAAACTAATGCTTTTGTGTTTGGGGGATAGATGCCAAAAAGAGTTATTTTTGGATCATATGGGACTTTTATTCCTATATTTTTCAGAAATCTCCATATTGCTTTCCATAGAGGTTGAACTAGATAGTATTCCCACCAACAGTGGATGAGGGTTTCTTTCTTACCATAACCCTGCCAATACTATTTTCAGATTTTTTGATAGTGTTTTTTCTTGTAGGTTTTTAGATGGTATATCATCATTGTTTTGATTTGCATTTCTCTAATTGTAAGTGACTGTAAGTGCTTTCTTATATTCTTGTTGGCCATCCATATTTCTTATTTGGGAAAGTGTTCATTGTCTCCTCACCCCATATATGAATGTGGTCATTGTATTTTTATATTGGTAAGTTTATTGAGTGCTTTTTAGATCTTGGATATCAAAACTTTATCAGAGGTATTAGATGCAAATATTTTTTGCATTCAGTAGTGTGCCTTTTTATTATAGCTTGACTTTTTTTGCTGTGCAGAAGCTTTTTTAACTGTATACAGTAGCATTTGTTGAGTTTTTGTTTTTATTGTCTTAGCCACTGTGGTTATTTCGTTGAAGAATTCTCTGCTTCAGTTTTCTGGAAAATTCTGCCAATGTTTTCTTTAATGTATTTTATGGATTCCATTCTTATCTCAAAACCTTTGATCCTCGTTGAGTTTATTTTTATGAAGGGTGTAAGGTGAGGTTCTAATTTAATCTTTTTACATATGGCTATTCAATTTTCCCAGCAACATTTGTTAAAGAGATTTTTATTGTTCCACTTTACATGTGTGTTTTTTTTGCCATGGATTAGCTGACCATAAATCTGGAGGCTTAACTCAGGACTTTCAGTTCCTTCCAATAGTTCTGCAAGTCTGTCTTTGTTCTAGTACCATGCAGGGATTTTTATTGTTATAATTGTAGCAGTATATTCCTTTTATTTATGTATATGAAGAAATTACTGTTCATATGGGTATGTAGTTGAGAAAATAAGGATTATTTTAATCACTGTCACTGTCATCCCGTTGCTCATTGATTTGCTCAAGCGGGCACCAGTAACGTCTCCATTGTGAGACTTGTTGTTACTGTTTTTGGCATATAGAATATGCCATGGGTAGCTTGCTAGGCTCTGCTGTGCAGGCTAGATACTCTCAGTAGCTTGCCAGGCTCTCCAAGTGGGACGGAGGAACCGCACTTGTGTCAGCCGCATGCAAGGCAAACACCCTACCCGCTCGCTGTGCTATCACTTCAGCCCAATACCCTTATAAAATAATTTGATTTTTAAAAAAATTATTAAAACACCATGAGTCACAAGGTTATTCCCAGTTTACTTTTAGACATGCAATATTCCAGTATCGATCCCAACAAGAGTGTCAACTTCCCTCCACCAATATTCCCAGATTCCCTCCCATATCTCCCTAGTCTCCCCACCCACCACAGTCTGCCTCTTGACAGACACCTTTTAAAATTCAGTTGTTAAATTTTGGGTCTTAAGATTTCTATGTTGTTGAATCTGTGGTTTGGACATTGGCTCTATCATTACTTAAAACTACCAATGTGCCTGAATACTCTTATCTTTCCCCAATTTGCTTCTCATCTGTTTCTTCTCCATCTCTCCTCCAATCTCTTTCCTTCTGTCTATATTCTGGGGTCCAGGATAGTTTGGGCATCCCTGGTTTAAAACATTGCATTCCCTCATCCAATTACTCTAAATACCACATATAAGTAATATCATCCTATGTTTATACTTCTTGTTTACTTCATTTAACATGATAGCTTCCAGTTCCCCCTCTGTTGCAGCAAATTGCATGGTTTCATCATCCCTTACAGCTGTGTAATATTCCTTTGCGTATACCACATTTTCCTGATCTACTTATTTGTCGTTTGATATCTAAATTTATTTCAAATCTTAGCTATTGTACTGAGTGCTGCAATGAATATTGTGTTGGGGAACAGTTTTCCCCCAATGGTGCCTGGACATGTTGTGCACCAGGTCCGGGCAGACGTGGGGCAAAGGATGATGGGGCACGAGGACAAACACCCTCCGGGAGCAGCTAATGGCTGTTCACATTATTGCCAAATACACACATATATTATATAGGGTCCCAGCTTACAAGAAAGTCCAATCACATGAAGTTCAGCATTATTGACCTACTCCAACTCTGCTTTGCCCTGGTCCAATCCCAATCAAGACTAGATGCTGCAATTAGGATGACTTGCTAAGCATACGTGACAGTTTCTGTGTCTGGGGCTAATGTGACTAGGAGGCTGACGAGGCTCAAGGCCAAACACCTGGTGCTGGCTGACACCCTGTTCTTGCGAACTTTGCCCAGATACTCCCTCTTGCAAGGCTTTGTTTCTGGACTGATTTGCAAAGTTGGTCTTATCTGCACCAGTGTCTATCACCACGCTCCACAATAATGGTATGCATTTGTTCTTTGAAAGAATATTTTCTGTCTTGGGGATACCCAAAAATAGAATTGCTGGGTCATATGAGGTCTCAATTCTGACTTTACTGAGAACCCTCCATACTGTTTTCCATAGGAGTTGGACTAGACAACATTCTCAAGAGCAGTGGGTGAGAGTTTCATTTTTGCTACTACCCTGCCAAGAGAGATTATTCTCAGTACTTTTGATATTTTGGTAGTGATCACAGGTGTAAAATGATATCTCATTGTCATCTTGATTTGGATTTCCCTAATGATAAGTGATGATGAGCATTTTTATGTGCCTTTTGGCCACCTGTTAGTCTTCCTGAGAGAAGTTCCTGTTCATTTCCTCTACCCATTTTATGATGGATTTTTAAAATTTTTTTGTTGCTGATCTTTGTGAATAATATGTCCTCGATATCAACCCCATAACCGATGTGGTGACTGCAAATATTTTCTCCTATTCATTTAACTATTAGATTTAGTCCACATTTCTTTTGATATGCAGAAAGTTTTTAATTAGATGAAGCCCCCTTTGTTTATTGTTGATTTTGTCACCTTTGCCAGTGGCATTATATCATTGAAAACAACCTTTAAGATCCAGATTTTGGAGTATTCTGCCTATATTTTCCTCAGTGTATTTTTTAGATTCTGGTCTATTATTAAAGTCTTTGATCCACATTGTATTCACCTTTCTGTAAGGTGTGAGATATATATCCAGCATTTCTTACTTACACATGATTATCTTTTTCTTCTTTCCATATGTCAGCCTATATTGCTATGAGTATCCCTGATAGTACTGCTTTTTCCGTGTTCCATAGATTCTGGTAACTTGTTTCTTCATTATCATTAGTCTCAAGGAATAGTTTTATTTCTTCCTTGATTTCATTTTTTTCTGGTTGCTTTTTAGCAAAATATTGCTCAGTATCCATGTTATATTTTCTCCATATCTTTTCTATATTGTTAATTTTTATCTCCATGGCATTGTGATAGTTTACTTGGTATGATTCTTATGTTTGTGAATTTATTTGTTAGACTTATTCCCTAAAATGTGATTATTGCTAGAAAATGCTCTATGTGATTGAGAGAAAAAGCTGTATTTGACTTTTTTGAGAATAGAAGGCCCTGTATAAATCCAGAAGTTCCAGCTCTTCTAGTTCTTCATTTAGGGCTCTTGTGTATTTTTTTAGAATTTTAAAATTTTTTTAGTGAATCACCGTTAGGTACATTCACAGACTTACAAACTTTCGTGCTTATGTTTCGTTATACAATGATTAACCATTCCTCCACCAGTGCCCATTCTCCACTACCAATGTTCCCAGTAGCTTTCACACCCCCCCATCCTCCCCTGCCTCTCTACCATCAATGTTCCCAATAGCCCTCCCACCACCCCCCCAATGCCCCCCTAGCTGCCTCTGTGATAGGCTCATTCCCTTTCACTCTCTATCTCCTTTTGGGTGTTGTGGTTTGCAATGCAGATATTAAGTGGCCACCATGCTCAGTCTGTAGTCTACTTTCAACACACCTCTCCCATCCCAAGTGGGCCCTCCAAACATCCTATACTTGGTGGTCCCTTCTCTATCTGAGCTGCTTTTTCCCCAAGAACAGGAGGCCGGCTTCCAAGGCGTGGAGCAATCCTTCCGATCCTTATCTCTACTATCCTTGGGTGTTAGTCTCCCATTCTGTTACTTTATATTCGACAAATGAATGCAGTCATTCTACGTCTGTCGCTCTCTTTCTGACTCATTTCACTTAGCATGATACTTCACATGTTGATCCACATATTTGCAAATTTCATGACTTCATCTTTTCTAACAGCTGCATAGTATTCCATTGTGTAGAGGTATCAAAATTTCTTTAATCAGGCAGAGCTGCAGAGCAATGGAACAAGGTGGAATATCCCTACACACAACCCCAAATGTATGATCATCTAATCTTTGATAAGGCAGCAAGAGATATGAAGTGGAGCAAGGAAAGTCTCTTTAACAAATGGTGCTGGCACAACTGGACAACCGCATGCAAAACAATGGGCTTAGACCTCGCCCTGACACCATGCACAAAAGTCAGATCAAAATGAATTAAAGACCTCAAAATCAGACCACAAACCATAAGGTACATTGAAGACAGGTCGGAAAAACCCTCCACGATATTGAAGATAAAGGTATCTTCAAAGATAACATGCAACTGGCCAACCAAGTGGAAACAAAGAACAAATGGGACTACATTAAACTAAAAAACTTCTGCACCGCAAAAGATACAGTGACCAGAATACAAAGACAATCTACAGAATGGGAAAGGATATTTGCGCAATACCATCAGATAAAGGGTTGATATCAATGATATATAAGGCACTGTTTGAACTCTACAAGAAGAAAACATCCAACCCCATAAGAAAATGGTGTGAAGAAATGAACAGAAACTTTCCCAAGGAAGAGATACGAATGGCTAAAAGGCACATGAAAAAGTGCTCTACATCACTAATCATCAGGGAGATGCAGATCAAAACAACCATGAGGTACCACCTCACACCAAAGAGACTAGCACACATCCTAAAGCACAAAAGCAACAACTGAATGTGGGGAGAAAGGGACCCTTCTACACTGCTGGTGGGAATGCCAACTGGTTCAGCCCCTTTGGAAAACAATATGGACGATTCTCAAAAAATTAGAAATTGAGCTCCCATTTGACCCAGCAATACCACTTCTGGGAATATATCCCAGAGAAGCAAAAAAGTATAGTCGAAATGACATCTGCACTTATATGTTCATTGCAGCACTGTTTACAGTAGTCAGAATCTGGAAAAAACCAGAGTGCCCTAGAACAGATGACAGGTTGAAAAAACTTTGGTTCATCTATACAATGGAATACTATGCAGCTGTTAGAAAAAATGAGGTCATGAAATTTGCATATAAGTGGATCAGCATGGAAAGTATCATGCTAAGTGAAATGAGTCAGAAAGAGAGAGACAAACATAGAAAGAGTGCACTCATCTGTGGAATATAGAATAACAGAATAGGAGACTAACACCCAAGAATAGTAGAAATAAGTACCAGGAGGTTGACTCCATTGCTTGGAAGCTGGCCTCACATTCTGGGGAGAGGGCAACTCAGATAGAGAAGGGAACACCAAGTAAAAAGTGGTTGGAGGCCATGTGGGGGGGAAGGGTGATGCGTGCTGAATGTAGACTAGAGACTGAACACGATGGCCACTCAACATCTTTATTGCAAACCACAACACCTAATTAGAGAGAGAACAAAAGGGAATACCCTGCCACAATGGCAGGGTGGGGTGGGGGGAGATGGGATTGGGGAGGGTGGGAGGGATGCTGGGTTTATTTGTAGTGGAGAATGGGCACTGGTGAAGGGATGGGTTCTCGATCTTCGTATGAGGGAAACATGAGCACAAAAATGTATAAATCTGTAACTGTACCCTCAAAAAATAAGAAAAATTTCTTTCACCAGTCATCTGTTCTTGGGCACTCGGGGTTTTTCCAGATTCGGGCTATTGTAAATAGTGCTGCGATGAATATACAAGTGCAGATGTCATTTATATTATACTTTTTTGCCTCTCCTGGATATATTCCCAGAAGTGGTATTGCTGTGTCAAATAGGAGCTCAATTTCTAATTTTTTGAGAAATGTCCATATCTGCATCTCCCTGATGATTATGATGAAGAGAATTTTTTCATGGGTTTTTTTTTTTTTTTGGCCATTCGGATTTCTTTGAAAAAATTTCTGTTCATTTCATTGCCCCATTTTCTGATGGGGTTGGATGTTTTCTTGTAGACTTCAACCTGTGACTTGTATATCCTTGATATCAACCCCTTATCAGATGGCTATTGGGTGAATATTCTTTCCTGTTCTGGAGACTGTGTTTGTATTCTGGTCACTTTTTCTTTTGAGGTACAGAAGCTTCTTAGTTTAAGATAGTCTCATTTGTTTATCTCTGTTTCCACTTGCTTGGTCAGTGGCATTTCATCTTTGAAGATACCTTTAGCTTCAATATCTTAGAGGGTTTTGCCAACCTTTTCTTCAATGTACCTGATGGATTTTGGTCTGAAATTGGGGTCTTTAATCCACGTTCATCTGACTTTTGTGCATGGTGTTAGGTAGAGGTCTGAGGCCATTTTTGTGCATGTAGCTCTCCAATTTTTTTTAGCACCAATTGTTAGAGAAACTTTCCTTGCTCCACTTCACATTTCTTTCTCCCTTATCAAAGATTAGATAATCATATACTTGAGGCTGTGTGTAAGATATTCCACCCTGTTCCATTGGTCTGTGACTCTCCCTTTGTTCCAATACCATGCGGATTTAATTATTACCTAATTATTACCGCTGTGTAGTAGAGTTTGAGGTTGGGAAGGTGATGCCTCCCATCTTCTTTTCCCCAGAATTGCTTTAGCTATTCGTGGGCGTTTGTTGTTCCATGTAGGATAACATTGCCACAGATAGCTTAGGTTTATTTGGGTTACTCCCATCACATTGCTCCCATTCCTCTGTGTTTATTTGTAAGTTCTGTCTTTGTGCTCTGTTGACTTGTAAATATTGTTTTTCTCTTCTCTTTAAGTCCTTTGCATGGTTTATTCAGAGCAATGCCCTTTTTGTATGGGCACAGAAAGATAGTGAATGCTATGCTTTTGTAACATTGGAGTCAATTGGTCTCTGGACCCAAGCTTCAGCTGCCCTTACTTCCTAACATCCCCAAAAGCAACGTTCTGATGAGGGACTGGAGGAACCCAGGGCAAGCGGTGAGGTATGTGCTACCCTGGCATCGATATGGGCCTGGCCAAAATGCCTAATGCTTAGAGCTTAGTCATTGGACAAATGCTGTCATGATCCAAAATGTAATAACTAGATTCGGTCCCTGCTAGGGTTAGGAATGATTAATCTGGCCTGAGAACAGTAGTCTGAGTCTGTGGCAAGATGTTCCCAGGAGAGCTGCCCTACAAGCCTCAATGTATCTTTTACTGTGCCCATACAAAAATAACTAATATTAAGATTTTAATTAAGATGCTAGGAGGAGAGGAATGCCCCCAGGTGGTGTTTCTGCTGCAGAGCCTGATGGGCAGTCAGGAGGGCTTTGGAATACCCCTAGGTGGTGTTTCTTCCCTGGACCCTGATTGGCAGTCAGGAAGGGCTTTCTTATGTTGATTTTGTTACCAGATGCATTTAACTTGGGCTGAGAGGGCAAGGGTGGAGAGACAAGTGGGGAAGAGGCAGAAAGAGAGAGTCAGGCAGTTGCTGGAGAAGGAGCAGAGTCAGATCGAGGGGAAGTGTCAGAGTCAGAATCCTGAGATTAGAGAGAGCCCAGACTTTGAGATGGAGCACGGAGAGATGAGCCAGAGAGACAGGAGGAGATGGGAATGAGGGGCAGTGTGAGGCTAGAAAGGGATGTTCAGAGAGACTGGAAGAGGTGAGTGGAGAGAATGGAATAAATGGCAACTGATCAATTAACTGACTTGGCCTTTGTTTCCTCTTCCATCTGCCCCATGGACCCGGCCGCCTTTGCTTGGGTGGGTGGCCCGGGACACCCCCGAACCCAGGAGTTGATGGAGAGAGCCTCCAGGGCTCTCCCCCACCAGCCCCCGGCCACCCTTGGAGATTTTTTACAGTTCCATATGAATTTCAGGAGGTTTGATCCATTTATTTGAAGAATTGCATGGGTATCCTTATAGGGATTGCATTGAATATGTATAATGCTTTGGGGAGTATTGCCATTTTGACAATTTTAATGCTCCCAATCGATGAGCATCGGATGTGTTCCATTTCCTCATGTTCTCTTTTATTTCTTGAAGTAGCATTTGGTAGTTTTCTTTGTACAGGTCCTTTACCTCCTTAGTTAAGCTGATTCCGAGGTACTTGATTTTCTGAGGCATGATTGTGAACGGGATTGCTTTTTTCATGTCACTGTCTTCTCCCTCATTATTTGTGTATAGGAAAGCCATGGACTTTTGGGTATTGATTTTATAGCCTGCAACTTTACTGTACAAATCTATTGTTTCTAGGAGTTTCTTGGTTCTCTATAACATCATATCATCTGCAAATAGTGAGAGCTTGTTTTTTTTCCTTTCCCATTTGGATGCCCTTGATATCTTTTTCTTGCCTACCACTATTGTAAGTACTTCCAGTACTATATTGAACAGAAGTGGAAAGAGTGGGCATCCTTGTCTTGTCCCTGATCTTAGGGGGAAACCTCTTATTTTTTCCCCATAGGATTATATTAGATGGCTTTGACTATATTGAGGAAAATTCAATACCCATTTTGGTGAGAGTTTTTCTCATAAATGGGTGCTTGATCTTGTCAAATGCTTTCTCTGCACCTATTGATATGATCATATGGTTTTTATCTTTTCTTTTGTTGATATGATGGATTATGTTGATTGATTTCCAAATGTTAAACCATCCTTTCATCCTTTCATCTTGGTCGTGGTGTATGGTCTTTTTGATGAGTTATTGGATTCTTTTTTTTTTTGCTTTTTGGGTCACACCTGGTGATGCACAGGGGTTATTCCTGTCTCTTTACTCAGGAATTACCCCCTGGCGGTGCTAAGGGGACCATATGGGATGCTGGGATTCGAACCCGGGTCAGCCGCGTGCAAGACAAACGCCCTACCCACTGTGCTATCGCTCCAGCCCCGAGTTATTGGATTCTTTTTGCTAATATTTTGTTGAGGATCTTCGTGTTCATGTTCATCAGGGATATTGGCCTATAGTTTTCTTTGTTAGTGGTGTCTTTGTTTGCTTTTGGTATTAGGGAGATATGTGCCTCATAGAAACTGTTTGGGAGAGTTTCTGTTTCTTCAATGTCCTGGAAAAGCTTGAGAAGTACTGGCAATAGGTCATCTTTAAATCTTTGGAAGAATTTGTTAATGAATCAATCTGCACCTGAGCTTTGGTTTTTGTGAAGATTTCGATTACTGTTTCAATTTCCTTGATAGTAATAGGTCTGTTCAGGTATTCCAAATCTCTTGATTCAGCCTTGGGAGATTATAGAAACCAAGAGATTTATCCATTTTTTCTAGGTTCTCCTTTGTTCCGTGGCATACAGACTTTCAAAATAGTCTCTGATGATCTTTTGAATCTCCTTGATTTCTGTTATGATGTCCTCCTTTTGATTTCTGATTCAGTTTATTAGGGTTCTCTCTCTCTATTTCTTTGTGAGTCTTGCTCGTGGTTTATCAATCTTGTTTATTTTCCCTAAGAACCAGCTCTTGGTTCATTGATCTTTTGGATTGTTTTTTGGGTTTCTATGTTATTAATTTCTCCTCTAAGTTTTATTGTTTCTTTCTGCCTGGTTTGAGCTCCTTTTTTGGAACTTTTCTAAGATCTTGAGCTGTGAAGTCAAGTTATTCATGTGGGCCCTTTCTTCTTTCCTGAGAAATGCTTGCAGAGCTATAATTTTTCCCCTTAACATGACTTTAGCTGTGTCCAATAGGTTCTGGTAGCTTGTGTCTTCATTCTCATTTGTTTTCAGGTATCTTTTGATCTCTTCCTTTGATTTCCTCCCTGACCCACTCACTGTTCAACATTGAGTTGTTTAATTTCCCGATGTTCAATTTGGTTCTCTGCATCTGTGCGTGATTAACTTCTGTCTTCAGTGCATCATGGTCTGAAAAGATAGTTAATACAATTTCTATCTTCTTGATTCTACTGAGGTATGTTTTGTGACCCAGCACGTGGTTTATTTTGGAAAATGTTCCATGTGCACTGGAAAAGAATGTGTATTCTTTTTTTATGGGGGGGGGAGATGTAAAGCCACATATAGATCTATTAGCCCTCTCTCTACTGTTTCTATAGCCAGTGTTTCCTTGCTGAGTTTTATTCTTTTTGATCTATCCAGAGATGATAAGGCAGTGTTGAAGTCTCCAACTACTATTGTGTTGCTACCAATGCCCTCCTTGAAGTCTATTAGCAATTGTTTCAAATATTTAGCTGGTACCTCATTGGGTGGCATATATGTTTAGGATTGTGATTTCTTCCTGCTGTACATATCCTTTAATTATTTAAAAATGCCATTTTCTATCCCTTGTAATCTTTTTCAACCTGAAATCTATGTTGTTGGATACTAGTATGGCCACCCCGGCTTTTTTGAGGGAGTTGTATTTTGTGTTCAATTTAGTCTATTCGGTTCCTCCCTGTGAGATTCTGCAAATGCTTACTTAATTTCTGTTGGCAGTGCAATGTTTGTTGATTTTAGGTCCTCTTCAACCAGGCTTGAGAGTTTAAAAGGGCTTGGGGACTTGCATAGTTTTATTTTTTGTCCCTATCTGAGACTGCAACTGAGTTTCTTAGTGTCACCATTGTTCTTAGAGTTTTGTGGGTGTTAACGGTGGAAGTTAAGATTTCTAGTTATTTGAGAACTGTTCTGTTTGATTCTTTATACCAGACTGCTTCCAATGCTACATATGCTGCTCAGATTATATTACTTACCATGCAGTGTTCTTTGAGTATGACCTGAAAAGTTGTCAAATAATTACTTGGTTATGTTAACTGAAATTTAAGGCTATGTACTGGCGAGGAAATTGGAAAGTCACATTCCACCTGCCCCAATGTAAGAGATAAAGCAAGTCTGTGTGGTATGGGGTTTAGGATATAGACTGAGAAGAGGTGGGGCCAATCCCTGGACTAGGGCCAGGATCTGCTGGTACAGGACAGAGGGATGGAGTACCAAGGCTTGATGCATGTGGATGTATGGGGCTTTGGGGTGAGAAGGGGCCTGTTCATGCTCTCAGGACACACACCTGGGTATACAGTATAAGTTAATATGAGCTGGGGGCCAATCCCATGCAGTTTTGATTATTATAACTTTGTGATACAATTAGAATTTGTGTATGCAATACCCTCCACTTTCTTTTGTTTTCTTAGGATTGCTTTGGCTCCTTGGGACATTTCATGGTTCCATATAAATTTTACTAAAGTTTGTTCTGTATTTTTGAGAAAATGTCTTAATTTTAATGAGTATTTCATAGAATCTGTATCGTACCTTGAGTAGGATGACCATTTTAACCATTGTTGATTCTTGCAATGCATGAAAAATGGATCTTTACTTTGATTTCCTGGTGTTTTCTTTTAGTTCTTTTGGTAGTGATGTATAATTTTCACTGTATAAGTTTCTGACATCCCTTGTTAAATTGATTCCTAGATATTCTGTGATTTTGGTCCTACTTTAAACTATGTAATCTTTTAAATTTCTTTTTCTTCTACTTCATTTTTTGTAAATACATAATAAATCCATCTTAGTTTTGTGTGTTAGTTTTGTATCCTGCTGCCTTACTGGAATTTGTCTTTTATTTCTAGGAGCTTTTTGTGGAGTCTTTAATATTTTCAATGTATAATATCATGTCATCTGCAAATAGTATGCAAATTTGACATTTTTTGTTTCTAACTTGGATCCCTTTGATATATTTTTCTTATCTGACATCTGTGGCAAAAATTTCCAAAATGATGTTGAATAAGAGTGGTAACAGAGGACATTCTTCTCTCCTGCCTAATCTGGAGGAATACGTTTAGCTTTTCATCATTAAGTAGGTTATTGGTTGTGGGTTTGTTGTAGATGTCTTTACTACTTTAAGGTATGTTCCTTCTATTTCTATTTTTGAGGTTTTTTTTTATCTATGCGTCTATAATTCCAACATCGTACTTTTTGATTGCTATAGCCATGTAATATAGATTGAACTTATAGCGCATTATACCTGCATCTTTGTTCTTTTTGAATATTTATTTGACATTTTTACAGGTTATAAAAAACTTCAAGTTAGTATGTTTATTTCTGGGGAAACTCAATTGAATTTATTTGGTCATAATTTTATTTTATTTTGAACTTTTATTTTTTTTCACTGGACACCATGATTTACAAAGCTAATAATAGAGTTTCAGGCAGTTAATATATCAATGCTAAACCCAACATCAACAGCAGTTGCATCTGTAGATTGCTTTGTGTAGTCTGACTTTTTAAAAAATATTAATTCTTTCAGTCCATTTATGAGGACTAGCTTGTCATTTATTTGTGCCTTCTTAAATTTTTCACCAATGATTTATCTTTATTGGTTTACAAGTATTTTACCTGAGAGTTCAATTCACTTTTACTTATTTTGTATATTACTTTAAATTTTAATTTAATGAAAGACCAGTGCTTTACAAAGTAATTGATAATTGGGTTTTAACCAGTGTCAGCTTTCCTTCAGGAATGTCCCCAGGTTCCCTTCGTGCACATGCCCTAGCCTGCCACCTTGACAGGCACACTTTTAAATTGTGTGGTTTTTGTTTGGATCTTGTTTTGAGTGCTGCTGACTCTGTGGTTTAGATATATAGATATACAACTCCCCCCGTATTATCATTTACCCAATCAGTACCCCCTGTTCCCCTGTAACTTTCCTTTCCCATGCTCTTACTTTCCCCCTAAACTTCTGACATCTTATGTAGCTGTAAATTACTTTTTTTTATTTTTCTCTTTCTGATAGTTTATTGATAACATATAGTGTATAGAAATACAATAGAGAATACATGTTATTTAGTGTTCTTCTATTTTACCCAAGTTTTAGATTATTTTAACCACATTAAATGGAGTCCCTATACCCAAGGACAGTAGATACAAAAGTCAAGGGGATTGTCTCATAGCTGTAAGCCTGCTTCATGAGCGGAGGGGAGAAGGCAGATGGAATAGAGAAGGGATCACTAAGAAAATGATGGCTGGAGGAACCAGTTGGGATGGGAGATGCATGCCAAAAGTATATAATGGACCAAACATGATGACCTCTCAGCGTCTGTGTTGCAAGCCATAATGCCCAAAAGGAGAGAGAGAGTATGGGGAATATTGTCTGCCATAGAGGCAGGGGGAAGGTGGAAAGGGGGGTATACTCAGGATATTGGTGGTGGGGAATGTGCACTGGTGGAGGGATGGGTATTTGATCTTTTGTGAGATTGTAACCCAAATATGAAAGCTTGTAACTATCACGGTGATTCAATAAAATTAAAATAAATAAATGGAGTCCCCATTATTTCTGCAAATAGCTTTACTTCTTTAATAATCTGGTTGGCTTTATTTTTCCTAACTAATTGCCTAATTTTTCTGTGTAAGACTTCCAATTTCATGTTGAATAAAGGAGTGAGGTGTGGACTTGTCATGTATTACTTTTATTATTCTGAGGTACATTTTCTCTATACCTAAATTAAGAGTCTTCAAATTCTATATGAATGTTGAATTTTGTTAAATGATTGTTCTATATCTATTAAGATAATTATATTATTTTTCTTATATTTTATTGTGTTTTATCATAATGATTGATAATTAGGGAATTAATCTATGTATGTATCTCTGTAATAAATCCACTTAGTATGTATGAACATTTTGATATGTTGTTGGATCTAGTTGGCTGATTTTCTAATTTGCATTTATCGATGAAATTTATCTGTACTTTTCAATGTATACCTCACAAAATGAGTACAGAAGTCTTCATTGATCTTTGCTTTGGGGTGACTTTGAGGAGGATTGATATCAATTCTTCGTTAAATGCTTGATAATTTTGTTTTGGTTTGGTTTTTGGTAAAAGACCAGAGGTGCTCAAGACATATTCTTTGATCAGCTCTCAGGAATCATTCCTGGCATGCTCAGGAGTCCACATTCGATACCAACGTTAAAACTCCAGTTGTCTAGGTGCAAGTCAAATGCCTACCAACTGTACTCTTGCTTTTGTTCTTGAATATTTGATAGCTTAAAGCTGGGAAATGTCCCAGTTCTAGACTTTTCTCTCTTGGTAGGATATTTATTGATTATTCAGTTTCATTCCTAAGAAATAGTGGTTCTACTCAATTTTTTATAGTTTATATTATTACATGATATTTCTAGGAATATATTAATTTAGGTTTTCTAACTGGTTGTCACATATTTATATGTAATAGTACTCTCCAGTACTTGTATTCTGTGGTTGAAACAGTAGATGTAATATTGTATCTTGTAAAAAATATAAAAGCACACACATGCGGGAGGGTGCGATGATGTGTGTGGTGCTGTTTGCGGGCTCTCGGGGCTGTGCTCTCTCTTTCTCTTTCTCTCTCATTTGGTGCTCTCGAGCCGCTGTGTATAGACTGGATCGGGATGGCTCCTCCGTGTGCTCTGCTCCTGTGTGTGCCGCTTTGCTCTCTTCTGTCTGTCTATCTCTGTCTCTGTCTCTGTAGTCTCTCCTCTGGTCTCTTCCAACCTCTCTCTGTCTCTGCTTCTGTGTCTTCTCTCTGCTTCTGTCTGTGTCTTCCCTCTTGCTTCTGTGTCTTCTCCTGTGTCTTCTGTCTTGCCTCTGTGCCTTCTCTCCACTTCTGTCTCTTCTTGCTTCTGTCTTATCTCTGTCTCTTCTGTCTTGCCTCTGTCTCTTCCTTGCTTTTTCTTCTCCTGTGTCTTCTGTGCTCTGCTTCTTCCCATCTCTCTCTCCAGATCCCTTTCACTTCTGTGTCTTCTCCCTACTTCTGTTACAGTCTTAGTTTATATAGCAATCACATAGGGCGGTAACACAACGGTGGGCTGGAACATTAACACATAAACAAAGAGGGGTAAGACCACTTCTCCAGGAGATTAACAAAATCTCATCTAAAGAGATTACTCCAGATTACTAGGAAATATGCTCAAGGGTGGGATCCAAACAAGGCTGTGTCCCTTTCTTCCTTCCTCAGCTAGTAATCCGCTTAAATAGTTATAGTTAATATACTTCTAATATTTCTAGCAATGTCATTCTGTATGAACACAGTAGGAGATATATCAGACTTAAAGTTTGGTTTTTCCTGAGGACATTCACTATATATTCCAGACCACAGTCCTCAGGCCAGGTTAGTCTTCCTAACCCCAGCAGGGTTCTAGTCTCGTCGTTACTTTTGGATCATGACAGCATTTTTCTATGACCATGCTCTCAACTTATAGTTGAGTATTGTGGTGCTTTGGCCTGTCCCATTTCGATGCCAGGGTAGCTCACAGTTTGCCCTGGGTCCATTTTGTCCCTCGTCGGGACCCTGCTTTTGAGGTGCTGGGAACTAAGGGCAACTGAATGGAGAAAGCAGATGCCCGGGAGTAAATATTATTGGAGTCAATCAGCTCCCAAGTTAAAAAGCATAATATTAACTGTCTTCCTATGTCCATACAGAAAGGACATTGCTTTAAGGTAAACTAAGTTTCCTGTGGCAAGGCTGAAAGGACAAACCCAATGTTACCCTACAGTATCTTGTATTTTTTCTTTCATGTATTTCATTAATCTTTTATTGGTCATATAGTTAAAGGTTTATCAATTTTATTTCTATTTCTAAAGAGCATGCTCTTAGTTTCATTGATCTTTCAGATTGTTTTGGATTTTAAATTTCATTGATTGGTTCTTCGCTGGAATGTTTTGAATACCCACATATTCATAAGCTTTCCAGTTTATCCACTCATAGTGTATCCATTCATCTGTTCTTGGACTCTCAGACTGTTTCCATTTCCTTTTTATTCTGAATATGCTTCAATGAACATAGGAGCACAAATGTGTTTTCCAAATAAGTGTATTGGAGTTAGATACCAAAAAGTAGAACTCCTGGATCATATTCTTAGTATTTTGAAAAGTGTTCATATAATTTCCAAAAAAAGTTATGGGCCAGAGTGATAGTACAGACAGCCTGTAGGGCAATTTGCGTTGCACATGGCCAACCTGGCTCATATCCCCAGCATTTCATATAGTCTTTGATCCCACCCATAGTAATCACTGAATTCAGATTCAAGAGTAAATCCTGAGCCTTACTGGGTGTGGTCCAAAAACAAAACAAAAAACGTTTGTTTTTTTCCATATTGTAGCTATTGTAAACAGTGCGGCAATGAACATAGAAATGCAGATGTCATCTCTACTATACCTTTTTGCCTCTCTGGGATATATTCCCAGGAGTGGTATTGCTGGATCAAGTGGAAGCTCAATTTCTAGGTTTTTGAGAATCGTCCATATTGTTTTCCAAAAGGGCTGAACCAGTCGGCATTCCCACTAGCAGTGATGGAGAGTCCCTTTCTCCCCACATCCACACCAACACCGGTTGCTTTTATTTTTGGGGATGTGGGCCAGTCTCTGTGTTGTAAGATGATATCTCATTGTTGTTTTGATCTGCATCTCCGTGATGATTAGTGATGTTGAACATTTTCTCATGTGCCTCTCAGCCATTCGGATTTCTTCCTTGGGAAAGTTTCTGTTCATCACCCCATTTTTTGATCGGGTTGGCAGTTTTCTTCTTGTGGAGTTCAACCAGTGCATTGTATATCCTTGATATCAACCCTTTATCAGATGGGTACTGTGTAAATATTCTTTCCCATTCTATAGTTTGTCTTTGTATTTTGGTCACTGTTTCTTTTGAGGTGCAAAACAGATGACTGGTTAAAGAAACTCTGGTATATCTACACAATGGAATACTATGTAGCTGTCAGAAAACATGAAGTCATGAAATTTGCATATAAGTGGATCAACATGGAAAGTATCATGCTGAGTGAAATGAGTCAGAAAAAAAGAGAGACATGGAAAGATTGCACTCATATGTGGAATATAAAGTAGCTGAGAGGTACAAGCTTACAATGATGCAATTTCTGGCAGATATTTATCTGGACTTAGTTACTAAAATACTAAAATACAGAAATCCAAAACCGTGCATCCCTTAGTGCAGCCACTCGACCTCATATCTCTTCATTCTCAGCAATGGAAAACAAATTACAAAATGCTTCCTTTTCAGCAGGTCGACTTTAGGAGGAAGAAACTCCAAACAATAATAGTGAGTTTTTTGTTGATATATTGAATGTAATCAAAATAAAGGGAAAGTAAAGTGAAACTTACCAGTTACACAGGCGGGGTGGGGGGGCTGGGGTGGTGTGGGCAGGGGGGAGGTATACTGTGATTCTTGGTGGTGGAATATGTACACTGGTGAACGGATGGGTGTTCGAGCATTGTATAACTGAGACTTAAACCTGAAAGCTTTGTAACTTTCCACATGGTGATTCAATAAAAGAATAAATTAAAAAAAAAATTTGGGCCTTTCAAATTTGCCACCAGTAGGAGATGAGGGTTCCCTTTTCTCCACATCCTTACCAACATTAATTGTTTCTGTTCTTTTTAATGTTTGCTACTCTCACTGGTATAAAATGATATCTCATTGTTGCTTTGATTTGCATTTTGTGGATGATATGTGAGCATTTATTCATATATCTACTTGTCAATATGTTTTATTTAAGAAAGTATGTGTTCATTCTTCTCCCCATTTTATCCTTTTCCCCATTTTTGATAGAGTTGGGTTCTTTTGGCTATTCAGTTTTACAAATGCTTTCTATATCTTGGACATTAACCCTGGTGGATAAATTAGCGGACTGGTGGAGAATTCCAAATCTGTTGTGTATCTTTTTAGTCAAGTCATAATTTCTTTTTCCTGTATTTTTGGTTTTTGGGCCACACCACTGCTTATGTTTCCTGGCAGTCCTTGGGGAACGTATGAGATGCTGGGGACTGAAGCTAGGCCAGCCGTGTGCAAGTTAAATACTATGCATGCTGTACTATCACTTCAACTCCTAAAAATATAATTTCTTTTTTAGCACAGCATCCCCTTAATTGGATGTAGTACCATTTATATTTGTTCCATTCAGTTGGCCAGAGTCATTGAGTCATTAAAGATGCTTCTAGATTCAGTTTCATAAGAGATTCCACCTTGTTTTCCTCAATATAATTTATGTATTGAGTTTTAATATCATGGTCTTTAATACATTTCAGTTGGCTTTCTGAATTGTGAGATACATAGGTCTGACTTGATTTTTTTTACATATTACTGCCAATTTTCCCAGCACCATTTTTTACATTATTTTCATAATATTGTTCATATTAATTGATTATATTCAATATTTCAACACCAATCCTACCACCGTTATACCTTCCCAACACCTTTATTTCAATTTTTCCCACCTCCATTGAAGCCTGCCTGCCAGGAGCAGATGCTAGTTAATTCTTTTTCTATTGCTTATTATGAATAGGGCCGCGCCACTAGCAGCCAACTTTCAAGGACTCGCTCATCTCTCCAAACCCAGGTACAGGCTCGGTGGGGGTGGCGTATAGATTTTCACGTCTGGGCACAGGCAGAGCCAGTTTTCAAGATCAAATCTCTGAAGAATGGGAACCCAGGCATGCTGTGCCACTAGCAGCCAACTCTCAAGGACTCACTCATCTACTCCAACCCAGGTACAGGCCCAAAGGGAGTGGCATCTGGAGCTGCAACCACTAATGCGGCCACAAGTTATTCTCTCCCACCATATTCCATAAGAAACATAAATTAGCCTCGTAGGTGGAACTTTCACTAGGGCAGCTCAATCACCAAAAATATATTAGGCCAATAATTAATTAGCCCCACCTCAATTAATATTACACAAAAAACACAACAGTAACAGTAAGCATGAAAGACTGAACCACACAGGTCACAAGGGTAAAGCAACACAGAAGCCCACCAATCTTAGTTGTAAAGAAACTAGCCCAGAAACCCCAACCAGTAATGGTATGTTAGATAACCTCTCTGACAAGGAATTTAGAAGGGAGCTACTGAGGATGCGTAGGGAGCTAAAAGAAACATGGAACACACTGCCAATAAAAATACAAGAGGATTTGAGAGCAGAGATATGGAAAATGCAAACAAAGTTGCAAAAAGAAATGACAGATCTGGAAAACCTGGTAGGTGAATTGAAAAACTCAGTGGAACACCTCAGCAACAGAGTAACAGCTGCTGAGGATAGAATCAGTGAGCGCCAAGAGGAGATGAGATGCAGATAACAGCAGAAAATGGAAAAGAGACTCAATATGAACCAGCAGATGTCAATAAAATCAAGATGAAATCAAGAGAAATAACTTAAGAATCATTGGAGTCCCAGAAGGACAGGAAGAAAACCCTGAAGAAGCAGAAACTGTCAAAGATATCATTGCCAAGACATTCCCAGAGCTGAAGAGTAAATGCAACCAGATTCAGGAGGCCAAAAGGGTACCAGCTAGAAGATATCCAAATAAAAATACTCCAAGACACATCTTAATCAGAATGACTAAAACCAAAGACAGGAAATATTCTGAAAGAAGCAAGATCAAATAAATAAATTGCCTATGAAGGAACATCCTTAAGATTTACAGCCGAGACAGAATGTTCAGACCTTGTACCAGGCTGTCTTCACAGGAACAACTTGGAGGGGCGTGGATTGAGTTTCCCTCCCCACCCCAGAAAAACCCCGACAGCCCCAAACCTCTAAAATGAATTTTCACAGTCATGCACAAAGCTACTCTCCACAGGCTCAGTCAAGCCCCACCTATGGGGGAACCTGCAGAAAAATCCAGGTATGTGGGACTCGTGACTGAGATCTCCAAGCTTGCTTGAAATGGGATTGGGCCTCCTCCCCGCAGCTCCTCAGTTTTCTAGTACCTTTGCAGTCACATCCACAAACTGCCTTTGGTGCCATATAATCTCATCAATGGCCAAGATCCAAACACTATGAAATAAAACTCCTGGAAGAGAGAAACATCGGCCTCGTCCATGACTGAATCTGCTGTATAATCGTATTCTAAATTTTAGAATTCCTGGAGCATTTGAAGCTGCATGACCTCTTACACTCTATCCCATTGATGTAGAAAATGTAGCAGACATTTGTTAGGGTTTAACATATATGTTTGTAATCTCTTATACAGGGGCTTAAATGGCTATGCAAGAAACACATTCTAGTATCAGACCACATTAATTGCAGAGTGAAGCAGGTCACAAGAAACAGTGAAGGTCATTTCTTACTAATCAAGGGATCTGTACATCAGGAAGAACACACACTCCTAAATGCATATGCACCTAATGAGGGACCAACAAAATTCTTAAAACAACTACTCATAGACTTAAAGACATTGAAAGCAACACAATACTAGTGGGAGATTTCAACACTGCTTTATCACTTTTCGATACATCAACCAGACTCAAGCTTAGTAAGGACATACTTTATCTGCGGAAA
This sequence comes from Sorex araneus, assembly GCF_027595985.1. NCBI lineage: Eukaryota > Metazoa > Chordata > Mammalia > Eulipotyphla > Soricidae > Sorex > Sorex araneus. The sequence continues at coordinate 150,066,180 of NC_073313.1, read as the reverse complement.
GAAATGGAAGAAGGGGACTTAGTAGATATATACAGAACACTTCATCCTCAAAAAGCTGAATACACAATCTTCTCAAGTGTGCATGGGACATTCTCTAAGATGGACCACATTCTGGGCCACAAAACATACCTCCATACAATTAAAAAGATAGTGATTGTATCAATGATCTTCACAGACCATGATGCACTGAAAATAGGAGAGAATCACACACATAAACAGAAAATCAGATCAAACATATAGGAATTAAACAGTTCACTACTGAAAAATGGGTGGCTTAGAAAGGAAATCAAAGAGGAAATCAAAAGATTATTGGAAATAAATGAGAATGAAGACACGAGTTTCCAGAACTTATGGGACATGGCAAAAGATGTGTTAAGAGGAAAGCTTATAGCTCTACAAGCATCCCTTGAGAAGGAAGAACAAGCCAACAGAAATAACCTAACCTCACCGCTTGAGATCTGGAGAATGATGAATAAAAGGAGCCAAATCCAGGTAGGAGGAAGAAAATAATAAAACAGAGCAGAAATTAATGATATGGAAACCCCAAAACTAAGCCAAAAGATCAATGAAACCAGTTGCATCCTGTAATAAATTGGATCAATAGCACAGCGGGTAGCGTGTTTGACTTGCAAGCTGCCAACGCAGGTTCAATTCCTCTGTCCCTCTCGGAGAGCCGGGCAAGCTACCAAGAGTATCCCGTCCACACAGCAGAGCCTGGCAAGCTACCTGTGGCGTATTGGATATGCCAAAAACAGTTACAACAAGTGTCACAATGGAGACGTTACTCGTGCCCACTCAAGCAGATCAATGAGCAACGGGATGATAGTGACAGTGACAGTGATCTTTTCTAATGGTCAAGTAATATTCCATTCTGTATTACAGTTTCTTTATCCAGTGATCTATTCTTGGACATTTGGATTTTTTCATATTTGACTATTGTGAATAGTGCTGCAAGGAACATGGTGGGAGGCGGGGTGAAAATGGCTTTTCTCTATTTTATTGTTGGGCCTGGGGGGCTTATTCCGAGAAGTGGAGCTACTGAGTCAAATGGGAGCTCAATCCCCAAATTTGTTAGAAATGTCCATCACGATCACGATCACAAAATCCCGTTGTTCGTCAAGTTGCTTGAGTGGTCTCAGTAACCTCTACATTCGTCCTATCCCTGAGATTTTAGAAGCCTCCTCTTCTCGGCCTTCCCAATGATGCCACATTGGAGGCTCTTTCAGGGTCAGGGGAATGAGATTCAGCTGGTTACTGGCTTTGGCCTATAGATACACCATGGGAAGCTTGCGAGGCTCTCCCATGTGGGCAGAAATGTCCATATTGGTTTTCTATAATTTTTTATTAGTGAATCACCATGAGGTACAGTTACAAACTTATGAACTTTTCCTGTTTGCATTTCAGTCACACAGTGATCATTTACCCGTCCCTCCAACAGTGCCCATTCTCCTCCACCAAAGTTCCCAGGATCCTTCACACCACCCCCACCCCATCCCCCACCACCCTACCCTGCCTCTTCATCAGGGTATTCCCTTTTGTTATCTCTCCTTTTGGGTGTTGTAGTTTGCAATAGAGGTGTCAAGTGGCCATCATGTTCGGTTTATAGTCTACCTTCGGCATGCATCTTTCAACCTGAATGGGTCCTCCCAACATTCTCTACCTGGTGTTCCCTTCTCTATCTCAGCTACCTTTTCCACCAGCATGTGAGGCCAGTTTCCAAGCTGTGGGGCAGACCAATTTGTTCTTATCTCTACAACTCTTGGGTGTTAGTCTCCCATTCTGTTAAATTTTAATTCCACAGATGAGTGCAATCTTTCTATGTCTATCTCTCTCTTTCTGACTCAAAAATGTCCATATACTTTTACAGAAGGGCTGGACCAGTCAATGTTCTCGACAGCAGGTAATAGTCCCTTTCTCTCTGCATCCAGACAAGCACTGGTTGTTTTTGTTCTTTTTTTATTTATTTAATCACTTGAAAGCAGTTACAAAGCTGTTTTGTTCTTTGAGATGTGTATCAGTCTCTGTGGCATGAGATGACATCTCATTGTTGATTTGATTTGCATTTCATTGATGATTTAGTGAGGCGGAGCCTTTCTTCATGTGCCTTTTCGCTATTTGTATTTCTTTGAGGAAGTCTCTGTTCATCTGTTCTCTCCATTTTTATATGGGTTTGTATATAAAACCCATCTTTACAAGTTTTTCTTGTAAACTTCTACCAATGCCTTATATATCTTGAATCTTAACCCCTTATCAGATGAATATTGGGTACATAATTTTTCCCAAAGAAAGGGGGGGTGTACAGGCTGCTTGGTAATCAGTGGCCTTTTATTCAATTCTCACAGCCTTAGTTATATAGAAATAATGAGGGGTTGGGTAGCAATTACATATAGGTGTGGTTAAACATTGTCGTAACAACAAGCAGTTGTAAAGCCCTTCCTTCAGAAGAAGTTCTTCTAGGGGATTTACTCAAGGACAAAATTTCATCTAAGGGCTCAGCACTCTAGGAGATCCACCCAAGGGCAGGATTCCATCTAAGGACATATTGCTTTCTCCTTTTCTTAGTGAGTAATCCATTTAAACAATCATATTAAATTTTCTTCTTACTAATACTTCTAGTTATCTTGTATGAGCACAGTTAAGAGATATATTAATCTTAAAGGGTGGGACTTCCTGGGGACATCTCGCTATATATCCCAGACCACATTTCTCAGGCCAGGTTAATTTTTCCTAACCCCAGCAGATACCTGGAATAAATATTATTCGGAGTCAGTAAACTCCCAAGTTGCAAAAGCATAGCATTAACTGTCTTTCTGTGTGTATACAAAAAGGATATTGCTCTAAAGTAAACTATGCAAAGGATATAAAGGAAAAAAATGCAATATATACTTACATATACAAAATCCAGAGCCCTCAAAAGATTTTACCTACAGGTTACAGTGTCTGATTTGAGGATATTTGTGATTAACAGATAGAGGAAGAGGAGCACAAAGGAGAGGTTAAAGATAAACAGAGGATTGGGAGTGCCTGGTGTTCTCATATCTTTTGGAATTGATGTGTTATTGTTGTTGTAGAAGTGCCAAAGAATGGAATTGCTGGGTCATATGAAAGGTTTTTTTTTGAATTTTTTTGAGAAATCTCTATACTATTTTTTAATTTTATTTAAACACCATGATTTACAAAATTGTTCATAATACAATTATTCTGGGCTTTTGATGTTTCAACACCAATCCAATTACCTAAATGACCTTTCCATCATTGTCCCCATCTTTCCAACCACCGTCCCCAAGACTGCACCCATAGCAGGCACACAGTAATTTGTTTTATACTGCTTGCTACAACCAAATGACTAAAGGAATTCATCAAAATAATTCATTAAAAGAAAATTTGTGAAAATTGTTATATCTCACTGAACAGTCTTTGAGGATTTACTAAGGTGTCCATTGCTAATTGGGCCTTCTGTGTTATTGTTTTTGTTTGTTGAGTTTAGTTGGTTTCTATGTTACTTTCTCATCTAATTTGGTAAGCTATTACTGGAATTTCAGTACTGTGCAATATGTAGGTGTCCTGCAGCTGCATATATAGCTATGTGGTCCAGAAACTTCAGGATCTGTAGAACTGGAGTGAGTCTTCAGAGAATCTTTGTGAAACTGTGGAGTTAGGCTATAGGCCATTGGCATGGCAGCAGCAGTGACATGTAGGTGCAGCTGCCAGGGCTTCAGCAGGGTGGGGATTCAGCCCACCCTGTCCTAAGGTCACCCCAGAGTTTTCAGCCAGTGGGTACTGGTATGCCCATGAATTTCAGTTGTTTGGCTTGCAGATCCTCAGAGATTTATTTCATGAGTCTGAAGAGCACGCCCAGTGGGTGAGTCAAACTGGTGGCAATAGGAGGTGGGTATATCTGGAGGTGGGTACGGCTTCTGGAGACATGGGGAAAAGTGAGTTGGAGGGAGACTTCTTGCTCCCACTTCGAGAAGACCCCAGAGTTCTCAGCGCAACACTGTGATTCCTGGTAGTTACACTGTTTGGTGTCTTTGCAGAGATTTTAGTGAAGCTGTGGAATTAGGCCATGGGCCGTTGGTGTGGTAGCAGCAGTGGCGTGTGGATGCAGTTGTCCATAATGTTTCTGATGGAGACTTAGCCATATGATAGTCCATCCAACAGTGTATGAGGGATCTTTTATCTCTTTCCAATTTTTATTTAGTTACTATGATTTGTTACTGTTTCTGACATATCGAATGTGCCACGGGTAGTTTGCCAGGCTCTGCCGTGTGAGTGGCATGTTGTAATGATCTGCACGCTGACAAACACACCACACACCTTGTGTATGGATGTGCTGCTCACGTACAGAATTTACTGGCCAAATTGGCACAGTCGATACAGGAATCCAGCCCTGCACCTGCCTGCATCTCTGAGCAGCACCTGTTGGTTCACTCTTCACCAGTTGGCACCGTTGCCACCCCACTCACCACAATGAGGTGGTGAACCATCGAGGACGTGAACTATCGTGGCTTAAACGATATGCCAAAAACAGTAACAAAAACGGTCCTCATTCCCTGACCCTAACCCTGAAAGAGCCCCCCAATAAACGGCAGCATTGAAAAGGACAAGCAAGGGGAGGCTGCTAGTATCTCAGGGCCGAAGTAGGCTGCCAAAATGAAGAAGGACTAAAATGACTGTCTGCACTTTAAACACATGTACGTTGCTATCAGAAGCGTCAATCGAGGACCTGATGGTGCAAGCACAGAAGATCAAGTACAAAATCATTGGATTGACCGAGATGAGAAGGCTTCGATCACATCACGCAGTTTTCAACACTGGAGAACTGTTCCTAGGAACACGAAAGAGTAGAGGCATCACTGGTGTCAGTGTCCTTGTCAACACGATCTTGTCCATGAGCATTAATTCGTTTGAATGCCTAACAACCCGAATCGGATGCTTATGTTTGAATAGATGTGGTTCATTGCTGGCAGTTTCTATCTTTGTCATCTATGCAGCAACATCCAACTGCGATGAAGAAGAAATTAAATGTTCTACATGGAGCTGGAGAAGTTCTATAAAAAAGAACACACCTTCTACAAGGTCATTGTTGGTCATTTTAACGCCAAGATAGGACTGAGAAGGTCGCCTGAAAAACTCCACATCGGGACCCACAGCCTGGAATGGAACAAACAGGGTGAGAGACTGTCTGAGTTCATCATATTGACCAAGACCATCCATGGTAACTCGCAATTTCAGAAGGCCGAATTTAAATGTTGGACATGGGCATCTCCCAGTGGACAGTTCCACAAAAAAATTGACCACATCATATTCAATTGACAGACCTGGGCCATACAAAAACAGGATAAGACCACTATTCGAGGCTTCCAAAGAGGAATCAAAAGAGATATGCTCGGAATATCACGTTTCACTCAAGTCAGAGAAGGAATCAGGAGTTCAGACCTCTGTCGACGATGGAGAATCAGGGATTCTGTCTCCCTTGCCAAGGAGTTGAAAATCAGATGGGCCGGACACGTAATGTGATTTGGAGATGACCGCTGGGCTAGAGCTATTTCCGACTGGATTCCATGGGATGTCAAAAGAATGCCTGACTGCCCACCTACGAGATGATCAGATTTCTTCATCAATACCCTGAACTAACAGTTTGAGGCTTTTTGTGTTCCTGGAGTGAGCAGACACCATTGGGCTGCACTAGCATGCGACAGGGACAAATGGAGACGTGGTACCCAAGCAAATCCATGAGCAATGGGATGAGAAGTGATACAAGTGATACTATGATTTACAGTATTGTTGATAATCGAGTTTTGGGCATACAATGTGTGTGTTCACTAAAGGCAGCAGCGTTCTATCTCTCCTGCCACCAGCATTTGGTAGTCTCACACCGCTTCACCGAACCCAGGGAGGCTGATGGGGATGGGCAGGTGAAGGAAGGAATGAGTGCCAGACTGGTCGGTACCAATTGCGGTTTATTTCAATCTCCATTTCCCTTCTGCTTCTGTCTCTCAGCACCTCTCGCACTCACTTCTGACTTTGTCTATTACTTCTGACTCTGGCCCTTATTTCTGACTCTGACTCTCACTTGCTTTTTGCTCTTTCTTTCCCCTGCTTCTGGCTCCAATGACTCCCTAATTCTCTTTTGCCTTGTGCTCTGCTTCTGTGTCTTCCCCCCTGCTTCTGTGTCTTCTCCCCTACTTCTCCTACAGTCAGTTTATATAGCAATCACATAGGATGGTAACACAAAAGTGGGTCGGAACATCAACAAAGAGAAGTAAGACCACTCCTCAAGGACAAAATCTCATCTAAAGAGATTACTCCAGATTACAAGGAAATCTGCTCAAAGGTGGGATCCAGACAAGGGTGTGTCACTTTCTTCTTTCACAACTAGTAATCCACTTAAATAGTTGTAGTTAATCTACTTCTAATATTTCTAGCAATGTCATTCTGTATGAGCACAGTAAGAGATATATCAGACTTAAAGTTTGGTTCTTCCTGAGGACATCTCACTATACATTCCAGACCAGAGTCCTCAGGCCAAGTTAATCTTCCTAACCCTAGTAGGGTCCTAATCTCGTCGTTGCTTTTGGATCATGACAGCATTTGTCCATGATCATGCCCTCAACTTATAGTTGAGTATTGTGGCGCTTTGGCCTGGCCCATTTCGATGCCAGGGTAGCTCACAGCTTGCCATTGGTCCATTTCGTCCCTTGTTGGGACCCTGCTTTTGGGGTGCTAGGAACTAAGGGCAACTGAGTCGAGAAAACGGATGCCCAGGAGTAAATACTATTGGAATCAATCAGCTCCCAAGTTACAAAGTTATTAACTGTCTTCCTGTGTCCATACAGAAAGGACATTGCTTGAGGGTAAACTATGTAAAAAAGAGAAAAGCAATATTTAACTTACAAGTTCAAAGTCCTTAGAAGGATCTGATCTTACAAGCTAACAGAATCGGATTAGGGGAAAAGGTGATTAACTGGTTGGGAAGGAGGGTGTAGAGAAGAGTTTACAGATAAACAGAGGAATGGGAGTGACTGTGATGGGAGCACTGTGATGGGTGTAACCAGATAAATCCAAGTTCCCTGGGCAAGGCTGAAAGGACAAACCCAATGTTATCCCACATAATGTTCCAGTACTACCCTCACTACTAGTGTCATGTGTTCCTCCACCAATGTCCCAAGGTCCTCTTCCATCACCACCATCCCTTTGGAAAATTTGCTTTCAAAAATTAGTTACTGTAGAGTCACATTTCTACAATAGTGTTAACCATTTTTGTTTTCCGTCTTGCTTTACTCTTAGGATGAATTTATTGAACATTTGTTTTGCATATGTTTCCTTACTTGTTTATTTTCAAGCAACACTTTCATAATGGCATTCAACTTTTGTACAACAGAATATAATCCAGGATAAAAGTTTTAAGTCATCCACTTTATTTTTTTATTTTTTAATTAGTGAATCACCATAAGGGTACAGTAACAGATTTACATATTTTCATACTTGTGTTTCCTTCATACAATTTTTAAGCACCCCTCCCTCTACCAGTGTCCTTTCTCCACCAACAGTGAGCCCAGTATCCATCCCACCTGCCAATCCCATCTCCCTTCCCCCCCGCCTCTGTCGCAGGACATTCCCTTTTGATATTTCTCTCTCTCCTTTTGGGTATTGTGGTCTGTAATAGGAGTAATGAGTGGCCATTGTGTTTAATCTATAGTCTACTTTCAGCATTCATCTCCCCTCCCTAGCAGGTCCTCCAACCAGAGCTTACTTGATGTTCCCTTCTCTGTCTGAACTGCCTTTTCCCCCAGCATGTGAGGCCAGCTTCCAAGCCGTGGAGCCAACCTCCTGGAGCTTATTTCTAGTATTGTTGGGTGTTAGTCTCGTACTCTGTTATTTTATATTCCACAGATGAGCACAATCTTTCTATATCTGTCTCTCTCTTTCTGACTCATTTCACTTAGCATGATACTTTCCATGTTGATCTACTTTTATGCAAAATTCATGACTTCATCTTTTCTGACACCTGCTTAGTATTCCATTGTATAGATGTACCAAAGTTTCTTTAACCAGTCATCTGTTCTCGCAAACTCAGGTTTTTTCCAGATTCTGGCTATTGTAAACAGTGATGCAATGAACATATAAGTTCATGTAAGTGTTGCGATAAACATATATGTGCACTTATATGATGAACATATAAGTGCAAGTGACATTCGCATTTCGACTATACTTTTCTGCTTCTCTGGGATATATTCCCAGAAGTGGTATTGCTGGGTCAAATGGGAGCTCAATTTCTAATTTTTTGAGAAGCGTCCATATTGTTTTCCAGAAAGGCTGAACAAGTCGGCATTCCCACCAACAATGTAGAAGGGTCCGTTTCTCCCCACATCCTATCCAACTGCAGTTGCTTTTGTTCTTTTGGATGGGTGCCATTCTCTGTGGTGTGAGGTGGTGTCTCATAGTTGTAGCTTCTGCACTGCAGAAGATACAGTGACCAGAATACAAAGGCAATCTACAGAATGGGAAAGGATATTCACCCAATACCCATCCAATAAGGGGTTGATATCAAGGGTATATAAAGCACTGGTTTAACTCTTGTATCTCTTGTAGTATCAGTATCACTTGTAGTCCTGTTGATCTTCAATTTGCTCGAGTGGGCGGAGTAACATCTCCATTTGTCCCTGTCGCGAGCTAGTGCAGCCCAATGATATCTGCTCACTCCAGGAACAGGAAGAGCCTCAAATCTTTCATTCAGAGATTTGACAAAAATATGACCATCTAATTGGTGGGCGGCCACAAGATCGTCTGACGTCCCATGGAATCCAATCGGTAACAGCTCTAGTGTAGCGATCATCTCTGAATTGCATTACATGACCGGCCCATCTGATTTTTGATGCCTTGGCAAACGAGACAGTGTCCCTGATTTCTTGACCGTCAACGGAGGTCAGAACTCCAGATTCCTTCTCTCACTTGAGTGAGACGTGGCACTCCTAGCATAGCTCTTTCGATTCCTCTTTGGGATACCCGAATAGCATTCTCATCCTGTTTGCATAGGGCCCAGGTCTCTGAGGCATATGTTAGTGCAGGAAGAATGGTGGAATTGAAAAGATGTGCCCAGAGTCGGAGGTTCTTCGTTCTCTTAACCACTTCTTCGACGCTCTTGAAGGCATTCCATGCCGCTCTCTTCCTCCTGCGCAGTTCAGGCACCAAGTCGTTCCTTATGTTGATTTCTCGACCCAGGTACACATAGCTGCTGCATTCAGAGATGTTTGTTTCATTGAGCTTCAGGGACTAGTTCGTTTTTCATGAGCATTGTCTTGTTGAGATTCAGCTGCAATCCGACCTATCCACACTCCTGGTCGAAGTCGGCCAGCATTTGTGCCTCTTGGCTAATGTTTGATGTTATGAGAACGATGTCATCAGTGAAGCGGAGGTGGTGTAATTGCCAACCATCTATCTTCACTCCCATTCCTTCCCATTCCAGTCGTCCCATGATGTTCTCGAGGGTGGCACTGAATAGTTTCGGTGAAATGGTATTACTGTGCCATACCCCTCTCTTTACATCAATGATCACTTCCTTGTAGAATGGTGAGATCCTGGTGGTGAATCCACAATACAGGTCACAGAGTACTTTGATATGAGTTTGAACACCCTGTTTGGCTAGGGCTTTGATGACTGTGTCAGTCTCAACAGAATCGAAGGCCTTCTTTAAGTCGATGAACATTAGACAAAGCAGCATCTTGATCTTTCGCGAAACTTCAATGAGTTTGGTCACTGTGTGGACATGGTCGATTGTGCTGAATCCCCTTCGGAACCCAGCTTGCTCACATGGCTGTCCTTCATCTAGTGTTCTGCCTATTCTGTTCAGGATGACATGAGTGAACAACTTGTAGACGACAGACAGCAGGCAGATTGGGCTATAGTTGCCAATGTCGTGGATGTCTCCCTTCTTGTACAACAGAACGGTCCTACTGCTTTTTCACTGGGACGGAATCTTGCATTCAGACAGGTTGCATGTGAAGAGTTGAGCCAGTGTATTGATGAGTACTGGTGGCAGATTCTTCAGGTGTTCGGGTCTGACCTTGTCCGGACCAAGTGCTGTTCGCGTCTTTACCAGCAAAATGGCGTATCAGATTTCAGAAGGGAGAACGTTGGGAACGACATATCCATCCTGCGGAATTTGGTATGTGGGCAGGTGGACATGGCTGTCATAGAGATCCGAGTAGATCTCTACCCAGCCACCGCCACTCTCCAGGTTGCTCTCCAGATACTTGGGCCGAACCTCATGCACGAGTGAGGCCCCGCAAAGCCAGGTAAGCAGAACTTTTCGACCTTAGCTCTAGGTTCAACGAGAACTGGAAACAAGATCCTCTGTCTGCCTCCTCCAATCCCCGGCATCTGAGGAAGGGGTCCAACCGAGACGCCCCACCCTACCCAAGATAAATACCTCACTGGCCGACCCCCACTACATCCACTACCCAGCCACTGCCACCCTCCAGGTTGCTCTCTGGACAAACCATAAAACACTTAATACCTATTATTCCCACACCATATTTGATAGGGTTCAAATTTGGTGTGAACCATGGTAACACCCCTAAGGGCGATTGGAGGCCACTCTAAAAGCCTCTGTCCCACTCAGAGAGCCCAGCAAGCTACTGAGAGTATCTCACCCGCACGACAGAGCCTACCAAGCTACCCGTCGCATATTCGATATGCAAAAAACAGTAACAGCAATCGGTCTCATTCACCTGTCACCAAAAGAGGCCCCAATATGGCAGCGTTAAGAAAGATGAGCAAAGAGAGGCTGAAAAAATCTCGGGGACGAACTGGACTGCCAAAACGAAGAAAGAATAAAATGATTGTACTTTCGACGCACAGACACTGGCATCAGAAGCATCCATCGAAGACCTGATGGTGCAAGGGCAGAAGATCAAGTACAACATCATTGGTCTGACTGAAACAAGGAGCCATCAATCACATCACGCCATTTTCGACACTGGAGAAGAATTGTTCCTCGGAACAGTGACAACAGAGGCATTGGTGGTGTTGGTGTCCTTGTCAACACGAACTTGGCCATGAACATCGATTCATTTGAATGCCTAACAACCCGAATTGGACGATTACGCTTGAATAGATGTGTCTCACTGCCTGCAGTTTCTATCTTCATCATCTACGCACCAACTTCCAACTACAATGAAGAAGAAATTGAGAGGTTCTACATGGAACGGGAGAAATTCTATAAAGAAGACCACACCTTATACAAGATCATTGTCAGTGATTTTAATGCCAAGATAGGTCCAAGAAGGTCACCCGAAGAACACCACATTGGGACCCATGGCCTAGAATGGAATGATCAGGGTGAGAGACTGTCTGAATTCATCATGTGGACCAAGATACCATGGTAATTCACAGTTCCAGAAGGCCGAATCTAAACGCTGGACATGGGAGTCTCCCGGTGGACAGTTCCATAATGAAATTGGCCACATCATATTCAGTTGAAGGTTTTGCCTGACAAATGTCGCTGTTGTCCCAGTTACACATGCGGGGTGGGGGGCTGGGGAGGTGGGGGGAAGGGGGGAGGTATATTATGATTCTTGGTGGTGGGATATGTGCACTGGTGAAGGGACGGGTGTTTGAGCATTGTATGACTGAGACTTAAACCTGAAAGCTTTGTAACTTTCCACATGGTGAATTAATAAAAGAAATAAAAAAAATACCAATCCACCACCATTACACCTTCCCACCACCAAATTTGGGATGTTCCCATCCCAAGCCCCAAGCCCTGTCCCAAAGCACAACCAAAATATATTTTGTAAAAAAAAAAAAAAAGAAGAGATATGAATGGTCAAAAGGCACATGAAAAAATGCTCTTCATCACTAATCATCAGGGAGATGCACATCATCCACACTTTAATTAATATTGAGTCTGGGTTTTGAACCAAAAACATATAATAACTATTTGAGAAGTAATTTGCATACAATTTAGCTATAATAAGCTCAGAACAGCTTTCAGAATGAAGTTTACTGGTTTGAAATTCAAATACTGAGGACAATATAAGATTCTAGATATTCAATCTTTCTATTTTGGGGGATATCTTTAAACTACTTGTTATTTTATTGTATATTTTGAATTTCTTAAACATTGTATTTGAAACATCAGGATTTATAATACTGTTAATGAGGATTTCATGTATACAATGTCCCTACATCACACCCTCCACCAGTGTGGCTGCCATTGTTTGAGTCCTTTCCCATTTGATGTAATATAGTAGTTGTGAGATTAGGTAATTTTCCCACCAAGACTCTTTTTTTTTAATCTTTTTTTTTAATTTTTAAATTTATTTATTTTTAATTAGAGAATCACCGTGAGGGTACAGTTACAGATTTATACACTTTTGTGCTTATACTTCCCTCATACAAAGTTCGGGAACCCATCCCTTCACCAGTGCCCATTCTCCACCACCCGTAAACCCAGCGTCCCTCCCACCCTCCCCAATCCCATCTCCCCCCCACCCCACCCTGCCACTGTGGCAAGGCATTCCCTTCTGTTCTCTCTCTCTAATTAGCTGTTGTGGTTTGCAATAAAGGTGTTGAGTGGCCACTGTGCTCAGTCTCTAGCCCTCATTCAGCCCGCAACTCCCTTCCCCCACATGGCCTTCGACTACAATGTAGTTGGTGATCGCTTCTCTGAGTTGACCTTTCCCCGGAACGTGAGGCCAGCCTCGAAGCCATGGAGTCAACCTCCTGGTACTTATTTCTACAGTTCTTGGGTGATAGTCTCCCACTCTGTTATTCTATATACCATAGATGAGTGCAATCTTTCTATATCTGTCTCTCTCTTTCTGACTCATTTCACTCAGTCTGAAACTTTTCATGCCCATCCACTTAACTACAAAATTCTTGACCTCCTTTTTTCTAACAGCTGCATAGTATTCCATTGTATAGATGTACCAAAGTTTCCTCAACCAGTCATCCGTTCTGGGGCATTCGGGTTTTTTCCAGATTCTGGCTATTGTAAACAGTGCTGCGATGAACATACATGTGCAGATGTTGTTTCGATTGTACTTTTTTGCCTCTCTGGGATATATTCCCAGCAGTGGTATTGCTGGGTCAAATGGGAATTCAATATCTAATTTTTTGAGAGTCGTCCAAATTGTTTTCCAGAAGGGCTGAACCAGTCAGCATTCCCACCAGCAGTGAAGAAGGGTCCCTTTCTCCCCACATCCTCTCCAACAGCGGTTGCTTTTGTTCTTTTGGATGTGTGCTAGTCTCTGTGGTGTGAGGTGGTATCTCATGGTTGTTTTGATCTGCATCTCTCTGATGATTAGTGATGCAGAGCACTTTTTCATGTGCCTTTTGGCCATTCGTATTTCTTCCTTGGTAAAGTTTCTGTTCATTTCTTCGCCCCATTTTTTGATGGGGTTGGATGTTTTCTTCTTGTAGAGTTCAACCAGTGCTTTATATACCATTGATATCAACCCCTTATCTGATGGGTATTGTGTAAATATCCTTTCCCATTCTGTGGATAGTCTTTGGATTCTGGTCACTGTATCTCTTGCGGTGCAGAAGCTTTTTAGTTTAATGTAGTCCCATTTGTTGATCTCTGTTTTTACTAGATTGCTTAGTTCCGTGTCACCTTTGAAGATACTTTTATCTTCAATATCGTGGAGGGTTTCGCCGACCTTGTCTTCAATGTACCTTATGGTTTGTGGTCTAATGTTGAGGTCTTTAATCCATTTTGATCTGACTTTTGTGCATGGTGTCAGGTCAAGGTCTAAACCCATTTTTTTGCATGTGGTTGTCCAGTTGTGCCAGCACCATTTGTTAAAGAGGCTTTCCTTGCTCCACTTCACATCTCTTGCTCCCTTATCAAAGATTAGATGGTCATACATTTGGGGTTGTGTGTAGGGATATTCCACCCTGTTCCATTGGTCTACGGCTCTGCCTTTGTTCCAGTACCATGCTGTTTTAATTGTTACTGCTTTGTAGTAAAGTTTGAGGTTGGGGAGGGTGATGCCTCCCATCATCTTTTTCCCAAGAATTGTTTTAGCTATCCGTGGGCGTTTGTTATTCCATATGAATTTTAGGATTGCTTGATCCATTTCTTTGAAGAGTGTCATGGGTATATTTATAGGGATCGCATTGAATCTGTATAATGCTTTAGGGAGTATTGCCATTTTGACAACATTGATTCTCCCTATCCACGAGCAGGGTATATGTTTCCATTTCCTCATGTCCTCTTTGATTTCATGGAGTAGCGTTTTATAGTTTTCTTTGTAAAGGTCTTTTACTTCCTTGTTTAAGCTGATTCCGAGGTACTTGATTTTCTGGGGCACGATTGTGAATGGGATTGCTTTTTTCATGTCCCTTTCCTCTGCCTCATTGTTTGCATATATGAAGGCCATGGATTTTTGGGTATTGATTTTGTAGCCTGCAACTTTACTGTATAAGTCTATTGTTTCTAAGAGTTTCTTAGTAGAGGTTTTAGGCTTCTCTAGATATAGTATCATGTCGTCTGCAAATAGTGAGAGTTTGATTTCTTCCCTTCCTATCTGGATGCCCTTAATCTCTTTTTCTTGTCTAATAGCTATCGCAAGTACTTCCAGTACTATATTGAAGAGGATCCCACCAAGACTCTTGATCAATATTCTTACATCAGTCCACTTTATCATTTCCTCACTCAGTTGTCCTCTTACTTGTTATTCTCAGCTCTTTATTCTAGCGCTAAGTGCTTGCTGTGATTCTAGTCCTTTGTCCGGTATCTCTGTATAGTTGATTAAGTTTTTCTGGTTTCTCGTTTTTCTGGTTTTTCGTTTCTCCTTCTGACATACTTCTATTTTTCTATCCAGGTTGCATTGAACTGCTTTTTGTCTTTACTTATGGGTTCATCGCATTACATTTTTGGTTGTGTGTTTGTGTAAATCTTTACATTATGGGTGCAATGTATCACATTTTTAAGGGGCAGAGATTTTATTTTATTTTTAATTTTTAATTATATATTTTTATTCTAATCAATTACCATGAAATACAGTTACAGACTTACAATTTTTCGTGATTATATTTCAATCAAACAATGTTCAAGTACCCATTCTCCACCACCAATGTTCCCAGTGTATCTTCCGCCACCCCTGCCCCTTCCTACTCCCTGACTCTGTGGCAGACACATTCTCTCTTACTCTCTCTCTCCTTTTGGGTATTACGGTTTGCAATACAGGCACTAAGAGATTTTAAAATTTCTTCACCAGCAGTCCTCAACCTATTTGTTTTTAGGATGCCTCACAATTCTGAACACAATTCTCCCATCACCATCAGATCCATTTCCCTGGAAACCCAGGGAAATTATGAGTCTATGCCTCACAGAAATGATATGTCCTCTCTTTGTTCCCTATGGTTCCATTGTTTGTTCTCTTCCTCCAATGGGTAAAGTCCCAAAGCACACCCAGCATCCATCTCTTACTGCCACCCACCAGACCTTATGTGAGTTCAGAGTCCGAAACATCATTAAAGGAGAGAGGAAGGGACCTTGGACAGATTTTTTGGCTCCCTGGCCTGGTCTAGTTTAGGAAATTTAATGAATTAGCATGAGATATATCACATTTTTGTGTGTATATATATGTATATATGTATATATATATCACAACTTCTTTATTCAATTGTAATTGAATATTTGTTTTTCTTATCCTGGCTGTTGCATGCATGATAATATACTTGTAAGACCCTAAAACCTTCACTAAAAACTTTAAGAAACAATTAACCAATTGAGTAAAATAGCAGGTTATAAAATAGAGACACAAAAAGTGGCTGAATTTCTATATGCAAATGATTAACTAAAGAAGAATGAAATCAAGAATACTATTTAAAGGTGTTCAAAAAACACAACCAAATTGAGTCAACTCAAAAAAACTATATAAATAACTTGTGTCTTGGAAACTATAAATCACTATTGAAAGAAATAGAAGAGGACACCAGGAAATGGTTTTTTAAAAAAAAAAACATATTGATGGTGGGGCTGGAGCAATAACACAGTGAGGGGGGCGTTTGCCTTGCACGCAGCCAACCCGGGTTCATCCCAGCATTCCATATGGTCCCCTGAGCACCACCAGGAGTAATTCCTGAGTGCAGAGCCAGGAGTAACCCCTGAGCATTGCCGAGTGTGACCCAAAGAGAAAAAAACACATATTGATGGAGTAGAAGAAATGGCTATTCTCCCAGAATTTCTATTTAATTTCTATATAAATTCCAATGATTTTTCTTTAAGAACTTAGAACAAACTATAAATTTAGCTTGGAGGGATCCTTTTCTATTGCATGCCCACCTGCATTGGTTCTTTACACCATGTTGTATAGGTCATTCTCACTACTGTGACGTGATATCTTATTTTCCATTGGAATTACATTTCCCTGATAGTCAGTGATCTTGAATTCTTTCTTATATGCTTCTTGGCCATTCGTATATCTTTGTAGAAGAAATTTCTGTTCAGTTTCTCTCACTGTGGTTTGATTTTTTGTTATTGAGTTTTATAAGTGCCTTATCTATCTAAGGTATTAGTCCTTTCCCATATCTGTGAATGTGTGTGAATCTTTCTCCAAATTTCTTAGTGTTCATTTATCTTAGCCATTTCCTTTGTAGTGGTGGAACTTTATTTTGGCTTATTCCTGTTTGTTTGTTTTTGCCATGGTATTCTTTGCAAATGGAACAGAAATCAAGAAAGACATCTCTGATGTTAATATCTTGAAGAATTCTACCTGTTTTCATTTATTTATTTTTTATGGGTTCACACCTCATGGAGAGATATCCAATCCATTTCTATTAACTTTCGTATATAGTGTGAGATAGACAACCAAGATCATAATTTTGTTGAGATAGGCATCCAAGATAATATTTTTGTAAGTGCTAACCTGTTTTCCCAGTACCATTTTTCAAGAGACATCCTTTCATCTTTACATGCACCTAACTCCTTTGTTGTAAATTAAATGTCCATAAGTATACCTCTGAGGTTTTACCTTGGACTCGATTTATATTCCACTGGTCTGAGAATCTGACTTTATTCCAACTCCAAACAGTTTTGATTACTGTAGTTTTACAGTATAAAGTCAGAAAATGGAAACCCCCATTCTTGTTTCTCAGAATTGCTTTGGTGAGTTGGAGAGTTTCATGTTTTGATGCAAATTTTAACAGTATACGTCTTTGAAGAATGTCGTGTGAATTTTTATGGGAATTGTTCAGTGATTTGGATAGGATGAGCATATTAATGATTTTAATTATTTCAACCCATAAACAAAGAATATGTTTCCATTCCCTTTGTCTTCTATTTCTTATAACGATGGTTTTAATAGAATGGGGTTTTCATCTTTAAAAAGTTGATTACTAGGTATTTGAATTTTTAGACAAAATTGTAGATTATTACAATTCTGATATTTTCTATTTCACTATTTGGGCATAAAATCCAACATATTTGTGTATTGATTTTGTTGCACTCCATTTTACTGTATAGGTTTAATGTTTCTAGCACTTTTTAACCTATCTTAGGGTCTTTTTCATAGAAGGTATCATTGGAGAATAGTGCTAGTTTGAATTATTCATTTTCAATTTGTATATAATTTTTGTTTTGGGACCACATCTTGGAGTGCTCAGAACTTACTCCTAGCTCTGTGCTACTCCTCAGTGCTCAGGGAACCATGTGATTCTGGGATTGAATAGGGGTCAGCTGCATACAAAGCAGGTGCCAATACTATCTGTTCAGCCCTCCAATTTGTGTGTGTTTTTTAAATTCTAAGATCATGTTTTACAAAACTGTTAATGGTAGAATTTCATGTATGAAATACCACACATTCACCAATTGTCTCAGTGTCCCCCATCTTATCCACCCACTTTCCCTTTGTAGTATACTTACTATTGAAGATCAGTTCCCTGCTTCTATTGCCTTTGGTCATCTGTCAGTCCCTTACTATGTTTCTTATGTGAGAGAGATCATTCTGTGTCTGTCCCTGTCTTCTGACTAAATTGACTCAGCATGAGACTCTCAAATTTATCTATATATCAGAAAAGTATGTGATTTAGCCTTTCTTATAGTCAAATAGTATTTCATCATGTCAATATATGATGAATATTTGTCCAGTGGACTCTTCTTGGACACTTGTGTTATGTCAGGATTTTATCTATTGTGAATGAGCACAGAAGTGCAAATGAGCATAGGAGTATGCACAAATGTACAAAATACATTTCTACTCAATGTATTCAGTGAGCATAGGTATACAAATGTATTATCTGAATATAGCTTTTAGGCTGTTAGGGTAAATGTCAAGTGGGATTTCTGGGAAACTCAATCCCCAGTTTTCTGAGAAGTGTCTATAAATTATTCCATATTCTCTGGGCTCTTCATCAATAACTTGGTGTTTCTATGATAATGTAGGACACTATTAACTCATTTAAATCTTTGTCAGAGTTTCCATAGTTGTCATGTTATTAGAGTTGTTAGGCTTTTGTCTTAATCTTTCATTGTGCCTGGTATCCAAGAGCTTCTTGACAACAGTCCTTATTCAAACATGCCTAAAAATTAAGTGGAAGTTGATAACCACAAGTGTCAGGCAGTCAGAGACTTTGCACTCATGTCAGTCTGTGAAACCACTGTGGGTTTGCATTGATGAGTGCCCTATTGTGGCAGTACTACCAAGGCCAAACATATATATGTTTATAGCAACAGTAGCACCAAGCCAGTCTGTATGATTAAGGAGGATTTGCATTTATGAGAAGTTAACAACAACCTTATGGCCAGAGTCAAGTGGAACTGGGCAATGTCCTATAGTGCCAGGTCAAGGATGTTTGGTAACATCTGTGGGCCTGAGACACAATAAATGATTTAAGTTTGAAAGGTACCACAACAGGAAAGCAGTGCATCAAATTTATGCAATGTCATATTTAGTTCACAATACCCTTGACCTTTGTATTAATATAATTCTTAAAACATTTTAAATTAGATTTACTTTTTAAGATTTATATTTATTCACTTTTGTTTTGGGCTGGAGCAATAGTGCAATGGGTAGGGTGTTTGCCTTGCTCACGGCCAACCCAGGTTTGATTCCTCTGTCCCTCTCAGAGAGCCCAGCAAGCTACCGAGAGTATCCTGCCCGCATGGCAAACTACCCATGGCGTATTCGATATGCCAAAAACAGTAACAACAAGTCTCACAATGGAGACGTTATTGGTGCCCGCTTGAGCATATCGATGAACAATGGGACGACAGTGCTACCTACAGTGCTACCACTTTTGTTTTGATTTTGGGCAACACCCATTCATTCTCCGGGCTTACTCCTGGCTGGATGCTTAGGGGCACCCTGGCAGAGCTCAGAAGAACATATGGGGTGCTGGGGGTTGAACCCAGATTGTGCAAGACAGGTGCGTTACCCATTGTACTATCTTCCCAGCCTCAGTTTTATGTCACTTTATAAATTATCTAGCAAATCATTATTTATATCCCACAATTTAAAGGGGTCAGTAATCTGGTGATGAATATAATTGGATTGGGAGGTATTAGGCCATACCTTGCTATGCTCATAATTTATTCCTGCTTTCGGGGTCAAGAATCTCACCTGATAGTTCTTGGGGGACAATCTGTGGTGCTGGAGATCAAACCTGAGCCAGCTGTGTGCAAAACAAGTGCCTTATTCATTGTGACCCCTTCTTAGGGCACCTATAGTTGGATGTTTAATGGTGAACATAATATTGTTATGTATTTATAATAATACACACATATGAAATAATACAGCACTTTTATAAGTGATATTTCAACTAAATATAAATTTTTAAATTGCGATTGATTTTGTTTATATTACATCTTATTGTATTGTTTTATTATTCTCTAAGCATACTGTCTTTTGTTATATCTCTACAAATAGAAATATCATTCCTACTCCTTCACTGCCTATGGAACTAATAATTCTCTAATATATCTAACTTTTTATAGGTGCTATAAATATTACTTCCTTCTTGAGATATTTTCTGGTCATTCATAGATAGAATTAACTCTTTACTCTCTTCTATCTTTTTTTTAATTAACAGTATTTTTTGGTTTGGGGGCCACACCTGACAGTGTTTGGGGCTTATTCCTACCTCTGTGCTCAGAGATTGCCCCTAGTGGAGCTTGGGAAACCATATGAAATTTCAGGGATCGAATCTGGGCTGGCTCTGTGCAAGACAAGCATTCTGACTGGGGTACTATCTCTTCCACCCCCCTTTTCTTTTACTAAATCACTTTGCTTATATGCCTGCTGCATCATATATGGGATGATATAAACTACTCACATTATTTCATTATTATAAGTTTCTATCATTTTTCATGAACATTGTCTTGGTGAGATTCAGCTGCAGTCTGACCTTTCCTCACTGGTGGTTGAAGTCGGCCAGCATTTGTGAACTAGGCCCTGACACTCCATTTGCTCTCAACGGAACAAACATCTCCAAATGCAGCAGCTCTGTGTATCTGGGTCGAGAGCTCAACATGAGGAACGACTTGGCGCCAGAACTGCGCAGGAGGAAGAGAGCAGTGCGGAACACCTTCAAGAACATCAAATAAGTTGTTAAGAGGACAAAGAACCTCCAACTGTGGGCACATCTTTTTGACTCCACTGTTCTCCCTGCACTACATACGCCTCAGAGACCTGGGCCCTATGAAAACAAGACGAGAACACTATTCTATTATCCCAAAGAGGAATCAAAAAAGCTATGCTTGGAGTATCACATTTCACTCAAGTGAGAGAAGGAATCCAGAGTTCTAACCTCCATCAACAATCAAGAATCAGGGACGCTGTGTCATTTGCCAAGGCATTGAAAATCAGATGGGCTGGACATGTAATGTGATTTAGAGACGACCACTGGACTAGAGCTCTTACCGACTGGATTCCACAGAATGTCAAAAGATCGCGTGGCCGCCCACCTACGAGATGGTCAGACTTCTTCGTCAAAACCCTGGAGGTGAATGGGCACTGGTGGAGAGATGGGTAAATGATCACTGTATGAGTGAAATGCAAACACAAAAGTTCATAAGTTTGTAACTGTACATCACAGTGATTCTCTAATAAATTTTTTTTTAAAAAACCCTGAATGAACGGTTTGAGGCTCTTCATGTTCCTGGAGTGAGCAGATACCACTAGCATGCGACAGGGACAAATGAATGGAGCCCTCTCGAGCAAATCAAAGATCAATGGAATGACAAGTGATACCAGTGATTGTTTTCTATATTGATATGCACATTGTGGCAGCACCTTATTAGTGTGTACTTTCAACTGGGCTTACCATAGTGCTTTATTAGATTAACACTTTGACTATAGTCTTGAATGATTATTGAAACTATTTTTTATTTTGGAATCACATCGGTGATGCTAAGGAGTTGCTCCTAGCTCTACACTCAGTAATTACTCCTAGTGGTGCTTGGGGGTACCATAGAGAATGCTGGAGAATTAAACACAGGTTGGGGGCATAGAAGGCCCTAACTGCTATACTATCTCCACCCCAATTATAACATTTAAATGAAAATTTTTGGTGATTTTTGGTTGTTCTTTATTTGATGCTGCAGTAGTGCCAAAGAGCTCCCAGATGGTGGTTATTCTGGGAGTTGCCTTCTTAGACTTAAATTTTGCAGACCTTTCTCCCCGCTCTGTGAAGTAGAATTTTGCACGAAGGAGATGGTGGTCCGAACCCGTTTGGAATTTTTAGACAACAGCAACATCGGTCATGCAAAACCTTCGATTGAATATGGTGTGGTCAATTTCATTATGGAACTGTCCATTGGGAGACTCCCATGTCCAGCGTTTAGATTCAGCCTTCTGGAACTGTGAGTTACCATGGATAGTCTTGGTCCACATGATGAATTCAGTCTCTCACCCTGATCGTTCCATTCTAGGCCATGAGTCCCAATGTGGAGTTCTTCGGGAGACCTTCTCGGACCTATCTTGGCATTAAAATCACCAACAATGATCTTTTAGAAGGTGTGGTCTTCTTTATAGAACTTCTCCCGTTCCATGTAGAACCTCTCAATTTCTTCTTCATTGTAGTTGGAAATTGAGCCACATCTATTCAATCCGATTCGGTTTGTTAGGCATTCGAATGAATTGATGCTGATGGCCAAGTTCGTGTTGACAAGGATACCAACACCACGGACGCCTCTGTTGTCGCATGTTCCGAGGATCAATTCTTCTCCAGCGTCGAAAATGGCGTGAAGTGATTGATGTCTTCTCGTTTCGGTCAGACCAATGATGTCGTACTTGATCTTCTGTGCTTGCACCGTCAGGTCCTTGATGGATGCTTCTGATGCCAGCGTTGAAAGTACAGACAATCATTTTAGTCTTTCTTCGTTTTGGCAATCTAGTTCTTCCCCGAGATTTTTTCAGCCTCTCTTTGCTCATCTTTCTTCACGCTGCAGTATTGGGGGCTCTTTCGGTGTCAGGTGAATGAGGCCGATTGTTGTTACTGTTGTTGGCATATAAAATACGCCAGGGGTAGCTTGCTAGGCTCTGCCATGCGGGCGAGATACTCTCAGTAGCTTGCCAACAGAGAGGGAAGGAGGCTTTTAAGGTGGCCTCCAATCGCCCTTAGAGGTGTTACCATGGTTCACACCAAATTTGAACCCTATCAAATATGGTGCAGGAATAATGGGTATTAAGTGTCCTATGGTGTGTCGCGAGGCCACAAAGCGGCAAGCGGCCTGGAGCGTGGAGGTGGCTGGGTAGTGGATGACCAAGATGACTGCCTTCCAACGTCCCAGTGGATCTATCACATCTTCCAGAAAGGCAATGGAGAGGATTATTCATGACTTCAACTCAGATCTCTTTGACAGCCATGTCCACCTGCCCACATACCAAATTCCGCAGGATGGATATGTCATTCCCAACATCCGCCCTTCCTAAATCCATCACGCCATATTGTTGGTAAAGATGCGTACAGCACCTGATCCGGACAAGATCAGACCCAAACACCTGAAGAATCTGCCACCAGTACTCATCAATACACTGGCTCAACTCTTCACATGCTACCTGTCTGAATGCAAGTTCTATCTCAGTGAAAACACAGTAGGACCATTCTGTTGTACAAGAAGGGAGACATCTACAACATCAGCAACTACAGCCCAATCTACAAGTTGTTCACTCATGTCATCCTGAATAGAATAGGCAGAACACTAGATGAAGGACAGCCATGTGAGCAAGCTGGGTTCCGAAGGGGATTCAGCACAATCGACCATGTCCACACAGTGACCAAACTCATTGAAGTTTCGCGAAAGTTCAAGATGCTTCTCTGTCTAACGTTCATTAACTTAAAGAAGGCCTTCGATTCTATTGAGACTGACACAGTCATCAAAGCCCTAGCCAAACAGGGTGTTCAAACTCATATCAAAGTACTCTGTGACCTGTATTGTGGATTCACCACCAGGATCTCACCATTCTACAAGGAAGTGATCATTGATGTAAAGAGAGGGGTATGGCACAGTAATACCATTTCACCGAAACTATTCAGTGCCACCCTCGAGAACATCATGGGACGACTGGAATGGGAAGGAATGGGAGTGAAGATAGATGGTTGGCAATTACACCACCTCCGCTTCACTGATGACATCGTTCTCATAACACCAAACATTAGCCAAGGGGCACAATTGCTGGCCGACTTCGACCAGGAGTGTGGATAGGTCGGATTGCAGCTGAATCTCAACAAGACAATGCTCATGAAAAACGAACTAGTCCCTGAAGCTCAATGGATCAAACATCTCCATCTCCGAATGCAGCAGCTATGTGTACCTGGGTCGAGAAATCAACATAAGGAACGACTTGGTGCCTGAACTGCGCAGGATGGAATGCATTCAAAAGCGTCGAAGAAGTGTTTAAGAGAACGAAGAACCTCCGACTCTGGGCACATCTTTTCAATTCCACCATTCTTCCTGCACTAACATATGCCTCAGAGACCTGGGCCCTATGCAAACAGGATGAGAATGCTATTCGGGTATCCCAAAGAGGAATCAAAAGAGCTATGCTAGGAGTGCCACGTCTCACTCAAGTGAGAGAAGGAATCCGGAGTTCTGACCTCTGTTGACGGTCAAGAATCAGGGACACTGTCTCGTTTGCCAAGGCATCAAAAATCAGATGGGCCAGTCATGTAATGCGATTCAGAGATGACTGCTGGACTAGAGCTGTTACCGACTGGATTCCAAGTGATGTTAGAAGACCTTGTGGCCGCTCACCAACTAGATGGTCATATTTCTTCGTCAAATCTCTGAATGAATGATTTGAGGCTCTTCGTGTTCCTGGAGCGAGCAGATATCATTAGGCTACACTAGCACGCGGCAGGGGCATATGGAGACGTTACTGGCGCCCGCTCGAGCAAATCGAAGATTAATGGGACAACAACTTATACAAGTGAACTGAAGTTTATTTGATGGTCCACATCTAGCAGCATTCTTGCCCTATTCCTCCTGGTTCTGTGCTCAAGAATCACTTCTGGCACTACTCAGATCATATGCAGTGCCAGGGATTGAGCTTTGTTCATTGCATGCTAGACCTGACTATCTCTCTGTCCCAAAATGGAAAAGGTTTTACCAGTTGCCCGATACAGTCTTTAGTCCTGGTTCTCTATAAAAGTTTCCCCTAGCATCTTCTTTAATATAGTCCTGCTACATTTTCTTAGCTCCTTTTCTTCAGCCCATGAGGATAAGATTTATTTCTTTCACTAATTGCATATTCAGTAAACTAATATTGCATGATTTTCACCTTGTTTATTTATTTTAGGTCACTGGCTCTGTTCAGATCAGAGAGCCCCCTCAGAGAGCAGAGAGAGGTAATACAACACCTTCACAACTTCTTGATATGAACCCCATGGAGAATCAAGTACTGTTAAAGGATATCAAGATTGAGCCCCCAGAACTTCTGGCTAATGATTTCAACTTGCCCCAAGTGGAACCAGTTGATCTTTCTTTTCACAAGCCCAAGACTCCTCTCCAGCCTGCCAGCATGCTACAAGCTCCAATATGTTCTCCTAAGTCACAACCTACTTCTCAGACCCTAGTAGTATCCACTTCAACACCAGACACAAGCACATCAACAAATATTTCTACTCCAGGCTGTGTCCTGGCATCTCAGAACAAAGGTAGTCAGTCCATCTTACATGTGATACACACCGTCCCTGCAGTCAGTCTACCAAATAAGATGAACAGACTGAAAGCCATCCCAGTAGTAGTGCAGTCTCTGCCTATGGTATATACTACTTTGCCTGCAGATGGAAGTCCTGTGGCCATCACAGTCCCACTCATTGGAGGAGATGGCAAAAATATTGGATCAGGTGAGTATCATTGTACCCCTTTCATGGGACTTTTTGACTCCTCCATCATTGCCTCATCCTTTTTCTATCTGTTTTAATCCCTTCAGTTGTTTTTTAGCGAAGTAATATAGTTTTATTGAATGACATTTACTTAGGAAGATGTGAAGGGAGAGAAAGAGGATTAGGAATATGTGCTCAAAAGAGAACATGGAGGGGCTGGAGTAGTAGCACAGCGGGTAGGGCGTTTGCCTTGCATGCAGCTGACCCGGGTTCAATTCCCAGCATCCCATATGGTCCTCCGAGCAAACCCCTGAGCATTGCCGGGTGTGACCCAAAAAGCAAAATAAACAAAAGAGAGAGACTATGGGATTCTCCAGAGTGGAAAAAGCAAGCAAAGATACCAGTTCAAAGGAGAACACAGTCTTGAAAGAGTAAGCCAAAAGGTGTGAACGGAAAATGTATTCTTTCAGTTTAGTTTTGTTTGGTGGCCACACTCGGTGGTTCTCAGGGCTTACTCCTGGCAAGGTTCAGGGGACCATCATATAGAGTGGCAGGGATCAAACTTGAGTCACCTTGTATGCAAGGCAAGCACCCTATCCGCTGCACTGTCCCTTTGCATTCCTTTCAAATATTCCTGCATGCATAAAAATATTTTTATCAAAACCACTTTTTTATCATGTCTCTTTAATGTTTAAGAATACCACTCAGCTATAAGAAAAACAAAAGCATTCAATTTGCTGCTCCTTAGAAAAATCTGGAGGTTTTCATACGTAGTAAAGTCAGCCAGGAGAGTGACAGATATAGAATGAACTCTCTCATATGTGGTATATAAAGAAACATAGTAGGGACAAAACAAAAGGCAAAAAAGCAGAATCTAAGAACTAGTGTACAGAACTGAGCTTGTCTTGGCATAGAGATATGGAAGGTAAAAGGAGAGTGGTATTGAGTTGTGAACCCTGAAAAAACGGTGAAGGAAAACAGATACTCTTGTTGGGGCATGATGTAATGTTGTATTCACAAACCCTGTAATTGATGCTAATGTGAAATTACTTTACACTGTGTGGAATCACAGCGGCTAAAATATTTTTAATAAAATTAAAAAGCAATATAGAAAAATGTAAAATTACTAAGTATGTTTACTCTATACTTCTTAAAACAAATCTTCGAATAAAACAATAGTTATCATCTTAGAACTTTATAATACTTCTCAATAATTTTAAGGATTTTAAAGCTAGTGGGGCCAAGTAAGTCAAGATGGGAACCATTTGAGATAACTCTGGCTTCCCAAAACAAAATACATGAGGCAGTAAGACAACCACATAATCATGTATATAACCTCACAAAGGAAAAAAAAAGTAAGTGCCCAGTGATTGCCCCAAGGAGGTGACTCATATTGGGGTGAGG
Source organism: Sorex araneus (assembly GCF_027595985.1). Lineage (NCBI taxonomy): Eukaryota > Metazoa > Chordata > Mammalia > Eulipotyphla > Soricidae > Sorex > Sorex araneus. The sequence continues at coordinate 150,039,495 of NC_073313.1, read as the reverse complement.
AGCAGGAATAGCAGAGTAAACAAGGAAGGTTTGATACCCATCACGTGACATGGACCCCTGAGCTTGGCCAGGTATGATCCCTGAGCACAAAGACAGGAATAAGTCCTGAATGCTCCCAGGTGCTGCCTCAAAATTTTAAAAATCATTTTAGTGAATGATGTTCAATCAGAGCATTAGCCAACTATTGCCACCCCCACATTATTATGTTAAGTTTTTTGTGTATGGAAGTTTTGAGGTGATTGAACAGACTGTTGACTAAGATTTTAGGAATAAAGAAGCATCAGTGGTTCATAATGAGGACAATTTGAGGGTTTTCTCCAACATAGATTGAAGGGAAGAATACTGATATGTAGTAAAAATTTCTAGGGGATTTATAAATATTTATTTTATCTCTGACTCATTTCTATTTGGGAGCACAAAATGCTAAGATGATTTCACATCTGGGGTGAGTCGGGATATTGATTTTAGGACTTCTTTGGAATATGCAATTTACATATTTATTTAAATCATACATTGAAACTGACTTTTCAGCAGACTGTCTCACGGGGACTGGAAATAATTAACTGAATAAGAACACTCCCTTCCTAGAGAAAGTTAGTATCCTATTTAAATCATTGTCCTATAAATGCTTATTCTGGTTATAACAGAATATCCGTTACTAACTATTCTTTCAGAGCAATTTCTGTTTTTTCCTATGCTAAAATTAAAAAAATCTCTTCCAAACACTTCTTCCATCTTTGCTTTTTCTTTATTTCTGCATATTTCTGCTAATTCTGATTGTGAGTTAAACTGGAAAACTCAAAAGCATGATTGCTGAGGCAGTATATTTGTATTCCACTTTGTTCCATTTCTTTGCTTGTAGTGAAAGTTGACCCCATATCTATGTCTCCACTGGATTTCCCAAGTGACAGTGAAGACAGTACAAAGGAGAGTGGATACTCTTCCTTGCTGGGTATTCGGGGAAAACTGAAAGAGTGAGTATTTTTTCTTTTCTTCATGTCTGTTTTGCTATATATCTCAAGTAAAAGTCAAGTGCCTTCTCAAACATAATAGTAAGAGTTTGAGGACATCAAAATACAGATAAATTGCCTTGTTATTGAAGGTAAAATTTTGAATGCATACATATATATGGGCATAAATGTTGTGTAAAGTTATATTCTAATTTTAAGTAATTAATTTTACTCGATGTGCCAAAAAGAGTAACAACGATGGTCCTCATTCCCCTCATCCTGAAAGAGCCCCCAATATGCCATCGGGCTACACTAGCATGCGACAGGGATGAATGGAGACATTACTGGCGCCCACTCGAGCAAATTAATGAACAACGGGATGATAGTGATACAGTGAATTTTACCCTTAAATATTTTAATTTCTTAAAAATTATAGTTATATCTCACCATAAATAAAGTTTATACTTGTAAACTATAATTTATAAATTATAGTTATGTCATCATAATGTTTATAATGTTGGACGTAATGGAGTAGTTGACTTATGTGTGACCCATGTTGTATTAAAAAACATTTCTCTAAACATAAGAATCAGACTTTAGAGTGAAATGTTCACACTAATTGGGAATAATTGGGTGGCTTAACCATATATACTTAATGAGAATTACCTAGTTGAACTCTTAATTACTTTCCCCCCTTCTCATGGGCCCAGTGTTAAATTTATGTATATTAACTGTATATATGAGGTGGTCTATAGTAAGCTTATTTATTTATCCTCCACTTTAAAATAATTTTTATCCTAACTCTGTTTCTTTGTTCAGACCAGCATCAATGACTCAAGTAAAGAGAAAAGAATCCTTTGATTTCAAAAGAAGACGGACTCACCAGTGTGACTTTGAAGGATGCAACAAAGTGTACACCAAAAGCTCTCACCTGAAAGCCCACCATAGAATTCATACAGGTCTTCCTTCCTCCACACCACCACCAACATATACACACATACACTTGTGCACAGGGGAACATAAAGTCAGTCTATACGTCATAGGAAGAGAAGGAAGTCTTGAAGCAAAGTCTGATTCATTTGTTCTCCTGTGCACAGGTTGCATTCATGTATTTTCCCTTTATGTATTAACCTACTAAAGTAACTTCTAGGAAAACACTAAGTCTGGTGTCTACTGCATAGTCATATTCCTTAGTGAGTGCCTGTGAATCTTTCAAATTAGGAAGTCATAACTCCCAGGCAGCAAAGACATTGCTACCAGAACCCCCAGATTTTAGTAAATATTGAAAAGAATTTTTAGATCCGTGAAATTAAACTTTTGATTTCATCAGCATTCACCAACCTACAAATTATCTTTGTTCACATTAGTTAAAAGGACTCAAATTAACAAAAAATAAGTTAAGCAGACTTTTTGTAGATTTTGCCAACCTGGGGATGGTGGTATCTGCCCCAGCTGAAGGACAGTCACTCAACTTTTGGAAAGTTTGTTTAAATCAGGTCCTAAACAAGGCTCATACACTAACTTTCAATATGTAGAGCCATATATGCAAAAGAAATGGGGGGATGGGGAATGTCACTGGCCAGAGTACAAAAGCTGTGAGAAGAGAAATGAGCTTGCTCTGCTCTGAAACGTGACAGAAATCTAGCTTGTGATCTTGAGTTCAGTGGTTGATGGGGAAAGCAATAAGGTTCAAGAGTGGCTATTATAGTGATCCAGGCAAATGATGATAGAGCCTGGTTAGGATGTTGTCAGTGACTTTGGAGAGAAGGAAATGTATTCCTATTCGACAAAGCAAATACTCCTGCTTCAGTTGCCTTCTGAAAAATAAAGCACAGGGCCAGAGAGATAGGGCACTTGCCTTGCAGTGGCTGAACTGAGTTTGACCCCTGGCATTTCATATGGTCCCCTGAGAACCTCCAGAATTAATTCCTGACTGCAGAGCTAGGGAGTAACCACTTTGCATCATTGGGTGTGGCTACAAACAAACAAAAACAGGTTCATTGCAAAAATTCCTAGAGAGCAAAAATTCCTGTCTATGGTAAATATTCACTCAACAGAGAAACCTGAAGCTTTTGCTCATCCAAACACCAACCATTTGTATTCTCCGAGATCACATTATTACAAATCAGGAAATACAGACACAAATGTATGTTTAATGGAAACTGTCCATTAAAAACCTTGGGTGTTATTATATATATAATTTCATTCACTTGTGCTCTGCATTTATCATTTATCATTGATTTCTTTTTACTTTCTCTTAGATGTCAGGGACTGGAGCGATAGCACAGTGGGTAGGGCATTTGCCTTGCATGCTGCCGAAACAGGTTCAATTCATCCGTCCCTCTCAGAGAGCCCGGCAAGCTACTGAGAGTATCCCACCCACACGACAGAGCCTGGCAAGCTACCCGTGGCATATTTGATATGCCAAAAACAGTAACAATAAGTCTCACAATGGAGATAGTACTGGTGCCCGCTTGAGCAAATCGATGAAAAATGGGGTGACAGTATTACAGTTCTAGATGTCAGTTATTTTTTCTTTTCTTTTTTAAAAATTTTATTGGATTACTGTGAGATATAGTTACAAAGCTTTCATGTTTGAGATTTAGCCATACAATGATCGAACACTCATCCTTCACTAGTGCACACCACTAGTATCCCCAGTAACTCCCACTCCCTCAATTCCAGTCCTCACCCTGCCTATATGGCAAAAAATTTCCCAATGCTCTCTACTTTGGGGTGTTGTATTTTGCCCTAATTTTCCCACCACTATTCAAGCCTTCCTGCCAGGGGCAGACGCTAGATAATTTATTTTCCATTACTCATTTTAAATAGCATTATTTTCCATTACTCATTTTAAAAGGAATAAGGATATTATTCCTTTATTCAAATAATTATTTTATTGAGTATATAGATGCAAGTTACAGTTACAGTTGTGATGTTACCGTATGGTAGACATCCCAGTCTACTACTTATTGGCTGAAACTTGTTTTTTTAATTTTATTTTCCTTACCTAGAAAAACTAGTAGTATAAAACATATAGAATAGTATTGGCATATCTTAAATTCTCAATAAATGGTAGCAATTATTAACATTCGTTTAAATCCCAACTCACTTTCACCAACTCAGTTTAAATCAAAATAAATCTTGATTTAATTTTTTCCTAATTTTTTGCTTTGGAAGGCAATTAAAATTATATAATCTTAGTATATACAATTTGGTGATTTCATGTAAGGGCCCCTTTAGGTCTCCTGAGCACTCCTCAAGAGGATACAGATATAGATATATAGATATATTCACACGTTAATTCACATTCACACATACAGTGTGTAAATATGTAAGGTAGTTGTTGTGAATGAACGTATTTGTGGTAAATATATGTTATATGTTATATATTATTTCACTATCACTATCATCCCATTGATCCTCTATTTCTTCGAGCGGACCAGTAACATCTCCATTTGTCCTAGCCCTGAGATTTCAGAAGCCTCTCTTTACTTATCCTTCCCAATGGTGCCGCATTAGAGGCTCTTTCGGGTCAGGAGAATGAGACCCATCATTGTTACTGTATTTGGCATATGAATATGCCACAGGGAGCTTGCCAGGTTCTCCCATGCAGGCAGGAAAAAAATCTCAGTAGCTTGCCAGGTTCTCCCAGAGGGAGAACTAGGCTATAAGTTGTCGCTTCTGGGGGCTTGGTTTTATAGTCTCTGGATGTTGGCTATTGATGGGATTACATGGCGCCAATGGCAGTTTCTGGGTGTGACCACCTAGCTACTGGAAAATGGGGGATCTGGGCGGAAGAGGCCCAGTCCCCATCCAAGCAGGTTTGGAGATCTTAGGCCCAGGTCCCGCACACCTGGGTTCCTCTGCTGGTTCCTTCATGCGTGAAGCTCGTCCGAGAGTGCCCTTGAGCATGGCTATGGCTGGGTTCCGGAGGTCTCTGGCTGCCATGGCTCTACTTGGAGCGAGAAGGGAAACTTAACCCACCACCTCCGAGGTGTCCCAGTGAAGACAGCCAGGTGCGGGGGCAATATATGATATTATATATTATAATAAATTTTAATGGGGCTGGAGAGATAATACTGGATAGATCACTTTCCCTGCATGCTGTCAACCTGGTTTTCCTTCTTTGGCACCCATATGGGCTTCTGAACCCTGCCAGTAGTGATATCTGAGCACTGAAGGAGGAAGCCTTGAAGCCCACTATTTGTGACCCCAAAACCGAAATATATAATGGATAAACAAAATATTTACCTCAAATAATCTTGTGAAGATCCACCACCTTACATGTTTACCTATTTCGTGTAATAAAAACACCTAAGATATACCTTCTTGGTATTTATTAATACATCAAGCAAATACCAAGAATACTGTACAATAGTGTTAACTATAGTCACATTGTTTTTGTACTAGGACTTATTCTGTAAAACCAAATCTTTGTAGCCATTGACCAATATCTAGTAGCCCCCTACACCTAGGGGGTTTATATTCTATTTAATTAATTTGACTTTTTTATCCTACATACTGTTAAGAGATTATGTAGTATTTTTCTCTTTTTTTGTCAGGAGCAGAGCACAACAATGGTGCTCAGGGCTTAGTCCTGGCTCTGTGCTCAGGGATTACTCTTAATGGGTTCATGGGACTGTAAGAGGTGCAAGAATAGAACCCTGGTCAGCTATGTGCAAAGGCAAATGCCCTACCTCCTGTACTATCTCTCCAGCCCCAGTGTTTCTAACGTAGCTTACTTAAAATGACTAGTTCATTGCTACTATTTTATATAACTTGATAGTATATGTAAATTTAATATCTTCATTATCTATTTATCTTCCATTTGATGCTTAGGTTGCTTCACTGTCTTGACTATCATGGATAATGCTGCAATGAGCATAGAAGAACAGATACAGATTTCCTCCCCATATATAGCCAGAAATGGAATTGCTGAGTGATATGTTAGTTTTATTTTTATTTTTCAGGAGCCTCCATACTTTTCCATAAGGTTGTACCAATTTATAATCCTATTATATGTACAAAGGTTCCCTTTCTCTTCATCCTCTCCAATATTTGTTACATTTTATCTTTTTGAAAATTATTCTGCCTTCTTTTTCATTGATGTAATACTATATACAAAAAATATTTAACTCTTTAAAAGAATTTTTTCTATTTTAGACACTGTGATTTATAATACTGTTAATAGACTTTCATGCCTGCAACGTTCCAGTACCACACTTTCCACCAGAGTATTCTGCTTCCTTTCACCATTGTCTCCCCCCCTTATCCTACCCCTCCTCCAGTCCCTCTGCTGTAGTAAACACACCCCTGTGGTCTCACATATGTCAAATAATATCTTATTATAAATTAGATTTTCATTTCCCTTAAAGATTATTAAAGCTGAATCTATTTGGCTTTTTATTTTTCATTTTTGGGGGGCCATATCAGCAATATTTGCTGCATTGCTTCCCCACACCCCGTCTGCCCCCACATTTTGCACAGTTTTAATAGGGTAATTTGTATTGTCTTGCTGTCAATTTTATCAGTTCTTTTAAAAATAGTTGCATCTTAAAAATATGTCTTAAAAAGATGTGCGATTTAAAAAATGTGTCTCCTATTTTATAGGTTGCTTTTGTATCATCCAGATTTTCCTTTGCTGTATAGCTTTTCTTTTGATTGAATTCAATTTTTCAATCTTTATTTTTGCTTTCTGTGCTTTTTGTGTCATTTCCAAAATATTATTGCCTGGCCTAATGTCAAGAAACTTCCCATTGTTTTCTTCTAATAGTTTTATGGTTTCAGGTTTTGCATCTTTAATTTATTTTGAGTTGATTTTTATAAATGATATGAGATATAGGCTCAATTTTATTCTGCATGTGAATATATAGATTTCTCAAAACCATTTCAGTCCTTTTCCATTGTTTATTAGTGCAGTTTTGAAGACCAATTTACTATAGATGCATATATCTCTAAACATCTAAGCACGCTATTCTTCTTTTTCTTTTTACACTATTCTTTTTCTTTTTTTGCTTTTTGGGCCACAACCAATGATTCACAGGTGTTACTCCTGGATCTGCGCTCAGGAATTACTCCTGGCAGTGCTCGGGGACCATATGGGATGCTGGGAATCAAACTCGGGTCGGCCTTGTGCAAGACAAACGCCCTACCCGCTGTGCTATCGCTCCAGCCCCTAAGTGGGCTATTTTATTCCATTGATCTATATGTTTGTTTTTATGTTATGCATTGTCTTGATTTCTGAAGGTTAATAGTTATTTTGAAACCATGCCTAAATTTTTTTTACTTCCTGCTCAAAACTGCTTTGGATATTTGACATCTTTTTTGATTGATTCCTGAGTACAGAGCCAGGAGTTCCCCCTGCATACAACTTGGTGTGCCCCCAAACAAAAACACAAAATCAAAAATTAGTTTTATAGGGGCTGGAGCAATAGCACAGCGGGTAGGGCGTTTGCCTTGCACGCGGCCGACCCGGTTCGATTCCCAGCATCCCATATGGTCCCCTGAGCACCGCCAGGGGTAATTCCTGAGTGCAGAGCCAGGAGTAACCCCTGTGCATCGCCAGGTGTGACCCAAAAAGAAAAAAAAAGTTAGTTTTATATATCACTACCTATATGATGTTTTAGCTATGTATCTAATAATATTCAATAATTCTATTCTAGCTTAAATAATGTCCTATTAATGTTTTATGACATGTAAACTAAGGGACCATGCTATAAATATATACAACTGTGGTAAAGAATGTTTTTAATACAAATGCAGTAAAAATCTTGATTAAAGAAATTACTAAATTTGCTGAGAAAGATGAAGCATTTTAATGATGATTAAAATAATTAAACTCTGATGAGAAAATTATAATTCCTTGATAGCAACGTATAGGTAAAAATTTCAAACTGGTGTTCACTTTGAATATTCAGTGAGGGAAAGTACAAATGAAATTAATAAAAGTTGGTTGTCTAGGAAATTTTCATATGGAAATAATATTCTACAATGAAAATAAGGGAACAGGTTTAATACCTCTTTGAACTATATTTTTTTGAAAATTAATATTGTGTCTTGTTAAAATTGGACTGGAGCGATAGCACAGCGGGTAGGGCATTTGCCTTGCACCTTGCCGACCCGAGTTAGATTCCTTCGTCCCTCTTGGAGAGCGCAGCAGGCTACCGAGAGTATCCCTGCCTGCACGGAAGAGCCTGGCAAGCTACCGGTGGGGTATTCAATATTCCAAAACCAGTAACAAGAAGTCTCACAATGGAGACGTTATTGGTGCCCGCTCAAGCAAATCGATGAACAAGGGGACGACAGTGCTACAGTGCTACATGAATTTTAGTACTTTTTCTATTTCTTTAAAGAACAGCATTGATATTTTGATAGAAATTGTATTGCATCTCTAGAACACTTTGTGATATAGATACTTTAAAAATAATAATTTTTCAATACATGAACATGGGATAGCTTCCATTTTATATCTTCTTTAATTTCCTTCATCATTTTTGTAATTTAATACGTATATGTCTTTCACCTCGCTAGTTAAGTTTATTCATAAGTGATTTATTATTTTTGTCACTATTGTGAATAAGAATGTTTTTTAAATTTACTTTTATGTTTTGAGTTTTTAATATAGAAAAAATCTATATTTCATGTTGGTTGATTTTGTATATTGTATGGTTATTCAGTTATTTAAGTAATTGTTTTAGAGATCTTCCCAAGTGGTGTTCAAGGGGACTTGTGACCACACAGTAAACTGAGTCAGGCAGCTGAATTCCAGTACCTGTGTGTATAGTCCTTCTCCATCCCCATAGTTCCAGAGACCATCAGGGTTGCACTAGCACTATGGTGCTCAGACCTTTAAGGTTACACCTGATATAGTACCTTCAGGTTCATATCCAGAGATGCTCATAGGACCATGTGGTGACAAGGACTAAACTGAAATGGGCATATGCAAATTGTGCATCCTAATCCCTGCACTATCTCTTTAGTCCTGACTTAATTCTAAGTTTTTGTTTACACTTAATATTTAGGTTTTTCCACGTATGTATATATGACATCTGAAAGTGGAGATAACTTTGATTCTTTATTTCTGATTTGATTCCTTTTTTCTTTCTTTTTCTTGTTTAATAAGCTGGGAAAGATTTTCAGTACTAAATTGAAAATAAATGAAATATATGGGCATTATTCCTTATACTGTATCTCTTTTAAAATTTAATTTTGGCCCACACCCAGCAATACTCAGGGTTTACACTTGGTTCTTCATTCAGAGAGCATTACTGATGTAGGGTGCTAGGGCTTGAACTCAGGTCTGCTACCTACAAGAATTCACCTTTGGGGCTGGAGCCATAGCACGATGGGTAGGGTATTTGCCTTGCATGCGGCCAACCCGTGTTCGATTCCCAGATTCCCATATGGTCCCCTGAGCACCGCCAGGGGTAATTCCTGAGTGCAGAGCCAGGAGTAACCCCTGAGCATCACCGGGTGTTACCCAAAAAAGAAAAAAAAAAGAAACCAAGAATTCACCTTACCTTACCCACTGTATTTCTCTGGCCCCTTCTACTGCATCTTAAAAGTTTTAGCACCCCCCTCATGATTATGATGTTAGTTGCGGGTTTGTCATATGTGGATTTTGTTGTGTTGAGATAAGTTCCTGCTATACCTTTTTTTGTTGAGTGTATTAATCATGAATAAATGTTGAACATTGTCAAGTGATTATTATGCACATATTAAATGTTCATGTAAATTTTTCTTTCACAGTTTATTGTGTCACATTAAATTGAGTATATAAAAATCATTACTTCATTACTGGAATAAATTAAACTTGTCCGTAGAATATTATTTTTTTCAATGTGCTGTTAAATTCAGTTTTCTAGGACTTTGCTTTATTCAGTTTTATATCTTTGTTCATCATGGATATTAAACTATAGTTTTCTTTTAGTGCCTTTTCTGCTTTTCATATTTGGTAATGCTATTCTTACAGAATGAGTTTGGAAGTATTCCTACTTCTCCGAATTTATTAAGAGCTTAAGAAGTATTAGTGTGTTGGGGCTGGAGCGATAGCACAGTGGGTAGGGTGTTTGCCTCGCATGAGGCCGACCCGGGTTCTATTCCCAGCATCCCATATGGTCCCCAGCACTGCCAGGAGTAATTCCTGAGTGTAGAGCCAGGAGTAAGCCCTGTGCATCGTTGGGTGTGACCCGAAAAGCAAAAAAAAAAAAAGAAGTATTAGTGTGAATTACTTGAATGTTTCATAGAATTTACACACAAAGTCTTCTGCTCCTTTATGATAACATTTTTCATTACTAAGTCAATCATCTTGTTATTTTATTCTGAGGCTTCCTTTTTCACTTTGATTTATTTTTGTAAGATATATATTTCTGGGAATATATTCATTTCTTTTAAGTTATTTTTGGAATATAGTTGTTCATAATAATCCCTTATTATGATCCTTTTAATTTTTGTGGCATCCAATATAATATCTCTCGCCTAATTTTATTTATGTTACTCATATTGACTAATAATTCTTCCATCGGTTCAAAAAACAATTAATTTGATCACATTATTTATGCACTAGGAAAGTAGATTATTATCCTCCAACCCACTGCACACCAGGGCTAGACCATTTCAATGAAAAACTGACATTGTAAAGTTCAGTTTTTACCAGTCTTGCACTCCCTGCCATTGTATTCTGACAGTAGTACGAGAGGGTAAAGGTGGTGGGAGCTGTCAGTTACGACAGATTTTTATCATTGGCACTATATGCAAGTGGAACATGATAGCAAAGAGAAAACTGACTTAATTTTATTGTTGTTTTATATTCCTTACCATCAATACACTCCCCCTCAGTATCTGTATCTGAGGGAGAATAATACCACCCCCTCTTTGGTTTGTAATTGCCTCTCATTTTAAAATTTAAATTCTTTATTCCACTCATTACAATAAGGTTCACCTCATAGGACTTTTTTTCTGTTATGTTTTAATTTTTTTAAACCACCAACCAAGATAAAAGCACTCCACAGATAGGCTGAAAAATAGACCATGGGAACAAATATTTTGGGAAAAATAAGGAAAGGGATTTCTATAGCATTATACCAGGAAAAAAAGAATTAGTTTAGAATCTCAAAAGTGTGTATTGTGGCTGATTATGTAGACATTCCTACAGCTAGAATGCAATGTGTGTTTTTATTATATGACACATAAACTAAAATTACATAGGGTGGGTAGTTCTGGAAGCATATGCCTTTTACAATCAATTTATAATTAATCTTTACTTCCCCAAGTATGTTTTCTCCCAATTCTTCTTTTTTATTTTTTAAAATTTTTAATTGAAACACCATGAAAGCAGTTACAAAGTTTTCGGTTTAAGTCTCGGTCCTCATAGGACTTTTGTAAATATATTCCATGCTTCAGGATATCTGACCCAATGTATCATTAATGGCATTGCCTTATCATACCGTGCCCCAACTGACTGGGTTGTTCTTTGCCTTCTCTTCGCCCCACCTAAAATCTATTTAGACATACAGCTCATTGCCTCACACTAACCCACAAATTATTATTTAGACTTAGTACTTACATCACACTATCATTGCTACAAAGTTCGTATTATGCATAATGTTATTAAGTTTTGATTTTATTTTTCATTTATATGATATGTTGATGGAGATCATGCATTATGTCATATAATGTGCTTTGACATAATCAGGAAGTTGTTCAGAGTCAAGGAGATAATAATTAAAAAGACTGAACAACAAGCTTTGCATGCAAAAAAACCCAAGTTTGATCCTTAGCACCTCGTAGTACCCAGAGGACCACCAGGAAGAGTCCCTGAGAACCTCCAGGACTCAATAAGAAAAAAAAACAAGAAAAAAGGTTTTTCAATGATATAAAAGAAAATGGGAGCATTGTCCTTCTTGCTGAATTCCTGTACAGTGATCTTTATGTATACTTTGGTAATAAGCTCTAAATCCACCAGATATTATAACAAGCCCAATTTTCTTTATTTATAGACAAGATAGACATTTTCAAGAGAAAATTTTAATAGAAAAAATGATAGGAGTATGATAAGACCGAGTCCCAAGTATATGTTGTTTTAGGGGTGATTCATGGAATATTCAGAGGAATATTGATGCTGAGGTTCAAACCCTAGGCTTCTGCAGAGAGAACACACATTCATCCTACTAAAGTCACTCTCCTGTCCCACAAATATACTCTTAATGAAGTCTACAGTCACATTCTCAGACAGACAGAGAGATACAGGGACAGAAAAACAGATTAGAAAAATAGAATTCCACTGTGTGAGCATTGCTTTTTCTTTTCATTTGGTCATCTTATAGCCACCATGCATCCAATTCTATCTAATCCTTTATAGCAGCTAATGCAATTTCAAAATATTGAAATGATCAGTAATTAATATCTTTATCACAACAGTTGCCTGGATTTGGTCGAGAATTGTGAATTCCATTCCGTTGTCCATAAACAGTAAACAGTTGTCCATAAGCAGTAAGTAGAGAACATTAAGTGCAAATGAGATTGCCACCAGAATTTAAGAAGGCATGAAATTAAATGTTCTGCTAATTTATAAGGAAGAAAAGGGAAAAGCTAGAGAAATAGAGAATTTTAGAATACAGGGTGCTTTGTGTCTTCATTTATTGCTTAAACAAACAATGATTATAAAATAATATAGTTTATCATAGAAAATAAAATATAAATTAAAAAGAAAATGGTTAACCTATGCTTCTATAAAAACTTAACTAGTTTGGTCATATAGTTATTTACTTTTTGTTCTAAAAATTTTATTGTAAGATGCAACATTATGTTTAAAAATATTCAAATAATTTAGGAAAGTAGAAGTAAAAAGGAAAACTTGTCTTCCCACAATGCTCATCTTCACTTTTCATATATTTACCCACTTAATATTTGCATTTAAGTGCATCAATATTGCCTTTATTTTTGGTGTACGTGCTGTGTGATCTATACACCACAATGGGAATCATGCCCTTAATGGTTGTATATTATATTTTAATTTATTTTGTTTGAGGCATCCACATACTATATATGAGCAATCTGGGGTTATGGACCATGTAGCTATTTCTAAGACTTTGATTTGGAACAACAAAAACATGTTTGACTTGATACTTCTCCTTACTCCATTCCTTGTCTTCGAGTTTATTACCTTACACAGAATATAATAGCTTCAGATCAGGGCTCATTCTAATGGGTCACACATTGTTTTTTAGTGTGTGGTTCCATTTTAGACTATTTTGTGGAAAAATTAAAGGGGAGAAATAGTTCCTACAGTGTGGTGTATGTAAAGTTTCAAAAACATGAGTTTGGGCCAAGTTTTATAACTGACTGTGTTTGGTTTGAAAAATAAAATGTTTAAAATAACCCTATAATGTCTTTTAGCACCTTTTGTTTTAATTTATTTTCTATTAATTATGCATACTTTGTATATATTTATTTTCACATATCTGTAGTTCCTGTCTACTTCCTTTTTGTTATTTTACTTATTTTTGATTTGCCATTAGATTATATCATAAAGTCTTGGCAACCATAGATGGAAGACGGCTTCATGAGTGAAGGGGAGAAGGCAGATGGAATAGAGAAGGGAATCACTAAGAAAATATTGCTGGAGGAACCAGTTGGGATGGGAGATGCATGCCGAAAGTAGATAATGGAACAAATATGATGACCTCTCAGTGTCTGTGTTTAATCCATAATGCCCAAAAGTAGAGAGAGAGTATGGGGAATATAGTCTGCCATGGAGGTAGGGGGAGGGTAGAAAAGGGGGTATACCTGGGATATCAGTGGTGGGGAATGTGCACTGGTGGAGAGATGGGTGTTTGATCATTGTGAGATTGTAACCCAAACATGAAAGCTTGTAACTATCTCATGGTGATTCAATAAAATTTTTTAAAACATTTTTAAAAAATCTTGGCAATACAATTTCATACCTATATATAAGTATAAGCCCACTAATACCCACCACTAAAGCTCTAGAGTCATCAGACTATCAAAATGACCACTCTACCTATTCTCTCCATCTTCTTTTCTCTTTTCCTCAGTAACCACTATAGTTTTCAGAATCTCAGAATTGGTTTTATTGGATGTTCCAGTATATTTATTTTTGTTATTTATATTCCAATTAAAAGTGTGTTTCACATTTTGTCTTACTTCATTTATATACCCTTTTAAAGATTAAAAATAGGGCCAGAGTGATAGCACAGCAGACAGGGTGCTTGTATTGCACATGGCCAGTCCAGGTTAAATCCCTGGCACTGCCTGTGGTTCTTTGAGCCCCACCAGAAGTGATCCGTGAATTAGAGGCAAGAGTAAGCTCCAAGCACTACTGGCTGTGTCCCAAAGACAAACAAACTAATAATTAAAAGATGGAAAAACAGACTTTCCAGGGAGAAGTGTCTTTGGGGCAGGGCTGGAGGGTGCAGCACACACAACAGAGCTCAGGGACTACTCCCAGCATTGTGCTCAGGGTGGCTTGACTCTGGGAATCTTACCATGCCTTCCTCATGCAAAGCAATGCATTCAGCCTATTGAGCTATGTCTCTCTCCCCGGCCCCCCACCCACCCACCCCTGCCCTCTTCTTTTTAAGCTCACAAAGTAAGCAGATAATACAGGCTTCAAAGAAAAGCCAATTTAAACCAAAGTCAATGTGTTTCCAATTCTACCATATTGCTTCCTTTAGAACTTCTGCAAATGTGAAGGAGAGTACATATTTACAGTACCAACGTTTTTGATAAAGTGTTATATAATCTTATTCGTATCAAAATTTCCCATCTCTGACACCCTTTCTATTGTTGTATTCAATTTTTAGGAGAGAAGCCTTATAAATGCACCTGGGATGGCTGCTCCTGGAAATTTGCTCGCTCAGATGAGCTCACTCGCCATTTCCGCAAGCACACAGGCATCAAGCCTTTCCAGTGTACAGACTGTAGCCGTAGCTTTTCTCGTTCTGACCACCTGTCCTTGCACCGACGGCGTCATGACACTATGTGAATGGCACAAACTGTACTAGAAAAGCTGTGTTGGATTCTTTCTTTTGTGTGTGTGCTTTGATGTATTGCCATTTTTTCTCTTTGCCTTCAACTTTCCTCTGGGATGGGAATGGAACGTTTCTTGACAGGTTTATGGGACTGGAAGAAAAGTTAGCTAATCTTCCATGGGATTCTTGTTTCACCTCATCTCTCCACTATCTAGTTCCCACTATTTTTCAGTCCACTACATGGGTTGAATTTCAGTGTGGAATCTGTAGTTTCTCTACACAAGTCCCAGAGTGCATTTTCATACAATATTTTTTTTAATCAAGGATGAATCAGATCAGATATATGCAGCTCCCCCTCATCCCCCTTTTTCTTTTGGTTTCTAAAATTCTTATTCATAATTTTCAAATCAGTGATTTAAAATGGTTGATAGTGTTGTAAAATTACTCTTTTTTTAAATACTAAGTGAAGTGGAACATAACAATATTAAGACAAAGTAATCTTGAGTCTAGAGCACATTCTCAGTGAATAAACTGAGTCCCAAAGCAAAAGTTCAAAGGTTTTATAAAGTCTTGTTTGTTCCTGTGGTTTGATTTTCAGAAAATGATGATGCTTTGCCTAAATACATGGAAAGGTGAAGGGATTTTCTCTTTCTTCTCTTCCTCCTACTCTTCCTCAGAACTAAATATTTTGCTACACAATGACAGTTTTTATTGGGGTAAATATGAACAAATATTCAAATATTCACACATCAACACAACTATAGAGAGAAAGGTATTTCAGAAGAGAAGGAATAAGTAGACTCTTGAAGATCCTAAAATTAATAGAGTCAGACTACCATTTGGGCAGGATATCAGAAGTATTGCAAAATAAAAATATTTCAAATAGAAGCCTCTTGAAACAGCAACTTGAGGGGTTGTACTCTATTGTTTATTCTTTTTCTCACATAAATCAACTATTATCAAATATTCAAATATTCACACATCAACACAACTATAGAGAGAAAGGTATGCCAGAAGAGAAGGAATAAGTAGACTCTTGAAGATCCTAAAATTAATAGAGTCAGACTACCATTTGGGCAGGATATCAGAAGTATTGCAAAATAAAAATATTTCAAATAGAAGCCTCTTGAAACAGCAACTTGAGGGGTTGTACTCTATTGTTTATTCTTTTTCTCACATAAATCAACTATTATGAGCATATCATACAAAATTGCTGTGTTGTAAGAAAAACTCAATTTTGTCCCAGGGCATTATTAGCATGAATCTCCAAGTTTCAAATAGCTCATATTAGTTTTGTTTGGTACTGAAATAAGGATACATTGACAGATCAATGAATTAGAACTGAGATCCTAGTGATAAAGTATATGAACTATATGAACAGTTGTTCTACTACAAAGAACTTTGGTGCATGAAGTGGAGCTGGGAAAACCTCTTCAACAAATGAAGCTGGGAAGACAAGATAACCACTTGTTAAAATTGAAACTGGATCCATATCTCACACATACCAAGATTAATTCAAAGTAGATTAATCCCTCTCAGAAAAGAGCATAAAGCCATGCCACTGGACCCCAAGCCAGGCTGCTTTACTCAGGGTGCCCTGGAGGTGGGTGGGTAAGGACCCTCCCTGCCCCAAAGGATTCAGCCCCTGCAGCCAAAAAGCTCCAGAGCTCAACTGCTGCAATGCTCATGCCCACTCTCCACATGCTGGGGCCAAACCTCACCCACAAGTAAACTTATGACTGAACTGCGTGGCCATATTTGCGGCTGCATGACATCTTATACCTCATACCACCCATACTCCAAGGGTAGTGCATCACATTTGATGGGGTTTAAAGTAGAAGGCAACCAATCTTAGAGGGAAATATATATTTACATATATATGTGTGTATATATGTGTGTATATATATACATATATATGCACACAGGGCTCAACCCTTAACGACATGTTAGTAATATCTTATAGAAGGGCTTAATGGCCCCTGAGTGAAATACAACAGTCTTCACACACTCTCCTTTAAGGAAAGTTTTTTGAAGCATTTTCAGCAGTTTATTCATAACAAACAATACAAAATAAATTATTTTGGTTCTGCTTTGAAACAGGGGTTGGGGTTCGGGATGGAAACATCCAAAATGTGGTGGGAAGGTGTAATGGTGGTGGGATTGGCATTTGAATATTAAATGTAATCAGATATTGTGAAAAAAGGTGGATTAATCCCTAAAATTCATTGAGTAAAACATAGGACTCCCAAGGATCTGAACATCAAAGGAGTTTTCAAAATCCTGATTCCACTAGAAAAGATAAAAACAAAAATAAGCAAATGGAATTATATGAAGTTTTAAAGGTTTTGTGGAGCCAGAGAGATAGTAGAGCAGGTAAGATGTTTGTCTTGCATGTATCTTATTCCACGTTTGATTCCAGGCACCACATATGGTCCCCCAAAACACAAAAAGTGATACCTGAGCATAGAGCCAGGAGTAAGCATTAAGTACTGATCATTATGGTCAGAAAAACGAAACAATAGTTTTCCATGGCAAAAGAAAATCATACTAAAATAAGAAATTGTCTCGACTGAAAGAAAATATTTGTGCGCAGTAATTCACCCAAAATCTATAAGGTACTCAAAAGCTCAAAAGCATAAAAACCCAATAACCCCATCAAAAATGGGACGAAGAGGAATATATCTTATCATTTATTATCAGGGAAATGCAAATTAAAAAAACAACAAAACATCGGGGCTGGAAAGATAATACTATAGGTACAGCATTTGCCTTGCATACAGAGCCTACCCAAGTTAAATCCCCAACACCATGTATGGTCTTGCAAATTCTCTCCAGATTCAGGAATAAGATCTGAGCACAGCCGTGTGTGGATAAAAGCAGTCAGAATGAGAGAGAGAGAGAGAGAGAGAGAGAGAGAGAGTATCACATCAGTGAGAATGACATATATATGCGTATATATATATATATTTATTTATATTTATAAGTTAAAAGTGTTGGTGGGGGTGTGGTAAAAAATGAATCCTCACTCACTGTTGGTTGAAAATGTCATCAGATTCGACCTCTATGGAAAATAATATGAACATTTTGCAAAAAGAAAAAAGTAAGAATGGAGTTCCCATTTGAACCAGGAATCCACTTCTAGATAAGTACTTTTAATCACAAAAACATTAATTTGATACACATCTATGTTCATTGCAGCTCCTAGTACAATAGTGGGATATAAAGTGGCCAAAATGTCCAACAACAGATGAATTGATAAGTTTATATGAAGCAACAAAAATATAATTATGCAGTTTATTACACATTGGATGAAATTGGAAGGTATTATGTTGAGTGAAATACTCCAAAGATGGACAAAAACAGGGTAAGCTGAATCATCTTGATACACCGAGTAACAAAACAAGGATATGGTCAATATCAATCAGTAGTAAACATTGGACACTAGATTACAGACTGAAAATGCCAGGTTAGGTTGTCCAGGGTTGAGAAAAATGGTTAGGTTGACTAAGTAAAACACGAGTACATGTGGAGGGTCTGCAACACATAGCTGGTGCTTACAGAAGGCAACCATATGCACCAAAACCATAACTGTAATCAACAAATTATGGGGGGATATGAGAGAGAAGAAAAGTAAACTCAAAGCTGACTTAAGGACAGAGGTCATGGAAACTTTGGTGGTGGGATTGGCAGGAACATCAATACCATAACAAAGACTATTATGTCCATATTACCTAAGCTAAAATAATACAAAAATTTTAAGAATTATTTTTTTAAGAATTAAATACATAAAATCTTTTTTAAAAAAGAATGTAATAAACTTCTTGTGAAAATGAACATCTAAAAATTTAATGTTCTATAATTTATCTAAACCAAAGCCAGGAGATAGTACAGCCTAAAGCACATGTCTAGCCTATGCTTGATTCAAGTTCAGTCTAAGGCTCCACATGGTAGCATGAGAAGCCCTGGAGGCCCCAAGCATCCAAGCATCTCCAATTGTAGTCCTGGCATCCCACACACAGCTAGGGTGGCCTAGACGGCAAGGCCCTGAGCACCACTGTATAATCAGTTCCTTGCATTGAATTGAGGGCCTCATTGACCAAGTACTGCCAGCGGGACCCTTGAACTTCTGAGCACCACTTGCGAACTTCCAATGTCCCCAAAAAATGTTATCAATAGTAGCAGGTTGCATAATTTACAAACTTGGTGACCCAGTAAGATTATTTCACAGTCTTTAAGGACATAACTAACTACTGTGTTTCAATTTGTTAACAGTTCTAGCTCTGCTCTCCTATCGCCCCCCCGCCTTGGGATTTCCCTTCGGTGACTCTCCCCACCCTGCCCAACTAAGAAGAGCTCTCCTATCGCCCCCGCCCCCTAGTCTGGGTCTGGGGCTCTGACACTCCCCAGCCCAACCTCGCTGCTCTCAGTCACCTCTTGGCACAGTGCTGAGCCCCGCCTCTTCCCCAGGTTGTTGGGGGCGTGGTTTCAAAAGAGGCATGGCCTCCTTCTGGGGCGGCAGCCTCATATGCGGCCACAGTTATTTTTACCATTCAATACATTGCACTTTGATCACAATCGGTATAACCTAATCCTCTGAAGAATACCCTTGTCATCTTAGTCACTATATGTTAATAGTCAACTAGCCAAGCCTAGCCTAATTTCACAAAAACTGTCAGTGAACACATCAAGCTGCACAAAAGTTCCTTTGTAAAGAGACCATAGCCCCACGTCTTCAACTGAGGCTCCTCACAAGCTAAGGAAGTGCGCCTGACAGTAAAGCCCATAACAACATGAAGAAAAAGCAAAAATCCCCACCTCCAGGAGAAATGGAAGAGAGGATCTCAGAAACCTCAACAGGGACTTCCCAGAAATACAACCTCCTCTCAGATAAAGAATTCAGAGAGGAAATTGTAAAGTTGGTTGATGAACTCAAAGCAATATGGAACGAACATCCAAAAAATTAAGGGAGGATAGGGATGCAGCTTTAGAACGGTCCAAGATAATCCAGGAAGAAATGAGAGCAGAAATTTCAAAGCTACGAGCATAAGTGACACAGTTAAAAGAATCGATAGATAAAATAAAAATAAAAAACTCAGTAGGAGCCCTCAATAGTAGAATAACTACAGCTGAACACAGAATCTGTGAGCTTGAAGATGAGCTACATAAAGCATATAGGCAACAACAAATGATGGCAAAAAAACTCAAAATGGCTCTAGAACGAATTAGAGTCTTAGGGGATGATCTCAAGAGAAACAACATGAGAATCATTGGAGTACCAGAAGCAAAAGGAACCAATCCCAACGAAAAAAACACAATTAAACACATCATTGCTAAGAAATTCCCAGAGATAGAGAATGCGGGCATCCAGATCCAAGGAGTCCAAAGGGTGCCAGCTAAAAGAGACCCAAATAAAAAATCCCCAAGGCATATCATAGTCAGAATGATGGATGCTGTGGATAGAGACACAATACTGCAAGCAGCAAGATGAAAGAAGGAAATAACATACAAAGGATTCACAGCAGACCTATCAGAGGATACTTTCTAAGCCCGCAGACAATGGTGGGATATAGTGAAAAAAAATAATGAAATGAACACCTCACCAAGAATACTTTATCAGGCTAAATTGTCAGTTAAACTTGAAGGAACCATACACTATTTCGCGGATAAACAACAGCTCAGGAACTTCATAGACTCAAGACCAAACTTAAAATAAGGACTAAAAGGGCTATTATAAGACAAGGAAAAACCATACAATAACAACAAACCCTACAGAAAGATGGCACAAAATCCCATGACAATATTTTCTCTCAACGTTGATGGTTTAAATGCACCAATCAAGAGGCACAGAGTGGCAAAATGGAATCAGAAACTAAACCCAACTTTCTGCTGCCTACAAGAAACACATCTGAAGAGCCAGAACAAACACAGACTCAAAGTCAAAGGATGGAAAACAATCCTGCAAGCAAACAACTCCCTCAAAAAAGCGGGGGTGGCCATACTAGTATCCGACAACATAGATTTCAGGCTGAAAAAGATCAGAAGAGACAGCGAAGGCCATTTTCTATACATCAAGGGATATGTACAACAGGAAGAAATCACACTCTTAAACATATATGCACCTAATGAACGAACAGCAAAATACTTAAAAGAACACCTAACAGAATTTAAGGGGGACATAACTAGCACAACGATAGTAGTTGGAGACTTCAACACTGCCTTATCACCTCTGGACAGGTCGGCAAGAACAACACTCAGCAAGGAAACAATGACTCTGAAGGAAGAAATGGAGGAGACAGGGCTAATAGACCTATACAGGGCTATACACCCCAAAAAGAAAGAATGCACATTCTTTTCCAGCACACACGGAACGTTTTCCAAAATAGACCATGTTCTGGGCCACAAATTATACCTTAATAGAATCAGGAAGATAGAAATTGTATCAACTATCTTTTCAGACCATGATGCACTACAGATGGAAGTTAATCACACACAGACATGGAGAGCCAAATCAAACACCTGGAAATTAAACAATACACTGTGGAACAATGAGTGGGTCACGAAGTAAATTAAGGAAGAAATCCAAAAATACCTCAAAACAAATGAGAATGAAGACACAAGCTACCAGAACCTATGGGGTGCAGCTAAAGCTGTGGTAATGTGAAAATTTATAGCTCTGCAATCTTTCCTCAGGAAGGAAGAAAGGGCCTATATAGATAGCTTGACTTCGCAGCTCAAGATCTTACAAGAGGAGCAGCAAAAGTAACACAAACGAGATTGGTGGAAAGAAATAATAAAACTTAGAGCAGAAATTAGTGACATGGAAACCAAAAAACAATCTGAAAGTTCAATGAAACAAAGAGCTTGTTCTTCGAGAAAATAAATAAGATTGATAAACCATTAGCAAGACTCACAAAGAAAGAGAGAGAGAACCCTAATATACCAAATCAGAAATGAAAAGTGGTGTCCCTTTTCACAACAGAAACCGAGGAGATTCAAAACATCATCAGAGACTACTTTGAAAGTCTGTGTGCCACAAACAAGAGAACTTAAAAGAAATGGACGAATTCCTTGATTCCTACAATCTCCCAAGACTGAACCAAGAAGACTTGAAGTACCTGAATAGGCCCATAAATATCAAGGAAATTGAAACTGTAATCAAAAGTCTCCCCAAAAACAAAAGCCCAGGTCCAGACGGATTCACATGCGAATCCTTCCAAACATTTTAAGAAGGCTTGTTGCCAGATCTCCTCAAGCTTTTCCAGGAAATTGAAAAGACAGGAACCCTCCCGAACAGTTTTTATGAGGCACATATCTCCCTAATACCAAAAGCAAACAAAGACACCACTAACAGAGAAAACTATAGATCAATATCCCTGATGAACACCGATGCGAAGATCCTCAACAAAATACTAGCAAGTAGAATCCAACAACTCATCAAAAAGATCATACACCATGATCAAGTGGGATTCATCCCGGGGATGCAAGGATGGTTTAACATTCGGAAATCAATCGACATAATCCATCATACCAACAAAAGTAACAAGAAAAACCATATGATCATATCAATAGTTGCAGAGAAAGCATTTGACAAGATGCAACATCCATTCATGATGAAAACTCTTACTAAAATGGGTTTTAGAGGAACTTTCCTCAAGATAGTCAAAGCCATCTACCACGAACCTATGGCAAGCATTATCTTCAATGGGGAAAAACTAAGGGCCTTTCCTCTAAGATCGGGAACAAGACAAGGATGCCCACTCTCACCACTTCTCTTCAATATTGTACTGGAAGTACTAGCAATAGCCATTAGGCAAGAAAAAGATATTAAGAGCATTCAGATAGGAAAGGAAGAAGTCAAACTCTCACTATTTGCAGACGATATGATACTATATCTAGAGAAGCCCAAAACCTCTACTAAGAAACTCTTAGAAACAATTGACCTGCACAGTAAAGTCGCAGGCTATAAAATCAATACCCAAAAACCCATGGCCTTCCTATATGAAAACAATGAGACAGAGGAAAGGAACATGAAAAAAGCAATCCCATTCACAATCGTGCCCCAGAAAATCAAATACCTCGTAATCAGCTAATCTAAAGAAGTAAAGGACCTCTACAAAGAAAACTATAAAACACTACTCAGTGAAATAAAAGAAGACATGAGGAAATGGAAACATCCCCTGCTCATGGATAGGGAGAATCAACATTGTCAAAAAGGCAATACTCCCCAAAGCACTATACAGATTTAACGCAATCCCTATAAGGATAGCCATGACATTCTTCAAAGAAATGGATAAAGCAATCCTGAAATTCATATGGAACAATAAACACCCACGGATAGCTAAAACAATTCTTGGGAAGAAAGTGATGGGAGGCATCACCCTCCCCAACCTTAAACTTTACTACAAAGCGGTAACAATTAAAACAGCATGGTACTGGAACAAAGGCAGAGCCGCAGACCCATGGAACAGTGTGGATTATCCCTACACACAACCCCAAATGTATGATCACTTAATATTTGATAAGGGGCAAGAAATGTGAAGTGGAGCAAAGAAAGTCTCTTCAACAAATGGTGCTGGCATAATTGGACAACCACATGCAAAAGAATGGTCTTGACACCATGCACAAAAATCAGATCAAAATGGACTAAAGACCTCAACATCAGACCACAATCCATAAGGTACATCGAAGACAAGGTCGGCAAAACCCTTCACGATATTGAAGCTAAAGGTATTTTCAAAGATGACACAGAACTAAGCAATCTATTAGAAACAGAGATAAACAAATGGGACTATATTAAGCTAAGAAGCTTTTGCACCGCAAAAGACACAGTGACAAAAATACAAAGGCAATCTACAGAATGGGAAAGGATACTCACCCAATACCCATCCTATAAAGGGTTGATATCAAGGGTATATAAAGCCCTGGTTGAACTCTAGAAGAAGAAAACATCCAACCCCATCAGAAAACGGGCCGAATAAATGAACAGAAAATTTTTCCAAGGAAGAGATACGAATGGCTAAAAGATACATGAAAAAATGTTCTGCATCACTAATCATCAGGGAGATGCAAATCAAAACAACCATGAGATACCACCTCACACCACAGAGAATGGCACACATCCAAAAGAACAAAAGCAACCGCTGTTGGAGAGGATGTGGGGAGAAAGGGACCCTCCTGCACTGCTGGTTGGAATGCTGACTGGTCCAGCACCTTTGGAAAACAATATGGACGCTTCTCAAAAAATTAGAAATTGAGCTTTCATTTGATCCAGAAATACCACTTCTGTGAATATACCCTGGATAAACAGTAAAGTATAGTCGAAATGACATCTGCACTTATATGTTCATCGCAGCACTGTTTACAATAGCCAGAATCTGGAAAAAAACCAAGTGCTCAAGAAACGATGACTGGTTAAAGAAACTTTGGTACATCTGTACAATGGAATACTGTGCAGCTGTTAGAAAAGATGAAGTCATGAACTTTGCATATAAGTGGATCAACATGGACAGTATCATGCTAAGTGAAATGAGTCAGAAAGAGAGGGACAGACATAGAAAGATTGCACTCATCTGTGGAATATAAAATAACAGAATAGGAGACTAATACCTAAGGATAGTAGTATACAATACCGGGAGGTTGACTCTATAGCTTGGAACTTGGCCTCACACGCTGGGGGAAAGTCATACCAAATAGAGAAGGGAACACCAAGTAAATTGTGAGTGGAGATCCCACGTGGTGAGGGAAATGTGCGCTGAAAGTGGACTAGTGTCCAAATATGATGGCGACTCAATACCACTATTGCAGACCACACACCCAAAAGGAGAGAGAGAGAACAAATTGGAATGCCCTGCCATAGAGGAGGGGTGGGGTTGGGGAGATGGGATTGGGGGGGGGGATTGATACTGTGTTAATTGGTGGTGGAGAATGGATACTGGTGGATGGATGAGTTCCAGAACAATGCATGAGGGAAAAACAAGTACGAAATGTTTGAATTTTTAACTGTACCTCACTGTGACTCACTAATTAAAAATTTAAAAAAATAAATAAATAAAAGAAAACATCAGAAAGGAAAAAATGAGAAAGCAAGTAAATAAATTAAAGAATTAATTATTAAACAACCAGAATTTAGTGATTTTGAAAATTCTTCTTGTGGCCAGGGAAATACTGGAAGACTGCTTCATGAGCAGAGGGGAGAAGGCAGATGGGATAGAGAAAAGATCACCAAGAAAATGATGGCTGGAGCAACTAGTTGGGATGGGAGATGCATGCCAAAAGTAGATAATGGACCAAACATGATGACCTCTCAGTGTCTGTGTTGCAATCCATAATGCCCAAAAGTAGAGAGAGAGTATGGGGAATATTGTCTGCCATAGAGGCAGGGGGGTGGGAAAGGGGGGATATACCTGGGATATTGGTGGTGGGGAATGTGCACTGGTGGAGGGATGGGTGTTTGATCATTGTGAGATTGTAACCAATACATGAAAGCTTGTAACTATCTCACGGTGATTCAAAAATTTTTTTTTAAAAAGAGAGAAAAATAAACAGTTCTAGCTCTGTATGACCAATTTTCTCTCCTGAGGGAAGATGTTTTTTTTTCTTTCCTTTGGTTTTGGGGCCACACCCGCTGATGCTCAGGGGCTACTCCTGACTCTGCACTCAGGAATTAATCCTGGCGGTAGGGACCATATGGGACTCTGGAGATCGAACTTAGGCTGACCTCGTGCAAGGTAAAAGCCCTAATCACTGTGCTATATCGGTCTGGCAGAGGGTGTATATAGGAGGTCCTTTTCAAAACTCAACGCATCTCCTAAAGATCTTCATAGTAAAACTCTTTTCATTCATCAGTTCCTGGTTGATTACACTAGATTGCTACTTCTCAAGTCCATTCATTCTTCTTAGTGATAGAACTTCACCACCTGAAAGCATTAACCATTCAGTCTCACCTATTATGCTAACCATCTAGTCCCATCCATTAATATGAAATATTAATATTTAATTAGATTATTTCCACAAATATTTTTCAAGACTTTAAAAATATTTAAGCCTACTATCTCAAGAAATTATATTAAACCAAAAGGAAACCTTATATATTTCTGCAATTTATGTTATATTTCAGCAAATTTTAAAACATTCACAAAGTATCTGTAGTTGATTAAAGAGAAAACAAATGCACTTCTAATCAGTGATATTTAGCATTAGGCATACCACATTTTTATTCTAGTACTTTCTCTTTTATCTCAGATTTGACTGATTTCACTACTATACTATATCTTTCAGGATAATTAAGCCCCTTGAATTTGAGGACTATATGTACTCTTTTTTGAATCATCATGAATTGCAAAGTCCCAGAGTTATTCATGGTTAAGTTTCAGGCATACAATATTCCAACATCAGTATTCTCACTAGTGTTCATTTCCTTCCACCATTGTCCCCAGTTTCCATCAACCCTCCCATCCTGACAAATTCCCTCTACCAATGTCATATTATACTTTTCCCTGATCGATTCCATGGCGAAATTTCTACTGGAAACCACTTCTCATGCTCTTTGTTACTATTTTCTTTGGATATTTGTTATTCCCCTATTATGTTCCTTTATATACTGCATATGATAAAGATCATTCTGTGTCTGTCCCTCTCCCTCTGACTAACTTTACTCAGCATAATAGTCTCCAGATATATCCACGTGCCAGCAAATTGCATATTTCGTCTTTCCTTATGGCCGAGTAGTATTTCATTGTGTATATGTACCATATGGAACAATAGTCACCCCCTACTCTACCCCTGCCAGAGTAATTGCCAGAGCAATCCTCAAGGGAAAAATATTGGAGGCACCACTTCCCTTAATTTTAATCTGTGCTACGAAGCAGTAGTAATTAAAACAGCATCGTAGTGGATAAAGACAGACCCTCAGAACAATGGAATAGAATTGAAAATCAAGAGAGAGAAATCCTCAGATACATAGACAGATAATTTTCGATAAAGGAGTGAAAATATGAAGTGGAGCAAGGAAAGCTCCAAACATATTCAAAATGTATTGTTACCAAACATCCTTCCACCACATGACATATTCTCTATTTTAACCTTGACGATAGGTTGTCATGTTTCTCCTTTGTATTCCTTTTTTCAAGGTTAAAAGGTTGTATTTAAGTGAATAGAAACAATGGGGAAGGGAAAACTATGGAAGGTTATCTCCAACGCTAGATTTCCTCTCTTCTGTACTCATTTCCCCCTTATATACATATTCTTTGAAAGCAACTCATTGTATGAAACCCACACATTAGCCGTTACAAGTTATGGACTACATCTACAGTAATTATTTGTCTCTTCTCTCTTGCTTATTTATTTACTTATAGTATGAATTCATGAATATTTGTTTTATACTTTATACTTTCAGGCTGGAGCGATAGCAAGCAGTTGGGCATTCGCCTTTCACGTGGCCGACCCGAGTTCGATTCCTCCTCCCCTCTCGGAGAGCCTGGCAAGCTACCAAGAGTATCGAGCCCGCACAGCAGAGCCTGGAAAGCTACCCGTGCATATTGGATATTCCAAAAACAGTAACAATAAGTCTCTCAATGAGAGACGTTACTGGTGCCTGCTCAAACAAATCGACGAGCAACCAGGTGACAGTGACTTTGTGCTATAATCCAATAAAATATTAGTTGCCAAAACTATATACCCCAATTATATTTTAACTCATCCTAACTTTGTGACACTACAAAAGCTGCCAAATTACTTTTTATGTATTTTTTCTAGTGCTGTAATTAAACATTTTTTTAAAGTAGTAGCACTGCTATTTATTCAGTCTCTGATTAAACTGACTGAAGTGGGACCAGTTTTTTAAGAAACTGTTTCTTTAACCATTTCTGGTTCCTTGTAACTGAGATAGTAAAGATTTGAACATTCATGTGCTAATTGCTACTGGAACACTCTTGCTTCTAATCCATCTCAACTGACAAAACTAGGGAACATAGGTGTTTATAATAACAAATATATAACACAAATATTTCTATTATTTATTATGCTGTGTATGAGTTTATCCTAGTAACTACAGTTTATTAAAACATGAATCACTATAGCTTTTTCCTTTTTCTTATCATAAACATCATACTCAAACAGTATGTAACTGATTCTCACATTGAACCATCCATTTGTTTAACCATTCAATCCCAGTATATGTGTATAGTGGTACCTGCGTTGTTAATCTGTATACATGTGTAAAATAACATTATCAAGTAAAACACAATGCTAATCTTCTATAGATAGTAACATTTTATGGTAATATAAAAATATAGTAATATGGGTCAAAGTAATAGCACAGCTTGCTGACCAGATTTGGTGCCTGCCACCACATATGATCCCCCGTGCCTCACCAGGAGTGATGATCACTGAGGGATGAGTCAGGAGTAAGCCCTGAGCACTGCCACGTGTGGACCCAAAATTAAAAAAACATATATAGCAATATTAAAAATACTAAGACTCTTACCAGTTTTATCGCGAATCACAAAATCCCGTTGATCGTCGAATTTCTCGAGCGGTCTCAGTAACCTCTCCATTCATCCTATCCCTGAGGTTTTAGAAGTCTCTCTCTCTACTCGGCTTTCCAAATGATGCTGCATTGAAGGCTCTTTCAGGGTCAGGGGAATGAGATCCAGCTTGTTACTGGCTTTGGCATATGAATAATACACCATGGGAAGCTTGGAAGGCTCTCCCATGTGGGCAGGAAACTCTCAGTAGCTTGCTAGTTTCTCCCAGAGGGAGAAAGTAGGTTATAAGATATCAAGCGGCCACAAAGCAGTCTTGCGCTTCTGGGAGATTGCTTTTAAGTCTGTGGATGTTGGCCGTTGATGAGATTACACATACCTGGGTTCCTCTGACGGTATCTTCATGCGTGAGGCTTGTTCGTACGTGTGGAGAGGGGCCTTGAGCATGGCTGTGACTAGGTTCCGGAGGTCTTCGGATGCTGGGAGCTCTGCTTGGGGCGGGGAGGGATGCTGGAGCCCATCCCCTCTGAGGGGCCCCAGGGAAGACAGTTCTACCAGTTTTATATTAATTTTAAAAGAAATTATAATTTTATAACAGTAGCATTATAAATGTCATAGTAATATTTGTCTATTTGGAGATTGTTACTCCCACCTGTGCTTAGAGCTTATTTCTGACTCTCTTCTGGTCCCAGGGATCACTTCTGGTCTCAGGGGACCATATGTGGTGCCAGGAATAAAATTTGGGACATTTTTAAATCTCTTTAAAATAAAGCCATCTATAAAATTTTAGAATTGAAAAATTTTGTGATCTGATTTTCAAGAGCTTTGGCATTTACCTTAAACCACAGAATTACTTTAGAACCAGACCATTGGGAATTGACTTAATTTTGAATAACTGAAGGAAAACTACTGCCCTCTCCCGTGTGACAATTCTCATAAAGAGGGCCCAAATAAATGAGGTGTACCCAACTTAAAACAATACCATGCACTTTTGTCACAGGAAAATATGCCTCTCTGACAACAGAGATGCTATCCTAAGTTGCCTCTTTTACATAGTTCACTTGGTTGACCTTATTTAAGTCTTATCACTTGTTTGTACCGCAATTATCTATAAAATGAAATCCAAAAAATCTACCTCACAGAGATATGAAAACTCTCACTATGGGTGTTGCTAAAAAATATGGGAGGTTGTTAAATTAAAAACAAATTATTATGATCATCACAAAGGTTATTATCATCATCATGATCATCATCATCCCATTGATTATCGAATTTCTCGAGTGGTCTCAGTAACGTCTCCTTTTGTTCTAGCCCTGATATTTCAGAAGCCTCTCTTTATGTGTCCTTTCCAATGGTGCCACATTGGAGGCACTTTCAGGGTCAGGGGAATGAGACCCATCATTGTTACTAGACTTGGCATATGAATACGCCATGGGGAGTTTGCGAGGCTTTCCCATGTGGGCAGAAAAATCTCAGTAGCTTGCAGGTTCTCCCAGAGGGTGAACTAGGCTATAAGATATCTATAAGCTTTTCGGAGCTTGGTTTTATAGTCTCTGGATGTTGAGGCTGGAGCATTAGCACAGCGGGTAGGGTGTTTGCCTTGCACATGGCCAACCCAGGTTCGATTCCCAGCACCCCATATGGTCCCCTGAACACTGCCAGGGTTAATTCCTGAGTGCAGAGCCAGGAGTAACCCCTATGCATTCCCAGGTGTGACCCAAAAAGAAAAAAATCCTAAACTATACTCTCTGGATGTTGGTTGTTGGTGGGATTACACACGCTGGGGGCAGTCCCTGGGTGTGATTGCCTAGCTATTGGAAAGTGGGGAATCTGAGCGGAAGAGGCCCAGTCCCAATCTGAGCAGGCTTGGAGGTCTCAGCCCCGGGTCCCACACACCTGGGTTCCTCTGCCGGTTCCTTCATGCATGAGGCTCATATGAACGTGTGGAGAGGGGCCTTGAGCATGGCTGTGGCTAGGCTCCAGAGGTCTTCAGCCACGGGAGCTCTGCTCGGGGTGGGGAAGGAAACTGAAACCCACCCCCTCCGAGAGGCCCTGGAGAAGACAGCCAGGTATGGGGGCAACAGACTCTCTGTGTCACTCTGTTCTGGGAACTTGGTTTTATAGTCTCTGGATGTTGGCTATTGGTGGGATTATGGTTATTAATAATGCCTTATATTTGCCATATGGGTAAATAGGTAAATACCATAGGAAAAGAGATATTAGGTTTCCTAGATGACAAACAGCTAAAGTAGGTTCTGTCCACTTATTTGAGCCCTGAGTCCCTGCCCTACCTGGACCCCCGTCACATGGAAGCTTTTGGATGGATCCACTTGGTGGCCTCTCTTTAAACTTCCCCTCCTTCTAGGTCCATTCAAGATAAACTATGGAACCACCCACTGCATCAACCCCTACTCCCTGCCCACCAGGATGCATCAAAGCCAGAAATAAGGGGTAACGCAAAACCTTTATTTCATTCTCCTCACAAACTCAAATTCTGCTGAGAATCCACAGGGGCTCATTGTAAACTTACCCAATCCCCCATGGTACCCTATTAAAACATGGGATTGCATCATATCTGCCATAGTAATAAAGGTTACAGGCCCCTCCAGACATATGACCAGTCTCAGCATCAATCCAAGAGCACTGCATAGACTTTTATGGATTCCATTCAGTCTAGCGCCGGTAACTAGCTAACAAGAAATGAGAAAATGAAAGAACCCAGAGGTGTCAAAAGAAGGGGGGGAAGTCCAGGAGGATCTCAAACAACAAAAAACCTCTGAAAAATGCTTGAAGTCTTTAAGATGACAATTATATTGATTCTCAATGGTCATTGAACAGAGAATCCTTGAAGAAAGCCTGATGGGGGAAAATGAAAGAAATGGTTTCAATAGAAGTAACGGAGACCCTGGTTCCTGAAAGCTAAAGAAAGGCCAGGTGTACGGGGTTGTGGAATGTACTCAGCAGCACCATTTTGCTCTCCAGGTCAGGAATTCACCCCGCCCATGAAGTGGATAAGGAGGAGGGGAAGATTGATGAGCAACCCCTGACTTGGCTCCACTCACCCATACCTGAAAGTTGAAGCGAAGGCTATTTACTAACATTTCCATAACTCACAGTAAACATACAAAGATCCTAACTGTAAGTCTCTAGCCACACAACACAAAAGAAACAACTCCACATTTCAAAGTTCATAATAGTAAAGCAACAGAGAAACTCACCAGGTTTAGTGAGTAAATATGCTAGCTCAAATTACTCAGTGATAATGAGCTGTATAACAAGCTGTACAATGTCAGATAAGGAATTTACTATTGAATAGTTGAGGTGGAAGAAGGAGCTCAAAGAACAAATGGAGGGCACTGCCAACAAAACAAGAGGATATGAGAGCAGAAATGAGGAAAATACAAACAGAAATAGCAGATGTGAAAAATCTGATAGGTGTAATAAAAAAAACTCACTGCAAGGTCTCAGCAGAAGATTAAAAGGTGTTGAGGACAGAATCAATGAGCTCCAAGATTAGGCAAAGGAAATCTCCAGATGACAGCAGAAGATGAAAAATAGCCACAAAAGAAAACAACATGTGACAAGAGAACTTTGGAATGATTTCAAGAGGAAGACTATAAGAATTATCGGGTTTCCAGAGGAGCAAGAAAACAAAATTATCTGATGAAGAAGCAACATTCTAAGACATCAAGTTGAAAAGTGCATGCACCCAGATCTAGGAGACCCAAAGATTACCAACTAATATAATATGTATAAAATATTATTTAATATACACATGAATTTATATATATATCTTTTATTTCAAGATATTTCAAGGACTGGAGCAATAGCACAGCAGGTATAGCATCTGCCTTGCACGTGGCCGACCCGGATTCGATTCTCAACATCCCGCATGGTCCCCTGAGCACCACCACGAGTGATTCCTGAGTGCAGAGCCAGGAGTTAACCCTGTGCCTCGCCAGGTGTGACCCCAAAAGAAAAAAAAGTCAAGATATTTCAAGACACATCCTAATTACAAAGAAGAAAACCATAGACAGAAATAGAATAATAAAAGCAGCAAGCTCATAGAAGAAAATTACATACAATGGAGCATCCATAAGATTTACAGCAGACTAATCAGACAAAACCCTCCATGCCTGGAGACAGTGATGAGATATAGTGAAAGACACTCAATATAATGAACGCCACACCAAGAATAATATACCCAGCCAGATTCTCATTCTTATTTGTATTTATCAATACGATACACAACTTCATAGAAAAATAACTACACAGAAACTTCATAGACTCAAAACAATTGTTACAAGATGAAATAAACAGACTACTTTAAGAAAAAAAGGAAAGGGGAGCTGGAGTGATAGCACAACGGGTAAGGTGTTTTGCTTTGCACGCAGTTGAGCCAGGTTCGATTCCCAGCATCCCATATGGTCCCCTGAGCACGTCCAGGGGTAATTCCTGAGTGCAGAGCCAGGAGTGACCCCTGAGCATCGCTGGGTGTGACCCAAAAAGCAAAAAAAAAAGATAAGCCACACAAACACGCCAAAGTCCTGCAGAAAGATGGTACAAAACCCCATAACAATAATCTCTCTCAATGTCAAGAGGCTAAATGCACCTACGAAAAGACACAGAGTGGAAGGATGGATTAGAAAATTAAATCCAACACTCTACTAAATGCAAGAACACTTTAAAGTATTCAAAACAGAGACTCTAAATAAAAGGCTGTTATATAATTCTTCAAGCAAACAGCCCCCTCTAAAAGGCCACAGTGATCATACTAGTATCAGACGACATAGAGAACAGATTGACAAATTTATATGAAACAATGAAAGACCTTTCTTAGTAATCAAGGGATCTGTACAACAGGAAGAACTCAAACTCCAAAATATATATGGACCAAATGAGCAGCTAAAAATACTTAAAACAACTGCTAATATACTTAAAAACATTGAGAATAATAAAATAGTAGTTGGAAATTTCAACACCAATTTTGTCAACTCTTGATAGATCACCTAGCCTAAAGCTCAGAATAGAAATACTTTATTTGAAGGAAGAAGTGGAAGAGAGGGAGGTTGGGAAATATCTATAGGGCCTTTCATCCTCAAAAGGCCAAATACACATTATTCTCTAATGCACATGGAACATTTTCCACGATAGACCATATTCTGGGACACAAAAAATACCTGCACAAATTCAAGAGCAAACAAATACCAACTATCTTCTCAGACCATGATACACTGAAAGTAGAAGTTAATCACAAACAGAAATCGAGAAACAAATAAAACACATAGAAATTAAATAGTTGGTTACTGAATGACCAGTGGGTCAGAGAGGAAATCAAAGAGGAAATTAAAAGATGATGGAAACAGATGAGAATAATGACACTACCTGCCGGAAATTGTGGGATACAGCAAAATGGTGTTAAGAGAAATGTTCATTCCTATGCAAGCATTTTTCTGAAAGGAAAAAAAGATTCACATAAACTTGATGCCACAGCTTAAGAAACCGTAAAACGACCAACAAAAGGACCCTGAAGCAGACAGGAGGAAGGAAATAATAAAACTTAGAGCTTATCAACGGGACTGGGAGTGGATATCCTCTGCCCATTTTCCCCCAGTCTCCAGTGACCCAGGGGTCACTCCCATAAGCCATCTCCTGCTGGCACCATATTATCTCATCATCGACCACCATCCAGACTACACAGATTTTTCTCCAGGAAGGGAGTAACATGACGCCAGCCATAGCAATGCCATCAGACTCCCCTCCAGGCTGTTTCACTTGGGGGGCCCCTTGATACCTTCCCCTCCCCAAGGGATCCATCCCTGGCAGCCAAACACCTCCAGAACCCAACTGCCGCCACGCTCAAGGCCACTCCCCACACACTCGTGCCAAGCCTCATGTACTAGTGAACATATTCCTGGACCACGCAGCCACAAATGCGGCCGCACGAGACACCATAGGACAGTTTTCCATAACAGACAATACAAAATATATTATTTTGGTTGTTCTTTGAGACAGGGATTGGGACTTTGGATGAAAACATCCCTAATTTGGTGATGGGAAGGTGTAATGGTGGTGGGATTGGTATTTAAATATTAACTGCAATCAAGTATTAAGAACCACCTTATAAAATAAAAATAATCTTAAAAAACTTAGAACAGAAATTAATGAACTGATATCCCACAAAACAATCCAAAAGATCAATGGTATCAAGAGCAGATTTTTTGAGAAAAGAAACAGGATCTCTAAACTTGCCAAATCGCAAGTCTCACAAAGAAAGAGAGAAAGAGAGAGAGAACCTGAATAAGCAAAATCAGAAATGAAATGGGGATATCACAACAGAAAAGACAGAAATTCAAAGGATCAGCAGAGATTACTTTGAAAAAAGTGAGAGAACCTAGAAGAAATGGGTAAAGTCCTGGACTGCTACAACCTCCCAAAGGCTGAACCTAGATGATTTGGAATACCTAAACAGAGCTACCACTAATAAGAAAAATTAATTGGTGATCAAAAGTCTTCCCCAAAACAAAAGCCCAGGATCAGAAAGATTAGCGAGTGAATTACTTCACATTTTAAGAGAGGACTTAACGCCAATCCTTTTCAGACTATTTCAGAAAATGGGAAAAAAACATTCCTGAGCAGTTTCTGTGAAACGAACATCACCCCAATCCCCAAACCAGATATATACACGTGTCATGAGAAAAGATAAATAGAGGCCAATGTCCCTGATGAACACAGATGCAATGAACCTCAACAAAATACTAGCCAACAGAGTCCAACAATTTGTTAAAAAGATCAAATGGGACTAATATCAGGAATGCAAGGATTGCTTAATATTCAAAAGTCAATCAACATAATACATCATATTAGTAAAAGAAAAATTAAAACTATAAGGTCATATTAATTGATGCATAGAAAGTATTTTTACAAGATCCAGCTCCCATTCATGATAAGATCTCTCAAAAATAGGGGGGAATTGATGGAACTTTCCTCAATAGAGTCAAAGCCAACTACTACAATCCCACAGCAAAGAATATTCTCAAAAGGGAAAAACTAAGGGCTTTCCCTCTCATATCAGGCACAAGACAATGTTCCCCACTCTTGCCACTTCTACTTAATGCATTACTAGAGGTATTTACTATAACAATTAGACAAGGAAAAGGTATCAAGGGCATTAATATAGAAAGGAAGAAGTCAAGCTCTCACTATTTGCAATGACATGATATCATACCTAGAAAATCCTAAAGACTACAAAAAAGCCCCTACAAACAATAGGTTTGTATAGCACATTGACAGGCTACAAAATCAATTCCCAAAATTCCATGGTTTTTCTGTATGCAAATAATAAAATATAAGAAAAAGATCATTTAAAAAATATTTATGGAGCTGGAGCAATAGCACAGCAGGGAGGGTGTTTGCCTTGCATGCAGCCGACCCAGATTTGATTCCCAGCATCCCATATGGTCCGCTGAGCACAGCCAGGGGTAATTCCTGAGTGCAGAACCAGGAGTGACCCCTGTACATCGCCGGGTGTGACCCAAAAAGCAAAAAAATATATATATAATTGTGCCTCAGAAAATGGGGGTGGAACTGGCCCCTCTCCCTGCCCTGATGAGACCCGCGTTGCTGCCCATGAACAGCTCCACCGGCTTCTGAATGGACATGATCCCAGAGGCACACAAACCAACTTCGAAACCCAGCAGCTATTGGAAGAAATGCTCCTGGACTGTGAATTAAGCTATGGCCCCACACTACCCTGGGTGGGAAAAGACGTTGTACCTTCCACCTTTTCCCCTCGGTGGCAGCATGGTGACTGTCATCTTTCAGAGCCTATTGGACAGAGAGGTACGAGGTTGCAGGAACGAGACATGCGGGGCCTTTCGGGATGGATGATGGAACCGGTCCCTCTCCCCACCCTGACGAGACCCTGAAGTTGCCAACCATGGACGACTCTGCTGGCTCCTGAGTGGCCATGATGCCAGAGGCACACAAACCAATCTTGGAACCCAGCGGCTTTTGGCAGAAATCCCTCCGGACTTAATTACTAAAATATCAGAAATCTAAAATTGCGTGGCCACAACAGCGGTCATGCAACGTCATATTCTTTTCTTTATTAGCAACAGAAAACAAATTATCTAATGATGCCTTTTCTGCAGGTCTGATTGTTGGGTGAAAATTTCAAATAATAATGGTGGGTCTTATGTTGAAAAATTGAATGTAATCAAAGTAGAGAGAGAATAAAGTGAAAATCATCTGCCACACAGGCAGGCGGAGGGGTGGGATGGGGGGTATACTTGGGTTCTTGGTGGTGAAACATGTGTACTGGTGAAAGATGGGTGTTTGATCATTGTATGACTGAGCCTTAAATCTGAAAGCTTTGTAACTGTTCTTACGGCGTTTCAATAAAAAATAAAAATTTAATTAAATTAAAAAAGAAAATCAAGTACCTCAGAATCAGCTTAACTAAAGAGATGCAAGGCATATATAAAGAATATTGCAAAACACTACTTCAATAAATAAAAGAAGACAGAAGAAAGTGGAAATACATCCCCTGCTCATAAATTGGAAGGATTGATATCAAAATGGCATATTTGCCAGAGCATTGTATAGATTCAATGCATTCCCTATAAAGATACCCATGTCATTTTTTAAAGAAATAGATCAAACATTCTTGAAATTCATAAGGAACAATAATACAAACCCACACACAAACACATATAATAGCTAAAGCAGTCCTTGGGGGAAAAGAAGATAGAATGCATCATTTCCCCAACTTCAAACTTATTACAAAGCAGTAGTAATTAAAACAACATGATATAGGAATAAAGACAGACTGACAGATCAGTGGAGTATAGTTGACTATCCTGGCACAGACCCTCAAATACCTGATCACTGAATTTTTTATAAAGGAGTAAGAAATTTGAAGTGGAGCAAGAAAAGCCTCTTTAACAACTGGTGCTGGGAAAACTGGTTAACTGCATGCAAAAAATAACCCAGACATCTTTCTCACACCATGCATTAAAATGTAATGAAAATGCATAGACTTTGATGTCAGACCTGAATCCATAAGGTAGACAAAAGAAAACAGAGCTCTCCATGACATTGAGGCTTAAGAATGAAACAACACTGACCAAACCAAGTAGAATTAAAGATAAACAAAAGGGACTACATTAAACTAAGAAGTGTCTACACTTCAAAGGAAATAATTAACAAAATACAAAGACAGCCCACAGAATGGAGAAAATTATTTACCCAACACTCATTTGATAAATGGTTAATATCAAAGATACATAAGAAACTGTGTTAATATATTTTGAAGTTAATAAAATTTGTAAATCATGCTGTTTAAAACTTTTATAAAGAAGCAAGTGCTCTCAATGGGGAATTGGAAGTACTGGGTCACATAGACATCTTTAGAACTCCCCAACCCCCTAAAAAACAAATTATTTAACACAATTTCTAATAGACCTGAAAGAATATACTGACCACAACACAATTGCATGAGAGCATTTTAACAAAGTTCTATCACCACTGGTAGATCGACTAGGCAAAATTCTACCAGAAATCATGGAACTTGAAGGATTAGGCCTAGTAAACATATAGGGTACGTCATCCCCCAAAAGTAGATTGCACATTCTTTTCCATTGTACATGGGGCATTTTCTCCAAGAGAAACCACATACTGGATCACAAAACTTATGTACTAAAATGAAGAGGGTAGAAATCATATTAACTAGCATCTCAGACCACAATGGTTTGAAAATAGAGATGAATCATAGAAATGTGGGAAAATCTAA
Source organism: Sorex araneus (assembly GCF_027595985.1). Lineage (NCBI taxonomy): Eukaryota > Metazoa > Chordata > Mammalia > Eulipotyphla > Soricidae > Sorex > Sorex araneus. Next base: position 150,001,277 of record NC_073313.1, on the reverse strand, counting down.
AATACCTGGAAATTAAGTAATTTGCTACTTAATAAACAGTGCATTAAAGATGAAACCAAATGATTCCTGGAAACAAGTGAGGATTTACAGGATACCAAACCAAATAGGACGTGACAAAGGTGGTGTGAAGAGGAAAGTTTATAGAAATACAAGCATTTATTAGGAAGTAGAAAAAGACCCGAACATCACAGCTTAAACAACTAGAAAATACCAATCAAACAGAACCAAAGGAAACAGAATAAATTAAAAAAACTTAGAGAAGAAATTAATCAAATAAGAATTGACAAAACCGTTGAGAATATGAATGAAACCGAGAGCTGTTTCTTTGAAAGAGTAAACAAGATTGATAAACCATTATTAAGACTCGCCCAGAAAGATAAATTTCTAGTAAACTTGAACCCGAAATGAAAAGGGAGATACCACAAAAGATTCCACAGAAATTTAAAGGATCACTATGGATTACTTTGCCAATTTTTTGCTGGAGGAGCTAGAAGAAATGGACATCTTTTTTGGCTCCTTGAATTTCCCAAGGTAAATATAGAGGAAACAGAATATTTTATTTATTTATTTTTCTTTTTTCTTTTTCTTTATTTTTAAAATTTATTTATTTTTAATTAGTGAGTCACAGTGAGGGTACAGTTACAGATTCACACATTTTCGTGCTTGTTTTCCCTCATGCAATGCTTGAGAGCCCATCCCTCCACCAGTGTCCATTCTCCACCACCAATGAACCCAGTATCCCTCTCACCCCCCAATCCCATCCTCCCCACCCCACCTCGCCTCTGTGGCAGGGCATTCCATTTTCTCTCTCTCTCTCCTTTTGGGTGTGAAACAGAGCATTTTAACAAGCCAATTACACTTAAGAAAACTGAAGACTAATCAAAAGTCTCCTGAAAACAAAAGTTCTCACCCAGATGGATTTATTAGTGAGTTTTTAACCTTTAACAAAGACACATTCCCAATATTTTTGAAAGTATAAGGGTATATTGGAATGTAGTAGAAAAAGGAAAAGAAACTTCGCATGTAGGGAGGAACATATTATAGGACTAAGTTTCATACTCCCTATTTTTACAGGATCTTTAAAATAACTGAAGAAACAGGCATCCTCCTTAAGGTATTTTAGGAGACATAGATCATCCTGATAGGAAAATCAGATATAGACATCAAATAAGCAAAGAAAAGAATAGATCTATGTCTTTGGTGAACACAGATGCTTAACAAAATATTAGCAAATCAAATTCAACAATACATTACAAAGACCATACACCATGACCAAATAGGATTTATACTGTGAGTGAAACAAATGGTTTAGTATACATAAGTCAGTTATTACTAATATACCAAAGAAAAATAAAAATCATATGTTCAGGGGTCTGAGAGATAGTACAGTAGGTAAGGCATTTGCCCTGCATACAGCCAACCTGGGTTTGATCCCTGGCATTATATATGGTCTCCCGCGCACCATTAGGAAAGATTCCTGAGTACAAAGCCAGGAGTAATATGTAAGCATTGCTAGTGTGGCCCCCAAACAAATACATATACGATAATATTTATCAATGCAGAAAAAGCATTTAAGATCCAGAACCAATTAATGATAAAATAAACTCTCAATAAAATGGAGGTAGAAGGAACTTTTCTCAACATAGACAAAGCCATTTACCACAAACCATTGACAAATATTATACTCAATGGTGAAAAAATGAAAGATTCCCCTTTAAGATCACTCACAAGACAAAGTTGTTCACTCTCACCACTACCATTGAATATAGAAACTATTTTGTTGTAGCAATTAGAAAAAAATTCAAGGGCAATAATATTGATTAGTAAAGAAATAAAACTCTTATGATTTACAGATGACTTGATATTATATCTAGAAAACCTTGAAATTCTGCAAATAAGCTCCTAGAATCAATACACTTACACAATAATGCCTACAAAGTTGATGTGCAGGAAACTAAGACTTTCCTATATGTAAATAGTGCAGTAGAAGATAGATGATTTTTTGTCACATTTTTATTAAAGAACTGTGACTTACAAAGTTATTTATAGTTGAATTTGAGGGATATAATACTTCAACACCAATCCCACCAACAGTGTCAATTTCCATCCACCAGTGTTTTCATATCCCTTTCCCACCCCTACTCCCCACCCCATCCCTCCATGTGAACTTGAGAAACACATTACAAAGCTTCAGAGGTTGATACTTTCAGATGTTTAAAACATGAAAAGCTCATGTTTTCGGTTTTGTTGAGTCTGTGTTTGGGGTATATGGCTATAAAACTCACTCATATTACCAATATATGAAGTCCAGTTGCCTATTCATTCAATACAGCCCATTCTCTTCTTCCCCTCTTGGTTTCTTTTCTTTTCTGTCATCCTCCTCTATAAACACTAGAGTCAAGGGTGATCTAGGCATCCTCGTTTAATATAGTATTTTTTATCATCCAGCAATCTATATACCACAGATAAATGAGATCATCCTGTGTTTGCCTTTCTTCTTCTGGGTTACTTTATTAAACATAAAATTATTCAATCCCAACTAGGTTACAGCAAATCACACGATTTCATTGTTCCTTGTAACTGTGTAATATCCCATTGTGTACACATACCATACCTTCATAATCCATTCATCTATCATTGAACACCCAGTTTGATTCCATATCTTAGCTGTTGTACTGAATGCAGCAATGCCTAATGGTGTGCATATGTAGTTCTTTTTAAATTTTGTTAAAATTTAATCACTGTGAGCTACAGTAACAAAGATCTCATGTTTGAGCTTCAGTCATACAATGATTGAATACCCATCCCTCCACCAGTGCACATTTTCCAAGACCAATGTCCCCAGTATGCCCCCCTTCCCAACCCTCCACCTGCCTCTGTGGCAGACAGTTTCCCTATACTCTTGCTCTACTTTGGGGCATTATGGTTTGCAATATAGATACTGAGAGGCTACCACGTTTGGTCCTTCATCTACTTTCAGCACACATCTCTCATCCTGAATGATCCCTCCAACCATCATTGACTTAGTGATCCCATATCTTTTCTAGCTACCTTCTCCCCCAGCTCATGAGGCAGGCTTTTAACTATGGAGTAATATTCCTGGCCCTTGTGTCTACTGTCTTTGGGTGTCAGTCTCATATTATGTTATTTTATATTCCACAAATAAGTGCAGTCCTTGTATGTCTGTCCTCTATATCTGACTCATTTCACTTAGCACGATACTCTCCATGACAATTCATTTATAAGCAAATTTTATGACTTAGTCTTTCCTAACAGCTGCATAGTATTCCACTGTGTAGATGTACTAAAATTTTCCTTAACCAGTCGTCTGTTCTTGGACACTTGGGTTGTTTCCAGATTCTGGCTATTGTGAAGAGGGCTGCAATTATCATATGTAGTTCTGAGAGTGTTTTTATTTCTTAGTGGTTGTTGCAACAATGTTGCAGTAAGGTTTAACTTGACAGGCATTTAAGACTTACTCTCGAAAGAAATATTTTTTTGAGAGAGTCACATAACTGTCTCCGGAAGTTTTTGTGTTATGGCCTGCCAGAGAGCAGCCTGTTCAACCCCCTTTTAATAATTAGGTTGATGTACTAACCAATGATATTCAGACACATAGGCAGAATATGCAAATTAACTTAGTCAACGCAAACAGTATCAAAGTCAGTTACATACCTGGAAGTATAGTCAGATAAAGTAACAGTAACAGAAAAACAACGTTTACATCCAAGCCTAGCTAGGCCTGAAATTATGTGATGTTGTACACCAACATTTCCCCATTTTTTCTTTAAAATGACCAGTAATAAACAATACAAACATTTTCACAAATCTTTCCAGTAATACTTCAAGAAAATCTTAAGAAAATCTAAACTTATTTTACAGAAATTGTTTTTCATTTTACAATACACAGTTTACATATATAGAATTTACACACATTAAGCAATATTTCAGTTCCAGTCCTGGTTCAGAGACATTTGTCAACGAATGTCTCTAAGCAAAATATTTAGACTAATGTCAATTAGTCTCTAAACAAAAATAACACTTTGATGCCATTTCTGGATGAACTTCACAGTCCAGGTTTTTCCACAATCAGCATCTGCCGAAGCACTCCTGTTATCAGATTCTTCTCTCATGGACAAAGAAGAATCACTGGTATCCATAAGTAAAATTAGAAACTTCTCCTTCACAAACTTCATAGATGTCCTGATAAAATATGCATGGAATATTATCCAGTCTTATAAAATAAACCTGCTATCTCTTAAAACTTATGTTTTGAAGTAAACCAGTACCTTTTGAACCTATTTTTATATAAAATTATTTCAATTCTCTTTAACAGATCTTTAATAGTTCTTATACTTTAGATATTTTAAAGCATGAACCTTTTATATCAGTCTTTAACAGTTTTCACCTTGGTTTCATGCTCTAATTTTACAACTCTTAATAAGCTCCAAAAAACACTCAAACTTTTAAAAATTTTTTGGAGTAGGATTGCCACTTCTGATTTCAATCTGACTTCAATATTTAAACACTTAACACAGACAGACAAATAGGAAAACAACAAAAATCACATACATACCTGATCGATCGATCTGACCTTCCAAGAACCAGAGAAGAAAAACTGATGGACAGAGAAAGGAAGGGCAGTCCCCAGGGTAAAAATTTCCCTTTCGGCCGATTGGGATTATCCCGTTTCTCAGTCCAACTAGCCTGTCTCCTGCTTGTAGAATTGGATCCAAAAAGAAAAGAAGCACTTTTATTTTTACAAAGCTGGCAAAAATCCATGAAAAAGAAATCCATACTGAAATTTTTTCATTTGCTATCCATTATTCACAGAGAAGCTTTAGTCTTTTTGTAGGACACCAAAAGTGGTTTCTGTTTGCTGAAATTAAAGCAAAACCTCGTCCCCACCTTTCCACCTGGCCTGGCATCCAACTCCCAGAGACTGGGTCCCTGTCAAGGACCTTACGTTTCTGATAAGTTTTGTCATTTTTAATTTTATTAGAGCTTATTTCTTCTGAACTGTTTTATATGGAGTTTGTAAAACCCTGTCATCTTGCACATCAGTACAAGCAGCCTTTCCTTCTTTACCAGCATCCTCGGAGAATGCAACAGTGGACTCAATAGGTTCAAGTCTTTAAAATGTTAGGCCAAATCAAATTAATGAATTTAAGAAATTGAAATATCTTTTGCTTTGGAAAGTTGTTATGAATTTTGCCCAGATAATTAATGCAAGCAATTTGCCAATCTTCATCAATTTCCCATGGCTCTTGAATTTGCTTACTAGTCAATGGTATAATAATTTCAGTAGGATCGCTCCCTATTAATTGTCTAGTTCTTCTTTTTCCTTTGAATATTATTTGAGACATTTTATTTACATAAGTAACCAATGTTTTACTAGACTTGTTACGTAAAAAACTTCATTCCACAATATTAGTTCCTTGTACCAAAATCCCAATAAGAGAATGTGAAGTATGCGACACTATCAGATTTAAACTTTCTGAAGAGTCAATTCTAACCAGCTGAGCCTTATTAACAATTTCCTCAATTATTTCTAATTCTTTTTCAGCTGCCGGGCTAAGTTCCCTTGGAATATTTTTTTAATAAGAATTTTATTTTATTGAATCACCATGTGGAAAGTTACAATGCTTTCAGGCTTAAGTCTCAGTTATACAATGCTGAAACAACCATCCATTCACCAGTGCCCATATTCCACCACTAAAAAAAAAAAACACACACAGTACACCTCCCATCCCACCCCCTGCACCCCCCGTCCCCGCCTTGTAACTGATAAGTTTCACTTTACTTTCTGTTTACTTTGGTTACATTAAATATTTCAACACAAACCTCATTATTATTGTTAGGAGTACCCCATTAGAGTCAGACTTATTGTGAAGAGAAATGAGGTCGCGTGGCCGCAGTAGCGGCCACACGGTTTTGGATTTCTGTACTTTAACAACTAAGTCCAGGGAGATTTCTTCCAGATACTGAATCATTGCAAGCTTGTAAACCCCATCTGTGGTCGTCATAATATGGCGGTCACCACACACTTCATCCCCAGAAAGGAAGAGGCAGAGAGAGAAATACCTTTCCCCTCCTGGGTGGGCACGGGGCCGCGGCTTAGTTCTCAGGCTGGAGACATTCTGCGAGGAGCTGCCCATGCCGAAAGTAGTTTTGCTGGGTCTGGATTCACGCTCATGCAGCTGCAGAGAGGCCGCACCTGTGTGCGGCCCCCGGGATCACATCTCGGTGGCAGAAGGGGCCAGTGCCACCCACCTTCCCAAGAACACCCTCGGGTCCTTTTGCTGCAGTTTTTGTCGTAAATCTCATCTGTGGTCGTCATAATATGGTGGTCACCACGCCCTTCATCCCTGGAAAGGAAGAGGCAGAGAGAGAAATACCTTTCCCCTCCTGGACTATTTAAAGAGGGATCACCTTCCAATGTTTGAAATAAATTTTGTAGGGCATAGGTTGGAATACCCAAAGAAGGCCATAGTCAATTTATATTTCCTAATAGTTTTTGAAAGTCATTTAAAGTTATTAATTTATCTCTCCGAATTTGGAACTTTTGAAGTGTAATTCTACTCTCCCATATTATTTGTCATAAAAATTCCCAAGGAACCTGACGTTGAATTTTGTCCTATGCAATTTTTTTTTTTTTGCTTTTTGGGTAACACCTGGCGATGCACAGGAGTTATTCCTGGCTCTGCACTCAGGAATTACTCCTAAGAGATGCTCAGGGGATCATATGGGACGCTGGGATTCGAACCTGGGTTGGCCACGTGCAAGGCAGACGCCCTACCCGCTGTGCTATTGCTCCAGCCCCTGTCCTATGCAATTTTTAAACCCCATGACTCTAGTTCATAAGTTACAGCTTCATATACCTTTTGCAAATTTATATGAGGTGGAGCAGTGATACGAATATCATCGATGTAGTGAATAATTTTGATTTCAGGGTACTGTGCCCTAACTATATCCAATGGTTGATTAACAAAATATTGACACATAGTGGGACTATTCATCATCTCTTGAGGCAAAACAGTCCAGTGATATATTTTATCAGGAGTTTCACTATTTAAGGAAGGCACAGTAAAGGCAAATTTTTCTCTATCCTCTTCTCTCAAAGGGATGGTATAAAAACAATCCTTTAGATCAATTATAATAATATTCCATTGCTTTGGAATAATGGCTAAATTAGGTAGGCCCATTTGCAAAGGGCCCATTGGTTCCATGCAATCATTAACTTTTCTTAGATCACTTAACATTCGCCATTTACCAGTCTTTTTCTTGATAACAAATACTGGTGAATTCCAGGGACTAGAACTGAAAACAATATGTCCCAATTCAAACTGTTCTGTAACTAATTCATTTAAAGCCTTAAGTTTTTCTTTTGTTAAGGGTCACTGCTCAACCCAAACAGGCTGAACCTTACTCCAGACTATTGGGAGAGCTGTTCTTCGAGCAGCGGCCCAAATTAAGAAGGCGATTGCTGAGACACCTCTTTTTCTATAACATATTTCACACCAAGTTTTTTCAACAAATCTCATTCCCATAGGGTGATAGCTATTGGAGCAATGGCTGGATGACTGCCGTGTCTCCATCAGGATCACTACAGCGAAGAGGTTGCACACTCTGTTGAATATCAGTGACCACACCCATACCAGAAAAAGTAACATTCACACAACGCTTTTCGAACTTGAGGCCAATGATGGGAGGCGACAACAGTAACATCAGCAGTAACATCAGCACCTGAATCTAACATACCCTCCAGTTGTTCCATCCTCAAAGGTCATAACCAAAGTAGGCTTATCATCAGTAATCTTTTTTGCCCAAAATTCTTCTGCATTAGTGCTTCCAAAATCACCCTTTCTTTTCATGCCTGTATTTTTTCCTAGTATACACGGAAGCAAAAGCAGTTGAGCAATACTTTACCCTTTTAATATTCTAATATCCGCTTGGACAGTGGCTATAATTGAGATTTCATTCACAAAATCACTGTCAATGAGTCCCACTTTTACATTAACACCTCGCAGAGTCATACTACTTCTCCCTAAGACCAATCCTGCTGTTCCTTTTGGAAGGGGGTCATTAATATTAGTTGAAATTTTAGAAATGTTATTAGGAGTCAGAAACAAATCCTGTAAAACTGGAATATCAGTGGCTATTATTTGCGCCTGATGGGTTGGTGTTCCCACTTCCCTAATTACTTTATTTTATTTTATTTTGTTTTGCTTTTTTGGTCACACCGGTGATGCACAGGGATTACTCCTGGCTCTGCACTCAGGAATCACCCCTAGCGGCGCTCAGGGGACCATATGGGATGCTGGGAATTGAACCCGGGTCGACCGCGTGCAAGGCAAATGCCCTACCCGCTGTGCTATTGCTCCAGCCCCTTCCCTACATAAAATTATCCAGGGATTTTTTCCCATTAGCTTAGCAGTTTGAATTGCCTCTTGGCAATCTGCTGTAGCATTTTCCACCACTAAAGTTAGCATAATAAGCATTTCACGAAGGCCTTCATCAGATATAGCCTTTTCAAGAGAGTCTTGGAGTCTGGCAATAAAATCTGCGCTGCATCTAATAGCAATGCACTGGGACTTCGAACTGGGCTACAACTCTGTGCTGCCAGGGGGTGGATTTTTTTCCTCCCCACCCTGTCTTCCTGCATGGAAAACGGCTGGTTGGCGGCACCCACGTGGCAGGCGCCATCTTCTATGACTCCAAACCCAGAGGTATTCGGTTTTACTTTTGGGGCTCCCAGGAACTCATGGGAAGGGGGCGTAACCGGCATGCCCTCGGCCCAGATAAATCCGGAGCCGCTGAGCGTGAAGCGGACCCTCTGCGCCTAAAGACTTTGATTCCAGAGACTTCTTACAGCAATACACTGGGACTGTGAGCTGGGCTATGTAATTTCTGGCAGAATTTTCCCTGGACTTTATACAGAAATCCAAAACATTTATAATTGTCAGCAATGTGAAACGGTTCCTTTTGAACAGGTCTGACTTGGGGGGGGGAAACTCCAAATAATAACAGTAAGTTTTTGTTGAAATATTGAAGGTTATTAATGTAGCAGCCACCTCTCTGGACTGTGAACTAAGCAAAAGCCCCACGCTGGCCGACGCGGCGTGGCATACACCATACTATGAGGCGCGAGAAGGGGGATGAGGGGGGAAAAAAAAGGAAAAAAAAAGAGAGAGTTATGTACTTGTAGCAGTGGGGCTATATATCTCTTCATTTCCAGCAATGGAAAACTAATTATCAAATGCTTCCTTGGTAGTAGGTCTGTCTCTCTTGGGTGGAAACTCCAACAACTATAGTGAGTTTTGTGTTGAATTATGGAATGTAATCAAGGTAAAGAAAAAATGAAGTGAAATTCATTAGTTATACAGTAGGGGTAGGGGGTGGGGGCGGGGGGTATACTGGGGTTTCTGGTGGTGGAATATGGGCACTGGTGAAGGGATGGGTGTTTGAATATTGTATAACTGACATATAAACCTGAGAACTTTGTAACTTTCCACATGGTGATTTAATAAAAGTTTTAAAAAAAATCTGTATAAAGTTCATTTGCTTCCTGAAAGATTTTTGTGAATGACATAGTACGTTTTGCAGAGGTCTCACGGTAATGCCACACCTTTAGACAGGTCTTATTAACAGCTTCTAAAATGTGTGCCTCCAAATGGGCTTGTTCTTCAGCTAAAGCCCACTTGCCAGTGCCTAAAATCTGGTTCACAGTGTTATCAACTTGTTTTGGTGTTTTAATTCTAGCAAATTTCTCAGCCTCTTCTCTCCACCAGGATTTAAATTGTACATATTGAGAGTTTTCTAACACTGCCTTTGCAAGAGTTTGCCAATCAAACGGAATTACAGTATTAGCTTTTGCAAAATTTTCTAGAAGGGCTAGCACATAGTTAGAAGTAACACCATAGGTGGTCACAGCTTGCTTAAGCGAGGAAAGAAACTTAAAAGGAACAGGCTCATATTCCCCTGCCTGTCTTTTTCTTTGCACATCAGGATTACAAACAACTGGAAAAGCCATAAACTGAGCGGACTGTTGACTCAACTTTGCTTTATATAAAGGAGCTTCATATTTTTTTTTTGAGCTTCATATTTTTGCATCAGAGAAAGCAACTCAGGAGTAAGCTTAAAATGGCAACACAGAGATTCCTCTTCCCTATTCTTATATAATTGAGGGGAAGGAACTGCCAAAGGGTCAGGATCAGTGATACCCTGTACAGCAGGCATTATCTTTCAGAAGGGTGGTGCATCTCAAGTTACTTCATTTGTCTAATTAATTTATCTACTAATTTTTCATTAACTTTTCTTAACTCTTGGGAGTTTACATCCTCTTTTAAAACCGAATTTTCTGTGTCTGACTTGACGCTGTCAGACTCAGGCCGGGCAGGTGAATCATCAATTTGATATGATTCACCAGACAAGACAGATGCTGTTGACTTAGCACAAAATTTTGGCAATATCAAAGGTTCTTCCCAACTTTTCTCCTCTAACACAGGAGTTTCCCTGTAAGTTGCTTTAGAATTTGATGAATTAGTGGAGACAGTCTTATGAGAAGACAAAAGAGTTGATGAATCAGTGGAGAGAGCCATATGAGAAGATGAGAGAGAAGGCTCCTCATACTCAAAGTCAAACTGTGAAAAATTCAGGGCAGCAGCAATACAATTGTACGCCCTCCATTCCTTTGCTGGGATCAAATCTCCATTTTTCTGTGCATAACACAGTTCTCTCCTTATTTTTATCCATAAACCTAGATTGAATTGTTCTATATTTTTGGCTTAAACCAACGACAATACTTTTATATCCTCTCAAGGAGGCATCTTATGATCTGTTCCTTTAAAAGCAGACCAGCTGCTTTTGTTAGAGTTCAAAGTGTCAACATAGGCATCCTGCTGAGATGTTACAGAATTACCCATTTCCCTTTTTTCTTCCTTTATTTGTTCTTTATTTCTTTCTCCTTTTCTTTCTCCTTTTCTTCTTTTGCCTTTCTTTCTTTATTCCTGCCTATCTTTCTTTGTTCCCTTTCTTTTCTATCTATATTTCTTCTTCCTCCCTTTCTTTCTCTTTTTCTTCTTCCTTCCTTATCTATATTTCTTCTTTCTCCCTTTCTTTCTCTTTTTCTTCCTTCCTTTCTTTCTATTTCCTTACTTCCTTTCTATCTATATTTCTTCTTCTCCCTTTCTTTCTCTTTTTCTTCTTCCTTCCTTATCTATATTTCTTCTTTCTCCCTTTCTTTCTCTTTTTTCTTCCTTATCTATATTTTCTTTCTCCCTTTCTCTTTTTCTTCTATATTTCTTCTTTCTCCCTTTCTTTCTCTTTTTATTCTTCTTTACTGAGCCTTTATATTGGAGCTCCGCATTGGGTGCCATATGTTGCAACAATGTTGCAGTAAGGTTTAATTTGACAGTCCGAGACATTTAAGACATACTTGCGAAAGAAATAAACATTTTTTGAGAGAGTCACATAACTGTCTCCGGAAGTTTTTGTGTTGTTGCCTGTTCAACCCTCTTTTATTAACTAGGTTGATGTACTAACCAATGATATTCAGCCACATACGCAGAATATGCAAATTAACTTAGTCAATGGAAACAGAATCAAAATCAAAACAGAATCAGTTACACACCAGAAGTATAGTCAGTTAAAGTAACAGTAACAGAAAAACAACATTTATATCCAAGCCTAGCTAGGCCTGAGATTATGGGATGTTGTACACCAACAGTGGTAGACACCCAAAAGTGGAATAGCTGGGTCATATCGCAGTTCAATTCTAAGTTTACTGAGAACTCTCCATACTGTTTACCTCAGAGGTTCTACCAGACAACATTCCCACCAGTAGTGGATGAAAGTTCTGTTTTCACCACATCCTTACCAACATAGATTTTTCCTACTGTTTCGGATATGTGTCATGGATATGAGATGGTATCATATTGTTGTCTTGATTTGGATTTTTCTGATGATAAGTGATGCTGAGCTTTTTTCATGTGCCTACTGGCCATTAGCCTGACTTCCTCTGTGGTCTATTCATTCCCTCTCCCTATTTATTGATAGGGCCTTAAAATTTTTGTTTATCTTTGTTAGTACTTTATATATCCTGGATAATAACCCTTTATCTAATGGATAACCTTTTTAAAAATTTATTTATTGAATCACCGTTAGAACAGTTACAAAGCTTTCATGTTTGAATCTCGGTCATACAATGATTAAACACCCATCCCTTCACCAGTGCACATTCTCCACCACCAAAAACTCCAGTATAGCCCCCATCCCACCCCTACTCCTGTCTATGTGGCAGAAATTACTCTCTCTCTCTACTTTGATTAAATTCAATATTTAGACACCATTACCACCATTATTATTTGGAATTTCTCCCCAATAGTCCGACCTGCAAAAAAGGCAACATTAGGTAGTTTGTTTTGTATTGCTGATTATGAGTAGATATGATGTCGCGTGGCCACAAGAGAGGTTGTGCAGTCCTGGAATTCTAAAATTTTAATAATTAGGGCCTGGAGAGATTTCTACCAAGAGCTGCTCTGTTCTGAGATTTGTTTGTGTGTCTCTGGGATTGTGGCCATTAAGGAGCTAAATAAGTAGCCAGGTGCCATTCATGGATGTCATCTCAGGGTCCCGTTAGGGTGGGGGAGGAGAAGGACCAGCTCCTCCCCTATCCCATGAGGCCTGGCATGTGTCGTCACTGCTGGCCTGTACCTGGGTGTTCCATTGAGTTCTGGAAGATGGAGGCTGCTGGGCTTCCCAGGGAACAGGTGAGAGACAACACCTGCTCCCATCTGGGGTAGCACGGAGAAGGCGGCCTAATGCAAAGTCTGGAGGCATTTCTGCCAAGAGCCACTCGGTTCTGAGATTCGTTTGTGTGTATCTTAATGAATAACCCTTTTATCTAATGTAGTGAAAGAAAATATTTTTTTCTGTTCAGTTAGTTTGTATTTTAGTTTTAGCCCTTGTTTCTTTTGCCATACAGAATCTCTTAGTTTTATGTTTATTTTTATTTTTGCCTTTGCCAGTAGTATCAAATCATTGAAGGCAACTTTGAGGTCCAAATCTTGAGATCATATACCTATATTTTCTTCAATGTACTTTATAGCTTCTATTCAAATCTCAATGGCTTTGATCCACTTTGAATAGACTTTAGTGTGAGATGTGAGATATGGATGCATCTTTAAATTCTTACATGCACTATCCAATTTCCCCACCAACATTTGCTATAGAGTCTATCTATACTCTGTTTTATGTTCTCAGCAATTTGATCAAAGAGTAACTGCCCACATATATGGGGATTTGTCATATGGTGTTCAATTCTGACCAATGATTAGAGAGTTTATCTTTATTCCAGTATCATGAAGTTTTGATCACTACAGCTTTATAATACAGTTTCCAATTAGGTAATGAAATAATTTCCATTTTTTTAATTTTTTGGAATGTCTCTAGCTATTTGTGTTCTTTTCTGATTCCATATAAACTTATGATTTAAAGTGATTTAAAGTGATCATATTATCAATCTCTCACATCTTTTGTTAAGCTAATTCCTAAATACTTGATATTTCGGATACTATTTTAAATGGGGTAGACTCCTTAAACACTTTCTTTTCTGATGTATTCTTTGTAAATAAGAATGCAACTGAGTTTTGTGTATCAGGTTTGTAGGTAACCACTTTGCTATATTGATTTATGGTTCCTAGGTGCTTTTTGTGGATTTATAATCTTTTATTTTTATCATCATATCATCTGCAGAGAATCATAATTTGTGCCCTTCTTTTCCAATTTGGGTTCCTTTGATTCAGTTTTCTTGACTGGTTGCTGTAGCCAATTCTTCTAGGATAAAAACCGGCCTCCCTGGGGTCTGGTTAGAATCGCTGCTCTGGGAAGGAGTCCTGACATGGGCTGGATACCTGAGTGGAATGAGCAGAAGGTGCCCAGAACTTTGCAGCTTGGTTTGTGCGTGCGGTGTGCCTCAATTCCTGTCCCCCGCAGATCAAGGATGAAAACCGGCCTTCATGGGGTCTGGTTAGAATCGCGGTTTCGGAAAGGAGCCCTAACATGGGCCAGATACCTGATTGGGATGAGCAGAGGGTCGACAATTCTTCTAAAACTATGTTAAATGAAAGTGCAAAGAGTGGACATCCTTGTATTGTGCTTTGTCTCAGAAGGATTTTTTTTCAGTTTTACAACAGTAAGGATTATACTCGTTGTGGGCTTGTTAAGGATGGCATTATTATCTTGAGGAAGGTTCCTTCCACTCTATTTTGTTGAGGATTTTATCATGAATGGATGTTGGATCTTGTCAAGGCTTTTTCCGTATCAATTGATATGATTATATGATTTTTAGCTTTCCTTTTATTAGTGTGGTATATTATGCTAATTGAATTTCATATGTTGAACCAGCCTTGCATCCCTAGGTTGAACCCCACTTTTTCAGGTTGTATATTGTTAAATATGTTTAGCTAAGATTTTATTAAGGAATTTTGCATTGATATTAATCACAGAGAATGAAATTCTATTTTCTCAAAGTGCCTCTATCTACTATAGGTATTAGAGGTATTAGTGTAATGTTAGCTTCATAGGTGTCAGGTGGATGAGGCCTATTATTGTTACTGTTTTTGGCACATCAAAAACGCCACGGGTAGCTTGCCAGGCTCTGTCATGCGGGCGGGGTACTCTCGGTAGCATGCTAGGCTCTCCGAGAGGGATGGAGACTTTTAGGGCGGCCTCCAATCGCCTTTACAGGTGTTCCCATGGTTCAACCCATATTTGAACCCCATCAAATGTGATGCAAAAATTATGGAAAATGAGTACTAAGTGTCTTATGGTTTGTCCGGAAAGCGGCCTGGAGCGTGGCAGCAGCTGGGTAGTGGAGGTAGTGGAGGTAGTGGAGGTCTGCCAGTGAAGTATTTACCTGGCTCTGGTAGGGTGGGGCATCTGGGTTTGATTCCTGGAGCCCTGAAGATGGGAGAAATCTCCAGATTCTGGAATTGAAGGGATCGCCGGAAATTGGAGTCGGCACAAATGCTGACGAGTGTGGAAAGGTCGGACTGCAGCTGAATCTCACCAAAACAATGTTCATGAACAACGTACGTTCCATTTGCTCTCAACAGAATGAACATATCCGAATGCAGCAGCTATGTGTACCTGAGTTGAGAACTCAACGTGAGGAATGACTTGGTGCCAGAACTGCGTAGGAGGAAGAGAGCAGTGTGGAACGCTTTCAAGAGCATAGAGAAGTGATTAAGAGGACAAAGACCCTCCGGCTCCAGGCACATCTTTTTGACTCCACCATTCTTCCTCCACTAACATACGCCTCAGAGACCTGGGCCCTACGAAAACAGGATGAGAACGCTATTTGGGTATCCCAAAGAGGAATCAAAAAAGCTATGCTTGGAGTATCACGTTTCACTCAAGTGAGAGGAGGAATTCAGAGTTCCGACCTCTATCGACGATCAAGAATTAGGGATGCTGTCTTGTTTGCCAAGGCATCAAATATTAGATGGGCCGGACATGTAATGCGATTTAGAAACAACCACTGGACTACAGCTGTTACTGACTGACTGGATTCCACGGGACATCATAAGATCGAGTGGCTCAAGCCTACGGCAAGCATTATCCACAATGGAGAAAAAATAGGGCCTTTCTTCTAAGATCAGGCATAAGACAAGGATGCCCACTCTCACCACTTCTCTTCAGTATAGTACTGGAAGTACTTGTGATAGCTGTTAGACAAGAAAAAGAGACTAAGGGCATCCAGATAGGGAAGGAAGAAATCAAACTCTCACTATTTGCAGATGATATGATACTATATCTAGAGAAGCCCAAAGCCTCTACTAAGAAACTCTTAGAAACAATAGACTTATGCAGTAAAGTTGCATGCTACAAAATCAATACCCAAAAATCCATGGCCTTCCTATATACAAACAATGAGGCAGAGGAAAGGGACATGAAAAAAGCAATCCCATTCAGAATCGTACCCCAGAAAATCAAGTACCTCGGAATCAGCTTAACCAAGGAAGTAAAAGACCTCTACAAAGAAAACTATAAAACGCTACTCCATGAAATAAAAGAAGACATGAGGAAATGGAAACATATACCTTGCTCATGGATAGGGAGAATCAATATTGTCAAAATGGCAATACTCCCCAAAGCATTATACAGAATCAACGCAATCCCTATAAGGATACCCATGACATTCTTCAAAGAAACGGATCAAGCAATCCCAAAATTCATATGGAACAACAAACGTCCACGGATAGCTAAAACAATTCTTGGGAAAAAGACGATGGGATGCATCATCCTCCCCAACCTCAAACTTTACTACAAAGCGGTAACAATTAAAACAGCATGGTACTGGAACAAAGGCAGACCCGCAGACCAAGGGAACAGGGTGGAATATCCCTACACACAACCCCAAATGTATGATCATCTAATCTTTGATAAGGGAGCAAGAGACGTGAAGTGGAGCAAAGAAAGCCTCTTCAACAAATGGTGCTGGCACAACTGGACAACCACATACAAAAGAATGGGCTTAGACCTCGAACTGACACCATGCACAAAAGTCAGATCAAAATGGATTAAAGACCTCAACATCAGACCACAAACCATAAGGTACATTGAAGAAAAGGTCGGCAAAACCCTCCACGATATTGAAGATAAAGCTATCTTCAAAGATGACATGCAACTGGCCAACCAAGTGGAAACAGAGATCAACAAATGAGACTACATTAAACTAAAAAGCTTCTGCACCGCAAAAGATACAGT
The DNA here is from genome assembly GCF_027595985.1 of Sorex araneus. Lineage (NCBI taxonomy): Eukaryota > Metazoa > Chordata > Mammalia > Eulipotyphla > Soricidae > Sorex > Sorex araneus. Next base: position 149,984,507 of record NC_073313.1, on the reverse strand, counting down.
GACCAGAATACAAAGACTATCTACAGAATGGGAAAGGATATTTACACAATACCCATCCTATAAAGGGTTGATATCAATGGTATATAAAGCACTGGTTGAACTCTACAAGAAGAAAACATCCAACCCCATCAGAAAATGGGCCGAAGAAATGAACAGAAACTTTCCCAAGGAAGAGATACGAGTGGCCAAAAGGCACATGAAAAAGTGCTCTACATCACTAATCATCAGGGAGATGCAGATCAAAACAACCATGAGATACCACCTCACACCACAGAGACTAGCACACATCCAAAAGAATAAATGCAACCGCTGTTGGAGAGGATGTGGGGAGAAAGGGACCCTTCTACACTGCTGGTGGGAATGCCAACTGGTTCAGCCCTTTTGGAAAACAATATGGACGACTCTCAAAAAATTAAAAATTGAGCTCCCATTTGACCCAGCAATACCACTGCTAGGAATATATCCCAGAGAAGCAAAAAAGTATAGTCAAAATGACATGTGCACTTATATGTTCATCGAAGCACTGTTTACAATAGCCAGAATCTGGAAAAAACCTGAGTGCCCTAGAGCAGATGACTGGTTGAAGAAACTTTGGTACATCTATACAATGGAATACTGTGCAGCTATTAGAAAAAAGGAGATCATGAATTTTGCATATAAGTAGATCGGCATGGAAAGTATCATGCTAAGTGAAATGAGTCAGAAAGAGAGAGACAGACATAGAAAGATGCACTCATCCCTGGAATATAGAATAACAGAGTAGGAGACTAACACCCAAGACTAGTAGAAATAAGTACCAGGAGGCTGACTCCATGGCTTGGAGGCTGGCCTCACATTCTGGGGAGTGGGCAACTCAGAGAAGGGATCACCAAGTATAATGCGGTCGGAGGCCATGCGGGAGAAGGGTGATGCAGGCTGAATGTAGACTAGAGACTGAACACAGTGGCCACTCAACAACTTTATTGCGAACCACAACACCTAATTAGAGAGAGAGAACAGAAGGGAATACCCTGCCACAGTGGTGGGATGGGGTGGGGGGAGATGGGATTGGGGATGGTAGGAGGGATGCTGGGTTTACTGGTGGTGGAGAATTGGCACTGGTGAAAGGATGGGTTCTCGAACTTTGTATGAGGGAAACAAGAGCACAACGATGAAACCATGAAAGAATGGTTTGAGGCTCTTCCTGTTCTTGGAGGGAGCAGATACCACTGGGCTACACTAGCACTCCACAGGTTCAAATGGAGACTTTACTGGCACCTGCTGGAGCAAATCGAAGATCAATGGAATGACAAGTGATACAAGTGATAGCTTCACAGAAGGTGTTAAAAAGTATTCCTTTGTTTCTGAAATTTTGGAAGAGCTTAAGGAGTGTAGTCAGTAAAATCTTCCTTGAAAGTTTAATAAAACTCACCAGTGAATCCATCTGGATTGGGAATTTGTTCTTGGGGAAATTTTTTAAATACAGTTTCAATGTCCTTACTTGTAATGGGCCTGCTTAGACTTTCTGCTTTCTTCTTATGTAGCTTTGGGAGATTAGAGGACTCTAAGAATTTATCCATTTCTCCTAGGTTTAAGAGCATAAAGTTTTGGGAGCTGGAGCACAGCGGGTAAAGTGTTTGTATGCGGCTGACCCAGGTTCGATTCCCAGCATTCCATATGGTCCCCCGAGTACGGCCAGGAATAATTCCTGACTGCATGAGCCAGGAGTAACCTCTGTTGAATGTCCGGTGTGACCCAAAAAGAAAAAAAAAGCATAAAGTTTTTCATAGAAACCTCTCATTAGATTTTGAATTTCTGAAGAATCCACTGTAATTCCTCCCCTTTAATATCTGATCCAATTTATTTGAACATTTTCTCTTTTTCCTCATGGTTCAACTGAAGGTTTACCTATTGGCTTATTTTCTCAAAGAACCAGCTCTTGGTTTGATTTATTCTTTGAATTGCTTTCTTGGTTTATATGCTACTGATTTCTGTCTTGTTTTTATTACTTTTCTTCTTCTGTTACTTTAAAAAAATTGTTTGCTGTTCCTTATTCAGATTTTTGAGATGTAGTTTTAGATTGTTGATTTGGGCTTTTTCTTCTTTCTTTTTGTTGCAAAGAATCATAGAAATGTTTATTCAATATGTTTTCAGGTCATAGTTAAAAAGAAGTATAAAATATATTTTTAATTTTTTTAAAAGTGAATCACCGTGAGGTAAAGTTACATACAGAGGCAAGGTGGAGGCGGCAGGGTGGGGGTGGTGGCAGGGATACTGTGATCATTTTTCTTCTTTTTTAATGTAGGTTTTCATTGCCATGAATTGTCCCCTTAGTACAGATTTTGCTATATCCCAATAATCTTGATAACTTGTTTCTTCATTTTCATCAGTTTCAAGGAATGTTTTTAGTTCTTCCTCAATTTCTTCTTTGACCCAGTTGTCGATTATCATTGTTTGTTAGGGTTCCAATTGTTTGAGGTTTTCCCTATCTTCTTCCTGTGGTTAATTTCTGCTTTCATGGCATCGTTGTCTGAGAAGCTAGTTTGTATTATTTCTGTTTGTAAATTAATGTAACTTTGAGTGGTGCCCTAATGTAATGTATCCTGGAGAATGTTCCATGTTCATTAGGGGAGAACATGATTCTTGTTTGGGGGGATGTAGAGCCCTTTACATGCCTAACAATCCCAGTCTTTCAGCTCCTCTTTGGGACTCTTATCAAGAGAGAGAATTTTTTTAAGAATACAACTCAGAGGGGCTGGAGCGATAGCACAGCGGGCTATTTGCCTCATACGCATTTGCCTCACAGGCAGCTGACCCGGGTTCAATTCCCAGCATCCCATATGGTCCACGAGCACCGCCAAGAGTAATTCCTGAGTGCAGAGCCAGGAGTAACCCCTGAGCATCACTGGTTGTGACCCAAAAAGAAAAAAAAAAGGATACAACTCAGAGATTTGCCTCAGAAAAATCAAATAAATACTAAAAAGTGAAAGACTTATACAAATAAAGCTATAAATCACTGTAGCACTGTAGCATTGTCATCCTATTATTCATCGATTTGCTCAAGTGGGCACCAGTAACATCTCCATTGTGAGACTTGCTGTTACTGTTTTTGGGATGCTGAATATGCCATGGGAAGCTTGCCAGACTCTGGCGAGTGGGCAGGGTACCGTTGGTAGCTTACCTGGTTCTCCGAGAGGGATGGAGCAATCGAACCCGAGTCGGCCGCGTGCAAGGCAAATGCCCTACCCGCTGTGCTCTTTAAAAGCACATGAGAAAAAGGAATCATGCTCCTTGTTCAAGAAATGATAAGATTAATATTTCAAAATACCAATCAGACTGAAAAAAATATACAGATATAATGTCATCCCTATAAAAATGCCCGTAGACACTTAAAAGACATAGATCACACGCTGTAGAAATTTATGTGAATTGGTGTAATAAGCACCCCACGAATACCCAGAGAACCTAGGGATAAAGAAGATGGGATGCCTCTTTTCTCCCAAAACTCAAACCATGTTATAAAGCTATAGTAATCAAGATAGTATGATAATGGAATAAGATTAGACTTGAAACAATAAAAGAGATTTTGGAGTCCAGAGACAGATTCTCAGGTAAAGAGAGAGTCAATATTTGAGAAAGTAGTGAAAATATAAAGTATAGAAAAATTCTCTTCAACAAATAGTGCTGATAAAACTAGCTGGACACATGCAAAAATTAATTAGACCCCTTTCTAACAGCATGCACAAAATCCATTCAAAGTGCATTAAATACCTCAATATCAGACCTGTACTCATATTGCGAATACGTAGGTAAAATAGTGATATTAAATCTAGAATATTTATCAATGACTTAGTGCTCCTGGCCAAACAAACAAAAGCAAAGGTAAACATATGATAGTAGATCAAAGAAGTTTCTTTCCCACAAAAGAATTATGAGTAAGGAAAAAGAACACCAAGGGGCTGAATCTTCCCAGGCATACCAGTTTTTTTACTGAGAACACCAGGGCCTTCTCAATATGAGGGAGGGAAGATTCCTCTCCCTGCTGGAAGCCCCAGAAATCCACATCCACATCCACAATCCTCTGGAGCACACAATCCTTTCTATATGTATAGAAACGTATAGAAACGACACATCTACACAATTGAACATCAATTTGTCAAACCACCGAATTGCCCCAGGTCCTGGACAATGCAGCCATATATGCAGCTGTATGACAATTCCAATTTTCCTAGTTCTGACAGCCAAGTATGAGTACTACAAATGTGATAGGAGAACTGTATAGAATACCAACGTGCTCAGTGAATGAAAACTGTAACACAGAAGGCTTAGGTAGCAACAACCAGCCAGCAAATCCTCAGATAATGAGTTTAGTAGCATCATTGTGAGATATAGCAATTATCACAAATTGTCCTTTACTGATCTACCTTTTATAATTCCATTTGCAATTTTATTGGAACAAGTAATATGAATGAAATTTTTTTTTGCCTGCCAAGGGGGCAGGCTTGGAGGATGGGAAATTGGGGACATTGATGGAAGGTCACACTGGTGGTGGGATTGGTGTTGGAACATTGAATGACTAAAAAAGTGTATTATGAATATCCTTGAAAATAACGGTGCTTAAATTCAACATTAGAAAGAAATGATAAACAGAATAAAAAATATGGAGAGAATATTTGCCCACCACTCATCTGATAATGGGTAACCATATAATATATATAAAGCACTAGTAGAATAAACAACAAACTCTGTCCAAGAAAATGGGCAGAAGTGGTGAACAGCCTTCCTCAAAGAAAACATAGAGGTAACTAATAATACATGAGAAAGATGCTCTGCATTATTATCACCAGGTAAATTCAAATCAAAAGAACAATAAGAAAAAAATCACACCAGTGGTGTTGGCACACATCAGAAAGAACGTACTTAACCAATGTTTGTGTGGATCTGGGGCAAAATGGAGCTCTATCCGTTGCTCTGGTAACATTGACTCTCTCAACCCTTTTGGAAAGCAATATGAATACTTCTCCAAAGACTAGAAATTGAGTTTCCATATTACCCAACAATCCCACTTCTTGACATCTAACCCAAAGGCCAATAAACTTTATTCAGAAAAGACTTTTGCATTCCTATGTTCATTTCTGCACTGTTCACAATACCCAAATTTTGTAGCAACCCAAGTATCAAAAACTTATGACTGAATAAAGATTATATGGTACATGTATGCAATGAAATAGCACTTGAACTCATGTAATTTTCTGCTACATGGATAGACCTGTAGACTATCCACCTGTAAAAACACCACAAACTAAATTATTAAGCCTGGACAAGGAAAAAAGCTACAAGGACTATTACGGATATAATTGGGAAATTCAAATATGGATGATATATAAGATAAGTGCTTTATGTGTATTAAAATTTTGTGCTTATAATTTCCTTATGAATATCTAGTATTTATACTTAATACAAATTTTCATGACGCTTATAACAAGCTTTATTATGGAAAGTTCACCCAGTGGTTCTTTTGTGCGACCTAAGCAACACCAACAAGGATAACAAGGGACATGAGAACCCAGGGATCAAACCCAAGGTATTTCACATGCTGAATATGTTCTCTATTACTTAAGCCACATCTGTGGCCTAATACAACTTTCAAATGGTTCAAAAATGGTACATAGGAATGGGGAATAAAGAGAAATAAGTTAACAACTGTTTAAAAAGAGCACATAATTCTTTATTTTATTATTCTTTGATGCCACTTTAGCCTTGGAATTTCAAGTTACATACTTGTCAAAAATTGGTAGACATAGTAACAGGTAGGAAGGGACATGTAGTGTCAGGTAGTGAGATGTTGAGGACATGTAGAAAAAGTGAAGATAAACTAAACAACTAGGTATATAACAGTGTGATTCAGGGAGTTGAGTAAGGTAGTTTTAAGTTACAAGCCATGATCCAAGACCCATAAATGCCCATGGACCTGTACCCCATTCCAACAGCTGGCATCCCATATGGTCCCCAGAGCATCACCAGGAGTAATTCCTGAGTGCAGATCCAGGAGTAACCCCTGTGTATCGCCCAGTGTGACCCAAAAAGAAAAAAATGATTACAAACCTCAATATCGACATGAATCCCTAAAATACATTGAGAAAAACAGAGCACTTCATGACATTGACTATAAACATAACTTCAATGATTCAATGTCACTGGCCAAGCAAACAGAAGAAAATATTGACAGATGGGACTACATCAAACCAAGAAGCTTCTGGACTGCAAAAGAAACATGCTACAGACTGGGATTAAATATTTGCTCACTGCTTATCTGAGAAATTGTTAAATCCAAGATATATAAAACACTTGTAAAGCTGAACAAGAAAAATCTATTAACCCCATAAAAATGAGGAGACGAACCAAAACTTTCCCAAAGAAGATATACAGATGGCCAAGAAGAGAAATGCAAATTAAAACAAGAATGACTTACCACCTCACAGCAGTGAGACTGGCATACATCAAAAAGAACAAAAATAATCAGTAATAGCATGATTATGGGGGAGAAGGAAAATTTCACCTCTAGTTGAAATGTTGACTGGTTAAATCATTTTGGAAAAACAGTATGGACACTTCACACAACCTAAGAATTGAACTTTCATAAACCTAGTAATTCTGCTTCTTTGTGTGTACCCCAGTGGCCCAAATACTTCATTCAGAAAAAAACATTTGCTCTTCTATAACCATTGCAACACAATTCACAATGTCCAAAATCTGGAAACAACCTATATTTCCGAGAACAGATGATCAGATAAAGAATCTAATATCCAATACCTGTCTACCTGTCTATCTAGTGGAATGCAATTTAGTTAATTAATTAATTAATTTTACAAGCGATTTCTACTTTTATTTCCTTCACTCGAAGCCAATCACGAAATCGTCACAGTGATTTCTGGGGCGGGGGCGGGGGGGAGGGGCCGGAGGAAGGCGGCGCCGGCCTCACTGGGGCAGCTGCAGAAGCACCTGTCAGGCAGGCAGGTAGGTGATGTTCCGGGAGCCGGAGAGCTGGTAGGCGATGTCCTCGACCGCCTCCAGCTTGCGCAGCTCGATCAAGCCGTCCCCGGCGGTGGCCAGCGAGTTAGCGATCAGCTCGGCCGCCTTGGAGTTGCCTTCGGCAGAGATGATGGCTGCCTTTTGCTGCTCGGCCTTTTCCACCACGAATCTGGCCCTCTCTGCTTCCTGCTGAGCCACCTACTTGGCTTCTATGGCTTCTGTGAACTCCTTCCCGGAGTTCAGATGAGTCAGGGACACGTCGTCCAGGATGAGCCCGAAGGTGGCTGCTCGTTCCGTCAGGTCATTGTTCGCCTGCCTGGAGACCAGCTCCCTCTGGGTGATCAGCTCGCCAGCATCAAAGCGAGCCACCACAGACTGGAGGATCTCTGTGGTGATGGACTGCAGCACGCGCTCGTTGTAGTCCTCGCCGATGCTGGTGTAGATGCGCTGCAGCTGGCTGGCCACCGGCCGGAAGAGGATGCGCAGGGTGATGTTGACATTCTGTAAGTCTTTGCTGCCCGTGATCACGGGCACGTTACGAGGTCAAGAGCGGCAATCAAAGATGATTGGTTTCTGCACCCAAGGTATGAGGAAGTGCATCCCTTCCCCCACCACGATGTCCTGCACGTCACAAAACCGGTCAAAGATGACAGCTCTATGCCCAGTATCCACATTGTACAACAAGGCCGAGTTCACCACGCCTCCTGCAAGAGCTAAAGCCAGGCCGAACTTGCCAATGGACTCCAACACTTTGGCAGCCATGTCTCCTTCTGCTGAACCTACTCACACCTGTTCCTACTCTGACCTCCACATGAATTCCTCCAACTTAGTTAATTTTAAAACAGAAACAAAATCATGCAAATTGTTGTTGCATGGATATTTCTGGGGATTATCATTCTGAATATAGATGGAAGTAGAGGAAAAATTAAAGATAATCTCTTTCATAATTGGAACATAAAAAGACATAGCAAGAAAATGACAAATGCCTAAAGGCAATAGGACATAAGATAACTGGCATATAGAACTAAGGTGGATGGGGGAGATAATATAGGGAGAGGAAGAATTGTCACCAAGGGGAGAAGGTAAATTAGGCACTCTGGTAGAAAGTATGATATTGGAAAATTGTACCTATGTCGGATTTTTTTTTCTTTTCGGGTCACACCCGGCGGTGCACAGGGGTTACTCCTGGCTCTGCACTCAGGAATTACTCCTTGTGGTACCTCTGCACTCAGGAATTACTCCTGGCAGTGCATGGGAGGCCATATGGGATGCTGGGAATAAATCCGGGTCGGCCGCATGCAAGGCAAATGCCCTACCCGCTGTGCTATCACTCCAGACCCTATGTCGGATATTTTTTTAATCCGTTGAATAGGGTTTTATTTCCTAATTTCTCTAAGAGTTTAATACCATGGTTAATAACAGTGATAAAACCGATATTTTGCCTAGAAGGCAAGTCTGATTTCAGAGGAAATGACTTCAGACTTTTGCCTACCAATATGATGTTAGCTGTATTTTATCTGAACTTTACAATGTTGAAGTAAATTCCATTTAGCTACATTTTGTTGAAAGTTTTTAAATTATAAATTGATATTGATTAACTTCAAAAGCTTTTATTATATCTATTGACACGATCTTTTTGCTTTTTTTCTGGGCTGCACCCAGTGGTAATCAGAACTTACTCCTTACTTTTTGTTCAGGGATCACTCCTGGTAGTTCTCAGGGAACCATAGTTGCATAGTTTAATTCCAGGAATTGAATTTTGGAGTGGGGATAGTATATAGAAGAGAAGGGCCTTAACCTCTGTACTATCTCTCTAGTCCCCAGTGATGTGATTTTTAGCCTGATTTTTGTTCATGTGAGGCATCACATAAGTTGATTTCAGTATGTTGAACCATCCGTGAGTCCTTGGAATAAATTCCACATGGTCATAATTACTATATTACGTAGTGTTTAACTTGGTTTAACAAGATTTTTTAGAGAATCTTTTTTTGGGGGGGGGTGGTAACAACGGGCGATGCTCAAGGGTTACTCCTGGTTCTGCACTCAGGAATTACTTCTAGCGGTGCTCAGGGTACCATATGGGATGCTGGGAATCAAACTCGGGTCGGCTGCGTGCAAGGTAAATGCTCTACCCACTGTGCTATCACTCCAGCCCTGATTTTGTAGAGAGTCTTAACATCTATTTTCTTTTTCTTTTTATTGAATCACCGTGAGATACAGTTACAAAGCTTTCATGATTGAATTTCAATCATACAATGACTGAACACCCAGTGCACATTTCCACCACCAATGTCCACAGTATTCCTCCCACCATCCCCATCCCATCCCACCCCCTGCCTTGCACACGGCCAACCATGGTTCAATTCCTCCATCCATCTCAGAGAGCCTGGCAAGCTACTGAGAGTATCCCGCCCACACGGCAGAGCCTGGCAAGCTACTTTTGGCATATTCAATATGCCAAAAACAGTAACAACAAGTCTCACAATGGAGACGTTACTGGTGCCCACTCGAGCAAGTTGATGAACAATGGGACGACAGTGCTACAGTGACAGACATGGACAACTTGTGAACTTACTGATACAATTAATTGACATTTTTCTACCTGAAATCTGTTTGTTTCGAAGTGGCTTTCTTTTTTCTCATATTTTCTCCCTTTCTGCATTAATGTCAGTGCCTTTTGAATTGCTCCAGTATTTTTTTACTGGAGCGATAGCATAGCAGGTAGGGCGTTTGCCTTGCATGCAACTGACCCAGGTTTGGTTTCTCCATCCCTCTTGGAGAGCCCGGCAAGCTACCAAGATATCCTGCCTGCACAGCAGAGCTTGGCAAGCTACCTGTGGCATATTTGATATGTCAAAAACAGTAACAAGTCTCACAATGGAGATGTTACTGGTGCTGGCTTGATCAAATCTATGAACAATGGAACGACAGTGCTATAAACAGTGCTACAGTGCCTTTTGCATGGAGATCAAGTTCCATTTGTCTCTTGTTGTTTCTCCTAAGTATTTTTGTGTTTGAGTTAAGAAAATTTCCATCTAGATTTCTAATACTTTGTCCACTTTTAAATTTATTTATTTATTTTATCTTTAAAAATATTGAATCACTGTGAATTACTGAGTTTTATAATTGAGTTTTAGGTCAACAATGTTCCAACACCAATCCCCTCTTACAGTGTCCACTTCTCTCTACCAATGTCCCAAGTTTCCCTCAGGTACCCCAAGTCTGCTTCTTTTTTTCTGTTGTTGATGTTTATTTAAACCAAAAATAATGCTTATTACACATTCAGACTCCGAGTTCTTTTTTAGTTACTCAATAACACATAGCTGTCCTGGACTCTAAATTTTCATTGGCAGTAACGTCATTTAACTTATATTTTATCTGCAACAGTATCCTGCACAGCATCTTGCTTACAGATGATTCTTGATAAAATAGTTGAATCTACTTCCCTCCGATATTATGAAGAGAAGCAGTGTCTTGATTATTTTCTTAGCATTTTTAACTTCCATTGTTTTTATCAAATTTGTAGGTTTCTACTTTCTAAAAATAAAAATTTAATCATAATTTTATTCATAAAAGGTTTTAAAAGGCTTCTCCGAAGGACCCAGATATGGTGGAATTCTGCTAGAGTTGTTCTCAGTATGACCCAAACAAAATTTTATCCAAGGAGCATTCTCATACATTGCTGATTAACAGGCAACTAGTACAATTTGTATATGTTAACTTGGTGATACTTAGTAAAACCTTTAAGAATACTAATACTATCAACTTGAATATATATCAGTTGGAGACTGCTGGGCTAAATAATGGGTTATCCAGTATAGTAGAAGATACAAATGGGCACAATTGCACACGCCTCCCTGAATCCATGTCCTCTGCAAGCTGGAGAGTTTTCCATGAACCCTTGAATCAGGTTAGCCTCGTAACTGTTTTTGGCAAGTAGAATGTAACAAAAGGAATAGCATGCACTTTGAACCTCTATTTTCTGGCTTCCCCAAGTCTGCCTCTTGACAGGCACTATTTTCTTTTTCTTTTTTCCTCTCTTTTTGTTTTCTTTTTGGGCATTATCAAGTTGTTGCTGATATGGTCCTAAGCTTGTCACTTTACCTCCTTTCAACACCTAGACCTAGTCTAGAATGAACATTTCCCTCTACCATTCTCATAGTGATCCCTTCCCTGACCTATCCACTTCTCTTCCCAAACCCAACCCAGTGGCAAATAACCTATAAAGGACTAGTTCTCTTGCTCTTTTGTTCCTTTGCCTTGAGGTGTTAATTTATTTCCCTACTGTGTTTTTTTCCCTCTGGGAGAGCCCAGCAAGCTACCGAGAGTATCCCACCCGCACGGCAGAGCCTGGCAAGCTACCTGTGGCATATTCAACATGCCAAAGACAGTAACAAGTCTCACAATGGAGACATTACTGGTGCCCGCTCAAGCAAATCGATGAACAACAGGAGGACAGTGACAGTGACTGTGTTTCTTTATCTGCTGCCTATGAGTGAGATCATTCTGTGTCTGTCTCTTCTTTCTGACTAACTTCACTCATCATGAAACTTTCTACGTATTGGCAAATTGTATGATTTCATCTTTCCTTATGGCCAAGTACAATTCTGGTGGGTGTGTGTCTGTGTGTATCATAACTTCTTTATTCAATCATCTATTCTTTGACACTTGGATTGATTCCAGATCTTAGCTATTGTGAATAGGGCTGCAATCAACATAGAAGTCTAGATGTCTTTTCTGCATTGTGTTTTTGAATCCTTGAGGTATATTCCCAGGAGTGAAATTGCTGAGTAATTTGGAAATTACTAATTTTTTGAGGGATATCCTTATTGTCTTTCAAAAAGACTGGACCAGTTAACATCCCCACCATTGTTTTTCTTTTTTTTTCTTTTGGTGAGTTTATTTGTATGAAGTGATGTCTCATTGTTGTATTGATTTGCTTTTAATTTTTTTACATGTTTATTTACCATGATTTATAATACTCTAAAGTATACTTTTCTTGTTTACATCGTTTCAACACCACATCCATCACCAGAGTGCTTGCTTCCCTACACAGAGTCTCAACTGCCCTTTCAACTCCACTGTCAGGCAAGTTCTGTTTTGTAAATGGAGCTTACCAGAAATGGACGTTTTCCTCCATTTCTGATGTTTTTGGCCATTTGTTTCTCCCTTGCTGTTTCTTTATATATCACTATATAAAATAGATCTTTTAAAAATAAGAGATGTTTAATAAAGGTAAATTCCTAAATTTCCACAAAAGTGTACTTTTGTGGAAAAAAAAAAGTTGAGTACTTTTTCCAAAACCGTTTATCTTTATTTTTCCATGTACACACATTTTAATTATATTTTGAATAATTCAGTTTTAATATAATTTAAATTTTACATGAAATAAATTATATAAATATACAATATAGTAAAAATGAGGAGAGGAGAATTTTTTAAATTAAATCAAAATATTTTCCCTTCACCACAACAGCTAATTAGAGGGAGAGAACAGAAAGGAATGCCCTGCCACAGTGACAGGGTGGGGTGGGGGGAGATGGGATTGGGGAGGATGGGAGGGATGCTGGGTTTACTGGTGGTGGAGTATGGGCACTGGTGAAGAGATGGGTTCCCGAACTTTGTATGGGGGAAGCATAAGCACAGATGTGTATAAATCTGTAACTGTACCCTCATGGTGATTCATTAATTAAAAATAAATAAATTTATTATTAAAAAAAGGTACAGAAAGAAAAAAAGGTACAGAAAGTACATATAGATGCTGATAAAAAAAACAAAATGTGGATGTGGGACAAATATGATGTTTCCCATATATCATTCTTCCACAATGGTGTATGCTTGTAATCTGGTTTAGAATAGGAGTTGTCAAATAATAAACCACAGGCAAAATATTTCCTCCTGTCTGTTTTTATAAATGAATCTGTATCAACACAGCCACTTTCATCATTTAAGTAGTGTCTGTGGCTGCTTTTTCTCTATAAATGTAGAATTGGATGGTAGCGAAGAAAGAGATTATATGTGCTCAAAAAAAATCTAAAATATTTACCATCTCATCCTTTGCAGAAAAAAATTGCTAGCCTTCAGCCTTGTGTATTAACAGTGCAGGCAGAGATAAACAGATGAGCAGATTATATTTTTAGAAGCAAAGCAGGAACAAGCCTGTTGTGTTCTAGGAACGCAAAGGACAGTGTGGCTAAAACATAAAAAGACCCAGATATGATCATTATTTTTTCTTATTTTGCAGCACATTTGCACCTATTACTTTTTATTCAGCCAGTAATTCACTCATTCAACAAATATTCAGGTTTCTACTCTGTGCCAATTATTGTTAGTTGCTTCATTCTGTGTGTGTGTCTGTCTGTCCGTCTCTCTTACACACACAAACACACACACACACACACGCCATAATAAAAGAAACCAAGAGGCAAACAATTTAACACAATATACTGGAGGGTTTTTCTATTCTGAATAAAATACAGAGAAGGAAACATTCACTTGATAGTAACTTAGAGAATATCTTTCTTAACAGCATTTTGTTATACCTTTATTTAATCTACTCTTTCTATACTAAAATGTATAAACAATAGAACCCAAGTGGTAGTGGGTAGGGCACTTGTCTTGCAAGTGGCAGACCCAGCTTTAAACCCCAGCACTCTATATTGTCCCCTGAATCCTGTTGGGTGTGATTCCCTGAGAGCAGAGCCAGAAGTAATCCCTGACATTGCCAAGTGTGCCCATGCCCCCCCCCCAAAAAAACCCACCAAAATGTGAAAATAACTAATCTTCATGCAACTCCTAGAAAACAACGTTTATGTTTAAACATATGAGACTTAAAATCCAACATAATTTGCAGATGCAAATGAATAGAAAATACATTTTCTCTCACTAGAAAGTGAAAAATAATAGATTCCTTTTCTTTCTTCATTATCCCTCCTTTCTCCCTCTCTCTTTCTCTTCCTTTCCTTTATAGACTCAAAACAAGATCTTTTAATTTAATCATTCAAATTATGTAGGCCATGCAAAAAAAATGAATTCAGATCTTTAACGCCAGGCACAAAAGTCAGATCAAAATGGATTAATAACCTCAATCCATAAGGTACATGCAGGAAAACATAGGTAGAACCCTCCATAACATAGAAGCTATAGGCATCTTCAAAGATGAAACATAGCAGGGACTGGAGTGATAGTACAGCGTGTAGGGTGCTTGCCTTTCACGCAGCTGACCCGGGTTCAATTCCCAACATCCCATATGGTTACCCGAGCACCGCCAGGAGTAATTCCTGAGTGCAAAGTCAGGAGTAACCACTGTGCATTGCCAGGTGTGACCAAAAAAAAAAAAAAAGATGAAACATCGCTAACCAAGAAAGTGGAAGAGGATAAACAAATGGGACTACACTAAGCTAAGCTTCTGCACTTTAAAAGAAATGTTGACCAAGATATTGAGACAGCCCACAGAATGGAAAAAATATTTACTCATACCCATGAGATAAAGAATTAATATCCAAAAAAAAAGAATTAATATCCAAGATATATAAGGCAATGGTAGAACTTCACAAGAAAAAAACATTTGACATCATCAAAAATGGGAAGAAGGAATGAGCAGAAACTTCCTGAAGAAGAAATACAAATGGACAAAGACACATGAAAAAGTGCTCTACATCACTAATCATCATGGAGATGCAAATCAAAACAACAATGAGATATCATCTCACACCACAGAGACTGACACAAATCAAAAAGAAGAACCAGTGTTGATGCAGATGAGGGGAGGAAGTGACTCTCATTCATTGTTGATTGGAATGCCAACTGGTCCAGCCTTTTTTGGAAAACAATATGGGCATTCCTCAAAAAGCTAGAGATTGAGCTTGCATATGATGCAACAATACCATTTCAGAACAGATGACTGGTTAAAGAAACTATGGTATACATCTACACAGTGGCTTACTATACAGTTGTTAGAAAAAATGAAGTAATTAAATTAGCTTATAAATGGATGGGCATAGACAGTATCATGCTGAAATAAGTCAGAAGGAGAAGGCCAGACATATAATGACTGCACTCATTTGTGGGATATAAAAAAACTTACTATGCGACGAACATCCAAGGACAGTAGAAACAGGGGCCAGGGGCTAGGGGAGAGGGTAGTTGGGAGAGAGTATGGGCCATTATGGCCGTAATGGTTGGAAGGGATTGCTCTAGATGGGAGATGTGTTCTGAAAGTGGTTCAAGGACCAAATATGATGGCATCTCAGTAGCTGTGTTGTAAATCATAATGGCCAAAAGGAGAGAAAGAAAGAGAATTAGAGAGAGAGAGAGAGAGAGAGAGAGAGAGAGAGGGAGAGGGAGAGGGAGAGGGAGAGGGAGAGTGACTGTCATAGGGGAAGGAGGCAGTGGGTGGCAGGAGGGATATGGGAGATACTGGTGGTAGGAAATATACACTGGTGGAGGCATGGGTATTAGAACATTGTATGACTGAAACCAGATCATGAAAGTTTTGTAATTGTATCTCATGGTGATTCAATAAAAACATATATATTTTTAAAATTAAAAAAAATATTTTCCCTTCAGCACTCAGCAGTGAAGAAATCTGGCAGGCACCGCAACACTGGAGAATTCTCCAGGCCCCATAACGAGCCGATATCTCCAGGATGCCCTAGATGGAGCAGGTGCAGTCTCCCTGCCTTCTCCAGATGGAATCCCGGTGACCATGAGCATGCTCCGGTATATGGCTATCAGGACTATTCCTCCAAAGCACGCGGCTGCTTACACGGCCGTGTGACCTTTCCTGATATGCAAAGTGAGCAATTGAAAATAAATGATCTAGTGCCTGCCCCTGCCCAAAACTAGAGAGAGAGCAGTGACACATAGGGCCTCGAGTGCAAGTTGCGGCCCACTAACGGCTCCTGGCTCCTGAACGGCCATGATCCCGGAGGCACACAAACCAATCTCGGAACACAGGGGCTTTTGGCAGAAATGCATCTAGACTGAGCATTAAACTATGGCGCCATGCCACCCCAGGTGGGGAAAGGTGTTTGTCCCTTCCACCTTTTCTCCCTAGCGGCCCAGGGGCTGCCACCTTTTCAGAGCCTATTGGACAGCCAGGTATGGGACTGCAGTGACGTGACACTCGGGGCCTCACGGGATGGGGGGTGGAGCCGGCCCCTCTACCCACCCCGACAAGGCTCCAAGTTGCTGCCCATGAACAGATACTGGCTCCTGAACGGCCATGATCCCAGAGGCACACAAACCAATCTCTCAGCGGCTTTTGGCAGAAATACCTCAAGACTTATTACTAAAATATCAGAAATCCAAAAAGCTCTTCATATCAGCAATAGAAAACAGATTATCTAATGATGCCTTTTCGGCAGGTCTAATTGTTGGGGAAAATTCCAAATAATAATGGTGGGTCTTTTGTCAAAATATTGAATGTGATCAAAGTGGAGAGAGAGAGTAAGGTGGAAATCATCTGCAGCATAGGAGGGGAATCACTGTGAGATACACCATTACAAAGCTGTTTATGATTGGATTTCAGTCATACAGTATTCCAATACCTATCCCTCAACCAATGTACATTTCCCAGTGTCCCCAGGTTCCCTGACATCATCCCCACCCCCCACGCCCTGCCTGCCTCTATGGCAAGCACTTTTTTTCTCCTTCTTCTCTCTCTCTCTCTCTCTCTCTCTCTCTCTTTCTCTCTCTTTCTCTTTCTCTCCCTCCCTCCTTTTGGGCATTGTGGTTTGCAATATTGATACTGAAAGGTTATCAAGGATATCCCTTTAAATACTTTTAACACTCAGTTCTTCCACAGCATGATCATTTCCAGCTATTGTTGTCATACTGGTCACTTCTCTATCTTATCTACCTCAGCCCCCCCCCCGCCCTTGTGGTTAGATTCAACCATTGACTAGTCCTCCTCACCTCTGTTTTTCCTGGTCATGCATATTAGTCTTCTACTATAAATATTTTTATATACCACAAATGAGTGCAGTCATTCTGTATGTGCCCCTCTCTTTTTGACTCATTTCACTGAGTGTGATACTCTTCATGTCCATCTATTTATAAGCAAATTTCATGACTTCATTTTTCCTAATAGCATTCCATTGTGCAGATGTGCCATAGTTTCTCTATCCATTCTTCTGTTCTTAGGCACTCAGGTTGTTTCCAGATTCTGGCTATGGTCAATAGTGCTACAATGAACATTTGTATTGCACAATGCACAATGAAGAGTGCAGATGGTGTTTCTGCTGTGTGCTTTTGGGCCTCCAGAGTATATTCCTAGAAGTTGTATTGCTCAGTCATATGGAAGCTCAATTTCTAGGTTTTATTTGAGAGACATCTACATTGTTTTCCAAAAAGGCTGGACCAGTCAGCACTCCCACCAACAGTGAAGGAGAGTCCTTTCTCCCCACATCCATGCCAACACCAGTTGCTTTTGTTCTTTTGGATGTGTGCCAGTCTCTGTGGTGTGAGATGATATCTCATTGTTTTTTTTGTTCTTGCAAGATTGGACCAGTTTTCTCAAATGCTCAAGCTATTCTTTGTTTGAAAAGGTTCTTAGCCCTCCCTGAAGTCTAAATGAGAGCTTTTCAGAGTAGTGGGCTCTAGGTTAAATGTTTTTAATTCAGCACCCTGAATATATCATACAGCTCTTTTATTGCTTGTTTGATATCATGTGGAAGGTTTGTTGTGATTTTTGTTGTTTCCCTTGAATTTGAGGTTTTTCTTATCTCACTTCTTTAAGTAGTTTTTCTTTTATATTTACCATTTTGATTACTATGTGTTTTAGTGTTGTTTTACTTGAATCTATCTTGAATCTTGTGCTGAAGTCTCTCTCCAGAGACTGGGGAAGTTCTCAGTTATTATTTATTCCAACAGTCTTTCTTCAAATTTCTCTTTTCTCTCTCCTGCTGGTATTCCAAGTACTCCAAGATTTGCTAATATCTCTCAATAATCTTACATCCTCTTCTATTTATTTACTTCTATTTTCTTTTACTACTTCATCATTGTTGATGGCTTGTATTTTTTCCTCATCATTTCAGATGATTCTCTGCATTTTAAACTCTTTCTGTTGCTTTGGCTTTCTGTTATATTCTTTCACTCCTTTAATTCCATTTGCATGGACTTTTGGATAATCTAGACCAGTTTATCCTTGAGCTGCTCTCTTCAAATGATTGCTTTTATTTCCATTGCCATTGCATGGTGTGTTTGACATTCTCCTTGGTTAAGCCAGGGGCGTTATTTGATCTTTAAGGTTTTCCAGGACTTCTGTCCTGTCTGCCAGAACAAGTGAATTTCTTTGTTTCCCTATTGTCCTTAAAGACTTGTATGTGTTGAAATTTGAGCTTTAAATTTCCAATTATTTGAGTTCTAATCTAATTCGGTGTTTTTCATTAAGAGGTTACTACTTATAATCTGTTAATCTACCAACTTCTGTGTCCTTGAAATGCCATTTCAGTGGTCATGCAAAAATTCTTTTTACATACTAAGATTTTTATGGGAATAATCAGACACATAAGAGAACCACAAGTCCTTAGAATTAGTGGGGTTGGGGCTGGAGAGATAGCACAGCGGGTAGGGCGTTTGCCTTGCACGCGGCCGACCCAGGTTCAAATCCCAGCATCCCATATGGTCCCCTGAACATGGCCAGGGGTAATTCCTGAGTGCAGAGCCAGGAGTAACCCGTGTGCATTGCCAGGTGTGACCCAAAAAGCAAAAAAAAAAGAAGTAGTGGGGTTGAAGCAGTATAGTCATGTCTATATGGTTTTGGATTGGGGCTGAGGTTAGAGTGGCAGAGTTTCCTGGAGTCTGTAGGACATGGGAAGAGGTCATCTGCTCTGGTATAATCAAGGTGGTCAAACTCAGTTCCTCATGATGCACCTAGGTCAGTGGCAGATGTCAACAATACAGGTTCTAGGTCCAAGGACGGAGTTACAGGGTTTCCCTCTTTCACAGGACCAGGGAAGATGTGATCAGAGCTGGGAGTTACTAGATGGGAGAAGATCCCTACAGATGTTTAAATAATTGTTAAATGTATTTAATTGCTCCAATACTCAGCACACATATTTTATAATTTCATATTCTTTCAATGATTTGATCTCCCTATTAACATTTTTGTCTTCTGTTACAGTTTATAAATTTAAATCTATTCCACCTGATAATATGAACATGCCAATGTTCTTCTTTACTTTCCTTTTTATTGAGTATCTATCTTGTATTTTTTAAGTCTCTTATAACCAATACATAAGCTGACACTGTTTCAAATCTTTTCACGTATTCTGTTTTCAATTGATCATTCATTTCGTTCTTGCTGAATTTTTTGTTTTGTTTTTGGGCCACGTCCAGAGATGCTCAGGAGTTACACCTGGCTCTGTGCTCAAAAATAACTCCTGGTAGGCTCAGGAGACTATTTGGGTGCTGGGGATCAAATCAAGATTAGCCATGTGCAAGGTAATCTCTGTACTATGGTTCCAGTCACTTTAATTTAAATAATACTTATTTATAACCTTAACATTTTCTGGAGCCCAAGAAGGTGATTTTGCAAAAATAATCCTCAATTTGGATTAGTCTGCTTGATATTTTAAATACATTTTAATCAGTTATAACTCAGGATATATTTAAAATTTCTCCATTATTTTATGTTTTGTCTCAACCACTATACTATTCCAGCCTAAGTCACAATTATTTTTTATATAGACTAATGTAACAACTTTTCAGCTATCTATTTTCTTGTTCCACTTTTTTGACAGAACTTATGTTGATCCTTTCAGAATGTAAATAAGATCACACTATCCCTATACTTAAAATCCACTGGTTTTCATTACTATTGATTTCTACTGCTTTTTCTGTACAAAAATTCTGAACTGCTCACTTGACTGTAGAGTTCTGCACAAACTTGCTTCCATACATCAGCCCAACATTGCATTTCCTCCTCTTCATTAGTTATACAAATTTTATACATCACTGCTGTCATTATTGGCATAAAATGGACATTACCTGTGTTTATTTTCATATTTTTCTTTCCCTTGGTATATTTATTATAATCTATAGTTGATCTTACATTTTTATGATTATTTAATGTATATCATGTGTTTTATTTCTCTGAATAGCCATAACTTACACATAATAGTAGACTCAGTAAATATTTGTGAAGTGAATGAAAGAGATTGGTGAATAAGGTTAGTATCTTCAGACTGCATTTAAACATATTTAAAGTAATAGATATAATTTTTCCCCATGGTACAAAAATGCTTGAAGCATTCTGTTCACATATCTAGACTTTTCTTTTGCACATTCTCACACTATGTTTTGTTACTCAGCACTACATTTATCAAAGCAAACCCAAATGCTTACCTGGATTATGCAGACATCTCCTTTTTCCAAGACCTTCTTGTGACTTGAGTTCCTTCTAAAGCAGTGTCTTTATTTGGGGGGTGAGGGGTGCCACAGCAGGTGTCACTCCTGGCTGTATGGTCAGGGATCACTCCTGGAAGTCTCAAGGGAATATATGGGGTGCCAGGGATCAAACTCAGGTCAGCTGCATGCAAGGCAAATTCCTAGTCTCTGGCCATAGAGCAGTGGCTTTCTAATTTAAAAATATGTGTGGATCCCTATTCGATGAGAAAAGAAATGTTGACATACACTATTTTTCATCTTTGTATTACAAACCTGAAACTATATATAAGCTATACTTGTAGCTTTTCTGAAGTTATAAACCAAAACATTATTTCTACAGCAAATAAAATCTTATCAACTAATAAAATTTAGATTCGCATTATTTTTGCTGCAATAAATTTGACATTTTCACCATCAATGTTACTGACTTCTATGGTTCGTAATTGTTATTATAAATGATCATGTCTCTATCCACATACACTGTTGAAATTCACTTCTCTCGTTACATATTTGCTGACATTACAATAGAAGCTTTACTTACAGAGCTTGTCATGATGTTATTTAGTATTTCCTAGTGTGTATACACAATTTACATATTAATTACACTGATTTTCTCTTTTTTATTCCACTATAATTAAAATGCTTGAATGAAAATGGGATTAAAATAATATGTCTAACACAGATTCTAAAATTTATGGTAATTCTCAACTGCTAGGTGGAACACTCAGAATGTAGTTTTATGGAAACTGCTGTTCATTTCTTCTCCCCATTTTTGATGCGGTTGGAGGTTTTTTCTTATACAATTCTACAAGTGTCTTGTATATCCTGGATATTAATCCCTTATCAGATGGGTATTGGGTAAATATTCTTTCCCTTCTGTGGGCTCTTTCTGTATTTTGGTCACTGTTTCTTTTGAAATGCAGAAGCTTCTTAGTTTGATGCAGTCCCATTTGTTTATGTTTGCTTCCACTTGCATGGTTAGTGCTGTTTCGTCCTTAAAGATGCCTTTAGCTTCAATGTCATGGAGAGTTCTGCCTACATTTTCTTCTATGAACCTTATAGATTCATGTCTGATATTGAGGTCTTTAATGCATTTTGATCTGACTTTTGTGCCTGGCATTAGACAGAGGTCAGAGTTCATTTTTTTTGCAGGTAGCTATCCAGTTTTCCCAGCACCACTTGTTGAAGAGACTTTCCTTGTTCCACTTTGCATTTCTTGCTCCTTTGTGAAAGATTAAGTGACCATATATTTGGGGGTCTATGACAGGAAATTCAACTCTTTTCCATTGGTCTGTGGGTCTGTTTTTATCCCAATACCATGTTTTTTCCATTATTACTGCTTTGTAGTAGAGTTTGAAGCTGGGGAAGGTGATGCCACCCATCTTATTTTTTCCAAGGATTGCTTTAGCTATTCGTGGTTTGCAAGTTATAATGCCCAAAAGCAAACAGAGAGTATGGGGAATATTATCTGCCATGGAGGCAGGGGGACGGTGGGAAAGGGGGGTATACCGGGGATATTGGTGGTGGGGAATGTGCACTGGTGGAGGGATGGGTGTTTGATCATTGTGAGATTGTAACCCAAACACGAAAGCTTGTAACTATCTCATGGTGATTCAATAAAATTAAAAAAAAAATTAAAAACAATGTAGTTTTATTAACTTATATTGTGAGATGGAAAATATGTACAGATTATTATAGCAAACTTAACTGCCAATTGAAACTATGATCACAGACCCTAGAATACTTCAGAAAAATAAGAGAATTATTTTTGCAATAGCAAAATAGACTCAGATTTCACCTTCCAAATAAAACATATTGGTAACTGAATGTATATTTTTAAAAGAGACCATTTTACTAGCTAACAAATCAGGCTTAGTGGTAGATTTGACGTTTAGGCTCTAGCAGTAATAATTGCAACAATGATTACTATCAATATAGAGATTACAATGTATTAGACCCCGTAACTAGGTTTTCCATTCAATTTATGTCCTTGTGGGTTTTCTTAGCATAGGCTGGGTTTGAAAACGTTCCAAAAATGTACATATTAGGTTTTTGAGCTGTCTCAGTCTGAATGAGTATGGGTGTGTGTGAGTGTGTCCTGTGGTATAATAATACTCTGTCTAAGGCTGGTTACTACCTTATGCCCTGAGCTACTAGAACAGAATCTGATCACCCACCACCCTGGCTGGAATTGTGAGGTTGAAAAATTAATGAACAAATGAATAAATGCAAATAATTTTTCCAAATTAGAAGTGTTTAGGGTTCTTATTTAAAAGTTTGCTAACCATTTTATGAATCAGAATATGCCAAAGAACACTAATTATTTTTTCAGCTCATCTATTATAAAAATTCCTTTTGTTAAAATGTAGCTTTCAAAAATATTCCAATGACAGTAAGTGAGAAATTTCCACATCCTTATTTTCCATTTAAAGAAGCTGAAGCACAGAGACTTTATGAGATCAGTGCAAAACTACAGAAAACTTTTATAAGGAGTATTTTTTAAAGTTTTTTAGTCTAACTAGAATTTGACTAAAAACCTCGTTTCCCAATATGTTCTACTGAAAATTAGCAATGCTTATATTGTCCTCTTTTTTGGTGAACACATTGTTCAGAGAAAAGAAGTCATCTGGGGGCAGAGCTATAGTACAGAGTGTAGGGTGTTTGCCTTACCTAATATGGTACCTGAAACTCCGTTAGGAGTGATCCTTGAGTATAGACCCAGGAATAAGCCTCAAGAATCACAGGGTGTTTTGCCCCTCCCCCACAAAAAAAAACCAAAAATGTCACCTGTGTGCTTTTAAAAAATTTGAATACTCCTTTAATGTAAACAAATGAAATAGTGGGGATGAATCTTGAAAACAATGTTGAATAAAGGAAGCCAAGCAAAACATACTGATCAATCTATATGTATAAAGTGAAAAAACAAGTAAAACTAAAACTAATTAAGAAGTTGCCTTTGTATTTATCCATGAAGAGGTATTTTGAATAAAAAGTAATGTGAAGATTACTATTGAGAAGCTAAATATTACACAGCTCATTAAGTTCTAAATTGTGCATTTTTATAAATATGCTTTATTTCAATAATTTTGCATGAAATTATTCCTTTCAATTTCATTGTTGAGTAGGAATGTATGTCTACTTCAGGTCAGTTCTCTTAATATTTGACTACTGTATAATAATATTTCTAATCAGTAGCCAAAATTAATATATTTTTACAAACTACTTATTCAAATATAGGCCCACAGAACTCAAGTTTCAATTGAATTGGCTAGATTTTAATTCTAGTTCTGTTATTTGAATTGTGGACTTGAGCAAATGACTTAAAATCTTGTAATCTCTTATTTTATAATTCTCAAAAGCGAATAATGAATAGTTGTGAAAATGCAATAAAATATTTGCCAATGCATAGCAAATAACTATGAAAGTATCACAAACATTCTATTAACTGTTATTTATCACTAAAACTCTTGTCAGAAAGGCCTTCAAGTCTTGGAATGAATAACTAAGCATGTCCTCTAAGAAGTAATGCATTGCACACTGCCGCAGCCCGCGCGGCCAACTTGAACCTCGGCCGGAGAGAGGGAATGAGAGTTGAGTGGGCTAGGGAGGACTGCATGCAATATACGGCATACAGCAAGTTTATTGAAATCCAAGCAGGTTTATATAGTCTTATTTTAGCAACGATCAGCAGGTTACATAAGTGGCACAAACATTATTAATCAAGCGGTGCAGGCAACTTTATTTTTGCCAATATTACTTGTCTTTCGGTTCCTTCTCTCAGCCTTGAGAAACATGGGAAAGCATATGTGGCCTTGAGGATGGCCATGGCAGACATGAGCCAATCCTCCCTTCAGCCTCCTCTTGAGTCCAGCTGCCAGAGCATGGTGGCCCTTTAACTTTTCTCACGAGGCAGGTCGCCAGAGCATGGTGGCCCTTTGACCCCCTTTCCAGGCTGGCCGCCAGAGCATGGTGGCCCTTCAGCTGCCTGTCAAGGTCAACTGTCAGGAGATGACTTGCCTTCACGCCAAGTTTCTCCATTCTCGTTTCTGTTTACAAGAACTAAGGTAGGGAGTGCCAAGGCCCCCTCCTCACCCAGTCTCTGTTTACAGGGACAGAGACGGGGGGTGCCCAGGCCCGTCCCCAACATCTCCCCCTTTCCTTTCTCAAAGCTGGACAGG
Source organism: Sorex araneus (assembly GCF_027595985.1). NCBI lineage: Eukaryota > Metazoa > Chordata > Mammalia > Eulipotyphla > Soricidae > Sorex > Sorex araneus. The sequence continues at coordinate 149,959,926 of NC_073313.1, read as the reverse complement.
CTGTCCAGTTCTAATTTGCAGAGTATGTACATGGAACCACAATCTTGAATATTAAAAACAACATTTTTAAGCAAGCAAGGTACAATAATAAAAGTTATATATAAACCTGCGATGCCAAGACCTAAACCCACTAATGCGTGCATCATCTAAGCTGGATCCAAAACCTTATCAAGAGCCTGTAAGAAATCTGTTGTTAAATCTCCTTCAGGTAGAGGAGGGGAATTTTGGAGATCCAATATCTCCTGATGCAACTGCATCAAGTCCAGACTAGCATTAGCGTGATGCCAAATCCCCAATACATGATTTTTAACTCTCTCCCAAGGGTATTGGGTATCATTATATTTCTTGTGGGTCACACATATCCACTGATATTGCTTTGTGACAGCGGAGGCTAGTCTTCACTCTCAATGCAAGTACTTCATCCCCCAATAACTTGCACAGTGTCCCATAATGCATTCAATCGCTCTTCCATCTTTCTGTCTATGTCTTCCTGAATAATGAGAGCCTTACTCATCATGTTTGCTTATGAGCGGTCTGAACTTCTCTGGCTAAAGCAACTCCAGCAGTGGTTGCTGGAGCAATCATAGCAATGAGAGCAAGAATCCCAGCAACCATCATTCCAACAAATCTCTTTTTTCTAGCCAATGCATTAGTGATTTTTCTCCAGATATCTATCCCACACTCATCTACCTATTCCCCAGAAATATTGGTGGGAACAAGTGAAAATGCAGGTTGGTGCACAATCAAAACCTGCTTATCATCCCCTATTCCCATCACACAGTTAGATAATGTACAATTCTCACATGTAATATTCCACCCAGATTTTGCCTTACTTATATTCACATTTCCTATCATAAGACCCCAAGAGAATGGTACACATGCCTTAAGCAATCCTCCATAACGCCGATTTCTCCCATCAACAGACACTTGTACATTAACATCTCCCTCCCCCTCAAGTTCAAAGTTCTCTTGATTATCAGGACGAGTATTGTCCTTAGTCATGGCCAATGCCAATTTCCAAATACTTTGTTGTAGTCCTTCACCAAGCACCCCCCAAGGGGAAACAGTCATCCAAAATTGACCAACACCAAGTACAGTCTCATCTCCCCTTGGATGTCAGGAGTCCCAGGTGATGTTTCCAGCAGTGTAGATAGTAGCCTTTTCAGCATGACACCGAGGCCACCCAGGATGTCGAGGGTCCTGTGTTGGGGATTCACACACTGGGAGCAGGGGTGCAGGAACATCACGCTGAGTGGGAGAGTTTGGAAAGGCCAGTCCAGTGACCAGGATCTACGTGGTGTTGTAGCAAAGGAGGCATGGATCACCCAGGCAGCTTTCTTGTCGTGGATGGTTATACATCAATGTCTTCAATGGGAGGCATCCATAGGCTGCTCTTTTTGTCCTGTTATTATGTAAGCAAATGGGTGTTAAGTGACTCATTCCAGAGAAGTTAAAAGATCCCCTTTCCCAGCTCAAGTGAGAAGCTGAGTATCCTCCCACCAGAGGTATGCAGTTGGTGTAAATTGGAACATTTAGCCCTCCCCAAGCAGCTGCTTGTAGAACGGGAGGGTCCGGTATATAGGTCCAATACTGCTCCCCATCAGCAGTGTTCACCCCTATGGCCAGGAAGGCCACAAATAGCAAAATTGGATTGGTGCCAATCTTTTGGAGCAGTTGTAATGCTCCCTGTACTATAGCCATGACTGTTGTCTCCGGCTTAAGCAAACCTCTGGGAATATTATCCCTGACATGGAGAGTCATCTGACTCATCCTTTTGGCTGTTTTCCTCAAGGGTCTCTTTCTTCTTCGTCTCCACCATCCAGACGAATCTCTCCTGTATCCATCTCGGCTCACGATGGTCTCTGGAAAATATACAAACATGTCCTCTGCCCCAAGTTAGTAATGGGTCTGGACCATTCTATTTGTTGGTAACGGGGTCCTTCCAAAGGACTTCAGGTGTAGGTTGTTGCCCAGGGGAACTTTTCCAAAATTTACCCAATGCTGAAAGTCCATCCTGGTCCAAATTAAAAATATTCAAAATTAAAAGAGCATGATTTAGCAAATTATGTGATGCAGTCTTGTAATTCACCACCATTTCCTCCTTTTTTCTTTTTCATTTTTGTAACATAATTTTTAGAGAACGATTAGCACGCTTGATAATTGCTTGTCCTTGATGATTGTAAGGAATACCAGTAACATGTTTCACACCAAAAAAAGTCGCAAAATTTTGTAAATGCTTTATTATGATAACCAGGACCATTATCTGTTTAAATTGGTCTGGTATTCCATAAAAGGCAAATTGAGTTAAACAATGACTTGCAATATCTTTAAATGCTTCTTCTGTTTGTAGAGTAGCAAAAATAAGTCCTCAATAAGTATTAACAGACGCATGAATATATTTATGATTGCCAAAAGAGCTCTCATGCATAACGTCCATACTTCATTTGGCAAAAGTCCTCTAGGATTTATTCCAGGATGAGGAATGGGAAGGTGAGGTGCACAAGCTGGACATGGACATGTTTTAACAATCTGTCTAGCAGCCTCTCGAGTGATACCAAGCTATTGTTGAAGGGCTCTAGAATTTTGATAATAAATAGCATGAGAGGAAGCAGGAGTTAAAACTGGGTGAAGCTGGATTGCTTGATCTGTTTTTTCATTTCCCAATGCTAGAGGGCCAGGTAATTTGGAATGTGACCGCAAATGGCCAATAAAAATAGGATGTTGTCTAGCTTGGATATATAAATGTCACCTTAACAATAATCTCCCCATAGGAGAAGGAGAATCGTGATTTAGAATGGCAGTCTACAAAGGACCTAGATCTTTGGCTACGTACTATCAGTACAGATGTAAGTTTTTTTATTATATGTCTTAATAACTTCTAAAATAGCATGCAGTTTAGCAACTTGTGCAGCTCCTTGTTTTGTTGGAAAGACATGAGCGTCACCATCAATGGTGTATGCAGCATAGCCATCAGAGGAGCCATCAGTAAAACCAGTTAAAACTTCAGGCAAAAGATTATGAACAAATACCTTTGGAAAAATATAAGAGGTTCGTAATGAGAATTGAAGCAGCTTATCAACAGGATAGTGATTATCAATAACTCCAGCAAAAGACAAAAATGCTAGTGCCCATGTCTCCAATGTATGAAATAGCCAATCAACTTCCTGTTTTGTATAAGGAACAATAATTGTATTAGGATATTTACCAAAAAGTAATTGACTTCTACTCCTGCTTGGATTGACTCAAATTAGTACTAGGAACACTGAAAGCAAATTGCTTACTATCAGCTTCAGTCAAATAATAATAATAATAATATAAAAGCAAGTTTTTAATGGCAGTGAAGCTGGGTAAGTCAAATTGCAGAGTAATAATTATCAATTTCTCCAGAAAAAGACAAAAGGTACTAGAGTTCATGATTCCAAACTGTAGGAAAATATGGATAAAAGAGGGTTAAAATGCTCACAACATGCATATATTTAATTTACTCACATATTCCTTCAAACTTTGCCCACTTCATCACTCCCAGTGGACTACATTCTATAGTTTATTTATGAAATGACTTTAAACTCCATTGTAAGTTTTCTTCAGTACAGAACTCAAATAGCTATATATGCAGGTTAAGCCTGTATTGTTAGGCAAACCTTGAAATTAACTTAATGTAGAGAAAGGGAACAAAGTTTTGGATTGTCTATGTTTATCTTAATATGAAGGTCAAATATTCCTTCTACTTTTCTGTTTTATTTCCAATTTTCTTTCATAATTCTTGAAACAAAACACTCTTGCCAAAATACTTTAAATTTTAATTAATATTTTTCCACAAATACATCTCTGGTTTTTGGAATATGTTCCTTCAAAAGGCATTCAAAACCTTTTAACTCTTAGATATTAACTTATTAACTTCAAAACTGAAATCAGTAAGGTTGTGACTTATCATCATTCTCAGCTCTAGTTGGGCTCAGCTGAGAAAAGGTGGGGGCGGGGGGCGCAGCTGTCTCTGTTCAGCTGCAAACTAAAGCCAAAAAGGCGGTTTTCATTCTTTGGATTTAAAAAGACTCACATTTTTTCCTTCAGCAAGAAGACTTCAAGCTGGTCTGAAATGTCAGCAGGGAAACCTGTTGTCTTTAAAACTTTTACAAGGGCTCAATGCTGTAACTTCAGATTATCAGGCAGACACTGGAGATTAACCCATTATAACTTTTTTTTTGCTAACTAAATGTTACCAAAAGTTTCAGAGATCAAATAAAACACGGATAGGATATATTATGCAACCAATTTGATAAGTTTAGCTGTTTTTAGGTACCACAATTACTTCAATACACATTTTAACAATCCAATAGAGATGTAAACAAATACACATATTAGTGTAAGAAAACACCAGAACTGCCAATGTTTATGGAAACATGTAAAAACTTTACTTTAGTGGCTTCTGTGTCTCTTTTGTTTTATAAAGTGGCCTAATCTTAATCTTTCATTACAATTGGCTGAGGCTTATAATAAAGACTTGCATACTTTGAACTCTAATTTTACTTTAGTTTCAGGCTCTAATTAAACAGCTTTTTTTCTAGATAATACAGATTCTGAAGTTCAAAAGAATTTCAACTGCTAATATCCATTAATAAGAAATTTTAGATTGGGCACTTAAATTTTTCTGTAGGCTTAGTATCCTATTGAGAAATCTTTGTTTAAACCTGGTCAACAAGTCCCCAAACACCTAGACTTTTCAAAGTGTAGAGTTGCATGTCACTGTGACCTCTTGTGAAAATGCTGCTTATCCAAGTTTAAGGATTTCTACTTCTGATTTTAACCTAACTCTAATATTTGAGCACTCAACACAGACAGACAGACAGACAAAAAGACAACAAACATCACATAGACATGTACACATATATACTTGATTGATCGATCTGACCCTTCAGGAATGGCAGGGAGAGAACTGATGGGCTGAGAAAGGAAGGGGCACTCCCCAGGGCAAAAATTCACCCTGTTGGCCGATTGGGATTGCCTCGGTTTCTCAGCCTAACCAGACTGTTTCCTGCTTTCTAACTGGGTCAAGGCAGAGCTCTTAATTACATAAAGCCGGCAAAATAATTGATGACAAAGTTGTTGTAAACTTAAGGTGGTTGGATGTTACCATGATTGACTTTAACTTTAGTTCTTAATTATCTCAAATGATAAGATTTTTACACCAGACACTCTTAATAATTTTACAACACTAACATGCTTCCAGACATGCACACAGAAAGCCATTAAATGTATCAAATTTTTAAATTGCAGCCCAAGCAAACACACAAACTAATTTTATTCTTGCACAAAGCTTCTAATTTTTAACTAGGCAGACACTTTCTCAACCCATTCCTGTCAGGCCAAGTTTTTCCAATTGTTCCCATAACTGGGGACTAATATCCCCAGAGTTGGCGCTGAGAGACCCCCTAGCAGACTCTGGTTTGCTTAACTGCTCTCCTTCCTCCTCCCGCTTTTCTATCTCATCTCGATTATCATCACGCATCAGTTCAGCTTGGAATGACTTATAAGAAACAACAGAGGAAAGCATTACAAGGGTAGACATTTCTGCAGAAAGGGAAGAAGCAGAAGATACAGGACTAGGGAATACGATTTCCCATGTCCTTGGCTCCGGAATAGAGGAAAGACTAATATTGTCCATTATAAATCGCCAAAGTGCAAAATATCTATAGGCGTCTCAGCCGGACCACAATCATTATAATACTGCTGAAGCTCATGCCCTACTTGTCTCCATGTCATTTCATTCAAAATAACCCTGCTTAGAAAACCAAGAACAAACTTTCCTCACATGCTCAATAAATGCTTCTATCTGCTCCTCCTGCATTTTCAAGCCTTTTGCTGTGAACATCATCTGGAAAGTTTGCACGAAAAGCTGCTGGTGGCTAGAAGCTTGCCCCATTTTACTCCCTATATATTTACAACAACACCCCAGAACTCCAGAAATTCCTTTGAATTTCTTTTATTTACTTATGACGCGTCTCTTCTTGCTGGGTACTCTTCATTGACTCCCTCGTTTTCCGGTCCCTGTGTTTGGGCGTCACTTTCCGTGACTCACGCGGCCAACTTGAACCTGGGCCAGAGAGAGGGAATGAGAGTTGAGTGGGCTAGGGAGGACTGCATGCAATATATAGCATACAGCAAGTTTATTGAAATCCAAACATGTTTATAGAGTCCTATTTTAGCAATGATCAGCAGGTTACATAAGTGACATTAATAATAAATATTATTATTTATTAATAATAAAGATTATTAACAATAAACATTATTAATAACAAACATTATTAATCAAGCGGTGCAGGCAACTTTATTTTTGCCAATATTACTTGTTTTTCGGTTCCTTCTCTCAGCCTTGATAAACATGGGAAAGCAGATGTGGCTTTGAGCATGTCCATGGCAGACACGAGCTAATCCTCCCTTCAGCCTCCTCTTGAGTCCAGCTGCCAGAGCATGGTGGCCCTTCAACTTTTCTCATGAGGCAGATCGCCAGAGCATGGTGGCCCTTCAACCCCCTTTCCAGGCTGGCCGCCAGAGCATGGTGGCCCTTCGGCTGCCTGTCAAGGTCAGCTGTCAGGGGATGACTCGCCCTCACGCCAAGTTTCTCCATTCTCGTTTCTGTTTACAAGAACTAAGGTAGGGAGTGCCAAGGCCCCCTCCTCACCCAGTCCCTGTTTACAGGGACAGAGGCAGGGGGTGCCTAGGCCCGTCCCCAAAAGCACACTGCTCTCACAATCCGGGAATTTGTTGGGGTTGTAGCTTAATAGTAGTGTGTAAATTTAATCCTGAGATTGTGCGTTTTTCCTTATGTATTATATGAATTACTGGCATGAGAAACTCAGCTGCTTAAGAAGATAAAGTTTACTATACATTTTAAGTAGATGTTTTTGAGTCTCTCCCCAATGTCTAGGCCTCCATTTTTACAAGATTGCAATGCCATTTATCTGTTCCTCAATAGCCAACTCGAGATTATTATATCCTTGACCTATCCCTGAACTCTTATCCACCTCCAAGCTACAATAATCTGGTCTTATCATTACACTGTTCTCTATTCGGTATATACGTACTTCTGGTTTGGAGTCTGCAGCTGAAACTCCATAACCCATGTCCCATATCTGGGGTTTGAGGCTCTGTAATCTATCACTAGACCTCTATAGAATTGTTCCTCAGAGGTTCCTTATCCTTTCAGCTTTCCTCTGTCTTTGGCCATGCCCTGTGCATATGAATGAGGATCTCTGCTGACCTGCTATCTATCTGGGCATAGGTGAGGGAGCAAAGAAAGAGATTGCCTAACTCAGGGCTTCCTTTCACCTTCTACTCTCCACTACTAACAGCCATCATATATCCTATTTTGACTGGATATTTTTTCAATGTGTGGAATTTAAAATCAAGTTAACTAGTTTACCTGGCACCCACTGCCATCAAACACCCCTCCCCCATAGTAGTAGAATGCGTGGGTCTATGATTGAGGTTGGGGAATTCAAACACAGCACCCTAAAAATGCACTAAAATTTTTGAAACACAAATAAAGAAAAATCTTAATGTTTTGAAGCAGTATTACAAGTCAATTATCTCTTAATTTAACTTCAAGAGAAAATTGTAAGAGCATTCTTCCACAGAATGTATTCATCCATTAAGTTCCTGTGTTAGTGAGAATTCTCCTTGACTGACAGTAGTGGGTCACAAGTAAAGAATCATGCAATAAGGTTAGGTCACATAAACACATATTTATTTCTTCAAAACAATAGCAGATGTTCTAAAAGGGAACCCAGAACACAAGTGTCAGCAACTATGAATCTCCGAGATAGACGTGCTGCAGCAGAATTTTAGGCTTTTTTCATCTGGGAGTAGGTTCTGACTATGATGTGGGGTTCAGTTTGGCACCTTGTCTTTATAAGGTAATGTCTATTAAGGTCTGCAGAAGAATGAAGAAAGTAGAGAAGTGAAATGGCTAGTACTGTGGCTTCCTTCATCTAATCTGTTGCTACAGTGGAAGTATAAGTTTCTACCTTATCTAGAAAAGAATTATTGCAATCACCTTGCTTTATACATTTTTATTTAACAAGTTGCCAAGTATTCACTGAATTTAATAAATGGCAAGAATGGGGCTGGAGAAGTATTACAGGGTTTTAGGTGCTTGTTTTGAGTATGATTGACGTAGGTTCAGTTCCCAGTACCACATGTGGTCATTCTTGAACACAGCCAGGAATGATCTCTAAACACAAAGCCAAGAGTAAAATCTGAGCACCTCCAGATTTAGCAAAAAAATTTTTCAAGGAGTGTTTAAGAAAAAAACTGAGTTTTCGAGAAGGGAACTCCGAGGGACAAAAACCAAGTCAGGCCGCTGCTGCCACTAAGATTCAAACTCCAAGGACTCCATCTCTCCCAATCCAGGTCAGAGCCCCAGTGGCGTTAGTGTTCTTCCCTCCATATTCCATATGAACCATAAAGTAGTCTCTTATGTCCAACTTTCACTAGGGCAACATGATCACCAAAAACACATTAGGCCAATAATTCATAAGCACCACCTGAATTAATATTACACACACACACAACCACAACAGTAACAGTGAGCGTGAGAGTATAAACTGCACAGCTCACAATGGTAAAGCAATGCACAAGGCCACCAAGCTTAATTAGTGAATAAACTAGCCCAGAAGACCCAACCAGTAACAGTGAGCTAGACAACCTCTGTGACAAAGAATTTAGAAGGGAGCTACTGAGGATGCATAGGAAGCAAAAAGAAATAATGGAACATACCGCCAATAAAATACAAGAGGATTTGAGAGTAGAAATGTGGAAAATTCAAGCAAAATTACAAACATAATGACAGGTCTGAAAAACCTGGTAAGTGAATTGAAAAGCTAAGTGGAAGGCCTCAGCAGCAGAGTATCAGCTGCTGAGGAAAGAATCAGTCAGCCCCAAGATGAAGTAGAGGGAATCTCCAGATTACAGCAGAAAATGGAAAAGTGTCTCAAAACAAACCAAAAGATGTCAAGAGAATATTGGGATGAAGTCAAGAGCAATGATATAAGAATCATTGGAGTCCCAGAGAGACAGAAAGAAAACCCTGATGAAGAAGTAACTCTCAAAGATAACATTGCTAAGACATTCTCAGAGTAGAAGAGGACATGTATCCAGATTCAGGAGGCCCGAAAGGTACCAGGTAAAAGAAATCCAAATAAAAATACTCCAAGACAGATCCTTATCACAATGAAAAAAAACATAGACAAATATAAAATTATGAAAGCAGGAAGATCAAAGAAATAAATTGCTTATAAAGTAGCATCCTCAAGATTTACAGCCTTACAGCCGACTTAACTGATGAAACCCTCAGAGCTCAAACAGTGGAAGAATATAGTGAAAAAAACTCAATGGAATAAATGCCTCATTGAAAATACTTTACCCAACTTGACTCTCATTCATATCAAAAGGAACAACAAACAGTTTCACAGACAAACAGCAACTCAGGAACTTCACAGACTCAAAACCATAGTTACAAGAACAACTAAACAGGCTACTTTAACACAAGACAAACACCTCAAATATACCAAACTTCGGCAGAAGAATGAGACCAAAACCCCATAACAGTAATCTCTCTCAATGTCAATGGTCGAAATGCACCAATTAAAAGACACAGAGTGGCAGGATGGATCAGAAAATTGAAGCCAACATTCTGATGCCTGCAAGAAACACATCTGAACAGTCAGAGCTAACACAGACTCAGATTCACAGGCTGGAAAACAATTCTACAGTAAAACAATTCCCTTAGATGGGCAGGGGTGAACATGGTGGTATCAGATCACATTGATTTCAGACAGAAGAAGGTCACAAGAGACAGTGAAGGTCATTTCTACTGGTCAAGGAATGTGTACACCAGGAAGAATTTACACTCCTAAATGTATATGTACCTAATGAGGGAGCAGCAAATACTTAAAATTATTACTCGTACACTTGAAGAAAGACATTGATAGTAACATAATACTAGTGGGAGATTTCAACACCACTTTATCACCTCTGAATAAATAAACCAGACACAAGCTTAGTAATGACATACTTTATCTGAGGGAAGAAATGGAAGAAAGGGGCTTAGTAGATATATGCAGGACACTTCATCCTCAAAAAGCTGAATATACATTCTTTTCAAGTGTGCATGGGACATTCTCTAAGACAGACCATATGTTGGGTCATGAAACATATCTCCATACAATTAAAAAGATAGAGATTGTATCAAAAATCTTCACACACCATGATGCACTGAAAATAGAAGTGAATCACACACACAAACAGAAAAATGATAAAAACAAATACCTGGAAATTAAACAGCTCACTACTGAACAACGAGTGGCTTAGAAAGGAAATTAATGAGGAGATCAAAAGATTCCTGGAAACAAACGAGAATGAAGACACAAGTTACCAGAATTTATGGGACATGGCAAAAGCTGTGTTAAGAGGAAAGTTTATAGCTCTACAAGCATCCCCCAGAAAGGAAGAGCGAGCCCACAGAAGTAAGTTAACCTCACAACTTAAGATCTTGGAGAATGAGCAACAAAAGGAGCCCAACACAGGCATGAGGAAGGAAATAATAAAATTTACAGCAAAAATTAATGAGATGGAAGCCCCCAAAACAAGCCAAAAGATCATTGCAATCAAGAGCTGGTTCTTTGAAAAAATAAACAAGATCGATAAACCTCTAGGAAGACTCACAAAAAGGAAAAGAGAAGACCCTAATAAACAGAATCAAAAATAAAAAGGGAGATGTCACAAAAGAAACTGCAGAAAACTCAAAGAACCCTCAGAGATTACTTTGAGAATATGCCATGAAACAAGAAAACCTTGAGGAAATGGAAAATTACTGGATTCCTATAGCCTCCTGAGGCTGAACCAAGAAGACATGGAGTACCCGAAGGACTTGTCACCATCGAGGATATTAAAACGGTAGTAAAAAGTCTCCCCCAAAGTAAATGTCCTAGCACATACGGATTCACTATTGAATTCTTCCAAATCTTTAAAGAGGACTTATTCTCAATTCTTTTCAAGCTTTTCCATGAAATTAAAGAATCAGAAACACTTCCAAATAGTTTCTATTAAGCAAACTTCACCCTGATACCAAACGCAGACAGAGATTCCACAAAGAAAGAGAATTACAGGCCAACATCCCTGATGAACACAGATGCACACATTTTCAGCAAAATCCTAGCAAACAGAATCCAACGACTCTTCAAAAAGATCATACATGACGACAAAGTACAATTCATCTTGGGGATGCAAGGATGGTTTAGCATTAACAAATAAATCAACATAATCTATCATATCAATAAAAGTAAGGTAAAATCCTTGGTCCAGTATCCATTTATGATTTTTCTCTCTGAAAAAATGGGCATTGAAGGAACTTTCCACAATAGAGTCAAAGCTATATAACACAAGCCCACGGCAAGCATCATTCTCAATGGGGAGAAACTAAAGCCTCCCCTTTAAGGGCACAAGACAAGTTTTCCCACTCTCACCACTCCTATTCAATATAGTACTGGAAGTTCTGGTCATAGCACTTATGCAAGAAAAAGATATCAAGGGTATACAGATAAGAAAGGAAGGAGTCAAGCTATCACTATTTTCAGACAATATAATACTATACTTAGAAAATCCTAAAGACTCCACAAAAAAAGCTCCCAGAAACAATAAGTTTATATAGTAAAATGGTAGACTACAAAATCAACACCCAAAAGTCCATGGCTTTCCTATATACAAAAAATGAAAGAGAAGAAAGATATTTTTTTAAAAATCCTGTTCACAATAGTACCTCAGAAAATTGAGTGCCACGGAAACAGCTTAACTAAAGTGGTGAAGGACCTATACAAGGAAAATTACAAAACACTACTTCAAGAAATAAAAGTGGAGAGTCTCAGCCCGGGCCGGAGCTCAGCTCCGGCAGAGTTTCGACCCGGGTGGCCATGCCTTTGCACAGCCGGTGGATGTGGAACGAGCAGGAACCAGAGACAGCTTTAGGATTTGGGGTTCCAGCAAGTGCTTGCAATCATGTATGGAGACTGTGAACTAAGCTTTTGCCCCACGCCGGCTAACGGAGGAAATATCCTTCCTTCTTGGCCTCTCTCCCCTCCGGGAGAAGGCGTGGTGTCCGACATTTTGTGGGTCCTTTGAGCAGGTATGAACTTTTGGCGCGGAAAAAAAAATGTGCTTTGAACTTGAAACAGCCGCGGGATACCGGGGCAGTCTCAGCCCGGGCCAGAGCTCGGCTCCGGCCGAGTTTCGACCCAGGTGGCCATGCCTTTGCACAGCTGGTGGATGTGGAACGAGCAGGAACCAGAGACAGCTTTAGGATTTGGGGTTCCAGAAAGTGCTTGCAACCATGTATGGAGACTGTGAACTAAGCTTTTGCTTGCTACATGCTGTTCCAGGAAGGGAAATGATTCATTTTCCAACTTAAATCTCCATGGACTTAATTACTATAATACAGAAATTGTAAACTGTGCGGCCACAGTAGCGGCCGCGCGACTTTTTATCTCTTCATTCTCATCAGTGGAAAAATTATTATCAAATATTTCCTTGTCAATAGAGCTGTATTCTTGGGGGATAAATTCCAACAAAAATAGTGAGTCTGTTTTGAAACTCCAACAACAATAGTGAGTTGTGTGTTGAAATCTGGAATGTAGTCAAGGTAAGGAGAAAAGGAAGTGAAATTATCAGTCACGTACGGGGGGGGGTTGGGGGGTGAGGGGTGGGATGTATACTGGTTTGTTTTTGTTTGTTTTTGTTTTTATTGGTGGTGGAATATGGGCACTGGTGAAGGGATGGGTGTTTGAGCATTGTATAACTGAGATATAAGCCTGAGAACTTTGTAACTTTCCACTTGGTGATTCAATAAAATAAATTTTAAAAAAATTTTTAAAAAAGAAATAAAAGTGGACACTAGGAAATGGAGACACATTCCCTGTTCGTGGATAGGGAGAATTAACATTATCAAAATGGCAATACTGCCCAAAGTACTATACACATTTAATGGAGTCCTTATCAGGATACCCATGACCATTTTCAAAAAAATAGACAAAACACTCCTGAAAGTTTGTGGAACAAGAAAACCCCATGAATAGCTAAAGCAATCCTTGGGAAAAAGAGGATGGGTTGGCATCATTCTTCCCCAACTTCAAAGTTTACTAAAAAGCAGGTGTAATTAAAACAAAATGGTATTGGGCTAGAAACAGACCCAGAGACCAATGTAACTGAGTTGAATTTTCTGTCACAGACTCTTAAGTACATGATCACTTAATCTTTGATAAAGGAGCAAGAAATGTGAAGTGGAACATGGAAAGCGTCTTCAACAAGTGGTCCTGGGAAAACTGGAGAGCTACCACCTGAAAAAATGAACTCTGAACTCTGACCTCTGTCTAATGGCAGGAAAAAAGTCAGATCAAAGTGGATTAAAGACCTCAATATCAGACCTGAATCTATAAGGTACGTGGAAGAAAATCTAGGCAGAAATCTTCATGACATTGAAGCTAAAAACAACTTGAAGGATGAAACACCAGTAACCAATCAACTGGAAATAAACATAAACAAATAGGACTACATTAAACTAAAAGCTTCTGTACCTGAAAAGAAACAGTGACCAAAATACAGAGAGAGACCACAGAATGGGAAAGAATGTTTACCCAATATCCATCTGATAAGGTATTAATATCCAAAATATACAAGACACTATTAGAATTGTACAAGAAAAATACCTCCAACCCCATCAAAAAATGGGGAGAAGAAATGAACAGATGCTTCCTCAAAAAAGAAATACAAGTGGCCAAAAGGCACATGAAAAAATGCTCTACTTTGCTAGTCATCAGGAGATGCAAATGAAAACAACAATAAGATATCATCTCACACCACAGAGACTGGCACACACCAAAAAGAATAAGAACAGCCAGTGCTGAGTGGATATGGGGAGAAAGGGACTCTTTCATTGTTGGTAGGAATACCAACTGGTCCAGCCTTTTTGGAAAATAATACAGGTATTCCTAAAAAACTAGAGATTGAACTTCCAAATGACCCCACAATACCACTTCTGGGAATATATCCTGAGGGTTCAATAGAGGACAGTAGAAATGATATCTACACCTGTATACTCATTGCAGCATTGTTCACAATAGCCAGAATCTGGAAACAACCCAAGTGCAGAGAACAGATGACTGGTTAAAGAAACTTTGGTATTGCTGGGTCAAATGGGAGCTCAATATCTAATTTATTGAAAAGCGTCCATACTGTTTTCCAAAAGGGCTGAACCAGTCAGCATTCCCATCAGCAGTAAAGGAGAGTTCCTTTCTCCCCACATCCACGCCAACACTGGTTTCTTTTGTTCTTTTGGATGTGGGCCACTTCTGGGAATATGTCACGGAGAAGCAAAAAAGTATAGTCGAAATGACATCTGCAGTTGTATGTTCATTGCAACACTGTTTACAATACTCATAATATGGAAAAAACCTGAGTGCCCGAGAACAGATGACTGGTTAAAGAAACTTTGCTACATCTACACAATGGAATAATATGCAGCTGTTAGAAAAGATGTCATCCTGTTGCTCATCGATTTGCTTGAGCGAGGACCAGTAATGTCTCCATTGTGAGACTTGTTGTTACTCGTTTTTGACATATTGAATACGCGACGGGTACCTTGCCAGGCTCTTCTGTGCAGGCTAGATACTCTCGGTAGTTTGCCAGGTTCTCCGAGAGGGGTGGAGAAATAGAACCCAGGTTGGCTGCGTGCAAGGCAAGCACCCTACCGCTATGCTATCGCTCCAGCCCTAGAAAAGATGAAGTCATTAAATTTGAATATAAGTGGATTAACATGAAGAATATCATGTTAAGTGAAATGAGTCAGAAAGAGAGGGACAGATATAGAAAGACTGCACTCATTTGTGGAATATTAAGTAACAGAATGGGAGACTAATACCCAATAACAGTAGAGATAAGTACCAGGAGAATTACTCCACAGCTTAGAAACCAGCCTCTCATGCTCAGATAGAGAAGGGATCACCAAGTAAAGGAGGTAGGGCCCACTCGGGATGGGAGATGTGGGCTGAAAATAGACTATAGACCGAACATGATGGCCACTTAATACCTCTACTGAAAACCATAACACCCAAAAGGAGAGAAAGAGAGGTGAGGTGGAGAGGGGGCTAGGGTGGGGGTTGTGGGAGGGATGCTGGGACCATTAGTGGTGGAAAATGGGCACTGGTGGAGGGATGGGTACTCAACCATTGTATGACTGAAATGCAAGCATGAAAGTTTGTAAGTCTGTAACTGTACCTCACAGTGATTCACTATTAAAAATTTTTAAAAAATAGAAACCTTGGTACATCTATCCAATGGAATACTATGCAGCTCTTAGGAAAAATGAAATCATGAAATTTGCTTATAAGTAGATGGTCATGGAGAGAGTATTATGCTAAGTGAAATGAGTCAGAGAGGAACAGACATAGAAGGACTGCACTCATTTGTGGAATATAAAATATCACAATACGAGACTTGTAGGATAACATTGCTTTGTCCTTTCTCCCTTGCCACAAGGAGCTTATATTTATCGGGTCACA
This sequence comes from Sorex araneus, assembly GCF_027595985.1. Lineage (NCBI taxonomy): Eukaryota > Metazoa > Chordata > Mammalia > Eulipotyphla > Soricidae > Sorex > Sorex araneus. The sequence goes on along the minus strand of NC_073313.1, from coordinate 149,944,321 downwards.
CCCATCACTGTGCTCCCGAGTTGCTCCCATTCCTTTGTCTATCTGTAACCACTTCTCGATGCTCTCTTCCCCAACCAGTTAATCAGCTTTCCCCCCTAATCAGAGTCTGTTAATTTGTAAGGTCAGATCTTTCTAGGACACTGAACTTGTATTGTAAGTTAATATTGCCTTTCTCTTCTCCTTATGTCTTTTGAATAGTTTATTTTAAAGCAATGTCCTTTTTGTATAGACACAGGAAAACAGTTAATATTATTCTTTTATAATTTGGGATTTAATTGGCTTTGAATATTATTCCCTCCCTGGCATCTGCTTTCTTGACTAAAGCCTCAGTTGCCCTTAGTTCCTAGCACCCCAAAATCAGGGTCCTGATGAGGGACTGAATGGGTCCAGGGCAAGCTGTGAGCTACCCTGGCATCGAAATGGGCCAGGCAAAAGCGCCACAATTCTTAATTATAAGTTAAGAGCTTGATCGTGGACAAATGCTGTCATGATCCAAAAGCAATGACGAGACTAGGACCCTGCTAGGGATATGAAAGACTAATCTGGCCTGAGCACTGTAGTCTGAGATGAGATGTCCCCAGGAGAGCAATTCTATAAGCTTAATGTATCTCTTACTGTGTCCATACAAAATGATTAATATTATGAATGCCTATGTGTTAGTTGGACAAGGAGAGGAGAAATACACCCATGGGATTCTGCTCTTGGGTGGGTAGTCCTGCTGAAAGAGAACCTGTCCCAGAAGAAGCATCCACTGAGGGAAAGAACTTTAACCCTATTGATTGTGACCACACCTATGTGTAAGCCCCAACCCCTCATGCTTTGGGATGTAACTAGGCTATAAGTGGGCTGGGGGAAATCCAGATCCAGATCCAGAGCGAGAAGGAGAATGAAGTAACATGTGGGAGGAAGAAGCAGGAGAAGAATCAGAGGAGACTGGAGATGGGAATTGAATAAACTGCAACTGAAACCAACAAGACTGGTCCTCATTCCTTCCTTCATCTCCCCATCGCCATTGATTTCCCTGTAATGAGGGAAGCGGTGTGAGACTACCGAACGTGGGCAGTGGGAGAGATAGAGCCCCACTGTCCTTTTTTGTGATTACACAGACTAACACCAAAAACAGTAGATTCAGGGCTAAGAAGATTGCTCCATAGTTAGTAGCCTGACTTATGAGTTGGGAGAGAAGCCTGAAGGGATAAAGAAGGGATCACTAAGTCAATGATGGTTGGAGGGATGTCTTGTGATGGGAGATATATGTTGAAAGTAGATAAAAAAAAAACCCAGACTCTCATAATCTGTATTGCAAACCATAATGCCCATAAGTAGAGAGAGAATAAGAGAGAAACTATGTGCCATACAGGCAGGAGGAGCAGTGGTACCAGGGTGGGTGTAGGGATATTTGGGATATTGGTGGTGGGAAAATGTACACTGGTGGAAGGATGGGTGTTCGATCACTGTATGACTGAAACTCAAAAAGGAAGGCTTTATAAATATAGCTTACCATGATTCAATAAAAAAATTAAAAAATATAAAAATATGAGGCAGTGATTCTTTTCCTGAGGATTTTTCTAAATTTACACCAAGACTTGGCTGGAGCAAGATAGCACAGCGGGTAGGGCATTTTCCTTGCACGTGGCAGATGCGGGTTAGATTCCTCCATCCCTCTCAGAGAGCACGGCAAGCTACCGAGAGTATCCCGCCTGCACGGCAGAGCCTGCCAAGCTACCCATGGTGTATTCAATATGCCAAAAACAGTAACAACAAGTCTCACAATGGAGATGTTACTGGTGCCTGCTCGAGCAAATTGATGAACAACGGGATGACAATGCTACAATGCTACACCAAGACTTGTCTAAATTGTACTAAATTACTCTTTTTGCCCTACTGTTATTCAGACTTATTCACAACATCCAAGAAATAATTTTCACTTTATTTTTTTTTCACATCATAGTATCCTTTATTTCCCCTTTCAACTAAAACCGAAGTTTTAGCTACCTAGAAGGACTCTAAGATGCTATCTTGCCTCAAACGCACAACTGTTTGAGAGCAGGTTCTAAAAGATGAAAATACTTCATGACCTTGACTTCCTATTACACAAAGGCGGCAGAAATTCTTGATGCAAAATAATGACGTTTTCTATTAAGTTACCTGTTTTTTTAAATTGAATCACCGTGAGAACAGTTACAAAGCTTTCCAGTTTAAGTCTCCATCATACAATGTTCAAACACCCGTCCCTTCACCAGTGCAAACTTTCCCCCACCAAGAACCCCAATATACCCCCCATCCCACACCTCCCCCTGCCTGTGTGTCAGATGATTTCCATTTTACTCTCTCTCCACTTTAATCACATTCAATATTTCAACAAAAAATACACCATTATTATTTGGAATTTTCCTCCAAAGATCAGACCTGTCGAAAAGGCATCATTAGATAATTTGTTTTATATTGCTGGTTATGAAGAGTATATGATGTCGCGCAGCTGAAAAGCAGCCACACGATTTTGGATTTCTGATATTTTAGTAATAAGTCTGGAGGGATTTCTGCCAAAAGCTGCTGGGTTCCGAGATTGGTTTGTGTGCCTCTGGGATCATGGCCGTTCAAGAGCCAGAGGAGCCGTTTATGGGCAGTTACTTTATTTTCACTTTACTGTGATACATCACTAAGTTTTAATCTCAAAATTAACTTAATTTTCCCTGAATATTTTATATATAATATATATGTTTCATATATATGAATGATAAATTGATATTTAAGTTAACTTTTTTCTTCTTGTTGGTTATCTTATAAAATATAAAATTCAGAAAATGGATTTTGCCCTCCACTATGCATATCAACAATCACTGAGGTGTGTTTTCATTTCGTACTTTATTTTTTTGCTTTTTGTGTCACACCCAGTGATGCTCAGGGATTACTCTTAGCTCTGTACTCAGGAATTACTCTTGGCAGTGCATGGGGGATCATATGGAATGCCTGGGATTAAATCTGGGTCTGTGGCATGCAAGGCAAATGCCATGCCAGCTGTACTATCGCTCCAGACCCAACAACCTTTTCTATTTTTTATTTGTTGAGTAAAATCAATAGAAATTTTTAAAAATCCAACACCAAACAAAAATTAAAGTGTTTTCTTTAGTGACTAGTCAGAAGTTCTCCACACTAATACTCAATACAAAATTTCACACACTATTTTGATTAAATGGTTTCTTGTATCAGTATAAAATTCATTTCTTCTTCTGACTTATATTTTTCAATCTACAGTCTATACGGATTAGGCCTCAGGCACTGAAATGTTTCTTCTGTGAAGATTTGAGTCTCATTCATAAATCCTTTAGAACGGGACTGCCATTCAACTATTCAAATTGTCTCTTCCTGACTCTCAGAATTCATTATAATCACTTTCTGCCTATATCATCATTCAGTATTCTTTCCTTAGCTAATGTCATTTGGTTTTCTTCCTCACAGAAGTTTGTTTTACCACTCTTCTCTTATTTTAACCAATCATATTTCCCCTCTTCCATTTTTTCCAATTTCTTTATTACCCTATCTCTGATTATTTCTATGTTTTAAAGTAATGGTTGCACTATATTAGACTCTCACTTTCATGTGGTGAATCTTTAGTGTGATTATATATTCCATCTGATATTGTTACAGTGAAGGGAAGAAGAAATACAGCTAATCAAATACAGTTGGTCATTTTAAATTTCATCAGCATGAGGATAGATATTGAAATTGACTGAGGAATGGAGAGAGCAAACCTGTAAAAGTGGGTGCAGAAGAGGGAATGTCTTCTCTTTTTCCCATTATCTGCCCAGAGAAAACATCAAGAAAGCATGAGTTTTTACTGAGAACTGAGAACAAAGAAAATCCAAAGGGACAGAGAGCCACAGAGCTATGGGCCTTAAAAGGCAAGCCACAGAGTCCCAGCTGCTGTTGGAATAGAGGGGCCACTGGAGTGACTAAATGGCTCCCAGATTCTTCAGTATGTTTAGGGATAATTATCCCAGACCGAAGATTTGAAACACAAGAATTTATTGAATGTAAAAAAAAGAGAGAAATAGCAAGTTCCTCTGCAGGGGGCTTTTAAAGGTAAATGAGTCTTTGTGTTTCTAATCAGGCTGACTGACAGGCTGTCACAAAGGATTGCCATTTGTTCCCCACAGATGTTCTGCTAATTTAAGACCTTTCTTATTTTGCTAATACAGACAGAACTCTCTCATCCCATATTTCCAATTATGTTAGTATAGTTGTCATTTGCCACAGAAATTTTTCTTATTTTACCCAAAGGTTTGTTCTGCCTCTGTCGGTTACTATTACTGCCTCCTGGCATCCTGTTATCTTATGAACCAGCTCAAGGCCCAGGTTATAAGTCACTCACTCATCTGTCTCAGGCCCTTGGGAAACCTTGGACACCATTAGTCTCAGACAGAGCCTTAGAAATTGCAGGGCAAAGTGAAACTTAGGACAATGGGAGTTGAAAATGGGTCTCTCCTTTCAATTGGGAGGGATTCCTCTTTCATGGTGACAAACTACAATGGATTATGACAAAGAATACTACAAAGGATTTTTTTCCACAAAAACACACTAGAGTGCAGTATACTTCAGACTAGGAGAACAGAGAAAAGACCAAGGGCACCTCAGTGCAGCCTGAGACAGGACAAAGTGATGTGCTGCATTTGAAAAGTCAGCTTTGGGGATAGGATGAGTGAAGTCCTGCATGGAAAACAAAGAGAAAGAGACCTGGGCATAGGGTAGAAACATACAACTACCTGCTTAAACTGTACAATAAGGAAACTTTACTACATAAGCGTCATAAGTTCTGTATGCCAGTCAAGAGTTAGTCAGTTTCATAATAACAGTACCACAGTCCTATACATATTTTTTTCAATAATGTGTTACTAATTTATTCATTTTAACTAGAGAAAGAGTTTTGCTGCTTCTCTTCCTGAGCAAAATTGTCAGTACTGCAATGGAGTTCCTTTCCACTACACCTTACCTAAAGAACCACAAAAGGAGAGCTACTTTACTGTCTTTTGAAAATTGAATTGAATGAATACCAGTCTTCCAAAGAATAATACTATGAAATATTGTTTAAGCAATAAAAGTGAGATGGACAGAGAAGGAAATAAATCAAGCAGTAAGAAGAGAATGAGAATTAATGGGTATTGAATAGGCATCAGGGTTTCCGTTATACCAGTGATATCAATGAGGGGTATAACCATATATCCAAATCACAGATTAGACAGAACTCAAAACATGCGATCTAAGCAGCAATCACTGAAACCTTATAATGTGCATATCAAATTGATAGGCAAGAGAGGAGTGGGGGTTGTGGTGAGGAGGGAATCTGGTAATACTGGTAGAGTGAAGTTGACACTGGTGGAGGGATTAGTGTTGAATTATTGTGTTCCTAAAACTTAACTTTTAGTAACTTTCTAAATCTTGGCTCTTTAATAAGAAAGAAAGAAAGAAAGAAAGAAAGAAAGAAAGAAAGAAAGAAAGAAAGAAAGAAAGAAAGAAAGAAAGAAAGAAAGAAAGAAAGAAAGAAAGAAAGAGAGAGAGAAAGAAAGAAAGAAAGAAAGAAAGAAAGAAAGAAAGAAAGAAAGAAAGAAAGAAAGAAAGAAAGAAAGAAAGAAAGAAAGAAAGAAAGAAAGAAGAAAGAAAGAAAGAAAGAAAGAAAAAGAAAGAAAGAAAGAAAGAAAGAAAGAAAGAAAGAAAGAAAGAAAGAAAAGGGAAAAAAAGGAAAGGTGAATCTGAAGAAGCTGGAGATGTTGGTAAGCCTCAAAGTGGAAATGAGAGGGTAACTGAAGTAAATACTTCTAATACCAAAAGAATAACAGTGTCTTAAATCCTATATTTTTAATGTTTCTACTACCATGAACAAAACTATTATTAAGAGATGGATACACAACATGTGTGGACTTATGCCATTAAGCTTTCAGGTTATTATTTTATGAATCACTACCTAAAAAAACCTCTTATTAAAGCCATCATTTATCCTTTAGATAATGTTTCCTGCTTCCTGCCTGTCTTGGTTAAGCATGTGCTTGGCTTACAATTTACACTGAGAGAGAAATCAATGAAGCCTCCATTTCTTGTTTTGATTTTTATTTGGCTTTTCACTTAGGCTTTATTTTATTTACTCATTTAAGCATTATTTTTGGGTCACACCTGGCAATGCTCAGGGGTTACTCCCAGCTCTGTAATCAGTAATTACTCATTCCTATCACCACCCAGGGGCTTGGGAGACCATCTGGGATGCCAGAGATCAAATCTGGATTGACCACATGCAAGGCAAGAGCCATAACGGCTATACTATTGCTCTAGCCCCCCATTTAGTTTTGAAGATGAAAAATGAGCCACATTCATAGCATAAAAATACCCAATTTGTTTGTCTTTCAAGAAATATAAATTTAGGATACAGAGAAATAGTACAGTGGCTTAGAATGCTTACTTTGAAAACATAAAGTCATGAGTTCAAATTCCCAGTGTTCCATGTATTTTTTTCTGAACTCTCTCTTGTTTTGCTGTCTGTGATCCCAAGTGCCACATAATTTCTGGTCACATTTCATACAGGTTTGACAAACTGACCCCCAAAAGGACACCATAACTAAAAACATGTGCAATGGGGCTGCAGTGGCGCCAGCAGGTTAACCTGTACACTTGGGGCAAATGCATCAGCAGCCTGATAGTGCCTTCAGGCTTCCTCATACCCCAAAATTGCCGCTGTGCCTCTGGCCAGACCACAACAACTTGGGACCAAGTTTCCTGAGAAATTAAACTGCCAAAACCTAGGTATGTGGGAGGCACTCCCACAAACCACCTCCAACTCAGCTATACAAGCTCGGTTTTTGGCTTTACTTCAGAGATCCATAAATAAATCTCAAAAGAGATCAAAAGCCGCAGTTAATCTCAGCCCCATGCAAGACTGGACAGACAGGGGTAAATCAGAGAGGGGCGGGTAAGCCTGGGTCTCGCCAAGCAGAGTCCCTGGCAGCCTCTTATTTCCACAATTCAATATCGCCACCATACTCCCCGGCCAGACTCACAGTCTTGGGACAAACCCCACTGAGATATAGTCTGGTGAAAATTTGGGTAATCAGGTTTTATGACTGAAATCTCCTGGCTTCCTCGGGCTCTGGATGGGTTATCTTTCCCCAGCCCCCTGTACTTCCAGAAGCCTTCACAGTCATATCCATACTCCCAAAGCTGCCATCCAGTTAAAAAAGCTACTCCAGCCTTACCTTCCTGATAAAGATACTGAACATCTTGAACAAACACGATGTCCTTTTTGTACCTGTATTGCAAACCATGATGCACAAAAGTAGAGAGTAAAAGAAGAAAAGTGCCTGCCATAAATGCCATAGAAGCAGGCTGTAGGGGAGGGGGTGGAAGGTGTTGGGGGATGGTGATAGTGAAATGGGGTATATTGGTGGTGGGAAATACATACTGGTGTAGGCATGGGTGTTTGATCATTGTATGACTGAAACTTAATTATTAACAGCTTTGTAATAGTATATCTCACAGATATTCACTAAAAATTGAAAATAAAAATATGAAAAAATAAAAAGATGTGCAAGTGCCACAACCAAGAAGCCTGAGGCACATGTGTAAGAACCACAGCTCTTACACAAGGCACATGTGTAAGAACCACAGCTACTTCTGACAAACAACACAACCATAGCTTGTGTATCTGAGCTAAGAATATAACCCCTGGTAAACATGTGTTTGAGTATTGCAACTAATGGAGTACAAACATACATGGGCACTGTAGTCAAGTGTGAAAACACTGTAACACTCAACCCCTGGTAGGCAATATAAATGAAACTGTGAAAAATGCGTGAACTCCACTGTAATGTGTGTGTGCAACTCCCAATCATCATAGCAACATCATCAACAACAATAAAAGGAAGGCATGGGTTTCAGAAGAGAAAAAAAATTTAATAGAATGAAATAGAAATATAGGTCAGAATTATTTTTCACAAAGTATCATTGGATGAAGGAGACCTCATCACAAGGGAGGCATAGTTATATCTCCATATGAATCATGGTTAAGGGTTTTGAGCTTGCATATGTGGGTTTTGTAAATAACACACCAATTCAACCACTTCCATGTCAATAGATGGGAGACACTGCACTCCTCTCTAGAAACTGTTTATGACCTAAGCATTATGGTCTAAGCATGCTTACTTGGAATCTGCTGTGGCACATGGCAGTAGAGTTGGTGCATGTCTAGTGCAAATGAAGGTGGCTCATAACCCTACTATGATGGTATATCTGCTCATTATAGATATTTCTGAAATGTCCTAAAGTTACAAAGTCATGTTACAAGGTTACAAGGTCACAGAGCAAGGACTTTCTAAGAAGAAATTGGTAATGAAAAAACCTGCTTAGAAGGCTAAAGAGATAGTACAGAGTTAAAGGTGCTGGGTTTGCACATAGCCTATCCTGGTTCAATCCCTGTCACCACATATGGTCCCCTGAGTACAGCATATGTGGCCCAAGTCCCCTTCTCCCAAATAAAAGAAATTAAATTAAATGTGGGTGTGTTTTTCAGATTTGTTTGGAGTGGGGCACACCTAGTACTCAGGACTTACTGCTGGCTCTGCATTCAGAGATTACTCCTGGAAAAGGATCATGGAAACATATAGGCTGCTAGGAACAAACCCACATATATATGTATATATGTATATGCACAATAGAATACTATGCAGCTCTAAGAAAGAAAAATTTGCAGAGACATGGGTGGAATTAGAGTATATCAAGGCAGTCAGAAGGAAAGGAAGCACTCAAGAATGATCCCTCTCAGATGTGGGACTTAAAAATATACAGCATGGTAACAGCAAAGGTTCATAGGCAACATAATGGGAGAACTGATTCACATAATTGAGTTGGTGTATGAGAGTGTGAGTGTAGAAAAAGAGGGTCACAAGTGTACTTGAGAAAAGGAGATGGTATACTATTGTTGGGTGATGTTAGAATTGTATACAGGGGAAAGTATTCTTAAGAATACTAAAAAAACAGCCCATAAACCAATAAAAATTAATTTTAAAATATTAAGCCTGCTTAGTTTATTCACAAGAGATATAGTTTGTGCAGCATATTGTTGTCAAGAAGTTCTCTGAGGAATTTACAATTGGGATTTTTGAAGGGTTGGTTGAGTCTATTCCTAATTCTGTCTCAAATAAATTTGAGTACTTTCAGTAGGTGTGAAATGATAACTTTTTACTGTAAATTAATAAGTAAGTAGTTAGATATCTATCTCAAACTCAACAGAATCTTCATTTTAAAAAGTCCTTAACAATTCTGGATGCTGACAAGAGTGAACATTTGAACTTGACAAGCAGAATACCAAGGACAGCAGTGCAGCAATTAAATCAGTGACCTTAAAAAGTTTTACTTAAAGAAAGTTTTTTCTTTAGTAGGTATTAAAAATATCTACTAAAGAACATTGAATAGCTCCATGCCCTCTGGTACATGGAAGTTAACATCTAATGATATATCCATATATTTAAAATAATTGAAAAATTCAATTACTAAATATTATATTTATGCTTTTTAAAAAGCTGTTTGTTACTTTCTTAAATATATCCAACAGAACTTAAATGCTATAACAATTTGAGATTGATCATCATTCATTCTTATATAGATTAAGACTAGGAGCTGGAAAATTTACATTGTTTTTATGTATATTTCTATTTACTATTACCGCAGAATTTTCATCCTAATTTTATATGCAAGAATGCTTTAACTATGCAAGTCAATCAACATAATACACCTTATCAATAAAAGAAAAATTAAAACCACATGATTATATCAATAGATGCAGAGAAAGCATTGACAAGACTAAACTTTCATTCATGTTAAAAACTCTCAACAAAATGGGAATTGTAGAAACTTTCCTCAATATAGTTAAAGCCATCTATCACAACCCACAGCTAGCATTATTCTCAATAGAGAAAAACTAAAAGCTTTCCATCTAAGATCAGGCACAAGACTAGGGTGCCCAATATCACCAGTCTATTCAGTATAGTACTAGAAGTACTTGCCATAGCAGTTAGGCAACAAAAAGATATCAAGGACATCCAGATGGGAATGGAAGAAGTCAAGCTCTTACTATTTGCAGATATATGTTACTATGCTTAGAAAATCCAATAACTCTACAAAAAAGTTCCTAGAAATAATATATTTGTACGGTAAAGTGGCAGGTTACAAAATTAATATCCAAAGCTTCATGGATTTCCTATATACAAATAATGCAAAAGAAGAAAGAGATATCAAAAAATTTATTCAAAAACACGTTCACAATTGTGCCTTGGAAAATCAAGTACTTCAAAATCAGCTTAAGTAAAGAGGTGAAAGACCTATACAAAGAAAATTACAAAACACTACTTCAAGAAATAAAAGGACAAGAGGAAATAGAGACACATTCCCTGCTCATGGATTAGGAGGATTAACATTGTCAAAAAGACAATACTATCCCAAAGCATTATACAGATTTAATGCAGTCCTTATAAGTATACCCATAAAAATCTTCAGACCAAAGCATTGTACAGATTTAATGCAGTTTCATGAAACTTTTTAAAGAAAGAGATCAAACACACCTGAAGTTAATATAGTACAATATATCCCTACGATAGCTAAAGCAACCCTTGAGGAAAAGAAGATGAGAGCATCACTTTCCCCAACTTCAAACTGCACTACAAAGTGATTGTAATTAAAATAGTATTGTAATTAAAATAGACTGGCAGATAAGTGGAATAGAGTTAAATATCCTGACAGCACTGTAGCACTGTAGCACTGTCATTCCGTTGTTCATTGATTTGCTCGAGCAGGCACCAGAAACGTCTTCATTGTGAGACTTGTTGTTACTGTTTTTGGCATATCGAATATGTCACAGGTAGCTTGCCAGGCTATGCCCTGTGGGTGGGATACTCTCGGTAGCTTGCTGGGCTCTCTGAAAGGGATGGAAGAATCAAATCCGGGTCAGCCACACGCAAGGCAAATGCCCTACCCACTGTGCTCTCGTTCCAGTTCATCCTGATGGAGATTTACGGTCAGATTTATGACCACTGAATTTTTGATAAAAAGCAAGAAATATGAAGTGGAGTAAGAAAAACCTCTTCAACAAGTGGTGCTGGCAAAACTGGACAGTACAGTACATGTAAAAAAGTAACTCAGACCTCTATCTAACACCATGCATAAAGGTCACATCAGGGGCTGGAGCGATAGCACAGCGGGTAGGGTGTTTGCCTTGCATGCAGCCGACCCGGGTTCGAATCGAATCCCAGCATCCCATATGGTCCCCTGAGCACCGCCAGGGGTAATTCCTGAGTGCATAAACCAAGAGTGACCCCTGTGCATCGCCCGGTGTGACCAAAAAAAAAAAAGTCACATCAAAATGTGTTAAGAACCTCAACATCATACCTAAATTCAAAAGATAAATGGAGGAAACATAGGCAGATCCGTCCATGACATTGAAGCAAAATGAATCTTCAAAGATGAAATACCGCTGACCAAGAAAGTTGAAGCAAAGATAAACAAATGGGATTATATTAAACTAAGAAGCTTCTGTACCTCAAAAGAAATGGTGACCAAGATACAAAGACAGCCTACAGAATGGGAAATATGGAATTCTCTTCTAATTAGGGGTTAATATCAAAGATATACAAGGCACTGGTTGAACTCTACAAGAAAAAACATCCAATCTTATCAGAAAATGGTCTGATGAAATGAATAGAAACTTCCTCAAAGAAGAAATTCGAATGGTCAAAATACACCTGAAAAAATGCTCTTCATCACTAATCATCAAGGAGATGCAAATGAAAACAAAAATATGATACCACAGAGTCTGGCATATATTCAAAAGAACAAGAACAAGTGCTGGCGTGGATGCGGAGAGAAATTCCCACCATTTTTGGTGGGAACATCGGCTTGTTCAGCCATCTTAGAAAACAACATGGGCATTCCTTAAGAAACTAGAAATTGAGCTCCCAGCTGGTCTCTCATTCTGGGTAACTCAGGGAAGGGACCACCAAGTAAAATGTGGTTGGAGGTCATGTGGGGGAAGGGTGATGCGGGCCGAATACAGACTAGAGATTGAACACAATGGCCACTCAACACCTTTATTGCAAACCACAACACCTAATCAGAGAGAGAGAACAAAAGGGAATTCCCTGCCATAGTGGCAGGGTGGGGTGGGGGGAGATGGGACTGGGGAGGGTGGGAGGGATGTTGGGTTTACTGGTGGTGGAGAATGGGCACTGGTGAAGGGATGGGTTATCGAACTTTGTATGGGGGAAACATGAGCACAAAGATGTATGGATCTGTAACTGTACCCTCACGATGACTCTCTAATTAAAAATAAACTAATAAAAAGAAAAAAAGAAATTGAGCTCCCATTTGAGTCAGCAGTACCACCTCTGGGAATATACCCTGGAGGGCCCAAAACACACAGCAGAATCACCATCTGCACCCCTGTGTTCATTGCAGCACTCTTCACAATAGCCAGAATTAAAAAAAAGGGGGGGCTGGAGTGATAGCACAGCAGGTAGGGTGTTTGCCTTGCATGTGGCCGACCCGGGTTCGAATCCCAGCATCCCATATGGTCCCCCTGAGCACCGCCAGGAGTAATTCCTGAGTGCAGAGCCAGGAGTAACCCCTGTGCATTGTCGGGTGTGACTCAAAAAGCAAAAAAAAAAAAAAAAAAAACCACAATAGCCAGAATCCAGAAACAACCCAAGTATCTGAGAACGGATGACTGGATAAAGAAACCATGGTACATCTACATAATGGAATACTATGCAGCTGTTAGGAAAAATGAAGTTATGAAATTTACTTTAAAGTAGATGGACTGTTTTGTAGTTCAGGATCAAGTATTTGTCATCAAACATTACTATTATCTTGTCTTGCTTTGTTCCCAATATATCAGCATCTGTTCTTCTCCCTGATTTTTGCCTAACATGATACTCTCCTGTTCCATCCAACATACAGCAAATTGCAAAATGTTGTCTTTTCTTACAGTTGCAATGTGTTCCCTTGTATATATACACCATAACTTCTTTATCTGTTCATCTGTCATTATATATGTGGGTGGTTTCCATAACCTAGTTATTGTACCAAGTGCTGCAATAACATAGGCCTGCAAATAAACAAATAAAAAAATAAATAAAATAGATGGACATGGAGAGTATCATGTGGAGTGAAATGAATCAGAAGGAGAGGGACAAACGTAATAATTGCACTTATCTGTGGGACATAAAAAAACTTACTATTAGACTGATATCTAAGTACAGAAGAAACGGTTTGGGAGCACTGATCCATGGTTGGAAGCTTGCCACAAGTGTGTCGGGGAAAGAGGGAAGTTAGGATAGAGAAGGGACCATTACGACAATAACAGTTGAAAATAATTACTCTGGAAAAGAAGTGAATGTTAAAATTAAGTAAAGGGATATACATGACAACCTTTAAATACCTGTACTGAAAACCACCATTCCCAAAAGAAAAGAAAGAGACAGAGACAGAGTCAGAAACCGAGAGAGAAGAAAAGTCCCTGCCATAGAGGCAAGGCAGGCGGCAGCAGGAGGGAAACTGGAGACACTGGTGGTAGGAAATGTGCACTGATAAAGGGATGGCTGTGGCTGAAACCCAATCATGAATAACTTTGTAATTGTTTATCTCAAAGTAATTGAATAAAAATATAAAACAAATATTATTTATAGATAATAGTATCTATAAATGACAATCTGAAGATTTAAAATGATGCAAAAATAAATATGTGTTACCTTATTTATCTAACATAAACTTGCAACTAAAAATAGTTACCTTGGATGATTTGAATGTACTGAGTTAAAAAGCAACTTCTCTTATTTCTCTATTGCCAATTGTGATTCACAAGAGGATTGAATATTTATTATTATCATTATTAATTTTAGGTACTGTGATTTGCAAAGTTGTTGATAATAGTTTCAGGCATACAATGTTCCAACTCCAATCTCACCACCGATGTCATTTCTGTATACCACAGATGAATGAGATCACCTGGAATTTGTCCTTCTCTCTCTCACCTGTTCGCTTAACATGACACCTTCCAGGTCCATTCACATTGCAGTGAACTGTATGATTTCATCTTTTCTTTTCATTGTGTATATGTACCGTGATTTCTTTATCCATTCATCTGTTGTTAGGAAGAAAGGAAGGAAGAAAAAATTTGTGGGGCTGAAAATATAGTACAAGTGTACAAGATAGTACAATGTTTTATACGTGGCTAACTCCAGTTCAACCCTAGCACTTTCTCCAGGGCATTATCAGGAGTGATCCCTGAGCACAGAGCCAGGAGTAAAGCCCTGAGCACAGCTGAGTTTGGCCCAAAAACAAAAACAGAGAAATTCATAAATGAATCTGAAATTGTTCTGTTATTTATTCAAGTGCTATATTTCTCCCATGAAATCTGTAACTAAATTAAGAAAGCATTTTAATGTCTGCCACTAACTCTGTCCCCAAATAACTTCTAATTATTTATAAATTGTGAATGTAGTGTACAGTCACAAAAGTCAACAGAAATTTAGTATTTTTAAGAAGTGATAGCTATTCATAATCTCAGCATTCATTAACTACCATTAACGTACTGGTACAGAATGGTCCAGATTATTTTATACACTTGCTTAAAGAGTGATTATAGATAGATTGATTGTCTTAAATATAATCAGAACTTTAGTGATGTGGTAAATCTCACACACAAATGGAGGTGTTAATCCGTATCCCTGAAATTCTATAATACTGTAAACTGATAAATCAATTAAAAGAAAGAGGGAGGGGAAATGCATAGTTTACATTTTAGAAAATCTCACTTGAGCAACTAGATGGCCATTTTGGACAATGGTGAACGGTTTATTAATTACAAAACTTTTAAATATCAACGATTCTTTTTTGTATCATAAGTTGGAAATTTTGTATATTGCATTTGATTATTCAAATATATTTTATCATAGCAAAGCATATTCAATTGGTCATGCTGAGAAAATAATTTCTACTGAACCACTAATTTTTTTACCACAAATGCAAATCATTTCAAATTTTTGCACACACGTTTCTGCATCTGCAATTATTTTCCTAGGTGAGGTCTCTAAATGAGGCATTTTTGAATAAAAATGATGATCTATATTTTCAAAACGTCCAATGATCATTAAACTCACTTGCAGTTCAATTGCCATGCGAGTACATTTTCTCAACTACCACCAGTGAGATTGATCGTCATTTTTCTTCTTGGGCCATGGACAAAGCGTGACTAGAATCTCATTGTTCGGATTTCTCTGATTACTTAAGCGTCTTTTGTATGTGCTCACTTCTATCCGCTACTTTTGTGAAATTCGGGTTTCGTCCCAGCCCTCCCCCTTCCCTGGCGCCGTAATTGTTCATCTCTCCGCTTTTTGCTTTGTCAGAGTTGTTTTTATCCGTTTTTTGTCTTTATATGGAGTTGGCTGGCTCGGGGCTCTCGTTCTCTCGCGGCCTGCCTCATGGGCTGCCTCTGCGCGCACAGGGTCCCGCGGCTCCCCTCTCTGCTCCCTCCCCTTCCTCTCCCCGCCACGGCTCCCCCCCTCCGTTCCTCGCTCTTTGTCTCTCTCTCCCTCCCCCCTCCCTTCCCCGCCCCCGCCGGCCCCGCAGTGCCTAAGTTTCGAATGTGACCCAGGCGGCTCCCTCTTCCCGGGCCCCGGCGCCGTCGGTAGAGGGGGCAGGAAGCGGGCGAGGGACGGGGGAGGGGAAGGGGCGGAGAGGGGCGGGCGGAGCGGCTGCGGGAGTCGCCGGGAGCGCGCGCGGCGGGATCGCTCGGCGGCGGCGGAGGCCCGGACACCGGGACGCGGGAGAGCTGGGCTTGCGGCCTGCACGGAGCCCTCTCGGCCGGAGGACCCGAGAAGCGCCGTCTTCAAGCGAGAGGTACTGTGCTCCGCGCGCCCGGCCGGCCCAGCCCGCGGTGGCCGCGCTCCTTCCTTGCTCCTTCCCTCGCTCGCTCGCGCCCGCCCGCGCCTTCCCCGTCTGCCTGCGTCACCGCGGCCGCCATGGCTGAGAATGGCGAGAGCGGAGGCCCCCCGCGCCCCTCCCGCGGCCCTGCGGCGGCCCCGGGCCCGGCCTCGGCCCCGGCCGAGCCCAAAATCATCAAAGTCACTGTGAAGACTCCGAAAGAGAAAGAGGAGTTCGCGGTCCCCGAGAATAGCTCGGTGCAGCAGTTCAAGGAAGCGATTTCGAAACGCTTCAAATCCCAGACCGATCAGCTGGTGCTGATTTTTGCCGGAAAGATCTTAAAAGATCAAGATACCTTGATCCAGCACGGCATCCACGATGGTCTGACGGTCCATCTGGTCATCAAAAGTCAGAACCGACCTCAGGGCCAGTCCACACAGTCTAGCAGTGTCGTGGGAAGTAATACTACCTCGGCCACGGCAGCGACTCCCAGGAGTAACTCCACACCTACTTCCACAAATAGCAACCCGTTTGGGTTGGGGAGCCTGGGAGGACTAGCAGGCCTTAGCAGCCTGGGCTTGAGCTCGACCAACTTCTCCGAGCTCCAGAACCAGATGCAGCAGCAGCTCCTGTCCAGCCCTGAAATGATGATCCAGATCATGGAAAATCCCTTTGTTCAGAGCATGCTTTCGAATCCTGATCTGATGAGGCAGCTGATTATGGCCAACCCACAGATGCAACAATTGATTCAGAGAAACCCAGAAATCAGTCACCTGCTTAACAACCCAGATATAATGAGGCAGACCCTGGAAATTGCCAGAAATCCAGCCATGATGCAGGAGATGATGAGAAATCAAGACCTGGCTCTCAGCAATCTGGAGAGCATCCCTGGTGGTTACAATGCTCTGAGGCGCATGTATACTGACATTCAAGAACCTATGCTGAATGCTGCACAGGAGCAGTTTGGGGGTAATCCGTTTGCCTCGGTGGGGGGCAGTTCCTCCTCTGGGGAAGGCACACAGCCTTCCCGCACAGAAAATCGAGATCCATTACCCAATCCATGGGCGCCACCAGCGGCCACCCAGAGTTCTGCGACTACCAGCACAACCACCAGCACTGGCAGTAGCTCCAGCAATGCTACTGGGAACACTGTGGCCGCAGCCAATTATGTAGCCAGCATCTTCAGTACCCCAGGAATGCAGAGCTTGCTGCAACAGATAACTGAAAATCCCCAGCTGATCCAAAATATGCTGTCTGCTCCCTACATGAGAAGTATGATGCAGTCGCTGAGTCAAAATCCAGATTTGGCTGCACAGATGATGCTGAATAGCCCAGTGTTTACTGCAAATCCTCAGCTACAAGAGCAGATGCGTCCACAGCTCCCAGCTTTCCTGCAGCAAATGCAGAATCCAGACACAATATCAGCCATGTCAAACCCGAGAGCTATGCAGGCTTTAATGCAGATCCAGCAGGGGCTACAGACATTAGCCACCGAAGCACCTGGACTCATTCCAAGTTTCACTCCAGGGGTGGGAGTTGGGGTCCTGGGAACTGCCATAGGCCCTGTAGGCCCTGTTACACCCATAGGTCCTATAGGGCCCATAGTTCCTTTTACCCCCATTGGCCCCATAGGTCCCATAGGACCCACTGGCTCTGCAGGCACCACTGGCTCTGGTGGTCCCACTGGGTCCACTGTGCCCAGCTCTGCACCCAGTGAAACTATGAGTCCAACATCAGAATCTGGACCTAACCAACAATTCATTCAGCAAATGGTGCAGGCTCTGGCTGGAGCAAATCCTCCACAGCTGCCGAATCCAGAAGTCAGATTTCAGCAACAACTGGAACAGCTCAATGCAATGGGGTTTTTAAACCGTGAAGCAAACTTGCAGGCTCTGATAGCAACAGGAGGTGACATCAATGCAGCCATTGAGAGGCTGCTGGGCTCCCAGCCATCCTAATTACGTTTGTGTACCTTGAAAAAATTTCTTATTTTTGATAATGCCTCTTAAATCTTTAAATACACAGAATTGTGCTTTACTTTAATTTTTATTATTTTAAATCTGTCTAGTTACAAGTTCCATATGATGTATTTTAAGGTGGAGTCCATCTCTATTCTTCAATTTCTCCCCTTCCCTCCCTCCTTAATTTGGTGTCCTTGTTTTCAGTGGTGAAAATCAATGCCGTTTCACTCAAAGGTGTTGCATGTACATTTCTCTTTATTATGCATTTATTGTGATTTTATGGAAAATATCATCTTTCATGTTTGGGTGAGCAAGTTTTGTCTTACAGATGTCCAATTTCTTTGCATTTTAAATATTAGCCTATTATAGTAATTTAATGTAGAATGGAAAAATTAAAAACAAGCAAATTATTGGAATTTGCAATATTCCAATGTTGCGGTACAATATTGCTTATTGTGACTTTGGCATGTATTTTTGCTAGCAAAATGCTGTAAGGTTTATCTTTTTTGTGATGCTTGTACACAGTACAGTAAGCACAACTGGAACTGCATATTTAAAAATCTCTGAGCAGGATTGTGTAACCAAAATGAGGAAGAATATAAGAAATATTTCCGGAGTTAAGTCTGTCTCACAATTTTGTAGAATCTTACAGCTTCTTTGATAAACTTATCAGTGAAAATGTTGACTAGACAGGTTCAGTTAAAATATAGTAGAAATGTTTATCCTGGTATCTCTTAAGTATACATTTAATTGTACAGAAAACTTACAGTGTGACATTCAACATTTGCAGATTGACTGTGTATGACCTTAATCTTTGTGAAGCGTGAAGGATCATTGTGGTAATGCCAGGAAAGTGCGTTTTACCTCAGCCTGCCTTCTTAGCTTCTCCGGTAAAGAGACCTAATATGCATTTTGATTTGTATTGGAAATGTAATTTTCACTGAAAGTGTCTTGTGATGTTTGTATTACTTTTAACTGCTATGTGAAAAGAAAACTGTATCTTTTGACTATCAGTTATTTCCCTTGTGCACAAGAAAAAATGCATTAAAATGACTAAAAAAAATAAAAAAAGTTAAAAATGCATAAATCTTTTCCTTTTTGTCTCTGACCCTAGGATCATGTTTATGAAGGGTGATTCACTCCAAGATTACATTCTTTACTTTTAAAATGTTTAATGGCTTTATTAAAGTAGATTTTTGTCCTATTTGGGATTATTTTGATATGTGGGTTTTAGTATTCTTTCCCCCCCAAAGCTAATTGATTATCTCATTATCCACCTCCCTCTTCCATATGAAATGTTTTATATACATATATATATATATATAATGTACTTTAATTCTGTTTAGTACTACTGTTCATTATATTTGTGGTAAATAGGTAGTGGTTATTTAATTAGAATGATTTCTTACTTGTTGGGACTTGCCCTCTATTGATGATTTTGTTGCTACTTTTGTTGGGCCACATTTGGTGGGTATGGAGCTCACACCCTCAGTGCTAAGAAAGAGGTGCCAGGGATTGAACCCAGGGTCTTATACTACCACTTGGGCCACAGCCTGGGCTCCTACTGACCTTTCTTATTTTCATTTTTTTCTGATGATTTTGGCATGTTTATTACGTGAATTGTACAGTTGTTAATACAACCCCACTTCAAAATAAATTTGTATTCAGATTTGTCTTAAATTGATCATGAGAACTGTAGAATTCCAGTGATTTCTAGAAACATAATATTGTGCCTCACTTTATAAAAGCATTTACATTTGCAGTTTACCAAAGTATTAATTTCAAAGATATCCATCCTTTTGGATTTTTCCTAGTAAACAATCATACAAAGTTACATGTTCTTTATAGTTGCAACGATTTCAGATTACATGAGTTAAGAAATTCTTGAAGAATGATACATAATAAAATTGGTAGTGATATTGTTTCTAGTTTTAACCATACTTTGCTGCAGCAGTTTAAAATGCATTTTTGAAAAAGATACTCCTATAGAAGTGGTTGTATAAGTTTGTAAATGATATAGGTCCTCTTGGAGAGACGTTATGGGTAGCTTTTTAATGAGTTAAATTTGGGTAGAGTTAATATGGGTAGAGACATACTGGTTAGTTTTTTTAATTAGTTAAATTTCTTCATTTAAAAGAGTAAAAACTTTGACTCCGTGAAACGTTTTTCAAACTTAAGAACCACTTTTTTTTAAATTTTTTATTTATTTTTTCACTTTTTAATTTTTAAAGCCTAATTTTATTTGGCCTATCTATTTCTCAGGACAATTTAGATAACGTAATATTTTTTACTGGTCTATCCTAGTGTTTAAGATAATTGCAAAGTCTGCTATTATAAATTTAAGTGTATTAATGACATGGGTGATTTTATAGAGAAGCAAATACTAAATAAGCCAGTGGCATAGGAATCGATATGAGCTGTCTGACACTTGGTTCACTTACATTTAGCAGGTGGATTTCTTTCAAATATTTGAGGAAAAGAGAAGTCCTTAATTAAGCTAAACAAATGCTTAGCGAATTTTTAATACATTTTTTCCGAAAAAAAAACTAAGTTTTTTTTTTCCCTAAGTCTTTGTTCTGCTTTTTGTTCGTTTGCTTTCTAGTCCATTAATTTTTGCTTTATAACTTTACTATTGTGGTATTTTGGACTGCTTTTCCTGTATATCTTACATTATGGTTTTGATGGATTTGGGGGAGGAGGAGGTTTATTTTTTTGGCCATACCTGGTAGTACTCAGGGCTCGATGCTCAGGGATCACTCCTGGTGGAACTTGGGGAGACCATAAATGGTGTTGAGGATCAATTTTGGGTGGGGTACATACAAGGCAAGTGCCCTACCCTCTATACTATCTGGCCCTGTATGTCTTACATCATATAATAGCCCCTTGTTATCTTGCAGGTTCTTTCTACAGGTTCTGTTTTATTTTGGGGGGGTGGTTATTCAACTACTATTATATCATGGTTTATTCATTTATCTATAATTTGGTTCATGAATTCATTTATTCATAATTGCATGTAGTATATTCTGGCCTACTATTCTCTATTGATAGTGGAAATATTATAGTATGCTTTTATTATCTACTTAGTTCTCATCGTTGCTTGAACTTATATCAGACCATTGTAAGGCTGGGTGGTGTAAGTTATATTATTGTCTCTGTGACCTACTAAGATGGAATAGTGAGGACAAAGCTAGTAAAATCCCTGTGCAAAAGCTACTACAAACCAACACTCTTAAGAATTTTGGTAAGCCAGCTTTTCAGGGAAGGGTTGTTTGGTCTGACATATCCAAAACAATATTATTTTTTGAGTAGATATAAAGGCAATTATATTGAGGTATCTGAACACAAATTAGAACTTTCAAAAACAGCACCTTCAAGAAGTTCAGAACTTCTTGAGCCAATTTTTATGTTAGCAATCTTTAATTTCAGGAAATATTACTCATTATTGAAAGAATGGTTGAGGAGGGCCAGAGAGATAGCAAATCATGTGAGGCTCTTGCCATGCATGGGCCTGACCTGGGTTTGATTCCTAGTACCACATATGAACCCCTGAGTCCCTCCAGGAGTAAAAGGTAAATGTAAAATGTAAAATGGATGTAAAGCCAGGAGTAAGCCCTGAACACTGCTAGGTGTGGCCTCAAAACTTTTTTAAGTGAAAAAACATGAAAGAAAACAGGATTATTTTACCCTAGCATGTATTTTACAAGATTGTCTTGCCAGAATAAATTTCGTTCTTTGACTGGGATAACAAAAATAATGTTATTATTATTCAGTTATGTTCGGTTTTCATAGCAGCCATATAAGGTTATGTTTCACAGATTACAAATAGGAAATAAGAGAAAAGAGGTCAATTTTCTACAGCTGCCCTGCCATTAAGTGATTAGTATAAATTTGAACCTAATTCTGAGATTCTAGAGTATACATTTAATCAGTTTGCACTATTCTTCCCCACCTCCACCGAGTACATTAAAAAGTACTGTTCCGTTTGTATAATAATAAATTAAATTTTATAATAAGTCATCTGCTAGCTTGTCATCTGAATGTAAAGGAAGCCCACATCTCCTTGAAGATGTAAATTAGATAAAGTTACAACTGTATATCTGATGTTGTTCAATTAGAGCAGGTCACATAAAACTATGTATATGAGAATCAACTCTCATAAATTGTTAACAGCAATTTTGCACTTTGCCTTTCTGACTTGAATTGCAGATATTTGAAACTACACTTCAGTCCATCTGTCAACAGTGGCCTAATATATGTGGTATGTCTCTAAGCTGGCAATTGTATGGGCCATTTGTGCTTCAGCTGTTCTGGAGGATGCTTGCTTTTTTTGTTCAACTCCATCCCAGAGACTTCAGAAGGGAATAAATAAACACTGTGTACCCACCATGGTATTTAACAATTTTTCAGAATGTCCTTGAGAGAGGCTGAAGCAATAGTACAGTGGGGAGTGTGCTTACCTTGCATGTGATTGGCCCAGATTTGATCCCCAGCACCGTATATAGTCCCACAAGCCTGCTCAGAGTGATCCCTGAGCGCAGAGTCAGGAGTAAGGCTAAGCACTGCCGGGTGTGGCCCAAATCGTCCTCCACAAAAAATCAAAATGGCTTTGAGAATAAGATGTAGTAACATAAGCTAGATGACAAGAATAGATGGATTGGTAATTTGAATCAGCAGTGTCCAACAATGTATGAATGCAGATAAGATGTTTCCAACTACACTCCTCTTCTACTAAAGTTATTTTTCAATGACTACCATGAAAACATAAAATAGCTTTCCCATCTCAAATAATATCAGAATTAAAAAGTAGAATCATTGTCATTAGCAATATTCCCCCCGCACACACACACACATAAAATTGACTGGGAAAATATAGCCCAATATAGTTCTGAGGATAAAGCACAGTATAGCACTAGCTTTGTACGTGTGGGGCCATATGCTCTATTCGTGGCACCGTACAAAAGTGCTAAATTTAGCAGGATTAAATTCAACAGGATCGTTGTGACGTCCTGTACTTGTGTCAAAAATTCAGTTACCAAAGGTAAGTGGTTATGTGACTTAAAGATAGTATATATGAATATGACTGTGGGTTTAACTCTTAACATGAGCAAGCTATGTAAACTTATAGTGTACACATGTTTATTTTCATTGATAAAGTCATGATGTCCAGAAGAAGGAAGGCCCTCATAATGTTTGTGTTTAAAATTCATTTGGGTTATTTCCAGAATGCCTGCTGGTTCAAAACCTCAGAAAGCTCGCCTATATGTACTGAGGAGAGGGAGAGATCAAAGAAAGAAGACACATAAGAAGCAAGAGTTGTTCTGGGTGGCTATAAGAAGAAAAGATCTGTACCTTCTAGAATCTTCAAACTTCGCTTAGAAGCCTTAATTGTGTTAAGTACATATTAGTCCAGCATATTCAATGCCACTTTAAACCTAATGCCAGAATTCGAGCTGCTAACATAAAAATTCTAGGCAGAATATATATGCCTTTGGCAGAGTGGAGGTGAGGAGTCTCTGGTCAATCAGTTACATTTTTTCAATGATCTCCTTCAACATTTTACCTCTGTGACTAGCTCTTATAACAGAGTTTCCTGCTTTGACAGTGTTCACTAAATAGTTAGCAAGGAGTTTAATTAATAAGGACCTAGCTTATTTGGTGGTGATCAGGTTACATTGGAGATATAGCAACAACATAGGTAAATACAAAGGAAAAAGGTATTAACAATGCATCCAAAGAAAAAAGAACACTTTTTTGTAGGGGCCCCATGATCTGGTACCACTGATATATTAATTCCTCTAGGCCAGGGGTTGGCTCACTCAAGGTGTTCACTTGTGTCCTTAAATTATTTAATAAAAAATGATAAACACTAACAGACACTTCAGGCATAAACATACAACATAGTGTTTTGATACTACCTTGTGAGGTAGTTATGTCCAAAGTCCTCCTGTTTTGAAGGATAGCTTTTTTTCTTTAGATACTTTTCAATGTTAGAGATAGGTTTTGCTGGTTTACTGGATGACTATAGCGAAGTCTTCCTTATGTGTTAAAATGTCCTTCAGTCCAGTGGAAGAAACAAAGATGGTGACTAAAAGTTTTACTAGCACAAGAGAGAACATGCCCACCTATCCTTGAGATGATAGCCTTTAGGAACTTAAGTTACTTGTGTATGTTTCTCTACATATTGACCAGAGGAGGCAACACTATCTGGCATGGAACGGACTTGGACAGGTACAGGGAGTGTGCCAGACCAGGTTCCCACCTTTGGTCTTTTATTGTCGCATGTTCCATTCCACATATTTTGCACTTAGCAGGTGCAGGTTGCAACAAGACAATGAGATCCCAAGGGAAATTGAGCGAATCCCGCCTTATCCAGGGATATAAAGTAATTTGTCCATCCCAGTGAAAGATCCATTTCATATATTAGTGATAACCCTCTACCAGATATAATGAATTTTGGTGTTCTCAGGCTGGAGCGATAGCACAGTGGTAGGGCCTTTCACGCGGCCGACCTGTGTTCGATTCCTCCGCCCCTCTCGGAGAGCCCGGCAAGCTACCGATAGTATCTAGCCCGCCTGGCAGAGCCTGGCAAGGTACCCGTGGCACATTGGATATGCCAGAAACAGTAACAATAAGTCTCACAATGAGAGACGTTACTGGTGCCCGCTCGAACAAATCGATGAGCAACAGGATGACAGTGACAGTGACAGGTGTTCTCAGATGCGTAGTACATTGATTCCACAGTGAGAGTGGAGATGATGTCTGTTTTCTGTGACAAGAAATGGCAGTGCCTTTATGAGCCAGGGTGTGGAAAAGAGTAAGGTATGCACTAGTGTCTGGCAGGGACACTTAAATGTCTTTGCATATGCCTGTATCCCGCAAAGGCTTATTTATGATCATCTACCCCTTGGATTCCCTTGTGCAAGTCATAGGGTTAATCCTTTGCCCGACTGTCAGGGCAAAATGTTGATGACTAGGGTTCAGGAATCAAACCCGAATTCAGCTCACTGGCTTCTGTGTTTCAAACTAGATGGTGTATATACTGGTCAAATGCTGACTGCAGTCCATGTGAGCAGATTGGACTCACTAGACTCACCTGTAGTCTGGACATCAGCGGGAATATCCCTCTACTTCCATCCTCTGCAGGATTCAGGGGTCACCATAGAAATAGTAGTTGGGGCATTTGAAGTATCTATATTGTATACATTTTCCCAGTTTTAGAGCCACAACCTGTGAATCTCGGGGCTTACTTCTGCGTCTGTGCTCAGGAGTCACTCTTCTTGGCACTTAGAGATCATCTGTGTTCCAAGGATCAATCTCAGGATGGCAACATGCAAGGTAAGTGTCTTAACTTACTCTACTATCTCAGTCCCTGAGTTGCCTACATATTCTACAGAGCCTTGAATTGCCCACATTTGTAGAGTAGACTGACAGATAAAAATAGATATTCCACTACAGAGATGGAAATTGAACGATGGCAGAGGTGGGTAAAAGGAACTTGTTCTCAATCTATTCCTTAATAGGCAGGGAAAAAAAGGGAGGGAGGCGCACTTAACAGGGAAATCAGGAAGTTCATAGAATCCATCAACCTGGCCAGTGATTCCATACAAGGACCTGAGGATGCCTTGTCCCTCAGACCCTGCAGTGCTAGGGATGCCAAGACCAACCCAATAGTTCTGAGGGCCTCCAGGACCACATCTGGTGGTGCTTTGGGACCTACAGGGCTGCAGGTAGCGACGCTCAGGGGAACCATGTAGTAACTAGAATTGAACAAGGTTGCATACACCCTAGCTGCTTCTCTTCTAGAGAAGTTATTACCATGTGACACTGTTATTTCATAGAGGATCTACCTTGAAAAGGGCATGTGCACTGTTAGACATTGTGCTATGGAAGTATATGAGGATTTTAACTTTTTCTAGGCCTGGGAAGAAATTGCTAAAGTGTTCTCTTCTATTGTCTCTGCCATAATGTCTGACCCATACATTCTGGAGTCATTGGCACATCTTATGTAAATGTTCACTCTGCTTGCAGATGCTCAGGGTTTAAATTTGTTTCACTAGTATTTTTGCCTTTTAAAAAGAGGTTTGCCAATCTGATACGCATTCCCACATATTTTCTTTCTTAACCAAGCAGTATCAATCACAGCTTCTAACACAATACCTGTGTTACTCTACGAAACACTGTGATACAACTTTATGGCTTTGACTAGGCCTTGAATGATCTTTTTGAAAATTTTATTTTTTAGCTACCCTGATTAACAAAGTTACTTATAGTTGAGTTTTATTTTTTTTAAGTTTTTATTTTATTGAATCACCGTGAAAAAGATACAAAGCTTTCAAGTTTAAGTCTAAGTCATATAATGATTAAACCCCCATCCTTTCGCCAGTGCACATGCTCCACCACCAAGAACCCCAATATACCCCCCTCCCACCCACCCCCCACCTAAGTAGCTAATGATCTTCACTTTATTCTCTCTATACTTTGAATACATTCAATATTTCAATAGAGAACTCACTATTATTGCTTGGAATTTTCCCCCAACAATCAGGCCTGCTGAAAAGGCATCATTTAATAATTTCTTTTCATTGCTGAGAATGAAGACTCTGAGCTCGCACGGCCGCAACATTGGCTGCGCGGTTTTGGATTTTTGATATTTTAGCTCAGTTCACAGTCTAGATGAATTTCTGTAAAAAACCGCCCTGGGTACCGAAATGGGTTAGAAGACCTCTCGGATCATAATCTTTAGGAGCAGAGGGTCTGTTTCGCGTGCGGCAGCTCCGGATCTTATCTGGGCGGAGGGCGTGCCGGTAACGCCCCCTTCCCATGATTGCCTACAAGCCACATCACTGCAAAACTCATACCTCTGGGTTGGGAGTCTTAGGAGGTGGCTCTCGCCACGTGGATGTTGCCGCCGCCGCCATTTTCCGTGCAGAAAAACAGGGTAGAGAGGGAAAATCCCTCTCCAGGCCTCACGGGGTTGTAGCACAGCTCACAGTCTAGATGCATTTCTGTAAGAAGCAGCTCTGGGTGCCAAAATGGGTTAGAAGACCTCTCGGATCAGAGTCTTTAGGAGCAGAGGGCCCCTACTTATAGTTGAGTTTTAGGTATAAAATTTTCCCACACATATTCCTTCACCACTGTCAACTTCCCTCCAACAATGTTCCCATCCAACCCTACCACCACCCGCCTTACTCCTCGACAAACACATTTTTGAGTTTGGTTATTGTATTTTGATCTCATTCTTTCAGTATTGTTGGTTCTATGAATCAGCTATATAGATCAATTAAACCGCCTCACCATCAATGTGTTCATCACTATTACTTTCTGTCCACCTCTTACTCCTTTATCCCCTTCAGTTTCTTTCCTTTTCTATCATCAGTTTTATAATCCAAGTTCCAGGGTAGTCTAGGTACAACCCACCCTTTGATGTCTTGCTTCTCCTTGTCCTGTTATTCTATATACCACAGATAAGTGATTTCATCAGATATTTGTCTTCTTTTGACTTACTTTGCACAACATAATATTTTCCAGCTCTATCCTAGAAGCCTTGAATTTTCTAAAAAAAAACCTTCCTCTCCATAGAAAATATGTTAAGAGAGACTGCAGTGTCTCTGAAACAAATCTTCCATACGTTGACATGTTAGTTGAACTGGTTTTACTAATACTGGGAAGGAAAGCAGGGAATGGTTACAGACTGGTTACCACCCCATGACCTTTTGTGGGGTCATTCAAATAGCACTTAAGAGGCCTTGAAAGACCCATTGTTGTTTTTCCCACGTGAAGAGAACTTGATCTTAAGAGTCAGCAGCCAGAGCCATGCTGGGATCTAGATGGTGGTAATGTTTGACACAACATAGGATAGAATTCACTACCTTGTTAGTTTCTCAGTAGTTCAATATCATTCTTACTAGTAATCTGATATTTTCATTTTGGGGCCACACCCTGCAGTGCTCAGGGCTTACTCCTGGTATTGCTTGTTGCTCAGGGTTCCATATGCCAGGAATGAAATAAAATAGGAGTGGATTTTATGCAAGATAAGTGCCTTAACCTCTATCTCTGGCCACACCATCTGACTTTTTACAGGATACCATATGATGTTTTACAGGTCGCTAAAAGCACTGTGGTCAGACTATTTCCTATTTCCCTAAACAGTTTATTTGGTTTGACAGTCACCACTCTTCAAGAACGTAGTAGGCACAGTGGCACCCAGTTGACATTGAAACTCAGTACTGATTTGTTAAATATGGAAGCAGAATTTGCTGAGAGATTTGGAGAATTTGTGCCCAACACATTCTCTGGAATTGAATAAATAAATATTTCATGTTTTAGTGGGGGAGGTTTTCCATTTTCTAGTGAAAATAGGCTTTAAAAAAACAACCATGTAAACCCATAGTTTACAGCTATGGGTAGCATTGTGGAGACCACAAAACTTTGAGCCCAAGGCTTCTTAAATTTCTTTTTCATTCACAGCCCTTCTTGAAAGCTTTTCACCAGAAAAAAAAGAGGTAACTCAAGTGGTGCTGACAAAAGCATCTCAATTTCATTAGGCATTTGCATTAGAATTTTTTGGTCATTTTAAATTCAGAACCCTTTCACTGTTTTCAGATTGTTCATGATGCACACCCCGACACACATTATGTTAAGAATTTAAGAAACTAACTAAACTAACTACCAGAGCACATTTGGCTACAGTATCAACCAGCCATTACTATTTATTTCTGGGGTGTGAGTGAACATGAAACCTGTCATCTGTCACTCAGCATGAGAGACACCTACCTGGACTAGGACTATCCTTTAGGCATCTCCTGAAGCAGACAGACATCAGGGAGGATAAGGGCTGGTTTTGGCAGGTCTGAAATGTGTGTTATGACGTTGGCCTGTCTTTTCAAGTGTGTCTGGGTGACAATGATATCAAACTACATTTCCTCTCAAATTACGTTTATCAGGTCTTTTATAGTTGTTTGGTCTAGGCTTTGACCTTTTTGAGTACCTTCTTTTTTTTCTGGGTTTTACTTATAGTCCATACCACTCTTGGGATCCCTCAGTTTTCCTCACATCAATAATGGATTTCCCAACATCATAAATGTCTTGTCTCATAAGTGGATTTAGCATGGGTATCAGCACCTCATATCAGATTCTTAGGAATTATCTTGCTTTTCATTTCTGTAATAATGTGGACCCATTAGGTCCTTGAATAACAAAACTATTGGTTATCTGTTTTTATCATCAATTATCTAAGAAGTTGTTCTATTTCCTCAGTATAATTCCAGTGTCCCCAATGCCTAGGAAGATTCTCATTAGACCAAACTTTCTTGTTTGGAGGTAGATAGAATAATCTAACCTATGAGAGAATTAGTAACTTGAGCCTCCCACCAAGGGTCATACAGCTGCTAGCTGAAACTAAGATATGTATGTAATAAGACTTAGTTTTTTTCTACCTCCTATCTAGAGAAATATCACTGTCTATATTCCACAGCTGCACTAATGTCAAAAATCCCCAAACAAACAAAACTACAAGATTTCCTCCAAAGATAATGTACTTCTAATGTATTTTTTAGTTTGTACTTAAGTCACAAACTCGGATCAAAATTGTTCCAGAAAGAAGTTATGTTGAAGGGGCCAGAGTGAAAGTTCAGTGGGTAGGGCACTTGCCTTGCACATGGCTGACCCAGGTTTGTTTCAAGGTATCTGGTATGGTCCCCTGAGCCCACCAGGAGCTCAGGAGGTCCTGAGCACACACGGAGCCAGGAATACCGCTGGATGTGACCCCCAAACAAGAAAAAAAAGTCATGCTGGAGACTTCAACTGTGTATGTCCTTATTTTGTAAATAGCAAGTGTACATTAAGTGCTTATTGACATATAATATCTAGGTAAATTCATTTTATTTATCAATGCTAAATGTGGGGGCATTTAAACTATAATAACTTAAAGATCACAAAATGGTTATTATATCATGCGTTTATATATCATTTTGTCAATTTATGCACTACATCTTGGTATTCTCCAATCTAAATGATATTTTAAAATTTTGCATACGTTGATACACACAGTTGTGTCACTGTCTTAAATGTAGTGTCGCTGTCTTAAATTTTTTCTTTGCTTCACTTAATGAAACTCTAAATCCCTGGCAACCAGGGCTGGAGTGATAGCACAGAGGGTAGGGAGTTTGCCTTGCACGCGGCTGACCTGGGTTCGATTCTTAGCATCCCATATGGTCCCCTGGGCACAGCCAGGGGTAATTCCTGAGTTCAGAGCCAGGAGTGACCCCTGTGCATCACCAGGTGTGACACAAAAAGTAAACAAAAAAATCCCTGCCAACCACTGAACATTTTATTACCTTCATAGTCATGTAGGTAGAATCATACAGTATGTAACATTTTCACTGACTTCTTCCTTTCTTTTTTTACTTAATCACAGTGAGTTGCGCAGTTCCAAAGCTGTTCATAGTTGGGTTTCAGTAATACAATGTTCAAATGCCCATCCCTCTACCAGTGTGCATTTCCTACCACTAATGTCCCCAGGATCCCTCCCATCACCCACACCCACACTGATCCTGCCTTAGTGTCAGGCACTGTTCCTCTCTCTCTCTCTCTTTCTCTCTCTCTCTTTCTCTCTCTTACCCTCTCTCTCCCTCCCTCTCTCTCTCTTTCCTTTTTGCCATTGCGGTTTGCAGTACAAATACTAAAAGGTTATCTGGTATATTCCTTCATTAACACTCATCTTGTCCAGTGTAATCATTTCCAGTTATTATTGTCATCTTGGTCTCTTCTCTCACTTATCTACCCTCTGCCCCACACACACTTGTGGTGGATTTCAACCATTGACCAGTCCTCCTACATCCAGTATTCCCTGGCCATGGATATGTCTTCTGCTATATATACATATATTTATATACATAAATGAAAACATATATCTGTCCCTCTTTTTCTAACTCATTTCACTCAGCATGATGCTATCCATTTATAGGCAAATTTCATGACTTCATTTTTTTCCAACAGCTGAGTAGTATTCCATTGTGTAAATGTGCTATAGGTTCTTTATCCTTTTGCCTGTTCTTGGGCACTCAGGTTGTTTCCAGATTCTAGCTATTGTAAATAGTGCTGTAATGAACATAGAGGTGCAGATGGTATTTCTATTATTAGGGTTTGGATCCGCAGGGCATATTCCCAGAAGTGGTATTCCTGAGCAATTGGGAGCTCAATTTCTAACGTTTTGAGGAATGTCCATATTGTTTTCCAAAAAGCCTGAACCAATTGGCATTCCCACCCAAATTGAAGGAGAGTCCCTTTCTCCTCACATCCGTAACAGTAATAGTTGTTCTTATAATTTTGGATATGTGCCAATCTCTGTGGTGTGAGATGATATCTTGTTTTCGGTTTGATTTGCATCTCCCTGATAAAGAGTATTTTTTCATGTGCCTTTTGACCATTTGAATCGCTTCTTTGAGAAAGTTTCTGTTCATTTCTTCTCCCCATTATTTTAATCGGGTTGTATGTTTTTCTCTAAGGAAAAAAAAGTTCAGCCAGTACCTTATATGGCGTTTACATTAACCCCTTATCAGAAGGGTTTTGTGTGAATAAACTTTCCCATTCCAAAGGCTGGGATACTTTGTATCTTGGTCACTGTTTCTTTTGAGGTACAGAAGCTGCTTAGTTTAATGTAATCCCATTTGTGTATCTTTACTTCCACTTGCTTCATCTGTGGCATTTCATCTTTGAAGATACCTTTAGCTTCAATATCGTGGAGGATTTTGCCTACCTCTTCTTCCATGGACCTTATGAATTCAGGTCTGATGTTGATATCTTTAATCCATTTTGATTTGACTTTTGTGCTGGTGTTAGATAGAGGTCTGAGTTCATTTTTTGCATGTAGCTGTCCAGTTTTGCAGCACCACTTGTTAAAGAGGCTTTCTTTGCTCCAATTCATATTTCTTTCTCCCTTATTAAAGATTACATTATAATATATTTGAGGGTGTGTATCAGGATATTCAACCCTATTCCATTGTCTGCTGGTCTGTTTTTATTCCAACACCATGCTGTTTTAATTACCACCACTTTGTAGTACAGTTTGAAGTTGGGGGAGGTAACTCCCCCCAACTTCATTTTCCAAGGATTGCTTTAGCTATTCATGAGGGTTCCATATGAATTTCAGGAGTGTTTTGTCTATTTCTTTGAAAAATGTCATGGTATACTTGTAGGGACTGCAATGAATATGTGTAATGTGTTGAGGGAGTGTTGCCATTTTGTCGATGTTAATTCTCCCAGTCCAGGAGGAGGGTATGTGTCTCCATTTCCTTACATACTCTGTTATTTCATTAATCAGTGTTTTGTAGTTTTCTTTGTACATGTCCTTTACCTCCTTATTTAAGCTGATTCCAAAGTATTTAATTTTCTGAGGCATGATTGTGAACGGGATTTTTAAAAAATCACTTTCTTCTCTTTCATTATTTCATTATTTGTATAAAGGAAAGCAATGGACTTTTGGGTATTGATTTTTGTAGATTACCACTTTAATGTACAAATCTACTGTTTCTAGGAATTTTTTGCTAGAGGATTAAGGGTTCTCTATGTATAGTTTATGTCATCTGCAAACAGTGAGAGCTTGATTTCTTCCTTTCCTATCTAGATGCACTTCATGTCTTTTTCTTCCCAACTGCTATAGCAAGTTCTTCTAGTACTATATTGAGTAGAAATGACGAGAGTGGGTATCCTTGTCTTGTCCCTGATCAAGGGAAGGCTTTTAGGTTTTTTGCTATTAAGAATAATGCTTGCTGTAGGCTCTTGGTAGATGGCTTTGACTATATTGAGGAAAGTTTCTTCAATTCCCATTTTGATGCCTCTCAACATTTTTTTAATAATTTTTGATTAGCACGAGGTACAGTTACAGACTTACGGACTTTCGTGCTTGCGTTTCAGTTATACAGTTGTTGAGTGCCCATCCCTCCACCAGTGCCCATTTTCCACCACCAATGGTCCCAGCATTCCTCTCCCCACCCCTACCCATCCTCCCACCACCCCACTCTGCCTCTGTGGCAGGTCATTCCCTTTTACTCTCTCTCAATTTACGTGTTGTGCTTTGCAGTAGAGGTATTGAGTGGCCATCATGTATGGTCTATAGTCTACTTTCAGCCCGCATCTCCCATCCCAAATAGGCCCCCCTAGCACCCTTTGCTTGCTGGTCCCTTCTCTGTCTGAGATGCCTTTTCTTTCCCCCAGCATGCAAGCCGGCTTCTAAGCTGTGGAGTAGTCCTCCTGGTACTTATCTCTACTATTCTTGGGTGTTAGTCTCCCATTCAGTTACTTTATATTCCACAAATGAGTGTAATTTTTCTATATTTATCTCTTTTTCTGACTCATTTCACTTAACATGATACTTTCCATGTTGATCCACCTATATGCGAATTTCATGACTTCATCTTTTCTAATAGCTGCATAGTATTCTACTGTGTATATGTAGCAAAGTTTCTTTAACCAGTCATCTGTTCTTGGCACTCGGGTTTTTACCAGATACTGACTGTTGTAAAAATGCTGCAATGAACATATAAGTGCAGATGTCATGTTGATTATACTTTTTTGCCTTATATATTATATTATATATATTTTTTATATATTATATAATATAATTATATATTATATAATCTCGGAAGTGGTATTGCTGGATCAAGTGGGAACTCAATTTCTAACTTTTTGAGAAGTGTCAATACTGTTTTCCAAAAGGGCTGAACCAGTCGGCATTCCCACAGGCAGTGAAGGAGAGTCCCTTTCTCCCCACATCCACACCAACACCGGTTGGTTTTGTTCTTTTGGATATGGGCCACTGTCTTTGGGGTGAGATGATATCTCATGGTTGTTTTGATCTGCATCTCCCTGATGATTAGTGAGGAGGAACATTTTTTCATGTATCTTTTGGCCATTTGGATTTCTTCTTTGAGAAATGTTCTCCTCATTTAATCGCCCCATTTTCTGATGGGGTTGGATGTTTTCTTTTTGTGGAGTTCAACCAGTGCCTTGTTGATGCTTGATATCAACCCCTTATCCAATGTATATTAGGTGAATATCCTTTCCCATTCTGTAAACTGCCTTTGTGTTCTGGTCACTGTATCTTTTGAGGTCCAGGAGCTTCTCAATTTAAGCTAGTCCCATTTGTTTATATCTGTTTCTACTTACTCGGCCAATGGTATATCGCCTTTAAAGGTACCTTTAGCCCCTATGCTCATCTCATACTGGTATAGGCCTGTGTCAGGGCTCCTTCCTGGAGCTGTGATTCCAACCAGAGCCCAGGGTGGCCAGTTTTCATCCTTGATCTCCAGGGAACGGGAATTGAGGCAACCACGTGCAAACCCCAAGCAGCAACGTTCTGGGCACCCTCTGCTCATCCCATTCAGGTATCAGCCTATATCAGGGCTCCTTCCCGGAGCTGAGGCTGCAAATGCAGCTGCGAGTTATACTCCCACCTCCATATCCCAAAAGAGCCATAATTTTCCCTCTTAGTTGGATCTTTCACTGGGTTAGCTTAACCACCAGAAATACATTAGTCAGAAACTCATTAAGCCCACCTCAATTAATACTGCATCATAAGCAGAATAGTGTGAAGGACTAAACCACATAGGACACATAGGTCACAATGGTAAAGTAATGCAGAACCCTACCAAGCCTTTTTATTGGAGAGGCTAGCCCAGAAGATCCCCAACAGCAATGAAGTGCTAGGTAACCTCTCTGACAAGTAATTTAGAAGGGAGCTACTGTGGATCCTTAGGGAGCTAAAAGAAACAATGGGGGGGGGGAATGCCAATAAAATACAAGAGGATTTGAAGGAAGAAATGCACAAAATGCAAAAAAAAATAGAAACAGAAATGTCAGGCCTGAAAAACCTGGTAGGCAAATTAAAAAACTCAGTGGAAGGCCTCAGCAACAGAGTAACAGCTGCTGAGGACAGAATTACTGAGCTCGAAGATGAAGTCCAGAGACTCTCTAGAAAAGAACAGAAAATGGAAAAGAGACTGACAATCCAGAAACAGATGGCAAAAGAAGATCGTGATGAAGTCAAGAGGAATAATATACGAAATATTGGAGTTCCAGAGGACAGGAAGAAAACCCTGATGGAGTTCCAGAGGGGCAGGAAGAAAACCCTGATGAAGAAGAAACTGTCAAAAACATCATTGCTACGATTTTCCCAGAGCTGAAGAAAACATGTGACCACATTCAGGAGGCCTGAAGGGTACCAGCTAGAAGAAATCCAAAATGAAATACCTCAAGACACATTCTTATCAAAATGACCCAATCCTTACATAGAGACAAAATCCTGAAAGCAGCAAGATCAAAGAAAGAACTTGCCTATAAAGGAGCATCCTTGGAGCTGGAGTGATAGCACAGTGGGTAGGGCATTTGCTTTGCTCGTGGCCAACCCTGGTTCAAATCCCAGCATCCCATATGGTCCCCTGAGCGCCGCCAGGAGTAATTCCTGCGTGTAGAGCCAGGAGTAACCCCTGTGCATTGCCAGGTGTGACCCAAAAAGCAAAAAGAAAAAGGAGCATCCTTAAGATTCACAGCTGACTTATCTGATGAAACCCTCACAGCCCAAAACCAGTGGTGGGATATAGTGAAAAAACTCAAGGAAATAGATACCTTACCCAGCTAGACTCTCATTCATGACAGAACGAACAGCACAGTTTCACAGATAAACAGCAGCTCAGGAACTTCATAGACTCAAAACCATGGTTACAAGAACAACTGAATGGGCTACTTTAAGACAAGACAGGCCCCGCAAATACACCAAATTTCAGCAAAAATAATGGGACAAAACCCCATAACAATAATCTCTCTCAATGTCAATGGGATAAACGCACCAATTAAAATACATAGAGCAGCAGGATGGATGAGAAAATTGAAGCCAATATTCTGCTGCCTGCAAGAAACACATCTCAACAGTCAGAGGAAACACAGGCTCAAAGTCAAAGGCTGGAAAACAATCCTTCAGGCAAACAACTCCCATTAAAAAGCTGGGGTAGCCATCCTAGTATCAGACCACATTGATTTCAGACTGAAGAATGGGACAAGAGACAATGAAGGTCATTTCTTACTGATAAAGGGATCTCTACAACAGGAAGAACTTACAATACTAAATATATATATGAATCTAATGAGGGACCAGCAAAGTACTTAAAACAAGTACTCACAGACTCAAAGAGAGACAGCGATAGCAACATAATACTAGGGGGAGACTTCAACACTGCTTTATCACCTCTTGATTGATCAACCAGACTCAAGCTTAGCAAGGACATACTTCATCTAAGGGAAGAAATGGAAGAAAGGGACTTAGTAGATGGATACAATACACTTCATCTTCAAGAAGCTGAGTACACATTCTTCTCAAGTGTGCATGTAACATTCACCAAGATATATCTCATGCTGAGCCAAAAAAACCTACCTCCATAAAATTAAGAAGATAGAGATTGTATCAACGATCTTCTCAGACCACGATGCGCTGAAATTAGAAATAAATTCACACACACACAAACAGAAAACTAAATCAAACACCTGGAAATTAAACAACTCACTATTGGACAATGAGTGCCTTAGAAAGGAAATCAAAGAGCAAATCAAAAGATTCCTGGGAACGAACGAAAGTGAGGACACGAGTTATCAAAACCTATGAGAAACAGAAAAAGCTGTGTTAAGAGGAAAGTTTATGGCTCTACAAGCATACTTCAGGAAGGAGGAGCGAACCCACTTAAGTAAAGTAACCTCATCGCTGAAGAGCTTGGAGAATGACCAACAAAAGGAGCCCTATGAAAATGGAGGAAGGAAATTATAAAACGTAGAGTAGAAATTAATGAGATAAAAACAAAAAAAAAGTCCAAAAGATTATGAAACCAAGAGCTGGTTCTTTGAGAAAATAAACAAGATCAATAAACCTCTAGCAAGACTCACAAAAAAAGGGAAAGAGAAAACCCTAATAAACGGAATCAGGAATGAAAAGAGGGACATTACAACAGAAACTAAAGAAATTCAAAGGATCCTCAGAGATTACTTTGAGAATATTTATGCCACTAAACACAAAAAACTCGAGGAAATGGATGAATTCCTAGACTCCTATAGCCTCCCAAGACTGAATCAAGAAGACCTTGAATACCTGAATAGTGCTATCACCATCAAGGAAATTGAAGTGGTAATAAAAAGTCTCCCCAAGCACAAAAGTCTTGGCCCACATGGATTCATTAGTGAATTCTTCCAAACCTTTAAAGAGGACTGAATCTCAATCCTCTTTAAGTTTTTCAGGAAATTGAAGTATAAAAAACACTTCCAAACAGTTTCTATAAAGCAAATATCACCCTGATACCAAAATGAGACAAAGATACCACAAAGAAAGAGAATTACAGACTGATATCCCTGATGAACACAGATGCAAAGATCCTCAATAAAATATTAGCAAATAGAATCCAACACTCATAAAAGATAATACACCATGACCAAGTAGGATTGACCAGGGATGACCAGGGATCAAGAATGTTTTAACATTTGCAAGTCAATCAACATAATCGTATCAAAAAATAAATATTAAAAACCATATGATCATATCAATAGATGCAGAGAAAGCAGTTGACAAAGTCCAGCACCCGTTTATGATGAAAACTGTCAGCAAAATGAGCATCAAAGGAACTTTCCTTAATACAGTCAAATACATCTACCACAAGCCTTCAGCAAGTATCATTCTCAATGGGGGAAAACTAACATCCTTCCCTCTAAGATCGGGCACAAGACAAGGTTGCCCATTTTCACCACTCCTATTCATTATAATACTGGAAGTCCTGGCTGTAGCAGTTAGACAAGAAAAAGATATTAAGGGCATGCAGATAGGAAAGGAACAGGTTAAGTTATCACTATTTGCAGACGATATGATACTATACTTGGAAAACGCTAAAGACTCTACAGAAAAGATCCTAGAAACAATAGGTCATTATAGGAACGTGGCAGGCTACAAAATCAATACCCAAAATTCCATGGCTTTCTTATGTACACATAATAAAAGAGAAAAAAGAGACATTTAAAAAACAATCCCGTTCACAATAGTACCTCAGAAAATCAAGTACCTTGGAATCAGCTTAACCAAAGAGGTGAAGGACCTATACAAGGAAAATCACAAAACACTACTTCTAGAAATAAAGGAGGACACTAGGAAATGGAGACATATGCCCTTTCATGGATAGGGAGAATTAATATTATCAAAATGGCAATACTGCCCAAAGCACTATACAAATTTAATGCGGTCCCTATGAGGATACCCATGACATTTTTCAAAGAAATAGACAAAACACTCATTAAAATCTTGTGGAACAATAAACCCCCACGAATAGCTAAAGCAATCCTTGGGAAAAAAGAAAATGGGTGGCATCACCTTCCCAACGTCAAACTCTAGTACAAAGCAATAGTAATTAAAACATCATGGAATTGGGCTAGAAATAGACTGGCAGACCAGTGGAACAGAGCTGAATATCCTGTCACAGACCCCAAAATATATGGCCAATTAATCTTTGACAAAGTAGCAAGAAATGTGGAGTGGAACTAGGAAAGCCTCTTCAATAATGGTGCTAGGAAAACTGGATAGGTACCTGCATAAAAAATGAACTCTGACCCCTGTATAAACCAGGCACAAAAGTCAGATCAAAGTGGATTAAAGACCTCAATATCAGAAATGAATCCATAGGGTCCATGGAGGAAAATGTAGGCAGAACTCTCCATGACATTGAAGCTAAAAGCATCTTTAAGGATGAAATAATACTGATCATGCAAGTGGAAGCAAACATAAACAAATGTGATAACATCAAACTAAGAAGCTTCTGCACTTCCACAGAAACAGCGA
This sequence comes from Sorex araneus, assembly GCF_027595985.1. Taxonomy (NCBI): domain Eukaryota; kingdom Metazoa; phylum Chordata; class Mammalia; order Eulipotyphla; family Soricidae; genus Sorex; species Sorex araneus. Next base: position 149,905,552 of record NC_073313.1, on the reverse strand, counting down.
CCAAAATACAGAAAGAGCCCACAGAATGGGAAAGAATATTTACCCAATACCCATCTGATACGGGATTAACATCCACGATATACAAGACACTAGCAGTATTGTACAGGAAATAAACCTCCAACCCCATCAAAAAATGGAGTAGAAATGAACAGAAGTTTCCTTAATAAAGAAATACAAATGGCCAAAAGGCATATGAAAAAATGCTCCACATGGCTAGTCATCAGGGAGATGCAAATCAAAACAGCAAATCAAATATCATCTCACAGCATAGAGACTGGCACACATTCAAAAGAACAAAGGCAACCAGTGTTGGCGTGGATGTGGGGGAAAAGGGATGCTCTTTCACTGTTGGTGGGAATCCCGACTGTTCCAGCCTCTCTCCAAAACAATATGGACAGTCCTTCAAAAACTAGAAATTGAGCTTCCATATGACCCCGCAATACCACTTCTGGGAATATATCCCGAGGATGCAAAAGAACACAGTAGAAATGACGTCTGTACCTATATGTTTATTGCAGCACTGTTCACGATAGCCAAAATCTGGAAACAACATTACTGCCCTAGAACAGATGACTGGTTAAAGAAACTTTGGTACATCTACACAATTGAATACTATGCAGCTGTTAGGAGATATTAAGTCATGAAATTTGCTTATGAATGGATAGACATGGAGAGTATTATGCTAAATGCAATGAGTCAGAAAGAAAGGGACATACACAGAAGGACTACACACAATTGTGGAGTATAGAAAAACATCACATGAGGCTGACACCCAAGGACAATAAATACAAGGGCCAGGAGGATTGCCCCATGGCTGGCAGCCTCATGAAGGCAGATGGAATAGAGAAGGGATCACTAAAAAATGATGTCTGGAGGAGGAATCAGTTTGGATGAGAGATGTGTGCCAAAAGTAGATAACTAGCCAAACATAATGACCTCTCAGCATCTGTAATGCAATACATAATGTCCAAATGTAGAGAGAGAGAGAGAGAGAAAGTATGGGGAATATTGTCTGCCATGGCGGCTGGAGGAGGGTGAGAAAGGGGGTTATACTGGGGATATTGGTGGTGGGCACTGTGCACTGGTGGAGAGATGGGTGTTTGATTATTGTGTGATTGTTACCCAAACACGAAAGCTCGTAACTAGCTCACAGCGATTCAATAAAATTTCAAAAAAATATAAAGATACCTTTAGGGAGATCGTGTCCACCCTGCCCAGAATGGAGGAGCTCTGCTATCGACCCCCACCCCGACCACAGTCTGGGGCTCTGAAGCTCCCAGCCCAGCCTTGCTGCTCTCAGTCACCTCATTTCGCCACCCTGACCCCAGTCTCTTCCTCAGGTTGTTGGGGGCGTGTACTCACTTTAGGGGGCGTGGTCTCAAAAGGGGTCATGGCTGCGGTTATTTCTCCCATTCCATGCATTGCACTTTGGCATTACATGTATCGCGCTTTGGTCACAATCAGTATAACATATTTCTCTGAAGAATACCCTGGTCATTGAGTCACTATATGCTAATAGTCAACTAGCTTAGCCTATCCTAATTTCACAAAAACTGTCAATGAACACATCAAGCTGCACAAAAATCCTTTGTAAAGAGATCATAGCCCTACATCTTCAATTGAGGCCCCTAAAAATCTAAGGAAGAGCTCCAGACAATAAAGCCCATAACAACATGAAGAAACAGCGAAAATACCCACCACCAGGAGAGATGGAAGAGATGATCTCAGCAACCTCAGCAGGAACTTCCCAGAAATACAACCTCCTCTCAGATAAAGAATTCAGAGAGGAAATTGTGAAGATGGTTGAAGAACTCAAAGCAACAAACATCCAAAAAATTAAGGAAGGATATGGATGCAGTATTGGAATGGTCCACCAAGATAATCCAGGAAGAAATGAGAGCAGAAATTTCAGAGCAACGAACAGAAGTGACACAATTAAAAGAATCGATAGATGAAATAAAAATCTCAGTAGGAGCCCTCAATAGTAGAATGGCTACAGCCGGAGACAGAATCAGTGAGCTTGAAGATGAGCTGCAGAAAGCATATAGGCAACAACAAATACTGGCAAAAGACCTCAAAATGTCTCTAGAGTGAATTAGAGTCCTAGTGGATGACCTCAAGAGAAACAACATAAGAATCATTGGAGTACCAGAAACACAAGGAACCAAACCCATTGGGAAAAAAACACAATTAGAGACATCATTGCTACTAAGAAATTCCCAGAGATAGAGAATGCGGGCATCCAGATCCAAGGAATCCGAAGGGTGCCAGCTAAAAGGGACCCAAATAAAAAATCCCGAAGTCATATCATAGTCAGAATGATGGATGCCGTGGATAGAGACTCAATACTGCAAGCAGCAAGATCAAAGAAGGAAATCACATACAAAGCAGCACCCCTTACATTCACAGCAGACCTATCAGAGGAAACCTTCCAAGCCCGAAGACAATGGTGGGATATAGTGAAAAAACTTAATGAAATGAATGCCTCACCAAGACTACTTTACCCGGCTAAACTATCAGTTAAACTTGAAGGAACCATACACTATTTCATGGATAAACAACAGCTCAGGAATTTCATAGACTCAAGACCAAATTTAAAAGAAGAACTAAAAGGGCTGCTATAAGACAAGAAAACCCTTACAAGAACAACAAACCCTACAGAAAGATGGCACAAAATCCCATGACAATAATTTCTCTTAATGTTAATAGTCTAAATGCACCAATCAAGAGGCACAGAGTGGCAAAATGGATTCGAAAACTAAACCCAACTTTCTGCTACTACAAGAAACATATCTGAAGAGCCAGAACAAACACAGACTCAAAGTCAAAGGATGGAAAACAATCCTGCAAGCAAACAACTCCTTCAAGAAAGCTGGGGTGGCCATATTAGTATCTGACATCATAGATTTCAGGCTGAAAAAGATGAGAAGGGAGAGGAAAGGTCATTTATATTCATCAAGGGATATGTACAACAGGAAGAAATCACACTCTTAAACATATATGCACCTAATGAACGAACAGCAAAATACGTAAAAGAACTCCAAACAGAATTTAAGGAGGACATAACTAGCACAACGATAGTAGTTTGAGACTTCAACACTGCCTTATCACTTCTGGATAGGTCGACAAGAACAACACTCAGCAAGGGAACAATGACTCTGAAGGAAGAAATGGAAGAGACAGGGATAATAGACCTATACAGGGCTATACACGCCCAAAAGAAAGAATAAAAATTCTTTCACAGCGCACACGGAACATTTTCCAAAATAGACCATGTTCTGGGCCACAAATTATACCTTAATAGAATCGGGAAGATAGAAATTGTATCAACTATCTTTTCAGACCATGATGCACTGAAGATGGAAGTTAATCACACACAGACGCGGAGAGCCAAATCAAACACCTGGAAATTAAACAACTCGCTGTTGAACAGTGAGTCGGTCACGAAGGAAATCAAGGAAGAAATCAAAAAAATACCTTGAAACAAATGAGAATGAAGACACAAGCTACCTGAACCTATGGGATGCAGCTAAAGCTGTGTTAAGGGGAAAATTTGTGGCTCTGAAAGCTTTCCTCAGGAAAGAAGAAAGGGCCTATATAGATAGCTTGACTTTGCAGGTCAAGATCTTAGAAGAGGAGCAGCAAAAGGAACCCAAACAAGATCGAAGGAAAGAAATAATAAAACTTTTCTTTTTCTTATGCTGCTTTTTCTTTTTTTACAGATTTATACATTTTTGTGCTCATTTTTCCATCATACAAAGTTCGATAACCCATCCTTCACCAGTGCCCATTCTCCACCAGCAGTAAACCCAACATCCCTCCCACCCTCCCCAGTCCCGTCTCCCCCCACCCCACACTGCCACTATGGCAGGGTATTCCCTTTTGTTCTCTCTCTCTGATTAGGTGTTGTGGTTTGCAATAAAGGTGTTGAGTGGCCATTGTGTTCAGTCTCTAGTCTATATTCGGCCCGCATCACCCTTCCCCCACATAACCTCTGACCACATTTTACTTGGTGTTCCCTTCTCTGAGTTGCCCAGAATGAGAAACCACCATACAAGCCATGGAGACAACCTCCTGGTACTTATTTCTACTATTCTTGGGTGTTAGTCTTATAGTCTATTATTCTATATTCCACAGATGAGTGCAATCTTTCTATGTCTGTCTCTCTCTTTCCGACTCATTTCATTTAGCATGATACTTTCCATACTGATCCACTTATATGCAAACGTCATGACCTCATTTTTTCTAACAGCTGCATAGTATTCCATTGTATAGATGTACCAGAGTTTCTTCAACCAGTCATCTGTTCTAGGGCACTCGGGTTTTTTCCAGATTTTGGCTATTGTAAACAGTGCTGCGATGAACATATAAGTGCAGATGTCAAGAAATAATAAAACTTAGAGCAGAAATTGATGATATGGAAACCCGGAAAACAATCTGAAAGAGCAATGAAATAAAGAGCTGGTTCTTCGAGAAAATAAATAAGGTTGATAAACCACTAGCAAGACTCAATAAGAAAGAAAGAGAGAGAGAGAGAACCCAAATAAACCGAATCAGAAATAAAAAGGGGGACATCACAACAGAAACCAAGGAGATTCAAAAGATCAGAAGAGACTACTTTGAAAGTCTATATGCCACAAAACAAGAGAACCTAAAAGAAATGGACGAATTCCTTGATTCCTACAATCTCCCAAGACTGAACCAAGAAGACTTGTAATACATGAATAGGCCCATAAATATCAAGGAAATTGAAACTGTAATCAAAAGTCTCCCCAATAACAAAAGCCCAGGTCCAGACGAATTCACTGGCGAATTCTTCCAAACATTTAAAGAAGACTTGTTGCCAGTTCTCCTCAATCTTTTCCAGGAAATTGAAAAGACAGGAACCCTCCCAAATAGTTTCTATGAGGCACATATCTCCCTATTACCAAAAGCAAACAAAGACACCACTAACAAAGAAAACTATAGACAAATATCCCTGATGAATACCGATGCGAAGATCCTCAACAGAATATTAGCAAATAGAATCCAACAACTCATTAAAAATATCATACACCATGACCAAGTGGGATTCATCCCGGGGATGCAAGGATGGTTTAACATTCGGAAGTCTATCAACATAACCCATCATATCAACAAAAGTAAATATAAAAACCATATGATCCTATCAATAGATGCAGAGAAAGCATTTGACAAGATCCAACATCCGTTCATGATAAAAACTCTCACCAAAATGGGTTTTGGAGGAACTTTCCTGAAGATAGTCAAAGCCATCTACCACAAACCTATGACAAGCATTATCATCAATGGGGGAAAAATAAGGGCCTTTCCTCTAAGATCGAGGACAAGACAAGGATGCCCACTCTCACCACTTCTCTTCAATATAGTACTGGAAGTACTAGCAATAGCTATTAGTCAAGAAAAATATATTAAGGCCATTCAGATAGGAAGGGAAGAAGTCAAACTCTCACAATTTGCAGATGATATGATACTATATCTAGAGAAGCCTAAAACCTCTACTAAGAAACTCTTAGAAACAATTGACCTGTAAAGTAAAGTTGCAGGCTATAAAACCAATACCCAAAAGTCCATGGCCTTCCTATATGCAAACAAATGAGACAGAGGAAAGGGACATGAAAAAATCAATTCCGTTCACAATCGTGCCCCAGAAAATCAAATACCTCGGAATCAGCTTAACTAAAGAAGTAAAGGACCTCTACAAAGAAAACTATAAAACGCTACTCTATGAAAAGTATGTTGAGTGAAATGATTCAGAAAGAAAGAGACAGACATAGGAAGATTGCACTCCTATGTTGAATATAATATAGCTGAGAAGTACAAGTTTGCAATGATACAATTTCTGGCAGATATTTCTCTGGACATAGTTACTAAAATTCTAAAATACAGAAATCCAAAACCATGCGGCTGCTAGTGCGGCCACTCGACCTCATATCGCTTCATTCTCAGCAATGGAAAACAAATTATCAAATGCTTTCTTTACAGCAAGTTTGACTTTAGGAGGGAGAAACTCCAAACAATAATAGTGAGTTTTGTGTTGAAATATTGAATGCAATCAAAGTAAAGAGAAAGTAATGTGAAATTTATGTTACACAAGCGGGGTCGGGGGCTGGGGATGTGGAGGGGTGGAGCTATACTGTGATTCATGGTGGTGGAATATGTGCACGGGTGAAGGGATGGGTGTTCGAGCATTGTATAACTGAGACTTAAACCTGAAAGCTTTGTAGCTTTCCACATAGTGATTCAATAAAAGAAAAAAAAACTCTACTCCATGAAACAAAAGAGGACATGAGGAAATGGAAACATATCCCCTGCTCATGGATAGGTGAATCAACATTGTCAAAATGGCAATACTCCCCAAAGCATTATACAGATTTAACACGATCCCTATAAGGATACCCATGACATTCTTCAAAGAAATGGATCAAGCAATCCTGAAATTCATATGGAACAATATACGCCCACGGAGAGCTAAAACAATTCTTGGGAAAAAGATGATGGGAGGCATCACCCTCCCCAACCTAAAACTTTACTACAAAGTGGTAACAATTAAAACAGCATGGTACTGGAATAAGGGCAGAGCCGCAGACCAATGAAACAGAGCAGAATATCCCTACACACAACCCCAAATATATGATCATCTAATCTTTGATAAGGGAGCAAGAGACGTGAAGTGGAGCAAGGAAAGCCTCTTTAACAAATGGTGCTGGTATAACTCAAAAAACACATGCAAAAGAATGGACTTAGACCTCGACCTGACACCATGCACAAAAATCAGATCAAAATGGATTAAAGACCTCAACATCAGACCACAATCCATAAAGTACATCGAAGACAACGACGGCAAAACCCTTCACGATATTGAAGCTAAAGTTATCTTCAAAGACAACACGGAACTAAGCAATCAAGTAGAAAGAGATATACAACTGGGACTATATTAAACTAAGAAGCTGCACCGCAAAAGACACATTGACCAGAATACAAAGGCAATGTACAGAATGGGAAAGGATATTAACCCAATACCCATCCAATAAAGGGTTGATATCAAGGGTATATAAAGCACTGGTTCAACTCTACAAGGAGAAAACATCCAACCCCATCAGAAAATGGGCCGAAGAAATGAACAGAAACTTTTCCAAGGAAGAGATAGGAATGGCTAAAAGGTACATGAAAAAATGCTCTGCATCATTAATCATCAGGGAGATGCAGATGAAAACAACCATGAGATACCACCTCACACCACAGAGAATGGCACACATCCAAAAGAACAAAAGCAATCGCTGTTGGAGAGGATGTGGGGAGAAAGGGACCCTTCTACACTGCTGGTGGGAATGACCACTGGTTCAGCCCCTTTGGAAAACAATATGGACACTTCTCAAAAAATTAGAAATTGAGCTTCCATTTGATTCAGCAATATCACTTCTGGGAATATATCCTGGAGAGGCAAAAAAGTATAGTCGAAATGACATCTACACTTATATGTTCATCGTGGCACTGTTTACAATAGCCAGAATCTGGAAAAAAACCCGAGTGCCCTAGAACAGATGACTGGTTGAAGAAACTTTTGTACATCTAAACAATGGAATACTATGCAGCTGTTAGAAAAAAGGAGGCCATGACGTTTGCATATAAGTGGATCAGCATGGAAAGTATCATGCTAAGTGAAATGAGTCAGAAAGAGAGAGACAGACATAGAAAGATTGCACTCATCTATGGAATATAGAATAACAGAATAGGAGACTAATATCCAAGAATAGTAGAAATAAGTACCAGGAGGTTGACTCCATGGCTTGGAAGCTGGCCTCACATTCTGGGCAACTCAGAGAAGGGAACACCAAGTAAAATGTGGTCGGAGTCCATGCGTGGGAAGGGTGATATGTGCCGAATGTAGACTAGAGACTGAACACAATGGCCACTCAACACCTTTATTGCAAACCACAACACCTAATTAGAGAGAGAGAACAAAAGGGAATACCCTGCCACAGTGGTAGGCTGGGGTGGTGGGAGATGGGATTGGGGAGGGTGGGATGGATGCTGGGTTTACTGGTGGTGGAGAATGGGTACTGGTAAAGGGATGGGTTCTCGAACTTTGTATGAGGGGAAAATTAGCACAAAAATGTATAAATCTGTAACTGTACCCTCACGGTTATTCACTAATTAAAAATAAATAAATTTTTTAAAATGTGTGTTCTGTTGTTTTAAGGCTGAATGATATGAAATTTCTATTAGGTCCGTATGATCTAGTTTAAGATGTTATGCCATTGCTTCCTTGTTGATTTTTCTGCCACGTGAGAAATAGTCCCTGTAGGAAAACCCCCCAAATTGGGATAGTCTTATAGCTAAAACAGTTTAGGTCTTTTAGAATATAAATGGGCAGAAAACGTGCAGCCAGAAAATAATAAATTTCCATCGTGTTTTAAACTATAAAGAAGTTTAGGGCCATTTATATGTAGAGAACAGCATAGACAAAAACAGAATGTGAAATTGTCAAGACTTTATACTTTAAGTAGACCTCCTGATTGGCTATGTGCAATATCACAGCCTCTGCTCTTAATTTATCCATTAAATTTTGATTTTTCTTACTGTCCTTAATATCTCTGTCAATTTAAACAATTGTTTAAACAGGGTGAGGGGTAATGTTGTACTGAATAAATGGCCGGCCTCTGAACTCATTCATGACTGCCCAGATAAGCCCAAAGCTTGAACGGTACTTGTGTATTCATTTTTGTTCTTGTGTGTTCGTATGTCTCATTCTGTGACCCACTTCCACTGGACAGAGGCCACAGGTGCCAATCCTATGGACTTTATTTTGTTAAATCGCCACTCTGCCTATGATCTGTCTAATGTTGAATGTGTGGTGTCAAAATTACTATTCTACTATTTGCTATTAATGTTTTCCTGGAGGTCTGATAAAGTTTCTTCAGATATTTTGGTGATGTTATGTCAGGCACATATATGTTAATAATTAGTATCTTACTTTATGTACATTCTTTTATCACATAATGCTTTTTTCTTGTTATCTTTATTCTTTGCTGAAGTGTATTTATATGTGATATACATATATATATAGAGAGAGAAATTCCTTACTTTCACAATTCTTATTATCTTGGAACAGCAGTTTCCATCCCTTCACTTTACATCTATATTTAATTTTAGGGACAAATGAATCTCTATTAACTAAATATACTTTACATACATTTATTTATTTTTATTAATTAACTTTTATTCAATATCATGGATTACAAATATATTCATGATTGAGTTTCAGGCATATGATGCTTCAACACAAATCCCTTCATCTGTGCCCACTTTCCCAACCAATGTTTCCAGTTTCTCCCACTACCCATTGAATTCTCCTCTGATGAAAACCCATTTCCCCTTTTTTAGACTCTGTGGTTTACAACAATGTTACTAAGAGGGTATAATTCATATCACTTTAGTGTTCTGTTCCCTGCCCCATCCCCACTACCCCTTGGCAAACTTCCTACTGAAGACCAGTTCTATTCATTTTTATTGCCTTGGGCGTTTGTTATTCCCACACATTTCTTTATATTCCACCTGTGGGAGTGATCATTCTGAATCTCCTGCCTTCCTTTGACTAATTTCACTTAGCATAATAACCTCTAGAACCATCCACATATAAGCAAATTGCATGACGTTGTCTTCACTTATGGCAAACTAGTATTCCATCATGTGTATGTACCATAGTTTCTTTCTTTTTTTTTTGAGAAGCAACAGTCAAATTTATTGCGCTCAGACCAGGAGTCCGTGGGCCTTGAGGACATCTGTGAATTTTGTGATCCTCTTCTCCACATTCTTTTCGGCTTGTTTCCGTAGCCTCATGAGCTGCTTTTTCTTGCGGTAATACATCTTGGCCTTCTCCTTCCTCTTTTCCTCAAGAGTGGCTGTTACTGCCTGGTATTTCCAGCCAACCTCGTGAGCCAGGCGCCCCAGATAGGCAAACTTCCGGGTGGGCTTCAGGCGACCCACCTTCAGAGAAGCTGGTACCACCATCCTCTTTTTCTTGTCATGGGGGGTGGGATCTCATCGAACACTTTGAGACGGGCCAAGGCAGCCTGGCCTCACTTGGTCTTGTGGGGCAGCATGCCTCTCACTGTCCGCCAGAACATGCGGCTGGGGGCCCGGAAGTGGTAGGGACCCCAGGAAGGGTTAATGTTCATCCGCTTCCGAAGGAAGGCTAGGTACTTCAATTTATTTCTGTAGAAATTTCCAGAAATGTTGATGCCCTCACACCAGACAACCACTACCTTCCGGCCCAGCAGCACTTGCTTGGCCATGATGGCCGCCAGGCGGCCCAGGAGATGGCCTCGGCCATCGAACACCAGCACATGTCCCTCCGCCATCTTCAGCAGCCGCCTGGGGTACCATAGTTTCTTTATCCAGTCGCCTGTTCTTGGGCACTTGGGTTGTTTCCAGATTTTAGTTATTATGAACAGTGCTGCGCTGAACATAGGAGTGCAGATGTCTTTCCTGCATTGTGATTTTTGTCCCTTGGAACATATTACCTGGAATGGAATTGCTAAATCAAAGGGAAGCTCAGTTTCTAGTTTTTTTAGGACTGTTCATACTATCCTCCAAAAAGAACTGGGTGACATTCCTACGAACAGTGAATGAGGGTCCCTTTTATCCCCCATCTACACCAATGTGGTGGTTGTTCTTTTTTTATCTTTTTGGGTCACACCTGGCGATGTACAGGGGTTAGTCCTGGCTCTGCACTCAGGAATTACTTCTGGCGGTGCTCAGAGGACCATATTGGATGCTGGGGATAGAACCCGGGTTGGCCGAGTGCAAGGCAAACGCCCTACCCGCTGTGCTATTGCTCCAGCCCCAGTGGTTGTTCTCTTTGATGATTGCCAGTCTCCATAGCGTGAAGCATTGTTTTTGAGATATTTTGTTGTTGAGACATCCCAGTCCTTTTAAGGGAGTATTTTGCTTAAACTATTTTCTTCCATCCTTTGACTTTGAGTCTGTGTTTACTCTGACTATTCAAATGTGTTTTTCTTGCAGGCAGCAGAAGGTCAGATTCAGTTTTCTAATCCATGTTGCCACTCTTTGTCTCTTTTTAAAAAAATTTTATTAGTGAATCACCGTAAGGTACAGTTACAAACTTATGAACTTTCATGTTTGCATTCCGTTTACATCCCTCCACCAGTGCCCATTCTCCTCCACCAATGTTCCCAGTATCCCTCCCATATTGCCACTCTTTGTCTGTTAATTGGTGCATTTAGATCAATTGAGTGTGACTGTTGCCATGGAGTTTTTTGCCATCTTTCTGTTAGGTGCAGTTGTGTTTTCAGTGCTTCTTGCAAAACTGGCTTCAAGTCTATGACATTTTTGAGCTATTATTTATATGTGAAACTCTATTATTCGTTCAAATCTGAATGATAATGTAACTGGGTATTCTTGGTGAGATGTTCATTTCATTTTCGGTGTGTGTGTTTATTTTATCCCACCATTGTCTTTATGCCCATATGTTCTCATTTAATAAATCTGTTGTGAATATTAAGGTCACTCCTTTGTATATAATTTATTTCTTTGTTTCTGCTTTCAGTATTATATCTCTATCTTTGGCTTTCATCATTCTGGTAATGATGTGACTTGGACTATTTTTATTTGGGTCTCTTTTAGTGCCTCTTGAATCTTAGTGCATGCACTTCTTAACTCTAGGAACTTCTCAGCTATGATTTCTTTGCCTAATAATTTTTCATTGGAACTGCCTTCCTATTTCTCAGGGGTTCCAAAGGTTCTTATGTTGTTACTCTTTAATTCACCCCAAAATTCTCTCATCTACTCTTCATTTATTTCTTTTGAGACATTTTCCATTTTTTCTATTTTCTAGAGGTTTTCTGCATTTTATATTGGAGCTCACTGATATTTTTCCTCAGCAGCTATTGCTATGTTGCCAATGCCTTCCACTGAATTTTTTATTTGACCTACCAAATTATTTGGTTATGTCACTTCTGAATGTCGCTTTCTCATTTCCAATCTTGTGTTTTACTTGTGTTTCATTGACTACTTGTATTACTGTCTGTGTGAGCTCAGTAATCATCCTTAACATTTCCTCTCTAAAGTCTGTCTGATATACCTCTGCTTGGTTTGGTACTGGTTAACTCTTCCAGGCTACTATGCTCACTCACCCAGTGGTGGGTTTCTGCATTGCTCTTCCATTATAACTGTTGCAACCTGGTGTGAGTCTTTCCACTTCACAATTCATGCTTCCTCCCACCTCCTGGGAACTCTGGGTAAACTACTAGCTGGTTGGTGATATTTTTCTTTCCTGTTGAAGCAATCCCAACCCAAATTGGTGTTACTATAAAGTTGTTTAGAAACTCTTGCACATTTCCAGACAGAAGTTCAAATTTATTGACCTTGTTGTAGCTGGGATAGTTGAGCGATTCCAGCATGAGTTGGGTAAAAGAAGCCAAGATGTGGAATATGCAGGAAGGAATCATTCTGTGGTTTTTCTGAACTGGTGGGAAGAACAAGTATGCTCCATCTGCAGGGACCTCAGCAGTCTGTCTGAAGCAGGGCAGGCGCTTGTGTAAGGCAACGGATGCCAGTTATACGAGTTGGTCCATGTTTTATCTGACCTTCTGGGTGGGGAAATAGAATTTATTTTATAGAAAAAATACTGTAATTTCTATGTTCATAAATTATGTATGTTTAAATTATGCCCTATCTATCCTGGTGCATATTCCATGTATACTAGAGAAGACTGTATTTTCAGCTTCTTGAGGATGAATGACCCTGTAGTCCTTTAGTCCCAGCTCATCTAGTTCCTCATTTAGGGCTCTTGTGTCTTTGCTGGTACTCTGTCAGTTTGATCTGTCTAATGGTGAAAGTGGAGTGCTGAAATCTCCCATAATTACTGTGTTCCTCTCAATGTTTTTCTTTAGGTCTGTGAGTAGGTTTATAACTTTTGTTGTTCCTTCATTTGGTGCATACATACTGATAACATTTAGCACTTGTTGGTTTATTGCTCCTTTAACCAATAGTATGCCTCCCTATCTCAAATTATCTTCCTGAAGTTGGTTGTGATTTAGTCTAATATAAGTATGACTGTCCCAGTTTTTTTGTCTACATTTGACTTATATGATTGTTTACATCCTTTAATTCTAAGTCTGTATTTAACATGAAAATTAAGGTGTGTTTCTTGTAAGCAGCAAATTTCTGGATTTTGTTTCCCTATCCATCATTTCACTGTATGCCTTTTGATAGAATAGAGATTATACATAGAAAGGGTAGTGTTTCCATTTTTCTGTGTGTGGCAGGGAGGTCAATTCGCTTTTTTTGTTTTGTTTTAACAATTAAAATAAAACTGCTGGTTCAAAATTTTTTATTTTTTATTTCTTTTATTGAATCACCATGTGGAAAGTTACAAAGTTCTCAGGATTATGTCTCAGTTATACAATATTCAAACACCCATCCCTTCACCAGTGCCCATATTCCACCACCAAAAACCCCAGTATACCTCCCGCCCCCGCCCCCCCCTTCCCCAACTGCATAACTGATGAATTTCACTTAATTTTCTCTTTACCTTGATTACATTCCATATTTCAACACAAAATTCACTATTGTTGTTAGGGTTTCCAGAGACCTTCTAACCCATTTTGGCATCCAGAGCAGCTTCTTACAGCAATGTACTGGGACTGTGAGCTGGGCCATGCCAATTTCTGGCAGAGAGGACACAGAGGGTCCCTCAATTCACTTTTTATAAAAGGACTTTCAGTTTTTTTTTGCAGGATTGATTTAGTTGCAGCAAATGGTGCCATTTCATGCTTGTTTGAGAATGTTTTTAACTCTCCCTAAAATCTAACTGAGGACTTTGAAGGGTAATCTAGGTTGAAAGATTTTCCCATTCAGAACTTTGGATGTGTCATTTCACTCTTTTCTTCCTTGTAAAATTTCATATGGGAATTCTCTTGTAATTCTATGTTATTTCATTTATATTTAAAGGTTTTCTTCTCTCTTGATGCTTTAAGTAGTCTATCTCTTGCTTTGGTTCTTGACATTTTGGTTACCATATCTGGGTGTTCTTCTGTTTGAGTATTATTTGTTGGGTACTTTTTTGGCTTCTTGAATCTGTGCTGACACCTCCTTTCAGAGATTGGGGAAGTTTTGAGCTAATATTAAGAACAAATCATTTCAAAAAAAAAAAGAACAAGTCATTTCTCACCATTTTCTTTTTCCTCTCCCTCTAGTATTCCTATAATTCAGAGTCATCTTGCTATTATATATTAAGTATCCTTTTTTGCTATTATGTTTATTTATTTATTTTTATTAAATCATCATGTGCAAAGTTACAAAGCTTTCAGGCTTAAGTCTCAGTTACACAATGCTCGAACACCCATCCCTTCACCAGTGCACATATTCCACCACCAAGAACCACAGTAAACCTCCCCCCACCCCTCAGCCCCCCACCCGGCCTCTGTAGCTGATAAATTTCACTTTACATTCTCTTTACTTTGATTGCATTCAATATTTCAAAAAAGAACTCACTATTATTGTTTGGAGTCCCCCCCCAAAAGTCGGACCTGCTGGAAAGGAAGAATTTGATAATTTGTTTTCCATTGCTGAGAATGAAGAGATATGAGGTCGTGTGGCCACAATAGCAGCCGCGAGGTTTTGTATTTCTGTATTTTAGAATTTTAGTAACTAAGTCCAGAGAAATTTCTGCCAGAAGATGCATCATTGCTAGCTCGTACCTCTCTGCTACTTTATATTCCATATATGAGTGCAATCTTTCTATGTCTGTCTCTTCCTTTCTGACTCATTTCACTCAACATGATACTTTTCATGTTGATCCACTTATATGCAAATTTCATGACTTCATCTATTCTAACAGCTGCATAGTATTCCATTGTGTAGATGTACCAAAGTTTCTTTAACCAGTCATCTGTTTTTGGACACTCCAGTCCAGTTTTTTCCAGATTGTGGCTATTGTAAACAGTGCTGCAATGAACATAGAAATGCAATATATATTAAGTATCTTACAGTCTCTTCCATTCTCTTACTTATTTCTTTTGCCACTTTTATTGTTGTTGATGAATTGTATTTTATCTTCAAGATCACTGATAAACATGCTCAATATTCTGAATTCTGATGTTGTGACTTGTTTTGTATTCTTTAGGATATTCAATTCCACTTGTATGGATTCCTTCATGCTTTGTATAAATTTTTCTTTGAATTGATGAATTTATATATTAGTGATTTCTTAATTTAAAATTGTCTGTGATTGCTCAATATTCATTGCTATTACATGGAGTGTTAATTTTCTGTCCTTCTCATCAAGTCTTGAAAATTCTGAGGAACTCAAGGATTTTCTTGATTTGTGTCTGCCAGTACAGCTGAATTCCTTGTTTTCCCATCGTTCTTAAGGTAAAGTGGGTGCTTGCAGTGGGCTCTATATTCCTGGTTATCTGAGTTATGATCTGATTCATTAATTTACACTAACAGGCTATTGTTTATGTCTCTGTTGTTGCACTATTTTCACTACCCTGGTAAAGTATTTCAGTGGGACAAACAGGTGTAAATCTAGTTTCCCCCTTTTAATTTCTAGGACTTTTATAGGGTGTTTTTTAAATGAATCAACATGAGGTACAGTTACAGACTTACAAACTTTCGTTCTCACTTTTTGTATGACTGCATACAATGACCTAGTACCCATACCTCCATCAGTGCCCATTCTCCACCACCAATGCTCCCAGTATCCCTCCCACCCCTCCATGCCATCCCCCCTTCTGGCATGCATATTCCTTTTTACTCTTTCTCTCTCACCTTTTGGGTGTTATGGTTTGCAATTCAGGTACTAAGTGGCCATCATGTTTTGTCTGCAGTCTACTTTCAGCACACATCTATCCTGAGCATGCCCTTCAAGCATCATTTACTTAGTGGTCCCTTCTCTATCCCAGCTGTCTTTTCCCCCAGCATGTGAGGCCAGCTTCCAAACCGTGGAGTGATCCTCCTGACCCTTATCTCTACTATCTTTGGGTGTTAGTCTCCCAATAGCAGAGCAGTTGGGCGTTTGCCTTTCACAGGGCTGACCCGAGTTCGATTCTTCCACCCCTCTCGGAGAGCCCGGCAAGCTACCGAGAGTATCGAGCCCACACGGCAGAGCCTGGCAAGCTACCTGTTATGTATTGGATATGCCAAACACAGTAACAATAATGAGAGACATTACTGGTGCCCGCTCGAACAAATCGATGAGCAACAGGATGACAGTGACTGTATATTCCACAAATCCTATATCTGTCCTCTCTCTCTGACTCATTTCACTTAGCATGATACTCTCCATGTCAATCCACTTATATTTCGGCTAAGGTGCCCCCTGAGCACCCAGGCCAGAGGGGATCCCCAGAAAGTTATAGAACTGCATCAGAAGTGAGACTTTAATCCAACACAGGCACCGAAGAGGTCAACTCCCCACAGGTTATAGGGTATTTTTGCTCTAAAATAAGGCCTTGAAGTTTCCCAGCTGCACTTAGAATGTGTAAGGTGGCTGAAGTACAATAATAATTAGCACTTGCAAGATACATTCTCTGTGTGCTAGGGTTGACTTTTCCCTGAGGCCAGGGGGTTGGAGGAGCATTCCAGTCTAGTCAACACATCTGGTTTGGAAGAATTTAAATTGGCAGCAGTTGGTAGGTCCCAGAAGCTGTCCCAGAGACAGAGACCGACATAGAGAGGCTTCCAGGGTTCCGCACCATCCCTGGGAACTGGAGCTGTTTTTCCCAGGTCTGGGTCTAGGGAGGATTCCTGGTCCAATCTAAGTGCCTAGATTAGAGGAATGTAAATTGACAGTGGTTGCTGGGTCCTGGAGGCAGTATATGAGCTTGCTTTTTATGCTTAATTTCTATCTTCATAGTATTTCAATTTAAAATATAATTAATAAAGCTCAAAACTCCAAGTGGTCCCGGCCGCCGGAAGTCACGCCCTCGACCCACCCTCGGCGCCATCTTGCCACATCAACAGAGAAGCGGCAGGCATTCTTGTGAGCAACGCGGCCCGGAAAATGCTCCGGACCCGAATTGGGGCCAGCAACACCGGGGAGCCGGAAGGAGGAGGTGCTGCCAGCACACCTTCTCCAGATGGAGCCCTGGCGACACTGAGCAGCAACTAACACGGCTCCAGGATTCGGGACTGGGACACATCCGAGCCGCGCGTCCGCGTAAGACCTTTTCTAAAACCTGAAAACATACAATCTTTTAATGGAAAACTAATTATCAAATGCTTCCTTATTAGGGTTACCTTGTTTGGGGGTATAACTCCCACAACAATAGTGAGTTTTGTGTTGAAATATGGAACGTAATCAAGGTGAAGAGAAAATGAAGTGAAATTCATCAGTTATACAGTTGGGGTGGGGGGCGGGGGGTATACCGGGGATTTTGGTGGTGGAATATGGGCACTGGTGAAGGGATGGTGTTTGAATACGGTATAACTGAGACATAAACCTGAGGACTCTGTAACTTTCCACATGGTGATAAAATTTAAAAAATATAAATAAAAAATAAATATAATTAATAAGATTTCAGTGTTCATGGTTTTATTGATACCTGTTGTGTCCCAGAATTTGGTAAACCTTAAATAATGTTCCATTAGTTAAAATTTCTTAACTTTGTGTGGCAAAGCTAAGAATCTTAAAGAATCTTAAAGAAGAAATCCTAAAGTATCAAGTCCCTGGCTTCAAATTATATTGTAAAGCAATAATAATTAAAATTATATGGTATTGGAACAAGCGTAGGTACACAAGTCAATGAGGTAGACTAGAGAGTTCAGAAGTAAACAGAATGGAAAACAATGCCCCTTCAAAACAGATCACGTTTTGAAAATTGATCAAATAACAGTGACAAATTTTAAAAAATGAAACAAGATTACTAATATCACACACTAACTCATATGCAGTAGATAGATAAATAGATTGGATATGGTTGGATATAAATAGCAACTTCAATATGGATTGGAGTTACTGTTTATAAACAGATTGGATTTACTTCATTAACTCATATGAGGTAAATAGTAAATAGTTTGAATATTAGACCAAACATAATAAAATCATATAGAGAAAGGTACTGGTGATACATTTTGGGTCCTCAACATCAGAGGTGAATTTATAACCTCAGTTCCACTTGACTAAGCTTTGGCAAAATCTTGCAATTTATATAGTTCCAATTGCAAATAAAATGAACTGCCCATAAAACAAAAATGTCAATCTAGGAATTGGTAGAAGATATTTTCATATTGTACATCAAACAAGGGCTTAATGTTTAATACACAAAGAACCAACACAATTCCATGAAAAAAATTTAAACTCAATTTTAATATTTTTCTTTGCTTTTTGGGTCACACCTGGGGATGTACAGGGGTCTCTCTTGGCTCTGCACTCAGGAATTACCCCTGGCGGTGCTCAGGGGACCATATGGCATGCTGGAAATCGAACCCAGGTCAGCCACGTGCAAGCCAAACACCCTACTCTCTGTGCTATCACTCCAGCCCTTAAAATTCAATTTTAAAGATGGATTAAAAACCTTGAATTGGACACTTCTCCAAAGAAAGGACATAAATGGTCTATGGACACATTAAAAAGTGCACAAAATCACTGATTATTTTGGAAAATTTCAAACATAAAACAATTAATATATTACACTACTTTTTTTTCTTTTTGGGTCACACCTGGCAATGCACAGGGGTTACTCCTGGCTTTGCACTCAGGAATTACTCCTGGTGGTGCTCAGGGGACCATATGGGATGCTGGGATTCGAACCCGGGTTGGCCGCGTGCAAGGCAAACGCCCTACCTGCTATGCTATCGCTCCAGCCCCATATTACACTAGTTTTTAATGAATTGTATTAAAGCACCATGATTTACAATTTTATTCATAGTTGAGTTTTAGACATACAATGTTTCAGCCTTTTACCTCTGCCTCCCATTACTTCCCTTCTGCTTCTTATATCTCCTCTTAATTTCTATCCTCTATTCTCCTCCCTAGATCTGGGGTTATGGGTGAGCTAGGCAATCCAAATTTTGTACATCGAATTTCTTTGTTCAGTTACTCTGTATACTGGAGATAAGATCTTCCTGTATTTTTCCTTCTTCTTCTTGCTTGTTTCACTTAATATGATATCTTCCAGGTGGATATGCTGCACCGAATTACATGATTTTATTGTTCCTTGAAGCTGCATTGTGTATATATTCCATTGTGTATATATACCACATCTTCATAATCTACTCTTCTGTCATTAGACACATATGTTGATTCCATACCTTTGTTATTTTACTAAGTGCTCCAACGATGTGCTTATGGTCTTTTTGTCTTGGGGATAGAAAACCATAAGTGGGACTGTTGTGTCCTATGGCAGCTCTATTTTTAGTTTAGTGAGAAATCTCTGTATTATGTTACATAGGAGTTGAAGCAGACAGAATTCCCACCAGCAGTGGATAAAAGATCATTTTTCACCACATCGCTGTAT
Source organism: Sorex araneus (assembly GCF_027595985.1). Lineage (NCBI taxonomy): Eukaryota > Metazoa > Chordata > Mammalia > Eulipotyphla > Soricidae > Sorex > Sorex araneus. The sequence continues at coordinate 149,886,047 of NC_073313.1, read as the reverse complement.
ATACAGATTGTTTGTGGTATTTCCTACATGTGCCATTCTCAATTTTTGTGAGATAATATCTCAATGTCATATTGATATATATTTTCATAATTGTTGTTGGGGGCGGGCCTGAGCACCCTCTGCCTCTGTCCCTGTAAACAGGGACTGGGTGAGAAGGGGGCCTAGGCACCCCCTGCCTTAGTTCCTGTAAATGGGAATGAGTATGGAGACACGTGGCATGAGGGCGAGTCATCCCCTGACAGCCAACATTGACAGGCGGCCGAAGGGCCACCATGCTCTGGTGGCCAGCCTAGAAAGGGGGTCAAAGGGCCACCATGCTCTGGCGACCTGCCTCGAGAGAAAAGTTGAAGGGCCACCATGCTCTGGCAGCTGGACTCGAGAGGAGGCTGAAGGGAGGATTGGCTCGTGTCTGCCATGGCCAAGCTCAAGGCCACATCTGCTTTCCCATGTTTCTCAAGGCTGAGAGAAGGAACCGAAAAACAAGTAAGATTGCCAAAAATAAAGATGCTCTCACCACTTACTAATGTTTATGCCATTTATGTAACCTGCTGATTATTGCTAAAGGAAGACTATGTAAACCTGCTTGGATTTCAATAAACTTGCTGTAAGCTGTATGTTGAATGCAGTCCTCCCTAGCCCACTCAACTCTCATTCCCTCTCTTAGGCCGAGGTTCAAGTTGGCCGCGTGGGTCACGGAAAGTGGCGCCCAAACACAGGGACCGGAAAACGAGGGAGTCAATGAAGAGTCCCCCGCAAGAAGAGACGTGTCATAAGTAAATAAAAGAAATTCAAAGGAATTTCTGGAGTTCTGGGGTGTTGTTGTAAATATATAGGGAGTAAAAAGTAGCAGCTTTTCGCGCAAACTTTCCAGATGATGTTCACAGCAAAAGGCTTAAAAATGCAGGAGAAGCAGATAGAAGCATTTCTTGAGCATGTAAGGAAAGTTTGTCCTTGGTTCCCTAAGGAGGGTATTTTGAATGAAACGACATGGAGAAAAGTAGGGCATGAGCTTCAGCAGTATTATAATAATTGTGGTCCGACTGAGACGCCTGTAGATACTTTTGCGCTTTGGCGATTTATAATGGATAATATTAGCCTTTCTTCTGTCCCGGAGCTACAGTCACGAGAGGTCTTGCCTAATTCGGTATATTCTCCTTCTCTTTCTCAGAGAACGTGTGCTTCTGTAAAGTTTCCTACTAAAAATTCTAAGTCTGTGCAAACTGAACTTATGCCTGGTGAAAATCAAGAGGAGATAGAAAAGCGGGGGGAGGAAGGAGAGCAGTTAAGCAAACCAGAGTCTGCTAGGGGATCTCTCAGCGCCGACTCTGGAGATGTTAGTCCCCAGTTATGGGAACAATTGGAAAAACTTGGCCTGACAGGAATGGGTTGAGAAAGTGTCTTCCTAGTTAAAAATTAGAAGCTTTGTAAAACAGTGCAAGAATAAAATTAGTTTGTGTGTTTTCTTAGGCTGCTATTTAAAAATTTGATACATTCAATGGCTTTCTGTGTGCGTGGCCAGAAGAATGTTAGTGCTGTAAAATTATTAAGAGTGTCTGGTGTAAAAATCTTATCATTTGAGATAATTAAGAACTAAAGTTAAAGTAAATAACGGTAACATCCGACCATCTTAAGTTTAAAACTTTGTCATAAATTATTTTGCCGGCTTTATGTTATTAAGAGCTCTGTCTTGACCCAGTTAGAAAGTATGGAACAGTCTGGTTGGGCTGAGAAACTGAGGCAATCCCAATCGGCCGACAGGGTGAATTTTTGCCCTGGGGAATGAATGCCCTTTCCTTTCTCAGCCCATCAGTTTTCTCCCTGCCATTCCTGAAGGGTCAGATCGATCAATCAAGTATATATGTGTACATGTCTATGTGATGTTTGTTGTCTTTTTGTCTGTCTGTCTGTGTTGAGTGATCAAATATTAGAGTTAGGTTAAAATCAGAAGTAGAAATCCTTAAACCTGGACAAGCAGCATTTTCACAAGAGGTCAGAGTGACATGCAACTCTACACTTTAAAAAGTCTAGGTGTTTGGGGACTTGTTGACCAGGTTTAAACAAAGATTTCTCAATAGGATACTAAGCCTACAGAAAAATTTAAGTGCCCAATCTAAAATTTCTTATTAATGGATATTAGCAGTTGAAATTCTTTTGAGCTTCAGAATCTGTATTACTAGAAAAAAGCTGCTGAATTAGAGCCTGAAACTAAAGTAAAATTAGAGTTCAAAGTATGCAAGTCTTTACTATAAGCCTCAGCCAATTGTAATGAAAGATTAAGATTAGGCCACCTTATAAAACAACAGAGGCACAGAAGCCACTAAAGTAAAGTTTTTTCATGTTTCCATAAACATTGGCAGTTCTGGTGTTTTCTTAAACTAATATGTGTATTTGTTTGCATCTCTATTGGATTGTTAAAATGTGTATTGAAGTTATTGTGGTACCTAAAAACAGCTAAACTTATCAAATTGGTTGCATAATATATCCTATCCGTGTTTTATTTGGTCTCTGAAATTTTTGATAACATTTAGTTAGCAAAAAAAAAAGTTATAATGGGTTAATCTCCAGTGTCTGCCTGATAATCTGAAGTTACAGCATTGAGCCCTTGTAAAAGTTTTAAAGACAACAGGTTTCCCTGCTGACATTTCAGACCAGCTTGAAGTCTTCTTGCTGAAGGAAAAAATGTGAGTCATTTTAAATCCAAAGAATGAAAACCGCCTTTTTGGCTTTAGTTTGCAGCTGAACAGAGGCAGCTGCGCCCCCCGCCCCCACCTTTTCTCAGCTGAGCCCAACTAGAGCTGAGAATGATGATAAGTCACAACCTTACTGATTTCAGTTTTGAAGTTAATAAGTTAATATCTAAGAGTTAAAAGGTTTTGAATGCCTTTTGTAGGAATATATTCAAAAAACCAGAGATGTATTTGTGGAAAAATATTAATTAAAATTTAAAGTATTTTGGCAAGAGTGTTTTGTTTCAAGAATTATGAAAGAAAATTGGAAATAAAACAGAAAAGTAGAAGGAATATTTGACCTTCATATTAAGATAAACATAGACAATCCAAAACTTTGTTCCCTTTCTCTACATTAAGTTAATTTCAAGGTTTGCCTAACAATACAGGCTTAACCTGCATATATAGCTATTTGAGTTCTGTACTGAAGAAAACTTACAATGGAGCTTAAAGTCATTTCATAAATAAACTATAGAATGTAGTCCACTGGGAGTGATGAAATGAGCAAGATTGAAGTAATATGTGAGTAAATTATGCATGTTGTGAGCATTTTAACCCTCTTTTATCCATATTTTCCTACAGTTTGGAATCATGAACTCTAGTACTTTTTGTCTTTTTCTGGAGAAATTGATAATTATTACTCTGCAATTTGACTTACCCAGCTTCACTGCCATTAAAAACTTGCTTTTATATTATTATTTTTTTTACTGAAGCTGATAGTAAGCGATTTGCTTTCAGTGTTCCTAGTACTAATTTGAGTCAATCCAAGCAGGAGTAGAAGTCAATTACTTTTTGGTAAAGATCCTGACACAATTATTGTTCCTTATACAAAACAGGAAGTTGATTGGCTATTTCAAACATCAGAGTCATGGGCACTAGCATTTTTGTCTTTTGGTGGAAGTATTGATAATCACTATCCTGCTGATAAGTTGCTTCAATTCTCATTACGAACCTCTTATATTTTTCCAAAGATATTTGTTCATAATCCTTTGCCTCAAGCTTTAACTGTTTTTACTGATGGCTCCTCTGATGGCTATGCTGCATACACCATTGATGGTGATACTCATGTCTTTCCAACAAAACAAGGAGCTGCACAAGTTGCTGAACTGCATGCTGTTTTAGAAGTTATTAAGAAATATAACCAAAAACTTAACATCTATACTGATAGTCAGTATGTAGCCAAAGCCTTAGGTCCTTTGGAGACAGCCATTCTAAATCATGATTCTCCTTCTCCTATAGGGAGACTATTCTTTTTTTTTTAATTTTATTTTTGTTTTATTGATGGATTGGTTTGTTTACTTATTCGTGGAGGGACTGAGGGAAGGAGGGACGGAGGGACGGGGGGACGGGGGGGGGGGCGGGGGGGCGACGGGGCGGGGCGGGGCGGGGGCGGGGGGGGGGTAGGGAGACTATTCTTAAGGCTACAGTTATACATCCAAGCTAGGCAACATCCTATTTTTATTGGCCATTTGTGGTCACATTCCAAATTACCTGGCCCTCTAGCATTGGGAAATGAAAAAACAGATCAAGCAATCCGGCTTAACCCAGTTTTAACTCCTGCTTCCTCTCATGCTATTCACCATCAAAATTCTAGAGCCCTTCAACAACAGTTTGCCCGTGAGGCTGCTAGACAAATTGTTAAAACATGTTCAGCTTGTGCACCTCACCTTCCTGTTCCTCATCCTGGGATCAATCCTAGAGGACTTTTGCCAAATGAACTATGACAAATGGACGTTACGCATGAGAGCTCTTTTGGCAATCTTAAATATATTCATGTGTCTGTTGATACTTATTCAGGACTTATTTTTGCTACTCTACAAACAGGAGAAGCATTTAAAGATGTTGCATGCCATTGTTTAACTCAATTTGCCTTTTATGGAATACAACATCAATTTAAAACAGATAATGGTCCTGGTTATCGTAATAAAGCATTTACAAAATTTTGTGACATTTTTGGTGTGAAACATGTTACTGGTATTCCTTACAACCCTCAAGGGCAAGCAATTGTCGAGCGTGCTAATCGTTCTCTAAAAATTATGTTACAAAAATGAAAAAGAAAAAAGAAGGAAATGGTGGTGAATTACAAGCCTACACCACATAATTTGTTAAATCATGCTCTTTTAATTTTGAATATTTTTAATTTGGACCAGGATGGACTTTCAGCATTGGATAAATTTTGGAAAAGTTCCCCTGGGCAACAACCTACACCTGAGGTCCTTTGGAAGGACCCCGTTACCAACAAATGGAATGGTCCAGACCCATTACTAACTTGGGGCAGAGGATATGTTTGTATATTTTCTAGAGACCAACATGAGCCGAGATGGATACAGGAGAGATTCATTCGGATGGTGGAGATGAAGAAGAAAGACCCCTTGAGAAAAACAGTAGTCAAAAGGATGAGTCAGATGACTCTCCATGTCAGGGATAATATTCCCAGAGGTTTACTTAAGCCAGAGACAACAGTGATGGCTATAGTACAGGGAGCATTACAACTGCTCCAAAAGATTGGCACCAATCCAGTTTTGCTATTTGTGGCCTTCCTAGCCATAGGGGTGAACACTGCTGATGGGGAGCAGTATTGGACCTATATACCGGACCCTCCTATTCTGCAAGTGGCTGCTTGGGGAGGGCTAAATGTTCCAATTTACACCAACTGCATACCTCTGGTGGGAGGATACTCAGCTTCTCACTTGAGCTGGGAAAGGGGATCTTTTAACTTCTCTGGAATGAGTCACTTAACACCCATTTGCTTACATAATAACAGGACAAAAAGAGCAGCCTATGGATGCCTCCCATTGAAGACATTGATGTATAACCATCCACGACAAGAAAGCTGCCTGGGTGATCCATGCCGCCTTTGCTACAACACCACGTAGATCCTGGTCACTGGACTGGCCTTCCCAAACTCTCCCACGCAGCGTGATGTTCCTGCACCCCTGCTCCCAGTGTGTGAATCCCCTACACAGAACCCTCGACATCCTGTATGGCCTCGGTGTCATGCTGAAAAGGCTACTATCTACACTGCTGGAAACATCACCTGGGTCTCCTGGCATCCAAGGGGAGATGAGACTGTACTTGGTGTTTGTCAATTTTGGATGACTGATTCCCCTTGGGGGGTGCTTGGTGAAGGACTACAACAAAGTATTTGGAAATTGGCATTGGCCATGACTAAGGACAATTATTCTCGTCCTGATAATCAAGAGAACTTTGAACCAGAGGGGGAGGGAGATGTTAATGTACAAGTGTCAGTTAATGGGAGGGATCGGCGTTATGGAGGATCGCTTAAACATATGTACCATTCCCTTGGGGTCTTATGATAGGAAATGTGAATATAAGCAAGACATAATCTGGTTGGAATATTACATGTGAGAATTATATATTGTTTAACTGTGTGATGGGAATAGGGGATGATAAGCAGCTTTTGATTGTGCACCAACCTGCATTTTCGCTTGTTCCCACCAATATTTATGGGGAATGGGTAGATGAGAGCGGGATAGATATCTGGAGAAAAATCACTAATGCATTGGCTAGAAAAAAGAGATTTGTTGGAATGATGATTGCTGGAATTCTTGCTCTCATAGCTATGATCGCTTCAGCAACTACTGCTGGAGTTGCTTTAGCCAGAGAAGTTCAGACCGCTCATACAGTAAACATGATGGGTAGGAATGTAAGTAAGGCTCTCATTATCCAGGAAGACATAGACAGAAAGATGGAAGAGCGACTGAATGCATTATGGGACACTGTGCAAGTTATTGCGGATGAGGTACTTGCATTGAGAGTGAAGACTAGCCTCCGCTGTCACAAGCAATATCAGTGGATATGTGTGACCCATAAGAAGTATAATGATACCCAATACCCTTGGGAGAAAGTTAAAAATCATGTATTGGGGATTTGGCATCATGCCAATGCTAGTCTGGACTTGATGCAGTTGCATCAGGAGATATTGGATCTCCAAAATTCCCCTCCTCTACTTGAAGGAGATTTAACAACAGATTTATTATAGGCTCTTGATAAGGTTTTGGATCCAGCTTGGATAATGCACGCGTTAGTGGGTTTAGGTCTTGGCATCGCAGGTTTATGTATAACTTTTATTGTTGTACCTTGCTTACTTAAAAATGTTGTTTTTAGTATTCAAAGATTGTGGTTCCAAGTACATACTCTACAAATCAGAACTGGACAGCCTGTCCAGCTTTGAAAAAAGAAAGGGGGATATGTTGGGGACGGGCCTGGGCACCCTCTGCCTCTGTCCCTGTAAACAGGGACTGGGTGAGAAGGGGGCCTAGGCACCCCCTGCCTTAGTTCCTGTAAACGGGAATGAGTATGGAGAAACGTGGCATGAGGGCGAGTCATCCCCTGAAAGCCGACCTTGACAGGTGGCCGAAGGGCCACCATGCTCTGGCGGCCAGCCTAGAAAGGGGGTCAAAGGGCCACCATGCTCTGGCAGCTGGACTCGAGAGGAGGCTGAAGAGAGGATTGGCTCGCGTCTGCCATGGCCATGCTCAAGGCCACATCTGCTTTCCCATGTTTCTCAAGGCTGAGAGAAGGAACCGAAAAACAAGTAAGATTGCCAAAAATAAAGATGCTCTCACCACTTACTAATGTTTATGCCACTTATGTAACCTGCTGATTTTTGCTAAAGGAAGACTATGTAAACCTGCTTGGATTTCAATAAACTTGCTGTATGCCGTATAATGCATGCAGTCCTCCCTAGCCCACTCAACTCTCATTACCTCTCTCTGGCCGAGGTTCAAGTTGGCCGCGCGGGTCGCGGCAAATTGTAAGTTATGGTGAAGATTTTTTATGATGCTATTGTCCATTTATTGGTTTTCCTTGCAAAAATGAGTGTACATTTCTTTTCACCAATTTTTACATTTTGATAGGATTTTATTATATTTCAAGTTTTTCAAGACATTTTATTGAAAGAATGAGATAACTGTTACAAAGTTATTCATGATTGAGTTTCAGTCATAGAATGTTCCAACACCCATCCTTTTACCTTCTTGCTTGTTTCACTAGTTGAAAGGGTATTATGTATATCACTTTATCCTTTCATCACTCAGTTTTTGACCAGTGATCATTTCCAATGATCATTGTCCATACTGCTCCCTTTTCTGTCCTAAGTACACTCCCCTCCCTTCCCCCATTCCTGTAACAAGCCTCCAACCATGGACCAGTCTTCCTGGTACTCATTTCTATAGTCTTTGGGTGCTACTATTCTCATACTATAAATTTTCATTCCCTGCAAATGAATGCCATCATTCTACGTCTGTACCTCTCCCTCGGACTCTCGTCTTTCAGCATGATACTCAATATATCCATCCACATGTAAGTAAATTTCATGACTTCATTTTTCTTAACAGATGTCTAGTATTTCATGTATAAGCAAATTTCATGACTTCCAATTTTCTAATGGCTGTGTAGTATTCCATTGTATAAATGACCCATTGTTTCTTTATCCACTCTTCTGTTCTCAGGCATGTGGGTTGTTCCTTTTCTCAGGTTGTTCCTGTTCTGAGGCAGGTTCTGGCTATTGTTAATAGTGCTGCAATGAATATAGAAGTACAGATGATTTTTTGCATTGTATTTTACCACTAAGGTATATTCTTGGGAGTTGTATAACTGTGTTTTATATAAGGTCAATTTCTAGATTTTTGAGGAATGTCCATACTGTTTTCCAGAAAGGTTTGACCAATTGGCATTCCCATCAGCAGTGAATAAGAGTCCCTTTCTCCCTGCGTCCATATTAGCACTGGTTGTTCTTGTTCTTTCTGGTTTGTTCCAGTCTCTATGGCTTGAAATGGTATCTCATTATTGTTTTGATTTGCATAGCCCTGAGGATTAGTGTTTCAGAGCATTTGTGTGTGTGTTTGTGTGTGTGAGAGAGAGAGACTTTTAACAATTTGCATTTCTTCTCTGAGTAAGTTTCTGTTCAAATCTCTCCATTTTTTTATGGATTGGATTTTTTTCTTGTAAATTTCTACCAAGTGTCTTATAAATTGTGAATATTAACCCCTTATCGGATGAGTGTTGGGTTAATAATTTATCGTATTCTGTCGGCTGTCTTTTTTTTTTGCTACTTTTGGTCATACCCAGCGATGCATAGGGGTTACTCCTGGTTTTGCACTCAGGAATTACTCCTTGTAGTGCTCAGGGGACCATATGGGATGCTGGGATTCAAACCTGGGTTGGCCGCGTGCAAGGCAAACGCCCTACCTGCTATGCTATCGCTCCAGCCCCTCTGACGGCTATCTTTGTATCATGGTCATCGTTTCCTTTGAGGTGCAGAAACTTCTTAGTTTAATGTAGTCCCACTTATTTCTTCCACTTGCTTGATCAGTGGTGTTTCATTCTTGAAGATGCCTTTGGCTTCAGTGCCATAGAGGTTTCTGCCTAAATTTTTGTCCATGTACCTTATGGATTCAGATCTGATATTAAAGTCTTCAATCTATTTTGATTTGATTTTTGTGCATGACCTTAGACAGTGGTCTGAGTTTATTTTCTTGCAAGTATCTGACCAGTTTTCCCCAACACCACTTGTTGGAAGAGGTTTTCCTTGCTTTTTGCTCCTTTTTCAAAGATTAACTGAGCATATACCTGAGAGTTTCTAATAGCATATTCAAGTCTGTTCCATTGGTCTGAGGGACTGTCTTTATTACAGCATCAAGCTGTTTTCGTTACCACTGTTTTGTAGTACGATTTAAAGTTGAGGAAAGTGATGCCTCCCATCTTCTTTTCTCAAAACACTGCTTTAGCTATTCAGTTGCTGAGGTGTGTGTATTATTCCATATGAATTTCAGGATTGTTTTGAAATATGACCTGGGTATACTTACAGGGACTGCACTGTATCTGGACACTGCTTTGGGAAGTATTGCCATTTTTATATTCATCTTCCTAGTACTTAAGCAGGAGATGTGTTTCATTTCCTCATGTCCTTTTTTATTTTTTTAAGTAGTGTTTTGTAGTTTTCTTTGTATAGGATTTTTGCCTCTTTAAATTGATCCCACAGCATTTGATTTTCTGAGGCACAATTGTGAATGGGATGGTTTTGAAATATCTATTCCTTTTCATTATTTGTGAATAGAAAAATCATTAAATTTTGCACATTAATTTTGTAGCCTGACACTTATCTATCCAAATTTATTGTTTCTATAAGCGTTTTTGTAGATTCTTTAGAATTTTCAAAATATAGTATCATTTATCAGCAAATAGTGAGGGCTTGCCTTCTTCCATTCCTATCTGGAAGTCCTTGATATCTTTTTCTTGCCCAATTACTATGGCAAGTACTTCCAGTACTATGTTATGCAGAAGTGACATGAGTAGGCAAACTTCTCTTGTGCCTATTATTAGAGGGACAGATTTATTCATTCCCCACTGAGTATAATGTTTGCAGTGGGCTTGTGGTAAACGGCCTTGACTAAGGAAATACATCCTTCAGTTCCCATTTTGTTGATGATTTTTATTATTAATAGATACCGGATCTTGTCAACTGATTTCCCTTTGTCTATTTATGTGAAAATATGATTTTTCTTTTATTGATAAGTGTATTATATTGATTGATTTGCATATGTTAAACCACCCTTGTATCCCTGAGATGAATCCCACTTGGTAACAGTATATGATCTTTTTGCTTTTGGTGGGGGGGGGGTCATTCCTAGCTCTGCGCTCAGAAATTACCCCTGGTGGTGCTCAGGGAACAATATGGGATGCTGGGAATCGAACCCAGGTCGGCCACGTGCAAGGCAAACGCCCTACCCGCTAATGCTATCACTTCAGCCCCAGTATATGATCTTTTTGATGAATTGATGGATTTTATTTACTAGTATTTTGTTCAAGATCTTTGCATGTATGCTTATCAGGTAGGTTGCGCGCTCTCTTGTTCTCTCATTCTCTCTTGTTCTGTCCTGTCCCTGTCTGCTTAGAGTATTACGTCAATGTTTGCTTCATAGAAACTGTTTGGGAGTTTTTCTACTTCTTCAATTTTCTGAAGGAAAATTTTCTGGGGACAGCCGCAGTTATTTTCCCCTCTCCCTGCACTCTGGACTCACATCTCAATCTCCATTATCTAATTCTGTGGAGAACATCCTGGCTATCTCAAACACAATAGGCCAATAGTCCACTAGCCTATACCAATTTCACCAAAATACTGCTGAACACAAGGAGCTGTACAAGCCCAATATAAAAGAACACATCCTCCGAAGCTTCACTAGAGGCCTCACATAAGTCACAGAGGAGCACCTGAGAGGAAGGTGTATTCTTGAACGGGAGTAATATAATATTCAAACCATATCAGAAATATTGAGGGCAAAATTTAAGTCATAAGGAATAATGAAGTAGCAAAAAAAGGAGAAGTAAAAGAACAGTTTTTTAACTGTGTATCTCATGGTGATTCAATAAAAAGTTTAAAAAAAGAGTAGATGAGAATGTAAGACTCTTGATAAATAACAGCACGAGGAACATCTCCAAATTATATGAACATCAGAAATTGAAGAACAAAAGAAAGGGGAAGAATGTCTAGTGGAACAAAATAACAACTGAGAACTTTTCCAGCCTTTTTTTAAAATTGATTCACCGTGAGGTACTGTAACAAAACTTTCATGTTTGAGCTTCGATCATTCAGTCATCAAACACCCATCCCTTCACCAGTGCACGTTTTCCACCACCAAAATCCCCAGTAATCCCCCCTATTCCACATCTCCCCCTCCCGTGTGGCAGACAATTTGCACAATACTCTTTCTCTGCTTTAGTCACCTTCGATATTTTGAGACCAGTCCCACCACCACTCATACCTGCTGAAAAGGCAATGCTAGACAATGTATTTTGTATTGCTTGTTATGGATACGATATAAAGTCACATGGCCACAAGAGCAGCCACGAGCTTCAGAAATTCTAAAATTTTAATAATTAAGGTCTGAAGAGATCGCTGCAGCAAGTTGCTCAGGTCTGAGATTTGTTTGTGTGTCTCAAGATCATGGCCATGTGGGAGATTAAGTAGATGGTGGCTGGATGTGGCATCATCATCAGGGTGGGGGGAAGGAGAAGGGCCCACTCCTCCCCTGTCCTATGAGGACTGGCATTTGCCACCACCACCACTCGTACTTGGAGCTTGTCGCTGACTTCTAGAAAATGGCGGCTGCTGGGGCTCCTAGAGGGCAGGAAGAGGGATGGCACCTGCTCCTGTCTGGAGTAGCCCAACGGAACCAGCCTATTGCAAAGGCCAGGGCCATCTCTGCAACAAGTTGCTCGGGTTCGAGATTCATTTATGTGTCTACTTTTCCAGCCTTTAGAGAGAGGCTTCTGCACTGATTCATTAGGTCCAAAGAGTACCAAACAAAATAGACTCAAACGAAACCAAGTAAAGACACATATTAATCAAAATAGTAAAAACAAAAGACTTGGTTGGATTACATAAAACAGCAAAGAAAAGAGAAAAAATAATATATCTCCCATATAATATCATACAAGCAAGAAAAGAATAGAATGACATATTCAAAGTACTGAATGGAAAACTTCAACCCTAGACTTAGTTACCCTGCAAAGCAGTCTTTTAGTTATGAGGCAAAGACAAAAACCTTTTTAGACAAACAAGGATTAGCAAGACTTGTGACAACTAAACTAATCCTATGAGAATTACTGAAAGGCCACGTATAAAAAGTAAACAAACATTTGAAAAATTAACTTGATCCCACATACAAACCAGCAACACAGTCAGTAAACTCTCTTAATACAAATGTACTAAACTATTTAAAAGCATAGAGCATCTCATGGTGATTCAATAAAAAATTAAAAAATAAAAGGCATAGAGCAACAGTAGAGATAAGTTAAGTAAATCCATCTATTTAATGCTTACAGAAAGCATCTAATTTCATAGGATAAATACAGATTCAGAGTGAAAGGAAGGAAAACAATAATACAAGTCGATGGTGCAAAAATATTCTAGGAAAACCATACTTATATTAGACCAAATACTATTCAACATAAAGCAAGTAATAAGTATGCCTGAAATTCAAACATAAATGACTTACTAATTTCAAGGTGATGAAATATCTCAAACAGATGTAAAAATAAGAGACAGCAATGAACACTATTTACTGGTTAAGGGGACTATCAGTAAAGAAGGACTGGGATCAACATGATGTGTGCATCAAATGAAGGGTTAGCAAAGTTCTCAAAGATTCTGCTCATAAACCCAAAGAAACATCAATAGTAGTGGGAGAATTCGAGACTACATTTTCCTCAAAATAGTCTTGGCTATCAGAAACAAGGCCACAGCCAACACCTCCTCCTCCTCCTCCTCCTCCTCCTCCTCCTCCTCCTCCTCCTCCTCCTCCTCCTCCTCCTCCTCCTCTACCTCCTCCTCCTTCTCCTCCTCCTCCTCCTCTTCCTCCTCCTCCTCCTCTTTCTCCTCCTCCTCCTCTTCCTCCTCCTCCTCTTTCTCCTCCTTTGCTCAGGGTTTATTCATGGCTCTGAACTCAGTAATTATTCCAGGTGGTTCTTGGTATACCATATGATATACAGGAGATCAACATTACGTTGACCATGTGAAAGGTAAGTGCCCAAACATATGTGCCTTCTAGTATCATTCTTTTTTTATGTTATAATGAAAGCATTTTATATTATTTATTTCTTTTTATAAAGTTGCTTGTGATGATTTGTCACATTCGATATTCCAATAGCAATCTCATCAACCACTGAACCTTCCCACCACCATTATATCCAATTTTCCTAATCACCAGTTAAGTCTGTCTCGATAGCAGGCTCGAAATAATTTATTTTATATTACTTGTTATGAAGAATTCGTTAAAAATCATCAAAAATATTTCCTTAGAAGAAAGTGTGTGAAAATTATTGTATCTCACCATGCCGCCATTAGGCCCTTGTATAAGAGATTGCTAATATGTTGTTACAGGTTAGGTCTAGTGTGTTAATATTTTCTTATTTTTCTTTCTTTATTTTAAAAAAAACATAGTATTGCTATTTATTCATCCATTGATTAAGTTGATTGAACTGGGCATGAAATTCACATTACTTTTTAAAAATTTACTGCAGTACAGGTGCTAAGAGGTCATGGTGTTTGTTCAGGGCATTCAGTATTTTTATTGGGACAGAAAGGCAGGAGTAGCTTTTCAATTGGGTGGCAGCTTTGGGGTGTGGATTTGACTGACAAAGCTTCTAGAAGTAGAGGAAGGTGGAGGAGGTAGCCAATCCTAACTCTGAGAAAGCCTGGAGATTTCAATCACAAAACCCGCATACCAGAATTTTCAGCAGATTATGTTTCGATGAGATCTGTTCTGAGATGGTGGCGTTAGGTCAGGAGTATGGCAGTAATTTTGGATTGTGGGAGCAAGCAGCTTCCAGTGGCGTTGCTTGGGCAGGCATCAGGTTGACCTGCCCTCCAATTTACTCCAGTCTGTTCAGCCTTATGCAGGTCCGAAGTTAACTGTGGCTTTTGATCTCTTTTGAGGTTTATTTATGGATCTCTGAAGCAAGACTGGTTGTAGAGCTTACATGGTGGTGCTGGAGTTGGCTCATGAAGGGTGACTTCCAGTGCTTCCAGGAGTATTGGGAAGGGGGGAGGTAGCCTGTCTCAACTCTAAATAAGTCTGTAGATTTCAGTCACAACATTCATATACTCGAATTTTCAGCCCATTATATCTTGGTGAGGTCCGTCATAAGACGGTGGACTCAGGCCGGGGGTATGGTGATGATTTCGGACTGTGGAAGCAAGCGACTGCCAGGGGCTCTGCTTGGGCGGTTTCCAGGCTGACCCAGCCCTCTCCAATTTACCCTGGTCTGTTCTGCCATGCGTGGGTTCAAGATTCACTGTGGCTTTTGATCTCTTTAGAGATTTATTTATGGGTATTTGAAATAAGGGCAATAAATGAGCTTGTATAGCTGAGCCAGAGGGGATTTGTGGGTCTGATTCCCACATACCTAACTTTTGGCCATTTAATTTATTGATAAACTTGGTCCCAAGTTGTTGGGGTCAGGACAAAGACACAGCGGCAATTTTGGAGTGTCAGGAAGCCAGAAGGCACCATCAGGCTGCTGATACACTCACCCAACAAGCACAGATTGACCTGCTGGTGGCCCCATACCTCCATGTTAATATTTTTTAAATCAAAATTGGTTGCCTTCTACTTTACATCCCATCCAATGTGGTGTGCTACTCCTGGTATATTAGTGATGTAGAGTTTAGGATGATTTACTGGTGCAAATGTGGCCACTTGCTCCAGGAATCCTAAAATGTTAAATGGGGTTTTACAGTTAGAGTTAAACTTTTAACTGGATGGTGACTTTGGGGTCTAGAGGTATCTGTACAGCTTGTGGCTCTCTTCCGAGATTTATTAATGAGTCTCTGGATCATAGCCAGTAAATGAGTGTACTTGGAGCCAGAGGCAGTTCATGGGCTTTGACTGACAGCCTCCTGGAAGAACAGGGAGATTGGGGGAGATAGCCCATCCACAATTCTGTAAGAGCCTGGATAATTCAGTCAGAAAACCTGCATACCTGACTTTTTCAACACATTGATTTTGGGATGAGGTCCATCCCAAGCAGTGGAGTCTGGCCCTGAGCATGGCAGCAATTGTGGAGTGTGGAGGTTTTTGGTTGCCATGGCTCTGTTTGGGTGACTCACTGTCCCCACTCCAGGATACCCCTGATAAGATTCAGCCTGTTGATGGGACCGGAAGCATCTCAGCTCCATTATCATTGTTAACAATGAAAAACTGAAATCATTCTTGCTGAGATCAGGAAATGATGTACATTGTATCACTTTTCTTCAATATAGTATTCAATGTAGTACCAGAAGTCCTATAAACAATAATCAATTAAAAAAACCAAAAAGATCCAAATTGGAAGGAGTAGTCAATTGATCACTGCAGATGACATAATGCACACAAGACAGTAAAAAAATAAAAAGTGAGCTCTTAGTAACAATAAATCAATACAGAAAAGTGGTGCACAACAAAATCAACACACAAAGATTGGCTGCATTTATATACAAAGACATTGAATCAGAGGAGAAATAGATTATGTAATCTATCACATTTAAAATAGTGCTAAAAGCATCAAGTACCTAGAACTCAACCTAACAAAAGCAATGGGAAATTTGTACCTTGAAAACTTCAATTACACAAGAAAGAAGACGTGGGAAATGGAAAAAAAATCTCACACTCATGGATCAGAAGAATAAATATTGTTAAAATGACCATCATAACTAAGCTACTATGTTGATACACTAAAATACCCATGAAAATTTAGATGAAATTCTTAAAGAAATTATTAGTCATTAGTCCCGCCCACCTTGCCTGATGGAGCTGTGCCACCGGACCAGTGCAGCGCCACTGCAGCCCCATCCAGCGCACCCAGAACCCCAGTTTCTGGCCCCAGGCTTCCCTGCTCGCTGCCCTAGCTCCACCCTTCCCCAAAGAGGTGTGTGGAACCCTCTCAGCCCAGCCCGCCCAACAGAGCTGTCCCGTGGGACCAGTGCAGTGCCCCTACAGCCCACCAGGACACTGCTTTCCTGCTCCAGGCCCCCTTTCCCCAAATAGATTGTTGGGGGCATGTCCTCTATGTCAGGGGGCGTGGTCTCAAAAGGGGCATGGTATCAGAGGGTCCGCCAAAGTTATTTTGGCCCCTTCCCTGCTCTGCGAACTTAGGTCACAATCTGTATAACCTATTTCTTTGAAGAACACCCTGGCCATCTCAATCACTATATGCCAATAGTCCATTAACCTATGCTAATTTCACAAAAACTGTCAGTGAACACAAGAAGCTGCACAAGCCCTTTTTTTTTTTTTGCTTTTTTTGGGTCACACCTGGCGATGCACAGGGGTTACTCCTGGCTCTGCACTCAGGAATTACTCCTGGCGGTGCTCAGGGGACCATATGGGATGCTGGGATTCGAACCCGGGTCGGCTGCGTGCAAGGCAAACGCCCTACCCGCTGTGCTATCACTCCAGCCCCCTGCACAAGCCCTTTTTAAAGAGAGCATAGCCTCAAGTCTTCACTCGAGGCCCCACATGAACCAGGAGGAGCGCCTGAGAGTAAGGAAGTATTCTAGAAGGGGAAAAAGGTTACCATCACCAACTTAACTCATCCAGAATCTCCTCTTGCAGCAAGAGGGAATAGGTATAGAGAACTGGAAGGTTCTACCTCCATAGTTCCATAACAACACGAAGAAACAGTGAAAAACACCACCATGAGGAGAGAATGAAGAAAAGATTCCAGACGCCCCAACAGGGGTTACTCACAAATACAACCTCTCAGATAAAGAATTCAGAGAGGAAATCTTGAATATGGTCAATGAAATCAAAGCAGCCATGGAACAGACATCCAATAAATTAAGGGAGGATATGAAAGAAGCACTAGAACAGTCCACCAAGAAAATACAGGAAGAAATGAAAGCAGAAATTTCAAAGCTGCAATAGAAGTGACACAAATAAAGTAATCGGTAGATTAAATAAAAAAATGCAGTAGGTGCCCTCAACAGTAGAATGGCTACAACTGAAGACAGAATTAGTGAGCTTGAAGAAAAGCTGCAGAAAACTTACAGGCAACAACAAATAAGGTAAAAGACCTCAAAATGGCTCTAGGGCGAATCAGAGTCCTGGGGGTAACCTCAAGAGGAACAACATAAGAATCATTGAAGTACCAGAAGACAGGAAATTAATCCCAATTAAAAAAACACAGTTAAAGACATCATTGTTAAGAAATTCCTAGAGCTGGAGGATGCAGGCATCCAGATCCAAGGAGTCCAAAGAGTGCCAGTTAAAAGAGACCCTAGCAAAAAGACTCCAAGACATATCATAGTCAGAATGATGAATGCCATGGACAGAGACACAATACTGCAAGTAGCAAGGTCAAAGAAGGAAATCACATACAAAGGAGCATCCCTTAGATTTACAGCAGACCTATCAGAGGAAACCCTCCAAGACCGAAGACAATGGTGGGATATAGTGAAAAAACTCAATGAAATAAATGCCTCACCAAGAATACTTTATCTGGCTAAACTATCACTAAAACTCGAAGGAATGATACACTATTTCACAGATAAACATCATCTCAGGAACTTCATAGACTCAAAACCAAACTAAAAGAAGGACTAAAGGGGCTACTGTAAAGAAAAAAAACCCTACAAGCACAACAAACCCTACAGAAAGATGGCACAGAATTCCATGATAATAATCTCCCTCAATGTTGATGGTCTAAATGCGCTAATCAAAAGACAGAGAGTGGCAAAAATGGATTCAGAAATTAAACCCAAGCTTCTGCTGCCTACAAGAAACACACCTGAACAGTCAGAGCAAACATGAACTCAAAGTCAAAGGATGGAAGAAAATCCTGCAAGAAACAACTCTCTCAGAAAACCAGGGGTGGCCATACTACTATCTGACAACATAGATTTCAGTTGAAAAAGATTAGAAGGGACAGGGACAGCAAAGGTCATTTTCTATTTATCAAGGGATATTTACAACAGAAAGAAATCACACTCTTAAATGTATATGCACCTAATGAGCGACCAGCTGAATACTTAAAACAACTGCTAACAGACTTTAAGTAGGATATTGCTAGCAGCACAATAGTAGTCGGTGACTTCAACACTGCCTTATCAACTCTGGATAGATCAACAAGAGCAAAACTCATCAAGGAAACACTGCCTCTGAAGAAGAAATGGAATAGAGAGGGCTAATAAACTTATACAGGGCATTACACCCATAAAAGAAAGAATACACATTATTTTCCATTGCATATGAAACATTTTCTAAAATAGACCACGTGCTGGGTTAAAAACATACCTCAATAGAATTGGGAAAATAGAAATTGCATCAACTATTATTTCAGACCAAGATGTGCTGAAGATAGAAGCTAATCACACAGAGACACGGAGCACCAAATCGAACACCTGGAAATTAAACAACTCAATGATGAACAATGAGTGGATCAGGAAGGAAATCAAGAAAGAAATAAAAAGATACCCAAAACAAATGAGAATGAAGCCACGAGATACCAGAACCTATTAGACGCAACTGAAGCTGTATTAAGGGGAAAATTTGTAACTCTGCAAGCATTCCTCAGGAGGGCGAAAAGGGCCTACATACATAGCTTGACTTCACAGCTCAAGATCTTAGAAAAGGACCAGCAAAAGGAACCCAAGGCAGACCGAGGGAAAGAAATAATAAAATGTACAGCAGGAATTAATGACATGGAAACCCAGAAAACAATCCGAAAGGTCAATGAAACCAAGAGCTGGTTCTTTGAGAAAATAAACAACATTGAAAAAGCACTAACAAGACTCACAAAGAAAGAGAGAGAACTCTAATAAACCAAATCAGAAATGAAAAGGGGGACATCAAACAGAAAACAAAGAAATTCAAAAGATCATCAGACACTAATTTGAAAGTCTGTATGCCGAGGCTCACTCTCTGCCACCCCATTCAGGTACCAGCCCAGGTCGAGTCTCCTGCCCAGAGCCGTGGCCGCTATTGCAGCCATGAGTTCTTCTCTCCCCTCCATATCCCACAAGAACCAGAAGTTATCCTCTTAGCTGGAACTTTCACCAGGTTAGCATAACCAAAAGAAACACATTAGCCAATATCTCATAAAGCCCACCTAAATTAATATTGCATCATAAACAGAATAGTATCAGTGACTGAGAAGGGCTGAGCCACATAGGTCACAATGGTAAAGCAAGGCAGATCCCCACCAAGCTTATGAAGAGGCTAGCCCAAAAGATCCCAACAGCAGTGAAGTGCTATACAACCTCCCTGACAAGGAATTTAGAAAGGAGCTACTGAGGATGTTTACGGAGATAAAAGAAACAATGGAAAGCAATACTAATAAAATACAAGAAGATTTGAAGGTAGAGATGTGGAAAATACAACGGAAATGTCACAAGTGAAAAACCTGGTAGGTGAATTAAAAAACTCACTGGACTGCCTCAGCAGCAGAGTAAAAGCTTCTGAGGACAGAATTAGTGAGCTAGAAGATGAAGTCCAGAGACTCTCTAGAAAACAACAGAAAATGGAAAAGAGACTTACAATCTGGGAACAGAGACAAAATCTCATAACAATAATCTCTGTCAATGACAATGGTTTAGATGCACCAATTAAAAGACACAGAGTGGCAGGATGGATTAGAAAATTGAAGTCAGAAATCTGCTGCCTGCAAGAAACACATCTCAACAGTCAGAGCAAACACAGGCTCATAGTCAAAGGCTGGAAAACAATCCTACAGGCGAACAACTCTCATAAAAAAGCTGGTGTAGCCAACTTAGTATCAGACTACATTGATTTTAGACTGAAGTAGGTCACAAGAGACAGTGAAGGTCATTTCTTATTGATAATGGTATCTGTACAACAGGAAGTAAAAAACTACTAAATATGTATGCACCTAATGAAGGACCAGCAAAGTACTTAAAACAACTACTCATAGACTTGAAGAAAGACATGGATACAACACAGTACTCGTGGGAGACTTCAACACCACTTTATCACCTCTCCATAGATCAACAAGACTCAAGCTGAGCAAGGACATACAGCATCTAAGAGAAGAAATAGAAGAAAGGGATTTAGTAGATATATACAGGACACTTCATCCTCAAAAAGCTGAACATACATTCTTCTCAAGTGTGCATGGTACATTCTCCAAGATAGACCACATTCTGAACCACAAAACATACCTCCATAAAATTAAGAAGACAGAGATTGTATCAACGATCTTCTCAGATAAGGATGCGCTGAAATTAGAAATAAATCACACACACAAACAGAAAATGATATCAAACACCTGGAAATTAAACAGCTTACTATTGGACAAAGAGTGGCTTGGAAAGGAAATCAAAGAGGAAATCAAAAGATTCCTGGAAATGAACGACAATAAGGACACAAGTTACCAAAACTATCGGACACAGCAAAAGCTGTGTTAAGAGGAAAGTTCATGACTCTACAAGCATTCCTCAGGAAGGAAGAGCTAGCCCACATAAGTAACCTAACCTCACAGCTAAAGAGCTTGGAGAATGAACAACAAAAGGAGCCCATTTCGAACAGGAGGAAGGAAAAAATAAAACTCAGAGCAGAAATGAATGAGATGGAAACGGAAAAAAAAACAATCCAAAAGATCAATGAAACAAAAAGCTGGTTCTTTCAGAAAATAACGAAGATCAATAAACCTCTAGGAAGACTCACAAAAAAAGGGAAAGAGAAAACCCTAATAAACCGAATTAGAAATAAAAAGAGGGACATTACAACAGAAATTACAGAAATTCAAAGAATCCTCAGAGATTACTTTGAGAAGCTTTATGCCACGAAACATGAAAATCTCGAGGAAATGGATAAATTCCTAGACTTCTATAGTCTCCCAAAGCTGAACCAAGAAGACCTGGATTACCTGAACAGACTTATCACCATCAAAGAAATTGAAACAGTAATAAAAAGTCTCCCCAAACACAAAACTCCTGGCCCAGATGGATTAACCAGTGAATTCTTCCAAACCTTTAAGGAGGACTTAATCTCAATCCTCTTTAAGCTTTTCCAGGAAATTGAAGTATCAAAAACACTTCCAAACAGTTTCTATGAAGTAAATATCACCATGCTTCCAAAAACAGACGAAGATACCACAAAGAAAGAGAATTACAGTCCAATATCCCGGATGAACACAGACACAAAGATCCTCAACAAAATATTAGCAAATAGAATCCAATGACTCATCAAAAAGATCAGACACCATAACCAAGTAGGATTCATCCCAGGGATGCAAGGATGGTATAACATTTGCAAGTCAATCAACATAATTCATCATATTAATAAAAGAAATAATAAAAACCATATGATCATATCAATAAATGCAGAGAAAGCATTTGACATGATTCAGCCCCCATTTATGATGAAAACTCTCAGCAGAATGGGCATCGAAGGAACTTGCCTCAATATAGTTAAAGCCATCTACCAAAAGCCCACGGCAAGTATCATTCTCAATGGGGAAAAACTGAAAGCCTACCTCTAAGATCGGGCACAAGGCAAGGTTGCCCGCGTTCATGACTCCTATTCAATATAGTACTGGAAGTCCTGGCCATAGCAGTTAGACAAGAAAAAAATATCAAGGGCATACAGATAGGAAAGGAAGAAGATAAGTTATCACTATTTGCAGATGATATGATACTATACTTGGTAAAGTATAAAGACTCTACAAAAAAGCTCCTAGAAACAATATGTCTATATAGTAAAGTGGCAGGCTACAAAATCAATACCCAAAAGTCCATGGCTTTCTTATATACAAATAATGAAAGAGAAGAAAGAGACATTTAAAAAACAATCCCATTCACAATAGTACCTCAGAAAATCAAGTACCTTGGAATCAGCTTAACCAAAGAGGTGAAGGACCTATACAAGGAAAATCACAAAACACTACTTCAAGATATAAAGGAGGACACTAGGAAATGGAGACATATGCCCTTTCATGGATAGGGAGAATTAATATTATCAAAATGGTAATACTGCCCAAAGCACTATACAATTTTAATGTGATTCCTATCAGGATACCCATGACATTTTTCAGAGAAATAGACAAAACATTCCTTAAAGTCTTGTGGAACAAGAAACCCCCACGATACCTAAAGGACTCCTTGGAAAAAAGAAGATGGGTGGCATCACCTTCCCCAACTTCAAAACTACTACAAAGCAGTAGTCATTAAAACATCAGGGTTTGGGGATGAAAATAGACCTGCAATTCAATGGAACAGAGCTGAATATCCTGTCACAGACCCCCAAATATATGGCCAATTAATCTTTGACAAAGGAGCAAGAAATGTGGAGTGGAACTAGGAAAGCCTCTTCAACAAGTGGTGCAGGTAAAACTGGATAGCTACCTGCAAAAAAATGAATTCTGATCTCTGTCTAATACCAGGCACAAAAGTCAGATCAAAATGGATTAAAGACCTCAATATCAGACATGAATCTATAAGGTTCATAGAAGAAAATGTAGACAGAACCCTCTATGAGAGTGAAGCTAAAAGCATCTTTAAGGATGAAACGGCACTGACAATGCAATTGGAGGCAAACATAAAAAATAGGACTACATCAAACTAAGAAGCTTCTGCACTTCCAAAGAAACAGTGACCAAAATACAGAAAGAGCCCAAGTAATGGGAAAGAATATTTACCCAATACTCATCTGATAAGGGATTGATATCCAGGATATACAAGACACTTGTAAAATTGTATAATAAAAAACCTCCAACCCCATCAAAAATGGGGAGAAGAAATGAACAAAAGTTTCCTAAAAACAAAATACAAATGGCCAAAAGGCACATGAAAAAATGCTCCACATGCCTAGTCATCAGGGAGATGCAAATCAAAACAACAATGAGATAGCATCTCACACCAACAGAGACTGATACACATTCAAAAGAACAAAAGCAACCAGTGCTGGCATAGATGTGGGGAAAAAGGGACTCTCCTTCACTGTTGGTGGGAATGCCAACTGGTCCAGCCTTTCTGGAAAACAATATGGACAGTCCTTCAAAAACTAGAAATTGAGCTTCCCTATGACCCTGCAATACCTTTTCTGGGAATATATCCCGAGGATGCAAAAGAGCACAGTAGAAATGACACCTGTACATTTATATTCATTGAAGCACTTTTCACAGTAGCCAAAATATGGAAACAATCCGATGCCCTAAGACAGGTGACTGGTTAAAAAAAAACTTTGGTACATCTACACAATGGAATACTATGCAGCTGTTAGGAGAGATAGTCATGAAATTTGCTTCTAAATGGATAAACATGGAGAGTATCGTGCTAAGTGAAATGAGCCAGAAAAATAGGGACAAACATAGAGGGACTGCACTCATTTGTGGAGTGTATGGTAGAATCACATGAGGCTGACACCGAAAGACAGTGGATACAAGGGCCAGGGGGATTGCCCCATAGCTGGAAGACTGCTTCATTAGCAAAGGGGAGAAGGCTGATGGAATAAAGAAGGGATTACTAAGAAAATGATGGCTGGAGGAACCAGTTGGGATGGGAGATGCATGCCAAAAGTAGATAATGGACCAAACATGATGACCTCCCAGTGTCTGTGTTGCAAGCTATAATGCCCAAAAGTAGAGAGAGAATATGGAGAATATTGTCTGCCATGGAGGCAGGGGGAGGGTGGGCAAGGGGGGGTATACCCGGGATATTGGTGGTGGGGAATGTGCACTGGTGGAGATATGGGTGTTTGATCATTGTGAGATTGTAACCCAAACATGAATGCTTGTAACTATCTCACGGTGATTCAATAAAATTTTAAAAATTCAAAAAAAAAAAAGAAAGGAAAGTCTGTATTCCGCGAAACAAGACAACCTAAAAGAAATGGATAAATTCCTTGATTCCTACAATCTCCCAAGACTGAACCAAGAAGATTTGGAACACCTGAATAGACCCATTAATATCAAGGAAATTGAATCATGAATCACGAATCACAAAATCCCGTTAATCACCGATTACTCGGGCGGGCGCAGTAACATCTCATTTGTCCTTTCCCTGAGATCTTAGAAGTCTATCTCAACTCGGCCCACCTAACGATGTTGCACTGGGGGCTCTTAAGGGTCAGGGGAATGAGATCCAGTTTGTTACTGAATTTTGCATATGAATACACCATGGGAAGCTTGCAAGGCTGTCCTGTTTGGGCAGGAAACTCTCAGAAGATTGCCATTTTCTCCCACAGGGAGAAGTAAGCTAAAGATATTGCGCATCCACAAAGTGGCCGCGCGCTTCTGAGAGCTTGCTTTTAAGTTCTCTCTCTGGATGTTGGCTGTTGATGGGATCACACACACCTGGGTTCCTCTGCCGGCAATTTCATGCATGAGGCCTCTCCGAACGTGTGGAGATGGGCCTCCAGCATGGCTGTAGCTAAGTTCTTGTGGTCTTCGGCCGCCGGGAGCTCTGCTCGGGGTGGGGAGCGAAGCTGGAGCCGATCCCCTCCGAGGGGCCTCGGGGAAGACAGTGAGGCATGCGGGCAAGAGACTCTCTGCTAAGGAAATTGAAACTGTGATCAAAAGTCTTCCCCAAAACAAAAGCCCAGGCCCAGATGGTTTCCCTAGCGAATTCTTCCAAACATTTAAGGAGGACCTGTTGCCAGTTCTTCTCAGGTTTTTACAGGAAATTGAAGAAACAGGAACTCTCCCAAACAGGTTCTATAAGGCACATATCTCCCTAATACCAAAAGCAAACAAAGACACCACTAACAAAGAAAATTATAGACCAATATTCCTGATGAACAATGATGTGAAGATCCTCAACAAAATATTAGCAATTAGAATCCAACTAATCACCAAAAAGATCATACACCATGACCAATTGGGATTCATCCCGGTGATGTGTGGATGGTTTAACATTCAGAAATCAATCAACATAATCCACCATATCAATAAAAGTAAAGATAAAAACCATATGATCATCTCAATAGACACAGAGAAAGCATTTGACAAGATGCAACACCTGTTTATGATGAAAACTCTCACCAAAATATGTTTTTTTGTTTTTGCTTTTTGGGTCACATCCAGCGATGCTCAGGGGTTACTCCTGGCTCTGCACTCAGGAATTACCCCTGGCGGTGCTCAGGGACCCATATGGGATGCTGGGAATTGAACCCGGGTCAGCCGCGTGCAAGGCAAACGCCCTACCCGCTGTACTATCGCTCCAGCCCCACCGAAATATGTTTAGAAGTAACTTTCCTCAGGATAGTCAAAGCCATCTGCCACAAACCCATGAAAAGCATTATCCTCAATGGGGAAAAACTAAGGGCCTTTCCTCTAAGACCAGGGACAAGACAAGGATGCCCTCTCTCACCACTTCTGTTCAATACAGTACTGGAAATACTTGCAGTAGCGATTAAGCAAGAAAAATACATTAAGAGCAACCAGATAGGAAAGGAATAATTCAAACTCTCACTATCCACAGATGATATGATACTATATTTAGAGAATCCTAAAGCTTCTACCAAGAAACTCTTTAAAAAGTTGACTTGTATAGTAAAGTCGCAGGATATAAAGTCAATACCAAAGTCCATGGTGTTCCTATACGCAAATAATGAGACAAGAAAGTGACATGAAAAAAAGCAATCCCGTTCACAATCGTGCCCCAGAATATCAAGTACCTCAGAATCAGCTTAACTAAGGAAGTAAAGGACCTCTACAAAGAAAACTATAAAACACTATTCCACGAAATAAAAGAGGACATGAGAAAATGGAAACATATCCCCTGCTCATGGATAGGGAGAATCAACATTGTCAAAATGGCAATACTCCCCAAAGCATCATACAGATTCAATGCAATCCCTATAAAGATACCCATGAAATTCTTCAAAGAAATAGGTCACGCAATCCTGAAATTCATATGGAACAACAAACACCCACGAACAGCTAAAGGAATTCTTGGGAAGAAGACGATAAGAGGCATCACCCTCCCCAACCTTAAAATCTACTACAAAGCGGTAACAAATAAAATGGCATGGGGGCTGGAGCAATAGCACAGTGGGTAGGGCATTTGCCTTGCATGTAGATGACCCGAGTTTGAATCCCAACATCCCATATGGTCCCCTGAGCACCACCAGGAGTAATTCCTGAGTGTAGAACCAGGAGTAACCCCTGTGAATCGCCGGGTGTGACCCAAAAAGAAAATAAATAAATAAATAAATAAATAAATAAATAAATAAATAAATAAATAAAACGGCATGGTACTGGAACAAAGGCAGAGCCACAGACCAATGGAAGAGGGTGGAATATTCCTACGCACATCCCCAAATGTATAATCATCTAATCTTTGGTAAGGGAGTAAGAAATGTGAATTGAAGCAATGAAAGCCACTTTAACAAATGTTGCTGGCATAACTGGACAACCACATGCGAAAAAATGGACTTAGACTTCGACCTAACACCGTACACAAAAGTCAGATCAAAATGGATTAAAGACCTCAACTTCAGACCACAATGTATCAGGTACATTGATGACAAGGTCGGCAAAACTCTCCACGATATTGAAGCTAAAGGTATCTTCAAAGAGGACACGCAACTGGTAAATCAAGTGGAAACAGAGATAAACAAATGGGACTGTATTAAACTAAGAAGCTTCTGCACCGCAATAGATACAGTGACCAGAATTTAAAGACAATCTACAGAATGGGTAAGGATATTCACCCAATACCCATCTGATAATGAGTTGATATCAAGGGTATATAAGGCACTGGTTTAACTCTACAAGATGAAAACATCCAACCCCATCAGAAAATGGGGCAAAGAAATGAACAGAAACTTTCTCAAGAAGAGATACGAATGGCCAAAAGGCACATGAAAAAATGCTCTTCATTAGTAATCATCAGGGAGATGCATATCAAAACAACTATGATATACCACCTCACACCACAAAGACTAGCACACATCCAAAAGAAGATAAACAACCAGTGTTAGCGTGGATGTGGGGAGAAAGGGACCCTCCTCCACTGCTGGTGGGAATGCCGACTGGTTCAGCCCTTTTGGAAAACAGTGCTGACGTTTCTAAAAAAATTAGAAATTGAGCTCCCATTTGACCCAGCAATACCACTTCAGGGAATATATCCCGGAGAGGCAAAAAAGTATAGTCGAAATGAGATCTATACTTGTATGTTCATCGCAGCACTGTTTACAATAACCAGAATCTGGGAAAAAAATGAGTGCCTGAGAACAGACTACTGGTTAAAAAACTTTGCCACATCTACAGAGTGGAATACTATGCAGCTATTGGAAAGGATGAAGTCATAAACTTAGCATATAAGTGGATCAACATGGGAAGTATAATGTTCAGTGAAATGAGTCAGAAAGAGAGAGAGAGACATAGAAAAATTGCACTTATCTGTGGAATATAAAACAAAACAATGGGAGACTAACACCCAAGAATAGTAGAAATAGTACCTGGAGGTTTGTTACATGGCTTAGAAGCCGGCTTCACATGCTGGGAGAAAAGGCAGCTCAGATAGAGATGGGAACACCAAGTAAAGGGTACTTTGAGGGCCCGCTCAGGATGGTAGATGCATGCTGAAAGTAGACTATAGATTGAACACAATGGCCACCCAATACCTCTATTGCAAACCACAACACCCAAAAGGAGAGAGAGAACAAAAGGGAATGCACTGGCACAGAGGAGGGGTGGGGCTGGGGTGGGATGGGGTGGGGTGTTGGAGGGATTCCGGGGTCATTGGTAGTGGAGAATAGGCACTGGTGGAGGGATGGGTACTCGAGCATTGTATGACTGAAACACAAGCACGGAAATATGTAAATCTGTAACTGTACCCTCACAGTGATTCACTAATAATAAAAAAATAAATCATTAGTCAATAAAAAGTTTGAATTAAATCATAAAAAATTGTATAGCCAAAGCCATTCTTAGAATTAAAGAAATAATTATAATAAAAAATCATATTACCGGGGGCTGGAGTGATAGCACAGCGGGTAGGGCGCTTGCCTTGCACGCATCCGACCCGGGTTCAATTCCCAGCATCCCATACGGTCCCCTGAGTACCGCCAGGGTTAATTCCTGAGTGTAGAGCCAGGAGTGACCCCTGTGCATCGCTGGGTGTGACCCAAAAAGGAAAAAAAAATCATATTACCTAACTTAAACTAAAATAGAAACTATAGTTATCAAGGCATTGCTCTCTTCTGGGAGCTTTGTTTTATAGTCTCTGGCTCTTGGTCATTGATGTGATTACATGGCACCGGGAGCAGTTTGTGTGTGTGGCTTCCAAGTTACTGAAAATGGGGGCTCTAGTGGCAAGAACCCAGACCCGATCCGAGAGGGTTTGGAGGTCTCCGCCCTGGGTCCCACATACCTGGGTTCCTCTGCCGGTTCCTTCATGCATGAGGCTTG
This sequence comes from Sorex araneus, assembly GCF_027595985.1. Taxonomy (NCBI): domain Eukaryota; kingdom Metazoa; phylum Chordata; class Mammalia; order Eulipotyphla; family Soricidae; genus Sorex; species Sorex araneus. Next base: position 149,857,446 of record NC_073313.1, on the reverse strand, counting down.
TCCCAACATGTGGAGAGGGGCCTTGAGAATGGCTGTGGCTCGGTTCCAGAGGTCTTCAGCTGGCGGGGCTCTGCTTGTGGCGGGGAGTGAAACTCAACCTGCCCCGCTCTGAGGGACTGCGGTAAAGACAGCCAGGTGCGGGGTCAAGAGCGGCTGTGCAACCTATTATAGCCTAGTTCTCCCTCTCAGAGAATCTGGCAAGGTACTGCGAGCATCGTGCCTGCATGGCAGAGCCTGGCAAGCTCTCTGTGGCGTATTCGATATGCCAAACACAGGAACAATGATGCATCTCATTCCCCTTACCCTGAAAGAACTTTCCAATGCCGCACCGCTGGGAAGAATGAGAAAAGAGAGGCTGCTAAAATCTCAGGGCTAGGATGAATGGAGATGTTACTGGTGCTCGCTCGAGAAAATTGATGATCAACAGGATGAAAGTGATACGGTGATACAATGACAGTTATCAAGGCAGCATGGTACTGGAATGAGATTAGACTTTCAGACCAATGGCTTAGAATTGAATGTTCAAGAAAAAAAATTCCTTAGATATGCACAGCTAATTTTTCACAAAGAATATGAGAGCATGAAATGGAGTAAATACAGACTCTTCAGCAAATGGTGTTAGGAAAACTTGATAACCACGTGTAAAATATTAAAGCATATATATTCATATATATGAGCATCCATAAGATACACGGCAGATTTATGAAGCTAAATATTTCAGGCCAAAGACAGTGGTCGGGTATATTGAAAAATACTCAATGAAATAAATGTCTCATCAAGCATACTTTATCCAGCCAGATTCTCACTCACTAGTAAGTTCTTTCAAAACTTTATTTCTTTTCTTTTTCTTTTTTTAATGTATCACCATGAGGTACAGTTATAGACGTACAAACATTCATGCTTATGTTCCAATCATACAATGATCGAGTACCCATCCCTCCAACAGTGCCCATTCTCCACCACCAGTGATCCTAGTATCCCTCCTAACTTCCCCCCACCACCACCCCCCACCCCCACCTCTGTGGCAGGCGTATTCCCTTTTGCTCACTCTCTCTCCTTTTGAGTGTTGTGGTTTGCAATACAGGTATTGAGTGGCCATCATGTTTGGTCTATACTTTACTCTCAGCACACATCTCCCATCCCGAGCGGGCTCTCCAAGCATCCTTTACTTGGTGGTCCCTTCCCTATATGAGCTACCTTTGCTCCCAGCATATGAGGCCGGCTTCCAAGCCATGGAGCAATCCTACTGCTCCTTATCTCTACTATCCTTGGGTGTTATTCTCCCATTCTGTTACTTTATATTCCACAAATGAGTGCAATCTCTCTGTCCCTTTCTTTTGACTCATTTCACTTAACTTGATACTCTTCGCATTGATCCACCTATATGCAAATTTCATTAATTCATCTTTTCTAATAGTTGCATAGATTGTGTAGATGTAGCAAAGTTTCTTTAACCAGTAATCTGTTCTCAGGCACTCTGGTGTTTTCCAGATTCTGGCTATTGTAAATAGTGCTGCAATGAACATACAATTGCAGATGTCATTTCTACTATACTTTTTTGCATCTCTGGGATATATTCCCGGAAGTGGTATTGCTGAGTCAAATGGGAGCTCAATTTCTAATTTTTTGAGAAACGTCCATACTGTTTTCCAAAAGGGCTGAACCAGTTGGCATTCCCACATCAGTAAAGGAGAGTCCCTTTCTACCCATATCCATGCCAACACCGGTGGCTTTTGTTCTTTTGGACGTGGGCCAGTCTCTGTTGTGTGAGATGATATTTCGTTGTTTTGATCTGCATCTCCCTAATGATTAGTGATGAAGAGCATTTTTTCATGTGGACCTGGGATTTTGTTTTGGGGAAGACTTTTGATTACTACTTCAAGTTTCATCTGGGCCTGGGATTTTGTTTTGGGGAAGCTTTTGATTAATATTTCAAGTTCCTCGATGGTAATAGGTCTGTTCAGGTATTCCAAATCTTCTTGGTTAGCCACGGGAGGTCATAGGAGTCCAGAAATTAATTCATTTCTTCAAGATTCCCTTGTTTCATGCCATAAAGGTTTTCAAAGTAATCTTTGATGATCTTTTGATTTTCTGTGGCTTCTTCTGTGATCCCCCCCTTTCATTTGTGATTCGGTTTATTAGAGTTCTCTCTCTTTCTTTCTGAGTCTTGCTAATGACTTACAAATCTTATTTATTATTTTTTTTAAAAGGGCCTTGGGAGCTGGAGCAATAGCACAGCGGGTAAGGCATTTGCCTCGCATGTGGCTGAACCGGGTTTGATTCCCAGCACCCCATATGGTCCCCTGAGCACCCCAGGGGTGATTCCTGAGTGCAGAGCTAGGAGCAAACCCTGTGCATCGCTGGGTGTGACCCAAAAAGAAAAAAAAACGGGCCTTGGTTTCATTGATCTTTTGGATTATTTTTTGGGAATCCAGGTCATTGACTTTTGCCTTAAATTTTATTATTTCTTTCCTCCTGCCTGGTTTGGGCTCCTTTTGTTGGTCATTTTCTGTGAAATCAAGTTGTTTATGTAGGCTCTTTCTTCCTTCTTGATGAACAATTGCAGAGCTATAAACTTTCCTCTCAACACTGCTTTTTATGTGTTCACAGGTTCTGGTAGCTTGAGTCTTCATTCTCGTTTGTTTCCAGGAATCTTTTGATTCCTTCATCAATTTCCTCTCTACCCTACTGGATGTTCAGTAGTATCACTGTATCACTGTCGTCTCGTTGCTCATCTATTTGCTCGAGCAGGTGCCAGTAATGTCTCCATTCCTCCCTGTCACGTTCAAGGTCAGGGGAATGAGGCCCATTATTGTTACTGTTTTTGGCATATCGAATATGCCATGGGTAGCTTGCCAGGCTCTGCTGTGCAAGATTCTGCATCGCTCTCTTCCGGGAGTTTTGTTTTATAGTTTCTGGATCTTGGCAGTTGATGAGATTACGTGGCACCGGGAGCAGTTTGTGGGTGTGACTGGCAAGCTATTGAAAACTGGGGGATCTGGGTGTAGGAGGCCCAGTCCCTATCCAAGCAGGCTTGGATATTTCCTGCGTACCTGGGTTCCTCTGTCAGTTCCTTCATGGGTGAGGCAAAAAGTAAAATAGACATTAAAAACAATCATTTTTTCTTCAGTTTGGGGACATACTCACTTTGCTCAGGGCTCAGGGGCCATTCCTAGTGAAGCTCAGGGGACTGAGCCTGTAGTTACAGGGACTGAACCTAGGTTGACTGCATGCCAGATAAGCACATCTAGACCTTCTGATTATGTCTGGTGTATCTGCTGTGTGTGACAGTACAATGAGTAGGTCTGTACTCTCCAACACCTAAAGAAGACTTTTTAATGTTTGTCAAAAGGTAATCTTCAGGGGCTTAAAAGATAGTACAGAGGGTAGGGTGACTACTTTGCATGTGCCAACGCAGGCTCAATCCTCAGCACCTCATATGGTTCCCCAGGCCCTGAGAAGGAGTCATCCTTGAGTACAGAGCCTGGAATAAACCTTGGACACTTCAGGGTGGCACCTCCCCCCCCAATTTTTTAGATAATTGTATAAAATTACAAGGGCGGTGCGCACGAGAGGGGGAGACAATATGTGTTGTTGTTCTGTTGTTTGCGGGCCCTCGGGGCAGTTCTCTCTCGCACACACCGCACCCATTCAGTGCTCTCGAGCCGCTGTGTATAGACCGGATCGGGATGGCTCCTTCTTGTGCTCTGCTTCTGCGTATGCCACTATGCTCTCTTCTGTCTGTCTCTTCATCTCTGTCTCTGTAGTCTCTCCTCTGGTCTCTTCTGACCTCTCTCTGTCTCTGCTTCTGTGTCTTCTTCTGTCTGTGTTGTCTCCTTCACTTCTGTGTCTTCCCATGTGTCTTCTGTGTCTTCTCTTGTGTCGTCTTCTTCTTCTGTCTCCCCCTGTCTTCTGTCTCCATTGTCTTCCCCAAAGTCTTAGTTTATATGGCAAATTACATAGGGTGGTGACAAAATGGTGGGCTGAACATTAACAAATCAACAAAGAAGGGTAAGACCATTTCTTACCCTTTAACAAAATCTCATCTAAGGAGATTACTAGGAGATCCGTTCAAGGGTGGGGTCCAAACAAGAGTGTGTCAGGGTGTGTCCCTTTCTTCCTTCCTCAGCTAGTAATCCCCTTAAATAGTTATAGTAAATTTGCTTCTAATATTTCTAGCAATGTCATTCTGTATGAGCACCGTAGGAGATATATCAGACTTAAAGTTTGGTTCTTCCTGAGGACATCACTATATATTCCAGACCACAGTCCTCAGTCCAGGTTAGTCGTCCTAACCCCAGCAGGGTCCTAGTCTCGTCGTTACTTTTGGATCATGACAGCATTTGTCTATGACCATGCTCTCAACTTATAGTTGAGTATTGTGGTGCTTTGGCTTGGCCCATTTCGATGCCAGGGTAGCTCATAGCTTGCCTTGGGTCCATTCTGTCCCTCGTCGGGACACTGCTTTTGAGGTGCTGGGAACTAAGGGCAACTGAGTGGAGAAAGCAGATGCCTGGGAGTAAATATTATTGGAGTCAATCAGCTCCCAAGTTACAAAGCATATTATTAACTGTCTTCCTGTTTCCATACAGAAAGGACATTGCTTTAATGTAAACTAAGTTCCCTGCGGCAAGGCTAAAAGGACAAGCCCTATGTTATCCTACAGATAATCTTTAAAAAATTTTACTATCTAGGGATCAGATGGATAGTAGAGTGAGGTAGAGCATTTGCCTTGTATGAGGCTGACCTAGGTTTTATTCCTGAGAGCAGAGTCAGGTAGAATCCTTAAGCACTGCCAGCTATGGACTCCCGACCTGAAAAAGTTACTATCTAAACTGCTAAGTTGATGAAGACATATTTACAGATGCACTGAAAGAAGTTTGTGTTTGCATACTATAATTTATAATGTACAATTTCAATTTTCAAAATATGAATATTGCCTCATTATGTCACTTATTTCATTGTATAAGAATAAAAATCAGGAAGAAAATCTAGTACTTACTACACATATTTGACAATCTAAGTTGTAAACATGAAAAACGCTACTGCTAAGGTAACAAAAACACATCACCTAAAACCTCACAAAAGCAAGAAAAAAATATCTAGTAACATCTTAACAAAAAAGTCAGTAAATACTTTGAATCATTCAAGCAGTTTACACGTTCAACTAGTTTATTTGTGCTGCAGGGGAGATTTTAAAAGTGGAGGTAAGGGACATAGTTTCCTCCCTATCAACACTTCTGAGGAGAAAAGTCTGAACTGTCAATTGACCAAAAGAAAAAATCCCTTTGGGGATCAAAACAAAAACACTCTCTTGAAAAATGTTTTCATTTAGACTAAAATAATTAAGACTTCATTTTAGAGCTAATTTTCTTCTAGTGAGATTTCCTTAACCCTCAATGTCTCCATACCCAATACATAGATAGTAAGTGATATAGCAAGGATTTTAAAAAAAGTCTTTTGAATAAAGTCTTTGGGGCTGGACTTATACAATCAATTAAAAAAACCCAACAGAACAAAACAGTATTCATGTTATATGTATCTACTCGAAATTAAATTTCTCAAAATAAAATCTACTCGAGATTCTTTCATCTCATTCTCATTTTATCAAAAAGTCTTTGGATTTGTGTAAAATTACAAAGGAATCCCTTTTGTACATGTGCATAGCCATATAATAAGTTTCCATAAACTTCCAGCATGTGGACACAATATATGACTGTCAATATGGGAAACTTAGCAGAAGCTCTACCATTGAATTACTTAACAAATACTAGCAATATTTAAAACTAAAAGTTTTAATTTTCAAACAAAACTGATTTCATGTTATTTTATTTCTTTTTTGGTTTGGGGGCCACACCTGGCAATGCTCAGTACTCCTTGTTCTTCACTCAGGAAATTACTCCTAGTGGTACTTGGGAGGTTTGGGGATGCCAGGATCAACCACATGCAAGAAAAGCGCCCTACCCACTGTACTATAACTCTGGCCCAATAGTGAGCATTTTAATTTCCAGGTGTTTTATTTGGTTCTCTGCTTCTGTGTGGGATTAACCTCTATTTTAAGTGCATCATGGTCTGAAGATATAGTCGATATCATTTCTATCCTCTTGATTTTATAGAGGTATGTTCTATGGCCCAGGATGTAGTCTATCTTAGAGAATGCCCATGTGCACTAGAGAAGAGTGTGCATTCGGCTTTTGGGGAACGAAAAATCCTGTATATATCTACTAGCCCTCTCCCATTTCTTCCTTCAAAGTCATGGTTTCCTTGCTGAGTTTTAGTTCCGTTGATCTATCAGAGGTGAAAAGGCAATGTTGAAGTCTCCAACTATTATTGTGTTGCTGCCAATGCCCTCCTTGAAGTCTACTAGCAGTTGTTTTAAGTATTTTGCTGGCCCCTCATTGGGTGCATATATGTTTATGGGTGTAATTTCATCCTGGTGTAGGTATCTCTTGATATTAAGAAATGACCTGTAAAACACCAAATAATGATAGTGAGTTTCCTGTTGAAAATTGAATGTAATCAAAGCAAGGAAAGAGTAAAGTGCTAATCATCTGCCACACAGGCAGAGGGGGAGAGGGAGTGGGAGGTATGCTGGGGTTATCGGTGGTGGAACATGTGCACTGGTGAAAGGATGGGTGTTTGAGCATAGTATGACTGAGACTCGATCCTAAAAGCTCTGTAACTGTTCTCACGGTAACTCAATTAAAAAATAAATAAAAATAAATAAATATTTTTTTAAAAAATGAAAGAATTAAAAAAAAGAAGGGGCTGGAGAGATAGCACAGCGGGTAGGGCGTTTGCCTTGCACGCGGCCGACCCGGGTTCAAATCCCAGCATCCCATATGGTCCCCTGAGCACGGCCAGGGGTAATTCCTGAGTGCAAAGCCAGGAGTAACCCCTGTGCATCGCCAGGTGTGACCCAAAAAGCAAAAAAAAAAAAAAAAAAAAAAAAAAAGAAATGACCTTCACTGTTCCTTCTCTTTTCAGCCTGAAATCTATGAGATCACATACTAGAGTGGCCACCCTCGCCTTTTTACAAAAGAGTTGTTTGCTTGAAATATTGTTTTCCGCCCATGCCCTTCCTTTCTCTGTCCATCAGTTTTTCTTCCCTGATTCTTGGAGGGTCAGATTGATCGATCAGGTAATACAAAATTTTGATAAGGTAATACAACCGGGGTTGAATTATTGACTGCACGGTGATTTTGGACTCCAGAAGCATCTCTGCAGCTCATTGATCTCTTTCGAGATTCATTTATGAGTATCTGGATATTACCAGTTTAATGAGCTGAATTGGCTAGCATCAGAGGCAGTTTATGGGCATGACTGCCAGGTTCTTAGGAGAACAGGGGAATGGAGGGAGGTCACCCATCTCTGACCCTGTGAAAGAAGATTTCGGTCACAAATTCTACATACCTGAGTTTTTCAGTAGATGCATTCATGCAAGAGGCTCGCCCGTGTCTTGGATGTTTTGTCTTCTCTGGCTTTTATGATATTTTCCCATCCTTTCACTCTGAATCTGTATTTATCCTACGAGTTTAGGTGTGTTTCCTGTAGGCAACAAATGGATGAATATTTTTCCTGATCCATCGGTTACTATATGTCTTTTTTATAGGGTAGTTTAATTCATTAATGATACAAAAGGTTATTTGGGGATACGGTGCTGCCTACAGGTCAACTTGTATCTACAGGGTGAGTGCATCAGCAGCCTTATGGTGCCTTCAGCCTTCCTGGCACTCCAAAATTCCCTCTGTACCTTTAGCCAGACTCCAACAACTTGGGACCAAGGATTACCACGAAATTATACAGCCAAAAGTTAGGTATGTGGAAGCCACACCCCCAAACCACCTCTGACTCAGCTATACAAGTTCATTTATTGGACTTATTTCGGAGACTCATAGATAAATCTCAAATACATCAGAAGGCACAGTTAATCTCACACCTGCACATGGCTGAACAGACTGGAGTAAATTGGAGGGGGACGGATTGACCTGGTGGCCTGCCCAAGCAGAGTAGCTGCTTGCTTCCACAATCCAAAATTGCCACCATACCCCGGCCTGACTCCACCGTCTCAGGACAGACCTCACCAGGATATAATCTGCTGAAAATTCTTGTATGTGGTTTTTGTGACTGAAATCTCCATGCTTTCTCAGAGTTGTATGTGTGTGTGTGTTGAATAAAGTTGTTTTTGTAAGGGCCTATTTGTTTTTATGGTGACCTTTCAGTAATTCTTGCATTATTGGTTTAGTTCTTGAAAAGGCTGCATGCTATTCTTGTCTGAATTTTTTTTTATTCCTCCCTAAAGTCTAAATGATAATTTTGCAGTGTAGTAGACTCTAGGCTTTTGTCTAGGAATTTTTTTCGCTAATTTCTTGGTTTGTAAGACATCATATGGAAGGTCATTTGTGATTTTTATGTTGTTTACCTTGAATTTGAGGGATTTATTCTCTCTTGCTGATTTAACTAGTCTGTTTTTGTCTTTTTATTTTAACTTTTTGATTACTATATGTCTTGATGTTGGTTTGTTTCAGTGTGTTTTGTTTGGTACTCTTTAAGTCTCTTGAGTCTATGCAGGTGCTTTTCTCTGGAGATCAGGAAAGTTCTCAGTTATTATTCTTCCAACAGCCATTTTCCTTCTTTCTATTTTTCCTCTCCTTCTGGTTTTCATATGATACAAAGATTATTTCTCTTCCTATTACCTATCACAAATCTTATATTCTTTTCCATTTATTTACTATTTCTTTTTTCACTTCATCATTGATGATGGCTAGTATTTTGTCTTCAATATAACTGATCTTGTCCTCTCCATGTTGAATTATGTTTCTGTGGCTTGCTATTGTATTTTTAAGCTCCTTCAGTTACATTTGTATGGACTGTTATGCCCCGAATCAGTTCATATTTGAGTCGGTTGATTCCTTCTTCCTGTGACTGCTATATTTCCATGGCTATTGCACGGAACATTTAGTTAACTTTCTCTCAATGAAGATTAGTGCTTTATTTGCGCCCAGAGATTTTTGAGAATAGTGTTTCTGTCTGTAAAAGCAGGTGTTCTTTTTACAGACCTTTGTTTTCCCATGGTATTTAAAGGATTGAGGGTGTTGTGGTTTGAGCTTCAGATTCCCAATTATCTGAGATATGATCTTTGTTTGTTATTTTTCAGCATACTCTTACTCTTAATAATCTGATAATATAACAGCTTATGCCCTTTAGATACTCCTTCAGTGGTCATAAAAGTCAATATCTAATATTCCCTTTCAAATAGAGGATTACAAACCAACAGCCTGTACTTTTGGTGGGGCTGAAGGGGTAGAAATGTTGTGCAAACACTAATGCATCCATGTGGTTTGAGAACTGAAGGGCAGCTTCTTTTGTTTAGAGGACCCAGAAAGAAGTTACATTGCAGGGGTAATGGGGTGGGAAGATGGTCAGTGCCCTTGACAAACCTTCATGACAAAAAAGGCCAGTCTCAGCATTATGGGTCTGTAGGGGTATGTCCTAGATTCGAGAGGTGAACCCAGAAAGAGGTCAAAGCACACAGATAACAAGGTGTGAAGCTCAAGATTTTTCTTGAGCTCCAGGATTTACCCAGACTTATCTTTCCGTCTGCTATTACTGGTGAATTCCTTTGCTTCTTCATTGTCCTTAGAGTTTATGTGAATAACAGTTGAGCTTTAGTTTTCCAATTATCTGAGTACTGATATAATTTGTTAATTTACCCTAAGGGGCTCCTGCTTATGACCTGATAATAATTTCTGTGCCCTTGCGATGAAATAATTTCATTGGTCAGGTAAGTACTTCCACTTACATACTATGGTTATAATGGACGCTATTTCGGTGGTACTTGAGGACAGATATCAGAATCCACAAGCTCAAAGAGATAGTGAGGTTCAAAGAGTAATGTGAGCATTATTATTTGAGACAAGTGAACATCCCTGTGGTTTGGGTGTCCAAGCATTTTCTGGGTCATCTCAGAAGAAGTGATTGTGTAAAGGGAGGTTGAAATTGTATTGAACCTAAAGTCCATAATTCAAAGCCTCACTATGCACCCTATGCGCCTGAATTATGTCCCAAGCAGTGTTAGCATCCATGAGTAGGGGTGGTGTTGGGGAAGGTCCTGTTATTGAGAGTGGTGCAGCACAGCTTCCCCTAGTGCAGAGAAAAAGGGGTGATTGGTGCTGTCTGGGATGAAATTGGCATATAAAGCTGCTTACTGAAAGAACTCGTGCCTTTGTCTCTTGCCAGAGCATTCTGTAACATTTCCAGGAGCATTGTCTGTGATTTGAAGGTGATATTTTTACCTTCTTGTTGCCCATAACACCACCTTTTGGCCTATAGGAAGTCTAGTCTTACCTGGCACCAAGAGTCTCTATCCCTGGAGGGTCCTAATTCTCCTGACAGGCTTGCAGTTATTCTGGGCTATGTATGCACAAAGGAACCCAAAAGGATCTTTTTTTTCACTTTTCATTTCACCTACCAGATTTTTTTAGATCTGCCAATTCTGTTTGTATATTCATTTCTATTTTCCTCATTTCTGCTTTCATGTTTTATTGGCAGTGCATTCCCTTGTTTCTTTGAGCTCCTTATGAATCCTCAACAATTCCATTCTAAATTTTTTTTCAGAGAGGTTATGTAGCTCATTATTACTGTTTGAGTCACCTGGGTAACATTTTCACTCACTGAGTCTGGTGGTTTTCTGTGTTGCTTTTCCATTGTGACCTTTGCAATTTGGAGTTGTTTCTTGTTTGCTGTTTTATAATTAGGTAACTGCCCTTAGGATGCCTTTGTATGTTTATGATGTGTTATGGAAAGGTGAAGACATGTGTGGCTGTGAAGCAGATGTGCTCTTCATGGGCAGAGTGAAATCCTCAACTAGCAGGCAAAATGGTGCTCCTGGGTACAATCCAGACCCCTTAACATCTGACCTTCTTTCAGTTTTCATGGACCGTTGATGGGTGAAGGCAAGCCAGGACATCTTGCCTCCACTCTTATGCACCACTTTATTAACTTCTATCATCTCAAACTGCTACAATCTCTTGTTTCTCTGAGAAGAGAAAAGAGGGCCAAAAGATGCCAAGTATTGAATGCATTGGGGTCTCAGAAGTGTCCATTGTCATAGTTCTCCAATCCAGAGTAAGATCATATATATTCCAAATATGTATTCCAGGTACACCCATTCCGATGCCTCACCCATCTTTCTGTAAGAAAGTTTAGTTGTATTTCATCTAGATACCTCGTAGGGGGGGCAGGTGTGTTCCTCTGCCTGCCCCAAAAGAGCCCCAGTAGCTGCAAACCTCCAGAACCAAAACATTGCCATGCTCACTACCAATCTCCACAGGCTCAGGATAAGCGCCCCCCCCCCGCCCCCGCCCCAAGGAATGAGAACGTCTCTGGGAGTTGGATGCCAGGCCATGTGGAAAGGTGGGGACGAGGTTTTGCTTTTATTTCAGCAAACAGAAACCACTTTTGGTGTCCTACAAAAATACTAAAGCTTCTCAGTGAATAAAGGATAGCAAATGAAAAAAACTGTAGTATGGATTCCTTTTTCATGGATTTTTGCTGGCTTTGTAAAAAAAGAAGCGCTTCTTTTCTTTTTGGATCCAATTCTAACAAGCAGGAGACAGGATAGTTGGACTGAGAAACGGGGGATAATCCCAATCGGCCAACAGGGAATTTTTTCCCTGGGGACTGCCCTTCCTTTCTCTGTCCATCAGTTTTTCTTCCCTGATTCTTGGAGGGTCAGATTGATCGATCAGGTATGTATGAATGCACATGCATGTGATTTTGTTGTCTTTCTGTAGCGTCTGTCTGTGTTAAATGTTTAAATATTGAAGTCAGATCAAAATCAGAAGTGGCAATCCTACTCCAAAAATTTTTTAGAAGTTTGAGTGTTTCTTGGATCTTATTAAGAGTTGTAAAATTAGAGCATGAAACCAAGGTTAAAACTGTTAAAGATTGATATAAAAGGTTCATGATTTAAAATATCTAAAGTAGGGGGCTGGAGTGATAGCATAGCGGGTAGGGTGTTTGCCTTGCATGCGGCCGACCCGAGTTCAAATCCCAGCATCCCATATGGTCCCCTGAGCACCACCAGGAGTAATTCCTGAGTGCAGAGCCAGGAGTAACCCCTGTGCATCGCCAGGTGTGACCCAAAAACCAAAAAAGAAAATATATCTAAAGTATAAGAACTATTAAAATTAATTAAAAAGATGTTTTCCTCATGCCTTGTAAAAATGATACAAGTTTTTATTATGTTAGTACATTTTTCTCTCTAAATATTTATATTATAACTTTTGTTTGTATCTGTATTATAGTGAGTTGTTAAAAGAGAATTGAAATAATTGTATATAAAAATAGGTTCAAAAGGTACTGGTTTAGTTCAAGGCATACGTTTTAAGAGATAACAGGTTTATTATATAAGACTGGATAATATTCCATGCATATTTTATCAGGACATCTATGAAGTTTGAGAAGGAGGAACTTTCTAATTTTACTTATGGATGCCGGTGATTCTTCTTTGTCCACGAGAGAAGAATCTGATAACAGGAGTGATTCAGCAGTTACTGATTGTGGAAAAACCTGGACTGTGAAGTTCATCCAGAAATGGCATCAAAGTGCTTTTGTTTAGAGACTAAATGATCTTCTTTGACAAATGTCTCTGAACCAGGACTGGAACTGAAATATTACTTAATGTGTGTAAACTCTGTATATGTAAACTCTGTATTATAAAATAAAAACAATTTCTGTAGAATAAGGTTAGATTTTCTTAAGATTTTCTTGAGGTATTACTGGTTTTGTGAAAATGTTTGTATTGTTTATTACTGGTCATTTTAAACAAAAAAGGGGGAAGTGTTGGTGTACAACACCCCATAATCTCAGGCCTAGCTAGGCCTGGATGTAAACATCGTTTTTTCTGTTGCTGTTGCTTTAACTGACTATTCTTCCGGTTGTGTAACTGACTTTGATACTGTTTCCATTGACTAAGTTAATTTGCATAGTCTGCCCATTTGGCTGAATATCATTGGTTAAAACATCAACTTAGTTAATAAAAGGAGGCTGAACAGGCTGCTCTCCGAAAGGCCATAACACAAAACCTCCAGAGGCAGTCATGTGATCTCCCCAAAACTGTATATTTTTTGGGGCTGGAGCGATAGCACAGCGGGTAGGGCGTTTGCCTTGCACTCAGTCAACCTGGGTTCGAATCCCAGCATCCCATATGGTCCCCTGAGCACCGCCAGGGGTGATTCCTGAGTGCATGAGCCAGGAGTGACCCCTGTGCATCGCCAGGTGTGACTCAAAAAGCAAAAAACAAAACAAAACAAAAAAAACTGTATATTTCTTCTGCTGAAATGCCTCGGACTGTCAAGTAAAACTGCAACGTTGTTGTAACACACAACATTGCTTAGAATTAGATATAGCCCAGCTAAAAACATGGGTCAATACTTTTTGTTAAAAAATTTGCATCAAGACATTAGTAGAACTATACAAGAAAAACACCCTCCAACCTCACCAAAAAATGTGGAGAAGAAATGAAACAGAAACTTTCTCAAAAAAGAAAAAAATACAAATAGCCAAAAGGCACATGAAAAAATTCTCTACATCAATAATCACCAAATCAAAACAATAATGAGATATTATCTTATATCACAGAGACCTGAACACATTAAAAAGAATGAAAAAAACCAGTGCTGGCATGGATGTGAGGATAAAGGGACTCTTTCATTGTTGGTGGGAATGCCGACTGTTCCAGCCTTGTGGAAAACAATATAGACATTCCTCAAAAAAAGCAAGAAATTGAGCTTCCATATGACCCAGTAATACCAGTTCTGGGAATTATCCCAGGGGTGCAAAAAAAAACACAATACAAATGACATCTGCACTTGTATGTTTATTGTATGTTCACACTAGCCAGAATATGGAAACAACCTGAGTGCCTGAGAACAGATGACTGGTTAAAGAAACTTTGGGGAACTTCATAGCCTCAAAACTATGGCTACAAGAGCAACTAAACAGGCTACTTTATGACAAGTTCCTCAAATACACCAAACTTCAGCAGAAAGATGGGACAAAAACCCATAACAATAGTCTCTCTCAATATCACTGGGCTAAACGCACCAATTAAAAGACAAAGTGACAGGATGAATCCGAAAATTGAACCCAACATTCTGGTGCCTTCAAGAAACACATCTGAACACTCAGAGCAAACACAAACTCAAAGTGAAAGGATGAAAAACAATTCTACAAGCAAACAACTCCCTCAAAAAAGCTGGAGTGCCCATACTAAACTCAGACCATGTAAACTTCAGACTGAAGAAGGTTACAAGAGACAGTGAAGGTCATTTCTTAATGATCAAAGGATCTGTGCACCAGGAATAACTCGTACTCCTAAATGTATATGCAACTAACGAGGAACCAGAAAAATACTAATAACGACTGCTCATAGATTTGAAGCACATTGATAGAAGCACAATATTAGTTGGAGATTTCACCACTACTTTATCACCTCTCGATAGATCAACCAGACTCAAGCTCAGCAAGGACATACTTTATTTGAGGGAAGAAAAGGAAGATAGGGGCTTAGTAGATATAGGACATTTCATCCCAGAAAATCTGAACACACATTCTTCTCAAGTGCACATGGGACATTCTCCAAAATAGACCACATGCTGGGCCACAAGACATACCTCCATAAAATTAAGAGGATAGAAATTGTATCAACGATCATGATGCACTGAAAATCAAAATGAATCACATTCAGAAATAGAAATTCAAACCAAACACCTGGAAACTAAACAGCTCATTACTGAAAAATCAGTGGCTTAGAAAGGAAATCAAAGAGGAAATCAAAAGGTTCCTGGGAACAAATGAGAATGAAGAAACAAATGAAGACATGAGTTACCTGGTAAAACAAGTTACCAGGACACAGCAAAAGCAGTATTAAGAGGAAAGCTCATACCTCTACAAGCATTCCTAAGGAAGGAAAAGCAAGCCTAAATAAGTAACAACTTCACAGCTTAAAATCTTGGAAAATGACCAACAAAAGGAGCCCACCCAGAGAGGAGGAAAGAAATAATAAAACTCAGAGCAGAAATTAATGACAAGGAAACACAAAAAACAATTCAAAAGATCATTGGAACCAAAAACTTGTTCGTTGAGAAAATAAACAAGATTGACCCAACGCCAGGCTGTTTCATTTGGAGCACTCCAGAGGGGGTGGGTGAGAGTCTTCTTGCCCCAAGGGCCCAACCTCAGCAGCCAAAAACCTCCAGAACTCAACCACCACCATGCTCACTGCCACTCTCCACACATTCAGGCAGAGCCTCATCCACCAGTGAATTTTATCCTGGACCATGTGGCTGCAAATGCATGTCATACCTCACACCACTAGTATTCCAAGAGTACTGCACCACATTTGGTGCAGTTTAAAGTAGAAGGCAACACAACTGGTTCAGCCATTTTGGAAAACAGTATGGACGCTTCTCAAAAAATTAGAAATTAAGCTCCAATTTGACCCAGCAATACCACTTCTGGGAATATATCCCAGAGATGCAAAAAAAGTATAGTAAAAGTGACATCTGCACCTATATGTTCATTGCAGCACTGTTTACAATATCCAGAATCTGGAAAAAAACCCGAATGCCCGAGAACAGATGACTGGGTAAAGAAACTTTGGTACATCTACACAATGGAATACTATGCAGCTGTTAGAAAAGATGAAGTCATGAAATTTGCATATAGGTGGATCAACATGGAAATTATAATGTTAAGTGAAATGAGTCAGAAAGAGAGGCACAGACATAGAAATATTGCACTCATTTGTGGAATATAAAGTAACAGAATGGGAGACTAACACCCAAGAATAGTAGAGATAAGTGCCAAGAGGAGTACTCCACAGCTTGGAAGCTGACCTCACATGCTAGGTGAAGAAGCAGCTCTGATAGAGAAGGAATCACCAAGCAAAGGGTGCTAGGCGGGGCCACTAGGGATGGGAGATACGGGCTGAAAATAGACGATAGACTGAACATGATGCCTACTTAATATCTCTGTAGCAAACCATAACACCCAAAAAGAGAGAGTGAGTAAATAGGAATGCCCTGCCACAGAGGTGGGGTGGTATGAAGGGGACAGGGTGGGAGTGGTGGGAGGGATGCTGGGACCATTGGTGGTGGAAAATGGGCACTGATGGAGGGATGGGTACTCGATCATTGTATGACTGAAACGTAAGCATGAAAACCTGTAAGTCTGTAACTTTGTCTCACGGTGATTCACTAATAGAAATAAATAAATAAATAAATGATTTTTTTAAAGTAGAAGGCAACCAATCTTAGAGGGAAATATATATATATACATATATATATACATATATATATATATAAGGTTCAACCTTTAACAACATTTAAGTAATCTTTTAAAGAAGGGGTTAATGGCCTCTGGGTGAAATATAACCATCTTGACACACTTTCCTCTAAGGAAAATTTTTGGATCACTTTCACCAGTTTACTCATAACAAACATTAAGAAATAATTTTTTCAGTACTACTTCTGAGCAGAGATTGGGGTTGGGATGAAAACATCCCAAACATGATCATGGGAAAGTGTTTTGGTCATGGAATTGGTGTTAGAATATTAAATATATTCAAAGATTGTGAATTAAATATATTCAAAGACTGTGAATTCAAAGATTACAATTTTATCTTATTGTAAAATAAGATAAAATATTATCTTATTTTATTTTATAAAAATAAAATAAGATAATAAAAATTATTTTAAAATTCTGTCATAATGAACTTGAAAAGTTTGGCAGATGTCATAACTTACTCAAATGCATATAATTATGTAAGGAATCAGGATAATGGAAATACAGGTAAATATGACCAACAAAATTAAAAGTACTCTAGAAACTATACAGGGATCTATGGGATGTCAAAGGATTTAGAGTAATCTTCTTAAATAAGTTTAGTGAACTAAAAGAACATAAAATATAACAAAATAAATATTCATGAAAAGGGGTTTTTGAAAACTAGATCGTTGCTCCCGGTTTTCTCATTTTCCCACGTTTGTGCCCCCCCCCACCTGGCACCCCACACACATTGCAGTAGGGGATATGGCCTCCACAGAAGCAGGTGTGGCCTCTTTTGGGGCGGCCCAGTTATTTTCCCCTTTCCTGACACTCTGGACACACATTTTCATTTCATCACATAATTCTGTGGAGAATATCCTGGGCATCTCAAACACATCAGGCCAATAGTCTGGTAGCGTATTCCAATACTGGCATCACAAAAAGCTCTATAAATCCAACATTAAAGAACACCTCCTCCAAAATTTCACTAGAGACCTAACGTAAGCCACCGAGGAGCACCTGAGAGTAAGGTGAAACTCTATAAGGGGAAACGGTGATTACAATCGACTGAGCACATCCAGAATCCTTTCTCGAAACAAGAGGGGAATACTGATAATGTAACTGAAAGGTTCCACCACGATACTACTACAAAAACATGAAGAAACAGCGAAAATACCCACCACAAAGAGATGATGAAAAGAGTCCAGATGCCTCAACAAGCATTACCCACAAATACGATCTCTCCAATAAAGAATTCAGAGATGAAATGTTGAAGATGCTCAATGAACTCAAAGAAACATTTCAACAGACATCCAGTAAATTAAAGGAGGACATGAAAGAAACAATGGCACAGACAGCCAGGAAAATACAGGAAGAACTGAGAGCAGATATTAAAAAGCTACAAAAAGAAGTGTCACAATAAAGGATTCTATAGATGAAATCAAAAACTCAGTGGGTACCCTCAATAGTAGAATGGCTACAGCCGAAGGCCTAATCAGCAAGCTTGAAGATGAGATGAAGGAAGCTTACAGGCAACAACAAGCAATAGGAAAAGACTTCAAAATAGCTCTTAGGCAAATCAGAGACACAGGAGATGATTTCAAGAGGAACAACATTAGAATCATCAGAGTACCAGAAGGACAGGTAGACAACCCCAATGAAAAAGCCACGGGTTAAAATATCATTGCTGAAAAGTTCCCAGAGCTGGAGAATGCAGGCATCCAGATCCAAGGAGCCCGAAAGGTGCCAGCTAAAAGAGTCCCTAGAAAAAAGACTCCAAGACATAGCATAGTCAGAATAGTGGATGCCATGGATAGAGACACAATACTGCAAGCAGCAAGGTCAAAAAAGGAAATCACATACAAAGGAGCACCCCTTAGATTCACAGCAGACCTATCAGAGGAAACCCTCCAAGCCCGAAGACAATGGTGGGATATAGTGAAAAAAGTCAATGAAATGAACGCTTCACCAAGAACACTTTATCCGGCTAAACTCTCAGTCAAACTCGAAGGAACTATACACTATTTCATGGATAAACAAAGAAAAAACTTTTTAAAAAAATTTAACTTTTATTGAATCACGGTGAGATAGATACAAGCTTTCATGTTTGGGTTACAATCTCCCGGTGATCAAACACCCATCCCTCCACCAGTGCACATTCCCCACCAGCGATATCCTGGAGATAGCCCCCCTCTTTCCCATCCTACCCCTACCTCCAAGGCAGACAATATTCCCCATAGTCTCTCTACTTTTGGGTATTATGGCTTACAATGCAGACACTGAGAGTTCATCATGTTTGGTCCATTATCTACTTTCGGCACACATCTCCCATCCAGACTGATTCCTCCAGTCATCATTTTCTTAGTGATCCCTTCTCTATTTCATCTGCCTTCTCCCCTCCGCTCATGAAGCAGGCTTCCAGCTATGGGGAAATCCTCCTTGCCCTTGTATCTACTATCCTTAGGTGTCAGCCTCATGAGATGTTATTCTATACTCCACAAATGAGTGCAGTACTTCTATGTCTGTCCCTCTCTTTCTAACTCATTTTACTTAGCATGATACACTCCATGTCTATCCATTTATAAGCAAATTTCATGACTTTATCTCTCCTAATAGCTGCATAGTGTTCCATTGTGTAGATGTACCAAAGTTTCTTTAAACAGTCATCTGTTTTAGGGCACCCAGGTTGTTTTCAGACTTTGGCTATTGCAGCAGCACAAAAACTTCATAGACTCAAAACCAAACTTAAAATAAGGATTAAAGGGGCTACTATAAGAAAAAGAAAAACCCTACAAGCACAACAAACCCCTACAGAAAGATGGCACAAAACCCCCATGACAATAATCTCTCTCAATGTCAATGGTCTAAATCCACCAAGTAAGAGACACAGAGTGGCAAAATGGATTCAGAAACTAAACCCAACATTCTGCTGCCTACAAAAAACACACCTGAACAGTCAGAGCAAACACAGACTCAAAGTCAAAGGATGGAAAACAATCCTCCAAGCAAACAACTCTCTCAGAAAACCCTGGGTGGCCATACTAGCATCCGACAACATAGATTTCAGGTTGAAAAAGGTTAGCAGGGACAGCGAAAGCCATTTGTTACTAATCAAAGGATATGTACACCAGGAAAATCAACCTCCTAAACATATACACACCTAATCAGGAACCAGCTAAATACTTAAAACAACTGCTAACAGATTTCAACAAGGACATTTCTAGAAACACAATAGTAGTTGGAGAATTCAACACTGCCCTACCACCTCTAGATAGATCAACAAAATTAAAACTCAGCAAGGAAACACTGTTCTTGAAGGAAGAGATAGAAGAAAGAAGGCTAATATATCTATACAGGGCTCTGCATTTCAAAAAAAAAACAATACACATTTTTTTTTCCAGTGCAAACGGAACATTTTCCAAAATAGACCACATGCTGGGTTACAAAACATACCTCAATAGAATCAAGAAGACTGAAATTTTATCAACTGTCTTTTCAGACATCGATGCACTGAAGATAGAAGTTAATCACGCTCAGATACGGAAACCAAATCAAACACCAGGAAATTAAGGAAAAAAATCAAAAGATACCTGGAAACAAATGAGAATGAAGATACGAGTTACCAGAATCTATGGGATGCAGCCAAAGCCATGTTAAGGGGAAAATGTATAGCTCTGAAAGCATTACTCAGGAAGGCTGACATATATAACTTGTCTTCACAGCTCAAGATATAAGAAAAGAACCAACAAAAGGAGCCCAAACCAGGCAGAAGGAAAGAAGTAACAAAATTTAGAGCAGAAATTAATTGCATAGAAACCCAAAAAACAAAACGAAAGATCAATGAAACCAACAACTGGTTCTTTGATAAAATAAACAAGATCAATAAACCACTAGCAATGTTCATGAAGAAACAGAGAGAGAGAGAACCCTAATAAACCGAATCAGAAATGAAAGTGGGGACATCACAACAGAAACCAAAGAAATTCAAAAGATCATCAGAGACTACCTTGAAAGTCTGTATGCCACAAAACAAGACAAACTAAAAGAAATGGATAATTCCTCAATTCCCATCATCTCCCAAAGTTGAACCAAGAAGATCTGGAGTACGTGAATAGACCTACTAATATAAAACAAAATGAAACTGTAATCAAAAGTCTTGTAAAAACAAAAGCCCAGAGAATCCAGACAAATTCACTAGCAAATTTTTCCAAACATTTAAAGAGGTCCTATTGCCAGTTCTTCTCAAGCTTTTCCAGAAAATTGAAAAGACAGAAATGCTCCCAAACAGTTTCATATCTCCCTAACCAACAAAAACAAAGACACCACAAAAAAAAAACTACAGTCAGATATCCATGATGAACACGAATGTAAAGTTCCTCAACAAAATATTAGCAAATAGAATCCAACAACTCATCACAAAGATCATACACCATCACCAAGGGGGATTCATCCCAGGAATGCAAGGATGGTTCAACATTCGGAAATCAATTTAAATAATCCAGCAAATCAGCAAAAGAAAAAATAAAATCCATATAATCATATCAATAGATGTAGAGACAGCATTTGACAAGATTCAGCACCTGCTTGTGATGAAAAATCTCGCCAAAATGGATCTAAAAGGGACTTTCCTCAATATAGCCAAAGCCATCTATCACAATCCTATGGCAAGTATCATCCTCAATGAGGAAAAACTTAGACCCTTCCCTCTAAGATCAGGGACAAGACAAGGATGCCCACTCTCACCACTTCTGTTCAATATAGTACTGGAAGCACTTTCAATAGTGGTTAGGCAAGAAAAAATATTAAGGACATTCAGTAGGAAAGGAAAAAAATCAAGCTCTCACTATTGGCAGATGGTATAATAGTATATATAGGGAACCCAAAAACCTCTATCAAGAAACTCCTAGAAACAATAGACTTGTATAATAAAGTTGCAGGCTATAAAATCAATGCCCAAATGTACATGGCTTTCCTATACACAAATAGTCAGAAGAAAGTGACATGAAAAATAACAATCCCCTTCACCATTATGCCTTAGAAAATCAAGTACCTCAGAATCAGCTAAACTAATGAGGTTTAGGAACTGTATATAGAAAACTTTAAAATGCTACTACAAGAACTAAAAGAAGACATGAAGAAATGAAAAGATATCCCCTGCTCATGGATTGGGAGAATTAACATCGTCAAAATGGTAATACTCCCCAAAGCATTGCACAAATTCAATGCAATCCCTATAAGGATACCTATGACATTCTTCAAGGAAATGGAGCAAACACTCCTGAAATTCATATGGAACAATAAGTCCCCAAGAATAGCTAAAGCGATTCTTGGGAAAAAGAAGTTGGGAGGCATCACCTTCCCCAACCTCAAACTCACTACAAATTGGTTATAATTAAAACAGCATGTTACTGGAACAAAGGCAGAGCCTTTGTAGACCAATGGAACAGGGTAGAATATCCTGACACACACCCTCAAATATATGATCATCTAATCTTTGATAAGAGAGCAAGAAATGTGAAGTGGAGCAAGGAAAGCCATTTTAACAAATGGTGCTGGCACAACTGGACAACCACATGCAAAACAATGGGCTTAGACCTCTATTTAATACTATGCACAAAAGTCAGATC
This sequence comes from Sorex araneus, assembly GCF_027595985.1. Classification (NCBI taxonomy): domain Eukaryota; kingdom Metazoa; phylum Chordata; class Mammalia; order Eulipotyphla; family Soricidae; genus Sorex; species Sorex araneus. Next base: position 149,835,487 of record NC_073313.1, on the reverse strand, counting down.
AAAATGGATTAAATACCTCAACATCAGACCAGAATCCATCAGGTACATTGAAGACAAGATTGGCAAAACCCTCCACGAAATTGAAGCTACAGGTATATTCAAAGAGGACTCGCCACTGACCAGGCAAGTGGAGACAGAAATAAACAAATGGGACTACCTTAAACTTAGAAGCTTCTGCACCTCAAAAGATACAGTTACCAGAATACAAAGACAGTCTGCATAATGGGAAAGTATATTCACCCAATACCCACCTGATAAGGGGTTGATATCAAGAATCTACAAGGCACTGGTTGAACTCTGCAAAAAGAAAATATCCAATGCCACCAGAACATGGGGCGATGAAATGAACAGAAACTTTCCCAAAGAAGAAATCTGAATGGCCAAAAGACACATGAAAAAATGCTCCTCCTCACTAATCATCAGGGATATGAAGATCAAAACAACAATGAGATACCATCTCACACCACAGAGACTGGCCCACATTCAAATGAACAAATGCAACTGGTGTTGGCGTGGATGTGGGGAGAAAGAGATTCTCCTATACTGCTGGTGGGAATCCCAAATGGTTCAGCCCATTTGGAAAACAATATGGATGCTTCTCAAAAAATTAGAAATTGAGCTCCCATTTGACCCAGTAATACCACTCCTGGGAATATATCCCAGAGAATCAAAAAAGTATAGTCGAAATGACATCTGCACTTGCATTTCTTTGAAGCACTGTTTACAATAGCCAGAATCTGGAAAAAACCTGAGTGCCCAAGAACAGATGACTGGTTAAAGAAACTTGCTACATTTACACAATGGAATACTATACAGCTATTAGAAAGGATGAAGTCATAAACTTGGCATATAAGTGGATCAACATGGGAAGTATCATGTTCAGTGAAATGAGTCAGAAAGAGAGGGATAGACATAGAAAGATTGCACTCATTTGTGAATATAGTAACAAAATGGGAGACTAATACCCAAGAACAGTAGAGATAAGTACCAGGAGGATTACGTCATAGCTTAGAAACCAGACTTGTATTCTGGGGGAAAAGGCAGCTCAGATAGAGAAGGGACCACCAAGTAAAGGGTGCTAGGAGGGCCTTTTCGGGATGAGAGATGCGGGCTGAAAGTAGACCATAGACCGAACATGATGGCCACTCATTACCTCCACTGCAAACCACAACACCCAAAAGGAGAGAGAGAGCGCAAAGTGAATGCCCTGCCACAGAGACGGGGCGAGGTGGTGGGAGGACCGGGTGTTGATGGTGGGAGGAATACTGGGACCATTGGTGGTGGAAAATGGGCACTGGTGGAGGGATGGGCACTCGATCACTGTATGACTGAAATGCAAGCATGAACGTTTGTAAGTCTGTAACTGTACCTCATGTTGATTCACTAATATTTTTTTTAATTCTTTACATTACTAATAATCAGGAAGATGAATATCAAAACAGCAGTGAGATCTTCATGCCACACACATCAAAAAGAGCAGGAACAGCCAGTGCTGGAACAGATGCAGGGAGAAAAGGACTCTCATTCATTTCTTGTGTGAATGCTGAGTCTTCCAGCCTTTCTGGAAGACAATATGAGCATTCCTTAAAAAACTAGAAATTGAGTTTCCATATGACTCAGTAATACCACTCCTGGGAATATACCATAACGGTCCAAAAATGCAATGTAGAAAAGCTATCTGCACTTCTGTGCTCATTTCAGTATTGTTCAAAGTAGCTAACCTGATTGTGCAAGAGTGGATGCCTGGATAAAGAAACAAGGGCATATCTATACAACAGAATAATACTCAGCCTCTATGATATCTGAAATAATGAAATTTCCCTTCACATGGATAGCCATGGTGTGTCATGCTGAGTGAACTGATTCAGAGAGAGAGGGACAGACATTGAATGACTGCATAAATTTGCAGGATATTAAACATGCTATGAGAATAGTTCCCAAACATAGTAGAAACAAGGTCCAGGAGTCCTGGATATGGTTGGAAACATTCCAAAAGTGATTGGGGAGAGTGCAGTTAGGTCAGAAAAAGTAGAGAAGGACCACTGTGACAATGATAATTGAAAATGATCACTCTGTAGAAGAACTGAGTGTTAAAAGGAGGTAAAGGAATACATATGATTAGCTTTCAGTACCTGTATCGCAAACCACAATGCCCAAAAGGAGACATACACAGTGCGCAAGAGAGAGAGGATGGGAAATGAAGGGTTGGGTATTGGAACATTGTATGACTGAAACCCAAACATATAAACTTCATAATTGTGTATCTCAATGCTGATTCAATCAAAAGGGGTGGGGGTACAAACTCTAAAAGACAGAACAGACTTTTCAAGATGTGGCATTGAGTATGGCACTCACAGTGATGCATATGGTTGTTCTCTACTTGTTTAAATAGGTAATTTTATTCCTAGCTTGCTAAGGGCTTTTATACATTTTAAATAATTAACACCTTATTTATATTGGTTAGGTAACACAGCAATCAATCATCACTGTATTGATTTATTTTCCAATTCTATTTACTATTCTTTTAAGTTTTGTTGGAGCAACTAATATGTGATAAATTTGTTGTATACCACCATGGAAGCAGAATGAGGGGTTATAGGGAACCTAGGGAAATTTTCTTGAGGGACATTGATGGTGGGACTGGTGTTGGAACATTGTACGCCTGAAAGAACTCTAGTGTGAACAATTTTGTAAATCGTGTTATCATAATAAAAATTAAAAGAATAAAAGGAATAGCTAATTAAACAATGTGATGTAACCTCACACCGAGAATGGTGGATTATGATGGCACATTTGGTCTATATAAAAAAGAATGGATGTAACTACAGTTGGCATGTATGCAGTGACAGTGGAACCTCCATTCACAGTTGGTAATTAGTGACTTGTCTCAAACTATGAAAAATAGTTTGGAGAATTATTAAGAAATTTAAAAATTATACTCCCATATGACTCAGTGATTCCTCTTCGTGGCATCTCTCACAAGAGCACAGAACATTAATTCTAAAAGTTTTATGTGAAGTCCTCTTATAGCTGAGTAGTACTCTACTATGTATATATACCGTGATTTCTTTGTCTACTCATCAGATCTTTGTTGCTTTTCCCACATCTTGGCTATTATGAATAGTGTTATAATGAACACAGCAATATAAATGTCTTTTCAGAGTGTGTTTTGGATCCTTGGGGTAGATGCTAGGAAGTAGAATTTCTGTGTTGTACAGGTCATTTTTTAGTTTTCAAAGACATGATATATTGTTTTTCAAAGAGATTTAACCAATGGATGGGTTAGGGGTGAGGTATTGATGAGAGGTATCCTTGAAACATTGGTGGAGAGAAGCATACCTTATTGGTGAGTGGGTTGCTGGAACTTTCTATGGGCAAATATCTCGCATTAATACAGTATTATAAATCACAGTGTCAAAAATAATGTTTAACAAGTATATGCACACATATGTTCATTGCAGAAGTGTATGTAATAGCTAAGGTATGAAAACAGCTCCAGCTCCATGCCAGGCTGTCTTCGCTCAGGGCACCCCAAAGGGGGATGGGCTAGAACCCTCCCCACCCCAAGGAACCCAGCCTTGGCGGTCAACCTCCACTGCAACCACCGCCATGCTTTAGGCTGCTTTCTGGATGCTCCTGCCAAGCCTCATGCATGAACGAATTCCCACGGAACCCAGATTATGTGGAACTTTGTGACCTTGGACTCTGGACTCAATAGGACCCGGCACCAGATAATCTCCTCATTGGCCACCCTCCAGATCACAATGGCTGCTCCTCCCAGATGGGAGTATAAAATGAAGCCCCCATAGCCATGCCACCGGACTCTGGGCCAGGCTTTCTTCACTCGGGGCGCACCAGAGTGGGGTGGGCGAGAACCCTCCCCGCCGTACGGGGAGCCTGGCAGCTGACCTCCACTACCCAACCGCCACCACACTCCGGGCTGCTTTCCGGACACATTATAAGACACTTCCTACCCATTTACTAATTACTACATTTACTAATTTACTAATTACTACACCATATTTGATGGAGTTCAGACAGTAGGCAACAAATCATATATATATTATATATTACATATATTTATATATTATATATGTATATACATTTATATATATATATATGTCTCTCAGAGAACCTGGCAAGCTACTGAGAGTATCTCGCCCACTTGGGCAGAGCCTGGCAAGCTACCCATAGTGTATTCGATATGCCAAAAACAGTAACAATAGGTCTCATTCCCCTGACCCTGAAAGAGCCTCCAATCGTTGGGAAAGATGAGTAAGAAAAGGCTGCTAAAATCTCCGGGCTGGGAGGAAGAGAGATGTTATTGGTGCCTGCTTGAGTAAACCAATGAACAACGGGATGACAGTGATACAGTGATACAGTCATGAAAGCAGTTCAAATTCTCAACTAAAAATTGTAGTATACACACACACCATGAAATGCTGCTCAGCTACAAGAAAAGATGAAAACACCCCCATTCATGTCTGCCACAATGTCAACTCCCTCACTGGCCCTGACCTACCAAATCCAGACTAAATCTCCAAAGAGATGCATGCCAAGGACTTAACTTCACAGCCTCACCAATATTCTCTGCAGAGACACCAATCCCTGAATAATTTCAGGTAATGCCACCCTGGCTGAAGTCTCTGGTGTTTTTTCAGAGTCAAAGTGGGTAGCCTCTCCCTCACCCTCATACTTCTGAAAATCCCAGCAGTCCCACTCACCATTCATGACTGCCGCTATGTTGACTTACTCATCCTGCTTCATCAAATCCCAACTAAATCTTCCAGGAGATGCATGTCAAGAAGCTAAACTTTATGGAATTGCCAGTCCCCGCTACTGTAAACCCTGGAGCGCTTATGGGAGGCAGGGGTGCCAAACACCTGCTAAAAGAAGGCTACAGCAGCAGCACATACTCCTATTACTTCAATTATATCAAGGGATAAACTTCATGACCTCACAAATATTATCTGCAGAGACACCAGTCTCCAAATAATTTCAGGTACCGGCATCTGAGCTGAGAGCTCTGGGAGGGATTTTGGAGTTGGGGTGCGTAGCCTATTCCCCATACACCATACTTCTGGAAGCCCCAGAAATCCCATCCAACACCCACACCTACCACCTCGTTGACTCTTTGCCCCAGATCATAGATCTGGAACTGTCTGGGACATGCAGCACCTCCTGAAACAACAAAAAGCTTAATAAATTCTTAGACAAGGACTTACTAACCCCACAATCAGATATAACAATCTTCATATAAAAGATGAAATCCTGGGGCTGGAGTGATAGCACAGCGGGTAGGGTGTTTGCCTTGCACACGGCCGACCCGGGTTCGATTCCCAGCATCCCATATGGTCCCCTGAGCACCGCCAGGGGTAATTCCTGAGTGCAAAGCCAGGAGTAACCCCTGTGCATCGCCGGGTGTGACCCCCCCAAAAAAAAAGCAAAAAAAAAAAGATGAAATCCTGTCTTGCTACAACTTGGACAGAAACACAGGATTTTATTCTAATTGAAATGTGGCAGAGGAAGGACAAACATCTATTTGTGAGGTGGTGGAGTTGAGCTCTTGGCATAGCTGTAGTGATGGGGATGGGTGCTGCTACTAGAAAGTTTTTGTTTGGCAAATACGTGGGCCCCGTATATCCTGCAGCATTTTCAGCACCAGGGACTGGCAAATCCATAAGGTTTAGATTCTTGGCATGCATCTCCTGGGAGATGAGAGAGAGAGAATATCAATGTTTTATTCATACAGTCTTATTGCATTCCAACCACAGTGTGAGTATATATCCAGAGAGAAGAAAAGTGTCTATTATAGAGGCAAGGAGGGGGTGTGGGGAGTGAAACTGGCGACATTTGTGGTAGGAAATGCACACTGGTGAAGGAACAAGTGTTGGAACATTATATGACAGAAACCCAATAATGAACAACTTTGTAACTGTATCGCATTGTGATTCACTTAAAAATAAATTAAAAAAACATTTATATTAATTTGGGGTTGGAGCGATAGCACAGTGGGTAGGGCGTTTGCCTTGCATGCAGCCTACCCGGATTTGATTCCTTCGTCCCTCTCGGAGAGCCCGACAAGCTACCGGGAGTATCCCGCCCACACGGCAGAGCCTGGCAAGCTACCTATAGTGTATTCAATATGCCAAAAAGAGTAACAATAAGTCTCACAATGGAAATGTTACTGGAGCCCGCTCGAGCAAATTGATAAACAACGGGAGGAAAGAGCTACAGTGCTACAGTGCTTATATTAATTCTAGTGTAAATTATGATACATGAATAATAAATAAAATGATCAACTTGGGTACATGTTGCAAATAGGTATTTATAGGCCCCATCTATCCTACTAAATAAAAATATTTAGGAAGAGAGAAAAACATCCCCTAACAAACAGCCACCTAAATTGGCTTTTAAGATGATAAAAATTAAGAGCAAATGGATACAGTGAAAAAGGCATGGGTTTTAGAAGAGTTTTCAAACTCAACTGTACATTAGGATAATCTAAGAACTTAAATATGAGTACCTGTAATTTATAACCCACACCTTCCACCCCTATTGCCTGAACAAGCAGTGTTCAGGTAGGCCCTTGGAGGTATTCTTGGCCATCAGGGCCTGAATGGTTCTGTTTTCCAGTCACAGATATGGTGACACTTTGATCGTACAATGTCAGTGAGCACCAGAGTCACACCTAGCAGTACTTAAGGACCTCCAGAAATGAACCTGGTGGTGCTGGGGGTAGCAATATTATGTTGGAGTTCAAATCAGCTTTTCACTCATGAAATATATATGATTCTGAGTGCCCTTCTGTCTCCCATGCTCCTTTTTATATGCCAAGGAGTAAACTAAGCTCCTGACTCAGGCAGAAGTGCTCTACTTCAGTGTTACATCTCTACCCTATATCCATTTTCATTTAATTGTACTGGGCGTGAATATGAGTCTCCTAATTAAAAAGCTTTTTAGCTAATTTTAATATATAGTCACAGTGAAAAGACTTTTACTTAGAGACAGAGCTACCTTGCATTCTAGAACACTTTCTTCTTACTAGTTCTATGGCATCTCATACCCTTCGTTTCTGTATCTGTGAAATGTGGTTTATAATATGCTTTACATTAAAGGATTAAATAAAAAAATGAAACGTTCTTGGAGCATACAAAAGGATTTGTCATTCCATATCTAAACTATGCCACAAAAAAATGTTTCGTGCATACCCAATTTGGACTACAAATATCTAATGAGATTCTGGAGTTCCTTACCTGGCTGAATGAAGAACTAACAGAAGCTGAATGGTAATCAATTCAAATGTGTTCTTTCATAATGGCTCCTACAACTTATTCAGTACTGGCTCCTGTTAATCATTCTTCTTCCAGAAATACCAACAAGGGGGTCATCCTGAAAAATATTTCAGGCCATTTGTGATTGACAAGTGCTTCCATTTTGACTGCATTAAAACCTTGCAAAGACCTGTACATATCTCCTCTGAACTCTTTCCAAGATTCTTCTGGTATTAATGTGCTAGGTGCACCTGACAGAAAATACCTTAAAGGGTTTCTTTTGAAGTCTGGGGCAATTAGCAGGATTAATTACATACAAAGTTATGAAAACTTTCAGATATTAAAAGTTAAAGAAAAAAACAGAAATAACTATAATATTAGTAGCCAACCTATTCTCTGCAAAAGTAGCTAACATACAAGGAGAAAGAAAAACTTAGAACAATGAAAAACTTTTAAACTTCTTACATTGTGCCATATGGATGAAAGATAATATTATTAATGATGCAAAAATATTTAATTACTTTTTTCTTTTGTCTCTTGTCTCTTTCCCTAAATTTTGCAAATTGCCTCTCAGGCAATGAATCTCAGCTCTTCTTGGAACTCTCCTTTGTTGAAAGAAAGGAAGCCAGTTGAGACTTAAGGAAACTTGCCAATCCAGAAACAATTAGCAATTTTTTAGCTAATTGAGTATAACAAATAGTTTAGATTCTAACAGTTATCAAGTAACTGCAGACTTTTATTAAATTTTAAAATACTTACAAAAATTAAAATAATATTTTTTTCATGCTTATAACCCTGTTAAATCAGGAGAAAAACAACTATCCAATAATCTCACTCATATGTGTTCTATCAAGAAACAAAGCAGTATCTGCTTTGGGTCAGGGATTGAGGTTTGTGATGGAAACATCCAAAATATAGTGATGGGAAGGTGTAATGGTGGTGGGACTGGTGTTTGAATATTAAATGTAATAAAAAATTGTGAACTATTTTATAAAATAAAAAATTTAAAAATAAATAAAATTAAAACAAAAAACCCAAAGCAATGGAAAATATCTAATGGGAAAAAAACTACATTCTATGACAGAATTTAGATTACTAAATGGGTGAGGAAACTGATGGGAAGGATTCTATTGAATTAGAATTTAGATATATAACTGGGAGTTTTAGTGTGGTGGACTCTAAAAGATGCAGTAATCAAAAAGCACTATAAATCCTGTATAAACAAAAATCCTTGTGAAGGAACACTATGATTTAGAAAAGAACCATAAACTTCAGGATGACTAATAACACATCAAAAATTTAGAAACAGTTCTTTTTTCTTCTTCTTTTCCCAATATATTATTTCGTTGTTGTAGTTTACATAATTATATTACAATAGTGTTCAATTTTATGGTACTGATGCACAAGATTGTCACATACCACCACCATCTAGGTGCCATGACACTTCACCCCATCACTATATCACCTCCAGTCTGATATTCCTACCCTATTCCTTGTTGACTGACCGTTACAGCTTTGGTGCATATTATTACCTCCATTAGCACCATCTTAGTGCTTCAGATCCTCTCTCTATGCTCCTAATTTACCTGTAGTAAGCCTGGTAAGAGCCTGGCAAGCTCCCCGTGGCGTATTCAATGTGCCAAAAACAGTAACAATAACAAGTCTCATTCCCCTGACCCTGAAAAGAGCCTCCAATTGTTGGGGAAAATGAGTAAGGAGAGGCTGCTAAAATATCAGGGCAGGGATGAATGGAGATGTTACTGGTGCCTGCTCGAGTAAATCGATGAACAACAGAATGACAGTGACAGTGATACAGTGAAACCCAGCAATTCCCCTCTGCTCTCCCCCTACCCAGATCTGGTAGTCTTAAATCTGTATTCCAGTATTCAAGGTTTATTATCAATTGTTATTATCCAAACTGATTTATTATCACATTGATATTGAGTGATATCATCCTGTATTTGTCCTACTTCTGGCATATTTCACTCAGAATGACACTCTTCAATTCCATCCAAGTTGCCATGAACCATATGACTTTGTTTTTTCTTGTGGCTGCATAGCATCCCATTGTGTATATATACCACAACTTCTTAACCCATTCTTCTAATGTTGGACATTTGGGTTCCTTCAATATCCTGTCTATTATACTAAGAGCTGCAATAAATACAGGTATGCAAATACAGTTGAATTAATGTTTCTGTGTTTTCATTTGAGGGTAGATAACTAGAACTGGAATAGCTGGAGCCACACCCACATGCCAGAGCTGCTGTCATGTAAACAATATCCCAGCTTCACTGTTTCACCACTAATATTGGAAAAGATTCATGTCAAGTCACTAAGACTCATGCATACGCTAGTATTTGGGCTAAAATTTCTGGGGTGACCTCAGAAGTAGGGTAAATTGAGTCTCAACCCTACTAAAACTTCAGCAGCCACACCCACACTGCACAGTTACTGCCCTATAAGCTATGCGAATGGCCCAACTTCACTACTTCACTTCTTATTTCTGCAGTGATGCCAAGTTGATAAAAATTTTCAGGTACACCAGTTTCTGGGATGAGAGCTCAAAGGTCTTCTCCAAGTGGGGATGAGCAGTCTCCAAACATGCCCCATACTGCTGGGAGCCTCAGCAGTCACACTCATATCACACAGATGTAGCCATGTAACCAATGGCCTAGCTCCACAGCATCACCACTAATTTCATATGAGATGAAATCCAAGCCAAGCCACTGAAACTCATCAGCCAAGTTCTACAGATTCTGGAGCTCCTGGAGCACTTTAAATTCCACAATACTGATAGCCCAGTAGAAGCACACCAAATTAGATGGGAAAGTAACATAGTAGCCAACTATGCTCAATAAACAAAAGCAATACCACAAAAATATCAACTAGCAACAAAGTTCTGAGTAAACTCTGACAATGACTTTGATGACCCCATTGTAAGCTATTCCAATTTTTACAAATTTTCTTATTAAAATATTAAAAATACCTTTAAATTTTTTAATTTAATCACCATGAGATATATAGTTACAAAGTTATTAATGGTTAATTTTCATTCATACAATGTTCCAACACTTGCCCCTCCACAGTGTACATTGCCCACCACCAATGTCCCAAGTTTCCCTCCCCAAATTCCCATCCAGCCTGCCTCTATGGAAGGCACTTTTTTCCTCTCTCTCTGTCTCTATCTCTGTCTGTCTCTCTCTTTCTCTCTCTTCTCTCTCTTCCCTTTTGATATTATGGTTTACACTACAGGTACTGAAAGGTTATCCTTAAAAATTCCTTTAATGAAGTATTTTTTCATAAGTCCACTAATCATTTTGTTGATACAAGCAATATCAAATAAATTATTTTGTTTCTGCTAAGGAGGCAGGTTTTGTGGGGGGTGTAAACCTAGAGACAATAGTAGAGGGAAGGTCACACTGATAGTGGGATTGGTATTGGAACATGAAATGCCTGAAACAACTGTATCATGAACAACTTTGTAAGCTACAGTGTTTAAAGTTTAAAATAGAACTGGGATAGTTGGGTGAAAATGATTACTCCATTCTATCCTATTTTTTGAGAAATCTCCATGTTGCTTTCCATAGAGACTGGACCTGGTGCCATTCCTATCAACAGTGAATGAGGGTTCCTTTTTTGCAGCACCCCTGTCAACGCTTGCTGTATTTATTTTATTTTTTTTGCTCTGTGCTGTTTTTACTGGTATAAGATGATACCTAATTGTTGTTTTGATTTGTGTTTCCCTAATACTGTGAGAAAAAGCACTGTTTCAGATGCTTACAGGCCTCTCCTTTACAGAAGTGTCTGCTCATCAAGATGCAGAAGTTTTGAACATTTAATTTTTATTTGGACACCATATTCTACAATGTTGTTTATAAAAGGGCTTCAAGTATACAACCTTCCCATCTTCAGTGCAAACAGCCTGTGACTCTAAACAGCCTAAGACCCCAGGTTCCCTCACATCACCAAACCTGATTAGTTGATAAATACATTTTGAAATTTACTTTTTTGTAGTTTGTGCCTCATCATTTCAGTAGTGTTACGTCTAGTGGTTTAGATATACAAAAATACCTTGCCCCTACATTGCAGATGAACTGAAGGTTCCTATCCCTTGCCCCCGTGTTATTTCCAGAGTGCCTTTTCTTGCTTCCCCCTCTATTTATAACATTCGTTGGCATTTTTGTTTTGGTAATCTTTTTCCCACTTTATGGAAACACCGCGGTTTACAAAGTTTTTCATGCTGATTTATTACTGTCATTCAATATCCCAACACAATCCTACCTTTAGTTATCTTCCCTCCACCGTTGTCTCCATTTTCCAACCACCCCTCAAGTCTGCCCCCATAGCAGGCCCACAACAATTTATTTAATATTGCTTGTTATCACTAAATGGCTAAAGGAATGATAGAAGTGAGATTTCCAGGGCAGAAAATTTGTGAAACCTGTTGTATTTGGGGACCTTAAGTCCTTGTCTGAGCTTCTATCAAGTTGTTCTTGCAAGTTAAGCTTATAGTATTAATGCTATTGTTAATCAAGATTGGTTGGATTCTACATTAAATCCCATACAATCTGGTGTGCTACTACTGGGATGTCAGTGTTATAGATTTTGGAGGTGTCGTTCCGGAAAATCCAGAATACTTAAACTGGACAGTCTGATTGGAGGCATGGCAGTGGCTTTGGGGTGTAGGAGCAACTGCCAAGAATTAGAGTGGGAACTGGTCTGGCTTCCTCCAAAAATTCCCTAGAGTTCTCCACTGGGAACGGGTGTCTGGGAAATTTTGTGACTAATTGATCTCTGTTGAGATTTATTTACGAGTATCTGGAACAAGGCCAGTAGATGAGCTTACATGGTGGCAGCAGTGAGTCGTGGGCTTCTGAAATCTCAAGCCAATGTTTGTCCATCTTTGATAGCTCCTGTTATTCTATATACCTCCTATATATTCTATATTCTATATTCTATATACCTCCTGTATATAGGTTATTCTATATACCACAGATTAGTGAGAACACCTCGTATTTGTCCTTGTACTTCTGACTTACTCCACTTGGCATAAGATCCTTTAGTTACATTCAACTTGCAGCAAATTACATCATTTCATATTCCTTGTGGCTGCATAGTAATATATTTTGTATTGCTATGCATAGAATTGTATTAGTATTTCACAACCCTATTATAAACTTTTCTGTCATTGGACACCTCAGTTTATTCATATCCTGGCTATTGGACTAAGTGCTGCAATCAATAGGTATGCAAATATCTATGAATGAATATTTTTGTGTTAAGGGGCATATACCCAGCAGTGAGATAATTGGCCAAATGGGAGTTCTAGTGCTGGAGCGGTAGTACAGCGGTTGTGTGCTCGCCTTTCATGCAACCAACCCGAGTTTAATTCCTCTGCCCCTCTCTGAGAGCCTGGCAAGCTACCGAGAGTATCGAGCCCGCATGGCAGAGCCTGCCAAGCTACCTGTGCGTATTGGATATGCCAAAAACAGTAACAATAAGTCTCTCAATGAGAGATGTTACTGGTGCCCGCTCGAACAAATGGACGAGCAATGTGATGACAGTGACAGTGATGGGAATTCTATACTTCGTTTCTTAAGGAGTCTTCATATTGTTTTTTATAGAGGCTGAACCAAATAACATTCCCATTATCAGTACATAAGAGATCTTTTATTATTTCAACCCTGTCAAAACAGGCTATTTCTAGATTTTTGTTGTTGTTGTATGTTATTATAACTGGTGTGAGGCGATATCTCATTGTCATCTTAATTTGAGATTTTCTAATAATAAGTTGTGAAGAATCTTCTACATAATAAGCTTCAAGAATCCTCTGCTCCTTAAAGACTATGATCCTGGAGGGCTACTAACCACTTTTGGCACTCAGCTGCTTCTTATAGAAATGCATCTAGACTGTGAACTGAGCTACAACCCCATGCTGCCCAGGGAGAGGAAAAGTTTTTCTCTCTTGACCTTTTCTTTTGGCGGCAGCGGCGGCAGCGGCACCCACATGGCAACTGCCATCTCCTAGAACCCACTACCCAGAGGTACGAGCTTGCAGTGACATGGCATGCAGGAGATCTTGGGATAGAGGTGTTACCAGCACGCTCTCTGCCCAGATGAGAATGGAGCAGCCGCACACGGAACTGTGAACTGAGCTAAAATATCAGAAATCCAAAACTGTGCAGTCGCTTTTGCGCCGTATATTCTTCATTCTCAGCAATGGAAAACAAATTATCAAATGATACCTTTTCAGCAGGTTTGATAGTTGGGGGAAAATTCTAAATAATAATAGTTTTCTGTTGAAATATTGAATGTATTCAAAGTATAGAGAGAATAAAGTGAAGATCATTAGCAACACAGGTGGGGGGGCTGGAGGGAGGGTATACTAGGGTTCTTGGTGGTGGAACATGTGCACTGGTGAAGGGATGGGGGTCTGATCATTGAGTGACTGAGATTTGAACCTGAAAGCTTTGTAACTTTTTTCATGGTGATTCAATAAAAAATTAAAAATTAAAAAAATTAAAATTTTTTTTAAAAGATTAAAAAACAGTTTCAAGAAGGCTTTAATAATTTATGAACAGGATACCCACAGTAGTTTAAAATACAAAACTTAGATAATCTGCTAATTCAAATCAACACCAAATGATAGAGTCTACCTTTAGCTTTAATGCTCCTCATCTGTCTATGCACTTCTATAGGTAGCACTAGACTAATTTGGACAAATGGAAAGGAATATCCACTTGCATATTTTCAGAGAGCTACTGCACAGGCATCTGACTTCTCATCTCTAGGTAGCAATCATTGCTGCTTGGCATTTTTGTGTCATTCCAGGAACAGAAACAGAAAGGTGCTCATGTCCAAGTAAAAATATACTATCCTTGTGCTCGCTTCAGCAGCACATATACTAAAATTGGAACGATACAGAGAAGATTAGCATGGCCCCTGCGCAAGGATGACATGCAAATTTGTGACGCGTTCCACATTTTTTAAGTTTGTAACTGTACATCACAGAGATTCACTAATAAAATATTTTAAATATATATACTATCCTTATAAACCATATGGTGTTATCAATTGATGCAGAGAAAACCTTTGACAAGCTTCAACATCCATTCATGATAAAAACTAGTATCTTATTTTGACTCACTATGAGAGTGCTTATCTTTATCCTAGAACTAACAGGAAGTTTTTTGTATCAATATAGCTTTTTAATATAGTTCCAAATTAGGTAATAAGATACTTCTGATATTTTAATTCTATTAAATTTGTCTGAATATTTGGTTTTATTTTAGTAGCATACTAGTTTGAATACTAATGATTTTAGCATAGATAGTTTATATAGTAATCTTAACAGTGTACCACAATAATGTATATTTTAAAATCAGCAAATAAAATGCCCACATATTAATATTTTTCTTGATTGTTTTATTAATCAAAATTTGTTTTTGTAGAAATATAGTTGATTTTATTCAACATATTTTCAAAATGTCATAGGAATTTTGATAAGAATTTCACTCATTACATAATTATTGTGTAGGATGGTCATGTATTAAACAATGTTAACTTTGTAAATCCATAGCATGGGACATTTTATCGGTTTTTTGTGCCTCCTATATCTTTTTGTTGTTGAATATCCATGAGATAGACCATTACAAAACTGTTCATTATTAGGTTTCAGTTCTACAATGATCAAATACCCATCTCTCCAACAGTGTAAATTTCCCACCACCAATGTCTCTGTTTCCCTCCCACCATTCCTCAACACCCCACCCCAGCCCTGCTACTTGCAGCCTGCCTTTTTTGGCAGGCACTTTTCTTATCTCTCTCCTTTTGTGCATTATAGTTTGCAATATGGGTACAAAGAGGTCATAGTGTTTGTTCAGAGCATTCAGTATCTTTATTGGAAAGGTAAGGCAAGGCTGAAGTAGCTTTTTAACTGGGTGACAGCTTTGGGGTGTGGATGTGACTGATAGACTTCTGAAAGTACAAGGAGGTGGGGAAACATAGCCCATCCCAACCCTGAGAAAGCCTTGAGATTTCAGTGACAAAACCCACATACCCAAATTTTCAGCAGATTATATCTTGATGAAGTCTATCCCGAGATGGTGGAGTCTGGCCAGAGGCATTGTAGCACTGTAGCACTGTTGTCCCATTGTTCATCAATTTCCTCAAGCGGGCACCAGTAACGTCTCCATTGTGAGACTTGTTGTTGCTGGTTTTGGCATATCGAATGTGCCATGGGTAGCTTGCCAGGCTCTGCCATGTGGGCAGGATACTCTCGGTAGCTTGCCAGGCTCTCTGAGAGGGATGGAGTAATCAAACCTGGGTCGACCAAGTGCAAGGCAAATACCCTACCCTCTATGCTATCGCTCCATTGGCATGGAGGTGATTTTGGATTGTGGAAACAAGTGGCTGCTGGGGGCTCTGCTCGGGTGGGTACCAGGCTGACTCACCCCCTCAGATTTACCCTAGTCAGTTCAGCCTTGCTAGAGTCCAATATTAACTGTGGGTTTTGATTGCTTTCAAGATTTATTCATGGATCTCTGAAGCAAGGCTGATGAAGATCTTGTAGAGCTGAGCCAGGAGGGGTTTGTGGAGTGGCTCCCATATATCTAACTTTTTGTGGTTTAATTTCTCTGGAAACTTAGTCCCAAGGTGTTGTGGTTTGGCCAGAAGCACAGTGGAAATTTGGGGGTATCAGGAAGCCTGAAGGCACCATCAGGTGCTGATGCATTCACCTGGCATGTACAGGTTGACCTACTGGCAATATCATACCTCCTCTCCAATTTCTTTTAATAGTGACTTAGAGTTTTTGATAGTTAAGTTTTGCCACAATTAAGTTCATTTCCTAGATACTTGGCTCATTTTTACACAAATGTAAGTGGGACTGATATTTAAACTTTTATTCTTTGCTATGTAGCAATGAGAAAAGAACTTGGATGAAACTGGGACATATCAAAATAATGCAGAAGCAGAAAGACAACCACCAGTTCATCTCACTTAATTGTATTATATAGGTAATATTAACAAGGAACTAGACAATATCAAGTGATGACACATCTTTGACCTTAAATAACAAAAATCAGATTTCAAGGCAAGGATGGGGATAAGGAAGAGGCAGATTGAGTAACATAAGAACACTGGTGGATAGGGCCAAAGAGACAATGCAGTTAAGTTAGTTGGATGCTTGCCTTGCTCACAGCTGATCCCCAGTACTCCATATGGCTCCCCAAATCCAGCAGGAGTGATCCTGAATACAGAGACAGGAATAATCCCTGAGCATGACTGGGTGTGTCCTCTCTCCCCCCCAAAATAAATGTTGCTGGAGTATATTGGGCATTTTGGTGGTGAAAAGGTCCAGGAACTACACCAAAATCATAAATGTGCACATTCTGTAAACATGTCTAAACAACAGGGTAAAATCATTCTTTTCTACATCATTGTTTGCATATAAAATGCAATAAATTTTCTTCTAATTTTATTTTTGTTGATTTTATGTCTAACAGCGTTCAGTTTACTATATATAACATTATGTCATTTTTATATAGAAAAATTGATTTTTTCCCTATTTTGACCCATTTAATTAATTTTTTGTAAAGCATGAGGGCTAGGAATTGCTATATTATTCTTTTTCCACTATATTATTCTTAATAATGGTGGTTAGAGAATTCATCTTTGTCTGTGCCTGAACACAGAAGAAAGGCTCTCAACTTTTTACCATTGAGTACAATGTTAGCTATGTTTAGTTTGTATATCCCTTTACTATATTGACCTATATCCTAATTTTATTGATAGTTTTTTAGCATAAATAAAGGTTAGTTATTTTCAAAAGTTTTTCTGAATCTACTGATATGATAATAATATGATTTTTAACTTTCTTCTTCCTGATATGTGTATTACATTAATATTGTATATTGAGCCATCATTAGTTTCCTGAAATAAATCCAAATTGTTCAGAGAGCATTATACTTCTACTGAACTGCTGAATTTGGTATGTGATGGTAAGGTCTTTGCATCTATGCAAATCAGAGTTAGTGGTTTATTTTTCTTTTATAATGATGTCTCTGTCTGCCTTTTGGTATCAAAATAATGGTACCTCATAGAATGTGTTAGAATTCCTAATGCTTCAATATTCAAATATTCAAAATTTCCTTTGAGTAATTTGCATATTTAGTATTTGTATTTCCTTCTGATTCAGTCAATGAAATTTGTGGGATTCTGAAAATGTCATTACATGATATAAATTTGGATCCAGGTACCAGTCCAGGTCAGACTCCTTCCCGGAGCCGCGTTTTTAACCAGACCCCAGGAAAGCCGGCTTCCAGCTTGGTCTGCGGGGGTTAGGAATTGAGGAACACCACATGCAGATCCCAAGCAGAAATGTTCCGCGCATCCTCTGCCATCCCATCCAGGTAGCAGCCCAGGTCAGGGATCCTTCTCGGAGCTGAGACCCCTAACGCAGTTGCGAGTAATTCTCTTCCAGAACCGTAAGTTACCCTCTGAGCCGGAAATTTCACCAGGTTAGCTTAACCACCACAAACACATTAGCCAATATCTCATTAGCCCACCTCAATTAATATTGCATCATAAGCAGAATAGTAACAGTGAGTGTGAAGGGATGAGCCACATAGGTCACAATGGTAAAGCAATGCAGATCCCCACCAAGCTTACTTGTTGAAGAGGCTAGCCCAGAACACCCCAACAGCAATGAAGTACTATACAACCTCCCTGACAAGGATTTAGAAGGGAGCTACTGAGGCTGCCCAAAGAGCTAAAAGAAACAATAGAAAGCAATACCAATAAGATACAAGAACTTCTGAAGGGAGAAATGCAGAAAATGCAAACAAAATTGCAAATGAAAATTTCAGACCTGAAAAACCTGGTAGGCGAATTAAAA
Organism: Sorex araneus; assembly: GCF_027595985.1. Classification (NCBI taxonomy): domain Eukaryota; kingdom Metazoa; phylum Chordata; class Mammalia; order Eulipotyphla; family Soricidae; genus Sorex; species Sorex araneus. The sequence goes on along the minus strand of NC_073313.1, from coordinate 149,817,313 downwards.
AACTCAGTGGAAGGCCTCAGCAGCAGGGTAAACAGATGCTGAGGACAGAATCAGTGTCCTTGAAAATGAAGTTCAGAGACTCTCTAGAAAAGAACAGAAAATGGAAAATAGACTGATAATCCGGGAACAGATGGCAAGAGAAAATCCTGAAAGCAGCAAGATCAAAGAAAGAAATTGCCTATAAAGGGCATCCTTAAGATTCACAGCCGACTTATCTGATGAAACCCTCACGGCCCCAAAACAGTGGTGGGATATAGAGAAAAAACTCAATGAAATAAATACCTCACCAAAAATTCTTTACCCGGCTAGACTCTCATTCATAACAGAAGGAACAACACACAGTTTCACAGATAAACAAGAGCTCGGGAACTTCATAGACTCAAAGCCATGGTTACAAGAACAAATGTATGGGCTACTGTAATACAAGACAGGACTCTCAAATACACCAAATTTCAGCAGAAAAATGGGACAAAACCCCATAACAAAAATATCTCTCAATGTTAATGGATTAAACACACCAATTAAAAGACATAGTGGCAGTATGGATTAGAAAATTGAATCCAGCATTCTGCTGCCTGCAAGAAACATATCTCAACAGTCAGAGCAAACACAGGCTCAAATTCAAAAGTTGGAAAACAATCCTACAGGCAAACAACTCCCATATAAAAGCTGGGGTACTGCCCGTGGTCGGGGGCTCGGTCAGAGGCCCCCAGCTCCGCCTGGCAGCACTCAGCCATTTCGCCCACCGTGCCTGAACCCCCCCGTCCTGCAGATAATTGGCATTTCCCCTTGGAGACCCCGCCCACGTGGAGAAGCTCTCCCCTCGCCCCCTGCTCGGGGTCAGGGGCTCGGTCGGAAGCCCCCAGCTCCACCTGGAAGAGCGCAGCCATCTCGCCCACCATGCCTGACCCCTCCCTCTTCTCCAGGTTAGGGGTGTGTCCTCTCATCAGGGGGCGTGGTCTCAAAAGTGGGCATGGCCTATTTCTGGAGTGGCGACCGCTTATGCGGCCGCAGTTGTTTCTCCCATTCCATGCATGGTACCTGGGTCACAATCAGTGTAACCTATCCCTCTTAAGATACCCTGGTCATCTTAGTCACTATATGCTAATAGTTAATTAGCCTATCCCATCCAAATTTCAAAAACTCTATCAGTGAACACATCAAGCGCAAAAAGAAGTTCTTTTTAAAGACATCATAGCCCCACGTCTTCAATTGAGGCCTCTCAAAAGATAAGGCGTGCGCCTGACAGTAAAGCCCAGAACAGCATGAAGAAACAGAGAAAATCCCCAACACCAGGAGAAACGGAAGAGAGGATCTCAGAAACCCCAACAGGGACTTCCCAGAAATACAATCTCCTCTCAGATAAAGAATTCAGAGAGGAAATCGTCAAGATGGTTCACGAACTCAAAGCAACTATGGAACGAACATCCAATAAATTAAGGGAGGATATGGATGCAGCGTTGGAACGGTCAACTAAGATAATCCAGGAAGAAATGAGAGCAGAAATCTCAAAGCTACGAACAGAAGTCACACAATTAAAAGAATCGGTAGATGAAATTAAAAACTCAGTAGGAGCCCTCAATAATAGAATGGCTACAGCCAAAGACAGAATCAGTGAGCTTGAAGAAGACTTGCAGAAAGCATATAGACAACAACAAATAATGGCAAAATATCTCAAAATGGCTCTAGAGCAAATTAGAGTCCTAGGGGATGACCACAAGAGAAGCAACATAAGAATCATTGGAGTGCCAGAACCACAGGGAACCAATCCCAGTGAAAAAAAAAAACACAGTCAAAGACATCATTGCTAAGAAATTCCCAGAGCTAGAGAATGCAGACATCCAGATCCAAGGTGTCCGAAGGGTGCCAGCTAAAAGGGACCCAAATAAAAAATCCCCAAGGCATATCATAGTCAGAATGATGGATGCCGTGGATAGAGAAACAATACTGCAAGCAGCAAGATCAAAGAAAGAAATCATATACAAAGGAGCACCCCTTAGATTCAAAGCAGACCTATCAGAAGAAACCTTCCAAGCCCGAAGACAATGGTGGGATATAGTGAAAAAACTTAATGAAATCAATGCCTCACCAAGAATACTTTACCCGGCTAAACTCTCAGTTAAACTTGAAGGAACCATACACTATTTCACGGAGAAACAACAGCTCAAGAACTTCATAGACTCCAAAACAGACCTAAAAGAAGCACTAAAGGGGCTGTTGTAAGCAAGAAGAACCCCTACAAGCACAACAAACCCTTACACAAAGATGGCGCAAAATCCCACAACAATAATCTCCCTTAATGTCAATGGTCTAAGAGACACAGACTGGCAAAATGGATTCAGAGATTTAACCCAACATTCTGCTGCCTGCAAGAAACACATCTGAATAGCCAGAACAAACACAGACTCAAACTCAAAGGATGGAAAACAATCCTGCAAGCAAACAACTCCCTCAAGAAAGTTGGGTTGGCTTTACTAGTATCGGACAACATAGACTTCAGGTTGAAAAATATTAGAAGGGATAGTGAAGGCCACTTTTTATTAATAACGGGATATGTACATCAGGAAGAAATCATTCTCCTAAACGTCTATGCACCCAATGAGGGACCAGCTAAATTCCTCCAACAGCTGCTATGAGACCTTAAGAAGGACATTGTGAGCAACACAATAGTAGTTGGAGACTTCAACACCGCGCTTTCACCTCTGTACAAATCAAGAAGATTAAAACTCACCAAGGAAATACAGGCTTTGAAGGAAGAAATAGAAGAGAGAGGGCTAATAGATCTATACAGGGCTTTATATCCCCCCAAAAAGGAATACACATTCTTTTCCAGTGCACATGGAACATTTTCCAGAATAGACCATGTGCTGGGCCACACAGCGTACCTCAGCAGAATCAACAAGATAGACATTGTACCAGCTATCTTTTCAGACCATGATGCACTGAAGATAAAACTTAATCATGGACAGATGCAGAAAACCAAAAGAAACACCTGGAAATTAAATAGCTCGATGTTGAACAATGAGGGGGTAAGAAAGGAAATCAAGGAAGAAAACAAAAGGTACCTGGAAACAAATGAGAATGAAGACATGAGCTACCAGATCCTGTGGGACGCAGCTAAAGCTGTATTAAGGGGAAAATTTATAGCTCTGCAAGCACATCTCAGGAAGGAAGAAAGGGCCCACATAAATAACTTACTTCGGGGCTGGAGCAATAGCACAGCGGGTAGGGCGTTTGCCTTGCACGCGGCCGACCCGGGTTCGATTCCCAGCATCCCATATGGTCCCCTGAGCACTGCCAGGGAGTGATTCCTGAGTGCAGAGCCAGGAGTGACCCCTGTGCACCGCCAGGTGTGACCCAAAAAGCAAAAAAAAAAAAAACAAAAAATAACTTACTTCACAGCTCAAGACCTTAGAAAAAGACCAACAAAAGGAGCCCAAACCAGGCAGAAGGAAAGAGATAAAAAAAACTTAGAGCAGAAATTAACGACATGGAAACCCAAAAGACAATCCGAAAGGTCAATGAAACCAAGAGCTGGTTCTTCGAGAAAATAAACAAGATTGATAAACCACTAGCAAGACTCACAAAGAAAGAGAGAGAGAACTCTTATAAGGCAAATCAGAAATAAAAAGGGGGACATCACAACAGAAACCAAAGAAATTCAAAAGATCATCAGAGACTACTTCGAAAATCTGTATGCCACGAAACAAGAGAACCTAGAAGAAATGGATAAATTCCTCAACTCCTATAATTTCCCAAGGCTGAACCAAGAAGACTTGGAGTACCTGAATAGTCCAATTAACATCAAAGAAATTGAAATGGTAATCAAAAGTCTTCCCAAAAACAAAAGCCCAGGTCCAGACGGATTCACTAGCGAGTTCTTCCAAACATTTAAAGAAAACCTATTGCCACTCCTTCTCAAGCTTTTCCAGAAAATTGAAGAAACAGAAAGCCTCCCAAACAGTTTCTATGAGGCTCATATCTCCCTAATACCAAAAGCAAACAAAGACACCACAACAAAAGAAAACTACAGGCCAATATCCTTGATAAACACAGATGCGAAGATTCTCAACAAAATACTAGCAAATAGAATTCAACAACTCATCAAAAAGATCATACACCACGACCAAGTGGGATTCATCCCAGGGATGCAAGGATGGTTTATCATCCAGAAATCAGTCAACATAATCCATCATATCAACAAAAGAAAAGATAAAATTCATATAATCATATCAATAGATGTAGAGAAAGCATTTGACAAGATCCAGCACCCGTTTATGATGAGAGCGCTAACCAAAATGGTATAGAAGGGACCTTCCTCAATATAGTTAAAGCCGTCTATCACAAGCCTATGGCAAGCATCGTCCTCAATGGGGAAAAACTAAGAGCCTTCCCTCTGAGAACAGGGACGAGACAAGGATGCCCACTCTCTCCACTTCTGTTCAATATAGTACTGGAAGTACTTGCAATAGCGATTAGGCAAGAAAAAGATATTAAGGGCATTCAGGTAGGAAAGGAACAAATCAAGCTCTCACTATTCGCAGATGATATGATACTATACCTAGAGAACCCTAAAATCTCTACCAAGAAACTCCTAGAAACAATAGACTCATATAGTAAAGTTGCAGGCTATAGAATCAATACCCAAAAGTCCATGGCTTACCTATATGCAAATAATGAGAGAGAAGAAAGTGACAAGAGAAATGCAATCCCATTCACAATTGCACCTCAAAAAATCAAGTACCTCGGAATCAGCTTAACAAAGGAGGTAAAGGACTTGTATAATGAAAACTACAGGAGCACCCCGCGCTTCCCTCCCCTGCGAACTGCCAGCCCAGTGGCCGGCACGCCGACCCCAAGCGCCGCCGCCATTCTGTCCTCTGGCAAAGGTCTGTGACGCTCCCTCAACCCGCCCTTCCGGACCCAGCCTGCTCCGCGGCCCTGAGCACCCCACCGCTGCCGGGTTGTAGGAAAGGGGCGTGGCCTAATCATCAGGGGCGTGACCTAATAAAAGTGGGCGTGGCCTCATTACCGGCGGCCAAAGCTCACATGGCGGCAGATAGTTCCCTCAACGTCCTATCCAAGACTAACATCCTAGCTATTCGCAAGCAGTAGGACAATAAAACACAAGACTTCACATAAGAATTGAAGGAAACAGGGGGCTGGAGAGATAGCACAGCGGGTAGGGCGTTTGCCTTGCACGCGGCCGACCCGGGTTCAAATCCCAGCATCCCATATGGTCCCCTGAGCACGGCCAGGGGTAATTCCTGAGTGCAAAGCCAGGAGTAACCCCTGTGCATCGCCAGGTGTGACCCAAAAAGCAAAAAAAAAAAAAAAAAAAAAAAGAATTGAAGGAAACATCTCAGTAAGAGACCAGGTACTACAACCCTACAACCGGCAAGTAAAAAGCCAACCACTATTAACTGAGCCTATGCACAATCCCTTTTCGCAACAAAAGGAAACAGGGACACTCATCTTCAAAGGCCCTCTTTCATACCACAACAACAACATGAAGAAACAGCGAAAAACCACACTGCAAGCAGAGGACGATCAAAGGAGTCCGGAAACCTCAATGGGCGTTTCCTACAAACTTGACCTCTCTGAGAAAGAATTCAGAGTTGAAATCCTCAACATGTTCAATGAACTCAATGCAGAGATGGACAACTTCAAGGAAGACCTGGCAGAAACAATACAACAGACAGCCGACAAAATACGGGAAGAAATGAGAGCAGAAATTAAAAAAAAAACCTTCAAAAAGAAATGAAGGATTCGTACATGAAATCAAAAACTCTGGCTGCCCTATATGCAAATAATGAGAGAGAAGAAAGTGACATGATAAAAGCAATCCCGTTCACAAATGTGCCTCAAAAAATCAAGTACCTCGGAATCAGCTTAACAAAGGAGGTAAAGGACTTGTATAATGAAAACTATAAAACACTACTTCAGGAAATGAAAGAGGACACGAGGAAATGGAAAGACATCCCCTGCTCATGAATTGGGAGAATTAATATTGTCAAAATGGCAATTCTCCCCAAAGCATTGTACAAATTCAATGCGATCCCTATAGGAATACCCTTGACATTCTTCAAAGAAATGGAGCAAGCGCTCCTGAAATTCATATGGAACAATAAGCCCCCACGAATAGCTAAAGCAATCCTTGGGGAAAAGAAAAAGGGAGGAATCAACCTCCCCAACTTCCAACTCTACTACAAAGCGGTTGTCATTAAAACAGCATGGTATAGGAAAAAAGGCAGAGCTGCAGACCAATGGAATAGGGTTGAATACTCTGACATACACCCCCAAATATATGATCATCTAATCTTTGATAAGGGAGCAAGAAATGTGAAGTGGAGCAAAGAAAGCATGTTTAACAAATTGTGCTGGCAAAACTGGACGGCTCCATGCAAAAAAATGGGTTTAGACCTCCATCTATCACCATGTACAAAACTCAGATCAAAATGGATTAAAGACCTCAACATCAGAACAGAATCCTTAAGGTACATTGAAGATAATGTCGGCAAAACCCTCCACGACATTGAAGCCAAAGGTATCTTCAAAGCTGACACACCACTGGCTAAACAAGTGAAAACAAAGATAAATAAATGGGACTATCTCAAACTAAGAAGCTTCTGCCCCTCAAAAGAAACAGTGACCAAAATACAAAGAGAATCTACAGAATGGGAAAGGATATTTATGCAGTACCCATCCGATAAAAGGTTGATAACAAGGATATACAATGCACTGGTTGAACTCCACAAGAAGAAAACTGCCAACCCGATAAAAAAAATGGGGTGATGAAATGAACAGAAACTTTTCCAAAGAAGAAATCCGAATGGCTGAGAGGCACATGAGAAAATGTTCAACATCACTAATTATCAGGGAGATGCAGATCAAAACAACAATGAGATATCATCTCACACCACAGAGACTAGCCCACATCCCAAAGAACAAAAGCAACTGGTGTTAGCGTGGATGTGGGGAGAAAGGGACTCTCCTTCACTGCTGGTGGGAATGCCGACTGGTTCAGCCCTTTTGGAAAACAATATGGACGATTCTCAAAGAGTTAGAAATTGAGCTCCCATTTGACCCAGCAATACACTCCTGGAATATATCCTGGAGAGGCAAAAAGGTATAGTAGAGATGACATCTGCATTTCCATGTTCATTGCCGCTCTGTTTACTATAGCCACAATATGGAAAAAACCAGAGTGCCCGAAAACAGATGATTGGCTAAAGAAACTCTGGTATATTTACACAATGGAATACTACATAGCTGTCAGAAAACATGAAGTCATGAAATTTGCATATAAGTGGATCAACATGGAAAGTATCATGCTGAATGAAATGAGTCAGAAAGAAAGAGACAGACATAGAAAGATCGCACTCATATGTGGAATATAAAGTAGCTGAGAGGTACAAGCTTACAATGTTGCGATTCCTGGCAGACATTTCTCTGGACTTAGTTACTAAAATACTAAAATACAGAAATCCAAAACTATGCTGCTGCTGGTGCGGCCTCCTGACTTCATATCTCTTCATTCTCAGCAATGGAAAACAAATTACCAAACGCTTTCTTTTCAGCAGGTCGACATTAGGGGGGAGAAACTCCAAATCAATAATAGTGAATTTTTTGTTTAAATGTTGAATGTAATCAAAGTAAAGTGAAATTTACCAGTTACACATGCGGGGTGGGGGGCTGGGGAGGTGGAGGGAAGGGGGGAGGTATATCGTGATTCTTGGTGGTGGAATATGTGCACTGCTGAAGGGATGGGTGTTTGAGCATTGTATAACTGAGACTTTAACCTGAAAGCTTTGTAACTTTCCACATGGTGAATCAATAAAAGAATTAAAAAAAAAGAAAAATAATAATGAAAACTACAAAACGCTTCTTCAGGAAATAAAAGAGGACACGAGGAAATGTAAAGACATCCCCTGCTCATGGATTGGAAGAATTAGTATTGTCAAAATAGCAATTCTCCCCAAAGCATTGTACAAATTCAATGCGATTTCTATAAGGATTCCCTTGACATTCTTCAAAGAAATGGAGCAAGCGCTCCTGAAATTCATATGGAACAATAAGCCCCCACGAATAGCTAAAGCAATTCTTGGGAAAAAGAAAATGGGAGGAATCAACCTCCCCAGCTTCCAACTCTACTACAAAGCGGTAGTCATTAAAACAGCATGGTACTGGAACAAAGGCAGAGCTGCAGAACAATGGAACAGGGTTGAATACTCTGACACACACCCCCAAATATATGATCATCTAATCTTTGATAAGGGAGCAAGAAATGTGAAGTGGTGCAAGGAAAACATGTTTAACAAATTGTGCTGGCAAAAGTGGACAGCTACATGCAAAAAAAAAAATGGGCTTAGATCTCCACCTATCACCATGTACAAAAGTCAGATCAAAATGGATTAAAGACCGCAACATCAGATCAGAATCCCTAAGGTATATTGAAGACAAGGTCAGTAAGGTCGGTAAAACCCTCCACGACACTGAAGCCAAAGGTATCTTCAAAGCTGACATGACACTGGCCAAGCAAGTAAAAACAGAGATAAATAAATGGGACTATCTCAAACTAAGAAGCTTCTGCACCTCAAAAGAAACAGTGACCAAAATACAAAGACAATCTACAGAATGGGAAAGGATATTTACGCAGTACCCATCTGATAAAGGGTTGATAACAAGCATATACAATGCACTGGTTGAACTTCACAAGAAGAAAACTGCCAACCCGATCAAAAAATGGGGTGATGAAATGAACAGAAACTTTCCCAAAGAAGAAATCCAAATGGCTGAGAGACACATGAGAAAATGTTCCACATCACTAATCATCAGGGAGATGCAGATCAAAACAACAATAAGATATCATCTCACACAAAAGAGACTGGCCCACATCCCAAAACACAAATGCAACCGGTGTTGGTGTGGATGTGGGGAGAAAGGGACTCTCCTTCATTGCTGGTGGGAATGCCGACTGGTTCAGTCCTTTTGGAAAACAGTATGGACGCTTCGCAAAAAGTTAGAAATTGAGCTTTCTGCTGCCGCACAAGCTCGACCCCGGAGGCAACTGAACTACTTTGGACACGAGCAGCGCCCTCAAAATGCCTCCAAACTATGTGATCGGAGCTACTGGCCCATGAGCCTCCAGCGGGGCACGGTTCTTCTCTTGAGGCTCCTCCATCATGTGAGCACCACAAAAGGGAAGTAAAAGATTGCAGTGATGCAATTACCAAAAGAATTTTCCCTGGACTTCATATAGAAATCCAAAACCGCGCAGCTGCAACAGCAGCAGCGTGACCTAATATCTCTGATTGTCAGCAACGTGAAAAGGTTCCTTTTTAGCAGGTCTTACTGTGGGGGGAAATTCCAAACAATAGTACTGAGTTTGTTGTTGAAATATTGAAGGTAATCAAAGTAGCTGCTATTTCTTTAGACTGTGAACTAAGCCAAAGCCCCACACTGGCCGAAGTGAGGAAATATTCTTCTTTCTAGGTTCTTTTCCCTTTTCTGGGAGAAACGCTGTGTGGTGTTCACCATATTATGAAGTCTATTAAGCAGGCACGAACTTAGAGACGTGGGAATGGGAGGGGGAAAAAAACTATATACTTGGAACAGTGGGACGCTTGGGAAGTCTCGGGCCAATACTAGCTCATGCTCCGCCGAGACTCTACCTGGGTGGCCACACTTTTGTGTGGCCACAATGCTGCTGATCAACCAGAATCCAGAGCCTAACTAGACTACTTCCGGTTCCAGAAAGTACTTGCAACCATGTCTCTAGACTGAACTAAGCCATAGCCCCACGCCGGCCGAGAACGGGAAATATCCTTTTTTCTCGTCGGGTGGCGTGGTGTCAGCCATAATATGAGGATTATTCATTAAGCAGGCATGAACTTGGTGGCGCGGGAAGGAGGTGGGGAAATTCTATGTACTTGAAACAATGGGACTTCGTATCTCTTTAGTCTCAGCAATGGAAAACTAATTAT